>NC_084647.1:9622333-10922393 GCF_019802595.1 Syngnathoides biaculeatus
ATTTCAAAGAATCAACGACTTCCACTCTTAAATCCACACCACACCGCAAGCAAATCACAGGAATACAGAATAATAGGGTGATGAGATTCTTTTAGAGACTTCCAATTGATTTGCTTTTACTACGGGTTTTAATTAAGGGAGGAAAACGACATGTTGCCGCCGCAAATTTTCTATATGTCTGTACTCTGCTGAAGCCCTTGTGTTATGGTGGTGTTGGATTTAGATCCTGCTGCGGAGGAAAAAGAGAAATTAAAAGACACAGCTGGTGCACTTATGCGCATTTGCTTTTTTTTTTTTCTGTCAAAGTAAGATTTCAAAAAAATTTTCTGTGTTATTGGTGACTCAAGGTTGTTTTTTCTTCTTGCGCCCCTGCTGCAAAACCTCACAACCTCGAGGTTTCTATGGCACACGGAGCGAGCACCAAACTTTCCGCCTGACGTCGCACTCCCGCCACTCATGCTTTCGACCCCCTCCGCTTAGGATCCCCATTTATCACCCGCCTGCTTTTGACATCCACCACCACATGCACACGCTTTGTATCACATGTTTGTGATTTCTAATTAAATCTTCTGAGGTTAAGAGGCATGTCATGCACCCTACTATTGATAAATAGGCGGCCAAGCGCCACGTCACTCCTCCCCATTCCGCATTACCAGTCTTTTAGTCAGGCACCCCGGATCGCTACCCGGCTCGTCCGATCATAACCGAATAACATCTATTATGCCTTTTTACACCTCTTAAAGAAATGGACAAAGGAATGCAGGAAAATTTTACAGCCCCGAAAATCCTTCTCATCCATTGCAGTTTGCTTCCAAAAAATACTTTCAACACAAGCTCCCAGGGGGTACATATTTTTCTTTTTTTTTTTAAAACGCTCGACCACTTTAATGCCCCGAGTATTCCGAGTCCCCGAGTATTCATTATGTGGCTCATGAGAGCATCATTGATTGGCTGTGATTGTTTCTGTTATGTGCTGTGATGGGAAATCTAACATGATCATGTGTTTGTGCGTATGTGTGTGTGTGTGTGCCACCCCCAATGTGGATGGGACTGAAATTCTTATTGGGAAATTTTCGATGAGGATAGTGGGTGTGAATGGGGCCCACGTACCGAGTGGGCAGACCAGTAGGGCAGGAGAGGAGAGTAGGAGAGAGAGGAGAGAGAGAGAGGACAGCTGAGTTTTAAAAAAAAAAGAAAAAAAAAAACAAAAAACACATCGCGGGTATTGTTCATTTTTCTTGAGAAAGTGCATAGGGAGAATAAAGCCAGGATTCATAGGGAGTCGAGGAAGAGACAGAAGCCTACAGAATCAACATTGTCATCTTAAAAGGTCGTAAGATCGTCAAGTCAGCACTCGCCTTGCGCAAAGGGGGTGTTTCAAGTTTTATACGTTATACCGTGCACTTATTGCTCTGGAAAAAGGAAACATTGATCTGAGCGAGTGTGAGGAGGGGAAGAAGATTAATAAGGGCGCAGCTTTTATGGTTGATTGTGAAGCTTTAAGTGTGTGTATGGAGGAGTGGGGGGTGGGTCAGGTTGGTTCAGCAGTTAGGTGTAATGTTGTCATCCTGAAGCACTGTGGCAACTGACTAAAGAAAGATGTGTGTCCCGCGCAAACTGACATACAGTCGCCCACGACGCGACCAATTCGGTTAACACTTTGACCAGCACGACCACACAGTGAATACTCATTACATTGCCACTATATCTTCGTTGGGTGGGAAAGAAATGTTTTTTTTTTTTTTTTTTTGGTGTGTTGTTTTGTTTGTTTTTAATACGCCATCATCATGCTCGGCAAAGTTGCACAATGAGCTCGCCATTATCTTGAAATTAATACAGACATAGTATGTCACATCAGAAACATCACAAAACCCCAATTCACCATAATACTTCTGCGCGATATACTTGAATATTTCTTACAAATCGTATAATACGGTACCAACAATTGAAGGGACTGAGCGTCGGTCATCTTGGGATGCAGCCAGCGTTCACACGCAGTTTGGTCACTCCCTAGTTCTGAGGACCAGGGGATTTCAGAACACACGATCCTACAGGCTCACTAGAACCTCTGTGGAGTTGCATGTTCTCCCCGTGCCTGCGTGAGTTAGTTTTCTCCTGGGCACTCCGGTTCCTCCCACATCGCCCAAAAACATGAAACATTAATTGGACACTCTCAAAAGTTTGCCCCTACGTGTGATGTGTGAGTGTCGGCTGTTTGTTTGTCTTGGAGATTGGCTGGGCAACCCGTCAGGTGTTTGTACCCCGCCTTTGCCCGTTGACTGCTGGGAATAGGCTTCCAGCACTCCCCGTGACCCTGGTGAGGATAAGCAGCAAAGACGAGAGAAAATGGATGGATTAATAAAACAAAGACAATATTTAAGGTAGGATACATTAGACCATCAGGGAAAGTTTTTCTCTTTAATCGGTGTTTTTGCAAATGTACTCCAATGTAAATAATGTAGGGACACTGACAATAAATGGTCTTTTCTTACCGTTATTATTTATTGAATTGTTACTCGCATTTGTTGTAGGTACATGTTGTACCACAACATGCAAGGGCAGCACCAGGTTACTGGAAGGGTGTTGTTTTGTTTTTTTGCTGTTGTTGTGTACAGGGTGTGTCATGTAATTAATGTTGTACTCGACGATACAGAATACGCAGCAATGCCCCTTCACTTTAATACTGTCGATATATGCGGTACCACTTTCGGCCAACTTAATACAGTATCTGGGTACATGCTCCTGTGTTTTGTAGTGACAATCAGGACGATTAATATGGTTCGTACCCCAAGCATTATAATGTTGTGATTTGGTGCTATCTGTTGCTTCAGAGTTCCATGTGTGGTTAATTCTAGTAGCCAGTTGTTTTGACGGTTTTTTATAATTTACTGTGACACCAACGGTAATTTTCATTAGCCATATGTGGGGTTGATTTAGTGGGCTGCATGCGTATTAATGGTCACCCACAACCCTGCTACACAATAGAAAGTGTCCTGTCTGGCGCACAGTGGGCGGGCCAACCAAGTCTATTGTGCCCTCCAATTTTGCTGACGTCACATCGACATTCACTCTATCCAAGGCCAGGCCCATTTGCAAAGGTTAATTACAGTAGAAACTGTCCGCGCCAATGGGAACCCTGAGTGGAACATAAACAAACGATCTGCTCTCACCAATGTGACCAAAGTATCATTTAAGTATTGCAATAATCATTCTTTCACATTCAGACGATTTTTTTTTTTTGATCTAGAAATTTAAGACGACCAATCCTCATTTCACCCACCCCCAATTGTGTTGTTTGACGAATTACTGTACAGGTCAGCTAGAAAATATCTGATAGAATGCTCTAGCACATCGTTAGCAATTAAAGCGAGCAGACATTTGATGGATGAATCAATTACAGTAAAACCCCTGACATACTGCCGGTGGTACACATTCCAAAATTTGCCCATTTCATTTATTTTTGACTCATAGTTCATTTGGAAACCAACTCACCTAATCTGCTGTTTCTTTTCAATGACGAACTGCCGGTGTTGCCTATCTGGTGGCATTTAGGGGTCGATGTATGGATGGGGAAGTGAGTTGCGAATGCCGTAATTCCGGGCCTACAGAGCGGAAGTGGGTTATTACACCCCCCTCACGATACACATAGTAAAGTACAACCAACTCTACCATTCTTCAGGTAATCACATCCTTATGCCGCTACATTGGCGGCCGTGTTGTAAAACTACGTATCCCGAACTTTATAACAAAGAAAGATGGTGCCAACACAAGAGTTAACGTCTTTCTTAGGTGCAACTTCACGTAGTGACTCTCTAATCGCTTGCTTAATGCTAACTTACCAGCATACGCGCAATAACAGGGCCCTGTTGAAATAAAAAAACAAAGTAAAAAAAAAACCATTACCGGTGTGTTAATGTCAAAATGTCAAGAGGCACAGGCAGGTAGTAGGAGATCACTCACGTAGTTAAAGTAGCGCAGTGCCACAACAGGGCCGGACCGGTGAAAAGTAACGTCGGTCAGGGAAAAACATCTTCAATCCATTTTCATCCCGAGGAACAGACGGTCCAACACACTACCCACACCACCCCACCCCCCCCCTGCCCCTGGAAGGAAAGTCGAACCCACCCTACCCAGACCTACTCAAGTCGCATCACCCGCAAGCATGTCGCGCGGCCTTCGGACCGGGTCATCTTTCAGCCCCACTCCCTCCAATCCCCCCTTCCCCCTCCACACGTCCCCTAACGGCGCTCTCCTTAGCCGCCCCGCTATTCCCACGCCCGCGCCTTTCCTCCACCCCCCATCTGCCCCATCTGAGCCTCCCATGCTGTTTAGTTTGTCACAGAACCTCCTTGCACATTCCCCAGCCCAGCCTGGTTCCCTACGTAATCAGCCTGGCTCAGTCGAAGTACCCCCCACAGCTCGCGGGCCCAACATAGGCCTAGTCCAGCCCCCGGAGGTTAGTATGCGATCTAGAGCAAGCGGCGGGAAGACGGGATGCGGCCGAACCAAAGAAGGAAGAAAGAGGAGCCGAACCCGAAGAACCTGTGAGAAAGCAAAGACTCAAAGAGGGAGAGGAAACGGGGTACAGTAATAAGTAAATTTAAGGAAGTCATATAAATTCTTTCAATTTCTCAATCATCTCTTCAATCCCAATCTCATAATCTGAAGGTCGTAAGTGAGTTCAACCCTCAACGCCCCGGCAACGGTTTTTTTAAAAGCCATCAGACTGAGAGGGATTACGTTTGTCATCAGTTCTTGGGTTTAAAAACGTTCAATCAGGCGCAAGGTTGATGAAGTAGTATATGAACCAACATAACCAATTCGTGAGCTTCTGAAGATAGGATATCATCTCCAAGTGTCATTTCCTTGAGTGTTACTACGTTCAGTGACCGTCAAACAGATTATTTGACTCGGATTTATTGAAGTGACTGATACTCTTATTGGGAACTTTACAGATACGTGTGTAGAATGGCCTCGTTGGCACAGTCGGCAGTGCGTCAGTCTCATAATCTGAAGGTCGTGAGTTCAACCCTCACACGCGTCAAGTGTTTTGAAATAGCCATCAGACTGAGAGGGATTTACGTTGTCATCAGTTCTCGGTTAAAAACGTAAATCAGGCGCAACTTGATGAAGCAGTATATGAACAACAGACCTCACTTGGGAGCTTCTGATGACCGGCTCTGAACTCCAAGTTTCATTTCCTTGAGTCTTACTCCGTTCAGTGACGTCAACAGATTATTTGGACTCGGATTTAGAATTTACTGAAATTCTAATTGGGAAATTCAGAAAATAGGTGTAGAATGGCCTCGTTGGCACAGTAGGCAGTGCATCAATCTCATAATCTGAAGGTCGTGAGTTCAACCCTCACACGAGGCAACTGTTTTGAAATAGCCATCAGACCGAGAGTGGTTTAGGTTCCCCTCAGTTCTCGGTTAAAAACGTAAATCAGGCGCAAGTTGATGAAGCAGTGTATGAACAACAGACCTCACTCGGGGACCTCTGAAGTCCGGATCGAACTCCAAGTTTCATTTCCTTGATGTTACTCCATTTAGTGACGTCAAAGATTATGCACTTGGATTTATAAGTGACTGAAATTCTTATTGGGGATTCAGAAATGGGTGATTTTTTTTGGTAGAATGGCCTTTGGCACGTAGTAGGCAGTGCATCAATTCATAATCTGAAGGTCGTGAGTTCAACCCTCCACACGAGGCAACTGTTTTGAAAAAGCCATCAGACGGAGAGTGGTTTAGGTTCCTCTCAGTTCTCGGTCAAAAACGTCAATCAGGTGCAAGTTGATCAAGCAGTGTATGAACATTAGACCTCACTCTGGAGCTTCCGAAGACCGGATCTCCACTCCAATTGTCATTTCCTTGAGTCTAACTATGTTCAGTGTTGTCAACAGACTATTTGCACTAGGATTTAGAAGTGACTGAATTTCTTATTGGGAAATTCAGATAATGGGTGTAGAATGGCCTCGTTGGCACAGTAGGCAGTGCGTCAGTCTCATTATCTGAAGGTCGTAAATTCCATCCTTACATGAAGCAGTACTTTTGAAATACAAATCCGACCAAGAGGGATTTGAATTTTCATCAGTTCTCTGACAAAAACGTACTTCAGGCGCAAGTTGCTGAAGCAATAGATGAACAACAGACTTTACTCGGGAGCTTTTGAAGAACGTATCTCAACTCCAAGTTGCATTTCCTTGAGTCTTTCTACAAACAGTTACGTCAACAGACTTTCACTCGGATTTAGAAGTGATCGAAATTCATATTGGCCAAATTATAAAATGGGTGGAGATCACAAACGCCTCGTTGGAACAGTCGACAGTGCATCAGTCTCATATTATGACTTCAATCCTCACACAAGGCAAATGTCTTGAAATACCCAACAGACTGGGAGGGATTTGCATTTTCATCAGTTCTCTGATGAAAAAGGACATCAGCCACAAGTTGCTGAAGCATTACATGAACAACAGACCTGACTCGGGAGCTTCTGAAGACAGGATCTCAACTTCAAGTGCCAATTCTTGAGTCTTTCTCAGTAGAGTTACATCAAGACTACTTGCACTTGAATTTCGAAGTGACTGAAATTTATATTGGCGAATTCATAAATGATGTGGAAACACAGTGGCCTCTTTGGGAAAGGAGGCAGGGCATTAGTGTCATCATCTGAAGTTCGTGATTTTGATTCTCACACAAAGCAACAGTTTTGAAATACCCATCAGACCAAGAGGGATTTGCTTTTTCAGCAGTTCCCTGACGAAAAAGGACAACTCGCGCAATTTGCTGTAGCAATAAATGATTAACAGATCTGACCAGGGAGATTCTCAAGACCACTTCTCAACTCCAAGTCGCCTTTCCTTGAGTCTTTTTAAGTACAGTTACGTCAAAAAACTACTTGCTCAGATTTTGAAGTGACCGCAATTTATGTTGGCAGTTCCATCAAAAGACAACATGCATTCTAATTTAAAAGTGACTTTATATTGCCGAATTTATAAAGCAGGTTGAGAGCTCAATGGCATCGTTGGCACAGTCGGCAGTGCATCAGTCTCATAGTCTGGAAATTGTGTCTTCAATCCTCCCATGAGGCAAATATCTTGAAATACCCAAAAGAGCGGGAGAGGTTTGCATTTTCATCGGTTCTCTGACGAAAATGTACATAAGGTGCAAGTTTCTAAAGCAACATATGAGCAACTGACCCCACAAGGGAGCTTCTGAAAACCGTTGTTTTGAAATAACCATCAGACCGAGAGGGATTTTCATCATTTGTCTGACGAAAAAGAACATCCAGCTCAAGTTTCTGAAACAATTTATGAACAATTAACTTGTCTCAGGACCTTCTGAAGACTGTATCTAAACTCTAAGTCGCTATTCATTGAGTCTTTCTCAGACTCGTTACATCAACAGAATACTTATACGCGCAAATTTAGACTCCAATTTGTATGGGCGAATTCAGAAAAGGGGTGGACCATACAATCGTTGGCACAGTAGGCAGTGCATCAGTTGCATAATCTAAATGTCGTGAGTTCGATCCTCACACGAGGCAATCATTTTGAAATACCCATCAGACCGAGAGGGATTAGAATTTTCATCAGTTTTCTGACGAAAAAGAACATCCAACCCAAGTTGGAGAAACAAGATATGAACAACAGACCACACTTGGGACCGTCTGAAGACTGTATCTCAGTTTTAAGTCACCTTAACTTGAGTCTATCTCAGTTTGGTTACATCAACAGACAAAAGGACCCGTATTTAGAAGAAATTTATATTGGCGAATTTGTAAAAGGGGTGAAGAATGCAGGGTCCTCGTTGGCACAGTCGGCCAGTCGTCATCGGGGGTCATATAAATACACAGCATAATCAGTCTGCATGAGGCGCAGGTGTGCACCTCCCAATCAGAGCAACCACGGACACCCGCACAGCCCGGGCTGGAGCGGCAGGATCATGACATGAGACATGGATGGGACACGTCATTCATATCGCATAACTGTTTATGAAAAAAAAATGTTTTGTTTTTGGATGAGTACAAATCATTATTTAAATTCTAAATATACTATATATTCACATACAAATATAGACAGTATTGCATATTGATCTCCAAATCAATAGCACAAACGTGTATCTGTGAACAGAAGTGTGCTAAAAAACATTAAATGTATATTTACTACTGATAAATTGGTATAAATAAAAAAATTATTCATCCATATTCTACTGCTCCTCCGGTTCAGGTCAGGGGAGCAGCAGCTTTAGCAGGAATAACCAGACTTTCCTTTCCCCAGCCAGCTGAGAGACATAGTCTCTCCAGTGTGTCCTGGGTCATCCCGGGGTCTCTTTCCGCTGGGATATGCCCGGGACGCCTCAACAGGGAGGCGTCCAGGAGACATCCGAATCAGATGCCCCAGGCACCTCATCTGGCTCTTCTCAATGCGGAGGAGTAGCGGCTCAACACTGAGACCCTCCCGGATCACCAAGCTTCTCATCTTTTCTCCAAGGGAGAGCCTGGACACCCTGTGGAAGAAAAGGTGGAAGTTCCCTCACTCGTGAACAAGAGCCCGAGATACTTGAACTACTCCACTTGGGGTAAGATCTCATCCCCGACCCAGAGAGGTCACGCCAACCTTTTCCGACTGAGGACCATGGTCTCAGATTTGGAGGTGCTGAATCTCATCCCAGCCACTTCACATTTGGCTGTGAACCACTCCAGAGAGCATTGGAGATCACGGCTAGATGAAGCCAACAGAACCACATCATCTGCAAAGAGCAGTGATCCAATGCTGAGACCATCAAACCAGACACTCTCTAGGCCTTGGCTCTGCCTAGAAACTTTTCTTTAAAAGTTATGAACAAAATTGGTGGCAAAGACCAGCCTTGGTGAAGTCCAACTCTCACTGATAACAAGTCTGACTTATTGCTGGCAATGCAGACCAAACTCTGACACCACTTATACAGGGACTGAACAGGCTGTATCAGGGGGTTCGGTACCCCATACTCCCCAAGAATCAACAAGCAGGAGGTGGGGTACACCCTGAACTGGTTGCCAGCCAATCGCAAGGCACAAAAAGAAAAAACAGCCACACTCACACCTGGGGGCAATTTAGAGTGTCCAATTAACACATTTTTGGGATGTGGGAGGAAACCGGAGTGCCCAGAGAAAACCCACACAGGCAAAGGGTGAACATCCAAATTCCACACATGTGGGGCTCGGATTGAACTCGGGTCTCCAGAACTGTGAGGCCAACATTTCCCAGCTGCCCCACCATGCAACCTGAATGTTTTCTTTTGTCAATAAAATAAATCAATACTTTTAAAGAACATTATCAGTAAATAGTCTTGATACACAAACTTTTTTTTTTTTTACCTCATTTACAAATTAGCTGGCCCATCTGTTAATTTTGAAAATCCACTGGAGCCCATGAGCACAAAAGGTTTGCTTCCCCCCAGTCTAATTGGATGTCATTTTGACTTCCAAATGCGACATAGATGGACATGTCATGGATATCCTATCATTGTTCCTGCACAAAATGTCTTTTTCTTAGTTGAGTACAAATCAAAACTTTTTTTGCTCATTTTAATTTACTGTATATGGGCCTAGACTGGCGCTGATATACAACATACAGTATTGTCATGGTTTTTTTGGGGGGGAAATGTACTTACACCAAAAACCCATGTTAATGCTGATGTTGACCCACCCTTTCTCAATGTGCTGGCTCAGCAACTCCAAATACCACTTGACTAACATGCGTGTGATGTAGTGTTTATTCCAAAGACGATTGATAGACACAGTCAGCTTCAATTACTTGTGCCAGGATCCCTAACAACAACACAGGTTATACTGATATATCAACTCACAGGTCCTTACAGCTGTTCAGACACTTAAAAAGAATCCCACCATCTTCCAAATTTTCCCACAGTCCTGCCACTTTCTATTCTCTCTTGTTCGCTTGGTTAGTTGTTGCATGTCCTCACTGGGTGTCCCCACCCTCATCCATAAATAAGTACACCATTTCAGTGTTGTAATTCTACTTGTGCTCAAATATCTATCTCAGTCTCACAATTGGTTTTCGCTCCTAGTCCCCTAATTCACTTTGTCGCTGTCTGTCCCCTAAAATCCATCCATCCATTTTCTTTGCCACTTACCCTCACGAGAGTCATGGGAGTTCTGGAGCCTATCCCAGCTGTTAACGGGCAGGAGGCAGGGTATACCCGTAACTGGTTGCCAGCCAATCGCTGGGCACATCGAGACAAACAGCCCCACTCACAATCACGCTTAGTGGCAATTTAGAGGGTCCAATTAATATTGGATGTTTTTGGGATGTGGGAGGAAATTGGAGTGCCTGGAAAAAAAAAACACGCGGGCACGGGGAGGACATGCAAACTCCACACAGGCGGGGCCGGGATTGAACCCGGGACCTCAGAACTGTGAGACCATCGCTTCGCGGCTGAACCACCGTCCTGCCACATAAAATATATACCTGAGTATATTCATTTATTTTAATGAGCAGTAGAAGTATTTCAGGGAGAACGTTAGGGGAAGGGGTGGGGACTCAAACTTCAATGGAGTGGCCTGATTTAGTCGCTTGGTCGTTAGCACATCCGCCTCACAGTATAGAAGTTGTGACTTCAAAGTTGTCTAAGGGCTCTACCTTTCCTATGTAAAGTTTTCATGTTCTCTCTGTGCTTACTTGGATTTTCTCCAGGTACTCTGCTTCACTCTTATATTCCAAAAACATACATCGTAGGTTCATTGGAGACTGTGTCCATAGATGTGAACGTGAAGGTAAATGGTTTTGTCTGTATGTGCCCTCTGTTGGCAACCAGTTCAGGGTGTACCCTGCCTCTCATCCAAAGTCGCCTGGGATAGACTACAGTGCACCAAAGACCCTTGTGAATTTCAGAGAATGGATGGGGTGATAAATTTCAATGGCTGTTTCAGAAAAGTATTTTTTCAGGTGTGAGACAGGAGTTTTAGACAAAGTCAGATCCTACAGTATCAAACCAGCTGTGAATTTGCAAACATTAGCATCTGCTTGTTTTCGTCTACACAATGTCATAGTTTAGTATTTCTAGTCAAGCCATTAGATTTCTTTTCAACTTTGGGGTACTATAGTGAAAGTGAGGTTCGGACAAATCCTGACTGCAATCAAAAAAAAAGATGGTTGATAGAGAAAAAAGTGGTCTCACACAATATTTTGGGGCAGTGTGTGTGTGTGTGTGTGTGTCTGCGTGTGTGTGTGAGTGTGCGTGCGTGTATGTGTGTGCGTGTGTTTGTAGAAACATTGAGGGGCAGGTTCCAAAGGTCTTCCAAAAAAATTACTAGTTTGAAATATATGACATAAATAATAAATGCAACCTCCAAGCACCTCGGTGTCCTTGAGTTCAGTCTGATATTTACTAGACAATACATTTTAGACCGAACATGAAAATAGAGAATACATTATTTATTGCTTCATCGACCACCCAAGGCCATCTTGATCAGAGTGATGTCCAACCAATTCTGTTTTATCCAAGTCCATTTGTTTACAGGTCACATGTATGGTTTGCATAAGGATCTTCATACAAAAGGTATTCTGTACGAAGACCTCATGCCAATCAACATACAGTATTGTCATGATTTTTTTGGGGGGGAATGTACTTACACCAAAAACCCATGTTGATGCTGAGCCATAAACAGAGGAGAGAGAAAATGGGCTCAGCAGTTTACTATTTAATGTTTATGTTTATAAACAGTTGCCGTGATCTGTGCATTTGTTTACTTTTGTCTTGCTTTGATTAGATTTTGCTGTGTTTTGTTCTGTTTTGTTATCATGTATTCCATTTCTCAGGTTTTGTCTTCACCTGAGGGGTAATTCCTGTAAACAGAGAAAACGTGAAGGGAGTTAACCCAGAGATGAGGGACGGTCGGAATTATACGTTGCACAGAGCTGGGTAACAGAAATTATGACTCTTGGCCTTGCAAATTTGCCAGCCACTGGTTTTTGTGACTGTCTGTTCCATTGTGTATCGGTAGGAGGAAGAAGCTCATTTTTGTTGTTTTGGCATATTTCTCCCTCTGACATAAATAAACATTTTAAACCAAGTGACTTGGTAGCCCTGGTGGAGCATAACATGACTTGAGTACTCGTCCAGTCCTTTCTTTATTTGAGAGGGGGTTTTTGGTGAGCTGTTTGTTGGACTCTAATTTTGCACAGTAGTCGTTGATGATTTATATGGATTTTGTCTCATTAATTCCACGTTGAACTATTACAAATACAAACAATCTGGAAAAGAAACTTAATTATGTCATGTGGTTATAGATGGTCAAGAAACAAATATTTACCTGGCTGCACATATCCAAAAATGGGAAAAAATGGGAAACAAATTGGCCCAAAAAGTCTACACACAAAATCATAAATAAAAAAAAAAAAACACCTTTAGCTGCATCGATAAACTCGAGTAATGATTTAATGGCTTGTACTCTGTAGTGCGTCAAAACCAGAAGTGCATCAATTTAATATATCTTACTTCCTGTGTACCTTAAGCCGTGAGAATCATTACTACCAAAATACATACAAAAATATATTCTTTTCCAAATACATTTTCCATCCATCCATTTTCTTAGTTGCTTATCCTCATGAGGGTCACGGGAATGTTGGAGCCTATCCCGGCTATCAACGGGCAGGAGGCAGGGTCCACCCTGAACTGGTTTCCAGCCAATTGCAGGGCACATCGAGACAAACAGCCACAATCACTCCTAGGGGCAATTTAGAGTGTCCAATTAATGTGGCACGTTTTTGGGATGTGGGAGTTAACACATTTCCATCTCTATCCTTAATCACCCTTACCTGCTGCACATCCTTTCTCTGTTTTTCCCTCTGTCTGACAAACAGCCGCACTCACAATCACACCTAGGGCAATTTAGAGTGTCCAATTAATGTTGCATGTTTTTGGGATGTGGGAGGAAACCGGAGTTCCCAGAGAAAACTCACGCAAGCGTGGGGAGAACATAGAAACTCCACACAGGCGGGTCTGGGATTTAACCCGGGACCTAAAAACTGTGAGACCAATGCTTTCCAGCTGAACCTCCATGCTGCTGTCAAATAAGTTTTGATATACATAAAATTAACTGACATAACTTTGTCACAGTTAAACAGGTGTTTATTTTTGATGAACAGTAGGAGCGGGAAGTGAAATGTTGGATTTGTGGGATATGTAGAGCTGGGTGTCATTTGCTAAGCAATGAATTGAATGAATTAATATGTATCCCAATAAGTATTAAACTTGGGGAAAATGGTGCAGAAGTGAAGGAGGTCAACAATTAAAAGCAGGGGCCACAGTACGGAGCTTTAGGGCACACCTAAAGTGGCATTTGAGTCACTGCATCAAATACTAATGCACAGAACTTTCCTCGTTAATACGTCAATTGCTCTTCATTCTATTGTCGCTGCACCGGTGTAAATGTCATATTACCATACGCCCTCGATGCAGGCCTGATTCCCAAGTAACATTTCTATTCGTTTTAATGGTGAATGACCGTATCATGGCTCCTTTGATTATCTTTCTGTTGTGAGGATGCAAAAGTATAGCTCGACTTCACCGTACTCAGTGAATAGAACAAATTCTGACCAGCTGATATGGACCCAAATGGTCACAGTTTTCAATTTCATTGGAAGTCAACTGAGGTTTAGATTAAGAGCATGTTAAAACTGCTTGCTGAAATACACACCCGTTCCCATCAGCTGTTTCTTCTGTTAACCAATAACCTCGCTTTATCATGTCCAGGTGTACCTTAGTACTGTTTGCATTTTTGTTTCTTTCCATCTGTATCAGTTTTATTGTTTGTTTTGTCACAGTCAGCTGTCTCTGCAGTGGTGCTGGTCCTGTATCTGATCCTCCTCCTTCATGCTTGGCCCCTGCAACACCATCAGGGCTTGGTATCACGGCCGTGTGCCTGAACAGCCTCAGAATCCCCTGTGTGTTTGGCATCCTGACTGATCCTCTGATTGGGGCTGCAAAAAAATCTCATAACTGGTGTCCCGGCGGCCCACCAGAATTGGCCTATTGGGCTGGACCTTTGGCTTTGGCTTTTTTTTTTTTTTGGTGTATTATTCACTCTTGCTCATCTGTAGAAGGTTTTTTTTTCCCTGTGCTTCGATCCTCTATTTGTGACTCCACCACACTAACCCCTATCTGACACCAGTAACATCTGCTGTATGAACTGAAGTATATACTTGAAATATAATACCCATTTTAATGTCACCTGATTGCATCACCATAATTATTATATATTGCCTCTATGTGTGTCATGCCTCTGTTCTCTGATTATTTTGTTTTTGCTGTTTCCGGCCTCAAATTGCCTGTGTGACTGCTGGTGAGCGGGGTCTGCTCTTGCACACTGGATGGCAATGAGGATCAGTGGGTCATTTATGTGGAACAGAAGCAGAAGTCGGGCACCGGATGAGTGCACTGCATTTTTCTCTTCAATTGTCTTCAACGTTCCAATCGCGTGTGTATTCTACCATTGACTCAAGTACTGTAATGTCCATTGTCATACCCTCTGTGTTTGACCCTAGATCTGTGATATTCGTAATGCAGTGCGGGTTTGATTCCCCTTAATTTTGTTTTAACCTTGGCTTTTTCCTTCTGCTGTATCCCTGTCCACCTACAGTATGTGATTTAGAACTGGACTATTAGTGCTTATTATACACTAACCTTGTGTCAGTGTTTCCCATGGTGTTACGTGTAAAAAATCAGGGAGGCTGAGGAGTGAAATATAGTTGGAACACACTCTCCGGTCACCCTTCTTGAAAAGGGGGACCACCACCCCAGTCTGCCAATCTAGAGGCACAGTTCCCAATGTTCATGCGATGTTGTAGAGGCGTGTCAACCAGGACAGCCCCACAACATCCAGAGCCTTTAGGAACTCCGAGCGAATCTCATCTACCCCCGGGGCCCTGCCACCAAGGAGCTTTTTAACCATCTCGGTGACCTCAACCTCAGAGACAGAAGAGCCCGCCTCAGAACACCCAGATTCAGCTTCTTCGTGTTGGTGGTATTGAGGAGGTCTTCGAAGTATTCTCCCCACCGACTAAAAACATCCTGAGCTGAGATCACCAGCGCCCCATCCCCAGTATCCACAGTGATGGCGGTGCACTGCTCCCCACTCCTGAGACGCCGGACGGTGGACCAGAATTTCCTCGAAGACGTCCTGAAGTCGTTCTCCATGGCCTCACTGAACCCCTCCCACGCCCAGGTTTTTGCCTCAGCCACCACTGAAGCTGCATTCAGCTTAGCCAGCCAATACCTATCAGCTGCCTCGGGAGTCTCATAGGCCAGAAATGCCCGATAGGACTCCTTCTTCAGCTTGGCAGCATCCCTCACCGTTGGTGTCCACCAACGTGTTCGTGGGTTGCCGGCACGACAGGCACCGACCACCTTATGGCCAGAGCTCCAGTCTGCCGCCTCAGCAATGGAGGCGCGGAACATCGTCCACTCGGATTCAATGTCCCCTGCCTCCTCTGGGACGTTAGCAAAATTCTTTTGGAGGTGGGAGTTGAAATTCCTTCTGACAGGGGAATCTGGCAGCTGCTCCCCGCAGACCCTCACAATACGTTTGGGCCTGCCACGTCGGACTGGCATCTTCCCCACCATCAGAGCCAACTCACCACCAGGCGGTGATCAGTTGACAGCTCCGCCCCTCTCTTCACCCAAGTGTCCAAGACACGTGGCCGCAAGTCCGATGACATGACCACAAAGTCAATCATCGAACTGAGACCTAGCGTGTCCTGGTGCCAAGTGGACATGTGGACACCCTTTTGCTTGAACATTGCGTTTGTTACGGACAATCCGTGATGAGCACAGAAGAACAAAAACAGAACACCACTAGAGTTGTGATCGGGGGGACGTTCTTCCCAATCACGCCCTTTCAGGTCTCACTGTCATTGCCCAGGTGGGCATTGAAGTCCAACAACAGAATGATGGAGTCGCCAGAGGGGCCGCTCTCCAGCACTCCCTCAAATGACTCCAAACATGGTAGGTACTCTGCACTGCCGTTTGGTGCATAAGCACAAACAACAGTCAGGACCCGTCCCCCTACCTGCAGGTGGAGGGAGGCTACCCTCTCATCCACCGGGGTAAAGCCCAACATACAGACCCCGAGCCGGGGGGCAATAAGTATACCCACACCTGCTTATCGTCTCTCCCAGTGGGCAACTCCAGAGTGGAACAGGGTCCAACCCTTCTCAAGGAGTGGTGTCAGAGCCCAAGCGGTGTGTAGAAGCGAGTTCCACTATATCTCGTTGGAACTTCTGGACCTCATGCACCAACTCGGGCTCCTTCCATGCAAGAGAGGTGACATTCCATTTCTCTAGAGCTAGTTTCTGTAGCCGGGGATTGGTCACATTGCACCCGACCCCTATGGTCCCTCTCACAGGTGGTGAGCCCATGGGAAGGGGAACCCATGTTACCCTTTCGGGCTGTCCCCTGCCTGGCCCCATGGGTGCAGGCCCAGCCACCAGGCGCTCACCTTCGAGCCCCACCTCCAGGCCTGGCTCCAGAGTGGGGCCCTGTCCAGGCAAGGGAAACCAAGATCCAATTTTTGTAGTCATCATAGGGGTTTTGGAGTCGTACTTTGTCTGGACCCTCACCTCGGACCTGTTTGCCATGGGTGACCCTACCAGGGGCATGAACCCCCAGACAACTTCGCTCCTAGGATCATTGAGACACACAAACCCGTCCACTACGATAAGGTGACGGCTTGAGGAGCTTGTTTAAGCAAAATATATCATAATAGTTGCATTGCATTTAAAACCATTTAATCAGACACAATACAATACAATGACAAACGAACACAAAATAGAGGTTTAATGGAGGTTTAGTAATATGTAACACGAGCTAATGAATGAAATGACGTATAGTCACCACAATCTGAATGAATATTCTTGTAGGCAAATGTTACTCGTTTCTGTAGGTAATTGGTGCTTCTATTGATGGTGTAATGAATCCCGAAATGTCCAAAAGACGTGAGGCAGAAGGTAGGGTGCTGGAAGCGGAGTCGTTCCTTGTCCGTAGCAGTGGGTGGTTATAAAAAGCCCCGTTGAAAAGCCATTCCGTCCTTATAAAGGCACTTCTTGAACATTTCACAAAGATCATCGTCCACGTCAGATGACGTAATAAAGAGTGTACATAGTAATTAATGTAAGTAAGAAAGAAAAATAAAGAATAAAGAATGATTGCAGAACAATCCATCAATTCAATCTCCCCTCATTAGAGGAAGAGCAAAAAAAAAAAAATAACCTGGATGGGGAAGGAATCTCAAAATGTAAATGCATAATGCCAGTGATGCAAAATGTTTTGAATATAAATGTCTTATTAGTGTTTATGCCACTCTAAACGTAACATTTCACCTTTGAATTGACGTGAAAGTTGAGTGTTTGGTGAGAACATATGGATAATAGCATGTTGGAAATGCCCTTCAAATGCTCAACAAGCTCACCCAAATCACAGTGGCCCAATTCCTGGATACAGTACACACAAAAAGGGCACTGGTTATATCCATGTGATAATCCAACATCCAATCATCCATTTTTTTGTAGCACTTATATCTCCACGAGGGTCGTGACCATGCTGTATGGCCAGTGCGCAGTGCTCATTGCCGCCTGCCCTGTCCAAACCTCAGCAACACTCTCCAAATTTCAGCTACAGTATTGTCTCTAAAAGACATGACCATTATATCAATTACGGACCAATACCTGAGCTCAGGTACCAACCAGAGGAACAATATTCATAGTAAAAAGGCTATATATTGTATCTGTTGGCCTTTAAGCAAACAATCCATCCTAAAATCAGATTACACACAGATCACAGATTAATAATCCCAATTATTTTCTCTCTGATAACATAACTCCTGATTCTATGATCTCTGACACATATTTATACTAATGTGTGATGTTGATAAGGAATTTATTACTATGTTAGTTATCATGATAAAAGTATATCATTACTACTATAGTTGCTGTTCGGATTGTTTTATCATAAGTGTGACAACGTTTTCTTTTCGGCGGATGATCGACGACGATGGAAATCGGTGCAGCGTCCGAGTCTCCAAGAGACCCGGAAAGTCCTGCTTTCCACGAGGCCAGCCATTGGACATCCTCCGCCAGGAGAACACAAACGTCATCATATGAATTGCATGTGTCTCAACCAACCGAGATTGTCACAGGTCAGTGGTTGCATTACACTTGGAAAAATAGTACTGAATATCTAGTCAAAAGACTAGTATATTTCCTATTTTTCAAAGGTCGGTGTTTGTATAACACTTGGAAAAGTAGTACAGAATATCTACTCGAAAGACTAGTATATTTCCTATTTTTCACGAGTAAGTGTTTTTATAACACTTGGAAAAATAGTACAGAATATCTGGTCGAAAGACTTGTATATTTCCTATTTTTCACGGGTCAGTGTACTTTTAAATTTTACTATACTTACTTTTACTTAACTTTTAGTTTCAGGACACAGAAATCGATCAGTCTGTGAGAGTGAATGTGTACAGAGTGAATGTCCAAAGTTTGAGAAATGTAAAACTGACTGAGGGTCGTGAGTAAAAACACCCAGGTAATACCTGCTCCAAATTGGGAGTAGAAGCTTTGTATTCAACCCGAAGTCAGGCACTTTGAATTTTTCTCAAAACTGAGGATCCATATCTAGACGCTTATAAGAAATAAGACCGTCAGAAATGGCGGCAATGTCGACCAAAGATTTCAACTGTCCACTTTCCGATGTTGAAGTAAAGGAAAAATGTCCTTTAGATGAAATTGATTACAAGGGAAAAACAAAATTAACCAAAAAGTGACAGAAGATGTATGGATTTTCTGAAAATATAGACAAGTCTGAAGAATTGGACAAACTTCTCAGTAAATTACTTATCAAAGACGGGCAGAAGAGAAAAGACAATACCCACGGTAAACAGTGGTTTTATTGTAGGGCTCTTCATGATAGGGCCAGAGAAATTCAAAGTCGTAAAACTGAAAAAAAGAAAAGAAAATGGACGACGACTTAACCAAAACTGCACAATCAGGCAATATGATGTTGAAGACACCCAAGCAAAAATTATATTCGTCTTTGCCATCATATTCTCAGGTGACAGGTAAACGGACTGACAAGCAAGTAGAACAGAATAAACCATGTGAGCCAAATTGTAACATTAGCCCTTATCAGACCCGATCTACGGGATCAGTGGGCCAGTGGAGACATTCGCTTCATTCGTATGCCCCACTAGTCCCAGACATAAGTCATCACCCCCACTTAAATTATCAAGTTTAGGCCTACCCTATGGTAGAAATGCCTGTCCAGGGTGATGATCCCATCTTTGTGTACAAACCATGGACCCCAACCGAATGCAGAAACATTGCGAGATCACTCCCGAATCCAAATGACGACTCGGATGCATTCGTTAATGAAATGACAGACATGGTTCACAGCCACCGCCTAAATGCAGGATAATTTTTGAAACTATTGGCATTAACAACAGGGTCAAAATATGGCGCTATAGTCCAACAGTTTAATCTGAGACGAAATGACGGACAGTTCATTCCTTATGAAGAACTGAGTCGTCATGACGGCGGACATTTACGCCGAATCATGGAAAGATGTACTAATGCGTTCAGAAAAAGTGCTGATCCAAAGGAAATTGTGAAATGCACCCACACATGACGGGAGTAACAAAGCACCTCCATTTGACGTATCCAAATTATCACAGAAAAAGCAAAAGAGGTTTAGAGAAGGCAAGCATCTTAACTGCGGCAAAGATGGTCATTGTGCTCGCTATTGTAAAGTCAAGGCCAAGCCTAGTCGACACCGTGTTGACGATTCATCTGATGATGAATGACTAGGCCAGGACTCCAGTGGGGTCGCGGACCGCAGATTGGTGACCCACCGTCCTCTGATAGTGACTATGAAGAATCAGTTGAGGAAGACATTAAACATGTTTGACCTCGAAAATTATTTAATGCATCATCAGACTGATCCCATGGTGAAACTAAAATAAACTTTACTAGTCCAGGGAAAACCAACCGTTTTCTTAGTTGATACGGGCGCTGATGTGACCGTTTTAGGAAAATGGGACCCCGCGACAGTTAAACCAAGCCGAAAAAAGGTTTACATGCGGAGCTCATGGTTTAGTTCAACCCTTAGTTTTGTCCCATACTATCGAGTTGCAGAGTCCCGATGACCCAAATAAAATGGCGAATGTGGAAGCAGTTCTACAGCCACAGTGCCCGTTCAATTTAGTAGGTCGCGACGCATTGACACAATTAGAGATTAGCATCGCAATTAATAAACAGGGGCGAATGGAAGCTAACATCCAAATTCAAGAAAATGGGGCACATTATTATTGGTCGCTGGATTTGCCTGAAGAGGAATGTGGCGTTGAAAATGTATTAAAAGTAGCTCACGGGAGGGTCCGGCCGGGAGGCGACATGCAGTACCGAAATAATTTACACGTCACCATTAGGTACAAAGAATCCCCGGGCCCTGATCCAGATTACACCAAATTGTTTTTGGAATTGGCTGAACAAGAAGTGCAGGTCAATTACATTTATAGGAAAGGAAAGTGGTGTTTTCCAACTGTCAGACTCACCGCGGAAGTGAAAGTGCTGCTCCCTCCCAGGCAGCATCCACACATTTCACTTGCGAAGCCAAAACAATGTGACAGGAGGGACACAAACAATTTCGCCGGAACTATTCCACACGAAATTTGGGTCCCATCACAAAACTTTGACGACGTTGAAGAAACAGACTCAGGATGGTTCCGATTGCGTGTTCAATGGAATTTTGATACGTTTGCATGAGTCCACTACAGCTGATTAGCCGAATTTTATGTGCTCCACCCTGTTGAGGAAGATGCCATTTGTCATCTCCCATCCAGGCTGTGGAGCACTGGACCCGCTGATGTTGGACTCATGACAAACACACCACCAGTAATTACACAGGGAAAAACAGAACATCGACTGATAATTTGACAATACCCGCTGAAAAAAAGACATCCAACCCGTAGTTAATGAATTAAAAAAGGCAGGAATTTTACATTCGTGCCCAGACTCGCCTTGTAATACGCCTATATTTCCAGTCCGAAAAGTACACACTAACAAATGGAGATTAATTCAGAATTTGCGTGCAGTAAACCAAGCAGTATTATCGCGTGCGCCAAATGTTCCTAATCCACACACTCTTTTGAACTCATTACAACCCGGAACCTGGTGGTTTTTGGTGGTGGACCTGAGTAATGCCTTTTGGAGTATCCCTGTCCACCCTGACAGCCAATATTGGTTCACGTTTACGTTCAAAGGTGAGAAATTAACGTTCACAAGGTTATCCCAGGGATTTTGTGACTCCAACAATTTTCTCAGAAGCTATCACAAGGTGTTTGGCCTCATTTAATGCCCCACAAAAAAGCCAAATTTTGGTATACGTGGATGACATTTTAGTGGCCTCAAACACACAAGAGCAATGCAAAATCTATACTGCAATATTTGTATGACACAGGAAACAAAGTTTCAAAAGACAAAATGCAATTATGGAAACAAGAAGTAACCTATCTAGGACACATTTTGACCGAGCGAGGACGCATTGTCAGTGTCACGACGAGGCTCGAGGGCGGACCCAAATGCACGACTCCAGAGGCAAGCAGGTAGAGTACAAAAGCCTTTATTCAGCCCGAGGTCTATGATCAGCAGTAGCAGAAGAGGCAGGCTTACTTGGATGGTATACAGTACACGGTACACGGCAGGTCAGGTATACAGGAGAACGTTCGAAGCACGCAGAAGTATCGAGGGAGTCAGGCTTACGGGGTGAGTCGGAGAACAGGCGAAGGTCGGCACACACAGGTTGTCGATCAGGGATACGAGAGTGCTGGAACGGGACACGAAGCTCAACGATCTGGCGGCGGACTAGTTGTCCCCCGTGTCCTATAAGTACCGGGTGTACTCAGCCCAAACCAGGGTGCAGGTGTGTGCCGACTAATTGGCTGACCACACCCAGCCTGGGGAGGATGCCCGGAGCATGACAGTCAGTGACAAACAGAAACAAGCCGTCGCCAAGGCTCCAAAACCTGTAACAAAAAAACGCATTATGTCATTTTTGGGTCTTGTCAAAAGAGAACTCATTGATTCAGCTGTGCTAGCACTACCAAATTATGACAGGCCATTTGAGCAGACCGTGACTGCAAAAAACAGGTTCATGACCTCAGTGTTGCCGCAGAAACACAGAGGGAAAATGAGACCAGTTGCATACTATTCTCAACAATTGGATTCCGTAGCACGAGCCACTCCAGAGTGCGTTCAGGCAGTGCTGGCCGCTGCTCTGTGTGTTGAGGCGTCTGTGGAAGTAATCTTGTTCCACCAGTTAACACTGAAAGTGCCACACGCAGTTTCAGTCCTTCTGCTGGAAACAAAGATGACATTTTTGTCACCAGCATGACACTTACATTGCACCGCGACATTGTTATCACAGGGACACATCACAATTGTAAGATGTTGGGGACTGAATTCAGCGACACTTTTGCCCACACCAGCAGAGGGCACTCCACATGACTGTGGAAACCATGTCCAAATCCTGAATCCCGGTGCATCGACCTCTGCCTGTCCTCCGACCAACCCTGTAAACTTAACGTCCTTGATACTGCTGCTCTCTCTGACTGATGTCCCGTGTACCGATCCCTGCTTGCCCGCTGACCTGCCCTCTTCGCCTGACGTCCTGGTTACAGCTGCTCCATTTGACTGTCTGCCTGATCCCCAACCTTGGAACGAATAAACACTTTTCCTGAACAGCCTCTGCATCTCTGGAGTACACCGATGGGTCGTGACAGAACGATCTGGCCATTACAGGACCCAGCAGGAAAGACTGTGCATCGCCGCGAACGACGCCAGGCAAACCGCCTGCTGGAGGACCAAGCATATCCTATCCGGGTAGGCGCCATGATGTCGTCCTCTTCTTCCTTGTCACACACACCGCCTGTGTGTCATGATTACGTCCCGACCACAACCCGCTCACCACCTTATATTTTCTTGGACTCTGATTTTTCAGACTTTGAAGAAGACTTACATTTATATGACCGGCTGCCTGACTGCGATTCCGATATGGACTGTGAATTTCCTCTTCCTATCTTTAGTCCCAATCAATTTTTTTCACCTCCCCATGTTTCCAGTTCCCGAGTGCCTTCGCCCAGTAGGTCCAAGTCCTCTTCCTCCAATCCTTTTTTGGGAACCCGCTTGGCAATCTACCCAGGTCCTCCGCATGGCGCCCAGAGGAGATGCCCAAGCAGAGTGCCCCCTAGTGCCACCCGCTGCGCAGCAACCAAGACACCGCCATCGTCCATCCACTCCTCACCGGCAGCGACCAAGCCAGCAGACCTGGACCGGATGGCAAAACTTCCAGCCCAGAGGGAGGAGGGCTCCGCAAATCCCGAGGTGCAGCGACTCGAGAGTTCCGAGGTCTTTTATCCCGAAATGCGGGCGGAAATATAGCAGCAGAGTACCAAACTTGCGGTCCACATGGCTCAGGTTCGACAAGGATTAGATAACTGGCCGAGCTACGCCCACGTCGCAGTTCCAACAGATACGCTGCTGACCCATGCTCATGCTGTGGTGGCAACTGACCCACTACCGAGCAAAGTTCACGTTGCTGTGGCAACAGATCCGCCGCCGCGCAAAGCCCACATCCTGGTTTCAACATATTCGTTGCAGACCCATGGTTATGCCGCGGTAGCCACTGATTTGCTACCGAGGCAAGCTCACGTTGTGGTGGAAACAGATTCGTCGCCTCTCCACGCCCACGTCGCGGTTTCAACAGACGTGCTGCTGACTCATTCTCATGCCACAGTATCCATCAACCCGTTTCTGAACCTAGCTCACGTCGCTGGTGGCCACAGATCTGCTGCCGCATCACACCCATGTCGTGGTTGCATCAGATTTCTGGGCGAGCATCGAAGTAAAAGGGTGGAATTGGCAATCAAAGATAAGACAGCCAGAGTGCCTCCAACGTGTGTTTTCCCAAAGAATAAAACTCGGAAACGAATTGCAGAGGGTTTAAGTTCAGAGGATGGAGTGAATTCAGATAAAGATGAGGCAAACTATTTTCCTCCAGTTAAGAGGGGGAGGACTTTATTATTCCTTTCGCTCCATACTGTTCCCAAGAATGATCGATTCATGCCCCCTAGTTTCTCACAGAAAGCCATCCCCGACTCTGAGCCAGTCGTCTTCCCTCTGAAGCAGTCGACTCTCATTCATGGGCAAGTGCCCAGTTCAGGTGTGCCAAGTCAAACACCGAAAGAGCAACAACGCAGTGTTCTGCGGCCAGTTGTTTTTCAGGAGCCACTCTCCAAATCCCACACTCCTGTCAAGGAGGTGGCGATGACTCCGCAGCCGCCTCACGTTCCTGTTCATGAGGCGGAAATGGCTCGTCGGCCGCCCCATGTTCCTGTCCAACAGGCAGCCACGGCATCACTTTCCCCTTCGTTCCAGTACCGGTGGCGACAGTTCCGCGGCCTTCCCCTGCTCCTGCTTTGACGGCGACTGGCATGTGGTCGTTCCACGGCCCTGTCTCGACAGCCACAGGTATACGACCGCCTCACGCCCCTGTCTCGATGGCTGCTACCTCCCTCTCCTGCTTCAATGCTGACTGGTCCACGGCCATCGGAGGGCCATACCACGACGGCCACCGATCTTTGGCCGCCTCCCAACCTGGCCTCATGACCTAGCCTCGGCAGCGACTGATCCCCGGCCGCCTCACGATGAAGCCTCAGCGGCGACCGGCCCCTGGCTGTCTGCCGACCGAGCCTCGGCGGTGACCGCCTCGCAACCATGTCCTGGGAGGTCAGAGCAGTCCCATGCTTCTGTCTGGTTCCTGCTTCGCCGTTGGGTTCCTCCTTGAGGACATCCACCCGAATCACCCCGTGGGGACCCTGGTGCTTGGCGTCCGGGTCAACCTCCTGATCTGCCCGGCCGGACGCCTCGCTTTTGGTGGCCTGGAGGGGGGTACTGTCATGGTCCTGCCGGACTGTGGATATATTCAGTATATAAAGTATGTATAGACTTGCTCTCTCAAAACTGGTGTGTCCATCCATCAATCGATTTTCTGAGCCAATTATCCTCAGAAGGGTGGCGGGAGTGCCGGAACCTTTCCTAGGTGTCATCAGGCAGAAGGTAGGGCAAACTCCACAAAGGCGGGCCCGGGAATTGAAGCCTGGTCCTCAGAACTGTGAGGTGAACGCTCTACAGCAGCACCACCATGCCGCCCATACTTGTTGGTGTGTTTACAACAAATCAACTGGAAGACAAAAAAATCTGAACATGCAGAGCCAGAGAAGCTGAATGCAAATTCAACAACATGCCCCCACCCCCACAAAAAAAGCATACAAAAAAGCTGATGTTTATTGTGTGTGTGTGGGGGGGGGGGATTAATACATAAATCAATGTTGATAATCACAAACTTTTCTCTGTATGATTCTGGATATCAATTCTTACAACCCCAAAGAGGAATGTCAATTACATTTTTAAAGTGTTGACAGAATGGTGTGAAAAGATGTAATTTACATTTATATCAGAGAGCAGGTGTTTCATTACTGTTGGAAAAAAAAAAGACAGACTTGATACAAAAAGCTTTTTTTTCTTTTGATTGTGACTCCTGATTTGACTAGAGATGTTGTCTGGTGAATGGGGAACTGAATTAGTTGAGTCATTGTGGAAATTTAACTGCACAGTAACATGAGCAGGCTGACTGGGCACCTGTTAGATTACAATTTGGGACATCTGGCCCATTCAGTACTCTACATACTAACCAACAAGAACAATATGTACACCTATGCAATGAAGTCTTGCATCCTATAAAAGTTTTTTACTTATTTATTTTATTTTTTGTTCCATGATTGTCTGCAAAACTATTCAGCATGTACACCCTATCCATGCTCACCCTAAATCAGCCGGTATAGGCTCCAGGGGGCTCATTTATCGCAAAATGCTCAGAACGGGTTTTGAATATGTTGAACTGAAATTTTAAATGTGCACATGCACAAGAAAATACCAGATTTTATTTATTCACAGACGCCAGTACACAATGTGTCCTAATGAATCCCACCTGTTAAATAATGCCAAGCTCATGCACATGGAGCCTCATTTGTATTGAGAAATGTCTCCAATTGTCCATGTATAGTAACTTTTAGGATTGTGGGGATTTCAGTTCCCTCTCCAGAAAAAATTAATATCTTGGCGAGAATAACATTGATTGAGGAAATTCTTAGATGGGTGGAAATGTAACACAGCTCTAATTTCACTCTGTGGATTACAGAAGAAAACCAAAAAATACTGTTTGGAACAATTAATTTGTCACCCACAATGGGGAAATAATTCCAAGGAACAGAAATGTATGCCCATTTTTTCCAGTACATTTTTCTTGGATTGTACCTATGTACATTGTCCAGATGTACCATAGTGTACACCTGTTGCATTTGTAAGATTTGACTGATTAAAATTTAGGGCACAATTTAGACCCATCCACCAAGGGATACATTATTATTATTAGTTCAAAACTGAATCATAATTATGATAACAAGTATAAGGTCAAAATGAATCTGCACCAATAATTACATCTGCTGACAGCACAAAATGTTCTCTCCCTAGAAAACCTTCCTTGGGGAGACTAAAAGTATAATTATACAGTTCAGTGTATAATCTTCTTGAAGCTGCTTCAGGATTTTTTCTGGATATAGAATGGATGGACCAAAAAGAAAAAAATCAAAAATTTGTTGTGAGACAACTGGGAGCCCCCAAATGTCACGGGCCTCTTGAGAGTTGTCAAGTTTGTTCCCCCTGTTCAATTCCCCTGCATGCACCTGTGAGTCTATTCTTCTTTCCTTTTTGTCCACTTTATCCACAGCACCGGTGCAATACTCTCACAAGGGAATCCAACAGTACCTTGTTTCCAGCTCATGAGCATGTAGGGGGGGATCAGAAAGACATTATCTAGTACCTCCAAGATAGCTGACACCCTACCGGATGGCTGAGCTCCTCACCCACTCTCAACAGGTGCGATCAGCCACCCTTCAAAGGAAGTTAATTTCAGTCATCTGTATTTGTAATCTTGTCCTTTTGGTCACTGCCCAAATCTTGTGACTATAAGAGAGGCAGGGAACATACAGTTGATCATTTACTACATTAGGAGGGTTTCCACGAGGTGCAGTTCTCTCTCCCTCAACTACCATATTACTGGTCATGTGTTCCAAGACCAGGATCAAAACCATGTTTTATCTCTTACATCTGCTGTTCAACCACAAGCCAGGAAAGACTGCAAACAAATACAGCATTTAACCTTTTGTCAACCCATTAACTGATAGGACAGTGGCCCAAGACTCATTACTGTAAGTCTGTCAATGACAGAACGATTTTGTTAAAGACTACCATTGGTATTATAAATGTCCAACAATTTTCACATATACTAGTAGACAAGCACGCCCTTTATATTTGATCTCTATCTTTTGCTGTTATCTTGGCTCCTTTCCTTTTTCACACATCGCCTACCTAATTTCACCAAATTAGAGACGTGCTATTTTCTCCCTCATTTTGTCATCACTCACATCATGTTCTTGAAAAGGAAGATAGGCCTATCTTTTTCTGTTGTATTTAAATATGTTCTGCGTATTTACTTTCCCAAATTATATCACAAAAAAAGTTATTTGTTGTAATGAATTAGTAATGGCCTGTAATACATTTTCCTTCTAATAAAAACTCATAGGAAAGAATATTCAGTGATTCAAATAAGGTTTTGAGTAAGAATCACCCTTGCAGCACAATACAAAAAGTCAGATAACAGATTGGATAAATTCTGTTGGATCACCAACATGTCAACCATAGCAACCCAAACATGGAAAAATCAACATAGTACCATCAATTTTGATTACATTTGAATGATGACAAAGAGAATTTCTTGAACAGCACTGAAGTGCTTTGGTCCGCCATTGTCGCTTGACAGCTCTGAATACTTAATACAAACAATATGTGCACGTACGTCAAATAAATGACAATATTATAGCTCCTTCCAGTGTATAATGTCAATACAGGACATACTGTACATGTTTTGGAACACAAGAGTAATTCTTTGCACATTATTCCAAGAGTTACTTAAAACATTCCTTCTCTTGCTTTTTATACCATGGATAAAATCCCCCACACACCCTCAAACGTTAAGTTTTTTAAGTTAAAAAAAAACCTATTCATTAAAAAAAATAAATGCATAAAAGTCACGCTGTGATACAAAAATTAAACATTTTCTCTGGTTTAAGGGAGGAATGGTTGAATTTTGTAAAACCAAGCACTGCTGATTACGCAAAAATAACACAAAAATATAGCTTATCCTGAAAGAACAGTCTTTTCTTTCATTTGGTGGATTTGGTAGCTACATAATCGCTTAGAGCCATGCTACCCAGAGAACACCTGCTCTCGTCAGAAGCTAAGTGGGTTTGGCCCTGGTTAGTACTTGGATGGGAGACCACTTTGGAATACCAGGTGCTGTAAACTTTTTTCCCCAGCTAAATTGAGAGGGGTTGCGTCAGGAAAGGGGTCTGGTGTAAAACTGTGCCAAACAAATATGCGTTCATCTAAGATTACATGCTGTGGGGACACTTAAACTGACAGGAAAAGAAGAAGGGCAACATACACAAGTAGCTACATAATCACAAAAAACAATGTACTGTGTTTTTTGATAAATCTCTGGAAATGCAATATAATAGCTGTCACTCTCCAAGTTTGGCTTTCTGAAACGGCTATGAAGTAGAGCTGGAGAAGTGTGAGTTGATCTTTGAACTTGCTGAAAGCCTTGACAGAGAGACTGTAACGACACCCTGGAGTAAAACTCTCGTTTTGTTGGTCACTATGTCAGTTTTGAAGCTTGTGGTTCTAAATGTAATTTTATAAGACCTAAATGATATTGACAAGGCCATGTCAAATTAAATCACATGCCACAAAATGTCAGAGTAGTCACCAGTGATTTGATATACAAGCACACACACACGCATGCACGCACACGGATCACCACACACAATTTAGTGGAACTGTGGTACTGCATGCGCAAGTCTGGTGTGCCAGAGAAATACATTAGGATAATACAGGACATGTATGACAGTAGCAGAACAGCGGTGAGATGTGCCGTAGGTGTGTCAGCAGAATTTAAGGTAGAAGGGTGCTGAGGACGGAGCTGCCAGGCAAGAGCGAGAGGAAGACAAAAGAGAAGGTTGATGGATGTTGTGAGGGAGGACATGAGGACAGTGGGTGTCAGAGAGGAAGATGCACGAGATAGGCTTAGATGGAAAAAGATGACACGCTGTGGTGACCCCTAACAGGACAAGCCAAAAAGAAAAGGAGAAGTATCATGACTGCAATCTACTCTATATTTTGCTTTCTAAGGTTTATAAGACTTCTATATTTCCCACTGTCATGTACAGTGTATCAATCACTCTTAAATACTGAAATGCGGATTCATTTTTCCTCGCTCATCTGGGTCTGGGTCACAGGTCAGCAGTCTAAGCAGGGAGGCCCAGACTTACCTTTTTCCTGCTAGCTTAAGCTCCACCTGAAAGAACCTGAGGCATTCCCAGGGCATCTGTGAGACAGACTGTCTGTCCAGCATGTCCTGGGTCTGCTTCGAGACCTCCTCGTGTTTAGACATGCTCAGAGCATCTCTGCAGGCCGGTGTTCTGGGGTTTTCAAGATATGCATGAGCAGGAGCTATATTCTGACTCCATTCTCCCTTACAGGCAAATGCACACAAAGTCCCCAAGTGGTGCTCAAGCAACTACCCTTTTGGCCTGGATGCAAAAGGTGTCTTTTTTCGGCAGTCTATTTTTTTTTTATTATATTATTTTAAAAATGGGTAAAAACTGTTCCCTCTCAGTCGTGAATTCCACCTTAAGTGGTTTGATATTTGATGGGCATTTATTTGAGAGCTTGGGAGAATCCTACATATGCGGCAGCTTTAATGTATTTCAGCTCATGAGAGGCTCTATAAAACGCTGACAGTCGTGCCCTGACTCATATTTAACATGAGTTTGAATGTGATTGCAAAATTCTGAACACAGTAACATCCAGATGTGATCAGAGGGTGTGTGCACCTGTGCAACCACATTATCTCAGTTATTTATTTTTATTTTCCTTCAAAAATATGTCCAATTGAGCGGCACAGGTTTCTAACTAGATTAACTGATATTGGAAAAAGATTTTAATATCATTTATCTTGGGGTCATTTTTGTCTTTGTAATTTGAAGCAAGAGTTAGTGAGGCCTATACAACAAAGCTTTTCTGAAATTAACTAGTTAGAACTTCAACAATATTTGCAATCTTTTATTTCTGTTGTTGAAAAACTCACAATACCCATTCCCACAGCCCCCCGCCCTCTGTATCTTCTTGCTCCAGAATTTCTGACAGTAGATAAATGCAATGAATCTGCTCATTCGAGTGAAAAAATTCACTCCATCAGGTTAAATATTAGTACAAATCAGGAAAATGATAAAATGATTCTACATCGAAGGCTGCCCAGGAAAAAGTCTATTAGCATGTCAGAATTTGATACAGATGACCAAAAAAACTATAGCGTGTAATTGCAAGTTCTGCTACTGGTATATTAATCACTAAATGGTTCAGGTCCTGAATACATGAAAGATATGCTAATGGAATATAAACCCAGTCGGGCTCTGAGATCGACAGCGTCGGGTCAAATAGTGGCGTGCAGAGTACGAAGTAAACATTTACCTATTATGCTGCACACAAATCGAATAAGATGCCAACAGAAATAAAGTTAGCACAAAATGTGAAATTTTCCATGTCCAGATTAAAAACTTTCTCATGCTTTTTAGAGCATTTCCACATTTAAATGGTATTCTCACAGTGTGCACTTTTCATTATACTTTTTTCTTTTTTGTTTTAAATATTTACAAGCAGTTTTTTCCTTTGTTTTTGAAAGCTTTAAATCATGTAAAGCACATTGAGTTATCCGTATGTATAAAATCAATTATATTAAAAAAATGTTTTACCTTGTACACCACAAAAACCTGCCATTTGAACATGTGAAAACTACCTATCTTACTTATCCACTGTCATGACCAGAACACTAGGCTGAACCCAAAATGCATGACTCACGAGGCCAGGTACAGTTCGGGAAGCGTGTTTATACAGTACAAGGTCAAAACATTGGCAGGCAGTCCAGAGAGGGAGCAGAATCAGAATCAACAGGCGTGAAGGCAGGGTCATTAACGGAGTAGGGTTTGGTAGACACAGTAGCAAGGACAAAGACAAAGGGTTGCGGGAATGTGACATAGAAGTACAACAATCTGGCAAGGACCCACTGATGTAAAAAAAAAGAAAGTTTAGATAGCTCATTGGCCACCGTAGCTGAAGTCGCCGGAAGCAGATATCCACCATCTTTATACTCCCAAAACAACCATGCCGACCTAGGCAGCGATTAACTGTGTTCATCGTCAGTTTCGTGGCTGTGAATATGTATTTACATGTTCAGTGTTAACACTTGGGACTAAATGTCTGTGGAAATATATTCAGAGATAAAACATACATGGATTTTTTTGAAGGCAACTTTTATTTCTTTTCCTGTTCATTTCTGAAAAATCTTGACATCGGGTCAGGAAACATACAGTAAACTCTGCATAACTTGACAGTGTTAGGACCACAACTTTAACCTTAACCGTAACCTTTTCAGTAGTATTATTGGAGACTGTGACCTCACTTTATTGTTGACTTGCGGTATATGTCAACTTATACAGTGACGAGTTATGCATGGTTTACTATATTTTCAGTTCCATGTTTTTCTGCCGAAAGTAGCAAAGACTAGTGGAACTGATAATTTCCATGATATCTGAATTGTGGGTCGAAAAAGGTGGTCTGCCAGAAACTTGGAGATAGTTTTGGCTTGAACCACATTTAGACCTGTTCCACGTTTCAGTGAATGATTGAATGGTTTGTGTTTAATGTCCTGCTTAACAGTATTTCAGTTATAGGGGAATAGGATCTTGGTGTTCCAGGATCCATTCCTACAGCTGTTGTCTTATGCAGCCTCATAGAGGTCATTTACCAGAGACACAGTATAGCCAGCTCCCTGACACTCACATATGATGATACTGACACACTGCCAACCAGTTGCCGTTGTGTTACCAATTACTGAACTTCAAGTGAAACAGTGGCAGCTATGACTCTTAGCTTTGGTTTGACGACCCAGACTTAGACATTGTCTGCCAGTATTTGGCGTGGTTTTGGCTCATACCACATGTGTGCTCGTACCAATCAGTGAATAGTTGGTGTTTATTGTCTTGCATTACGGTATTTTAGTCCTTTGACGATAGTGTCTCCTTGTAGCTTGACAGATTTCCATTGCTCTTTATCTGGTGCAGCTTCACCGAGACAACTAGTCAAAGACGCCCAGCAAGCCCCCTCACCAGTCACATTATAGGTCGACAAGCAATGGGCCAACCAGTCGCTGCTCTAACTCCGATTGCTAAGTGCCACGCAAAACAGACAGCTTCCACTATTACATGCAGTCTTGAGTCAGACTTGAACTGGATTTTCAACCTGGATCTCCCAGGCTAGAAGGAGAAGGTCTACAGGCTATATAATTTCTATTTCCACCGATAACAAATGTAAACCACAGCTGGACAAGTAATTTATGGGACTAGCATCTGGAGTTTTTCTGCAAACTCTCTTCCTGCTTTGAAGTGCTGAAATATGCTGGGGGGGGGGGTGCATAAATTTGGTCTACTTTATTCAGTTCCTGGGGCCTCCCTGGCCTAATCAATATATATCTGTCAGAAATTTGGTCCGCACTCTTGGATGGAATGCTTTTTTTTCACATAGTGCTTCACAGCATATTTTGGGAAAAGGTAACGTCACGGAACTCGGGTCCTAGGTAATCTGCAAGGTTTCTTGGTAGTCATGGTGTTATATGTCTTTCCTTTGCATTTAGACTTTTTTGGCTTACCAAGTCGAATTAAAAATCCCTCATATTACCAGAACTGAAAAAATGTCAAGCTCACACGACCAGTTTTAATTCTACGTGCCAAAACTTATTGCGAAAAAACCCCTCCATAATACAACCAGTAAACCATGTCCTCCACACGTTTTGGGAGTACCAAGATGGCGACACACCGCTAGATATACAGTATATGACCTATTCATTTCTTTATTTTAGCCGCACGCCTGGCAATATATACATGGACCGTAATCACCAAAACGAGACGCAGGTGAGCGCATCTGCTCATCGGAGCAGGTGTGCGCTGGATCGGGGACCGACACACCTGTGAGAATCCGCTATAGCTTCCCTTCACCATCTTTATTTAATAGTTCTTTTACTGGCTGTGCTGATTGTGCTAACATAACTACTGTATTTCTGTTTTTCTTTAAATGATAGAATGAATAATTTTGACGATGTTTTTTTTTTTTTTTACCTGAAGCATCTGCCCCCAAAAATGTTTGTGCATTGTGCCTCCGTCCACTATGGAACTTGATAGGTAGCCATGGCAGTCCCCTCATGTTTTGTTGGTTTTGGATAACTTTAACCCTAAATTCCCTGAACCTCTTTCAGGTCTTTGGAAAATCATGAGTGGTGTTTTAATAAAACTGACTTGTGAAAAGGAACAACTCCAAACAAATATTGCATATTGGGTATTTCTGCTGTTGTCTGTTCTACAGTGATGTCAGATTGTTTGTTTTGATTTGATCATTTTCTTGTACAGTAATTGCCTCATATCCAGCCTCTTGGGCAGGTCTTCATTCTAAATTTGAACTCGTTCTCAATATGACTACCTTGTTAAATAAAATCAAATGAAAATAAACATAAAGTGGAGGGATCAGTGTAATAATTTCTTCATGTTTACTGTAACATGTACTTAATTTAATTCACATTTGAAGGGGGAAAAAAGCAAGTCTGACACTCACGCAAGCCTTCCAAAAGGCTGCACTCTGCTAAGCTGCATGTTAAAACCTGGACGGCTGTGAGCTGCATAATACTCGGTGACATCTTGACAGTTTAATACAGTTAAAGGGGTTCTATTCTGGTGCTTTAGATACTGTAGACTGTCAATGGTTGGAAGTCTCACAGGGCTTTACTGGAAAAAGAGGAAAAAGAAAGCTGTAGAAAAAGAAAACAATGGCATGTGTTAGAAATGTGGAGGGGAAACAAAAAAATATCCATAGAAAAGTTGAATAACTCAGCATCTCTCCGGGAAATGCTTGTCTCACCCTCTAAATAAAATTAATGTCAAAATATAACATGTTTACCACTTGTCATTATGTCAAAAGAGTTGACTGCACAAGAAAAAAAAAATACCTACTATGATTCAATAAAATAAAGTTACTTGCGTGATGAAGGGCTACAGTTTCGAGCTACAGAGCATTTTCAGTCGACTTCCAAGGTAATTTTTGGGTGGGCTTTTTCAATCATTCAGTGAAGGAATTGTGTTGAATTGAATTTTTTTTTCATCTTCACAGTATATAACATGAATGAGGGGTTAGGCCCAACAACACATTTACCTCTGCCTCGGAGAACAAGTGCTAACTTCACGTTGCCCCACCCCCCCCCAAAAAAAAACAAAAAAAAAAAACCACATGTATTTATAGGTTAATGTTGTCTGTGTAAATGCCCAGTACTGCCGGTACAGGGCAATGAAACATCAAATAATTTAAAACAAATGTAACTGCATATTTTGTACTTATTGCGTTATGGGCGTGTCATGTAGTAATTAGCCACAGAACCAAAACCATTACATTCCTGAAATCTTATGCTGGCCTCGTTATGCTAGTCTTAATTTGTAGTATTTATTTGAGTATGTTATTGATACTTACTGTGGTGTTGTTTTATGGCAAGTTAACTGACAGTTAGCAGGACAGAGATCTTTTTTTTTCTTTTCTCTCCATAAGTAACTTCATAGTGAAGGCCCTCAATTGCCATCTACCCCGTTGTTATTATCATGCATGCATGCTGTGGTCTGACCAGCAAAAAAAAAAACACACACATAGTACACTGGAATGTACTATAGGTGACTTGCAGGTGACGTCACATCCATTTTCAATTTTTTCTGGCTGCCATATTGGGTGGTCTCATTTCGCTGGTTACATTAGATTACATAAGACGATTTTTGACTTCTGTTTTTCCGATTTCCGAAAATAATTACTCACCAAGGACCCCAAACAGAAGAAATGTCGAGCAAACAGTAAGCAAAGTGGCTCAGTAATATCTCGCGTGCAGATCTCACTCGTCCCACAGTTTCAAGTCGTGTGTGCAGCGATCACTTCATAAGTGGTAAGTTTAAGCCTAGTATTGCACTTTGACCATATCCTCCTACCGCTATTTTTACATGTATGTGTTGTTTGCTGTGTTTTATATTACAAGACTAACGGTGTTTGTACATGTACATGTACATCCAACTCGGCCGCCGATCGAAATCGGCCGCCAGTGACAGGCTTTTCATCTACAGTTTAGGATACAAACGTATGGATGTGTGTTGTGCATTTGCTGTCTGTTTACTGTCTGTAAACATCAAATTATTTTTAAGAAGGAAATATACCGTATATATAGGGCATCTTTCACACTAGCCCTAATACAACAGTAGCGGCTTTCTATATGCTGACATTTGTGTAAGGCAAATGTGAACAAATAGAAAGCCGCTACTGTTGTATTAGGGCTAGTATTACTATTAGGGCTACATTCAGACATTCACGCTATAATTTGTTAGTACTTAGTAATTTACACCTTGTACATTTTAATTATTGTCACATTACTTAATGCTCCTTCAAATAAATTTAAAAGACGGTGTAATAATTATTTGTCATAGATCTTTTTCCCTAATTGGTCCGATTTGTCGGACCTGAAAAGGCCATAATGGCTAAGCAGAAACAACAACAGCGAGTTACGCACTCTGTCCCGGGTGATTACAAGTTACTTACTCGGGCAACAATTAAAACCTTTTTCTTCAGACAACGTTTTTCAGAGGACACTCTGAATCCACCCGCTTACAAAGTAATTGTAAGCCTCCAAGGACTTGTAGGCCTTCATCTGTTTGTTAGTAAGGCTGTTGGTTGTAAGCACCAAGTAGTTCACAATGTCGGGGTATTCCACTCTCGGCCAACATTTTTCAGTCGCAAAATCAGCCTTCGATAGACTATACGGGTCCAGATCCTCACATAAACTGATTTTCCACCTGTGGTAGCGTTTCAGATCAGCCGACAGATCCTCCAAATACTTGGAAAACGCCATAGAAAGTGCAGATACAATGAACGCGATGCTGGTACGTAGACAAACGTTAAGAACTGTTTACAACCTCCCAAAATGGCCGACACCCAAAAAAATTCTTACCCTCAATGCACTTTCTCTGAAGTTGTGCAAGTGACCTGTAAGTATTGCTATGTGTGTGTGTGTGTGTGTGTTTATTCTCAGTTCTCTTTATTTTCCTATTATGCTTTTAAGTTGTTATAATGCGGCCCTTTGTGACACTGTTTCCTTTCATACTTTTAAGTCCTTATGATGTGACACGGTTTTCTCTAATGCTTTTGGGTCCATGTGACGCAAAATTTGTGTGTTCTCTGTGACACAGAAGTCTGAAATGTTTCAAGGGTTACCTATATAAGGACGAGAGAGACGGACAGGAAGGCTTTCTTCTTCTTACGACCTCACCGCTGCTCTGAGAAACTATGCTGCTTGGAACACCAACTACACGGACACCTGCCACTTTGTTTTTGGACCAGCTGGAACTTTCACTAACTTGGAATACCCGCTGGGACGAACATTTGCTTGTTTGGGAACACTCGTTCAACATTGGTGACTATTTGCCGTTGTGACTCCACTACTCACATCTTGAACACCTATTTTGTGTTAGATATTCTATCGTGTTTGTGTTGTGTTGATGTGTGTGAGATTAAATTGTCAGAAACGCAATACTGCCTTGTCACATTTTGCTGCTTTGAATAAAGGGGACATTAGTCTAAATTCATATGAAACAGTATGTCTTCATTCCGTGACATTACAAAGCATCAATTTGGGACTTGTAACCATAATAGGGTATAGGTGAAATACAAAGATGTATATTGGTACTATGTTGAGAGACTGTGGTAGCCACATAATCACCCGTAATCTTTACTTTTGGAGCCGTACTCGTTATACCTGGACTCATATTACATTTTGACAAAATGCATTGCATATATATCATATGAAAGATATAGCTATGTATCAATCTGTCTCCAATACCTATATAAGATAGTACTGAAAATCAAGATGCATAATGACCACAAATGTAAATAAAGCATGTTGTTGTAAAGAATTATCTGAAGGTTAAAAATGGGGAAAACAATGTCACTCCTTCTCTACGCATTTCCCTGTGGTTTACTACCAAATACACTAACTTTCTCCCACCTGGCCTCTTCTACACTATAGACACTATTATGACGCGGCTCACAGCCCAGCTCATATCTGAGCTCGCTTCATATTGTGAAGCACCACCAGACCTGAAGAGAGGAAGCCAAGTGTAAATGCATTTCAGACAGCAGTGGCTACACAAGAGTGAGTAACCCCCCCTCTGCTTTGCTTTTGAAGCCCTTTGCAAAGGGATTGGCTTTTCTAGACTTCAATGAAATACTTATTTATGATAGCATAAATTAACATAAACAAGCAATGCGGTTTTCCAATGACATGTATGTAAGTCTTTTTACATTCAAAATAACAACCAGTGTTTTAATAAAAACAAAATAAATGTTTTTTTGACAAAATTAAGAAACAAAATGAAATGGGGATGACATTTTGAGTTTTATCTGGGTGATTTTTGTCATTGACGAGGAGGACAGTAGTTATGTTTCAAGACTCATTGACTACATTTTACTGTAGCGCCGGAGAAAAGGAGTCGGAGGCGGAGTGTCGGACACAGGAACAGAACTTGCTTTATTGTTCGACATCACCAAACTACTCGCATAACGGCGGGAACTCTGTTAACCTTTCCTCCGGAAGCGCAACAACAAAAACAGTCCGTGCGGAACCCCGCACCCCAACTCGAGGTCCCGCGGGTGAATTATGTAAACACCACACAAGCCCCCCCAGAATTCACCCATAGTCAAAATCCTTGTGCCGTGGAGGGATGATGACCCGACCCCGGCGAGTGTGCACTGTAGGGGCCGATGGGGGCGGGGCCGCACTGTCCATTGAGTCACGGGACAAGGGCTCAGGCGGGGTCAAGGGTACCCCGGCGGGGTCAAGGGTACCCCGGCGGGCGCAGGGGCACAGGGCAAAGGGGGACGACCCCGGCGCGGGGGGAGGGCCAACCCCAAAGGCTGGGCAATGTCCAGGTGCGCGGGTTTGACCCTGTCCATGGAAACAGTCTCGGGTCGGCCGCCAATGTCCACGAGCAGGCTCTTATCCCCGTGCTCCAGGACCCTGAACGGCCCGTCGTATGGGGGGCGGAGAGGTCCACGGTGGGCGTCATGACGAACAAACACAAAATCCGCAGAGCGCAGGTGACGGGGCAGCCGGGCAGCTGGGGTGCCATGTTGCGACGTGGGAACCGGCCGAAACCCTTTTGCGGCCTCCAGCAGGGAGGACCGTTGCCTGGCTGCGGACCAGGGCGCTGTGCCGTCCGGGATGAATTCGCCGGGGACCCGCAGTGGCTGGCCGTAGACGAGTCCGGCGGATGAGGACAACAGGTCCTCCTTGGGGGCGCACCTGAGGCCGAGCATGACCCACGGGAGCTTATCCAACCAGTTGCCGTCCGTCAAGCCGGCACGCAGGGCTGCTTTCATGGAGCGGTGGAACCGCTCGCAAAGACCGTTCGCCTGGGGGTGATAGGCGGTAGTGCGGTGCAGCTTGACCCCCAAACTCTCAGCGACTGCGTTCCAGAGTTCAGAGGTAAACTGAGGGCCACGATCTGAAGAAAGGTCGCACGGTGTCCCGAAGCGTGCAACCGACGTGCCGATGAACGCCCGGGCCACGTCTGACGACGTTGTCGAGGAGAGGGGAACGGCTTCGGGCCAGCGGGTCATCCTGTCCACCATGGTGAGCAAGTAGGTGAATCCATGCGAGGGAGGAAGTGGACCTACCAAGTCAACGTTGACGTGGTCAAACCTCCTCTCGGGGACAGCAAAGGGCTCCAAGGGGGCTTTTGTGTGGCGATGCACCTTAGCCCGCTGACAGGCCACGCACGAGTCGACCCAGGCCTGCACATCTTTCTTGAGACCGCGCCACACAAACTTCTGGGCCACCAGCCTCACGGACGGTTTCCTTCCGGGGTGGGAGAGGTTGTGGACCGCCTCGAAAACAGCTCTTCGCCAGTTTGCAGGGACCAGCGGCCGAGGCTGGTCAGCCGAGAGGTCGCACAGCAACCTGACGCCCGAGTCACCAACCGCGACTTCCTCCAGGCGCAAACCTGTGTCAGAAGTCTTGAGGGCCTGCACCCCGTGGTCCGAGGCCTGGTCTGCGCTCATGCGGGAGTAGTCGAGACCCAGATGCACAGTGCCGACGATCGCCCTGTAGAGGCAGTCCGCGACCACATTGGATTTGCCGCCGATGTGTTGGATGTCCGTAGTGTACTCAGAGATGAACGACAGTTGGCGTTGCTGGCAGGCGGACCACGGCTCGGCCACCTTGGACATGGCGAAAGTGAGGGGTTTATGGTCCACATATGCCGTGAACTCACGGCCTTCCAATAGGGAGCGGAAGTGGCGGATCGCCAGCCAGAGGCCGAGGAGCTCTCTATCGAACGTGCTGTATTTGCGCTCCCTGGGGACCAGCTGACGGCTGAAAAAGGCAAGCGGTTGCCAGGCGCCGCCGACCCACTGTTCGAATACGGCTCCAACAGCGTAGTCCGATGCATCGGTAGTGAGAGCGACAGGGCCCCCGTGGGTCGGGTGAGCCAGCATAGCGGCACGACTCAGTGCGGCCTTCGTAGCCTCGAAGGCTTCCATCCTCTCGGCCGTCCATTCAACGTCCCGGTTGGGGGCCTTGTCTTTAAGAGCCTCATAGAGCGGGCGCATGATGTGGGCCGCCCGGCGGATGAACCGGTGGTAGAAAGTCACCATCCCCAGGAACTCCCGGAGGCCCCGAGCCGAGCAAGGTCGGGGAAAAGCGGAGACGGCCTCCACCTTTGCCGGAAGGGGGGCGGCGCCGTTCTTGTCTATGAGGTGCCCGAGGAACTGGATAGAGGGCACCCCGAAAACACACTTTGCCGGGTTGATGATCAGGCCATGCTGCTCAAGTCTTGCGAAGAGGTCGCGGAGGTGCATCAGATGTTCATCCTCCGAGGAGCTGGCGACGAGGATGTCATCCAAATAGACGAACACAAATGGCAAGTCCCTGAGCACAGAATCCATTAAACGCTGGAAAGATTGTGCCGCGTTTTTAAGACCAAACGGCATCCTCAGAAACTCGAACAGTCCAAACGGAGTGATTACAGCTGTCTTGGGAACGTCTGAGGGGTGCACGGGAACCTGGTGATACCCGCGCACCAGGTCGACCTTGGAGAACAAGATTTTGCCTGCCAGGTGGGCTGAGAAGTCCTGAATGTGTGGAACAGGGTAGCGGTCGGACGTAGTGGCGTCGTTAAGGCGGCGGTAGTCACCACACGGTCGCCACCCACCACTCGGTTTAGGGACGATGTGTAGTCGCGAGGCCCACGGGCTATCCGAGCAGCGGACGATGCCCAGACGCTCCATGTTGGCAAACTCGGACTTAGCGACTGCTAGCTTCTCGGGATCAAGCCGTCGGGCCCTCGCGTGGATCGGGGGGCCCTTGGTCTCAATGTGGTGCTCGACCCCATGTTTAGTCGTGGCAGAGGAGAAAGTGGGCCGTGTCAAGGCAGGGAACTCACCAAGGAGGAGTTGGTACTTGGTGCCGTCCGATAGCGAACTGGAGAGACCACCATAAGTCGCCTCATTGCGGACGCAGGCGACCGTGGAAAAAGTCAGTGCATCCACCAGACGGCCCCTCTTAACATCCACCAGCAGCCCGTGGGCACAAAAAAAATCAGCGCCGAGGAGAGGGAATGAGACATCCGCAGTGACAAAGTCCCATGTGAAGCGCTGACTCCCGAAACACAAGTCCACAGTCCTCATGCCATAAGAGCGGATAGGGGAGCCATTAGCGGACAGTAGGGGTGGCCCATGAGTCCCGCCAGCGGCGTCCTCCGCAGTGGCCGTCAGGACGCTCCTCTGGGCGCCGGTGTCACAAAGGAATTTGCGCCCGGAAAGGTTGTCCTTGACGAACAGCAGCCGGCTCTTCGCGCCCACACTCACGGCCGCTGCGAAGCGTGGGCTTTGGCGTTTCCCGACGCGTCGTAGTTGCAAGGGGCGCGGTACCTCTTCGCTTTCGCACCGAAACGGGCATGGAAGTAGCACAAGCCTGTGCCAGCACGGCCGTCGGTGCCGAAGGGGCCCCTGTTGGATGCCACCCCCGCGCCCGAAGGTGAGTAACTGCGCATCGCGGCCAGCGTCTCAGGGGAAAAGCGCTGGGTTGCCAGGAAGAAACGGTCGGCCTCCTCGGCCAGGGCCCAGGGCTCAGTGATAGTACTGTTCGCGAGCGCCGTCTGAACATGCGGTGGCATTTGCCTGAGAAACAGTTCCATGAAAATGAAATTGGGCTCTTCCGTGCCCAGCAGGTTTAGCATCATTTCCATGAGTTCGGAAGGTTTGCTGTCCCCCAGTCCATTAATAGCCAACAGACGTCGGGCACGTTCCGGCCGTGAAAGTTCAAAAACCTTGAGAAGGTGAGCCTTGATCCCAGCATACTTATCTCGGGCCGGGGGAGAGGTGATGAAGTTCACTGCTCTGGCCGCCGTTGAGCTCCCGAGTGCTGAGACAACGTGGTAGTAACGCGTGGAATCATCTGAGATCCCGCGGAGGGCGAACTGAGCCTCAGTCTGTGCGAACCACGCTGCCGCGGACGTCTCCCAAAACTCCGGCAATTTGAGGATGGCGGTTGCCATGTTCGTTTCAGTCTCGAAAACGCCGGGACTGACGTCGGGGTCACCAGTGTAGCGCCGGAGAAAAGGAGTCGGAGGCGGAGTGTCGGACACAGGAACAGAACTTGCTTTATTGTTCGACATCACCAAACTACTCGCATAACGGCGGGAACTCTGTTAACCTTTCCTCCGGAAGCGCAACAACAAAAACAGTCCGTGCGGAACCCCGCACCCCAACTCGAGGTCCCGCGGGTGAATTATGTAAACACCACATTACCATACTTTTACTATATTTACTATTAAATTTACATCTAAAGCAAGAAACAGCTGTTATAGAAATTAATGAGGCATTAATTGCAACATACTTTGGATCACAAAACACTGAATGTGGGAGTAATTTCAAGAACAATGGAACGTCAAAGTCCAAACATAATTCGTTCTCATGAAATGTTAAAAGTCTGATATAGTAACTCTTTTGGCAACACCAGCGGCCTTATGTTGCATTTTTATTCATTAGGATAGTTGAAATGGTGGACTTAGCTATACTAGTTAGCAAGAGCATGCACCCCATTTTTGTACTTAGTGATTATCTGCTTCCTTAAAGCCACTTTGGTTCATTCAACTTTCCTGGGCTTTACTCCTGGGAGCACCGTAGTCTTTCATTGGGCCCATGGCAAAAAATACACAAGAAAAATGTAATTTTTTTAAAGTCTTGTTTAGCGTTTGCAATGTGCATGCCCACACTATTACTGCCTGCTTGACCTGAAGTGGGAAGTGGCTTGACTCAGCACCACAACATGGGTTCAGCTTTGCTCAGGTGTTTGGATTGGGTAGAGGTGCAAGGTATTTTTTACACTAATGTTTTTTTTGGTCAAAGTCCGATTTGTGTTACCCCCGAGTCATTCCAACTCCAATGATCAGAATGAATGTGTAATCTTCAGAGGGCCCTATATATATATATATATATATATATATATATATATATATATATATATATATATATATATATGCATGCTGATATGCTGATATTCTCATTTGCTGCTTAAGTAATGTATTGTAATTTTTGTATCGTTTTAAAATGACCTTCAATCAAAATCATGTTACAGTGTACATTTATCAACCTATATACTCAAAGGTATCATTTTTTTTTATTGTGTTTTCTGAACTGTTTAGCTGTTTCATTTATAATCTATTAGTATGATAATGAAATCCATTGCGAACCTTTGTGAAAGGAGTCTAAATGCAACCTTGTTTCCGTTTATGATTTGTATGCTTAATATATGAAAATCACACACTGGGTATAAGATCACGAGTGTTGAGCGTTTACATATCAAGTCATTTTGTAATGCTTTATTATCATTTTCTTCCTAGCTCTGATTTTGTTCAGGTTTTTGAAGTATTGTCCATCTGTGAGATTTCACAGTGAGTGTTATCTATGTGAACGTTCCATCAACTGGAACATCTTTAAAGTGATTATGTCCGACGTACTGTATACTCCTTTATCTACAGTGTGAGGTCCATCCAACAGATTGCTCTAGCAATACTATAACCGAAGCCCCATTAAAGTAGTTATTCTCCCGTCTGCTTGTTAACTGCTGCAGTACAGCAATGTTGCTTGTATGACAGCAAGGAGCCATGAGCTAGATCAGCACTATCCACTTCCAGTATAAGAACACACTGATACATAGCTAGAGGTGACTTAGCGGGCTGTCATAAAGCTTATCACTCCTGATCCATGCAGCTTGCACTGAGAGCCTCTAGCCATGGTCAAGGACAAGAAGGAGCCTGTCACAGCAGGATGAGAACAAGTTGGGAACAGTGGGAGAGAAAAGAAAATATTTTTCCTCAAGGTAAGCAATAGGAATAGTGACATGAGCACTGATGGACAACTTGGCGGAGTGTCTGGGATTTATCTTGCCCATAAAGGGGCTGCCCACTGGAACACACACAATTTTGAAATGATTGAAATTGTCCAAAATTAAAGCTCTCTGTAGTTATACAATCCAACATATTTTAAAGATCTGCCTAAAACTTCTAATTTGCACATTTGAGTATACAGTATGTCCAGTATTTCTCAATCTGAAGAGATCAGAAGAGTGGTGACTTCCAACCGAGCTGTCTGTGTTTTGTAAAAGAAGTACCCTACATTGTTCAGTGAGACACAGGTGAAAATACTGAATATACGGTAGATTTTTTTCCAATTTCTAATATTGGTTTTAATCACTGTAATTTCATGTCACTTATAACTTCCTTGAAAAAGATGTTCATGGTGAGACTTAATGAGTATACAGTACACAACATATTCCACAAGTGCCCAAAGTCTTTTTCTAGGATGTGTCCATTTACTCTCTCATGACATATAAAATAGATGTTAAAAATGTCTACGTGACCTAAGAGTAAAATATTATTGAAATGATGTTTTGAAAAATAATCCCTTTGTGGCTCCTTCCAATGCCCATAATATTATATAGTATTATTTTAAAACCTGCCATGGCAGGACAAGAATAGCTATTGAGATAGTGTAGTGACAGGAGTTGTGACAAATGGTCAGATTAATTATTTTCATTTTCACTATGCACACGGTGGTACACCAGGACAAAAATATCCATCAGTCCATCATTTTCTGAGCCGCTTAGCCTCATAAAGGTCGCGGGAGTGTTGGAGCCTATCCCAGCTATCTTCAGGCAGGAGGCGGGGTACACCCTGAACTGGTTGCTAACCAATCACAAGGCGCATAGAAGCAAACAAGCATTCGTGCTAAAAATCACACCAAAGGGCAATTCAGTCTCCACTCAATGCATGTTTTTGGGATCTGGTTGGAAACAGCAGTGACCACATCCTCTAGCAAATGGAGACGACAAATAATATACATTGTTTTTGGGCTAAAATTAAGTTTTTAATTATAGTTAGAAACAAAGTTAAAACAAAGTAATCATGCAGCTCTTTCGCACTCTAGACAGAATCATGCTTGAGCTGAAATGTCAATATGATTTAGGTTGGAAAAGCACCAAATCACCTTTGCTGGCCGTGAGGGTTACAGGGCTTTAGGGCTGGAAGCAGAGAAGAACTTCAAAGGAAAAAAAAAATCAAAGGAACCAGCTAGGGCATCTGGCTTGCTGTGCCTGATCACAGCAAACTGTCGTTGAATGTGAAGTGCACCAATAACCAGCTGAAGAGGAATGATGAGCAGGTGTTGGGCCTGTCACAATAACCAGTTTTTAAAAGACAATTTTAAAACAAAGTTCACAGACACCAAATTTTGTCATCCATGTCTATAAAGATTTTGCTTTGTGGCAGTGGTGCACAGACATGTTGGAACAGTAAGGGGTCATCCCTAAACTACTGGACCCTCCAAAATCTCTTGGCATGGTGAATCATAGAGAGTTCCTTTCACTGGAACATTTCTAACTTGGGCAGCACAGTAGCTCAGCTGGAAAACGTTGGCCTCACAGATCTGAGGTCCCAGGTTCGATCCCGGACCCCCTGTGTGGAGTTTGCATGTTCTCCCCATGCTTGCGTGGGTTTTCTCCAGGCAGTCCGGTTTCCTCCCACATCCCAAAAGCATGCAACATTAATTGGACACTGTAAATTGCCCCTGGGTGTGATTATGAGTGCAGCTGCTTGTCTCTATGTGCCCTGCGATTGACTGGCAACCAGTTCAGGGTGTACCCTGGATCCTGCCCGTTGATATCTGGGATAGGCTCCAGCACTCCTGAGACCCTTGATAGGATAAGCGGCTGAGAAAATGGATGGATTGATGGATTGATGGATGGATGCATTACCTCATCTGGAAATGAGCTGGCCTATCTGTTAGTTTTGAAATCAGTGAAAGCAGTGTTGTCCTGTTTTCGAGACCTTAGGAAGTTTTTTCGGAAGCAAAAGCCAAATCCCTTCTGCCGCACCGCCCGTACGATTGTGCTATTGAGTTGTTGCCCGGCACCTCACCCCCTCAAGGGAGGCTCTTTTCAATAACAGGACCGGAACACCAAGCCATGAAAGAGTACGTGGAGGAGTCACTGGCGGCAGGACTCATCTGACCATCATCATCATCAGCTGGAGCAGGGTGCTTCTTCGTCAAAAAGAAGGACACCTTATTACGGCCTGTATTGATTACAGGGGACTTAATGGCATTATCATCAAGAACATGTACCCTCTTCCCCTAATTGCCACCACATCCGAGCTGCTTCAAGGGGCCCGGATTTTCACCAAGTTGCAGTTACGAAATGCGTACCATCTGGTATGCATCAGAGGAGGGGACGAGTGGAAGATTGCCTTTAATACACCAACAGGCCACTACGAGTAGCTGGTGATGCCGTTTTGGCCTGACTATTAATGATGTGCTACGGGAGAGACTGAACAAGAACGTGTTTGTCTACCTCGACGACATTCTGATCTTTCCTCCGGACGAAGCTTCCCGCATCTACCACGTCAGAGAGGTGCTTGCATCAGCTACTACGGCATAACCTATATGTCAAGATGGAAAAGTGTGAGTTTCACCGACCTTCCGTCACATTCCTGGGATTCATCTTGGCCGAGGGACAGATTCGCATGGATCCCAGTAAGGTCGACTCTGTTCTCCAATGGCCCACTCCCACCAACCGCAGGGAGGTGCAGAGATTCATCGGATTTGCCAACTTCTACAGCAAGTTCATCGGGAACTTCAATTCCATTGCTGCCCCCTTGCATACCCTCACTTCACCCCACAACTCATTCGAGTGGGATGTGACCTGCCAGGAGGCCTTCGAGGGACTTGGGTCAAGTTTCATCACAGCTCCTGTCCTCATCATGCCAGATCCAGAGAGGCAGTTTGTGGTGGAGGTGGATGCATCGGACTCGGGAATGGGAGTAGTAGTCTCCCAGAGGTGTGCAAGGGATGGAAGACTACACCCGTGCACCTTCCTATCTAAGAGACTGACTCCGGCAGAGCAGAATTATGATGTGGGTGATCGAGAATTATTGGCGGTCAAAACGGTGCCGGAGGAATGGAGACACTGGCTGGAGGGATCACAAGTCCCATTTCTGGTCCTTACAGACCATAAGAACTTGGAGTACCTGAGGACGGCCAAGAGACTGAATGCTCGCCAGGCCAGGTGGGCACTCTTTTTCACTCACTTCCGATTCACTCTGTCCTTTCGTCCAGGCTCAAAGAATGGACTCCGTGAGTGTTCCGATACTTCCGGAGGCCTGTTTCGTGTCTGGGTTCACCTGGGAGATTGAGCCATGCGTAAAGGAGGCTCTAAGGGACTCTCCAGCCCCAGCCGAATGTCCTTCCGGCTGTCTGTTCGTGGTACCCTCACTACGAGGAGACGTCATCTAAGATGGTCCACTTTGTACCAGCTCCTAAGATTCCAACAGCCAAGCATACTGCGCAGCTACTACTAGACAAAGTTGTCCGCTATCATGGCCTGCCAGTGGATGTAGTGTCGGACAGAGGGCCGCAATTCGTGTCTCGATTCTTTAAGGAGTTCTGCACCCTCATCGGGGCAAAAGTAAGCCTCAATTCAGAATATCACCCGTAGTCCAATGGCCAAACAGAAAGAATAAATCAGGGCCTGGAGACCTGTCTACGCTGTCTGGCATCGCATGATCACAGCACTTTGACCCAGCACCTCGGTTGGGTGGAATATGCCCAAAACTCTCTGCCTTCCACTTCCACAGGTAATTCTCCGTTCCACATCGTTCATGCTTACCCTCCCTCTCTGTTTCCATCTGTGGCCGCCGACTCCGCGGTGCCATCCGCATTGGCAGTGGTGAGACGCTGCAAGCGGACCTGGGAAATAGCCTGAAAGACACTACTACGCATGGGCAGCTCCTACAAATCCACGGCAGATCTCAAGAGAAGAAGGGCCCCAGCATTCAAGGTGGGACAAAGCGTATGGCTGTCCACAAAGTATCATCCGCTGTGGACGGAGTCACCCAAGCAAGCTCCCAGGTTCGTGGGTCCCTTTCCTATCACTAAGATCATTAAACTTGTCGCTGTTTCCTTAAAGTTTCCCAAATCGATGAGAGTCCATCCCACGTTCTATGTAAGTCGGTTTCGACCAACTCGTCCATCGCCATTAGTCCACCCAGTCACACCTAGAGTAATTTAGAGTCTTCAATTAATGCATGTTTTTTGGGATGTGGGAGGAAACCAGGGGAAAACCATGAAGTTAGGAAGAGAACATGCAAACTCCACACAGGCGGGGCGGGGTTAAACTCCGGTCCTCAGAAATGTGACGCCCATGCTTTTATAGCTGCGCCACCGTGCCGCCAGATTCTAAAGCATTTCTCAATACTGTATTCAGAATGTGTACTGCAATTACTGTATGTTTAACCATGTAAAAATGTATTGCACAATAAGTGGTGTGTGAACAAAAAATAAATCGCTTTGAAAAGTTCACTGGCTGATGTTCTCTGTAGATCTCCCTCAGTATCTGGCTGGAAGTGAGAGTGGGACAGTGTGAGAGAGGTCTGCTGTGTTGATATCTTCTGGCTAGATATAGACAAGCTTGCCTACATCTAAGGCTTAGGCTCTTGAATCACTCTTGTGAGAGGTTGGCCTTTCCATCCTTCCATTCTGGAGTTGCTCCAAATGAGAGGCACCAACAAGGTGTGCCCATACTCATTCCTCCTTTACTCCAGAGATTGGGGTTAACCCTGGTGGATAAACTGGTAGTTACTTCCTGCCTTCAGATGACAGGACAGCTCTTGACTCTTGTCTGTGCCTAAACACCAGACTACCAGAATAACATCTTGCACTTTTAGACAGGGGTGGCCTGCCTGTGGCTCTCGAGCTACATGCAGCTCTTTGCACAAGGCAAGGCACGAAAGCACATCAAAGTTCTGTTTATGTGCATGCACATACATGATTTGCTTCAGTTCATTACGGTTGTTACGGCGATTGTGACAACAAGCTCAGCGTGTGTGTGTGCGCTGATTGAGATGGGACTGCTCAGTGGGAGGGTGAGAAGGGCAATGGTGACCGGGGAAGAGTGGCTTTACTGTTCCTGCCACCTTGCTCACCTGTGCAACAATGAGAAGCGTTAACCCTCACTGCAACAGGATAAGGTTAGCACGGTATTTTCACAAAACTGGCATGTGGATTTGAATGAAAATAGCTTCAAGTTTGACACTCCCAAAATAATTTGTCCATTTCGCTCTCAAAATGCCAGGGAAAATGCAAAGTAGTTAAACAAATAATATCTAGATAAACACGGGACATTTTTACCACATTTTTTTTTTTTTTAGGGGGGGGGGGGTGAGTGCAACTGCCTGCCACTCCGCCTTTTGTTTCAGACGTCTATCGTACTTCACAGCTTCAAATCTTCACATCATTTCACTCCATGCTAGCATCAAGGGACTAAACTTCGCAGTCACAAGTTTGTCACTTTGAAAAATAAAAAAAATAAATAAAAAAAGGCGATATATTTTTTTTTTTTTTTTTAAATAATGAAGCATCTAGAGACATCAAGTGGCTTGGAACATTTCAAGGGCCAAAAAGCCAAACATGGAAGGGTAATTTATTTAAAAAAAAAAAATACTTCAGTGATGTCATTGAAATATCTTATGTGAAAACAAAAATCTTAAACAAATGGTATCACACCTTCAATACCTTGGTAGGCGGCACGGTAGTGTAGATACAGTATACCTACATGATCTGAGTCTCTTCTCTGCCATCACACTTACAGCATTGACCGCACTCAATCTCCAACTTCTATTTATGTACTGTATGCAATAATTTCTAAATACAACACTACATTATCATTAACTCTACCCAATTGTGGCATTATTCCAGTTCTTCTGTTAATTGTTCTTGTGCAAGATTGCACTTATCATTAAAACATGGCAATATCTACTACATAAGTCCACAGACTTGGTATTGACATCCTCTTACATTGCCTGGCATACACTTCAGGAAGAGAAGTAATGGTCTCCATCTTGTAGTCAAGTTCTCACAAATGGCCTCAGATGACATCTTCCCACAGGGGGGTAGGTGCAGTTGACAATCAGAAAGGAAAGACAGGGCTATTCGCTGCTCTGTAATTTAATGCGGAAAATCTTCTACTTGGCATGTAAAGTCTGTCATTCTTTAATGCGCTTTCAAAAAATGATGTTCTCAACAGGTTGCCATAACATTGCGACGGAGTGATTTGTATTATTATTATTATTTTGACAGGGAGCAGGGGAGCGATGGTAAAAGTTCAATTTTTCCATTTGTGTACATTTCTCTATGATTTTTTTTTTCTTTTCAACATCAGCCATTTTTTGAAGAGTAGGTTTATCAAAAATAATGCCATAACCATTTTTGGGGGCATTCACACATGATGGTATATTTTATACAGGCAGAAAAATAAGGCATTCACAAGTAACTAAAACTGTCCATGTCAGAGTTTTACACTTTATTGTGGTCATTATAGGGAAGTTATTCTGCATCTTGGCTGACTGGTTGAGATGTAGTGCAGCTTGGTACCCATAGGTCTATAACGCTTAGTATCAAAAGAGACATATTTTCCTCTTTTCAACCAATTAAAACTTGCCTTGAGGCAAAATCCTACTGGACTCTTAAACTCAGGATAACATGCATGCATAATTGATCAACCACACACACGTGCCCAATGTAAATTTGTCATACAGTGACTACAATGGGAAGAGATTGAGATTTACAAGAAAGAAGGCCAAAAGGGCAGCATTAAGACCCTTCCACAATATACTCATTACAATGCAACTAACGCCCCCGAAGTCCTGCCGCAAAGTTTGCCGGCACGAATGGTGGGCACGTACTGTGCCCAAATTGAAAAACGTTACATACGTATCGGCACATCCAATAAGAGAGATGGTGCTGGAGTAATTTTAGAGCAACAACAGCAAGAAATTTCTACAGTGCTGGAGGAGAACATGGAGGAATCAATGATTAATGCAGTGCCCCATGTCATTAGAATCAAATGGATCTTCTTTTAGATGCTGCTCATGTTCTACTTCTTATAAGCAAAGCTAAGCTTTACATTGAAAGAGTAACAAATATATATTGCTAAGCTGCAAACTGCTTTACATCCAAAACAGGCTACTTACTGTTCAGTCGCCTCGCAGGCAGCTCCAAATATGGGCAAACTAGCTCCATAGTGTGGTTATACCTAGCCCTACCCTAGAGTGTGAAAAATAAGTGCAGTGTGTAACAACCTTGACAAATTTTAAATAAGACAACCAGGTAAAAGTATACAAAATACATCCATCCATCCATTATCTGAGCTGCTTATCCTCACATGGATCACAGGAGTGAGTGAGTGAGTATCCCAGTTATCTGCAGGCAGCAGGCCGGGTACACCCGGAACTAGTTGCCAGCCAATCGCAGGGCAAATAAAAACAAACCACTCACACTCACAATTTAAAGTCTTCAATTAATGCATGATTTTGGGATGTGGGATCAAACCGGAGTGCCTGGAGAAAACCCACACAGGCACAGGGAGAACATGCAAATTCCACACAAGTGGTGCCGGGATTTGAGCCCCTGTCCTCAGCACTGCGAGGCTAACACTCTAACCAGTCAGGTCACTGTGCCACCATACAAAATGCAATTAATAATAATCATACATTACACATATAGCACTCGTGGCTTTACACTTTCATGGTGGTAAGTTACAAAAGCCAAAGCTGCTCTGGAACAATCTGGCTGCCATTCTGCACTTACAGCCGCTCAATTATCCAACCACATTCATTTGAGGGCAATGTAGTTTTAGTATCTTGCCCATGGACACAACTACAACATGTGCTCAGGCATGGGATACCAACTGGCAACCCGCTGGTTGCAGGCCGCTAGCTTATCCTTTTCACAGTACAAAACCAAGCAGCAAGACTCCATATGTGTCAATTGCAGAATGTAACATGATGATACAGAAATAAAGTGCTTGCATGTGAGTTCTCCTCTGCTCTGTAAATTATAAACAATACCTGCCTGGTTGAAATGAACAATAAATATATGAAATATCAAAAAAATAAATAGAGACAATTAATTTGTATTAATTCAGCTTTAGATAATGAAACTATGGCACACGTAATATGGGTCAACACATGAATGTTTGGAGAGCAGAGGTGTAGAGAATTGCCCGCGGGTTGAATAAGGCTCACTCCAATATTTAACAGTTCTGTAATATTTGATGCATTAATGATCCCTTTTTCTTCCTTAGTTGAATTGTCTATTCATTTGTAGTGTTTTATTAATCGACAAAAATAACTAATTTAATTTGTGTAGTGTCATTAATAAAATAATAACATTCTACATGACACATATCTTTATTAAAACAACTGGTTGAATTATAATTATGGTAATTGTAAAAAAAAAAGGTATAGTTATTATTTATTATAAAAACTACTATTTTACTTTTTCCTCCTTTTACCTCTTCTAGACGGAGTTGGCCTCACAGATCTGGTCCCCGGTTCAATCCCAGACCTGCCTGTATGGAGTTTGCATGTTCTCCCTGTGCCTGCATGGGTTTTCTTCGGACACTCCGGTTTCCTCCAACATCCCAAAAACATGCAACATTAATTGGACACTTTAAATTACCCCTGGGTGTGAGTGCAAGTGCAACTTGTCTGTCTCCATGATCCCTGTGATTGGCTGGAAACCAGTTCAGGGTGTACCGTGCCTCCTGCCCGTTGATATCTGGGATAGGCTCCAGCACTCCTGAGACCCTTGATAGGATAAGCGGCTAAGAAAATGGATGGATTGATGGATGGATGCATTACCTCATCTAGAAATGAGCTGGCCTATCTGTTAGTTTTGAAATCAAATATGGCCCTTGAGCTTGTCACGAACGGGGCACGAGGGCGGACCCAAATGCACGACTCCAGAGACACGCAGACGGTGCAGAGGAAACCTTTATTCAGTCCAAAGTCAGTGTTCAGGTAGGCAGTCCAAACCAGGCAGAAGTATTCGTGCGGCAGGCTCAATAGCGGGGTCAAGGATCAGGCGGAGGTCAGTACACGGAGAGCAGTAGTCAGGCGAACGGGAGTGCGGGAACGAAGCATCAAAGACGACGATCTAGCGGAAGAGAAGTCGTCCCCCAAGTCCTATATATACTGGGCGTCATCAGCTGTAACAAGGTGCAAGTGCGCTCTGGCTAATTGGCTGGCCCTGCCCAGACTGGGCAGGAAGCCAGGAGCATGACAGTACCCCCCCCCCCCTCAACGGCCGGCTCTGGACGGCCCAGGAGCCTCAGGATGAGACGCGTGAAAGTCCCTGATGAGGGAGCGATCCACGACGAAGCGGGAGGGGATAAAGGAGCGCTCCTCCGGACCATATCCCTCCCAGTCCACCAGGTACTGGACCCCCCTTCCTCTGCGGCGGGAAGACATCAGCCGATGCACAGTATACACCGGCCCACCGTCCACCATGCGGAGGGGGGCTTGGCCAGAGGAACCAGCGCCGAAGTGCGATTCGGACGAAGTCTGCTGACGTGGAACGTAGGGTGCACCCTCATTGACCTGGGCAGTTTCAGCGAGACGGTGACCGGGTTAATGATCTTGGAAATCGGGAACGGGCCAATGAACCTGGGAGCCAGTTTGCGGGATACCGTCCGTAACGGAAGATCTTTGGTGGAAAGCCACACTCACTGTCCCACCCTGAGCTCTGGTGCGGCCCTTCTCTTGCGGTCTGCTGCGGACTTGTAGGCGCTGCTCATGCGCAGCAGTGTCCTCCGAGCTGCTTCCCAGGTCCGTTTGCAGCGTCGCACCATGGCCAGGGCCGACGGGACCGTGGAGTTCGTGGCCAGTGGAGGAAACAGGGAAGGAGGATAGCCATGCACAACATGGAGTGGAGCCATACCTGTTGAAGCGGAGGGTAGGGAATTGTGGGCATACTCTACCCACTTGATGTGCTGACTCCACGTGCTCTGGTCCCTGGATGCCAGACATCGAAGACCGGTCTCCAACTCCTGATTTATCCTCTCCGTCTGGCCATTAGACTCCGGGTGATGACCCGATGTCAGGCTAGCTGAGGCGCCGATGAGGTTGCAGAACTCCTTCCAGAAACGGGCGCTGAATTGCGGACCCCTGTCCGACACGATGTCCTGGGGTAGCCCGTGGAAACGAACGACCTCGTCCAACACCATCTGGGCTGTCTGCTTGGCCGACGGGATCTTCGGAAGCGGCACGAAGTGGACCATCTTGGAGAAACGGTCCACTACAGACAGCACAACTGTGTTCCCTTGGGAGGGCGGCAGGCCGGTAACGAAGTCCAGCGCAATGTGTGACCACGGGCGGAAGGGAATGGACAGCGGACGCAACTCGCCTACCGGTCGTAAGCGAGACGACTTATTGGCCGCACATACCGGACAGGCATTGACGAAGTCCCTCACGTCCTTGCCCAGGCTAGGCCACCAGAACCTCTGTTCGACTACTGAGCGGGTCTTCGCCATACCCGGATGGCAGACCGTCTTGTTGTATGAGCCCAGTTGACAACTTCTCTCCACAGAGCCTGAACAACGAAAAGGCGGTCCAACGGACAATCTGCGGGCGGCGGAACCTCTCCCAGGGCCTCCTTTACCCACGACTCGACTGCCCAAGTGAAGCCGGACACGAAGCACGCCTGTGGCAGTATAGTAGCAGCTTCTGAATCCGTGCGCCCTCCCTCGTGGATCCGCGAGAGTGCGTCCGGCTTGCCGTTCTTGGAGCCTGGGCGGAAGGACAGAGTAAAGCGGAAGCGGGTGAAAAACAGGGCCCACCTGGCCTGGCGGGCATTCAACCACTTCGCAGACTTCAGGTATTCAAGGTTCTTATGGTCCGTGAAGACAACGAACGGTACTTGCGAGCCCTCCAGCCAGTGCCGTCACTCATCCAACGCGCTCTTGACCGCCAGCAGTCCCTGATCTCCCACATCGTAGTTCCTCTCTGCCGGGGTCAGCTTCCTAGACAGGAACGCGCACGGGTGGATCCGTCCTTCCCTGGGACTCCTCTGAGACAAGACGGCTCCGATTCCTGAATTAGATGCATCCACCTCCACCATAAACTGGTTATCTGGGTCCGGAACAATGAGAACGGGTGCAGCAGTGAAACTTGCCTTCAGCCTGCTGAAGGCCTCCTGGCAGGTCCCGGACCACGCAAAGGTGGTGTGTGGCGAGGTGAGCGCATGCAGAGGAGCGGCCACGGAACTGAAGTTACTTATGAACTTCCTATAGAAATTAGCGAATCCCAAAAACCTCTGTACATCCTTCCTGTTGGCGGGGGTAGGCCACCGCAGCACCGCGTCGACCTTCCCGGGGTCCATACGTATCTCTCCCTCTGCCAGGACGAAGCCCAGGAAGGACACGGATGCCCGATGGAACTCACACTTGTCCATATTTACGTACAATTGGTGCTGCAGCAGACGCCGGAGCACTTCTCTGACTTGTCGAATGTGAGCGGTTAGGTCTGCCGAAAAGATGAGAATGTCATTCAGGTATACAAAGACAGATTTATTCTGAAACTCCCGAAGCACGTCGTTAATGAAGTTTTGAAAGACGGCCGGGGCGTTGGTCAGTCCGAAGGGCATCACGAGATACTCGTAATGCTCAGTGGGAGTGTTGAAAGCCGTCTTCCATTCGTCGCCCTCCCGGATCCGTACCAGATGATACGCGCTGCGCAAGTCCAACTTGGTGAAGATCCAGGCTCCTTGGAGGAGTTCAAAGGCTGTAGCTATCAGGGGCAAGGGATACCTGTTCTTGACCGTGATGTCATTCAATCCTCTGTAGTCGCTGCAGGGTCGCAAGGTGGAATCCTTTTTCTTAATGAAAAAAAACCCCGCGCCGGCTGGTGAGGATGACGGTCGAATGAGTCTGGTTGCCAGGGACTTCTCGATGTACTCCCTCATTGCCTGGTGCTCCGGTCCTGTCAAAGAAAACAGTTTCCCTTTGGGGGGTGAGGTACCCGGGAGGAGTTCGATGGCACAGTCTTACGGCCGATGCGGCGGCAGAGATCTTGCTTTAGACTCCGAAAAAAAACTCCTTCAAATCATGGTAGCAAGAGGGTACTGTGACTAATTCGGCGGCGGTGCTAAGCTCGGCAACTTGGATCCCTCCGTCCTCCCCGGTGACGCCACACTGCTTGCGACAGTCCTCACTCCATGCCCTAATCCGACCCGTGACCCAATCAATGTGTGGGTTGTGTCTCTTGAGCCAGGGGCTCCCCAGGATTATGTCACTTTTGCTAGAATTGAAAATGTGGAAACTAATATGCTCTGTGTGCCTGTCTGGAGAGTCCATACGTATTGTTTGCGTGCGGTGTGTTACGCGGCAGAGGAACTTGCCGTTGGGGGCATAAGCAACACGAGGCCGCTGTGTGGGGAAGGTTTCCACCCGCAACGCTTCGACTATCCGAGGGTGTATGAGGTTCGCATCCGAACCAGAGTCAATGAACGCGGTCACTAAGCACGAATTAGCGTCTGTCCCGACTGTGAGGTGCAACAGCGATCACCCCGACTTAGCGCCAGTATACCGCACACTCACCGGCGTCGAGATCCCAAGGTCGGAGCGCTTCGGCCGAGTCGGACAGCAGGTGATTACGTGTCCCAAACGACCACAATAGAAAGAGCGCCCTTCTCGTCGCCGACGTAAGCGCTCCTCCGCTGGGCTGCCGAGTCCCTCCACTTGCATGGGTTCCAATGTGGCAGACAACGTGGGTGGCCGGGAAGCGACCGGGCTGAGCCTCTTCGTCTCCTCCTCCCTCAGGCCGTCCATCTGCCCCTGCATGGTCAGGCGCTGATCCACCTTGAGGGCCAATGCGATGAGGGAGTCTAGCGAAGGCAGAAGATCCATGGCATCGAAGTGGCCACGGATCTGCGGGGACAGTCCCTGGTAAAATGCGTCATGGAGGGCCTCCTTGTTCCAACGGCTCTCGGCAGCCCGGATCCAAAATTCAATAGCGTAGTCGGACACGCGGCGACGTCCTTGACGAATTGTCATGAGCGAGGATGCCGCCTGGCGTTCCGAAGCCGCGTAATGGAAAACCTGGGTGAGCGCGCAGACGAACCTCGTCCATGAACGGCAGATCTCCGAGTTACGACTCCACTCGGCAGTGGCCCACGCCTCCGCCCTCGCCGTCATGTGGGAAATGACGAAGGCGATACGGGAGCGGTCCGTGGGAAAAGCGGACGCTTGCAGTTCAAAATGGAGGTCGCACTGCACCAGGAAGGGCTTGACATTGCCGGAGTCGCCTGAGAACCGCTCTGGTCGGGAGAGTGGAGTTATGCCGGCACGGGGAGGCTCCATAACAGGTGGAACGACCCTCGTTGGCGTAGCAGCCGCGCGAGCTTGACAAGCTAGCCATGGTTTCAGCTGGGCACAGAACTCATGGATCCATTGATTAGTAACCTGGAGAGCAGCCTCCTGCTCGACCAAGCGTTTGCCCTGAACTTGCAGCAAACGGCGGATGGCTTCGGAGTCGGCTGGGTCCATGTTATGGCTAGGTCGTTGTGTCATGAACGGGGCACGACGGCGGACCCAAATGCACGACTCCAGAGACACGCAGACGGTGCAGAGGAAACCTTTATTCAGTCCAAGTTCAGTGTTCAGGTAGGCAGTCCAAACCAGGCAGAAGTATTCGTGCGGCAGGCTCAATAGCGGGGTCAAGGAACAGGCGGAGGTCGGTACACGGAGAGCAGTAGTCAGGCGAACGGGAGTGCGGGAACGAAGCATCAAAGACAACGATCTAGTGGAGGACAAGTCGTCCCCCAAGTCCTATATATATATACTGGGCGTCATCAGCTGTAACAAGGTGCAAGTGCGCTCTGGCTAATTGGCTGGCCCTGCCCAGCCTGGGCAGGAAGCCAGGAGCATGACAGAGCTAAAGATGTGCCGACCACTGTAATAGAGCATTGTGAGAGCAGACCAGTGGGGAACAGCCGAGGGAAGAGATTGATTCTGATTGATTTTTTTGTCGATTACTAGTGTTCACTTATATTTGAGAACCTTCTGCATCATTTGCACAATGGTCACTGTACCACATGCACTATTAGTTACTTTAAACTCCATAGCTCAGTGGTTCGCGCATTGGTTTGGTAAACCAGGTGTTAGTTTGTCTCCCACTGGGCCTCCACTCCCCAAGAGGAGAGGAGTTGTGTCAGGAAGGGCATCCGGCGTAAAAACTGTGCCAAACAAATATGAGCTTTCATCTGAGATGACACACTGTGGCAACCCCCAACAGGACAAGCCGAAAGTCAAAACTGCTCTAAATTGCTTGAGAAATCTGCATCATCTGCACAATTGCCATTATATTAGTATAATCACACTTGTCGTACAATTTTATTGCTGAATGATTGTCCGCACTCATTAATTGTATGTATTAAATGTATATTTTGTCATTGTTGTTTGTTGTTATACTCCAATTACCGGAAACAAATTCCTTGTGGGTCTTAAAATCATACCATGACCAATAAAGCTTCTTCATCTATCCATCCATTCTCAACACTGCTTATCTTGTTCAGGGTCAAGTGGACTTTGGGTGAAAGGCAGAATATAACCTGAACTGGTCGCCAATCAGTTGCAGGGATACTCTATACTATTACTATTTATGGACACGAACAATCATTGATACTCACATTCACGCTGTCACTGAGTGGGAAATGAACCCCTGTGGTCTTCACCAAAATCAGGCGACCATGAGTGACAATAAAGCTTATTCTGATTCTTTTACGTTGCAGGAGTAAACACATCTGCAAACTAAAGTACCACGACTGATGTTCCCACCAGCCCGACGTCAACAACTTCGCCGAATAATCAACGATCAACAAGTTGATTGACATAGAAAGATGTCATACAAATGTCAAATTAGCCCAATCTTTTCATTTAAAATTAGAGTGTTCAATTTTTAATCACTCGATATTGGAGGCCGATTTAAATAATTACCTTAAATAGTATTCATGAAAACACACTTGAAACTAACTTTATGTCATTCTGTCCTTGGCATGAAATCACGATTCGCTCTCCAGTATGCACAAAAAGTCATGTGTCAAATGTTTCAACTTTCATGTAAAATTTTCACAAAAGACCCAGAATTGCTTTCAAAATTGCATTTTTATTTAAATTCAAACCAGATAAAACTGACCTATTGAACTGAACAAGAAAATCATTGAAATGGGGATGCAGGGCTAAAATTCATTACACTGAGTTTCAAAGTTGTGGTTGCTCGCTGTTTCTCTCAACTTCTACTAGATAAGTTTCTTTCAACTTCTACTGACAGACTGAGTCAATTTGCCTTTTTTTTTTAGCTTCATCCTCCTACTGAATTTAGCTGTATTTTCGATTTACCGACAGTAGCTCTCTTGAGAGTTTCATTTTAGAACTGCCGCAGACATTTGAGTTTAAGCTTTTAACTTTGTGTGAGTGTATTCCACGCCCATATCCATACAGTATCCCTTGTTAGGACGAATACCGCCTTCTGGTTTAAAAACAACCAAATGAGCTACATGGATTTTTAGTGACAAATTGAATCCTCTATTTTCCATCTTGCACTATCAAACACTGATGTCAGCTTAACCTTTTCAAGACGTCCATGCTTCAGTGCATCAATGTGCAACGTGTACGCCTGTGCTGGATTTACTCAACATATTTAAAATTACCTCACCTCAAAAAAAAAAAAAAAAAAAGCACTTTTCAAGGTGATGCGTTCCACTTAAGGTTGGCTCATTAGAGCAAAGACAAAGCCATACTTTAAAAAAGAGGTCTCATAGCTATGGAGTGATTTCTGGGTTATGCCTGTGAGGACTCTTGCGACCAAGAAAGCTAATATTGACAAAAGTAATTCATCAGCCTCTTTGACCATATTGTCAATGTTCGGAGTGACACAAGGACAAAAAACAAGAAACCATTGTGACCAGGCCCGACTACAAAAGGAAGCAAACAATTTCTGACAGGCTTGTTTCATAGTCAACAAAAGACCCTGCAAGAAATAGCACAAACGCCCTTGCACATTAATCATGTTAGTTTTTACCTGCATTTCCAAATCCATAGAGAGATTCACAGAGGGTAAAATGTAAAAAAAGTGTGTCAGAGAAACTGAATTAGTCATGATACAAAACAAGATCATCAAGTCAATCAGTAATCAGAACATTGACAAAACAGAATTAAGAACACAATGGAAGACAATGAAAGTGAACATTAGATGTGAACTGATTTCACTGTGCACACAATGAGAGACACCTGTGTGAAATAAAAAGCCCCTATCGGGGTTGAATTCAGTTTGTTGTACTGCTCTGTTATTCTGGGCACAGATTGTAAATTTCTCATCTTGGAAAGTAAATTTGCTTGAATTGCTTTAGTGTTTAGGCAGTGGGCAGAATAGTGGTTAGCGTGTCTGGTTCACAGTCAGATTATCAATCTGTCTCTGAGTCTCCATAGGAGCATCTCTTTCTGGTACTGTTCCTATCACACTCACCTGGGTTTTCTCAGGGTACTCCACTTTCCTTCTGCAAACCCAAAACATGCTTCAAGGACCTGGAGGAAACTTAGACTGGCAGAACATGCAAATGTAGCACCAAAAAGCAAGGTCTTGAGTACTTCCTAGTCTGGAATCATCCTAGTGGCCTTCCTCCTCTGAGAAAGCAAGCATGCACAGTACTCTAGCATTATATCTTCCTACCTTCTTAACTTTAAACTGATAGCAAGCAGATTTTGTATATTATGGTCTTCCACACCAAACCGGTTTGGACCATAAAACTGTCACATCACATTATTTGTTTCTTAACCCAATTTCCCAAGTCCCTAAACTTTAATTATTGCATACTCTGCAGACACATAGAAGCCATATACTGTATGTCTTCCAATGTTTCCAGTCCATTAAAACGTCTTTTTACCAAAATGTACAAATGATTATCTTGACTGTGAGTATACATTAAAATGATCCATCATCAAATAAAAGACTCAATCCCCAACCATTGATCTACATCCACTTATCCAAGGATGGGTCACAGTGAGGGCAGCAAGAGCAGGTAAGCCTAGACATCCCTCTCCTTACCCACTTCATCCAATTATCTTTTTCGGAATCCCGACGTGTTCCCAAGCCAAACAGGAGACAGTTTCTCCAAGATGTCCTGGGTCATCCCCAGGATCTCGGCTCAGTGACACGTGGGGGTAGGCATCCCGCAAGCATCCTAATTAGATAGCCTGGTCACCTCATCGGATCCCCTTGATGGAGAGAAGCTGTGTCTTGCCTCTGAGCCCCTGAGACCAAGCTTCTCACTCTATCTCAAAGGGACAGCCCGGCTACCCTGTGGAGGTGACTCTTTTCGGCAGATTGTATTCACGATCCTGTTCTTTCTGTCTTTAGCTTGTAACCATAGGTGAAGGTCGGAACGTAGATTCACTAGTAAAGTAAAGATGAGCCAAAAGATTATCTTTCTTCACCATGACAAACCAAGAACGAGTTTGCATAACTGCAGCTGCTGCACAGAGCCATCTGTCGATCAACTGTGTAGCCCCAAAATACTTAAACTCCTCCACTTTAGAGTGCATCTCATTCCTGACCCAGAGAGCGCAGGTCACCTTTTTACGACTGAATACCAGGGTCACAGATTAGAGGTAACCCACCACTCCATAAACCCTATATGAACCTTATGAGAGGGGCTCAGTGTGATATGCCCATTGTTGGAACACACCCTCCGTCCCCCTTCTTAAAAAGGGGGGACCAGGACCCAAGTCTACCAATCTGGAAGCACTGTTTCGATGCTCATATAATGTTGCACAGGCGTGTCAGCCAGAACACCCCTACAACAACCCGAGCCTTTAGGAATTCCAGGCAGATCACCTCCACACCCAGACCTTACACCAAGGACGTTTTTATGATTCTCAGTGACATTAACCCCAGATATAGGAGTCCCTCCCTCAAAGTCCCCAGATGCTGCTTCCACATGGGAAGGTGTGGCAATAGAATTTAGAGGGTTTCTGAAATATTTGATCCACCAACAAGAGTTGTCACCATACACAGTGTTGGTGGTCACAGCTTCCCCCACCTGCAAATCCGGATGATGAGGCAGAATTTTTTTCAAAGCTATCCAGAAGTCATTCTCCATGGCCTCACCGAACACCTCCTATCCCTCAGAATGCACCAAAGCTGCGTTCCCCCTGGCGAAACAGTAACTACCTGAGGCCTCCAGATTCCCACTGGGTAAAAACGCATGATCGGTCTCTCTTGGCTTGATGGTATCCCTTACTCCTGATGACCACGAACGGCTTTAGATGCTGCCGCCATGACAGGCACTGACTACCTTACAGCCACAGCTCTGTTATTAGTAAGAACCTATTCTTACCTAAAAGGGTTCGGTCCAACTTAAATTTACAGGTGCAATTGTGAGACAGTACACAGTCAGATAACCACTTCATTAGTCCGATGGAGTATTAAAATCCATGCAAAGCAAGACACCCCAAAAGAACCAATGAGTATTCACTACGAAGAACTGCGATTAGTTGGCAGCCAGTTCAGGGCTTACTACCTCCTACGGAAAGATACCTGGGATAGGCTCCAGCACTCCTGCAACCCTTATGAGGAGAAGTGGCTAAAATACTCGATGGATGGACTAGCAATACGGGGACAAACTAAGATTAAGATTAAGATTTTTGATCTGATCCCACAAGTTTTGTATCTTTTGTTTTCATCATTTGTCTTGAGAAATGTTTATCTTTTATTGCTTACTTACAAACAGCATGGATTTGTTTGCTCTATCTTTGTGTTTGCGACAAGTTCTCAAAGATTCTCAAGACCAAGAATAAATGTTTTTTTTTTGTTTTTTTTGTTTTTTTTGCTAAACCTTGTTTCATGCTTATGGTACATCCTAAGGGTGCTGCAGTTCTGAATGAAATCAGGCTTTTTCTTCAAATATCTATGTACTGTGTTGATTTATTAAACATTCAAAAGTAAGGCTTATAAAAGTTGCCTCTTTCAAGTTCTTTGAACATCATCTTTGGAATGCTTTAAAACATGAAATGGAACTTTTATCCTCAACATTCATCATTATTTTTCCTCCATACTCTGTCTTTTCATCTATTCATCCTTTCTCACCATCCATCCTCACTTAACCTACATTCCACTCATCTAGGTTGCAGGAGAATAGGAGACGTCCTTGTCGCGCCCCAATTGTGTTAGTTTTTTTTTTTTTTTTTTCAATTTCGGCAATGACATCAATTCTAGAAAAGAAGGCTACAGCTTTTTCTTTGAAAGTAAAGCTTGGCTGCCCATGTCCAGCCTTGCCTTTTCCCAAAAATGCTGCCTCTATCTAGGTCATCACCATCTACTGCTGGTCAATGTACAGTAGATATAGTCTAGATTTAATCTTGAATTTCACTTCTACAAAGTCCCCCATTGTTAACCCAGTATTTTTTCACCAAAAAAAAAAAAAAAGAAAAAGAGGTTCTGTATCCAGTGGAACAACAGTGCCATTATTAGAGATGCCTTCCACAGTTGGATTTAGTTTTTTCACATTTCTTTTATTCTCTCATCTTAATCTTTATGACTTGCCTCCAAGAACAAGGTATTGTGTGTTTTCATCTTTGTTGTGTGTTTGTTTTAGGCTTTACTGCCATCAATTTGGTGAAAGGAGCTTACATTTATCACATTACATTGCTGTACAGCCAGAATAATAAATCGGGTGCAGACCAACTTGCTCTTGCTCACATTGCTCTATGTACACCATGACTGCCATTTTAAATTTATTAACACCTACAGCTTATATGGTGCACGTTTATGCTACTTTTAGCATACTTACTATGGTGCTGACAAGATGGGCACCTGTTTAGAGCATCTGCCTCACAGTTCTGATGGGCAGGGTTCAAATCCCAGCCAGTTTGAATGTTGTCCCTATGTTCTCTGGGCACTCTGGTTTCCTCCCATATCCCTAATAGATCAATGCCGGGGTAATTGAAAACTCTAAATTGCCCGTAGGTGTGAATGTGAGCGTGAATGGATGTTTGTTTCTATGTACCCTGGATTGGCAGCCAACCAGTTCAGTGTGTACCCCGTCTCCTGCCCAATGATAGCTGGGATAGGCACCAGCACTTCTGCAACCCGCGTGAGGATAAGTGGCTGAAATAATGGATGGATGGATGTACTATACAGTGATTATGACACATATGATAGAATACTTGTACTTTCCTTAATGAAAAACATTTGGTGAGTGGGGGGGAATAATCATCCAACCACTTTTATTGGTCTTAGCTTCACATATGCCATGAAATTGACTTCCTAAATATTTAGTCACATTCTACAGTTTTTTAGTTGCTTAGTGACAAGGGTTGGGTCAACTTACACTCTGGCTCATCTGATCCCACGCTTCCCTACTGTGTTTGAGGATGTCATGCGTAATGCTCCTGCATTAGTGACAGGTGCTTTTCAGTGGCTTTGTGATGAAATGCTGCTTGTGATGATAAAATGTCCTTTATGGGTGCTCTCAGCATGTAATGTATATGGGGGATATGGTTAAATTACCATGTAGTGTAGAGTTCTGTTGAACCCACGGATCAGCTTTACATGACAGCATCACATGACAGTGTTAGCTTGATTTGGCACTTACATGATTTTTCAATGCTGTCAGTGCTGTGAGGGTGCAGCGGGTGGGTTGTGTTTGCATTCATCAATGTGTCTATGGGGCATGTGAGTTAAAATGCTGCTCTTTTGCATTGTGGGCCTTGATTTCACTTGTAAAGTCAAGCAGCCCACAGTGTCAAACAACTGCCAGTTCGTTCTGTCACGAAACATCAGAACGGGGGTAGGACCCAAATGCAGGACTCGGACGATGTAAGGTAGTTCAGGGAGAAACGTTTATTATATGCTGAGGTCGGGGATCGAGAAGGCAGTCCGGTGCAGCAGCGGTAGTTGGGACGTCGGACGAAGAGAGCAGGTGAGCGGGCAGGCAGGAGTCGGTACACAGGAGAACGATCAGGGATACGAGAGTGCTGGAACGGGACATGAAGCTCAACGAACTGGCGGGGACCTATCGTCATCGGGGTTATATAAATACACAGACTAATCAGCCCGCATGAGACACAGGTGTGCGCCCCAATCAGGGCACCCACGCAGGCACCCGCACAGCTCGTGCTGGAGCGGCAGGATCATGACATTTGGGTCCTACCTCCGTTTCGATGGGTCGTGACATAAGCTACATAAACGGAATTACATTTATTTATATAATTCTTTGGAAAAATTGTACATGTCTGAATGGATCAAATATTTGAACTTTACTGGCAATTTTTATTACAGTGAAACTAATTGTACTCCATTATATTGAGCTACATTCAGTGATTTTTTTTTTTTTTTAAATATACAGCTTCGGTGACTTTTGTAAAAATTTATTTGATCATATCTGTTATATCCCATGGACCCATATATGAAGTGAATACTCTCCATACGCCCCCAATTTGAGCAACAGATAATATTCAAAAACCCTCATATGGTCTCTGAGAGCACTTCTCCAAATCACCACCTCATTTCACTGTTCCTGCCAGTAGCGGTAGCATGAAACTGATTTTTCCACTTGATTGCCCTTCTATCAGGCAAAGAATTTTGAAAGTCATTCATGCGCCAAGCTCACTTTGACACTGCCGGTGCTGGCTTTCTACAGCAAGCCACTTGAACATCAATATGGAATAAAGGTGGCATGGTTGGAATAACCAGTGCTGCGATGTAGTGGGTAGTGCTTGCTTCCCCCTGAACCCTGTAGAAACTCACGCTCTGTACTTCTAAAGGTTCAAATCAAAGGAAGAACTTTAGAGGCACTTGCATACACGATAAGCAAAATCCCAGTTCAGTGATTGAAAAAAAAAATCCCTCACCCTCATTAAATTGTCTTCATTAAGGAATACATGAATGGCAATTGGAAATACCCAGCTATGCTTGTGCAGTAACTCAATTTAGAGAACCCCACCACGAAGATGCATTTTTTGAACAATCAACATAGACCAGCAACAAAATATAAGAAAAACGTGTTTTGAAAAAGAAACTTGAATGAATTGCTAATGTGCAGCATATGGTAGTTCATGTTTTTAAACATCGTTAAAATATGTTCCATAAATGATGAAACACATGGGCTTTGTGTCTAATGTTTCTTCTTAGCTATATTTGACTGACAATTATTTAAAGCAGCGATAAGCATTAAAATGAACAGTTACAGTAAACTATAATTTGTTTAGTATTGTAATTTCCCCTCGGTGGCATTATTAATAGTGTTATTACATTTGAAGTAAATAAGAATACAGTGTTATCTAATAGAGTTATTTATTAAAAGTATTCATAGTGTTAATAATCATAATAATAAATAATGGTGTTTTTTTTTTGTTTTTGCCCAAGCAGAATCCGCCCAGTAATGGATATTCTATAAAGTGAGCAACAGAATAATAAAAGGTACTTTTTTTTTGTCACACAGCAGCATTAGTGTGAATATGTGTATTCTTACCAAGCATAAGGCTAGAGGAGAGAGATTTTATATTCACTGTGTAAGTGGACAGACACACAGTCTCATACAGATGGATGACACCAGGCTGAATAAGTGGGTGGTAGAAAATACAATAAGGTAAGTAAATATTCCATGGAGAGAGGAGGATGTTTGAAAACACAGCAATACTGTTGCAGGTTTTCAACTGAGACAATATGGTGCATTGTCAATTACCCACCTGACCTATCTATGTGCATTGTTATGATAACAATGCAGGCATCAGCACATATGCTGACTACAAAAGTAACACCATTGAAAAACTAAAAGAAATATGACATTCTAACTTTGTCTATTTCTGTTGTCATGTTATCTGTGCTGAATTTCTACATTGTGTCTGTGTTAGAGCACTTTTGATTGAACTGTGTGAGGTGGATTTGATGGAGCCCCTCGATTTCCCAAGGTAGATGAAGAAAAACTCATTGGAATCATTGCTTGTTGAACATAATCCTTATTTCTAGTAAGCAAGTTCAGACCAAAGTCTGCCACCTGGTCCAATATGATGGTTTTACCTCTATTGTGGTAAGTACCTTCTTATAAAACTGGGTAGCGCTCCCAAATGTTTTTTTTTTTCTTTGTGGTTGTTGTTATTTTGTTGTTTTTATTTAAGTGTCTACTGCTGATTTTCATTCACAAGTTCCAGAAGAGCCCAGCGCTGCTCTGCCCTGGCCTCGCTTGGCCTGGCCTGTAATGGCCTTCGCTGCTGGCCTCCATTACAGCAGGCACCAATCAAAAGTGGAAGGATTGTGAGCGGGATCAAGAGGAACGTGAAGCACTCGTTTCTTGTTGTGCCTTCCATTTTACCGGACTGTATTTCATCTACTGCCAATGTGGACAAAAATACCCGCAGCTCCTCGTTCAACCACAAAACAAATCTACTTTAAGCCCGCTGCACACTGCACAGCATGGTCAAACCTGTTTGGATGGGACCATCGTGTAGAGTTTAGGACACATCCCGCATATGAGCTATTTTCAAGTGGGTGCCTGGCTAGTCTGTATAGGTGTTTGATGCTGTGTATTAAATAGCTTGTAGTTTATTACATTCCTGAACGCATAAAAAGATATATAAATGGATAAAAATGAAGCAAGTTAATAAAGAGGGAGAGTGTTAATGAGAATAAAAGCAAAGCAAGAGTGTGCATACTTGAAAGGAGGATTGCTGGCTCCATTCATTGGAACGTACCCGGCATGTACACACTTTTGCGCACATTCTGGTCGCAAGGTTTACTTTTTCATCCCCGAGTACATTATATGTTATGAATATAGTTAAGTATTGATGTAAAACACATCTGATCCTTTATATACTATTTATATGGATCAGTGTGGCGCAGCAGCAGTGTTTTCTCCGTGAGAGAAAGCTTAGCTTGTTAACATTAGAAGTCTACTACTGACTTTCTTTCACCAATTTTCACAAATTTTATTATTATTTAATTATTATTATTATTCACCAAGGCAGCATGGTGGCACAGCTGTAAAGCATTGGCCTCACAGTTCTGAGGTCCAGGGTTCAACCTTTGTGGGGTTTGAATGTTCTCCCTGGATGGATGGATGAATGTCATTCACCAGCACAGGGGGAAGCAAGTTGTAGTGCAGGTCAAAAGAAGAGAGGATTCTGACTGACGCTCCTGTCAATTCACCTTGCAAATCCAGTCTTTTTACCCAACAAAAGGACAAGCATTTTCTTACAAAGACCAGTATAGACTTTAGACATGTACTTCACAGAGACATGGCTATGGAAATGCATCCCTGATGCCAACGTAATGCTTCCTGGCTTCTAACTAAACCAAGCGGACAACATCCCACAGAGTTATTGGGGAAAACAAAAGGTGATGGAATATGCGTCTTGGAGCTCTGCACGTACTGCAGCTTGGACTTGGACTTGGACTTGCTGTTTTTTAGCTTTGAGGCTTTCTCCTTACTGTGAGAGTTTGCATCTTTCATCCTCACCTGTGTCTACATTCCTCCCCAAGATAACGCGAATGCCACACTGCCTTTGCTTAACAAGTAAACGAATTTGAAAAAAGAACATGGATTCACATTATTCTTGTGGACTTTAAAAAGGTAATCTCAACCACTTCTTCTTCTTTTCCTTTCGGCTTGTCCCGTTAGCGGTCGCCACAGCGTGTCATCTTTTGCCATCTTAGCCTATCTCCTGCATCTTCCTTTCTAACTCCTGCTTTCCCTGCATATCACAATATCATCTGCGAACATCATGGTCCAAGGGGATTCCAGTCTAACCTCATCTGTCAGCCTATCCATTACCTCTGAAAACAGGAAGGGGGTCAGAGCTGATCCCTGATGCAGTCCCATCTCCACCTTAAATTCCTCTGTCACACCTAAGGCATACCTCACCATTGTTCTGCTGCCATCATACATGTCCTATACTATCCATACATTTTCTTCACTGCTTATCCTCACGAGGGTCACGAGGGTGCTGGAGCCTTTCCCAGCATTCAACGGGCAGGAGGTGGGGTACACCCTGAACTGGTTGCCAGCCAATCGCAGGGCACATCGAGACAAACAGCCACAATCACTCCTAGGGGCAATTTAGAGTGTCCAATTAATGTGGCACGTTTTTGGGATGTGGGAGTTAACACATTTCCATCTCTATCCTTAATCACCCTTACCTGCTGCACATCCTTTCTCTGTTTTTCCCTCTGTCTGGCCAACTTATAGAGATCCTTTTCTCCTTCTTTCGTGTCCAACCTGGTGTACATGTCTTCATATGCCTCTTGTTTAGCCTTTGCCACCTCTACCTTTGCCCTACGTCACATCTCGATGTACTCCTTTCGCCTCTCCTCAGTCCTCTCAGTGTCCCACTTCTTCGCTAATCTCTTTCCTTGTATGACTTCCTGTATTTTGGGGTTCCACGACCAAGTCTCCTTCTCCCCTTCTCTACCAGAGGACACACCAAGTACTCTCCTGCCTGTCTCTCTGATCACCTTGGCTGTCATAGTCAAGTCTTCCAGGAGCTTCTGCTGTCCGTCGAGAGCCTGTCTCACCTCTTTCTGAAAGGCTGCACAACAAATCTTCCTTTCTCAGGTAAGGTAATCTCAACCACACACTCCCTAAATACAAGCATCACATTGACAGTTCCACCAGGGAAAACAACATTTTAGACCAATGTTACATCACACTAAATGATGCATACTGGGATATCAACCAATATACTGGCATGAATGTAAATGTGCAGAGCGTATGTGAAAACAGTGAAGGGGTGGTCCAATGAAGGGAAGATAGAACTTCAAGGCTGTTTAGAATGCACAGCCTGGAGTTTATTTGACATTTCAGCTGCCACACTTGATGAATATATAGAAAGTGTCACATCGTATATAGGTTTCGATCAAGATGTGTGTGTACCATCAAAGACATTCCCCACAATTAATAACAATGAACCATGATTCGTTGCCAAGTTTGAAAAACTTTGAAGAACGTTTATCGAAGTGTGGACAGAGCCCTGTACAATTGTGCTAGAAATCACCTGACAAAAGAAATTAAGATCGCAAAAAAACACTTTCACACGCCACACCAACTCAGCCTCACCACCAACCACCATCACACCACTGACTCTCCTTTCTCCATTGACCATCCATGAACAAGAGGTTGGACGTATCTTCACACAATAAAACTCAACAAAACGGTGGGCCCAGATCCCCCAAACCAGCTTGTTCCAGCCATACTGATCTTCAATCCCGTTCTGTAGCTGTGTGACATACCATACTGTTTCACTCCACCATCAACCCAGTCCCCAAGAAACCTGCAATCATGGGTCTGACACCTGTGGTGATGCAGTCCTTTTAATGTATCAGGCTGGACGACCTGAAGGGTGTCACAGGTCCATGACTGGACACCCTGCAGTTTGCCTACCGAGCAAACAAGTCTGTGGTTGATGTAACATGTCAACATGGGAGTGGACTTCATCCTAGAACACCTCGATAGCGCAAGGACTTATTTGAGGATCCTGTTTATGGACTTCAGCTTTGCATTCAAAACCATAATCCCCAAACTCCAGCTCAGTGTCTCACCTCCCATCTTCTGGTGGATTCACAGATTCCTGATGGGAAGGACACAGCAGGTGAGGCTTGGGAACATCGTCTCGTCTACGTGCACCACCAACACCAGGATGCCCCAAGGATGTGCCCTCTTACCACAACTCTTCTCTCTGTACATGAACGACTGCACCTCAATGAACCGGCTGTTTGCAAATGACACCACAGTCATGCGCTTCATCAAAGACAGTGACGAGTCTGCATATCAACAAGAAGGGTAGCGGCTGGAGTTTTGGTGTGGCCGAAACAACCTGAAGCTGAACACACTCGAGACTGTAGAGATGAGAATGATCATGGATAATGGATGGGTGATAATGGAATTGTTTCTGAATGTGTTATATAAGCCTAAAGTTAATTGGTTTAAAAAAAACAAAATAGAAGTAATTTCTCATGATTTTACCCTATAGATCGCAAAACTAAATATTAAAACTCAACTTTCTTTAGTTACAAATAGTGCAAACAAATAATAATGTTGATATTTTGAATGAAAATCTTTAATCCTTTTGCTATTGCTAGACCCACATGGTCATTAGGGAAATATGAAGTCTCTAAGCACTGGCTGGCCAGTTTCCAATCAACAGTTCTGAACTGGATAATGAGGCTGATTGATATAAGAAGAAGTGGTGCAACACGACCACAAATCCACAGTAGGTACGAATGCTTTACTACGTTTCTTTCAGATCTGGCCTTACAGTTTGGGAATTTCTGCTTTATCAAAGTACATGTGGATGGGCACCCTGTATTGTTCATTAAAAATTTTGATCATGTCTTGAAAGTCCACTGCTTTCTACCTTTTGGAAAGGGACCATGTCTTTTCAAAGGGGAATGGTAATGTATTTTGTAATATTAGTCATTTTGTAACACAAATCAAATTATGTCATCATTAAAGTCAACTCCAAAAACAATGGGTGATTGCCCTCGACATTGGAATTCTATTCGGCAAAGGGGGGAGATAATCATGACAATACACATGAAAATTTGAGCGTTAGACTAGTCAATGCTAGAGGAAAAACGCTCTCTTTATTTGAAATAATTGAAACTTTACATTAATTCACTGGTCTAAACCAAATTAATCTTAAAGTAAGAATCAAAGAGGGATGGTCTGGCCACCGGTTCGAGTTTGGGTCTGACAACAATCATTTGCCCCTTCTCCAGGGATAAAAAAAAAGGCCAACACCACGCTTTTTTTGGGCTGGGGGGTGAAGCCCTTTCTCTCAGCTTTTCTTGCCTGGGTCTCTTTTTGGCCGATGTTCTTCGTTTTAATCTTTTTTGACGCTCTTTGTGAGGTCTCCCAGAATTAACCCAATCAAGTTGAACAGTCTTGCACCCGCCAAAGGTAACAAGAGAACCATCAAAGAGCAGCCTTGACAGAAGAGTATATTTTGCTGCACTCGAAGAAGATGAAATGGACACCCACTCTGAACCTCCTGTGAGCACCTGTTCCCTTGGGCTAAACCCCGAAGCTCGTCTCACCTTCCTCGACAGTGGTCAACGCTTGTAAGTCCAACCTTGCAGCCTACTTAAATTATATATTGGTGCATATCAGCCTACTTAAAGTACATGTTGGTGCATATTTGGACTAGATTGGACGAGAACTGTGACTCCTACTACACATCTGGCCACCCCTAAATATAAAAATGTCAATTTCATTTGTAAAATAAGCACCTTGGTTATGTCATACGAGTGTCCAGAAAAGACCATATGACAGCTACAGTACTACTGTTTGACCCAGTTTTGCTTTGACCAAATTTGGCTAATTTGGCTAAAACTCTTTTCCCCTTATTGGTTGCCTCCTAATGAAATGATCACTTGTGAGAGGATACTGGCTCAGGAGTGGAACAGGAAGGCGGAACTCTTTGCTTGTGAAGTAAATAACCTTAAAAAAATTCAAATTACTGTATTTCAGTCCCTACGTCTGGAACTCTGGCATGTGTGAGCGGTTTTAATTCATATTTCACCTTTCCTGAGGCATTACAGTGACAATTTTACATTCTAAATGCAAGAAAACGTTGTTTGGCAAAATACAGATTCAATACAAAATTCAACAAAAGTATATTCAAGAGAAAAAAGTATAGGGTACAAATAATCTCCAAGAATGGTGGAATGATGAGAAAAACACACAAATCATGAGCTACAGTATTACATTGCGTTGGTGTACTTGGTAAAGTTTCTATTTAGTATACAGTAGGTATAGCCTGCATACTTATGACCTGTGTTTACATACCGTACATAAAGAAAGATACAGAGAATCAGACCCACCAAGTTGCACGCCCTTATAATTAGTATATTTCCAACAATATTTTAACCATAGTTTCAGATTGACTCATATTGTATGGATAGTAGAACATTTATGGATTTGTGCAGCCTGGGCCCTCTGCTGTCAGTTAAACTGTCAGTCGATTCAAGGGCTCCTCTCTTCTCTCTGTCACACAGCATAACTGTACAGCGCGATTGCTGACAGGTTAAGAATTGCTTCTCACTAACTGTACTTTGACCACACAGCGCTCAAGCAGTCACATGCATCTCCAGAGAGTCGGGGGCCTCAGCAGAATAGGTTATAATCTCTTTGACAGGAACTTTACATACTTTGCCTGTTGAATTTGAATCAGTCACAGATGGACAGACTCAAAACGCACGGGCTTTAAAAAAAAAAAAAGTAAATGCTTATTGAAGTAGTAGCAATAACTTTTAGGTTTGACTCATAGCTAGAGCTTTTCTGACATACCCTAATAGAAAGAATTATTACCAATCTTTGCACAAAGAATGAATTCCATGACTGAGATATAAAATGTGAAATACACTTGGAAAACCCTTTCACAAAGTGTGTCTGCAAAACGGTAGTCCACGTGACATTTATTTAACTGTTTCAGTTCACACTCACAAAGGCAGATGATTGCCTACCAACTGAGGGTTGTTTTTTGCAGGGGGGGTATACATCTAGAGATATGATTTGGTGATTGTTGTGGTGATTGTTGATAGAAAAATAACATCAAATCTCAGATGTTGTCTTTTTCCAGGTCTACATAAATGAGATCTGGTGACACTAATTGAAATAAAATGGCCAGTGCATCAAGAAGGAAATTTCAAGAAGTGCTTAAAAGTCGTGAGATAAAATTCTTGCTAATTCAGTAGTCCATAGACTTTTTGAAGTACCACTGCGTGCAAAGTAGAGGAAAAAGAGAATGCATGAGAGGTGTTGAATAAGTAAGAAATTAAGAAGACCAATATGAGGTGCAGTGTTCACATTAATGGGAATAAAAAGAAACTTAAATGATTTTAGCAAATGGCTCCAATATATCGAAGAATAGAGAATTCAGGGGGGTCTGAATACTTTCTATATCCACTGTAAAGAGAAGGTCAGAAGGAGCTACATTGTGTCTTTGTAGCTGTAGAGAAAAGTAGTACCCAGAGGGGAACTGTGGTACTTCACACGGAAATCTGGAGTGACATAGAAACATCTTGGAATAATACAGGGCATGTAAAAGGGCAGCACAAGAGTGGTGAGGTGTGCTCTAGGTGTGACAGAGAAATTTATGGTGGAGGTGGGACTGCAGCAGGGGTCAGCCCTGAGCCCCTTCCAGTTTGCAATGGTAGTGCATAGCCTGACAGATGAGATTAGACTGGACCAAGATGTTTCCAGATGACGTTGTGAGCTGCAGTGAAAGCAGGTAGCAGGTGGGGAAACAGAAAGGTCGAGACATGCACTGGAAAGGAGACAAATCAAGATTTGTTGGAGTAAGACAGAATATAGTTGAATGAATGTGAGAGGTGGAGAGGGAAGAGTGAGGGTGTAGGGACTTTTTTTTCCTGGTTCAGTCAGACGTACCACTTGAGCCTTGATCCACAGTTCATAAAGCACCGTGAAAAATGTCCCATTACATACTGGACCCAATGTCATTATAGTTTCTGCATTCAAAAAGGCTGTATGTAAAGACAAATCCAAGTGACAGTGCTCCCTGTCCTGAGTTTCATAAATATTCTAAGTTCTCGCAACTTCATACCCATGGTTTATTTCCCACCTGATTACCCACAGCTGATTACCTGTCACCCTATTGAGAGAAATTGATATATGGCTGTTTTGCTGTTAATATACTTGAACACACTCATTGGCAACACCTCAGCACTCTGTTGGAAAGTTAAAGAAATGAAAATATCACTAAAGGCTTTTGACTCTAACAAAGAAACAATGATTACAGAATGCAGCAATGCCTTTTTTCTTCATATTAAGTCATCAGGAGTGCATCCTAAACAGAAAAGGAAGGTACTATCAACTTCAATGTGACCTCCTAGCATCATGGGCACTTTGCCAACTCCATTTATCCAGGCATTCCATTTGATCAGACACAGCAGGATGTGCATGCATACGTAAGCTGTGCATACTTAGCCAATTTGGATATTGGTGTTGGAAAATCTCTACACTAAAGCATCCAAGATTGGCCACAAATCCCACAAGTGGGGATTAGTTGGCATGTATGAAGGCACACTGGGTGGTGAGCAGTAGCGTGGAGCACATGGGATGGAGGTAGAACCAATGCTTTTGATCCCTAAACAAGTTCAATGTAGCCCACGTGTCGGTGCTGGGTACTTATCCCTGTGATGATTTCTGCATAACATGCTTGCCTGACTAAGATGCACTGGTTTTAATACAAGGTGATTTTACAGGGCTTGTAGTATGTAAGATAAGAGACCCTCAATGGAGACACCCGATGGGTTCGTCAGTAGCTGAGAAGATTACCGTCATGGTACCATTTACACTTTTGTCTTGTTTTTTTTTTACCTTAAAAAAAAAACTCATATTTTTCAATTTCATCTATCATCATCATTTAGAGGCCCCAGAGTTCAGTGCTTAGAGCATTGGTTTGGTAAACCCGGGATCGTGGCTTCATATCTCACTGGGGCCTAGACTCCCCAAGAGGGGTTGTGTCAGGAAGGGCATCCGGCGTAAAAACCGTGCCAAACAAATATATGAATGTTCATGTGAGATGACCCCTAACAAGACAAGCTGAAAGAAACTTACTTCCTCTTTTTTTTTATTTCACCTAGGGAAGAGCATCTTGCAGCATAAAATGTTTCCTGGTTGACGCATCATGCTTTAAAAGCATGTGCGGAAATATGTACCAGCAGGAACTGAATTTGAATCACTTGTAGTTGAATTTGAATGGCTAAACTTGAATCACTGCATTGAAAAACTGTATTTGAAAAATTGTATCGTTTAATTTGAGGCATTGCGTATGTTCAGATTTAATTGTTAAACGCAATTAATCAAGTTTAGCAAAAAAAATTGAAATTCAAAATAAATGATACAAATACAGATCCCACTAGGCTCTCCAGTATTTCAGTCCATATAAAGATTCCATATTTTGGCTATTTGAAACTCCAAAGAATTACTCTCAGGGGCGGAGAGGTAGGGGGAGATATTCGCTTGTGAAGTAGATAAGTTCAAGAAATTCGAATGACCTGATTTAAGGCCTCTCCTCAGTAAAACGTATGGAGCTCAAATGAGTGGACGATGTTAATTCATATTTCACATCTTCTAAGGCACCACATAGCCAATATTGCATTGCAAATACCAGAAAAAAAGTTGGTTTGCCAAAATAAGGGACCTTTATTAACCCTCTATTGACCCATGTTGCATTTTTGCACATGGTACATTAGGACTGATAACATACCCGTCTCAGTTTCGGGACGCTACCCACGAGAGGGTACATCTTTTTGCCCTTTGTTTTATGCATTAAACAAAAAATAAGTGTTATTTCCTTGATTGTGGCCTGTTAGGAGACATTTATCTCAATAAGGCAAAAAATTGCCACCCTGCCCATGAATGGGTTAAAACCCTCTGTTGACCCATGTTGCATTTTTTCACATGGTAGATTAGGGCCCCTTTTACCTGGAACCCTGCTTGGTTAACAGAGGGTTAAAGCAGTATACTTTTTTTTAAATGAACATTTTACAATATTCCCCACTACATTTCAGCTTTTTTTGTAACAGAGATTTGGGAGGGGTAAAAAAATGTATATGGTCTCTTTATCTCAGACTTCCATATATTCTCTGTATTCCCGTTGATGTATGAGGGATTCACTGATGTTTCGTGTAACAGCAGTTTACCCGGACTGATAATGTAAAAAAATGCATAGGATACATTTTTGTAGCTAGACAGTCCATGGGTATTTTGGCAATGTAGAAGTTTTAATATTTTGGCTGTTTACCACCAGAATGGATTTTAAATAATATAATGAATGGGTGTTTAAAGTGTCAAACTTAAATTATATATTACCTTCACTGCAGTATACATGAATTTTGTTCAGTGTCCAGTAACCACATATTATTTTAGTTTAAATTCATTGTGTTGTATTATAGTTTACTCTTATTCAAGAGTTTACTCTTGTTCAGCTGGCCGATATGACAGCCACCCCAAAGACATAGTCTACAGAACTGGGCATACGTTTTGAGTCATATACTAATCCTTTTTCACAGCAGTCGATCTGACTTGTAAAACATTAACTAATAGGACAAGCAGGATCACACAATACATAGTCTACGCCAATAAAACTTTGTAGAGGAACGCTGCATGAAGGAAACAAGTGATGATGCGGTGACATTTCAATGATCAGTTATATTTAAACCCATTTGATGATGAGCTTTAGAAGGCAAGATTTTTTTTTTTTCGGTCACCAATATTTTACCATTGGACCCACAGTAGAAAGACCGTATTTTCTTTATTCTCCATTAATAAGGACGTAACTTTTTTGTTAATAAACAAATGGCAAAACAGACTTAAATACAAATCTGGAGGTCTGTGTGTCTTAGTGGCTTTCTACTTATATATGATTGAAACAACTAATCTGTTGATGGGCTAAAAGTTTTGAGCAGTAGTGTATATGTATTAAGCATAGCGTTTATGCAAAACAATAGTTCCAAGCAGCATTGTGCCAATGCTGATGCTGTCTGGTAGAAATGCACCGTGAATATAAATGCACAATACGCCAAACCTTTAAAACCTGGACAGAATGTTGTAGAAACTGCAGTATTGATCACCACAATACAATATCTGTAGTATCTGATGGATGGGCAACAGGAATATAATAGAGCATTCAGAACCACATTAGGCACACCAGCTCACTGAAATGTGTCAATCACCACCAACATTTTTTTTTTACTCTGTGGTGCTCATAGTATAATATTTGTTGATTGATTCATGGATTTATCCCCACTGCATTGCCACGATTAGTGGGTAACAGCCAGCCTGTCCTTTGTGCTTGGGAAAGACAATTACTTTTTCTATCACTCAGTCCAGTCAGAGTTCAGTCCTGCTTGCAGATTTAGGCTGACAGTAGATCCACATGGCATTAAATGATTTAGAGTGAGTCAGACACAGTTCACATCTTTTGTATGTGTGAGAGGTTGACAGTGTGAGCGGGTTGTTGTTTGTCTTCTCTGTATGAGTCCAATTAAACTTTAATTCAGGAGTATTATGGCATATTTGAGGAACTATTATGCAAAGCATGTCTGGCAAGAGCGCACTAGGAAAATAACTATGCAACCAGGAACACTGACCATTTCACGCCGGCTGGAGCCATCAATGTTTCTGTGGAATTTGTGGAAAATATTCTTGAAGTTTTGCTCATTTATATATAACCCTGTATGTCTGGTGGTATGTCTCAACGTAACATTGCATTCCATGAACATGTTCACAATTACCACACTTCAATATAAATATTCCTTCCATAATACTACTGGGAATGTAGAGTTTATGTTCTGAAGTTCTTGGACAGACATTAAATGGAAACTAAAAAGTCAGTTTTCTTTCAAATGCATCTCTAAAGTCCTACAAAACAATTCCACCTGCTGTCTCGTGCAAGTTAACACAGGATGTCAATATCTAATCTCCCCGAACCGCCACCACAAGTACTATTAAAGTGGCATTTAACAGGCCTGAAAATGTTATGCAAATTTGACACACCACAAAAAACAAATGTTAGCAACCCTAACAAATTTTCATACATTAATTATGATGATTTAATGAAATCCCGTAACCGTTGTGAGGATAAGTGGCTTGGAAAATGAATTAATGGATATACTTAAAATGCTAAGTATTGAAAATCAGGCTTCAAAATTTCAGTAATAAGGGCCACCTTTCAAACGATTTGGGTGTGTAAAATGGATCCACTAAAAGGAATCAAACATACTGAGGGGGTGACAGCTTAAACAATGTAATTTCAAAATTGAACGTCTTTTCCATCCATCCATCCATCCATCCATCCATCCATCCGTGGATCCATTTTTTACCGCTTCCCCGGGTCAGGTCGCAGGGGGAGTAACTTCAGCAGGGATACCCAGACTTCTCTTTCCCCGGCCACTTCTTCCAGCTCTTCCGGACGGATCCACAGGCGTTCCCAGGCTGTCCCCGGGGTCTCTTTCCGGTGGGACATGCCCGGAACTTTTGTGGACTACAATCATAAAAATAAGTGCATGAGTCAACTTTCCCTCATTATTAGTGACATACTGTCAAACCCGAACATGCCACCTGATGACAGTGGGATGGTAGGAGGAAGCTCAGGGGGACAGCCAGCACTATCCTATTCACTAGTATCAAGTTACCCACTGTTAGAAATTACTTGCAGCACGCTTACACAACACTGCATACAAGGTTATTTGATACATCTCATTACAGATACACATCCAGATATCCTTATAAACATCTAATTTGATTACACTTCCTTGCATCAACATAAACTCACACCCTCTCAACATAGGGTGCATTGGGAAATTCACTCTAAGTGCACGCTCCGCTATCTAGAATCTGCGGTAACTCAGAGCATTGGTAGAATGCATCCCATTCATCCATCCATCCATCCATCCATTCATCCAGTTTCTTAGCCACTTATCCTCACAAAGGTTGCAGCATTGCTGGAGCCTATCCAAGCTATCTTCGGGCATCTGGCCGGGTACACCCTGAACTGGGCACAAAGAGACCAACAACCATTCTCACTCAGAATGACACTTCAGGCCAATTTAGAGTCAGCAATTAATGACTTTGGAATTTGTGAGGAAACCGGAGTGCCAGGAGAAAACCCACACAGGTATGGGGAGAACATGCAAACTCCACACAGGCAGGCTCGGGATTTGAATCCCATCCTCAGAACTGTGAGGCAGATGCTCTAACCAGTCACACCACTATTCTACTGTGTGCTGTACACCATCAGTAAAATTTACATATTCAATATGGCACATCTGGCACAATATTGCCAACTTATTCAATACTAAAGGTGTGGAACCAGCTATTGTTGATGCCCATCTCGTCATTTGCGTGTGTGTCATTCTTCAGTGCAACATTCAGTTTCAGTTAGCAAGCAAATCCGTGCAACAGTAGAGGTGTGTGAAACAGTGCAGTCCGCCAGCCCAGTGGATAAGTAGTTCAGACACAATGAAATGTGGCTGCAGTCATGTTCAGGAGACATACTGTACAGTCAGTGGGGAATATAGAATGGAGTTGTTATGTGATGTTAATTCAACTTTGATTGTAGTCAATAACAAAATCATAGGCTCATTCTGGGGTAGAAGAATCTTACATTCAAAGACCAATCAGCAGTCAATTACAGGGCTCACACAGAAATTCACAACATTCACACTGACATCACATTTTCAGGAAAATGTTCACTCCAGTTAAAATTACACCTGCTTTTGGACTGTGTAAGGTTAGACCTCCTCTGAAGTCAATGGAGTTACAATTCCGTACACTTAAATTAGCACCCAAACCAGAGGCAAGACAATTGTAAAGTACAGCAGTGTTTCAAAACAAAAGGAGATGTCCACAGAAGAAGGTAGACGTGAAACTATTATCAACGAATATTAGAACAAAACAAAAGATGATGCCAGGAAAGAAATCCAAGCAAAAGGGAATCCAACACACCATTAGAAAAACTAAAAAACAATGATAAATGCAAAACTACTTCAAGGCAGGGAACTCAGTGACAAAGCAGCAAAACTAATGTTCCTTTCCCAGTGAAAATGTCTTGATCAGAATGGTTTTCTTTAAACTCTTTTGAACAGGGTTATAACTGAGCTTTGTTGAGATCTACAATTAAAGGCACATACAGATTACCAAGTCCATCACCCTTAAAAAATGGGACTAAATGATGTAACCAAAGAATGTTTACAAAGTAAAAAGTTTCATCTTTCTGCAGAAAGAGTCAACCAAATGGACATTATACTGCCATTGCAGTCACCCATAAGTTAAAATAGTGCATTTAATTTATATATATAATACTTGTCAAATGGTAAATGGAATAATTTTGATAAAAATATCAATGTTGACCTTGTATAAAAGACCTTTTATGAGAGCTGCATTGCCGCATGTGAGTCCTTGGCTGTCATCGGTTCCAACACAAACGACGTGTCCTGAATGAGCACATAGATGAGGCCCTCAAAAAGAGACTTAAAAGTTCATTGTATGCAATTTGCATAAATGCCACCTCAAGTTAGTTTTGTTGCATGACTTTAACTATATGGGCGTAATACTGGTGTTTGGAGCACTTATTACTACTCTTTATTTTAAACTTTAATAAACTTAAACTGTCAGTTTTAACTTCAGGTCACTGTGCTGCCTTGTTTGATTGGCTTCAAATTCAGGACACACTGCTGCTGTAATTGGCCTACAATTCAAAACAAGGTTATGCATTTCAGTTTGAAGTCATAACAGAAGTGTTCCATTTTCTTTTTCCCTGACCAATTTGAGAACTTTGCACATTTTCAGCTTTGCTTTTTCTGTTTTGTGAAATTTGCGCTCCAATAAAGAGGACACCATTTCTCTGAAAATGACCTGAGTTTTACATCACTAATGTACCGTTCATATTATTGCAATGCACTTTTGAAAACATTAAAAAAAAGAAAATAAAACATTTGCTGACTTGAATGCACAATTCTTTTTGTTGAAAGCCACTTAAAAATGTCTTGAAAATGTCATGCCATGCCATCTTGGAGAAGAGACCACAGCTTTTTGAATTCTTCCTTTTTATTTTTGTTGTTTGCTTGTTTGTGCCCTTTTCGGCTGTCAGATTTAGCAGAATGGTTAAATTGTATCCTATTTATGGAAGTTTTATTGTGTCACAGTGGAGTTTTTGAGCTTCCTCTGTGATTTCATAGCATTTTAATTGAAGTTTATTGAGGATCGGAGTCGATCAGTAAAACAGAACAGAATTTCTTGAGGTGGGAGAGAGGCAAAGACAAAGTGCTAACTGTAAACAGAATGAGAAAAGTATATCATTACATAGCTACAGCGAAGAAACTTTGAAAGTTGATGTTGCATAAGAATGTAGTTTTACACCAAAGAAGAATAGGACAAGATAAAGTAAGAGAAGGATTGTGAACCCGGCTATACAACTGGAATGTGGTGGGACTGATTGCGTTAAAGAAGTCTATAGAACGAGTGGGGGTATACACAAGCATTTCTTGTATCCATGAGTTATTTGTTGCAGTAAGTGAGTAATCCCACACCAAGTGAAGGAATCCAGGGGTGTGTGCTTATGGACACCTGTAAGTGAATTCACACCAATGGGCATCCAAAAAGGCTGACAAAAATGTCTTACAATTGCTGTGCCTGCAACGCGGAGGCTAAGGACACCACCCAGTCAATTGGGGACAGGACCAAGACCACAAAGGGTCCACCCAAGAGCAGTCCTGAGAACACGAGGGACCAAGGGTGGACCGTCAAGCCCTTCAAAGGCGCACCGACAACTGGCCACCTGGTGGTGGCTGAAGAAAACCAATGCCATCCCTCCAAATCTTAATTTTCCATTCAGAGGTGGACTAGCTGGTGTGTTTTGGTTCATTGTCCTGCTCCATTATCCAATAGCACTTCAGTTTGAGGGCACGAACGGATGGCTGGACATTCTTCTTCAAGATTTTCTGGTACACAGCAGAATTCATTCTTTCATCAATCACACCAAGTTGTCATGGTCCTGAGGCTGCAAAGCAGCCCCAGACCATCACAGTGCCACCACCTTGATTAAACTAACATTAACTTGGCCCAGCGAGGTCTGCAGTTCTTTAGATGTTGTTCAAGGTTCTGTTCTGACCTCCTGAATGAGTGGTCGCCACACTCTTGGAATATTTTAGTTTGTCATCCACCACTGGGTAGATTTGCCACTGTTCCCAGTTTTCTCTATCTATGGTTAATGAATCTGACAGTGATTCGCTGGACCCCCTTAGAAATGGCTGTGTAACCTTTTCCAGACTCACCTTTCCCAAATTTGTGGTTAGTCACAGTGACTTTGTGCTTTAACGGGAAGGGCATTAATTACTTTTTCACAGAGGGTCGGAAAGGCTTGGATTTTTTCTGAGCCCTAATTGAATTGTCATTTGAAAACTTCATGTTGAATTTTCTTAGGTTGTCTGAGTGATTTTCAAATCGGTTTGATGATTTAAAACTGGGTGTGTCTGTTTATACTTGTCATGCCTCTCACTGATGATTGGATAATTGACTTCTTCTTGCGACCCTCTCGAATGACTCCTGCAAGAAGACGTATTGTCATGCTGATTGGCTGCTGAGATTTTCAAATCCTGCTGCTGTCGGTGTGATGGGAGGCCCGTTTGACAGCTGCCACCATGATCTACCACGTCACTGTCAGTTTATGCTTTGAAATTTCTGCATACTTCTTTCTATCTCTCGTTAGTGAACAACACCTCTCTCCGAAAATGCTCCCGCTTAAATTTGGACTGCTGTTTGGGAGAGATCATCAAGCCACCACATTTTCTGTTCCGGCAAATTTCCAACACAAATGACTGCTAGCAGTACTGCACGAATTAGGCAGCGTCACACTGACGGTAGCACCATATATCACTACAATGTTCAGATTTTGTAGAGCCATCACTGACAAACAATTGGCCAAAGTCAGATCACTTTGCTTTGCTTTAATCAATCTGTCAGTCTACTTCAAAGTCCATCCCCACTCACACACATTTCCACTTTTCACAGGTCTAAGGGCAGGCACCTTTGCCTCCACAGGCTTTTCATCAGAACACAGAAATCCACTGGCTTAGGATACTGCATCGCCAAATTCACAGGTCACAACACAAGCGAAAGACACAGCCACACACAGGCTCGTCAATAATAATAATCAACCCTTGTGGATGACGTCAACTCCTGACAAGTTATAGACTGCTTTGTGAAAATAGTTTTCTTCAGTCTCTGTCTGTCTCCTTTTTCTAATCTCTAGTCTAACCGGTTAAGGCTGACGGCTGTCCCACACTGAGTCTTGGGTCTGCTTGAGGTTCCTTCCCAAGAGGGAATTTTCCTTGCCTCCGACACCTAGTCCTTGCTAATGTGGGATTCGCTTGTTTTTTTTTTTAATGTGTGAGGTGCGTAATCTTTGACCTCCTCCTTCAAAAAAGTGCCTTGAAACAAGTTCTGGTTTGATTTTGTGTTCTATAGACAGTGGCGGGTGGTAATGCACTACATTTACTCAAATGACATTTTGGATTATTTGTACTTGTCAGAGTAATTTTAATGAAGCACACTTTTTACTTTTACAATTTGTGTTGAGAATAAACTGTACTTTTATTCCATTACAATAATACATTGTACATGCTGCTTGCTATTTTCATTTATCAATGCTGTACTGTAATTGTGTGCCCAATTTACTTTTGAACTTTGGTTTTCGACTTCCCTATAAGGTGCCTTTGTTCCAATTCCCTGTGATTATCACAGTGATATTTGATGTTTGGTTTGTCACCTATCAAATGACACAAGACAGTCACGTCCACAGACAAAGTCTTCAATTGGGATTCACAAGACCATAAGAGTGCGTTAGGACAGATGTGCGTGGCTCGTTTACATTACGGGCTACAAAAGCATCAACTTACATGCAGTGTAGTTTTAATCACTGCTCAAATATGGACATTTCAGCCCACTTTTAACTGAAGAAAACACGCTTGGAGTAAATGGCAGATATTTTTGCCATCGTTTGTTGTGCATATTGCAACCTTAGAATGATTGTATGGTCGCAAAAAACTGCAAAACATATCTTCTGGGGTAGGATCTGTTCTCTCTTTCCCACTCTTTCTCAGTTGCTTGGTGACACACACACACACACACACACGCACACACATTTCATCATTTAGTCCGATAAGCAAACACCTTCAGGATGTATGCATTGATTTGTCATTGTTTTCTACTTAAAAACTGAAATGATGGCAGCTCTATGTAGAATCCCATTGAACATTAGTTTGCATATTCTGTTGCTTAATCTGATCCCAGTCATATGCCTGTTATAAGAGAGACTGCATCCTTTTGCAACCAGAGAAAATTTTATTTATCTTGTTTAAAATTTACTTAACCAGGTAAAAGACAATTTATAACAGATCATCTCTTTTGACCTGGCCAAGAAGGTAGAAAGTTAAGTGTCAAGTCCAAGTAAATCAAATTTAAGTTTATTGCAGTTTTCAATTTTCACATCCCCTCTCAAAAAGACACATAATTAAATCAGTTGAGTTGTTTAAACGTTTCTTCAAAATATTAGTAGTAGATGCTTTAAAATGATTAATCTTGGAAAAAATGATTTTATAACACATAAATCTGGCATTTGTACAGGGGTATGTCTACATGTGTTTTGTGGACTTGGAAAAGGTGTTCAACCCTGTCCCTTGGCAAGTCCTTTAGGGGGAGGGCTTTTTGAGTATGGGATACTAGCTGTTCGGTCCCAGTACAACCAGTGTCAGAGATTTGTCCACTTGGTGGGAATGACATGAAGTTTTGTTGGCTTCATAAAGCTCTGCTCACCAACTCTCACTGGAATGGTTTGGAGCAAAGTGTTAAGTGGTTGGGAAATCAACAGGTCCACATCTGAGACCATGGTACTCTTATCAGGAAAGGTTGTAGTGCCCTTTCCACGCAGGGGATGAGATCCTGCCAGGAGCTCAAGTATCTCGTGGTCTTGTTCACAAATTAGGGAAGAAGGAGTAAGAGATCAACAGAAGGATCAGTGCAGTGTTTGCAACGATGTGTGCATTGTATCGGTCCATTGTGTTGAAGAAGGGACTGAAGGCAAGGCTCTCTACTTACCAGTTGATCTCGGGTCCGACCCTTGCCTATGGTCGTGAGTTGTTGGACATGACCCAAAGAACAAGAATCTGGATACAAGTGGCAAATGGGTTTCCTCCGCTGGGTGTCTCCCTTTAGAACAGGGTGAGACGCTCGATCACACAGGAGGAGCGCAAAGTAGAGCTAATGCTCCTCTCGATTGAAACAAGGCAGAGGAGATGGCTCAGGTATCTGATCAAGATGCCTCCTGGAAGCCTCACTTGTGAGGTGTCGCAGGCACCCACCAGGAGGAGACCCCAGGAACAGCCATATCACGCTAGAGAATCTATGTCTCCCAGATGCCCTGGAAACGCCTTGGAATGCCCCTGGAAGACCCGGATGAAGTTGATGAGAAGAGGGATGTCTGGGATTTCCTCCTGCAGTTACTGGCTCTTCGATTGCCCCTCGGATAAGATGAAGACAATGGAATCATCGAAATTAGATGTTACTCGCTGGTTACTTGGTAATTAAGTAGTTTTTTTCACTGAGTACTTTATTACTCTTACTCAATTAATTATTTGGAGGAATACTTTTTACTTTTACTTGAGTCATATTATTCTGAAGTAACAGTACTGGAGGCCCTGTAGCTCAGTGGTTAGAGCACTGGTTTGATAAACCAGGGGTTGTGGGTTCGTATCCCACTGGGGCCTCCACTCCCTGAGAAGGGTTGCGTCAGGAAGGGCATCCGGCGTAAAAATTGTGCCAAACATATGTGCGTTCATCTGAGATGACACGCTGTGGCGACCCCGAAAGGGACAAGCCGAAAGAAACTTACTATTCTGAAGTAACAGTACTATTAATTGAATTCTATATTTGGGTATTGGGCCCACCCATTTCGATTATGACCTATAAATATATTAATTCAATTGAATTATAAAAACTTGAGTCAGAAAAAACATTCTTTCCAGCCAGGTCATTGCCTTACCTGAACACTGTAAACAGTCAAACGTTCATATGTGTAAATCCTCAACAGAATATTGGAATATACTTTACATTATAAATAAAGCTGATACTGATTCAGATTCATCAATGTAAAAGAATCATTTTACCCCTCCACGTGAATGCAACTGAACCACAAAAACAGCTTTTAGAAAAGGGGAAACACTATTTCACAAAAGGGGCAGATTTGTACCTGTGGAATCAAGAAATGTGACGGACGCCTGATTTTTTATTTCTCCAGAAAAGAAACAGAACCTTTGGAAATGAACAGTTTATACCATCTTATCCTCCTTTGTAACATAAGGTGAGACTGTGCATGGATGGAATTACAAGAAAAAAGAAATAACAGGGAAAGGGCGGCAGGCCTGTGTTCTATGCCTGCATGGGTTTTCTCCAAAAAAACCACCCAGAAACGTTCATGATATGTTAATTGAAGACCACAAATTGTCCATAGTTATAACAGTGAGTGCAATTTTTTTTATACTGTATGCGCTCTGTGATTGGCAGCAACTAGTTCAGGGTGTACGCCGTCTTCTTTGAACAGTTAGAGTAGCTGGGATGGCTCCAGCATACCTGCAACCCTGGTTAAGATAAGCAATGTAGAAAATGGATGGATGGATGAAAGGGACATCAACATTGCACAGCCATGTAGTGATTGCCACACCAGTGCCTTTGCGTGTACTGAATCACTAGAATCAGTTCAAAACATTTGTTTTCCAAATTGTTCAGTTCTTTTTACTAAATCATTCAAGTGCATGCTCAATCAGCTCATGATTCAGCCGAGGTTCAGTTTCACTCAACACGCTCATCTAAGGACTATCCGTTGTTGTTCTCACGTATTGTAAACTAAGAAAAGGGTGGAGAAAAAATAACAATGTAGGTGTGCCCGTTTGCGTGTGTGTGTATTTTCATGTTTTAGTGATAGTGACTATTTATTTTCCCCACTGACCTTTTACAAAGCTCATAAAAGAAAGGCAGTATCCGATGACAGATACAATCAGCACTGCTATACATGACTGTAATCTATCTGTGTTATACTGGGACTCTCCCCCTGTGTAACACTGAAACTCAAGGCTCATGTCCGTAAATGGAAGTTTCTCTACCTTGGAAACCAGAATGTGAATTTCAATTATCACAGTGTCAAAAGACCTTCAGGTTAAACTATAGAGGGCACTAAAGCCAAAACTATAAAATGTGTGAACTTTTAATTACAAGGTCAGTGGTTGCTATTGTCACAGTAAGGTCTCAGGTTGGAGGCTGTGTCGTGCTGTTGTGCTGTGCCTTTCTACTGTATAGTTCTGGAAAAAAATCAGGCGTGTGTCAACGGGCAGGAGGCAGGGTACACTCTGAAATGGTTGCCAGCCAATCGCAGTGCACATTGAGACAAACAGCCGCATTCACAAACACACTTTGGGGCAATTTTGAGTGTCCAATTAATGTTGCATGTTTTTTGGGGATGTGGGAGGAAACGTGTCCAGAGGAAACCCACACAGACATGGGGAGAACATGCAAACTCCACACAAGCGGGTCCAGGATTGAACCCGGGACCTCAGAACTGTGAGGCCAACGCTTTCCAGTTGATCCAGAGTGAAGCCTGTGGGACAACAATTGTGTGTCATTTGTTTATTTTTTATTTGAATGTGTATGTCTGTTTGAACTTACTAGAGCTTTAGTTAAATTGTTAAATTGGCAGTACAATCTAATAAATGCCTAGAGAGAATAAGCATTACGGAAAAGGGAAGGATGAATGGAAATACATTCATCCATCGATTTTCTTTGCCGCTTATGCTCATGAGGGTCGCAGGGAGTGCTGGAGCCTATCCCAGCTGTCAACGGGCAGGAGGCGAGGTACACCCTGAACTGGTAATTTATAGTCTGCAATTAATGCATGTTTTTTGTTATGTGGGAGGAAACCTGAGTGCCCGAGAGAAAGCCCACGCAGGCACAGCAAGAACATGCAAACTCCTTATAGGCAGGGCCAGGATTCGAAGCCTGGTCCTCAGATGTGTGAGAACAATGCTCTAACCGGTGCCCCGTGTATTTAAATAATGAATATATGTTCAACACAAAAATGTAATATAAATGATAAATGGTCATAACTGATGGTGTAATGATACACTCGCTTGGCAAACAGCATTTTCACTCAGCAACATTGTCAGTATGTGTCCTGCGACTGTCTGGCGACTAGTTCAGGGTGCAGTCCGCCTTTCACACAAGTTGGCTGAGATAAGTTTCAGCTTTTCCTCAACCCTTGTGAGGATAAGGGGCATTGAAAATGGATGTATGTTAAATGCTAAATACAAATGTTTTGGGTCGAACTACATATTTGGTTAATATGCACAGTCACACTCCCAAGAATCAAAAGTACCAAAATAAAAGTTTGCGGTTTGTAGTGTAAAATATAAATCATGCATACATACTATCATCCATTCATTTTCCAAGTCGCACATCCTCACAAGGGTTGCAGGAGTGCTGGAGCCAATCCCAGCTAACTTTGGGCAAAAGAGGCGGACTACACCCTGACCTGGTTGCCAGTGAGTCACAGGGTACATTTCGACACCATCACTAAATGGGAATTGATCCCACCCTGCCTGAACCAAAGTCAGGCATGTGTACCATACATCATCAGTGATCTAGATACAAACATCCATCCATCCATTTTCTGTGCCTGTTATCCTCACGAGGGTCGCGGGGAGTGCTGGAGCCTATCCCAGCTGTCAACGGGCAGGAGGCGGGGTACACCCTGAACTGGTTGCCAGCCAGTCGCAGGACACACAGAGACAAACAGCCACACACAAAATCACACCGAGGGGTAATTTAGAGTGTCCAATTAATGTTGCGTGTTTTTGGGATGTGGGAGGAAAGCGGAGTGCCCGGAGAAAACCCACCCAGGCAGGGCCAGGATTGAACCGGGGTCCTCAGAAATGTGAGGCCAATGCTTTACCTGCTAATCCACCGTGTCGCTACATACAAATATACATAAATAAAATAAAATAAAAAACATCTTATACAGGCAATAACTTGAAAATATATTATCACTACCAGAAATGAAAAACCACTGATGGAAACTTTATTTGACAAGTATTTTGTGTGTGACTTTTCTGGAGAAGTGTCATGTGTCAAGTGTCTTTTCTGAAGAAAAGAGAACCAGCTAGAGACTAGTGATGGACAAGGCTGTTCTTTTGAGTGTACTGAATCCCTCAAATCAGTTCCTGAAAAAAAATTACTGAATCGTTTATTTTTTCATAAAATATTTTTAAGTGCTTTCTCATTCTGATTTTGATCCATCCCTGAGGTTCACATTCACTCCAAAGCACTATATCATTGTTGTTTTGTATTTTAAAGTAGCAAAGGCGGAAAGAAAAACCTTTGCGTGCAGCGAGCTCTGCTCATGACCATCGATCCACGTCTGCTTAAATCCAACCATCCGATGTGACTTTTCTGTATTCCGTTGCACAGCATCACTGACTGGAGCATCTCCCACCCGGGCTGCCTTCCTTATTAGTGCTCACTCACTGTTATTGTCACCTGATTAGTGGCAACTCTAAGTGTGGATAAGCAGTATTTGAGTTTAGTGTATTATTATTATGAAATTAAAAGGCTTTAACAATTGCATTAGAGACACGGAGGGAATGAGATGTACGTATACATATATACATTTATTATTCATTTACATTTATTTCAAATGTGTGCTTTTTATCTGCTTTGATGACTCAAAATTAGCCGTTAGCTTTAAAAAAATAGCTGTTAGTGAAAGCTATCCCAGGGAGGAAATCTGTCCTTGCTGTTAAAATCACTCATTAGTACACTCACTGCATAGTTTGTCGGTCCTCCAGTTAACAAAAAATGATCGCAAACGAATGAATCTCTCTTGAGTTCTTCAATACACCAGTTCAGTGACCATATCACTCACTTCGCTTAACCCCCTCCAAGAACAAATCACTCTTCAGTTCTTTTGTTCAGGAGCAAATCATTCAGTTCCTTAGTTCCTCAAACATCTGTTCAGGAAAGTACCACTCAGTTCAGGTCGTCCTCTTCCTTCACGGGGCTGCCTGACGCAGGCTGCTCATTGGTCATTCGCCGAATATTCAAAAGTGAGTGACATATTGCTTCAACAAAATCATTCGTAAACATAACACTACCAGAGACCAGTGCTTCCCACAAAATTGTTGGTTGACAGGAAGTGGATCTGTACGCCAATCTTTTTTTTTTTTTTGTATATAAATTGGCAACTTTATGATCCTTGCTTTCACTTGACTTGTCAATCATCTTTTGTATTGATCATAACTTAAGCTGCAGCATTCTTTAACATACACAGGATACAATGTTTTGAACAAACCACTTCTTTCCCTGCGCATGAACGTGAGTTCTTTGCACAGTTCATTCACTGAACCGATGGATGCCAGCAGAACACTGCCAGTTTTAACAAAGCATGTACTGAACGTGAATCAAGTCCTCTATGTATGTATATATATCAATGGCAGCTCTGTATGTGTGTACAGTACAATAGTGGATGACACAGCTACTCCACCTATAGTATGAATGTGAATCATGTCCGAAACAAGCGTTCTCTTTCAGTGCATGTGATCAACAATTGACAGTTTATTCAGTGAATGTGTCATGCATCACTCCCCTGCCCTGACAGACTCCCTTCTCACAATGAAGCCTACATTCATGACTGATAACACACTGCAGCAGCGGCACTAAATGTGAACATGTCTCCCGAAATTTACCAAATATTGTAAACTAGGAAAAGTGGTGGATTTAAACAATTGAACAAACACCCTAACTGCAGCATAGAGTTTTAAGTCTAAGCCAAACCTCAACAATGCTTTTGTGGTTTAACAAAAAGTTTTGTAAACTCTGCCGAAGAGGGGTCCATGAATATAGAGCTAGGATTTAGGCATTTGTTTATGATAAACAGTTTCAACAAGTCTAATTGGGTAACGCTATAGATGCAATGGCTGTAGAACTATCTATGTAATACGGGACACAATTATCAATATCAAAACATTTCATGGCTTGACTTGGTGGCCATCTCCCCCGAGGCATATTCTGATATGAGCGGAATTCTCTGGGGGGTGGCACTGCTTCAGCCAAATTTCTCGCATCCTAACTGGTTTTGGGTGTCTTTTGTGGCAACTGTGCTTTTGCATAGATATTTTACAACTGCCTAAATGCAGCCCTATGGGGGCACAAACCAGTGCAATCTGTAGGCCGGTCCCAAGCCCGGATAAATGCAGAGGGTTGCGTCAGGAAGGGCATCCGGCGTAAAAACTGTGCCAAACAAATATGAGCGTTCATCTAAAGAATCCCATACCGGATCGGTCGTGGCCCGGGTTAACAATGCCCGCCCCCGGCACTGCTAACCTGCAGGGCGTCGGTGGAAATTCAGCTACTGTGGGTCGAAGACAAAGAAGAGGAGGAAACCGGATCCAGCGTCAGAAGAAAAAGAGGAATGCACAGAGCCTACAACTGAGTGTAGGGACTTTGAATGTTGGGACTATGACAGGAAAAGCACAGGAGTTGGTTGACATGATGATTAGGAGAAAGGTTGATATTCTGTGCATCCAAGAGAGCAGGTGGAAAGGTAGTAAGGCTAGAAGTTTGGGAGCAGGGTTTAAATTATTCTACCACGGAGTAGATGGGAAGAGAAATGGAGTAGGGGTTATTTTAAAGGAAGAGCTGGCTAAGAATGTCTTGGAGGTGAAAAGAGTATCAGATCGAGTGATGAGACTAAAATTTGAAATTGAGGGTGTTGTGTATAATGTGGTTAGCGGCTATGCACCACAGGTAGGATGTGACCTAGAGTTGAAAGAGAAATTCTGGAAGGAACTAGATGAAGTAGTTCTGAGCATCCCAGACAGCGAGAGAGTTGTGATTGGTGCAGATTGTAATGGACATATTGGTAAAGGAAACAGGGGCGATGAAGAAGTGATGGGTAAGTACGGGATCCAGGAAAGGAACTTTGAAGGGCAGATGGTGGTGGACTTTGCAAAAAGGATGGAGATGGCTGTAGTGAACACTTATTTCCAGAAGAGGGAGGAACATATAGTGACCTACAAGAGCGGAGGTAGAACCACGCAGGTAGATTATATTTTGTGCAGACGATGTAATCTGAAGGAGGTTACTGACTGTAAAGAAGTGGTAGGGGAGAGTGTAGCTCGACAGCATAGGATGGTAGTTTGTAGGATGATTCTGGTGGTGGGTAGGAAGATTAAGAAGACAAAGGTAGAGCAGAGAACCATGTGGTGGAAGCTGAAAAAGGAAGAATGCTGTGCAGCCTTCCGGAAAGAGGTGAGACAGGCTCTCGATGGACAACCGAAGCTCCCGGAAGACTGGACGACGACAGCCAAGGTGATCAGAGAGACAGGCAGGAGAGTACTTGGTGTGTCATCTGGTAGGAAAGGGGAGAAGGAGACTTGGTGGTGGAACCCCAAAATACAGGGAGTCATACAAGGAAAGAGATTAGCGAAGAAGAAGTGGGATACTGAGAGGACAGAGGAGAGGCGAAAGGAGTACATCGAGATGCGACGTAGGGCAAAGGTAGAGGTGGCAAAGGCTAAACAAGAGGCATATGAAGACATGTACACCACGTTGGACACGAAAGAAGGAGAAAAGGATCTCTACAGGTTGGCCAGACAGAGGGATAGAGATGGGAAGGATGTGCAGCAGGTCAGGGTGATTAAGGATAGAGATGGAAATGTGTTGACTGGTGCCGGTAGTGTACTAAATAGATGGAAAGAATACTTTGAGAAGTTTATGAATGTAGAAAATGAGAGAGAAGGAAGAGTTGAAGAGGCAAGAGTGAAGGACCAGGAAGTGGAAATGATTACTAAGGGGGAAGTCAGAAAGGCACTACAAAGGATGAAAACTGGAAAGGCAGTTGGTCCTGATGACATACCGGTAGAGGTATGGAAGCAATTTGGAGAGATGGCTGTGGAGTTTTTGACCAACTTATTCAACAGAATACTAGCGGGCGAAAAGATGCCTGAAGAATGGAGGAAAAGTGTTCTAGTTCCCATTTTTAAGAACAAAGGGGATGTTCAGAGCTGTGGGAACTATAGAGGAATAAAGTTGATGAGCCACACAATGAAGTTATGGGAAAGAGTAGTGGAGGCTAGACTCAGGACAGAAGTAAGTATCTGCGAGCAACAGTATGGTTTCATGCCTAGAAAGAGTACCACAGATGCATTATTTGCCTTGAGGATGCTCGTGGAAAAGTACAGAGAAGGTCAGAAGGAGCTACATTGCGTCTTTGTGGATCTAGAGAAAGCCTATGACAGAGTACCAAGAGAGGAACTGTGGTACTGCATGCGTAAGTCTGGTGTGGCAGAGAAGTATGTTAAAATAGTACAGGACATGTATGATGGCAGCAGAACAATGGTGAGGTGCGCCTTAGGTGTGACAGAGGAATTTAAGGTGGAGGTGGGACTGCATCAGGGATCAGCTCTGAGCCCCTTCCTGTTTGCAGTGGTAATGGATAGGCTGACAGATGAGGTTAGACTGGAATCCCCTTGGACCATGATGTTCGCAGATGATATTGTCATATGCAGTGAAAGCAGGGAGCATGCAGAGGAACAATTGGAAAGATGGAGACATGCACTGGAAAGGAGAGGAATGAAGATTAGCCGAAGTAAAACAGAATATATGTGCGTGAATGAGAAAAGTGGAGGGGGAAGAGTGAGGCTACAGGGAGAAGAGATAGCGAGGGTCGACGACTTCAAATACTTGGGGTCAACAATACAGAGCAATGGAGAGTGTGGTCAGGAAGTGAAGAAACGGGTCCAAGCAGGTTGGAACAGCTGGCGAAAGGTGTCTGGTGTGTTATGTGACAGAAGAGTGTCTGCTAGGATGAAGGGCAAAGTTTACAAAACAGTGGTGAGGCCGGCCATGATGTACGGATTAGAGACGGTGGCACTGAAGAAACAACAGGAATCTGAACTGGAGGTGGCAGAAATGAAGATGTTGAGGTTCTCGCTCGGAGTGACCAGGTTGGATAGGATTAGAAATGAGCTCATTAGAGGGACAGCCAAAGCTGGATGTTTTGGAGACAAGATTCGAGAGAGCAGACTTCGATGGTTTGGACATGTTCAGAGGAGAGAGAGTGAGTATATTGGTAGAAGGATGCTGAGGATGGAGCTCCCAGGCAAAAGAGCGAGAGGAAGACCAAAGAGAAGGTTTATGGATGTGGTGAGGGAAGACATGAGGGCAGTTGGGGTTAGAGAGGAAGATGCAGGAGATAGGCTAAGATGGCAAAAGATGACACGCTGTGGCGACCCCTAACGGGACAAGCCGAAAGGAAAAGAAGAAGATTTTACAACTGCCTTTATCTTTTCTAAATGTTTTTGTTGGAGTCATGCCACTATTTAGTTTTAGATTTAAGGTCTCGTCAAAGCAAGAGCAGGCTGACCTGTGCTTTTAATTGCTTTCAAGATTGTCATATACACAGAATCCATCCCTGTCTGCAATGTTCCATGCCTGCAACTCTATCAAGATGCACTGACAAGTTGTCTGTGTGTGTGTGTTTCTTTCAGCTTGTCCCTTTCGGGGTCGCCACAGCGTGTCATCTCAGATGAACGCATATATATGTTTGGCACAATTTTTACGCCGGATGCCCTTCCTGACGCAACCCTTCTCAGGGAGTGGAGGCCCCAGTGGGATACGAACCCACAACCGCTAACCACTGAGCTACGGGGCAAGTTGTCTGTGTGTCTCTCATTTATTTGAAAAGCAATGAAACAGGACAGAGAATATCCTACATTAATCAATAAAATGGCATGTTACTGACATAAATGACGAGTTTTCCTCATGTCCAGCAGTTTGTAGTCAGAAACACAGCATGTGCTATTTTATTTATATTTTGTCACCTTCTCCTTTATGAATAAGGGATGAATGATTTTGAAAGAGTTTTTATGCACAGTAAAACATAGCAACCGTTCTGTTGAAAATCATGTGAAATCATTTTAGTCAGCACCTCATCCAAGGCCTTTTCGCAGAGTGGATCAATTGGCCTCAACAGAAATCTACAGATCTATCATGCCTTCAATATGCCATCAGAACTTTGTACCGGAACGATTTAGACTTTTTAATATAATGAGACTCTCAAAGGCAGCACAGTGTACTAACGGTTAGAATCTGTGCCTTACAGCTCAGGCTCAGCTGTGATAAATTTGAATGCTTTCCCCTGAGGTTTGCGTGTTCTCCCCAAGCTTGTTTTTTTAATCTTTCTGGCCAGTCATACATCTTCCAATATGCCAAAAAAATTCATGTGAAGACTCTAAATTGCCCATAATTCAAATGTTTGTCTTTATGTGCTTTCCAATTGTCTTCTAAAGCACTTGAGATTGTACCCTGCTTCCCACACAAAGTTAGCATGGATAAGATCCAGCTCTCCAGAGACACATATGAGGACAGCCATTACAGAAAATGGATGGATGGAGACTTGATGTTCTCCTGCATGTATTGTTACGCATGTACTGTTGCTAAACAACTGACTAACATTATACTACCATGTTTCTGTAGAGTCATCCAGATCATGGTAATCCACAAAGGTTGAATCAAAGCTACTGGACTGTTCTTGAATGTCGAAGAAATTTCACCTTGTATCCAGAAGAATTCATAAATTTAAAAATTAAGGTTTTGAGTGTCCCTATTTATGTCTCAGTGGGTGCGTCCCCTAGGGATGGTTGAATAAAGGGTGTCGTTGTTGGTGCCCCGCATGGTTAGTAAAACGACCATCCTGGCAATCAGTTCTTCACTCATCGTGCGGCAAAACAGCCAATAAGAGCAACTCATCCCGTTCAATGAGGTGACCTTTGGAGGGAAGTCGTCAGGAAATTACTAGAGGCAGATGAAAGATGGTGCCCCAAAACGTCTGCTTTTTTAGAGATGACTTTCCTAGTTTCACATAAACGGTTTCTTTTGCACCTCTTTCACTCCAGTGATCCTCTCTAATCGGCACATTAATGTTCTCAAATGAGTGTTTCTTCATCTTGAGATGCAAATGACCCACTGATTCTCGCCCAAAGGAAACCTCTCACGATGTTGCATCGTGTGCCTGTGCAGTGGCTATGTAGTCTATCTGATGTAGAGGTCATTTGACTTCTCACTTCACTGCACTGCGTAAACAACATTACAGTTTTCTTATTGGTATAACATCCTTGTGGCTTTTCGATGAGTGTGTTTGGAATATATCGGTATCTCATGAAAATGGTTCTGAGTTTCTCTGACAAACCAGTCACATATTTCTCCTCCTGTTTTTGTCTTCAGGCTGGGTTGCAGTGGTTGGTTTTCCGTAGACATCAATATTTAGATTTCCTTCATTCCCTGTCCAAACCGCATAGTCAAAAAATGGAAATTTATTCTCTTTGATGCCTTCATCAGTGAAATAGATATATCTGTTGACAGAGTTGATGTTTTCAGTAAAAAAAAAAAAAAATAAAATGTACTTCACATACTTTCATTTTAATCAATATCCTGTACCTGAACCAGAGGCTGGGATTAGTTACTCTGATGGTGCCAAGTTTTCGCTTTTAGAAAACATTAATGGTATTGGATATATGTGGTGCTCAGGCAAAGTTTTGAGCACATACCTGGTCAAGAGTGAGCTTGGTTCTATCCTGTAAGGTGGTGTTTTGTGAAATCCGTCCTGTAATTCGTCCGACACACTCCATATTGGAGCACTTTACACTTTCCATGTCTACATGTTCTCTCTTGTGAACAGTTGATTACCAGCAACCTAAACGCTTAACATTCTAGAATGCTGATTTGAAGTCCCAAGGTCATCCAAAAGATCCTTCTATGTATTCTGGTGTTTTTAAGGTGAAACATGGGTGCCCAATTCTAAAGGCCTTGTCTAAATAATTGGAGCATTAAAATTTTGTAACTTTAACGAGATTTGTTGGAATGATGGACTGAACATGAGCGACAATGAGACAAGGCGGTAGAGAGTGGAAGAGTGATTGTCAACAAAATGTGGCTTTGTCGGATTCTTAATCGAGTCACATCTCCTTTAATGGATCTCATCGTCCCAAAAGACTAATTACATATTTTCACTGCTTTGTCGGAGTTAAAAAACACAAACTGCACAGATGTGCATCATTTTCTTTGGGGTGTGATTAAGCCAAGCTATTCTAAAAAATTAGACCCTTGTCTCCACTCAACATTGACTAGACTAAGATTTAATCATTTAATTTCACCAACTTTCACTACCAACCAAAAGATGTTGAGTCGAGTTTCACTAATCTATTTGTCAAATAGCATAACACACAGTAATGTGATGCTTTCCCCATTTCTGTTGTAGCAGATAGTACAGTATTAAAGTATATGCAAAAGAAAGTTTAGGAGGTGACATTTGTGAAGCAATAGTGGAACATCACAGAGTACTGACTGGGCACAAAGACCTTCGGCTAACTCTAAATGACATCCTCCTAACATTATCCAATGCTGGCAGGTTAACAAGTGATCAGGACTTCACAATACAAGGCACAATTAATAGGTTTAAACGCTGCTTTCATGACAGCTTCAGTGGTTTTTAGTTTTTGGCATAGTTTTTTGCCACATTTTTTGATTTTGAATGGTTATTTTGAATTATGGAAATTTAGTTCATGAGTCATTAAAGCAGGTGAATTATTCAAGCCAAAAACAGCTTCCATTTGTGACAGCAACGTGTAACCTCATCAATCAAGTTTGTTTCATTTTTTTTTCTTCATCGTCTGGCTCTAATTTTAATCAACTAAAGAACCTAATCCTTTTTTAAAGTTTTGCTAATTCCATTAATGTATTTCTGCAAGACGACAATCTCTGTGCAAGGTAACGCTTCGATTTCCATTTTCTGTCTAAGGTAGAAAAAAGCACAAAATAGAAAACTGACGTGAACTATGGAAATGTCATGTTCAAACCTAAAAAATAAACAAACCCCATACCGTGTTTTGTTTTGTTTTATTTTTTTTTTTTTTTTTGTCTGTGCATCTCTTATCATCGATGTTTGGGTTCCAAATTTTATTATAATCCACCATAGATGGCAAGCAGGCAGGTTGGCTGGATAGATCTCACATATCGTTCTTATGCCTAAATTCATGCAGTTGGACTCAAAAGATTAGTTTTGCGCGACGACGACAAGTCCCAGGCTTGTATTACCAAAATGAAGAATCTGTAGATTTATGCTCGTATTGTGACTTGTTCGTCAAGCTGTGTCAAAAGATTTCCGGGATGGTGTCACAAAAGCTACATTTCAAACCCAAACTTCAAGTTTTACACTTCAGAGTGTGCCAGAGAATCAATCAGCACGTTTACAATGATATTCTGAGGTGTTTGCTTCAAGCAGTGCATGAGAAGAGCTGACAGTCACAGCAGGGCAGCTTCACAATGACCAAACAGGCGCTTTGTCATAGCAACCACACAATTCTGGAAGATTTCTCCCGTTTCCCAACTCAAGGTTTTGATCAAGGGGACCCTGTTTTGAAGCCAAGGATGACAACTCGATGGCAGTGATGATGAAGCGGCAGAGGATCCTGGAAAAGTCCTTCCAGGACGGGATCAAGGTTTGGCAAAGGATCTCTACAAGGGGGAAACGTAGTTACCATATTATTTTTTTGACAGACCTTGTGTAGACAAATACAAGTACTTCACTTGTGTCATCTGATGGATCTTGGACAACATGCTGAAAGACAGGCTGACTGGTTTAGCACTTGCTTCAAATTGACATTGTACTGCCTTGCTTACAGAGTTGTGCCACAGGTGGTCATGATGAACACCGTTGACTGCAGATTAAGTTTGGTTTCTGCTTTACAGACAAAATGTGCAAAATCACAAGCAGCACTATGTTGGAAAAATAAGCTTCTTTAGTCAAAAAAAGAAAAGTATGATACAGTACTCTGCCTAGTGCTGTGAGTCTCCATGCCATGTTTCATCCTTTTTACATAATCACTCTGACAAACGACTACGATAAGGTTTGCCACAGTGGACTTCCTGAGTACTCCTTCAATGTATGAATGTAGATTAAAAAAAAATTCCACCAAAAAGTCCTCCGAATAAAACACACAATAATGTTCTTTTCCACTTTATGCCCTGCAGCTATTGTCAAGATCTGATCTTTTATTTGGTGGACTGTGCACCACCTTCTGCTGTTACGTTACATCACTGAAATTGAGTCACTGCAAACTTGGTAAGAGTTTGAAACAACTTATTTTCAACCCCAAAGCAGGATTTAGATGTAATGACTATAATATCCAGTATATCATATATAAAAATTTATTTCGTCATTAAAAAAGGAAACTTCAAGTGCTTCAAGTGAACTTATCATGCAGTCTTTCCAACACATTGTTTTCAGTGGTCTGCTTGATTTGCTGCTGTTGCACATTTGAATTCATCAGTTGGTGAATATTGATCTTGTGCATCCATTAGGATTTATTAAAACAACCTACGAGCAGAATTGGTCATACAATAGCACTAACAACATAAAAAGTAAGTTAACTGAAGAATATATCATTCATTTTGTTAGGTTAAGTTACTTAGTTAATATAGCAGGATGATTAAAACTGGGAGAAATGGTAACATTTGCAGTTATACTCATATAACAATTATGTTAATTATTTTATAACCCTGACAACATTGTTGGTACACTTGGGAAAAAAATCTCACATTGACAATAAATCATTTAACCGAAATTGATTTAAATGATAATTCACATGTCCTGTAATTGGGTGGCGACCAGTCCATCATGTACCTGCCTCTTGCCCAAATTCAGCCCGTTTTCTGTATTACAGTTGCTGAATATTAATTTTTCTGCCTGTTTTGTCTTGAAAGCTGACAGAAAGGACATCATAAGAGGGATAATTCAATTATTTAAAAAAGAGATGAATCAAAAATATGTACTAAAATGAGATCTTGCGTTGGTGTGGTGTGGTTGATGAAAGGGATGCAACGAAACCCTCGGAAAGTGAAGCCTCTGAGACGTGCCTTGGGACCAAAGATAATGATACGGTTGAGCCAATATGAGTGAAGTTAAAATTGAGAACTATAGCGTTGTGAAATGGTGTGGGCTGAATGAGTAATATTATCTGATGTTACAGGGAGTCGGAGCCAAATTATACTGCAGTGATGATGCAGTTCATACACTATTAACTTTGTATTTTGGAAAATGGAGTGTGAATAACTCTTGCCCTAAATGGTCATTGCTAAGTATTGAGCATTTTTATTTTCTTTTGAAGGACAAAGGGACAGCTAAACTGCCATCCACACTGACAGTGTGTGTGTTTATGTGCATGTGTGTGCGTGTACTTGTGAAAACCAGGAAATATTGTCTGGACCTCTGGAGACTCAGAACCTCTTCATATTGGTGATGGAAGCCTCAGTATTGGTATCCACCAACAGAAGTATAACATACCTTCAGAACTTGCGACATTATTTAACATAACTCACGTTTGCATAAGGAAGACAGTGAAAAGTTATCTTTTGTAAAAATTTCGTTCTGCAATATTGGCCCACTGCAATTTTAAAAATCAGTCTACCGACTCCGACTGCAGCCCTAAATAGGTTGCATCATGTAAATATATTAACATGCCCAAGAACAATCTCTTAATGCAGCCCTATGGGGGCACAAACTAGTGCAATCTGTAGGCCGGTCCCAAGCCCGGATAAATGCAGAGGGTTGCGTCAGGAAGGGCATCCGGCGTAAAAACTGTGCCAAACAAATATGAGCGTTCATCTAAAGAATCCGGATAAGTCGTGGCCCGGGTTAACAACGCCCCCCCCCCACCCCCCACCCCCGGCACTGCTCACCTGCAGGGCGTCGGTGGAAATTCACCTACTGTGGGTCGAAGACAAAGAAGAGGAGAAAACCGGATCCATCGTCAGAAGAAAAAGAGGAATGCACAGAGCCTAGAACTGAGTGTAGGGACTTTGAATGTTGGGACTATGACAGGAAAAGCTCAGGAGTTGGTTGACATGATGATTAGGAGAAAGGTTGATATTCTGTGCATCCAAGAGACCAGGTGGAAAGGTAGTAAGGCAAGAAGTTTGGGAGCAGGGTTTAAATTATTCTCCCACAGAGTAGGAGGTGAAAAGAGTATCAGATTGACTGTTGAAACTAAAATTTGAAATTGAGGGTGTTCTGTATAATGTGGTTAGCGGCTATTCCCCACAGGTAGGATTGACCTAGAGTTGAAAGAGAAATTCTGGAAGGAACTAGATGAAGTAGTTCTGAGCATCCCAGACAGAGAGAGAGTTGTGATTGGTGCAGATTGCAATGGACATATTGGTAAAGGAAACAGGGGCAATGAAGAGGTGATGGGTAAGTACGGCATCCAGGAAAGGAACTTTGAGGGACAGATGGTGGTGGACTTTGCAAAAAGGATGGAGATGGCTGGAGTGAACACTTATTTCCAGAAGAGGGAGGAACATATACTGACCTACAAGAGCGGAGGTAGAAGCACGCAGGTGGATTATATTTTGTGCAGACGATGTAATCTGAAGGAGATTACTGACTGTAAAGTAGTGGTAGGAGCGAGTGTAACTCGACAGCATAGGATGGTGTTGTGTAGGATGACTCTGGTGGTGGGTAGGAAGATCAAGAAGACAAAGGCAGAGCAGAGAACCATGTGGTGGAAGTTGAGAAAGGAAGAATGTTGTGCGGCCTTTCGGAAAGAGGTGAGACAGGCTCTCGATGGACAGCAGAAGCTCCCGGAAGACTGGACTAAGACAGTCAAGGTAATCAGAGAGACAGGCAGGAGAGTACTTGGTGTGTCTTCTGGTAGAAAGGGGAAAAGGAGACTTGGTGGTGGAACCCCAAAATACGGGGAGTCATACAAGGAAAGAGATTAGCGAAGAAGAAGTGGGACACTGTGAGGATTGAGGAGATGCGAAAGGAGTACATCGAGATGCGACGTAGGGCAAAGGTAGAGCTGGCAAAGGCTAAACAAGAGGCATATGAAGACATGTACACCAGGTTGGACACGAAAGAAAGAGAAAAGGATGTCTACAGGTTGGCCAGACAGAGGGATAGAGATGGGAAGGATGTGCAGCAGGTAAGGGTGATTAAGGATAGAGACGGAAATGTGTTGACTGATGCCAGTTGTGTACTAAATAGATGGAAAGAATACTTTGAGAAGTTGATGAATGAAGAAAATGAGAAAGAAGGAAGAGTTGAAGAGGCAAGTGTGAAGGACCAGGAAGTGGCAATGATTAGTAAAGGGGAAGTAGGAAAGGCACTCCGAAGGATGAAAAATGGAAAGGCAGTTGGTCCTGATGACATACCAGTGGAGGTATGGAAGCAATTTGGAGAGATGGCTGTGGAGTTTTTGACCAACTTATTCAACAGAATACTAGCGGGCGAAAAGATGCCTGAAGAATGGAGGAAAAGTATTCTTGTTCCCATTTTTAAGAACAAAGGGGATGTTCAGAGCTGTGGGAATTATAGAGGAATAAAGTTGATGAGCCACACAATGAAGTGTGATGGGAAAGAGTAGTGGAGGCTAGACTCAGGACAGAAGTAAGTATCTGCAAGCAACAGTATGGTTTCATGCCTACAAAGAGTACCACAAATGCATTATTTGCCTTGAGGATGCTAGTGGAAAAGTACAGAGAAGTAAGGAAGGAGCTACATTGTGTCTTTGTGTCACGGACGAGACTCGGGGGTGGACCCAAATGCACGACTCAGGTGAGAGATAAGCAATGCGGAATAAGCCTTTATTCGTTCCAATGTCGGTTACCAGGGAGTCACTCCAAACAAGCAGCAAGATCAGTAACGGCAGGCTTACGGGGTAGGTCGGGAGACAGGCGTTGGTCGGTACACGGGAGGTAGACGTCAGGAGTACGGTAGTGCGGGAACGAGGCATGAGAGGCAACGATCTAGCAGAGTCTCTGTCGTCCCCCGAGTCCTATATGTACTGGGTCTTAATCAAAGGTCATGAGGCGCAGGTGAGCACCTTCAGATTAGCTGGCCACGCCCAGCCCTGGCTGGAATCCAGGAGCATGACAGAACCCCCCCCTCAACGGCCGGCTCTGGACGGCCCAGGCGTATCAGGGTGAGCCGCGTGAAAGTCGCTGATGAGGGAGCGGTCCACGACGAAGCGGGAGGGGATCCAAGAGCGCTCCTCCGGGCCATATCCCTCCCAGTCCACCAGGTACTGGACCCCCCTTCCTCTGCGACGGGAAGACAGCAACCGGCGCACAGTGTACACCAAACCACCGTCGACCATGCGGGGGGGCGGGGGGGATTTGAGCAGAGGAGCCAGTGACGATGTGCGATTCGGGCAAAGTCTGCTGACGTGGAACGTAGGGTGCACCCTCATCGACCTGGGCAGTTTCAACGAGACGGCGACCGGGTTAATAACTTTGGAAACCGGGAACGGGCCAACGAACCTGGGAGCAAGTTTGCGGGATTCCGTCCGCAGCGGGAGATCTTTGGTGGAGAGCCACACTCACTGTCCCACTCTGAGCTCTCGTGCGGCCCTCCTCTTGCGGTCTGCTGCAGCCTTGTAGGCGCTGCTCATGCGCAGCAGTGTCCTCCGAGCTGCTTCCCAGGTCCGTTTGCAGCGTCGCACCACGGCCAGGGCCGACGGAACTGTGGATTCTGTGACCAGTGGAGGAAACAGGGACGGAGGATACCCATGCAGACATGGAGTGGAGCCATACCTGTTGAAGCGGAGGGTAGAGAATTGTGGGCATACTCCACCCACTTGATGTGCTGGCTCCACGTGCTCTGGTCCCTGGATGCCAGACATCGAAGACCGGTCTCTAATTCCTGGTTAATCCTCTCAGTCTGGCCGTTAGACTCTGGGTGATGACCCGATGTCCGACTTGCTGAAGCGCCGATGAGGTTGCAGAACTCCTTCCAGAAACGGGCGCTGAATTGCGGACCCCTGTCCGAAACGATGTCCTGGGGTAGGCCGTGGTAACGGACGACCTCGTCTAATACCAACTGGGCTGTCTGCTTGGCCAACGGGATCTTCGGAAGCGGCACGAAGTGGACCATTTTGGAAAAACGGTCCACTATGGACAGCACCACTGTGTTCCCTTGAGAAGGCGGCAGGCCGGTGACGAAGTCCAGCGCGATGTGTGACCACGGACGAAACGGGATGGACAGGGGTTGCAACTCACCAACAGGCCGTAGGCGGGAAGTCTTATTGGCAGCACACACCGGGCAGGCGTTGACGAACTCCCTTACGTCCTTGCTGAGGTTAGGCCACCAGAACCTTTGTTCGACCACTGAACGTGTGTTCGCCATACCCGGGTGGCAGACCGTCTTGTTGGTATGGGCCCAGTTGATGACATCTCCCCGCAGAGATGGGATGACGAACAGGCGGCCCGACGGACAATCCGCGGGTGATGGTGTCTCTCCCAGAGCCTCCTTCACCCGCGACTCGATCGCCCAGGTGAAACCGGCCACGAAGCACCCCGCTGGCAGGATAGTAGCGGCGTCTGAATCCGTGCGCCCTCCCTCGTGGATCCGCGAGAGTGCATCCGGCTTGCCGTTTTTGGAGCCTGGGCGGAAACACACCTTAAAGTGGAAGCGGGTGAAAAATAGGGCCCACCTGGCCTGACGGGCGTTCAACCTCTTCGCCGACTTCAGGTATTCAAGGTTCTTATGGTCCGTGAAGACAACGAACGGTACTTGCGAGCCCTCCAGCCAGTGCCGCCACTCCTCCAACGTGCTCTTGACCGCCAGCAGTTCCCTATCTCCCACGTCGTAGTTCCTCTCTGCCGGGGTCAACTTTCTAGACAGGAACGCACACGGGTGGATCCTTCCATCCCTGGGACTCCTCTCCGACAAGACTGCTCCGATTCCTGAATTCGATGCATCCACCTCCACCACAAACTGGTTATCTGGGTCCGGAATAATGAGAACGGGCGCAGTAGTGAAACTTGCCTTGAGCCTGCTGAAGGCCTCCTGGCAGGTCCCGGACCAGTCGAAGAGGGTATGTGGCGAGGTGAGCGAATGCAGAGGAGCGGCCACGGAACTGAAGTTCCTTATGAATTTCCTATAGAAATTGGCAAATCCCAGAAACCTCTGTACGTCCCTCCTGTTGGTGGGGGTAGGCCACCGCAGCACCGCGTCGACCTTCCCAGGATCCATCCGTATCTCTTCCTCAGCCAGGACGAAGCTCAGGAAGGACACGGATGCCCGATGGAACTCACACTTCTCCATATTCACGTATAATTGGTGCTGCTGCAGACGCCGGAGCACCTCTCTTGTTGAATGTGAGAGGTTAGGTCTGCTGAAAAGATGAGAATATCATCCAGATAAACAAAGACAGATCTGTTCAGGAACTCCCGAAGCACGTCGTTAATGAAGTTCTGAAAGACGGCCGGAGCGTTAGTCAGTCCGAAGGGCATCACCAGATACTCATAGTGCCCTGTGGGGGTGTTGAACGCCGTCTTCCACTCATCCCCTTCCCGAATCCGCACCAGGTGGTAAGCGCTGCGCAAGTCGAGCTTCGTGAATATCCGGGCTCCCTGGAGGAGTTCGAATGCTGTAGAGATAAGCGGCAAAGGGTACCTGTTCTTGACTGTGATGTCGTTCAGGCCTCGGTAGTCGATGCAGGGTCGCAGCGTGGAGTCCTTCTTCTTGACAAAAAAAAAACCCGCACCGGCTGGTGAGGATGAGGGGCGAATGAGTCCGGCTGCCAGCGAGTCCTCGATGTAGTCCCTCATGGCTTGATGCTCTGGTCCGGTTAAAGAGAACAGTTTCCCTCTGGGTGGAGAGGTGCCTGGCAGGAGTTCAATCGGGCAGTCATATGACCGATGTGGCGGCAGAGACTTTGCTTTAGATTCAGAGAAGACCTCCCGTAGGTCATGGTAGCAGGAGGGCACTGCGGTCAGGTCCAGGGCGGTACTAGGTTCTGTTAGCCGAACCGGCGCAACTTGAATACCCCTGTCTCTCCGGACAGCGACACAGCGACTGAGACAGTCCTCTCCCCAAGTCTTGATCTGACCCGTGGCCCAATCTATGTGCGGATTATGTTCTTTGAGCCACGGGCTGCCCAAGATGATGTCGCTACTACGTGCGTCGAAGACATGAAAGCTAATACGCTCCGAGTGAGCGTCCGGAAAGCTCATACGTAGCGTCTGAGTGCGATGTGTAACCCGACAAAGGAACTTGCCGTTGGCGGCATAGGCGTGACGAAACTGTTGCGTGGGAAAGGTTGCTGCCCCCAGCTCCTCGACCACGCGGGGATTTATCAGATTTGCTTCCGACCCAGAATCAATGAAAGCCGTCACAGAGCATGAACGCGAGTCCGTTCCCAAGGTGAGGTGAAGAAGAGACCTACCTGACCCCGTCGCAGTGTACCGCACACTCACCGGAGTAGCGATCCTGATGTCAGAATGCCCTGGTCGAGTCGGGCAACGGGTGATCAAGTGTCCCAAACGCCCGCAGTAAAAACAGCGTCCCTCTCGTCGCCGACGTAAGCGCTCCTCCGCTGAGCTGCCAAGCCCCTCCACTTGCATGGCTTCCGGTGAAGCTGACAACACGGGTGGCCGGGAAGCGGAAACAACCGGACTGCGACTCTCCCTCTCCTCCTCCCTCAGGCCCTCCATCTGTCTCTGCACGGTGAGGCGCTGGTCCACCTTGAGGGCCAATGCGATGAGGGAGTTAAGCGAAGGCGGAAGATCCATGGCCACGAGGTGACCACGGATCTGTGGGGACTGTCCCTCGTAAAACGCGTCATGGAGGGCTTCCTCATTCCAGCGGCTCTCGGCAGCCCGAATCCGGAACTCGATGGCGTAGTCGGACACGCGGCGATGCCCCTGGCAAATTGTAATGAGTGACGATGCCATCTGGCGTTCCGGAGCCGCATACTGGAACACCTGGGTGAGCGCGCAGACGAAGCTCGCCCATGAGCGGCAGGTCTCCGAGTTACGGCTCCACTCGGCGGTGGCCCATGCCTCCGCCCTCCCTGTCATGTGGGAAATGACGAAGGCGATCCGGGAGTGGTCCGTGGGAAAAGCGGAAGCTTGCAGCTCAAAGTGGAGATCGCACTGCGCCAGGAAGGGCTTGACGTTACCGGAGTCGAGGCATGAGAGGCAACGATCTAGCAGAGTAATAGTCGTCCCCCGGGTCCTATATGTACTGGGTCTTAATCAAAGGTCATGAGGCGCAGGTGTGCACCTTCAGATTAGCTGGCCACGCCCAGCCCTGGCTGGAATCCAGGAGCATGACACTTTTTGGATCTAGAGAAAGCCTATGACAGAGTACCAAGAGAGGAACTGTGGTACTGCATGCGTAAGTCTGGTGTGGCAGAGAAGTATGTTAAAATAGTACAGGACATGTATGATGGCAGCAGAACAATGGTGAGGTGTGCCTTAGGTGTGACAGAGGAATTTAAGGTGGAGGTGGGACTGCATCAGGGATCAGCTCTGAGCCCCTTCCTGTTTGTGGTGTTAATGGATAGGCTGACAGATGAGGTTAGACTGGAAAATCCCCTTGGACCATGATGTTCGCAGATGATATTGTGATATGCAGTGAAAGTAGGGAGCAGGTGAAGGAACAATTAGAAAGATGGAGGGATGCACTGAAGAGGAGAGGAATGAAGATTAGCCGAAGTAAAACAGAATATATGTGCGTGAATGAGAAAAGTGGAGGGGGAAGAGTGAGGCTACAGGGAGAAGAGATAGCGAGGGTGGAGGACTTCAAATATTTAGGGTCAACAATCCAGAACAATGATGAGTGTGGTAAGGAAGTGACGAAACGGGTCCAAGCAGGTTGGAACAGCTGGCGAAAGGTGTCTGGTGTGTTATGTGACAGAAGAGTGTCTGCTAGGATGAAGGGCAAAGTTTACAAAACAGTGGTGAGGCCGGCCATGATGTACGGATTACAGACGGTGGCACTGAAGAAACAACACGAAGCAGAACTCGAGGTAGCAGAAATGAAGATGTTGAGGTTCTCACTCGGAGTGAGCAGGATAGGATTAGAAAAGAGCTCATTAGAGGGACATCCAAAGTTTCGAGAGAGCAAACTTCGATGGTTTGGACATGTTCAGAGGTGAGAGAGTGAGTATATTGGTGGAAGGCTGCTGAGGATGGAGCTGCCAGGCAAAAGAGCGAGAGGAAGACCAAAGAGAAGGTTTATGGATGTGGTGAGGGAAGACATGAGGGCAGTTGGGGTTAGAGAGGAAGATGCAGAAGATAGGCTAAGATGGCAAAAGATGATACGCTGTGGCTGTCACCTCCCATCGGAACGAGAGGTAGGACCCAACTGCAGGAACTCAGAAGACGCAAGGTAGCTCAAGAAGAGACACGTTTATTGTATGCAGAGTTCGGGGATCGAGCAGGCAGTCCGGTGCACGGGAAAACAATGCAGGCAGAAGTGTCAAGGAGTCAGGCTTACAAGGTTGGTCAGAGAACGGACGAAGGTCGGTACACACTGGTTCAAACGGGGATACGAGAGTGCTGGAACGGGACATAAAGCTCAGCGAACTGGCCGAGGACCAGTCGTCACCGGGTCCTATATATACGGGGGATGATCAGGCCGCATGAGGCACAGGTGAGTGCCTCCCAATCGCCACAGCCGCACAGCTCGTGCTGAAGCGGCAGGATCATGACAGTGGCGACCCCTAACGGGACAAGCCGAAAGGAAAAGAAGAAGAAGAAGCCCAAGAATAATCTCATAGGATCAACTGTCAGAGTTCTATCCTAAATTTTGCTTTTACAAGGATAATAATTCTCAATTTTATGAGAGCAGTATTTAGCAATGGACGCTGAACTGACAATGCTCATGTACAGTACATTATTATGAGAATGCTGTTTGGAAGTTAAAATTGATGTTTTGAGAATAATAAAAACTTTGTTCAGAAATGCACACTTACACTATAATCATTCATGTATTTCAGAGCATTTTTTTTTTAATTCTATAGTGATTCCGCTCAAGGTTCTTTATTTTCAGTAACGCTTCACAATGATGTGTCTTATTAGCCAGGAACACTTTTCTAATGTATCCAATTTTAAATGTACTGTAAATGCTCACAGTCAAGAAAAGCCCCATGACTTCAGTTCATCCATCTCCTCATGATTTGGCACAGTGATTATCCCACTTACACATCTACCTCAAGCAATGTGAATGTGAATATTTCATGCAAATAATTAAATAGTAATGAGACGGTAAGTTAGTGGCTCTTCAGTGTAATATAAAATGTAATAGAGCCTAACGCCTCACAAGGACGGATGATGGTGAAACTTTTCATTCAAAGTGGAGTTAATGAATGTGTTTATCTTGATGGGGATTTTTATGATCTAATGGCTTCCATATCTCCAAGCATGCTGATCTGAGCCGATCCTCGGTGAACTTTATGCATTGCTTTTGTAAAATATCACCTTTACATAAAGTTCTTATGAGAAAAGATAGTTTATACGAAGCACATTCATGCATGCTATAATTTCTTGTACATAAGACACTTAGGTATTCACTATAAAAAAAATTCTAAATGAATAATGCAAAAAAAACATACAACAATGGATAGAAACACAAATATATTTGTATATTTTATTTTCCAGTAAAGCCTCTTTTGATGCAACAACAGGTTAAATGTCTTTCTTTTTCTACTTGCTTCCAGAAGTATAAATTGTCACTAAAATTCACGAAGTCATTGTTCTCTGCATTAATAAGTGGTTAATTTTGCAATTGAAAATTTGTCATCATTTGAACCATTTTAAAAGGAGAAATTGAAAAGATAATTCATTAAAACTGATCATGAATGAGCGCAAAATGTAAATGATTCCCACGAGGGCTTTTATCCATCTTTTGTACTGAATCAAATTCCAAAGCACGCAGGCACCCAGTCTATTGATTGGTTGGGTGGAAACTAATGCATCTGTGCAGAGAAACTAGAGAATGTTAGACGGAAAAATCATGCTCGCATGAAACCACTTTAGAGCTGGATAAAAAAAAGAAAAAACTTGAAAAGTCATTTGTCAAGTTTTTTGTTCTTTGTGGTCTTTGAGGCAAGAAAGCGGAGAAAACAATTACTGGGAGGAAAGGCAGGAGTGCAGGAATCTCAAACCTGTTTTCAATTTTTAAAACAAAGGCAAAAAACGTGAGTGGAAAAGCGGAGAAAAAAATTAAGTTTAAAAAAAAAACGCTGGGGAAAACTCACCACCAAAGGGAATAAAACATGACCAGGAAAGTGACTGACAAGGACAAACGACATGACAATGAATCAACATAGACCGAAGGAAACCAGGAAAGCTAAATCCAAGCAAACTGACGAGACACATGACCTGGATAAGACGAGTGGCTGGTGGGAGGTGATTGGTGGATTTAAGGGACTGGACTGACAAGAATAGGTAGAAATGAAACCATAAAGAGCAAGACAAGACAACATCCATTTATCCATCCATCCACTTTTTGGACCGGTTATTCTCACTCGGGTTATGGGCATGCTGGAGCCTATCCCAGGTACACCCTCAACTGGTAGCCAGCCAATTGCAGGGCACAGGAAAATAGGAAACATAACTAAGTATAAGATAAACTAAAACACAGACCATGATATCATCAGTGTTTTACAGCTAAATAAATACATCAATAAATATGCCAAATTTGACAGGAAATATCACCTTAATGTGCTCTGACTGCTCAAATCTCGCCTCGCCTGTGTAAAGTTTAAATCTTCTCGCGTGCCTGCGTGGGTTTTCGGCAGATATTCTGGTTTCCTCCCACATCCCAAAGACATGCAAACTAGGTTGATTGAAGACCCTAAATTGCCCGTAGGTGTGAATGTTTGTTTATTTGTTTGTATGTGCCCTGCAATATGCTGGTGACCAGTTCAAGGGTATAGTCCGCCTCTCGCCCAAAGTCAGCTGGGAAAGGCGCCAGCACACCCACAACTGTAGTGAGGATAAGAGGAACAGAAAATGAATGATTGAGGTGGTCTGACTCCTGAGAGCATCCAGTCAATCCAAAGGGAGGATTATCCAAGGGCTTTCCTCTTATCATTTATTTATATGTATTTTATGCACTGAGGACAGTGTTATGGTGTTTCATACAGACACAAAGCCTTGAGTGCTTTGTTGATGTTATCAGTCAAAATACTGAACTCGGGACTTCATGGCATAATTCTATGAAAAAAAGATGATCTTTGACTATGCTCATCTTCACTATAGCCATGATAATCACTTTTAAAATCAACTGCTTAATTCAACTATTAATTAATTTTCCACAGAATCCTGACAAATAAATAGAGACATTAACCCATTCTTGGGCAGAATCCCATTTTTGGGACATCATGATTTTCACGCATTATATCCTTCAGTATATCAAAATATTTAAGTGTTTTAATCTGAAGCCATAATTTGGTATCAGGAGAGGATAACTCATCAGTCAAAGTTAGCAGTTAAATTTTTGGGACGAGATTATAAATTAGTAAAGTTATCATATAACTTAACCATAAACGAAAAAGGAGTGTTATTTCCTTGATTGTGGGCTGTTAAGAGACTTTTATCTCAATAAGGCAAAACATTGCCACCCTCCCCTGAATGGGTTAAATGAATTATCACACTGAAAAGTAATCCCTGAGAACTGCAGAGATACTCACAAAAGATGAGAGTTTGGAAAACGGGATATTTTGTCCTATTATTTATGGCGGTTCTGTTTAGGGTTGTGTTTGTACGTGGCAATGTTACCTCCATCACTAACTCTTCTTCTCCAACAGAACAAAAATGTGCAAATAAATGTAGTAGTTTGCTACTCTGTTAACCGAATGTACTTCCTCCAACCCAGTCATGAGCCTTATAGGAAAATGACATTTTCCATTCATCCATTTTTTACTATGACACTTGTAATGTTGCAACTAACTGGAGCCTATCACAGCAGACCTCTGGCAAGAGATGGAGTACCCCCTGGACTGGTCACCTGTCACAGGACACATATAGACAGACAACAATTCATGGACAATTTTGTGTCTTCAAATAATCAAAAAAGCAGTTAAGGGGATGTGACAGAAACCATGAGTAACCTACACATACCCGGGTCGAACATGCAAACTGCAAGCAGATGTTTCAACTGGGATTCAAACCTATACTGTCCCACCTTGCTCAGCAGATCTGCCAACAGTTAAATAAATGACATTTTTCAAAGGTCCATGTTCAAACCCCAAATCATTATATTATCAACAGATTCAGCTGTTCTAAATTTGGTGGGTCACTGCCCCAGTCAACCACAATGCAAGTGGACTACGTTGCTAAAAATGAAATGCACCTTTGTCCTATCTGCCTTGATACATAATACAGTAGGAGAGACCGAACTCTACCATGAATAGAGAGAGAAAAAAAACTAATTGGAATGCCTCCTCAAAAGCTTTGTAATTGCCTTCATTCATAGAAACATTAACTGTACCTGGTCGTTGCTTCTTTTGAATGACAGAGGGTTTTATATATCTCCTTTGTGGTGTCTACGATATTTGCACAATTTTATGGTACGATGCTTTCCATAATGTGCAATATTTCCTGTCTCTAAGTATATCCAGAAGGTGTACCTTATCCTGGTGAGTCATAACTTTCTTTTAGTGCTTCGGCTGTTTGCCAGAGCACATAAATATGCAGAGATACTGTATTAGACACGGCAAAACTCGATGTATATTACCTTGTCGTTTTATCCAAGGGAAGCACATAGAGTGTTAAAGAGCACTGTATTCTAGCTTCATTTTTGCTATATTTACGATGATAATGTTTATTCCAGAATAAGTGAATAATCAGTCTTTTTTTTTATACCACAAATGTGTCCATTCACAAATGGCACACAGATAATAGGTGGAGGAATTATAAATCTCCTTCCTTGCACTGTGAGCCACCCTTCAAACTCAAAAATGATGAAATGAAAAATGTTGAGTAGCTGTGTGAAACAGTGTTAACTGACCCCCCACTTTTTGCGTTGCACTGATCAGGGGTAATAAATGTGGCAGGATAATAGAATGCCCGTCATTGAATTCAAACAAGTCTTTATTCTTTGACTGCCAACAAAACACTGGAGTGAACAAAACAAACTTTCACCAAAAACATGAGGACCATTAAGGACTCTTTATACGCCCACGCTCACGCTGTCAACAACGCCAGCATTGCATCACGTGAACTACGCATTTTCCTGCGCAGCACCTCTGCGTTATTTCACATCAGAAAAAGTTGCTGCGAGGAGAAAGCCGCAGAGATCATCTCTGGTCCATTTTAGTCACATGCTGTGATGAGCTACTCATTGTTCCTCCGGGCTCCACATACCACCTACGTTGCCGCCTTCGCTATCGATTTTCCAGCATACCAAAATGTATCATCTGGTCATTTAGGTACATTTGTTCAAACAGACGTGCTTCCATAGTCGCCATTGCTGTTGCTTTGTTCCTTGGTACAGAAAGGAACGCAAAAATAGCTCCCTGAAATGACCCAAAAATCTTGAATAAACTCCACCCTGTGGCGTCTTAGCCAATACCAGCTGTAGTGATTTGGAGAACAACATGTGAGTGTGGACATGTGAGTTTTGCTCAAGTATAAAAGCAAAGTATGCACAGGAGAACCGCAGTGACATCAGCGCGGTCGCCGCATGCATAACTATAAAGAAGTCTTTAGAGTTTTTCCACATCCCGGCACCTGCCTGCCTGATGGCTGAGAGTTACGGTCCTCATGTCGGCCCATGGAACCCCTCCTAAACACCCAGAAGGAAACTCGTGACAGAAACCTTGCAGAGGGTTTCACCTGCCTGCTGTAATGGCTACATTGTCCTTCACTTGGAGGCGAGGGTAAATGGTGCCGCACAGGGTGTCCAGCTCAGTATTCGCCTAAAGCATTGTCCTGTGGGTGGTACCCAGGAATGTGGTGTACCTGCACACCCAAGGACTCCACCAGGACCATGCCCAAGAAGTTCTACAGCACATGAATTGAGGTAGGACGGGGGAAATCCGCCATCGACTCCACTTTGGAATACAAAGGAGCTACCCCCAACAACGAAATAGCTTTCTATAAGTTTCTTCCAACTGTTGATACTCAAGAGGGTACCGAGTGACTACAATCAATTCATTAAAAAGATTTGTTCAGAAGATTGATTTACCGATTCTTTCACTAAATCGTTCTGTTTATTACAATCATTTAAGACTTTTCTCATTCATTTCATGATTTAGCCATGAAGTTTGCATTCATTCAACATGTTTCCTAAAGAATGAGGCAATGTTGTTGTCATGATGTTATTTTAGCGTATTGCAAATTAGTCAAGGTGGGGTGGGGGGGAAGAATCATCTCAGGTATCACCTATCTCACTCACAATAAGCCGGCAAGCACCTAGCTTCATTTCTTTTACATCACGACCATATGCATCCTTCCACTTTGCAGCCACATCCACCCGAGTTACCACCAGGGACTTGTCTTCATTTCACTTTGGTGGACAGCGTCACTGACAGCAGCACCCAAAGTTCATGCTAGACCCGAGTACTTATAGAAACTTGAAAAAAAATCTTAGTCGGGAGCAGAATCTTTCTCCTCCGGTAGGGGTGCGGACCCAAAAGCACGACTTAGAGGGACAGGCAGAATGTTCAATGTAGTTTATTCCAGAACAGGGTCACACAGGGTGTAGCAGTCCGACAAGGGAGAGGTACAGAAACAGTAGGCTAGGCGGGATCCAAAAGACATGCAGCAAGGTCCAATGACTGTGGGCAAACTAACAACAAGACAGGATCAAACAAAAGGGCACAGAATCGCTGTGACTAGGTTTCTCTAACTTACGCGTAAAGGGGAGAGTCCCACAGGCAGTGAATGCAACTCTCTAACACAAAGCAACCAACTGGCAAATGCCAGTGACAAAATCTCCAACTTAAATGCCCGTCTAATTACAGTCCCAATGTGAAACAGCTGTGAGGGCTGACAGGTGTCACTGCCCAGAGCAGTGGCATGGCCACGCCTATCTTGGCAGTGGCCACGTCTTGCTCATGACACCCACAAGTCTAAAAGCAGGAAAAGTACTTGGATCAACATCTGTGTGACAATCATTTTTGTTTTCTGATTCTTTTTGCAATTTTCTTCTTTCCATCTTCTTCCAGACACTTCAACTTACAGTTTAAGATGACTGAGAAAATGAGCTCTGTGACTATATGATCCACAAATTTTGCAGCAATACCAGAGTAAGTACAAATTGGTGCATTATATTTTGGGATTAGTTTAATGATCTCACTACAACCAACTTTATTCTTTGTCATCCCAACTTTTTACTCTATTCCAAAATTTGCCGACTCAAAAGCAATCTATTGGACTTGACAAATCACCCCTCGGAAGGCAAATTATGCAAAAGCAAAGCAGCGAACAAGCGCACAGAGCAGTTTCTGTGTAATGCCACTGAAGACAGCAGACAGCTCAAACACAAAACTGAGACATTACAAGAGGAACACGGCGAAAGCAGTCAGCATTCGTGTGAACTCATGTCACAACTAACAGCACTGCAATATGATAAGAACCGATTTCAAAACCAAAGTCTGGAACCAAAAAAAAAAACTATTTGGCACTCATCCAACAACAACAACAGTCAGCCCATCAATTGATCTGCAACCTACAACAATACTCCATGAGGCCATCATCTTTGGAAGTAACCAGTGAGCCCCTGCTATCAGACCAAAGCTCTGCAAACCCTCTCCAGCATTTGGTGTCAAGGGCTCTTGCCGCCTCATCTGGCCCCCCTCCGTGTAAGGGAGTACCAAGTCGAGAGAGTCAGTCACACAAGTCACAGTGACATCTCTACTTCATCCTAATGCCTTTACAGGTATGACCTTGAAAAACACAAAATTCCAAGGTTTGAACCAAAATCAAATGACTCCCATGATACAGAAGCATACCTTAACGATATTGACTGTTACCTTAAACAGTTTCCATTCACTACAGATGATACTCAACTTTACCTTATCAAAGTCACATTCACATGTCTCTATATACAAAGCACCATGCATATAGCATGATGGTGTATTGGATTCAAAGGGTTATCAATTAAGATAAGCAAATTAGCGTTCAATATACTGTAGTTCTACAATAGATATAGCCTTGTGTTAATCAGTTGTCTGTGTTTAGCTGGTTCCTCTATTCCATTCTATTATGGCAATTAGATTTCAATTGGGAACTGAATCATCACCGTTTGTGAACTGTGCACTCTGAGAATTTGTATGCCAGAGGCTGTTAAAAGCCATGTTCAGTTGTGCATGCAAAATAATGAATGTCCCCGTAAAGTGCTTAATGCCGAGGGAAGCAAGTGTGGTAGGACATATAGATAATGATAAATACTTTCCATGTTCTAATTAACTTGTTTGATTAATATTTATTTATTTATTTATTTATCCATCCATCTATCAATTTTCTTCTCCAGGGTCGTGGGAGTGCTGGAGCCAATCCCAGCTATCATGGGCAGAATGAGGTACACCCTGAACTGGTTGCCAGCCAATTGCAGGGCACATGGAGACAGAGAGCAGTCACACCTCATACTGTAATCACAACTAGGGGCAATTTAAAGTGTCCAATTAATTTTGCATGTTTTTGGGATGCGGGAGGAAGCCGAAGTCCCCGGAGAAAACACATGCAGATACATTGAGGACAGGCAAACTCCACACAGGATGGATTATATTATATCAATCCATCCATTTTCCAAGCCACTTATCCTCACAAATGATGTGAAAGTGCTGCAGCCTATCCCAGATAACTTTGGGGGAAAGGCGGACTACACCCATAACTGGCCACAAGTCAGTTGCAGGCCACATACAGTATCAACACCATCACTGATATTTCAATTTTTATCAGCACTTCAATTAGTAATACTATTAATGCATTCTCCTATCATCATGTTCACATTATTTTACATAAAATGTTGAGGTATTGTATCTTCTTTTATAATACCAGTTCGTTCCTCTAAAACTAAAACTTATTAAACTAAATGAATTGACAAGACAGACAAACATTTTCTTGACATGAATCACACCAACAAGGAAAAATATATATAGACTGACTGATAATGTGATATGATGACCAAATGGTGAGGGATACAATAAGTGGTACTTACCCAAGTCCCATTCTTAATGAAGTGAATATGAATATCCCAAGTCAATAATTAATGTTGGCACCACGGTGGCTCAGCTGGTAAAGAGTTGGCCTCACAGACTTGGGTTCAATCATGGACCCGCCTGTCTGGACTTTGCATGTTCTTCCCGTACTTGCGTGGATTTCCTCCGGGCACTCCGATTTCCTCCCATATCCCCAAAACATGCATTATTAATTGGAGACTCTAAATTGCCCCGAGTTGTGATTTTGAGTGCAGCTTGTTTGTCTCCATGTGCCCTGCGATTAGCTGGCAACCAGTTCAGGGTGTACCCCGCCTCCTGCCCGTTGACAGGTGGGATAGGCTCCAGAACTCCCCACGAACCTCATCAGGATAAGCAGCAAAAAAAAAGTGGATGGATGGATAATCAAGGTTGTGAAATCCCTAAACTGTTCCAGGGTGCTCTTCTGGTTTCAAATTTGGAATTTCCATCAGTTAAGCTTTCTGCCTCTAGTCAAGAATGTGCCGCCAATTAATTACAAGAGATCTATTTTCCTAAACCTATAATATTCCACTTATTTTATATTGCTCATCATATTGCTCAGCAAGCTAATGCAGAATAATCTGTCAAAAAAAATAACTAACTCTCTCAGTTACACTCTGCTGCTTCTGATTGGTTGCAACGTGCACTGATTAAGACGTACTACACTATACACACACTTCAAACACACCCAATCAATGATGCTTCCTCCAAACGTTTGCATTCCTTCAAAATGATTTCCCATTAATCACAAAGTTATGTGGGATAACATTTGTGTTTTATTTGTTTATGTTTTTATGTGGGTGTGTCTCTCTGGATGAACCTATTAGAGCTTTAGTGATGCAGACCATTGGAACAGTTGACAGTTTTTGTGTGACAGCACTGCTTCTGGACTTCACCGGCTACATCCCAAGATATGGCGTATGAGAGACAGCCATCAGGCAGAAGCTTCTCCTTTCACTACAGACTTCAACAGCCGGCACTTTACTATCAATTATTCCAATGAAGCTTCCCAAGGAGGTAACTAAATTGAGTCGTCGGAAATGAACAAGAAGAGCTGAGGACAAATTGTTTTGTATTTTGTCTCACCTAGTTTCAGAAAACGGTTTTCTTTCACCGGACTTAGACAGAAAAAGGACATCTTCAGAGAGAAATAGTGTCCCCACACAAGTGTCTCTGCTTCGGAGTGCATCATACAAAAACGATGAACAAAAGACTGCAGCTTGGAATCAATGTCATCAGAAGGCCCGTATGGCGTAGGCTTTCAGATCATGCTGACACTTTACAGAGCAATCCCGGGGATCACTTAGAGGAATTGGACACAGCAGGGTTTGGCAACTCCTCTTTTGAACACTTCTCTGAACATCCATCCATCCATCCATTTTCTGAACTACTTATCCTACTCACTAGGGTCGCAAGCTTCCCTGTACAAGATGGCAAAAAATATAGATCTTAATAATAATAAAATGAAAATTGAAACAGAAATAAATCATTGAAACAATACTGTACGTTCACTGCAAAAGTAGACAACCACTAGCATTCTGATCATAAGGAATGCTGAAGTTCTCCACAGTCCAGCCAGCCATTGACAAGATGACACAAAATGTTCCCAAAAAAAGGGTTTTTAAAACAAAAAAAAAGTCAATATGGGCCATAAACTTATAATCCATCTATCCGTCCATTTTGCAAGCCGCTTATCCTCACATGAAGTACTATCCCAGCTAACTTCAGGCAAAAGTGAGCCTACACCCTGAAGTGGTCGCAGGGCACATATTAACGCCATCACTGAGCAGGAATCAATATCATGTTGCCTGCACTACAGTACGGTGTGTGTACCACTACACCATCAGTGAAACCCATAATGGGAATTTTAAAATTCTTAGTGTGTTTTACTCATGTTGTATTTGCCATTTCCAGCCAAACAACATTGTGACATTTTGTCACATTGCTATTTTGCGATATCAGTTTTCTAGACAGCATTGATTGTAAATCATTTTAATTTGTTCTTGGACAAGTGAAACAGACAACAGGTAGAAATGAAAGTCCATTAGCATAAAATTCAAATTCTGTAAAAGAGGCCTATTCTTCAGGGTACCCAGATGTACAGAGGTACCATGACTGTCATTGGTTATCAGGATGAGATCCGTAGTTATTGTCAGACTTTATGCCGGTGCAGTGAATTACATATGATGCATGACAATGCTTGGTCCTGTTGATTCCCCTGAATCCATTCGAGCACCTCTTCCTCCACCATGCCAAAAACGTGGCTGTGAAAGGCATTCTCATGTATTTATGTGTTCAATTTATTCTGTTATTGTTTATATTGTGACTTTGACTGTTAGCAATACATCTGAGATCTGTTTTGCCAGTTGAAATGAAATCTGATGTTTTAGAATGTAGTTTATTACTGATGTCCACTGTGCTCGAACACGTTCTAAAACTTTACACGAGTCCTGTCACAGTACATTGAATATGTACATAATGGTACAGTTGATAATATCCAGAAGCTTTGTTCTCCCTCATGAACGAAAGTATAAAGGGGCACTCGGCGGCTATAAAAAAAGAAGGGAAAAAAATAGGAGTGCCCTTAGATATGTGCATTAGATAAGAAACCTGTTTGTAATTAACCTGATCATTTGAAGGACCACATTGAAAATAATGGGTGTGTGCTAGAGAAATTTTAATTTCAATTATGACCACCAAAACCAAACACTGCAGGTACTAAGGGGGAAAACAGTTTAGAAACACAATCTGCTGCTTTGTTCAAACAAACAAAACAATAAAAAGAAAATCCAGTTATTTATTCCAAAAGAATAAAACGTGAAGCTAGAAAACTGCCAAAGTACAACGTAAAACTGAACTATGAAAACCAATAGTGGAATTCAACCAATCATTCAAACAGAGCTTCAGTCAAAAGATGGGGAAGGGCTTTTTAATAAAAACATGACAGTAAAATTTAGCCATAAAAGAGCAAAAAGTAAGTAAGTAGGTTTCTTTCGGCTTGTCCCTCAGATGAACGCACATATATGTTTGGCACAATTTTTACACCGGATTCCCTTCCTGACGCAACCCTTCTCAGGGAGTGGAGGCTCCAGTGGGATATGAACCCACAATCAGTGCTCCAACCACTGAGCCACTCAGCTCTAATGGAGTCCTCTAATAGACAACACTCTCCCCAAGGAACTAATGTCAGACAAGAGTTGTTGCGTATATTTTTTTTTTTAAACTGTTGTCACACATATACACATGTAACAATATGCAGTTAGAAAAGAGAGCAGACAGGGCAGAAAAAGCATTATTGAACGTGACTCATTTGTTCCTCGCACAAAATAAGCTTCCTTTCCCTTGGAAAATGTTAAGGTCCTCTCAACTTTGCTTTCTCCACACATTGTACCAATCTGTGTGTGACTTGAGAAACTCTATGCCTGCACCTGTGTATATTAGGACCAATGACAGGGTGAAAGGATGCCCTACAAATGTTAAAAAAAAAAAAAAAACATAACGGATGAGAGCAATCCTGTCACACATTGTTTTTAGTAGCAGTCTCATTCTATTTGTGTACAGTTATTTCAACCCTGGTAACAACATCCACTACCTCTTCTGTGATGCTCCAGCTAATATGAGGATCCAATCCAATTCTGCTATTCTGGATATTATGGTTAATGATGTCTCAGTGGGGTCCAATTTAGAGGCTCGTTTCCTGTCATTAGATGGAGATCAATCATAAGCACTTATATTTAATCTGTGTTCATTGAATTTTTGATACAGAATAAATATCATTGATGAAAACGTAAAATCTAACCCACGCTGACACAATAGAACCCCATTAAGAATGTCATCAATAAAAATAAGGTATTTCAGCATTACTACATGGACCTGGGAAGTCATAATTGCATTATTTCATAGGCCTCAGCTGTAAAGCGTTGGCCTCACAGTTCTGAGGACCCGGGTTCAATCCCACCCCGCCTGTGTGGTTTGCGTGTTCTCGCGTGTTTTTTTCCAGGTACTCTGGTTTCCTCCCACATCCCAAAAACGTGCATTAATTGGATAGTTTAAATTGCCCCTAGGTGTAATTGTGAGTGCGACTGTTCTCTTTCTTTATGTGCCCTGCAATTGCCTGGCAACTGGTTCAGGGTCTACCCTGTCGCCTGCCCGATGACAGCTGGGATAGGCTCCAGCACTCCCACCTCACACTTCTGAGGGCCTGGTTTCAAATCCAGTATCACCTGTGTGGAGTTTGCATGTTCTCCCCAATGCCTGCATGAGATTTTTTCAGGCACTCCTGTTTAATCCCACATCCCGAAAACAGGTGTGGTAGGTTAAATGAAGACTATACTGCCCGTAATTGTGAGTGGATGTTTGTTTACATGCCCTACGATTAGCTGGCGACCAGTTCAAGGTGTACTCTGCCTCAGGCCCCACGATAGCTGGGATAGGCTCCAGCACCCCCACAACCCTTATGAGGATAAGCAGTGTTTGAAACTGATAGATATTAGTGTTGGGAACGATAAACTGATGCAACCGGATATCAGTTTATTAAGGTGAGACTTGACATTTTCATCTCTTAAAACAAGAGCACCACGGTTGTAAATGTATTCTTGCAACCAAAAAACAGTAGTAGTGGGCACTAGCAATACCAGTTTAATTAAATTTCTCCATAGGATCAATTTCCCCATAGCATCACAAATTCAAAACAAAATAACTTTTCTGTCGCTTAGCTACTTTTGTGTCCACAGTAATAGCAAAGTAGTGTTCATAGATGCTAAATTTACCACAAAAGTTGTATACAATGAATGCAACATCCCATTTCAAGTCCACCATCGGTACCAGCCAACTGCAAAATATGGGCCGCAGACAAACAAACATGCAGACAATAAGGAGGAAGTGGGTATGCTTCAACATTACCCATGAGCTATATACCTTGGCAAATGAATGCTTCTTCTCTATCCCATTCAGTGTACTTATACATTTGAGCGTAGCTACTTTGTGACCCCAAAAAGAAACTACTGAGAAGGCAGACCCAGGAATGTCCTAAAGCTAGGACAACAATTGCCTATTGAGCTAAGATTCTTGAAAAAAATAAATGAAACTTTTGCCAGTGTGCAATGGTGCTCCTAGCTTGAATTCAACCCTCCGTAGAAATTGCGTCATCCGCGTCGCTGACCAATCAGAGGCCAGAGATCTGCATAAACCACGTCCCCTTTTTGGACCCACAGTTCCCTCAGACAACGTTGCATGGTCCAGTATAGGTTTTGTTAGTGTTTTATCGCGTATTTGGGTTCTTTAACAATAGATATGGTTAAGAGGTGTAGTCACGGACTTTATAATAGTGATGACAGGTATCCTGAAAGGTTAGTTGGTGGAGTTCAATTCGTACCCTTTCCAAAACCGAAGACACAGTACGAAAAATGTCTTCGATGGATCAAACTTTGTGGAAGACCGCATCATCATCTGAATCCATCTAAAATCAACCGGAACAGAAGACCGAGTATGAAAAATGTCTTCGATGGATCAAACTTTGTGGAAGACCGCATGATCAACTGCATCCATCAACCGGAACAGATATGTTTGCATGAAGGTAAGTCCTATATTTGATTTTCAAAAATATGTCTCATATAAATGAATTAGCAGTTCTTCGCTTGCTTAACATCGCTAAGTGTGAATGATTGACACACTTGATCTGTGTTGAGCGATATTTTGCGATGATCTGACTGCACAAACGTGTCGCTTTGTTGCCGGCTACGGTAAACCGGACTGTGTTTGCACGAAGGTATGCCCTATATTTAATTTTCAATACATGTGTCATATAAATGAATTAGCAGTTCTTCGCTTGCATAACATAGCTAAGTGTGGATGATTGACACACTTGATCTGTGTTGAGCGATATTTTGCAATGATCTGACTGCACAAACGTGTCCCTTTGTTCGCGACTAATGAGCTAAGCTAAACCGGACCAGCAGTCCTAAAAGTCTTCGACGTGCACCGAGACACCAAGACTGAAGGAAGGATGTTTGAGGACACTAAAGTAGTGATTGTCGTACTCGGTCGGGACTTACGTAGGTTCGGCACTAATTCAAGAATAATTTTTGAGGGGAGCGCGTGACACAAAGAAAACGAGAGAAACAATTCGTAAATCAAGCCTCGCCTTCTTTTCCTTCATACGGCGGTTCACAAACGGCTATACAGATACACATACAGATTCTGCACACAAGTGTGATAGGTAACACGAAAATAGGAAACTGTCAATGACGAATTCGTCTTTGGGTTGTAATATATTATATTATGTGGCTTCTCGGTCATCCTCTGACTCCGGAAAGATCTCGCTCTAATATCAGTGGTTTCTCCGCCGATATGCATGGAAATACCATTGAAATACCCCTCGCTGAAATACTTGAAGCCCCGGTGTCTGCTTTTCAATGATATTTCACTGTTAGCTAAGAATGGTAAATCGGACAGTTTCGCTCTATTCTTTTCTTGCTGTGCCGCCATTTTTGCTAATTGTTTGTCTGACGTTAGCGCACGTGGCGTGACGTCACTTCAGGAGGCGTGGTTAAGTGCCCTGTACGGAGGGGTCAATTGTACCGTGAAGTAGACCCCCCTTAACTATTGTTTGTCAGTGCAGATTATAGTCTCTATAAAATAAATTGTCTGCATCTCTTTATACAATGTATTTGATATTTGAATATATCGTTACTTTTTTTTTCCAGTAAGAATGGATGGTTTGGGTATTGGTGTTAGAGATGTCCACAGCGGCAGGACGAAGACAAGTCCCCAGCGGGAGCCCGGGTGGATTTTGTGGGGTCACGTAAGGATCCATGTGGTAGCTGAGCTCACGGCGCCACACGGATGTTCACAAGTCACAACCAAATTTGGATGACGGGTGACAACTGAGTTGCTTTTTAAAAAATTGCTAATAATTTATATTAATATATTACTTTACTATCACATATCAGTCATTGTATTTATTTTCCAATGGAGACCAATGAATGTCTTAGGTTGGATTGAAATGTAGGAAATGTTCAGGCAGCGGGAAGATACTAATGTCAATTCCTCATGCGTGAAAGCCTGCATTGCAGACACATTGATATGATCATTTACTCCAATAACAATCTGTCACGCAGCAAGAGTTTTTAGTTTGGGATGTAAGACCTTTCTTACCGCTCCTTCCTCACATCAATCATCAGTTGTAAACTTCTTCTAAGGACTGTCTGAGAGAACAAAAGAGATTCAGTGGTGGTCCTGTTTCTGTCTTTGTATGAAATGATTCCACTCTCCAGTGAGACTTAGTGTTTCTTTTCTACAGGTTTAAAGCTACTGAACAGCTGCCACCACTTTTTATTAGTTCTCATTTGCCTTATCCTCCTCCAGAAGGTGCCAAATCGCATTCTTCACATCTGCTGTTGCATGTCTAAAGAAACCCAAGAAATGAATGTAATGTGTCCCAGTGCTAAGAATAATAACCTTCTCTATAGCCGGTGGAACTACAGCGAGGATGAAAAATCTGACTGTGAGACATGGTTCTTAAAATGTGATAAGAGATGTGCTGTACTATACTTTATTTATTTTGACAGGTGCAGTATTGAAGACTCCCTGACCAGAAGCAATATTAAACCTGCATCCACAGGGTCAAACTGTAATGTAACAGGGTCAGAACATCATTAGCAAATGTCACAACTTTGATTCACACCATAGGACAAATGTGACATCAAGGCAACCTAGCCACCAGAAACCAACTTATTAGTATTCAACAGTCTTGCAGATACAACCCACAGAATTTCTAATGGGGCATCAAGTCCGCCCCGGAACAAGGATTTTTTTTGTAAAGGTCACTCTGAACCCGTGATACAATCTGACAGTCATATTGACTATATGACACTGCTTCAGAAGGGACACTTGTAAGTTACTAACAATCTTTAAAAGTCATTTGGTAAATATACAACTTGAACAACACATTCTCATCAATTTGCAGTTCTGCTATTGGCCTCAAAATACACAAAATTATATCTTGTTCAGGCACACGCGCACAGTCTAATAAGCTTAAACATTATTTTCCAGTTTAAAAATCAGTATGTTATTATCACAGCAGGTCTCCAGTTTGAAATAGAAATAAATTAAATCCAAATATGATCAGCATGTTCTCTTCACAACTCTGTATATGCAAAGCCATGAGTCATGAGTGTGCTTTGACATCCCCTCACCACCGCTCACTTGCACCATACAATTCTAGTGACTTGTAAAATATATAGTAATTGTGAACCAATATTGGTACTGTATGTTACTTATGCATTATTTAGAATGCACAAACATTGTGGAACCATAAAAGTTTTACTTTATTTGGACAAATGTATGTAACAAAATTACAACCTCTTTACCACATAATTTCATTAAGAACCCTGAGCAGGTTTAATTAAGTCATTTTAGTATTAAATACTGCCTGTAATGAATCTAAGACTTTTAAACAAATAATTTGATGATCCATCTGATTTACACACATTTTTAGAGATCACTGTCAGAGAGCCAAAAGATTTCTCAGAAGAGCAGTGATTTTGGGGCACTTTTTTAAAAAAAAAAAAAGATAACAGAGAGTTAAAGACACCGAGATCGATGTTTTAATGAGAAAGACCTGGATAGGACACGAGTGGCTGGAGGGAGCTGATTGGTCAACACAACGGAGAAGGTCTAACACGAACAGGAACCGACGAAATCAATACACGCAACATGGAACACAGGAACACATGGTCCTCTTGCGTTCTCTTCAACTCCTCAATAGGATCTTTTGGGGGAGAAGCAAGGATCGAGAGCCCAGGACGTTTCAAATAAAGAATAGGATGAGGTCTCTTTTTGTGGATCTTTCTCAATGTGTACTTAAAGGGCCACTGCCATGCCTATAAACATTCTAAAATAGATATTGTAATGAAAAATACATATAACATTACTCACTTCAATGTCTACACGAAAAAATAAATATGAGCGGAGAGCGTGTCATCCATGCGCAAAGTTGTGGAACTCTCACTCATATTGCCTGCAACGTCATCAGCAGACATCACAGTGGGACATTCGCCATTGAAAACACGTAGTGGCACTGTCGTGAACCTTCAGTACAGGGCAGACCCAAATGCAGGACTTTGAGAGAGGCATGATGTTCAATGTAGTTCATTCTGGAAACTTGGTCATACACGGTGTAGCAGTCTGACAAGGAGGAGGTACAGAAACACTAGGCTAGGCGGCATCCAAAAGACATGCAGCAAGGTCCAATGACTATGGGGCAAACTAAGAAAAGGCCACAGAATTGCTGTGACTAGGGTTACTCAAAGTTACGCGTAGAGCGGAGATTCCCACAGGTAGTGAATGCAACTCACTAACGCAAGGCAACGAACTGGCAAATGGCAATTACAAAAACTCCAACTTAAATGCCTGTCTAATTTCAGTCCCAATTTGAAACAGCTGTGAGCGGTGACAGCTGTCTCCGCGCAGAGCAGTGGCGTTGCCACGCACCTCTTGGCAGGGTCCAAGTCTTGCTCATGACAGAACCCCCCCCTTAAGGCGCGGATCCCAGACGTGACAAAACCAAAAAACAGAACATAAAACATGACCAGGGGAGGGTGGAAGGGGGAGGGTACAAACCTCCCAACCCCAGTCTGTCTGGTTTCCGTCCAGGCCACCCAAATTGAGGCATCCGGCTGAGCAGGTCAGGAGGTCGGCCCGGACGCCAAGAACCAGGATCCCCACGGGGTGATTCGGGCGGACGTCCTCGAGGAGGAACCCAAAGGCGGAGCAGGAACCAGAGAGGAGCAGGCCACGGCTCTGGACGAAGACATCCCAGGACGTGGTCGTGAGGTGGCCGGGGATCCATCGCCGCTGAGGCTCGGTCATGAGGCGGCCGCGGATCGGTCGCCACCGAGACGAGGTTGGGAGGCGGCCGGGGATCAGTCGCCACTGAGTTTTGATTGTGAGACGGCCGTGGATTGGTCATCGCCGAGGCTAGGTCATGTGGTGGCCTGGGATCGGTCGCCACCGTGGTGTGGTCCTCAAATGGCTGGGAATTGGTCGCCCTTGAAGCGTGGTCATCAGAGGGCCGCGGACCAGTCGCCATCGAAGCAGGAGAGGGAGGCGGCAGCCATCGAGACAGGGCCGTGAGGAGGCCACGGGGTGGTTGCTAGCGAGTCTGTTGCTACAGTGACGTGGGCGTAGCTCGGCCGGTTGTCTAATTCCCGCCAAACCTGGTCCGTGAGAACCTTAGGTTCGGCACCCTGCTGCTCTATTTACGCCTGCATTTTGCAATTGAAGACCTTGTGTTCCATGAGTTGCTGCACCTCGGGAGTTGCAGACCCTTCCTCTCTGGACGCACGGGCGGTGCGGGTGACCAGCCAGGAGAGGACGACATAACAGGGCCCACCCGAATAGGAGAATCTTGGTCTTTGGGTGGGCGGCGTCCCCGGCGATGTGCCTGGCGATGCCTCGCCTTTCCCGCTGGTTCCTGTTCTGGCCAGTCCGTTCTGTCACGAACCTCTGGTACGGGGGCTGACCCAAATGCAGGATTTCAAGCCAGAGGCATGATGTTCAATGTAGTTTATCCCGGAAACTGGGTCATACACTGTGTAGCAGTCCGACAAGGCAGAGGTACAGAAACACTAGTCTATGTAGGATCCAAAAGGCATGCAGCAAGCTCCGATGACTATGGGCAAACTAACAACTCAACAGGACAGGATCAAACAAAAGAATCATTGTCCCAATGTGAAATGCCACGCCCCTCTTTGCAGTGTCCAAGTCTTGCTCATGACAGGCACCTCCTATGGGAGAGGAACAACAGAGATTTTCGAGTTATTCCAACGCCCCTTCTGACACAGAAGCTGTTTTCGAAGAAGAGAACATCTCACAATCAAGTGATCTGACCAGGGCAATACTAGCCGATCGTTTCGATCCATATTTAGATGATATGCGGATCACTTCTAACTAACAACAAACTCCCCGACAGTATGTATGATAGTGTGTAGTCTACTCAGCCACGATGAGCCACCACGGCCAAAGCCGTGATCAGCGGATGCGGCGCAGACGCCTTGATCGGCAGACACGGTGCCATCGCGCACATCGACCCATTTAGCACCTCTGACTTATGCACGCGGATCTTTTGTTATGTTCTGAGAGAATTACACCCCCCCCCCACAACTATTATTTTTTTTTAGTAGCTCTATAAACACGTACCTGTCTTTTGGAACCCATAAAACTCTCGTCCTTTGCACCTGTCCAATCCATTTTTCATGATGAACCAGGCCTTTTGGAAACATATGAAGAGTAAATCTATCCTCCCAAGTGTTCGAACAATATCCAGCAGTAAAATGAGCCGGCATTTTGGCTAACACAAAAGAAGAAAGAGCTACCTTCCCGCAGGTAAAACTGGTATAAACACCTGAGTGGGCATCTGCTGATAAGGTCACTTTCCACTTCTTTTCCAAAACAAATCCCAGAGAGTATTTTCATGGCGGGAGTTACAAAAAGCCATATACGTCAAAACCATGTTGTGTGGTGAAAAAAATGGATGGGTCCATTTCGGCTGCTTTTTCTTTTTTAATTAAAAACATATTAAAAATCAGGATTTTCCTTTCAGTGACCCTTTAAGAAAATTGGATTGTTTTGTATGGCCGGATGAGAACAATTTACGGGTGCGCTCTCAAGGCATCAAAGAATAGGAGCTAAGAATGGTATGATTAAGAGAAATGAGATCTTCCACTGTGACCTCTGATGAGGACAGGGACATTGCCTTTAATAAAGGGCTATATAAGGCGCCAGCAGCTTTGTCAGACAACACATAAATTTCCATCTGTAAACAATTTCATTAGGTGCCATTAATCATGTTGATCTGTGAAAAATAGTTCCCTTGGCTATCCAATTTTAATTGACAGTAAACCTCTTTACATCTATTCCACTCTGACGTGCAGAATTAAGGATAAAAAGCAGTGTTCCACAAAAACACAACTCTCCATTGATTAACCTATGAAACATAATTCTTAATGAAGAATAACCTTTCAATTTTCCAGATCTAGACACCTTTTACTCATGAAAGATCTGTTTTATGATGATTATGATTATGATATTTAACCAAATGCAAACAGAATATTCTTTTTTTTATTATCTAGCTCTCTGGACTAGTGAATGAATAGTCAATGACTCATTCCTACTTCAGATCAACTGTTACATTTGAATACTTCTTTCTGTTCATATATCTATTCATATTCAACGTCTTTACCGCCTTTCCTCATTAGCAATCTGCACTGCAGCTCTCCCAGCTTGTCATGATATGTTTTGTTTCTTTTGCTTTTTGAGTGCACATAAAAATTGCTTAAAGTTTCCTACGTTATGAAGTTTCAAAGTGTGTTCCTGTGTCTTCCGTGACTGCTTGTTTTGTCATTATCTCTACCTGGTCTTGTCAGATCTGGTCTCAGTCTCTCTGACCACTTTCCAACGGCACGTGCACACATTTTTATCCCAGCTACCCCATACATTTGTTTGCTTTTTTATGCAATGTTTTATACTTGTAACTTGTCCATCTGATCACTAGAAAATTGGAATCTTTTTGTCTACAGTGACTATGGCCCAGTTTTCACCTGCAAGCCCCCCTCACCACCAACAACTTGATAAACTGCATTCTCCCAAGCCGTCTTGCTATGCAAGACAGTTACCAAAGGGCGCCTGGGTATCTCAACTGGATCTTAAAGTAATTAGTATTTCACCGTCAAATCTGGATTCGAGACATCAAAGACTCCTTTCCTTCTTTTGATAGCGACATAGCGAACAAAAGTCTGGACTCTCTCAACGACTGGGAATATTGCTGGAGTGCGGACCACACCTGCTGGTATTTCAGAGCGACTGCAAAATGTGGAGTCTCATTTGGGTTTCTTTAACTGAAGATAGATGTCTGTTTTGATAGTTCATGAATTCCAATATGATATTCCAAATGTATGCCTTGATGCCTGTGTTTTTGTGTCAGCTTGACAGGTCCAACTGCAAGGCCCTGAGAGCTGTTTGTTTTTATTTGAAACCAAACAGTATAAATGTTGGATTTAACAATAAGCTGTTGATCTGCCAAGACTAAAGTGTAAACAAATATTCTATGTTTGATCTATTAGAGTACAAAATTGGGATTATTTTTTTTAATGTGATTTTTACACAATTTTGATGACTAAATTGTAGATTAAAATTCAAGTTGATGGGCGTGGTTGTCTCCAGTTTCTCTGTCCCTTTAACAAGCCTCTATCTAACCTTTGACTGCCTCATCTTGGGTTTTGGTTCTTCTTGCTCTTAGTTCCACATGCTGAGGGCTACTTAGGCGTGGCTCACCTGTACTGCCACCCCTCCTACCTCCCCTTTTCTTTGTTAAAACATACAGCTTTGCCAAAGTGAATCTCGGGATGAAGCTTTGGCTTCCCAGCCTATACTACACTTGTTTACAGCCTGGCAATTAGAAAAATTGCTGAAAAAAGTGGAACTAAGGCTTCCTTCCATGCACAAGGTCTCTGAAGTTCCAGCAGGTCAACAGAAAAGGCAGGGAGGGAGATTGTTACGTTCTCCCAACAGCCACGTGAAAAACACCTTCTTTTCCTTTTCCGTCATCTTTTTTTTTTGGTATATCTTCCTGCTTTGTTTCCCGTCTGAGATGTGAGAAGTAATACTATATGCAAAGACCCATGAACCTACGGTGGTGAATGGGACACAACAGTTGATCCCAGCATGTACAAAATTAATGCCTGATAATTTAGGGGAAAATACTAAGTAAACACAAAAAAAACATCTTTGTGCTCTCTTGCACTGACTCAACGCATTAAATGTTCAAATTTTAGTTTTTACCCTAGCAACACACAATGTCCGATTTCCCTTGTTAAATGCCTATTTTTCTTTCTTTAAGTATTATTCCTTTACCTTTATTCTTTTTTTCTTTTTGTGGGTGGACCCATTTGTGTGTTTGCCTATACAGAGGCGTTCGCCTTTTACGAATTTATTCCTCAAATTAATTACATTTTGTTCAAATGCCAATATACACTGAAGTCAGTAATAACTAAAGAAAACAAAAGTCAGACTGATGATATTTGTGCTCTCTGGTCACAGAGCGTGAAACTAATTGAACATGAATTTATAGTCTATTATCTTTATCCTGTCATGTCATTATCCAAGCTGCTTATCGTCACAAGAATTGCAGGACAGGTGGATTCTATCGCAGCTAGCTTTATGCGGAAGGCGGACCACACCCTGAGCTGGTCGCCAGTAAGTCGCAGGGCAGATATCGACACATTCACTGAGCGGGAATCGATCGCATGCTGCCTGCACCAAAGGCAGGCGTGTGTACCACTACACCATCAGTGACTCCCTATCATTATATTATGGGTGTTTATTTTCATTCAAGCAGTGAAATCCACACCACTGAGCTTTTTGACAGCATCAGTCAGGAACGACAGGACGTCACCAAAAACGTGGAACCAGAATCAGGAACGTGTAGAAACACCAAGCTCTCACTTGACTGACAGTCAATCTTGACCATTTTCTCAGCTGTTATCCAATTCTTTCCTCAGTCCTCTCCATCTGTCTTGTCTATTATCAAATGGCAGCTGCTCTTTCTAGGCACTGGGCTAATGGCTATGTCTTTGTGTCCATATACTGTAACACTGGAGCTGCAGAGACAGATGAACTCACTCTGGAGGTGTCGAGGGAACACAATCAGGCTCAGTGATGGTCAGTAATTTATTTATTTATTTATTTATTTAAATCATTGGCTTTACATTTATTAGTTTATTGTTATCTAATCTTAACTATCTGTCCTGTCCTGGCTAGTGGTAATATCAGCCGTACCACAAACAGTATTCCCCATTTAAACATTTTAAGATTATTTTTGTGCAAAGTGCAAAGGCTCCAACAGCTAGTTTTACTCACATAGGATATCAAAAGTCTACAGGGTGATTGAAAAGTAACTCCACATTTTAAAATACTTATAATTTATTCATATGTTGTAATATTTTTCTTTTTTGTGTGTGTATGTTCCATGATTAATAGGAATAAAATCTATGCTGTTGTTTTCTTTTTAAGCCATTATTTTGTTTAAAATAAGAAAGCCTGACAAAAATGGCTGGAAAACAAGAAGTTATGTCTTCCATCCCACAAGAGTTCCTTTTGAACTCAGTTAATGAGGTTCCCGGGCGGCTTGAAAAACTCGTGGCTTATGCTTGTGCACATATCAAATTTTTAATAAAAACTCCATGCTATCCACTTTCTTGTCATGTTCATTCCTTGTAAGAATTGTAGTTCAGAAAAAAATTACAAGTACTTAAAAATAGTACATGGAAATTTTATATTATGTACTGTATACTGTATTTATATTGTATAAAATGTGATACCTGGTGGTTGAACAAATATGCACAGCCTCTTAAAATTAAAACTCATGTTAAATGGGAGTCAACACACCTTGCCACCATTTAGAGTGTGATGATTACCCCAAATAAAGTTCTGGTGACCCCCTAATAAAGATGAGATGTTATTTGTATTTAGTTTGAAATACTCTATATTGTCAAGTGATGCTCATGGTTAGGTTACACAATGCAATGGCAGTCAATAAAGAAGTGGATGTTTTAAAAACAGAAATCGAAGGGCTATCGTTTGTACTGCAATGACTAACATGAATACTTTATGTGTTCATCAAACTCACAGCATATTACCTCATGAACATATGTTCAATGTAACACAAACGAAAATACTGTGTAATGTATGTATTGTAATCAGCAAAATAGTCAGCTGTCTATTGCATATCTTCACTACAAACAGGCATAGACATATCGCTTTAGTCAGGGAGAGCAATTGGCAAGTGTTGGGAAGTTGTAAAAGTTGCCTGGCATGATTAATATGGCCATTCCTATGGGGAAAACCTTACCGTAATATAAAAGCTTTAATTGAAAATTGTTTTATTTATTTATAGTATGGTATAAGGGGGTCAAGTAGTGCCGTGAACAATGCGTTCAACCTAATAAATCTTTTGAGTTAGTGTCATGTAATCACTTTATGAACTGATTTGTTCCTTTCTCAGTTCAATTGAGCTCAGCCCCGAGAGTGAGCTACATGAGAGACTGTGCTGTAAAAGGTGTGTCTTGTGGGGAATCGATGGTGGCTGAGTTCAAAAGTCCTGACAAAGAGGCAGCTTCGGGGTCTCAGTCTTGCTGTTAGCGGCATCCTCAGTCTGTCAAAATATGCTTTAATTAAGCCTGCATGGGCAATAAACTGATACAAATCTCAAAATAACATTTCCTTAGTAGACGTCTGAGACGTCTATAAACCTCAATAGATTGCATTTATACATGTTGACAGACAATAAAAAAGGTAACGATTATGATTTTTCCATGTAGAAAAAAACTTATGGCTTGAATAGAACCATGCCAAGTTAGGTTGATGCACACAGCACAGTAGCAGTCAGTTGTAACATGCATTAATGTTGGTAGTGCAGCAGGCGTGTACCTCAGTAGTGGAAGGGTGATGAAAAACAAAACAAACACAAAAAGAAAACGGGTGTTCTCGGAAAAAACGACAGGAGACAGCCTAAGGCTCAACGGATGTCAAGGTTGACAAGAAAGGACTGAAAAGTTTGGCGGTATTGAGTTATTTTAGCTTGGTGAAGTCTTACATGAAAGAGTGGCATGCACTGCAAATTATGTCAATGTATGCACACAAAACCATAGAATAACAATCTTTTTTACTAGCTGAAGCAGTAACACAGCCACAACGGCATGCTCAACGCAAGACTTGACAATCCCAGACCAGCGCAAACGCTAATCATCCCCTAAAACAATAATCAAATTGTACCACAGAAGGTATGAAAGATGATCAAGGACCATATTAGTAATTGTAATGTTTTTTAAGGACTTCAGACAACAACAACTAACTTGCAATTGTGGGTTATTATCATATTGAGGCGTGTTCATAAGTTCACTCCATATTATTATTACTTTTTGTCACGTTTCTTGACAGAAAGGTCAGATTGATTCTCAAAACCAGTTGGTAGGTGCATTTGTTGTATAAATCTGATATAACCCTATCCTCGTGTTGTGGGTCATGTTTTTTTTTTTTTTAAGAATTGTGTGCTACTTTGAATGAATAACAAATCATCTGAAATCGGCATTGAAATTTCCTGGATTCTACTTGTGTACTTGTGTGCTATTCACTGCGTTGCTGTGTAAGGGGCGGGGGGAGGGGGGTACGACGCCATTGCAAAGATAATAATGTTCAGTTTTGATTGATTCTCTCAGAGATCTATGAAATAAAGGAGAGAGCCTTGCTTGTGTTTTGCGATTAAATCAGGAAACAATGTTTCCCTTTGTCATTTAAATGAACTCTTTGCAAAGAGAGAAAATCAGAAAGGAACTTGGAGTTGCTTCACGCCTCTCCCTGTCTCTGAAGAACATGGAAGAGCAACGCACAGTTAAACTCAAATGGGAAGAAGTCAAAGAAGAAAAGCCTATTCACACAGTTATCTGATCTTGTCCTTGAGAGAAAAGGGAGGCTGGCAGATCCACTGAAACAGGATGAGCAAGAGAGGAAAAAACAATTAAGCTACTAGGTACTTTCTATCACCAAATAAGCATCCTTCTGTCTCCGGAGCAACTGTGAGTCAGCCAGAGGTCGGATGAACTCTGTCCTTTTTTATCTTCTTTGGACAGTATCTAATCCAATGCCCATCCAATGTCGCTTCTTTCCACATAGGAAGCTAATGGATGCTATTCCTCCTCCGCCACATCTCGTCCCTTGTTCAGCAACCGACCTTAAACTCGTCAAATCTGGTTCTGCGATGCTTTTCTGTCCGTGAGGCTGTCATTGACTGCAATCTACAAGGTCAGGCAGTATGGGAGAAAGGCAGCTGCTCTTGGGAGTTACTATGGCAGGCTCTGTAAGGAAAGGAGTGGACCGCAAAAGTGCTGTGTGTAAAGCTGCCGTATTCTGGGTACAAGGAGGCGGTTGTGTGGTTGGACGTTTTTTTTTTTTTTTTGTTACAATGACCAATGATGAAATAGAATGACCAAGTCACAAAGATCTACCCACTACAAAAATGAAAAACATTTATTTTAAAGTATATTGAGGGTTCTTTGTGTAAATGTATGTTTGTGTGCCTTGCATAGCCGCATGAGCCAATATTGCACAACACAATTAACTTTAAACACTCACAATCTCCGATGTCCTTCCACACACCAGCCATGGCTTCACAATGCTGTGGAACTATACTCCTTTACAGCTTCTTCTTCTTCCTCTACAGCCGCAGAGATTTTGTTGAAGATAATATTTCCTCCATATTTTTAAAAGATCAGAACAAAGAGTCAGCTATGCCTCGTCTCGCCGTCTTGGAAGGACTTCTTGTTATTAACGATGATTGACGAACCTGGAATGAATGCCGGCGGTCGCTGTTGAACTCTGATGTGTGAAAAGTGACTGCTGTGCGGCCAATTGGGATTTCAGTTCGTTCACTTTTCTCATTCTCAGCTTGCTTTTCGGTGGAATGTCGGTGTCGTATTTTCCATAAACAATTCGAAAATGCCACATTTCACTACACTGATACATGAGGCAAACGCACTTCGAAAATGACATTGTTAAATAACTGTCCGCATCCATATGAAAGTGATACGTTTTTGTCTTCTTTACTGCAGCATCCATACGCCTGTTTGTTAACATTTCTTAAGCGAGAGCTTAAAATAGGGGGGAACTCACTGACAGCTTGTTTTCCTGTACTGTCGTTGTTTGCACATGCGAGGTGAGCTAAAGTTAAAAAAAATACAGCTGTCTTTTTTTTTTCTTGGCACGCCGTCATGATTGTCTGAAACTGCCTCGCATAGAGCACCCCTGAGGTAGACTAATCCCAACCCTATTCAAATCTACAGTCCCACTTTGAGTTTTGCGCATTTTTACATACCTTTAATATAATTATGGGGCATTTGATTGTTTTTATTATCATCAGAATCAGCATCAACAGACAAGTATGTGACAACACAAAAGGAATTTGTCTCCGGCAGTCGGTGCCGCCCTGGTACGACATCCAGAACAAACAAGAACAAAAAACAAGAGACATTCAGTTAGTAGGAACTATTCCTTATAAGAGTCACAGATGTGCAAAATGCAGTCTTCTTCATTTAGATCAGTCAAGAGTGCGTCAATGCCCCACATTATATAAAACTTTTACAGAGTGCCTTTACCTGTTCACAATTCCCATCGTAGACCAATGCAATGACAATTGTGCAGAGGAAGCAGTTTAAAGTGACGAATCGTGTGATAGTCTGCAGTGTATATATTACTAGTACTAATACTTATTGGACCAGCAGGATCTGAAGGTGTGGCCCAAAAACAGCACAAGGCAGAAAATATTTGGCTCGCTGATCAAGAATTTAATTACTTAATTGCCAGAGGGAAAAAAAACTGTTCAAATGCCTGCTAGCTGTGACTTGCATTGATCTGACAGAAGGAGCTGGAAGAGCTGGTGCCCAGGATGTGGAGGGTCCGAAAGGATCCTGCCCGCTCTTGACCAAGTTCGAGTGGCCTACAAGTCTTCAAAGGTGAGTAGGGTGGGGCCAACAATCCGTTCAGTGGTTTTGATTGTCCGTTGCAGTTGGAAATTTTCCTTTTTTGCAGCAGCCCCAAAGCAGACTGTGATGGGTGGTTCACAGTGCTGACTGGAGGATCACTGTGTAGAACTATCTCAGCAGCTCTTGTGCCAGGCCGGGCTTCCTGAGAAGCTAGAAGAAGTATATCCTTTGCTGGTCTTTTTTGAGGATGGAGTTGATGTTTGTCTCCAACTCCAGGTCCTGTGAGACTGTAATTCCCAAGAACTTGAAGGTGTCAACAGTTGACCCAAGAGAGTTGGACAGCGTGAGGGGCAGCTATGGTGAAGGATGCCTCCTGAAGTCTACAATCATTTCGACAATTTTAGAGTGTTCAACGCCAGGTTGGATTGGCCACACCAAAGCTCCACTCTCGTTGCCATCTTTGATAAGGCCACAGTCATTTGTGTAGAGCGAGAAGAGCACAGGGGAGAGGGCACAACCTTGGGGTGCCCCGGTGCTGGTAGTGCACGTGGATGAGGTGGTGTCCCCAGGCTGCTGTGTCCTGCCCGTCAGGAAGTTGTAGAACAACTGGGAGATGGGAGGCATGACGCTAAGCTGGAGAGGTTTGGAGGAGAGGAGTTCAGGGATGATGGTGTTAAATGCAGAGCTGAAGTCCACGACACCCTGCAAAGTAGATACACGTAGATGGATAGATAGGAGGAAGAAAAGCTACCTTGCTAGATCTTACTGATTGTCTAACAACCATTTTCCTATACTGCTTGTCCACAACTTTCATTACTTTGGGAAAGAGGTGGGTTACACCCTGGTCAGGACAGTATTGCACGTAATAGATTATTGAAATGAACATATTTTGGGGAAATTTGGAGGGAAGCCACTCAAGCAGGAGAAATCCCATGTAAGCGCAGGGAGAAAATTAAAGCTCCACAAAAGAGGGCCTGAGCTGTAATTCAAGTTCACGACCTCTGGAGTCTTAGGATCGAAGTGCGATTGCTGTATCGTTCTTAATATTATTATTATCAGGGGCACATCCAGATTTATTTAGTGGGGTGGCCAAAGCAATTCATCGAATGGTCTTGGGGTGGATGCAGCCAATCGGTGACTGGGTGAACCTGGTTAACTTTTTCTGCTGCTGAAATTAATCATAGGTTAGCATGCACCAGTGGGTGCTGATACTTTTTCTAGTGCAGAAAATAACATTCAAGGGAGGGGTGCTGATCGACCTCAGCGGGAAAAGGGGGAACTTTTCCATTGTTTATTTTAACTGATGCTACGATCTACAGCCATGTGACTGACTGGCCAGTCGGGTGGCCAAAAAATGCATGGCCATGGCCACCAATGGAAGCTCCCGCCCCCTCAATATTATTATAAGATGGTAAATGAGTTACATTATGTGATATGTTGCATGTTAAAAAGGCTGAAAATACATCATTAGCTTCTTTATGATTTGCATTTAATAATCTTTCAATCACTGTCAAATGAAGTTGAAAAAAATATTTACCTCCCTATACAAGAATGTTAAAATAAATGTTGAATCCTTCTCAGCTTTAACAGCAATAATTTTACAGCAGTAAGATTATTTTTCAAATGGAGTCATAGGGATTTAGGTTTTATTGGAATGTCACATTGATAGACAGGTGTGGACATGGTAGCAATTTTGTCACTTTATAGAGAGATCAGGAAACTGACAAACAACACTTGACATGCCAGGAATTCCAAAATGCTTGGGGACATGTAACTTGCTTTTTAAAAAGAGAGAGAGAGGAAAAAATATTTGAGTAAATGGTTTCTCAAAGAAATTTGAGGTAGGTTTTATCCAGGTTGCATCCAGACTTCCAGAGAAAAAAGAAAACGGTTTATTTGCGTAATCACCAATTAGCCTTCTGTATGCATTGGGAATCAGGAGGTGATCAAAAAACAGGAAATACACTAAGGGGAAGAAAAGTGCGGGGGGCTGGTGGGGGGGGTAAACATTGTCACAGAAACGAGGGACAGCACGGTATATGAGAAGCAACCCCATCAGAAATGTACATGTGAAGTTTATCTTAAGAGTAGAAAACAGGAAATGGGATGTGTCTCATTTTAATTTTGTCACACACATCGGAGATTTGGGAATTTATTTTGGCATGGAACCATCATCTACCTTTCAATACAAGGAGCCAAAAAAATTCCCCATCTGCCCACTTGACAATGGACATATGGCTCCTTATGAGAAGGCAATGTTACGACTTCTGGATGGTCCTTTGGGGGGGGTCCACTAGAAGTCATGCACATTATGTATTTGTCACAGTATTTACTCCAGATGCTCAATCTGACGCAAAACCAACCATCTGTTTCTGGGATTGGGACAAGCAGGTGACAAAAATGAGGCACAGGAATCGAACCAGCATCATCTCCATAAAAGGCAGGAGCAGCATAATCTGCATTTTACTGATCAGCGTATGCTTTAAGTAAAAAAAAAAGAAAAGTTAATTTATACTAGAATAAAACATTGCTTGACCAACTCAGCGAATACAGCCATTTATATATATATATATATATATATATATATGCGTGTGTATATATATATATATATATATATATATATATATATACATCCGCATGTTCTTCCTGTTCCTCTGGGGTTTTGTCTGAGTATGCTGGGTTTCCTGTGTGGAGTTTGCAGCATGTTCTCCCCGTCCCTCAATGGGTTTTCCCCAAGTGCTCAGGTTTACTCTCACATCCCAAAACTCAGGCATGCTAGGTTAAGTGGCAACTCCAAACCAAATTGCCTGTACAGTTTGTTTATACGTGCCCCGCGATTGGGTGGCAACCAGTCCAGGGTGTACCCCACCTCCAGGCCGATGACAGCTGGGATTGGCTCTAGCACTCCCGGGACTATTGTGAGGATAAGAAGCTAAGAAAATGGATGGATGGATAAATTTCCCCCCTTAATCTCCCTGCTGCTTTCGCTGCGGCTTGCCTTGCACTGGCAAATTGAACTTGCATGTTTGTCTCCATTCCTCTCATGACTTTACTGTGTAGTCTGTTCAGATTAGAGAGACACTTTTCGAGCCATGCCCTGTGTATGCTTTTTTTCGTGTAGTTGACTGACTCAACATTGGTAGTTGACTAGAAGAAATAGCTGCCAATGAAACCTATCCCCACGAAGACGTGAGAATGAGCTGCTAAAATGACTCGAGTATAATTACTTTGTAGTATGTAATTCTTTGAGCAAACTCATCACTCATTGTACTAGTTTGCAGTTAATTTATGCATTAATCATTGCATACGTACTAGTACATCGATCCTTAGTGGATCCCAAATGAAGAAGTTCAACAAAAGAATCACTTGTGGCTAACAGTACATTCAGTTCACTTTCACTTCTTCAGTACACTTCAGTACATTCAGTTCCATTGTACATTCATTTCACTTTCACTTCTTCGGTGCTTTCAGTACAATTCAGTTCAATTGTACATTCAGTTAACTTTCACTGCTTCACTACATTCAGTTCACATCAGTACATTGAGTTCAATAGTACATTATTTAATTCAGTCTCTCTCCTTTCTGCACAGCACTGTCTGACGTTGGCTACTCATAGGTCATTCTCCAAAGGGAATGACAATGCTGCCATATCAGAAATCATATGGCAGTACCTTTAGAAAAGAGCTGAACCCTGGTTGCTTTTTGGTCATCCGCCGAAGATTTCGAAATGAGTGACAGAACATTACAGTAGTTTCATTTCAGTGCCAGTTGACTGACTCAAAGTTCATTTCATAAACTGATTCAGTTGAGTACAGTCACGAAAAAGATTTGTTCTCAGGGTTAGCAACATCCACCACAAGTGCCATTTACCTAAAGGACGTTAGTGGAAATTCAGCCACTGTGGCTTGAAAACAAAGGAGAGGTGTAAACAGTGTTCTTGGCCAGAAAGAGAAGAGGAAAGCACAGAGCCTACAAGTGAGTGGAGGGACTTTGAATGTTGGGACTATGACAGGAAAAGCTCAGGAGTAGGTTAACATGATGATTAGGAGAAAAGTTTATTTGTTGTGTGTCCAGGAGAGCAGGTGAAAAAGCAATAAGGCTAGAAGCAATAAGCGTAGGCTTTTTGTCAGGAAAATCGACAAAAAGAAAAAATATTTGTGATTCTTGATAAATGTTGTTGAGTCGTGATTTAATAAAAAAAAAAAAAATAGATAAAAGATTTTTGCAATCACTTGCAATCATGTGGAATGTCACTATAAGAGCCATTTCACTGCGATGACGATTTTTCTCATCGGTGGAAACGTTGCACGATATTTGCACCAATGTCATCACACATAACCCCAGTATAGAGCTTGTGCACATGACGTCACCATTTTCACAGCACCATTTTGCCGGTTAAAAAGAGCTGCTCGACAGTGTGGGGAACACTGAACCAGACCAGAATATTCACAATGCCCGAGACTTGTTGTGCTGTTGGTTGTTACAACAGATGAGACAAATATTCAAAGAGGGGATTCTACAGAATACCAGCTGAAACAATGAGCAAAGATCGATGGATTTCGGCAAATAAACATGATGGCTTGTGCTCAACAAAATCCACACGCCTGCGTAGCGATCACTTCATTTCAGGTAGGAATTAGTCTTTTCAATCTCAAATTCCCAAGAAGTGTTTATAATGCCATGTTGGGTCATTTGATAACAGTGCGTTTAAAAAAAAAAATTACATGGAGTCGTCTCTAACGTACACGGAAGCGTGTTGGGGCCACACTTTAAACTTCGGTAAACCTTTCCCTGACAGATGTTTTTTTTTCTAAATATGCATTTTTCTCAAATGAGTCCAATGCGTATTTTAAAAAAGAAACTAAACCATCTGTCACAGAGCAGGGATAGGCTTCAGCCCCCCGTACACGGAAGCGTGTTACAGCCACATGTTAACTTACGTAAACATCATTGTGACCGACAGTTTATTTTCTTTTTTAAAATACACATTGGACTCATTTGAGAAAAATGCATATTTAAAAAGAAAACATCGGTCACAGAGAAGTTTACCAAAGTTTGACGTGTGGCCACAACATGCTTCATGTACGGAGGAGAAGACTCACTATCTTTTTTTTCTCATAGTTAATGAATGCGAGCTTGTGTAAAACCAGTGGTCATTTATTTAAATATTAGTATCTGTGTTGAAAAAATCTGAGTGGCTCCATCACTATGTTGGATTCATTCTTGATTGAGAACCGATCCAGCAACGAAGTATTTGTATGCGTCCAGACTTTTATACGCTTTCAAACTCTTTTGTGTAAATCTTGATGACTTACTCACCAGATACATGTGTAGATCCAGTTGTCCAAGACAAGCAGAAGCGGGTTAACGGTCCGCTTTCTTATCAGCGAAAATATCGACTTCTTCTTTAAATATGGGTCTTCTTTGTCAAGTGTCTATAATTTTTCCACGTACCTTCGTTTATTGTCACCTTCTAAATGTTTAACGGTATCGGACAAAACTATGAGAGACGTATTTTCATTTCGTCTCAACGGATTTAGCATTGAACAACGCTTTACTTGACCGGCAATATGGCCAGTCACGTGATTTCGGTGACGTAGGTGCACAAGGTCTATTGACTAGGTACAGAAAGGATTTGGACGAAAATTAGTTTGGGGCTGCCAGCATATCATTTTAGATTTAGTTCTTCCTCAGTATCAGTGGGATTGCGGAGAAACAGACAAGGTGTTTGCTTTAGGTGGGAGGAGAGAAGAAAAGGAGACATGGGAGTAGACATAGAAAATCCAGAGTGAGTATACCAAACCTGATAGTGAGCCGGTTAACTATGCAGAGTCAGTTATTGCGGTAACTGAGTCGGAATTTCTTTTCCCTGGCTCTCTCTTAATCAGGGTTTCCCTCAACTTCATCCGAGTTTTCGACTAACATGCTTGCTGAAATATTCCCATACAAAGTCCACCAAGAGAGATACAAGCCAAGACAATCCGGTATCCTTTTAATGTTGGGCAGGGAACTGCAACAAACTCTTTAGCTTTGCTTGAATATACCCGGGAATGATTATTATTATTATTGGATTTACACAAACCTCCCCGAGAGGTGTTGCATCAAGAAGGGCATCTGGAGTAAAAACTGTGCCAAACAAAAATATGAATGTTTCACTATAGTGACCCCTAACGGGACAAGCTGAAAGAAACTTATTTTATTGGATTAAGAGAAATACTGCAAGCTTCGAAGTGGTTACCAAATCACATTTAGGATGAGCAATTAGACAATGATAATGTGAATCATTATATAGTGCATATTCTTGTGTTGACATTTTTCAATGCATCTGAAACAAACAAACAACTTGAGTTGACAGGTGCTTTAATACTTCATTTTCTGCAGAACTGCATTGCACAGCAATAAATAGAGGCTCTCTATCATGAAACATACAAAAAAAATTGAACTGAGAGGAGCAATAGTTCTTATTTCTCTGCACTGTCATCAAAAACACCTCTCTGAGAGAAAAAAGAATACTTCTGCTCTGAAGCAGTATGAATCCTATTTGTTTGACTTGCTACCAATAATATCTGTAGGATTTTTAGGATTTCTGTCGGGCAAAGATAAATGGGGACTTTGTATCACACTATGACAAATGGATGTCTTTATTAAATGTTGAAAACTGAATCACTAACGGATTAGTTAGTAAATTGGTTTTAGTCATGTTTCAAACAACAATCCTAAAAGAAAGAAATATGACCATTTCAGGCCATGGAAAAAAAACAGTCATTATTGTTACTTTTGTGAGGTTTGTATATTATTTAACTGGATGGAATTAAATCGTATGACTTTGGTGATGTCATATAGAATAAGCTATAAGCTAGGAACTATAAACTGATGTACTGTTGCACTCTGTGAACATTTTTTGTGGTATGCAAACCTTCTAACACCTCAGTTAAGGACACACATACACTGGCAAGGTACACATTAAAATCAACATCAAACAAAGATGCATTAACTCGATTAACACAAATACTTTGTTGCTAACACCTTTCTCCAGACCAGCGAAGAGCCATTTGGTTTTAGTATTAATGCAGTTCGGTGCCATTATAATTCTATTGTTGCAGACTTACATGACAGTGTGGTTCATGTGTGCAGCACAGCAGCAGGCAGCTACAGCAGCATCAAAGGTCACACTGTTTTACTTCAGGCCCTTTAGTGTCCCAGTGCTCTCAAGCAATGCACCAGTCTCGCTTTAATAAGAAGAGTTTGTTTCAGACTTTTTTTTTCATCTGTGGTGAACAGTACCTGCCAATGTAGTGAATACATTGGAGAATAAATGCGGACAAGAGAAAGCAATAAGTAAGTAAGTTTCTTTCGGCTTGTCCCTTTCGGGGTCGCCACAGCGTGTCATCTCAGATGAACGCACATATGTTTGGCACAATTTTTATGCCGGATGCCCTTCCTGAACCAAGAAAATGAATAAAACAGCAATTACAAAATGCTAACCAATGAGTATAAAGTTGACCAAATGTTAAAAACAAGTTTCAAAACAACACATAATTGCATTTTTGTAACTGGAGAAGATGCAAATTGTACATTAAAGCCATTCATATTAGTTGGTTTTAAGTATCCTTCTCCTCAGCCAATTCTTTCAGATCCCAAGGCATTCCCAGGCCAGCTGGGAGACATAGTCTCTCCAGATCCTCCCAGTGGGAGGTGCATAGAGCACCTCACCAGGAGTCATCAACATCTTTAAGATGCTTGCATCCGGGATCTTGTCCTCATAGTGACAATCTACAGCTGGTGATCATAGATGATAGCAGGAACATAAATTGACAAATAAATTAAGACAACTTAGCTCCTTCTTTCTCACAACGGACAGATACAAAGTCTGCATCACTGCAGAACCTGCACTGATCCGCCTCTCGATCTCCTGTTTCAATCTTCCATCTCTCATGAACAAGACTTGAACTCCTCCTCTTGGGGCAGGTTCTCATCTTCCTTTTCTTTGGAGAGAGCATATCACCCTTTTCCAACTGAGAACCATGGTCTCAGATTTGAAGGTGCTGATTTTCAGCCTAGCCCCTTCACACTCTGCTGCAAAACCGCTCCAGTGACAGTTGGAAATCATGGGTTTATGAAGCCAACAGAACCACATCATCTTCAAAAAGCAGAGATGCAATTCTGAGGCCACCAAATCAGACACCTTGTCGGACAGGGTTGCTCAATGTGTCGATCACGATCGACCGGTCTATCGGCCAGTCGATTGTGAGGCAGTTATGGTCTATTGTGTGACAGCGTGCCCAAAAAAAAAAAAAAAGACATCAGCCTATCATTCATCTCTTTCCTTGATTCAGGTGTGGCCAGTACTGCGTCAGTTGCACGTTATGCACCGCAGGTATATATGTACCCGTACATTGTGAAATTAGATATTCCCACAGACGTAAATGTTTATTTACATACCTTGTTCCAAACTGTGACAGTAAGATGTCAGCAAAACAGCTCAAACATAACATAAAAGTATTTTTTTTATTCATGCTCCTCCTGTTCATTGAAACCACTCAAGTGTCATCTTCAGTATTTGAGTTGAAAAGTCTCGGAGAATTTCTGCCACACTTTATTTCAGTCTCTCTGTCACTCTCAATGTCATTTTCATCTCAAGTTTGCGCTGAAGTTGTTTTGTTCTGCTCACGTAGCAGACTAGAAATTCATTAGTAATAGTAGATTCTTTCACATTGCTTCAGGTGTTTAAGATCCACTGGCAGACATCAGAAAATTATCATCTTTGCATGTGACCAGTTTTTGTTAATGCCCAACCTTTCAAAAACTGAACTGATTTCCTCCAAGCCTCCCACTCCCCTGGGAGTCCCACTTTAAAAGCATGATTGCCATTGATGTCCGGTGGATGCAAAAACTTTGTTCTCCCTCCAACAATCACACCTGGAATTGAGTTTGATCTCTGGATGGCTGTTTTTGGAGAATTTGTTATATGGGCCCCCATAGAGTCCAAAACACGAAAAGCATTTATCCATTGAGAAAATCCTCCCATAAGCCTATTGTAACTTGCACCATCTTCTTCTATGTCAGAGGTAGCTGCTGTTTTTTCTTCTTCTTCTTCTACTTAATCTTCTTCTTCTTCTACACTTTTAAGGTAGTGCCTTCTTCTTCTTCATGCAGGAGTCATCTGTACATCATAGGCAACCTTCATAATGTAACTATTACGTTCGAACAAGTTTTTGTTGTGCGTTTTAATTAATAGCTGCTCATGACAAAAAAAAATAAAAATCAACATTTTACCCACATTATTACATAGTCCACGGGGTTCGAAGTGCCCCAAATAAAAAGTAGCGGCTTATATTCCATCGAATCCATTTTCTGAGCTTTACTTATCCTCATGAGGGAGGCAGGAGTACTGGAGCCAATCCCAGCTGTAGGGTATACCCTGAACTGGTTGCCAGCCAATCACACAGTCACAGTCACAGTTACATCTATGGACAATTTAGAGTCTCCAGTTAATGCAAGTTTTTGTGACGTGGGAGGAAGCTGGAGCGCCCGGAGAAAACCCATGCAGGCACAGAGAGAACACACAAACTGAACGCGACTGGGGCTGGAATTTGAACCCCAGTCCTCAGAAATGTGAGGTCAATGCTCTACAGCTACGCCACCATGCCACCCCCCCAACCCCCCTTAAATGATGATAATAATTTACAGTACATTGAAGGTGTATTTTTCTCAGTTTAGTGTTACTCCCTGAAGACCGTGGCCCTTTAACATTTGCCTTTTTTGCCTAATAGATGATCCAGCCCTGTAACCAGTGGTCTTCATATCCTAAATTATCCACACCGCAAAGCAAAGAAGCTCATTGTGTCAAACAAAGCTTCATCCATCATCATTTAGTACTGAGTCATATAGCATACCATGGTTGGCGTAGCATGTCACTTATCATTTTCAGAATTGTTGGTCAAACATGACACCCAAAATCTGTCTGTCTTCACCCAGTAGTGGCAAGAAAGTGAAGCCAAAATGACAACCAAATCAAACACACACACACAACCTGCACATGTGAAAACACTTAAAAAAATATTTTGCATATTATAGCCTCCTCTTAATTGCTTGCATACAAATAGAGTTCTTGAGGACCTGCCCACCCATCAAGTGTGAAATTAAGCAATCAGGCAAATCTCCAATCTGCATTTTATGTAAATCTGCTTGTGAGCGGACCGTTGTGAATCTCTTTTACATAATGACCAGCCCCTCACAGATTTTCCGTACCCACAGCGTCGCAGCTAGGGTAGGTGAAAATCCAGAGCCACTAACTAGCTTCAGGACTAAAGTTCAATTCTGAAAGACTAAATCAAAGTCAAAATGTAAACACATCTGTATTGCATCCTCACTATTTTTTATTTTATTTCATTTTAGGATGCAGGGCAACCACACCCAACTCTGCCACTCGTCATCCCATAAACAAAATGCTGTCTTGCTATTTGCCCAACAGTATGTGTATCAGGGTGGTCGCTGAAAAGGCCCAACATATTTGCGGGTTTAATCCATTTTGAATCTCCGCTGTTTTGAAATCCAGCAATGTCGGAGAAGAAGTTAATTAAGTTTGAATTTGAAGGTTTCACTTTGACTAACAGCTATCTCCCATACAAACCTCAGAAGAGAAAAAAAAATGTGACTTACCTGCTAGTGAATATGATCTGCTTTCAATTCATGTGCCCCACCCAGCAGTATGCTAAATATATTGTAGGCTGTGTGGAGGCTGCTTTGTTTTCAAATTGGTCCAACAAAAGGCTGAGTGAGAAGTGATCTGTAAGATGAATATGATGCAGCAATTTTTGTTTTCGGAAATGTGTACTCATCCAAGTAGCAGATGAGAATTTAACTTGTGAAGATTTAAATGAGAGTTTTAATCATTTTGTTCAATCGAGAGCTTTATTGTGGTTCAATTAAGAGCCGATATGTGCGCACAATAAGCGGCTGAACAGAACAGAATGACAAAACATGTAAACACGATCAAGCCCTCATCCCCACATGCAAATTTATCTCACTGAAGAGTGATGCAAGATAATTTAAAACAACAAAGGAAAACTTTTCCATTGGAGTTTTGTATCACCCACTTCAGTTAAAATGGAAAAGCAATTCTTTATCATTTTATTTTACAACAGTAACCTATGCGCAGTGATGAAGATTACTAGTAGTTGTCAATGCCAGAACACGAGGCTGAACCCAAAATGCACAACTCACGAGACCGGGTACAGTTCGGGAAGAGTCTTTATTCAGTCCAAGGTCGTAACACAGGCAGGTAGTCCAAAGACGCAGTGGTACCAAAATCAGCAAGCGAGAAGGCAGTCTCGTTAATGAGGCAGGGTTCGGTACACAGAGGAGCAAGGACATAGACAAAGGGTTGCCGGAACGTGACATTGTAATACAATGATCTGGCAAAGAACAGACCACACGCGTGGCAATATATACGTGAGCAATAATCACTAAGACTAGACGCAGGTGGGTGCATCTGGTGATTGGAGCAGGTGCGCACCGCATCGGGGACAGACACACTCATGACAGTATCCCCCCCACCTCCAATGGCTAGTCCCGGACAGCACTCCTCAGGAGCCTCAGGATGCGATGCATGGAAGGCCCTAATGAGGAAGGGGTCAACCACAAACCGGGAAGGGATCCACAACCGCTCCTCGGGACCATAGCCTTCCCAATCCACCAGGTAATGCAACGCCCTCTTCTGACGGCGAGCCGACAGGAGCCGGTGTGCCGAGTAGACAGGACCCCCATCCACCACACAGGCGGGAGGAGGAGGTCTGCCAGTCGGGACCAACGAGGACACTCGAGCAAACTTGAGCAGGCTAAGGCTCCACATAGATTTAGTGAGTTTTAATTTCATTGATAGGGTTGATTACCTTAGTAATCGGGAATGGACCAACGAACCTGGGAACGGGCTTCTGCGATCCCACTCTGAGTGGGAGGCCTTTAGCAGACAACCAGACTTGACTCTACGAGCTTGGGTCACGAGAAGCCAGGCATCGGAGCCCTATTTCTAGGTCCTGATTTACACGTTTGGTGTGGCCATTGGATTCTGGATGATGGTCTGAGGAAAGACTCACGGTGGCCCATATGAGTGTACAAAATTCTTTCCAGAAATGGGAGATGAATTAGGGACCCTGTCAGACACCACTTCGGTGGGCAAACCATGAAAACTGAATATGTTGCTCATTATGAGCTCGGGTGTCTGCTTTGCGGAGGGGACTTTTGGTAGTGGAGTGAAATGAACCATTTTGGAGAAGAAGTCCACCACTGAAAGGACAGCGATGTGACCTTGTGAAGCTGGAAGCCACGTCACAAAGTCCAGAGAGATGTGTGACCATGGATGTCGAGGAACGGGCAGAGGGTGTAACTCCGCTGAGGGGCATTGCCGGGAGAGTTTGTTTGCTGTGCCAACCGGACACGGATCGACGTACTCTCTGACGTCCTCTGTTATATTTACCCACCAGAAACTTTGCTCTATTACAGATTGCATTATGGCCATGTCTGGGCAACACACTATGCGATTGGTGTGGGCCCACTGAATTACTCTTCCCCTTAGCAGGGGAATAAGATGTAGCCTGTAATCGGGGCAGTCTTCAGGGCTGAGAGTCCTTAAGCATTGGGTTTCAATTTCCCAGGTGAATAATGAGACAAAACAAGCATTGGGGAGGATAGGGCCGTGGTCGGACTCGATTCTTTCCCCATAATGCACACACGACAGCGCATCGGGTTTCCCGTTCTTTGTCCCCTGCCGATAGGTCATAACAAAGCGAAACCGCGGAAAGAAGAGTGCCCACCTGTTAAGCCTTTTGACTGACCTAATATATTCTAACTTTTTTGTGGTCTGTTAATACCAAGAACGGGACCTGCGTCCCCTCTAACCAATGTCTCCATTCCAACATGGCTGTCTTGACTGCTAGCAGTTCACAGTCTCCGATGTCATAATTCCGTTCTGCCGGAGTTAGATTTTTGGATAGTGATGCACAGGGGTGTAATCTTCCGTCCTTGAGACTTCTCTGTGAAAGAGCCGCCCCTATCCCTGAATCTGACACATCAACCTCCACGACAAACTGCCTATCTGGATCGGGCAAGGACTGGAGCTGAAGTAAAGCTGGCCTTGAGCTTACGGAAGGCCGCCTGGCAGGCCAGATTCCAAATGAAGGAACTGTGGGATGAGGTTAGTGCATGCAACGGGGCTGCAATGCTACTAAAGTTTTGGATGAATTTGCAGTAAAAGTTGGCAAAACCAATAAACCTTTGCACCTCCTTGTGGGTAGTTGGAGTGGGCCAATGAAGAACGGCCTCGACCTTGCAGGGATCCATGCATACCTCCCCCTCCGCCAAGACAGGGTCTGAGAATGACACGGAGGGTTGGTGTAACTCACATTTTTCAGCCCTGAGATACAGGTTGTGACCAAATAGCTGTTGTAACACTGCAAGAACGTGCCTGACATGGGATTCTTCGTCTGGAGAAAAAAATCAGGATGTCGTCTAGGTTCACAAAAACATATGTCAAGCATTTCGTTTAAAACATCATTGACAAAATTCTGAAATATGGCTGGTGCGTTCGTGAGTCCGAAGGGCATCACCAAGTATTCATAATGTCCCATGGGCGTGTTGAAAGCAATCTTCCTCTCATTCCCCTCTCTTATCCATACCATGTGGTACGCATTCCTCAATTCCAGCTTGGTAAAAATCTTGGCCTCCTTCAGAAGTTCAAAGGCCGTGGCAATGAGGGGGAGAAAGTACATGTTCTTTATAGTGATGTCGTTCAGTCCTTGGTAATCGATGCAGGGCCACATCAGTCCTGCAGACACGGAGTCCTCCATGTATGCTTTCATGGCTTGATGCTCCGGATCTGAAAGAGAGAATAGTCTCTGGCGAGGGGGTGAGGAGCCGGTTAGCAGGTCAATGGCGCAGTCATATGGCGTGTGGGGAGGAAGCGACTTGGCCTTACACTTGCAATATACTTCCCTCAGGTCATGGTAACAAGAGGAGACTGAAGACAGGTCCGGCTCATCTCGCAGGGTTTGACCAGCCTCTTCCCTCCCCGCCTCCTGAAACAAGAAGCACGTGCATGCGCACTTGGCTCTCCAGGACTTGATTTCTCCGGTCGACCAGTCAATATGGGGGTTATGTATTCTCAGCTAGGGACTCCCCAAGATTTTGTTAAGCCCTACGGTGTCAAAAACATGGAAGCTGATATGTTCTGTATGTGAGTCCTGAAATGTCAGGGTGAGCGTCTGAGTGCAGTGGGTTATTTCACCGAGGAAACTGCCATTTGCCACGTAAGCCTTACGGGGGTGGTGTACTGTGAAGGTCCTTAGACCCATACTTTTGAGAACCTCAGATTTAAAAAATTGGCGTCCAAACCTTAGTCTATGTACACTATTGTCCTGAGCGACTGTCCTCCTGAAGACAGGGTGACAAGAAGAAGTGATTGGTCCGGACTGTCCTGAATGAGGTTGAGACGCACCCTAGTCAGGGATTGGCGAGAGGTACTAGCTGGTTTGACCGGACAGTGGATAACTGTGTGTCCCGGCTGCCCGCAGTAGAAGCAGAGGCCCTCCCTCTGCCTTCGTAGGCATTCCTCGGGTGACAGGCAGGGGCAGCCCAGCTGCCTGGGTTTCTCCGCTTCATCAGATGTACCTTAAGGAGTGTCGTGTCCCTGATATGTGTAGGTGTGTCCCTCCGCCAGGCGCTGTCCTGCTCCCATTCCAAGAGCCTCTTGTCTATTTTCAGAGTGATGAGTGTGTCCAGGTCTGTTGGCAAGTCTAGTAGGATCAGCTGGTCCTTTACCACAGGGGCAGCCCTTGAAAGAATGCTTTTAGGAGCTCCCTGTTGTTCCACTGGCTTTCGGCTGCAAGAATGCGGAAGTCAATGTCGTAGTCAGAGACACGGCGCTTGCCCTGCTGCAGCATGATCCAGGAGTTCGACCCGTTGCGTTCAAGGGATGCGAACTGGAACACTTGCGCCATGGACTTCACGAAGCCACCCCATGTCCGATTCGTGTCCGCATCCACTCAATAGTCGCACATGCTTCGGCACGTCCCGTCAGATCAGAGTTGGCTGGGTCCATGTCATGGACAGATCGTTCTGTCATGACCAGAACACAAGGCTGAACACAAAATGCACAACTCACGAGACTTGGTACAGTTCAGGAAGAGTCTTTATTTACTCCAAGGTCGAAATCCAGTTAGGCGGTCCAAAAAGGAGCAGTACCAAAATCAGCAGGCAAGAAGGCAGGGTCGTTAATAAGGCAGGGTTGGTACACAGAGTAGCAAGGACGTAGACAAAGGGTTGCGGAAACGTGAGATAGTGATACAATGATCTGGCAAAGGCCAGACCGCACATGTGGCAATATATACGTGAGCCGTAATCACTAAGACGAGATGCAGGTGTGCGCTGCATCGGGGACATACACACCCATGACTGTAGTTGATTTGGTTTTATCTTGGCTGGTGGCATTTTTTTGCTTCACTGTATGTGAATGTACATGAGTGCTTTCCAAATGCATTTGTACTTACATGTTTATGTCGAGAAAAACGAACACCGGTATACACCCATTCAGCCATTTTCTCTCCCACTTAACCACTAACGGATCATGAGAACGCTGGAGCCTCAGTACATAGCAATTAAGATCATTTCTAAAAAGGCTGCTACATGTTTGAATCAAACCATTGAACATTTGAAAATTCTTATTTGAACAAATACAACAAAATCTGTTGGGATTAAAGTTCTTTCAGCATACAAAAACTTATCACTGTGAGACGTATTAATTACCTTCACCAAGGAGACTGTGTTGCAGTTTATTTCTTGATGGAAAAACAAATTGCACAAAATCTCGCAATGGGAAGTGGTCCATTTTGTTGCATATTTATATAAAGGTAGCGAGCTATAAATATGGAGTGCATTTGTAAAGCTGCTTATGCTAAAAATAACCAAAATTTTGTCACATTTGTCTTCAAAACATGTTTAAAAAATACTGATGTGAATATTCAAGTCACTTTTCTGCACATTTTGAACAATATATGTCAACTTTGTAGTTAAATCCAAATATCAAATGTTATATCTAAAGTTCAAATCTGTCACTTTGGGGATTTTGAAGGCAGCTGCCAGGGAGCAGATTGGCGGCGTGCAGGGTGATGCTGTGTGCCTCCTGCTGGGTTCAGTTCATTCTGTCGCGTTGTGGTTTTTGAAAGCGTTGAAGGCAAGGCAAAAAATGGAAGTTGCGGTAAACAGTTATTCAAAAAAAAGAGTCCAACTTGTAGTTTGCTGTAAAATTTAACATAAAACAAAAAATATTACATAGTGTATTTAACAAAACCATATAACTGTCTCATGATTAATGCATAATATCACGAGGTATTATCAGCTAATAAAAGTAACATAGATATTGTGGTAGTTATAAACCTCTAAACAACTGATGTGAAAACAAACGGTGCAGCAACACATGCTGACAGAGCAATATACTGTAACATTACTCACACTAATTCTTTATTCTCTGTGAAAAACAACAAATATCACTGCACCTTAGTTATGACCTTCTTCATGTTTCATCTTTAAATATATGTATAATACATCTGTATGTATTCATGTAGTATTATGTGTTCTTAGTGGACAATTAGCACACACCAGAAAGAGCAGCACGATGTCCAAAGAATTCAAACAAAACATTTGAAAAAAAATACAATTTAATCATATTACTATATGATTTTATGCAATACAAAACTGTAAGTGCCATTTTTCTTATGAAAAACATAAATTTGTTGATGTTTCCAGTCAGTAAAACCATTGTGTTCAACAGGGTCTCGTATGTCAATTTTTTTAAAAATCCATTTGTGTTATAGTGTGCATGTTTACTCAGATAGCCTCCAGAGAACAGCATGATCTATCCACGGACAAACTTGACATTCGCACAAACTACCTTACAAAATGGGATCATCAAGATAATCTTAAGAGCCATCAGATAATGGAGTCTTTGCTGTCTTTTGAGACAGATAATCTTTGTGAAGTGACAATGTACAGTGGAGAGTTTAGCATAATTTGCTTCTTAACTGCTGCTCCTCACTAACCCATCTCAGCTATCTTCAGGTGAGAGGCAGAGTACACCCTGAACTGGTCGCTGCCCAATCACAGGGCACATAGAGACAACCATTCACACTCACATTCACACCTGCGGACAATTTAGAGTTTTCCATGAACCTACTATGCATGTTTTTGCCATGTGGGAAGAAATCAGCTACAAAACCAACGCAGACATGGGGAGAACATGCAAACTCCACACAGGCAGGCCTGATTTGAACCCTGGACCTCAGAACTGTGAGGCAGATGTACTAACCAGTCATCCACAATCCCTAAATTGAAATATATTAACAAAAAAAACTAAAATGTTTAAAAAGTCTGCATTTAGATAACTTTGGACTTATGGAAACTGTACAGTACTAACCAGTGGTCCACCATACCACAGGATACTATTATTATTTCCCAAATAAAACTAATTAAGACTTAGAAGGGTGATGTGATAATCGTAGTGTGTTGGAGTTAATGATTTCACCTTTCCCTATAATCCTCATAATTCATCTTGTGAATGTTCTAAGGAATTAAAACAACTTGTTATCACGGCCAGTAATTATTAGATCAGGATGCGCAAGAGCTCATCAGGGCTGATCGCATCTAACGGTATTATCGTGAATATAAAGGTTTAAAACTAATCACTTAAAAAAAGAAAAAGAAGAACAATGAAGAAGTGCTAAATAAAATGATGTGGAATACATATATTTAAAGCATTTTGTGACATATGAGCTGCCTTTTAAATTGTCATTTTAATTGGCTTTTTCGTCATCTAAATGCTAAATGTTCTATTCTTTTTCATCACCCAAGAGATGATTCCAAACTAATGGAATCTTTCTTAAACGTTGCCAATTTGTTTTTTGTTTTTATCTTTGTCATTGTTTTATAGTTTTTAATTTTTTTTATGTTCATTTTTTTTTACGGCTTTGTTTCAGCCCCTGTTGTTTTAACAGTGGTCCACACATAAATTTGAGTTGTGTGTGTATGACAGCTTTTTGTCATTATAGCATAAACTACAATACAGTACACTGATTTTAGCTTCCGGTCAAAGTCCTTCTCTGAAAGAGGAAGGGAGACGTTAACATCAAATAAAACCATATCTGCAAAGAAATTACACGGGCAGTGTTGAGCAAGGACAAGGAAGTGATGGAGTGACTCGAACTGAACACGATGCCCCTTTAAGAAGTACACGCGTGCATAAGCGCGATCTTGAACAGCTCTTCAGTACAGGAAAGGCCTGATAATTTATTGAGAGGATAACAAAAGTTTGAGGAGACACCAGAAGTGGACTTACATAATGTAAATAATAATTGCATAAAACTATAAGTGAAGAATCAGACACTTTAGCTCATTTTGCATAATGCATAAAATCTCCAAAAGTCTATTGAAATTCCCTGCAAAACTACAGGGCCAACCTCACCTTCCACACTTCCACAGCGCAACATTGTTCAAGTTAGAGCCAGAGTTCAATTTGTCTCTTCTTCTGACATCAATAGCCAACATGGGTGTGCCTATTGATGGCAGATGAAAGATGGACCAATCGGCCTGCCCCTCGACATTTCATTCCATCTTCTGCCTCTATTTAAAAAAATGAAGTAACGGGCCGTCCCCTAAATATTTGTTGGCCAGTCTTTTACAAAAAAAAAAAAAGCAAAGGGAGGATGGAGCAGTCACAATCAGCATCTGCTCAGTGTTCCCATAGGCCGGTCTACCCCTTACTGCACTGCATTTAAAATAGATTTAATTTCAGCAAATTACTACCTTCGTTAAAAAAAATGTCTGAAAAATATTGTCTGAAAGTAAACTTTAAAAAAAAACATTGGGACTCTGTCACTAACCATGCATACTGTACACTCAAATTGGTACTTAAAGGTCGACTGAGAAGTGAAGCATAATTTTTTAGTATGATTAGGGTTAGGGTTAATTTTTTAAAAAGTCAGCCGGAATGGACCCACCTATTTTTTTACCACACGTCAGAATGTTGTCGTATATGGATTTTTGCATCTAACGCCAATAAAATCTTCTTGAGGCATTTGTGTTGGAGAAGAACCAGGAAGTTACATTTTTTGCAGTAATGGGGTTGAGTGTTTATATTGGTTTATACCTATTGTACCTGTGAAAAATGACTTGTTTTTTTTATCGTGTTGGCCAAAATGTCAGTTCGTTGCATTGCTGGATTCTGCTCGAACACTCGGGAAGATGGATTCACTCTTCACACTTTTCCAAAACACCTGGTTCGTCATGAAAAATGGATTGCACAGGTGCAAAGGACGAGAGCTTTCTGGGTTCCAAATGACAGGTATGTGTGTATAGAGCTGTTAAAAAAAAAATAATAAAAGAAACGTAACAAAAAGATCCGCGTCATATCGTTAGCCGGCGTTTCACCCGACGCAGAGGTGGGTCGGGCCTGGAGGCTGGCTGGCCATAGCTGTCACACTGTTGGTGGGGAGGAGAAAGGAGCTCTCCCCCCCTTTGGCAACTGGTGTCTGGGCACCCCTGAAGCAGTTACTTCACCCGGCCAGCATGGGTCCTCCTGAGTATGCTACATACACAAGACTTATAAAAGAGTTAGGAATTCCAACAATTATAGGCCTGTCATTTTGAATATTTCATCGGGTTCCTCGTCCGTCTGTCGGGGAGTCTGTTGTTAGTTAGAAGTGATCCGCACATCATCTAAATATGGCTCAAAACAATATGGTAAAATGGCCCCGGTCGCTTCACTCCCTTCTGAGATGTTCTCTTCTTCGAAATGAGCTTCAATCTCAGAAGGGGTGTCAGAAAAATCTGAAAATCTCTCTTGTTCATCTCCCATAGCAGGTGGCACGGAGTCTTCTCATTGTTAACCCATGTTCCAATGTGACATGTGCAAATGACATTCCAGGCAATATGGCCGCCACTGGGATGTCAAGTGAGACTTCCGTAACTTTGCTCATGAATGATACGCTCTCCGCTCATTTTTTTCATATAGACAAAACGTTATATGTATTTTTCATTAAAATATCTATTTTAGAATGTATATATGGCTGTCAGTTGACTTTAAAATGGTGCCTATACATGTTTGACACTGAAATCTGTGATTCATCAATATGTATGTACTTGTTTATGTTCATATTTTGTGAGCAAAATTAGAAGCTCCTCAGACCATGTGTGTGCACAAATGATGCAGGATAAGCTTTTGCAAAACATCAAATGCACTTTGTTTACCCAAAAGTAAACTAAATTAAAGTACAATAATTTATTTAAAAAAATAATAATAGTAACTTCAATGATAGTAATTCAACCAAAAAAGAAGAAGAAGGGTCATGAGTTGACTACTGACAACTTTTTTTTCCGTTCCTGTGCTCGTGCTGTATGTGCCTTTTACCATTTGAAGATCATATCCAGAGGGAAGGCTTGCATGTGTCAAGCAGACCAGGAAAAGCTCATCCATGCTTTTATCTCAACTAGAATTTGTCACAAGCATGCGGCATGGGGTTGGACTCAAATGCAGAACTCAGAGGCAGTGACATAATGTTGAGGTGGGGGTTATTCCAGGCAGAGGTCATATACAGGTAAGCAGTCCAAAAGGGCAGAGACACGAAAACATGTGGTCACAGGCAAGGTCCAAAAACATGAAAACGAGGTTGGCTTACTTCTAGGCAAAAAACATGACTTGACTTGGCTGTGGTGGCACAGGTACGGTGGCCGTGACAACGAAGCAAATACATAGTAAGAGGCTTGTGTAATCACACATACTAATACAGTTTCAAGCACAACGAACTGGCAACTGAGAAATGAAAAACACAAGGCTTATATGCCTGTCCTAATTAGCATCAATAAGGTGTAGGTGTGGACCTGCTGCCGGAGGCAGCTGGCCCCAGGGCAGTGGGCTGGCCACACCCCTGACAGACTTGACTATTGTAATGGTCTTCTGACTGGACTTCGCAAAAAGAGCATCAAACAGCTTCAGGTCAAATAGTGGAGCGCAGAATCCAAACGGCAAATTCAGTGAACCACCATTTAGCTGTTATGCTACACGCAAATGTAATCAGTTGCCAACCGAGGTGACGTCAGACCCAAGTGGGAATGTTTTCAAATCCAGGTTAAAACTTCTTTTTTCCTCATGCTTTATACAGTATTTCCACTTTTACACTGTTTTAATTGTACTTTTTTATGTTTTATTTAGTTGTATTTAAATGATTCTAATCATGTAAACCAAATTGGGTTACCTTGTGTACAAAATGCGCTATACAAATAAATTTGCTTTGCTTTGCATACGTGTATTTATATGTCTGTGTGTGCGCGCGTGTGTGTGTGTGGTCACTCAATGAGCAGGAAGTGCAATCGGACCCCTTGTGTGACCCAGTTTTTCCAAGACTTCAGTCTTCTTTCTAATCTCTATGATAATCTGATTTGTATCTGATTCTGCCAGTGCAAATGTGATGTTATTTGTAAATGAGCACACTCTACAACAGGCGTGGTTGTATTGTGACACACTCTAATTTCATGTGGTTTCCAAAGCTAACTTTATGCTTTTTTTTTTAACAATTACGAATGAAATGTTTCTGTGCTACACTTATTCCTTACTAGTATCTATTTGAACAACATATGCAGTTTTTGCTCATTCTCAGCTCTTAAATTTTTCTTATTTCTAATTTAACTTCACAATGAACTAAAAATGATTAACATATGTATTAACGTATGTTGTCAGTTTCTGTTTTTCATAAGATTTCCAATGGTAGCAAATTTGTGAAAATGAGATAAAGATTAAGAAAGTGATTAACATATCTTGTAACATTTCTTTTCATATTGTGTGACTTTCTAATCCGCTGCGCATTGGCTGAGATGGGTCAGACAAATTTCCTTTTCCAGGAAAATATGGGTGCAGTTTATGCATATTACAATTCACGGGCACAAACTCATAACTTAGAATGATTTCTGATTGGTTAACATGTGCACTGTGGTGTGAAGAAAATTGGCTGGTACGCATGTGTCATGAATTTGATGGTGAATTTGATTATATGCTTAATTTGATCTGCAGAGTGAAAATATTTTCATGCATTTATTAGTGAATGGGGGCCATCATCTCAGCCTATGGAGAAAAATTGTAAATACTAAACACATCTAATAAAGTCACTGATGGTGTAGTGGTACACACGTCCGGTTTTGTTTGGGGAGCGTGGGATTGATTCCCACTTAGTGATGGTGTCGATATCTGCCCTGTGACTGACTGTCCACCGGTTCAGGGTGTAGTCTGCCATTCACCTGAAGCTAGCTGGGATAGGCTCCAGCTTTCCTGCAACCCTTCTGAGGATAAGCGGCTTGGATGTGTGTGTGTATATATATTATATATATATATTTATTTATTTATTTTTGAATAATCAAATCAAAGTTGAGATCCTAGGAGAAATCAAATGTAAATTTCATATGATGTTTTACGCAATCTATTTAAGTTATATCCAAGCAATACAGTATATGGATAAATGGAGAGGATCTAAGGTTTCTGAGACGAGGCAAGGGTCCAACGGGAAACTTTAGCCAGGAAAAGGCAGGGAGACAGGGGAAAATAGATCAAAAACATTAAAATTAGTACTGCAGTGGAAATAAAGTAAGACTCCTTCAGCATGAGGAGATTTTTGAACCCCATACTGCTCCTTGTGTCTTATTCATCTAATTCCTCATCACTTTTTGAAAAACGTTCTGGAGAGACTTTAAGATAACAGTAAACATTTTATTCAGTCATTCTTTGAGGCCCTGTTTATTGACTTTTACTTGACCTCACAAGAAAATCTAAATCTAAATCTTTTCACAAACCAAAACCATAGACGTCACCTCTCAAATCAGACACTCCGAGCGTAAATGAATAAATCACATTTCTTGGTATGTGTGCTTTGTAACTCCAACATTTAAAAATGTAACATGCACGTATGGTGGGAGACAAATTGAATCAGATTGCATCTTAGCTGTTGATTAAACTAGAAGAAGACCATATCAAATCCCACCAAATACCAGAAGTTAGATGTAAATTATGTAAATGGGAAAATATGTACAGAATAATATTTAAAGTCATCCCCAGAAATTGTAAAATAGATATTGTAATGAAAAATACATACAACATTATTCGCTTCAATGTCTGTACGAAAAAATTAATATGTGCGGCGAGCGTGTCATCCATGCGCAAAGTTGCGGAAGTCTCATTCCATATCCAAGTGGTAGCCATATTGCCTGCAACGTCATCAGCAGATGTTACACCAGGACATTCACTATGGAAAACACATTGTTGCGCCTACTATGGCAGACGGAAGATCTTTTCGAAGGAGAGAACATCTCACAATCAAGTGAAGTGACTGGGGCAATATTACGCTATCGTTTTGAGCCATAGTTAGATGATATGCAGATTTCTTCTAACTAACAACTGACCCCCCGACAGTAGGTATGATGAACCCCAGACTGGTGGCCATCCAGGCCACCAAACACAAGGCGTCCGGGTGGACAGGTCAGGAGGACGACCCGGACGCCAAGCACCAGGGTCCAGACGGGGCGATTCGGGCGGACGACCTCTGTGAGGAACCAAACGAAGAAGCAGCCACCAGAACGAGACAGGCCACTGCTCCGGACGAGAACCTCCCACGCCGTGGTTGCAAGACGACCAGGGATTGGTCGGCACCGAGGCTTGGTCAGTAGGCAGCCGTGGATTGGTCACCAATGAGGCCAAGTCATGAAGCGGCTGGGAGCCATCTGGAGCGAATAGGATGATGGAGAGAAGGACCAGAGCAATGACCGCCACCACCCCGAAGTCTCTCCAGCTCCAGGGTGGCTCCACAGATCTCCCCAGCTCCTCCTGGACAGGAACGTGAGAAGGCGGCGACACCATCGCCCCCTCCTGGACAGGAACATGAGAAGGCGGTGACCCCATCGCCAGCGCCACCTCCTGGACAGGAACGTGAGAAAGCGGCGACCCCATCGCCAGCGCCACCTCCTGGACAGCAACGTGAGAAGGCGGCGACCCCATCGCCATCGCCACCTCCTGGACAGCAATGTGAGAAAGCGGCAACCCCATCGCCACCTCCTGGACAGCAACGTGAGAAGGCGGCGACCCCATCGCCATCGCCACCTCCTGGACAGCAACGTGAAAAGGCGGCGACCCCATCGCCATCGCCACCTCCTGGACAGCTGTGAGAAGGCGGCGACCCCATCGCCATCTCCACCTCCTGGACAGCAACGTGAGAAGGTGGCGACCCCATCGCCACCTCCTGGACAGCAACATGAGAAGGCGGCGACGCCATCGCCACCTCCTGGACAGCAACGTGAGAAGGCAGCGACCCCATCGCCATCGCCACCTCCTGGACAGCAACGTGAGAAAGCGGCAACCCCATCGCCACCTCCTGGACAGCAACGTGAGAAGGCGGTGACCCCATCGCCATCGCCACCTCCTGGACAGCAACGTGAGAAGGTGGCGACACCATCGCCACCTCCCCCTGGACAGGAACTTGAGAAGGTGGTGGCACCCTTGCCACCTCCTGGACGGGAACATATGGACTTGCCCGTCGCCGTCGGAACAGGGGACGACCGCGGACCGGTCGCCGCTAGAGCAAGAACGAGGAGCGACCGCGGACCGGTCGCCACTGGTACTCCAGGGCACGGACGAGAAGCGGCTGTGGAGACGTCGCCACCTCCTGGACAGCAACGTGAGGCGGCATCGGGTCGGTCCCCACCGCCACGTGAGCTTGCCGTGCATTCGTTGAAACAGCAACGTGGGCGTGGCGCGGTGGCGAATCCGTTTCCAGGGCAACGTGAACGAGCGTCGCCAGAGAGTCAGTCGAAACTGACACGTGGGCGTGTCTCGGGAGCGGGTCAGTTTCAACTGCCACGTGAGCTCTGCTCGGAACAGCCAAAACCTCGATGTGGGAATGGCAAGGAGGCGGGTCAGTTTCCACAGCTACGTGCGCTTGGCGAGGTGGTGAGTCCGTTCCCACTGCGACGTGCACTTGGCAAGGTGGCGAGTCCGTTCCCACTGCGACGTGCACTTGGCAAGGGGGCGGGTCGGTTTCCACGGCCACGTGAACCTGAGTAGGCAGAGAGTCCGTCGAAACTGACACGTGGGCGTGTCTCGGGAGCGGGTCAGTTCCAACTGCCACGTGAACCTGCCTCAGCAGCGAGTCCGTCGCCGTTGCGACGTCAGCATAGCTCGGCTGGTTCGCTAATCCTTGCCAGACCTGGGCCGTGAGAGGCGCCAATTCGGCGCTCTGCCGCTCTATCTGCGCCCGCATTTCGCGACAGAACGCCTATTGAGTTGGCGGCTCGTCCTCCCTCTGGGCTGGAAGCTTCGCCACTAGCTGCGGGTCTGCCGGTCTCACCGTTGCAGGCGAGGAGTGGGAGGACGGTGTCTTCGTTGCCGCGCAGCGAGAGACACCAGGGAGCGCCCGGCCGGGGCGTCTCCTCTGGCCGCCACACGGAGGTCCCGGGTAGATGGCCAAGCGGGTTCCCTCAAACAGATTGGTGTATTTCAACCTACCGGGCGAAGACGCTCGGGTGCTGGAAATGCGGGGAGGCGGGGCAAACTGACTGGGATGAAAAGCAGGGCAAAGAGATTCAAAATCAAAGTCGTTGGAGTCGATTTCATACAAATCACGGTCCTCCTCATATTCCGAAAAGTCAGAGTCCAGAAGAATATGAGGAGCCGGACGGGTCATGTTCGGGACGTATTCATACCTCGCTGGCGGAGCGTAAGACACGGAAGCGGAGGACGTCAGGGATTGGACAGGCTTGGTCCTCCGGCAGACGGTCTACCTTGCGTCGGTCCCGGCGACGCCGGGTCTTTCCTGCTGGATCCTGTATTGGCCAGTTCGTTCTGTCACATCCCATCGGAACGAGAGTAGGACCCAAATGCAGGAACTCGGAAGACGCAAGGTAGTTCAAGAAGAGACACGTTTATTATATGCCGAGGTCGGGGATCGAGCAGGCAGTCCGGTGCAGCAGCGGTAGTTGGGACGTCGGGCGAAGAGAGCAGATGAGCGGACAGGCAGTATTCGGTACACAGGGGAACAATCAACGCAGGCAGAAGTATCAAAGGAGTCAGGCTTACAAGGTTGGCCGGAGAACAGGCGAAGGTCGGTACACACAGATTCAATCAGGGATACCGGAGCACACGAACGGGACATGAAGATCATACGAACTGGCGCCGGCCAGTTGTCATCGCGGTCATATAAATCCACAGCATAATCAGGCTGCATGAGGCGCAGGTGTGCACCTTCCAATCAGCGCAACCGCGGACACCCGCCCAGCCCAGGCTGGAGCGGCAGGATCATGACAATGTGTGCTAATGCCTATCTCAGCTGACTTCAGGCGAGAGGCAAAGTAGACCCTGAACTGGTAACCAGCCATCCTTGAAGGAATGTCTATTCTTTTTGGGGTGACAGGAACTACTGACTGTGGACCCAAAGAAGCAAATTATTGAGGTTGTGCCATCTCCCTGTTCAAAGGATGCTTAGTTTCTCCAATGTAGAAGTCATTGGACTCCTCTACAATGACTTCTACATTGTATTCAACCTATGAATAGATTGACCTCTTACACTAAGTGCCAGTGATTAGTAAGGGCGAAGTTAGAAAAGCACTAAAAACGATGAGTCAATGTCTAGGCAAAGACCGTGGCCACGGAACTTGAGACCCTTTCCGGGACTGGGCCTCGACTTTGCCTCTGGAGGCTGATGGTTGACAAGAAGTAAGTAAAGGCATCTCTGGTGAGTAGGAAACTCCCACACTCATGAGGAATGAGTGAATGTGCGTCTGGGTGACTGCGGCAGACCCAAACCTCGAGAATACTAGTCCCTATCGAGTAGACTAATTAGTCCATAAAACTGAGAAAAGGGCAAGGTGTGTCGTGTACGTGAGCTCCGTTAAACGTGTGCATGTGTAAAAGTGTGAGTGGAGGTTCACTACCTCATTTGAACAGTAAATTGCGTGACAACTGTTTGAGGATGCAGAGGTAAGAATTCTCCGCCACTTGTGGTAGAAGCTTGAGAATTACCTCAAACAGAACGTAATTGTCACCCTGTTCAGGGGGAAGTCAGTATAGTCATCCTAGGTGAACCACTGACTCCAACAGAGGAAAAACAAATTGGAAAATAGTTGATAAATAGCAAAATAGTTCAAACAGAACATCTGGAAATCTTTATGAGACAGTTCCTCTCCTCTCTCCTCATGAGACTTGAACTGGTGTCTTTGGTTTCTTTTTTTTGTCCTGTTTAATGAATGTCTGATTGGTGAACCTGACACTCAGAATCCACAAGAAGTACATCCTTTGCTGGGCTATTTTTTTTTTTTTTTTTTTTTTTTTTTTGAGGATGGAGTTGATGTTCGTCCCCTACTTCAAGTCTTCTGAGACTGTAATTCCCAACGGTTGACAGAAAGCAGTTGGACATCGTCAAGGGAAGCTGTGGTGAAGGATGCTTCCTGAAGTCCACAATCATCTGCATAATCTTTAGAGTGTTGGTATCTTTGTGGATCTAGAAAAAGCCTATGACAGAGTGCCAAGAAAAGAACTGTGGTATTGCATGCGTATGTCTGGTGTGGTGGGGAAATATGTTAGAATCGTACAAGACATATATGAGGGCAGCAGAAAAACTTTCAACTTTAAACTTTAGAACTGAAAAGGCCTTTTAGATTAAAGGTGAAACATCTTCAACAAACAAGCACAGTTCAGTTGCCTTGTTTTCAGCCTTTGTGGATTCAATACCTGCACTTCTGATTTGCACCTTTTTTATTCTGGAAGCATTGTATTATTTAAGAATAAATTTTAGGTTTGTGAAGCAATTCAGAAGAACTTTGATGTGCATTGTGATGCAAACAGTATTTATCGCAGCTCCTCAGTGATTGTAGTTTGCAGTAGTGTAGAACAGAATTGAGAGCTGATTTCTGCTGCCCCTCTCACATCACAAAATAATATACTGTAAGCACCTCTCAATCAGTACATTGACATGACACTTGAGCACAATGACCGTTGTGTTGTATTTCAGTGTTACCTTTGTTTTTTTTTTCACTGTGGCTATTGAAAACATCTTCCATCTTGAAAGTCAACGTATTGATTGGAAAGAAATTCATTAGGCAAGTAAAACTCATTAAGTAGCCAGGGAGTGTACACTGCTGAGGTTATGTCAAGAGTTTGAAGAATACAATAATCTTACCTAGATAGTATGAGAGACGGAAGGTGAACCTTTTGCCCGCATCCAGGATATGAAAGTGTCGGCAGATAAGAACTCAAATCCATTAGCGTCAACATGCTACCTGGGAAGCTGCCACCTGGGATGCTTTTGAATAGCAGCAATCAATCCACAGAAGGATGCTGACACTGACAACTGAAAGTGTCTTCCTGTGTGATTCCATTGACAATGAAAGAGTCTTGAGGTTCCACTTGGAGGGATGCGATTGACTCTAAAGAAAGACTCGAATTATGATTCAGACAAAGTTGGATTTGATATGAAGAAACCCCTGGGGTGGAAGGTATGAATTCATAAAAGAGGCGCAGCCTCTCCCTTCTTTTGTTTTTTTTTCTTATGGGATTACGAATTCATGTACCTTACTTCACAATCATATTATTTCAAAATGTTTCACAGAAAATAATTTCGCTATGTGTTTGCGTTTAAATATTGATGGAGGATGTGACTTTTAAACTCAATTTTCTCACAAGCAATAATATAGAGCATATTAATGTAGTCACATAGTGTATTTAGGATAATAGAACCAACCAAGAAAAAATGATGTTGCAATAAAGAAATGCAAATCAGTGAAGTTATAACATTGACAACATGAGTCTATTGAAGCGTGAAGGAGTTACAAAAGGTATTGGATGCGATTTGGAGTTACCTAAATTATATTGTTTTGTCTTGCTTTGACCCCGAATATTACTTTGCCATTGTCATCTTATATTTGTCATTCTAAAACTGATTAGTAATTCTATTTTCTATTAATAATTCTATTATTGAAGAGCCCCTAGTGTCCTTGTCTTTAATTCACACTAAACTCTTTTTTTCTGTTGGAAATTTTTGTTTGATTCTTAAATACTTTTAGTCATGTAAATCACATAGATATACATTGTGCATGAAATGCGCTAAACAAATAAATTTGCTTTACTTTTCTTTGCTTGAGTGGCAATGCGGGTGTGTAGTGGTTGGTAAAGTGGTGGGCAAACTATGGCCCATGGGGCACATCTGGCCCATTGGCCATTGCATTCTGGCCTGCCAAAGATTGGTGCAGAAATACCCAAATCAAATCGAAATCATGACTACCGTAGTGTTCAAAATAATAGAAGTGCAATATGACTAACCAGATTAATCAACATTTTCAGCATTTTTTTTTTTATTGCGACCCAGTGCTTCCACCAGGTCGCGCAGTAGGTGATACATGGACTGACATCACGTGGACAAGCTCTATAATTTGAAAGACTCTCACAGGAACGAGGTTGGATCTTTGAGTAAGGGTCGAAGAACGCCTGCTAAGTATTAAACCAAAACCCTCCCTGCCAAAAGACACATTTGCAGGTCAAATACACTTTCAAATGTGTTTAATTTGACATGTAAACTTTGTCTTAAGATTGAGTGTATCATTTCAATTTGACACTTAAATGTAACACCATTAAGTGGACAAGCTAACAGCACTTGTTTAAAAACAACACATGATACCTTATTAAAAATGGGGAGATTTTATCCCCTGGCTTTGGAGCTCCAGATTTAATAATTCCATGATTGCAAATGATCTTCTTCCTTCTATTACAAATCACGCTCTACAGGGGTTAACATCCGAACAACCTGACAGCGTTTTCAGAAAAGTTAATACTGTGGAAACAAGCTGTTTACCATTATCAGTACCTGTAGCTTGACAGTGTGGAAGAATAAAAACAAATCACAAATAAACTATTCCTTTACTCGTTGTTGACTGAATCTGGCTCAAATGCATGAAGCCTTGAATAGTGTTTGAGTTGCCTTTTTCATTTGTTAAGCTTTAATAGTGTTTCTATTTGTATTTTGTCTTTTTTTTGTTTTTTTTTGGGGGGGGCACTTTGCTCACGTTTGCCTTGGCACTACACAACTATACCCAGCAGGAACTTTTGGACTTAAGATACCGACACAAAATTCTAGTTTCATGCGACTTTCACCACACGAGCTACCAAGTGTGATGGTCCTGCCGGTCCTTGTCCTGGCTGTGCCGGTCCCAGACACGGCACACACCGGCAGGATTCAGTGAGGCGCACACCTGCGTCTCGTTCCCTGTAATTATGACAGATACAAATGGGACTCCTCGTACGGTCTGGCCTTTGCCAGATTGTTGCCTCATGCCTCGTTCCTGCACTCTCGTGATTCCATTCCTGATTTCCCGTGTACCGTGACCTGCCTCTCATGCCTGATGATCTTGTTACTGCTGCTCCCATGGACTGCCTGCTTGATCCCCGACACTGGACTGAAAAAAAAATGTTCCCAAACCACCTCTACGTCTCCCGAATCGTGCATTTGGATCCAACCCTGTGTTCTGGTCGTGACACGAAGAACGCCTGGCTCAACGTTTTGTTTTTCAGGGCTGCAAAGCAGCACAGGTGGAGGAGGGAAACGAAGCAGAGGCGGGGCCATTGGTCCGGCCGCCTGCTCAGGCTAAAGAACAGTCCACACAGACTACCTCTTCCAAGCCTGTACCTCACCAACACCAGAGCCATCCCCAACAAAAGCCTCACAGACTTAAGAGGCTTTCATGTGACACCAGGTGACACAAGCGAGTCATTGGCAGAGGAGCTCAACACCTTCTTTGCTTGCTTTGTATCGTCTCGGCAACACACTGCTGCTACAGTGCTCGCCCCACCCCGACCAGGCTCCAATAGCTCTCCACTTACTGTACAAGGGAACAACGTGAGGCGTGTGCTCCTGGCCATGAACCCTAGGAAGGCTGCTGGCCCAAGCGAGGTGCTCAGAGCATGTGTGTGTGCAAGAACTTCAACCTCTCACTGGCTCCCAAATAGTCATTCTCACTTGTTTGAAATCTATGACAATCCTTCACATCCCCCAAAAGAAATCTTAACTAGCTTCAATGACTATCGCCTGTTGCCCTCACACCTGTCATTATGAACTGCTTTGAGGCTGGTTCTCAAGTACAACAAAGACTGCCTCTCCTCCAACTTCAGCTTCCACCTGTTCGGATACCAGGTGAATAGATTATCAGAGGACACCATCGCCATAGCTCTTCATGCCTGAGGTCTGCTAAAGATCACAAATAGTTTTATATAAAGTCTTTATGTGTACCAGGCCTACATTTCCAGTGTACCCATACTTCATGTTCTGGTATTATGTAGTGCTAATGAATCATACAATCATACAGGCCACTCTCAGGCCTAACCCAAGGGAAAGGTAGACAGCATGGTATATTGCATTTTGAAATTCAATTTCCTTTCAACATTATCAGCTCCTCATGGCCATTGAACTTCTGTAATAAGCAACACCAGAGGTTTCGACTCTCATCGTTGTCCCCCATTGAGGATTGAGGATGAAGTCCTGAACATCTTTTCCAGCCTTTGCGGTATCACTTTGGTTCACCAAATCAGCCCTTAGGACGAGCAGTAGGATAACTAATGGAAAATGTATGTGGGAGACAGATCCAGAATATCACTGTGGAAAAGCAATAATTTGTGTAGGCATTTGTTTGATTTTATTAGTAAGTCATTAAAAATGTAACAAAATAAATAATGTAAATTGATACAGTTCATCTTGTTGCTGAACAGTAACATCACTTTATGAAATTAAAGATTAGAGTGATTTACATGCTGCGTTCTATCTGAATAAGCATGGATTTTACAGTTAGAAATTGCCTAGATGCTACATTTCATTCGCTCTAAAAATCATACACTCTTTTGAAAGTGGAAAACTATCAAAGTATCTGTATTTCCTTTAAATAGTTTGGCTTTGTAGCAGACTAGGGATGTTGTCATGGATAGGATCAGCGTTAAAAGGTCTCTCTTCTTTCGATTAACCAGACAATATCAGAGTTCATTCCAATGGAGCTTTTTAATTTGAACAGATTTGTGCAGAAGTACAACATAATCTTATTTTGGCTGGTTCATCAAATAAATCGAACCTTGATAAAACTTTTATATTAAAATCCCATCAACCATGAATGAACACGTACATTTCTATGAGAAAAACATTTATTTGATATGATATTGTGACTTGAACAAGATCAGATATTTTACAATTTACCGACCATGATAAAATAGAATGAAGTTCTTTGTGATGGGGAAGACTACAGACTCGTTATGTAACACTTTTCAAGCCCAAACATCATAGGACTTGAAAGTCACCCTATCCTTTCTCTTTTTATTATATTTAAATGCTAAACACATTGCTAAATCCTCTTCAATTCAGTTGGCATTTCTTTATAGTGCGACAGTAATGAAGACACAGTATCAGAAGTAATCCCGTGATCTCGTTGAGTGCATTGATTTAAAAAAATGCGAATAGTAACATCAATCTGCAAGTCAAAAGCTAGGAATGGAAAACAAACTAGTTGGCAAAGACAAATAATTGCTCAATGGTGAAAGACACATTTCTGAGGAAACTGCTTAGATTAAATCCAGCATTCTACATTTCAATTTATAAACTTTAATATGACTGAAAAGATTTGACAGGTTTATGGGTTTCATATTATTCTGTTGTTCTTTTTAGTTGTTTATTGCTTGTTGTCACAGTGAGGGGATGCATGAAAAGATCAATATTTTATCAAGTGAAAATACCAAGCAGACCTTTGAATTATTTCATCTTTCTCGAGCTTTTATACCAATAAAAAAAAAACACACACACAACTGTGTAGTGAAATGGTGCTGAGAATTGTAATGGACTTCTTGGCATGTTTTTTTTTTTCTGGTTCTGCTTTAGTCCAGAATGTCACTGCAGAGCACTTGCTTGTAAGACCAAAAAAGAAAGAAAGAAAAACCCTTAATCGTCACTAAGATTCAGTATAAACAGACATCCAACCATCCATTTTCTTAGCCGCTTATCCTCAGGTCAGGATCGCGGGAAGTGCTGGAGCTTATCCCAGATGTCAACAGGCAAGAGGCGGGGTACACCCTGAATTGGTTGCCAGTCAACCACAGGGAACATTGAGAAAAACAGCCGCACTCAAAATCACACTTAGGGGCAGTTTAGAGTGTCCAATTAATGTTGCATGTTTTTGGGACGTGGGAGGAAACCGGAGTGCCCGGAGAAATCCCACACAGGCGCAGGGAGAACATGCAAACTCCGTGCAGGTGGGGGCAGGATTAAACCCGGGACCTCAGAACTGTGAGGCCAACACTATTCCAGTTGATCCACCGTGCCGCCTAATCAGACATCTAAACATAATTATATTAACCCATTCATGGGCAGGGTGGCAATTTTTTTGCCTTATTGAGATAAAAGTCTCCGAACAGGCCACAATTAATGAAATAACACTTATTTTTCGTTTATGGTTAAATTATATGATAACTTTACTAATTTGTAATCTCCTCCCAAAAATCGAACTGCTAACTTTGACCAATGAGTTATCCTCTCCTGATACCAAATTATGGCTTCAGATTAAAACACTTAAATATTTTGAAATACTGAAGGATATAATGTGTGAAAACCATGATGTCCCAAAAATGGGACCCTGCCCATGAATGGGTTAAGAGTTCACAGTATGGGTTTTTGCACACACGAGCTCCCACTAGGATAAACAGCAACATCATGTTTGATTCAGCCTCAGAAAAACATTTCCAATCCATTAAAAATGTCCAGATTACAAAGCAGGCTGCGTAAGATTGAACAGGTTAAACAACTTTCTTAGTAGAGATTTGGTTAGGTATTACTGTGAATATAAAAGAAACAATGCCTGATTGAATAATGCAGCCCTATGAGGGGCACAAGTCACTGCAAACTGTAGGTTGGTCCCAAACCAAGATAAAGCCACCATAACAACTCAAAGAAGACATCACAGGTTCTCTGGATCCCCAAGTGGGAGGTGAGCTCACTGAAGCATGCATGACCTTTGAGCTGGAGGGACAAACAGGGAGCCTGTCAGTCGTTCCAGACCTCTTCTCAGTATATCGGGTCAAGGTGACAATCATGCATAAGGCAGGAAGAAAGGGGTTTGAGTTTCCCCTGGAACTGGTTCGGACAAGGAATCAAGTCATGCTTGATATCATGGGACCTGTACAGTAGAAGAAGGTTCAAAACTAGGACCACAAGGCAGGTCCTGAAGTATTAAAACTTAAGTCATGGGGCACAACACATTCACATAAATTCAAGTACAGTGGAACCTTGAGTTCCAAACTGAACTTGTACCTCTCCTGCTATTACCACTGAGTGTTTTTTACAGAGTAAAAAAAACAACATCAAAGATGCCTACCTTTTTTGTTATATTGGGTGAAGTACAGTCAAGAATGATTTCAAAATGCAATAAAGAGCAGAGTAGCAAATCTTTCAGCTCATCAAGTGTTTCCTCTTAGGAGCCATTTCAGTGTCTGACTAATTAGCTTATGGTTTACTTTTTTTTTTTTTTTTTTTAGAAAAAGCCCGGCGCAATAATATCACACCTTCCTCTGTGTTTATACATAAAATAAATGCAGGAACCACTTGGGGTCACATCTGTGATTGAGTGAATGTGTGTGAGTGTAACATCTGCGAAAACCTTCAAGGAGAGCGATTTTGACATGATTACGCCGACATTAACTCTTTGTTTTCTTAATTAAAGAGATATTCCAATTCAATAAATAACTCAAATGCTTAAAATTGCATTTTGTTACTATACTATAGGATTATATATGTGTTATTATTATTGTTAATGGCAAAATTCTCCCAAACATCACAATATTGGTTAAAAACAAAAACTGCAATTGGATGTTATTTTTTTTATTTTTTATTTTTTATTTTTTTTTTTCAGAATAACCATAGCCCTAGTTAAAAACTCTTCAATCTACAATATGTTTTATTTATTTTTTTTCATTTGTTTGTGTATTTATTAATTGTTTTACTTACTCATTTCACAGTCCACTGCTTTAGGGCACTGCCAGGTTCTTTCCGCAAGACAGCTCAATCTCACAAAGTTTCATTTTCCATATCAATCAGCAGTGATCCTGGAGGGAGACAATCAACAGTTTAGTGGAAGCTATTTGGAAAATGCTTTAGAATATCTAAATAGGGATGGTAGCTGCCGAGCGCCAAAAGATGTAAGAAACGTTTTACAGTGGCTCTGCTGGAATATGACTTTTCTACTCCATTTTCGTACCCTTTCTCATGGCATTAAACCTAAACACTGCAGCCTTCCACAATATGTCAACTTTTTTTCAATCGCTGGGTACTTTGGAATGGCAAGGCAAGGAAAAGGTGACACTGCTAAACTTGCCATGGAAAGATGAGATTTTATTAGTTTCATCACAATTATTTATTAGTCCCACATTGAGGAAATGTGCATCATTTCAGCGACAAGAGAACATTTGTCTTTTTTGAAAAAAAAAAAAAAAAACATCTTTCTCATTGTAATGAGAAAGTTTCTCAATTCTCCCAAAAAGTTTTTCACTGCCGTAGAAGCAAGTTGTTGTTTTGTTTTGTTTTGTTTTGTTTTGTTTTGCAGCAAATTTAATGTTGAAATTTGTCCATAATTAAGTCTAAGGAGTGAGAGCATATTATGTTTCACTTCTTGTCACTCCTATTCAGATGAACATCTATTTTTGTATGTTACATATTGTTTTTCCCCTTCATTTCTGACACTAGAATTGTTTATAATTGTGTTTATTTTGCATTGATATTTGATATGTATATTGATACTGTTGTAATCACTAATGAAACTCAATTAATGTTTTAAAAAAAAGAGAAAGGACACAAGCTGTGTGGGGTTTTTTTTTTTTTAACTAAGTAGACAGAGTAGAAGAGAAATGACTGAAAGAGACAGATTTATTATCCCTGCTCAAAGATTGTGTGTCTGTTTCCTGGAATGTCAACTACATTTCCCCGAGAAAGATACTGAGTTTCCATGATCCACCGAAAGAGCAAATGAAAAATATCACACACTTCCACATTTCCATTGTTTCATTTTCGTGTTAAACTTATTTTTCATGGGGAATATTATTGAAAAGCATTGAAGTTGATGAGTTAAAAAGAAAAGAAACAATGGACAGCCTCTGAATACTATATACAGACATGCAATGAATATGCCTAAGGCAATCATTTCTAACTTCAATCAAATCTTCCTCTTTCATCTGTCCATCCGTTTTCATTTTCATAATTTCCGCAAAGGGGACTCTTACAACCACTTTCTTCAGTACTTAAGGTAAGGAATTTCACATTTGTATTCATGGTGATCTTGTTGTCTGCAGCCACTTTATTTACGCTCCCACACTGTCTACACAAACGTGTTCCATCTTTTCACAGATATGGGAGAGTAAAGAGTAGCAAAACAGAGGCAAACCTTCATTCATCAAATGTCTGCATGACCTCTGTGAGCTCCTGCAAACAAACACAAGCTGGCATTCTCATCAGTCAAAGATGCTGAAAAGTCTCTACCATATATAACTAGTCAAGTTCAAATAGTACCAAAGAACTCTTTGATTGTTTTCAGAAAACATGTGATGGTCCATGCAAGCAGAATTCTGAATGAAGTACGGCATACACAACTATGGACCTTTCTTTTCTTTTTATTTTCCATACATTTTCTAAACCAGTTATCCTCACAAGGGTCACGGGAGTGCTGGATTACCTAGCTCAACGATTTTTGGCCAGGAGGCGGGGTAGACCCTGGACTGATTGCAAACCAACCGCAGTCCCCAACGCATGCATGTTTTGGTGATCTGCGAGGAAATCGGAGGCAGCACGGTGGAGTAACTGGTTAGAGCGTTGCCCTCAAAGTTCTTAGGGCCGAGGTTTAAATCCCAGCCCCGCCTGTGTGGAGTTTGCATGTTCTCCCCGTGCCTGCGTGGATTTTCTCCGGGCACTCCAGTTTCGTCCCACATCGTCATGGTGTGACGGAGCCTTTAGGTGTGATTGTGAGTGTGACTGTTCTCTGTCTCCATATGCCCTTCAATTGGCTGGCAACAAGTTCAGCTCTTGCTCGATGATAGCTGGGATAGGCTTGAGCACTCCCGCAACCCTCGTGAGGATAAGCAAGTTTGCATTTTATATTAAGTGGACACTCTAAATTGCCCCTAGGTGTGATTGTGAGTGCGGCTGCTTGTCTCGATGTGCCCTGCGATTGTCTGGATACCAGTTCAGGGTGTACCCCGCCTCTTGCCCGTTGACACCGAGGATAGGCTCCAGCACTCCCCGCGACCTTTGTGAGGATAAGCGGCAAAGAAAATGGAGGGATAGATGGATGTGTGGAATCTTCAATGCAAGTTGTACAAAGTTTAACAAATCTCTTGGCCATTACAGTCCATATGGATTGAAAAACAGTGTGTGTGTGTGTGTGTGTGTGTGTGTGTGTGTGTGTGTGTGTGTGTGTGGCAAGTTTCGAAAGATGTTGACTTTCGTCTTTTCCAATCTATAATCACCTGTTTGTGAATATGACGGACAAAAGCTACCAGGCACCATTGTTTGTTTGAAAGAAAGCAGCTCTTGATTGATGTACCATATGTTTCTCCCTTTCCTTCAAAACTGATGGAACCTTTAAACAAATGGCTAAAATCGAATGCCTTACCTCTATCATGAGGACAAAGCAAGGGTACAACTAAAAGGTTAGTCAACACCTCTATCGATCAAAGTTGTTTCCTGATTTCAGCAAAATTAATGACACCTCAAAAGCAGCTACATGTCGACTGACTGTTAGAGGGATTCCATCCACCACTTTTTTTGTTATTGCCATCATTATTTGTTTCACAGTCAAATGTATTTTGGGGATCCACAAAAAAACGCCACCACGACAGTCTTGTTATAGCAATGGATTCATTCTTTTCAATTGAATCTTAATGAAGGCATGGCATCAGCATGCATTATTTCACAGTGTGGGCTATTAGTTTTTGAGCAACAGTTGCAATTATAGTTGCAATCACAACTGTTTTGGTGAACTGGAAAGACCCAAAGCAAAAGAAAACAACTGAGATATATCAATCAGGCAGCAGTCTAAAGGAAACACGCTATCAGAGTTGTTAAATGTAAAGTACAGAAAGAATGCATATATATATTATGTCATATAATGAGCTTCTTATCTAAGTGTTTACTATAAATGAGATATTTGACATCCAAAACGCCAATAAACACACCTGTCTTTTTGTGACTTTTGACTTTGTTCAGGAGAGAGGACTAAAAACCAAAGACAATAGCTTGCCGTATGAAAGGCGGGCATTGTTTTCACAACCAAAAATATTTTAAAAGGCAGATAAAACAAATCTAGAGTGGCTATTGTACGCAGATTCCATAAATACAACAGCGCCATTGTACCATCAGTGACTAGCCCACAATAGGCCTACTGCCAAGTTTCCAAAGAAAGCAGCACTGCAAGGCCCCCTTCCCTCAGCACCCCTTTTTGTCAATAAAGATTTAAGAACCTGCCGACTTTGTGGTTGGTGTCATGATCCTGCCACTCCAGCCCGGGCTGTGCGGGTGCCCGCGCGGTTGCGCCTCATGCGGGCTGATTATCCAAGGTGTTTTATCTATTTAAAAATAAAATGAAATTTTTGATAGAAGGACATAATAATTTTAATTAATATTATTTTAATGTTAATATGTTAATATTTGTAACTTGGAGTTTAATATTTGAATCATTGCGGATTCCATACTACATCAAACTTATCTTTATCATGTTCATGCTGCATTGTAGCAATATCTCACATTAATCACAATAGACTGGATGTTTTTTTTAAAAGAAAATTATTTAAGTCTCTTCTTATTAAGTGCCTCCTAAATTGGATTGTCTTATTTGGTTTAACAGTCGCATGAGTAAAATAAATAACTCACCAGTTACACTACTTTGCTACTACTATGCTTCTGGATCCCATCTTATCCACCTGTGTAGTTTCAGTGTTTCCCTTCAGGTGTTCAGGCCAAGCCAATAGTAGGTGTACTGCCAGCATGAGCCTTATCATCACAGCAACAGAACCTCTTTACATGTCTGTTTACTGCTGAGCTCCTGGGTTCAATTCAATCTACGATATTAGAGCACAGTGCAACCATAATGGCCAACATCACCAGGAGAGTGCTGAGGAAACAAAATATTGGCAGTTTCTAAAATACTGCTTGGAAAATGTTCTGTGCTTTGCATCAAGTATACACCACTCATCTCATCAAAACTCTTTTTTGTATTACATATTTGATTTTGATCTAGTGAGTGTTGAATAAGCATTACACTAGGTGCAAAAACAGCTTTTACCAAGCAGTCACTGCGGATTAGCTGTCATGGAAATTCTGCAAATCATAACGTATCTTTATAGCTCCCCACTGCTGGATAATGTTCCTACCTATTTCACATTTATATACTATTATTATACATTCACACATTAGAAACACATTTGCAGGGATCCTGATCTCTGCAAGAGCCGAGCAGAGGTTGGTTGACCTCAAATGGCAGCTGATGTTCCCAAGCAACATTACAACTACCAGCCAGCATGTGTCTGAGTCCAACAAGCGAGCTGTGCTGCTGGAGCTGACAGCTGTATGGGAAGATCACTTGGATTAAATCCACGAGAGGATGCTCTTCAAGAACTCAAGGCTGGTCAGCAGGTTGATTGGAGAACAAGGTGCCTCCCAGTGGAAGCGGGATGGACAACCTTACCCTGCCTCTTTCTTTGACGGAGCCTACAGCAGTGAGGCATTGAGGGTGGAAAAAAAGGAGGAAAGCCATCCACAACACTACGAAAGTGGCAAAGAGGGCCTTAAGATGCTTATGGCTCAAAAGAAAAGATCCATTGAGTCGTTGTAGCTCTGCCATCTGGACACAAATCCGGGTCTGGGGTCACCTGAAGCGGGGTCCATAATGTTGCAATGTTGAGACCCAAAACAGCTGATGACTCTAGGAACATCACTGACAATGTGTTCAGAGGCATCCGGAAATGTGTTTACACACTCAATGCTCTGAGTTATCAGCGGCTGCCAGGAACAATGGGATGACAAACACTGAGAGGACTACTGAAAAGTCAGTGACTGTTTTAGATAATGTTGAACAAAATGGAAAGCACCACAAAGGGGGGGGGGGGGTACTGACCTTTGTCAGCCTTTCATTTGCGCCAACCTGCCAACACAGTCTGCATTGCCACCTGAATGAACAATGATGGAAGGAGCTCAGAAGACAATACTGGATTTGAGGGTTATGTAGGAGATGATGTCTGGGTGGCAACCTGGATATTCTGTAACTTGCACATTAAAGACATAACAATGACATCAAAGTCCCACACTTGGAAGTTGCTTGATGGTTGAAGGCTCAGTCTCGAGACCTGCTTGTGACTTGCACGTATGTGACTTACTCCCACCTCTGCCACTCATTCTAAGTAAGTAAGCAAAAGGTGGTCCACAACACATTTTGTTCGACAACCATTTACACTCACATTTATTTATATTGACAATTTAGGCTAAAGGAACCTAACGTGCATGTTTTTGCAATATGGGAGGAAACTGGAGTACCCATAGAAACACAAAAGCATTAGGGAAAATGCACAAACTCTACATGGGAAGGCCAGAGCCTGGATTTAAACCCCCAACCTCAGAACTGTGAGTCAAGATGTGCTAACCGGTCCTAAACCATGCCGCCTGGGGAAAAAAATCAGCATAATGGTTCTTACAATTTTCTGTTACCGTGTGATTCATTTTTATTGAATTTATGCTCTATAATTCCTGTAAGAGCTAACGGTGTAAGATTTTTTTTACAGTATTTTTTATCATCTTTAATATCCTTTTATCATCTTTGGAAGATAATTTAGAGCTGATGTGACTCAGTTGTTTGAGTGGGTCGTCCACTGACCGAAGAGTCTCTAGAATCCTGGAGGCTCCTTAATCCTGGCTCTGACTGTCTGCTGTTGAAGTGTCCCTGGGAAAGGCAGTGACACCTAAATTACCACCAAATCACCATTGTAAATGAGGACCTGTTCTCAGGTGCCTTAACTGGTAAAACAAAGTTCAACTTTGCAACTCATTTGGGTTGAAAGTGCCCAGATTGTCCCTTATCAAGGTGTTTTAGTTGGTGTTATTATACCTGGGAACTAAGACAACTCGATTTCACACTAATATGTGACATAAAACTGAGGTTTGCTAAGGTTGGGTCACTTACCTTCCTCAATTTAAATATGAAAAACAGCTCCACTCTGACTGGCCATTGGCAAATGGCGATATCTTGGTGGCCAGGCCAGGGATTTATTTCATTCAATGTGGTGGAGAATTTACGCTATCATCGCAAAGCAGAGTCCATCAAATGGATTGTTTGCTCATTACACCCACAAGTCACAACCCACAGAAGTAAGTAGTTTGTAAAGTAAAAGAGAAAGCGATATATGGAAAGCAGGTCACATTCCCTCACTATAATGTCACCAGATCACACGTTGAGCATACGACAGTGACATTTCACTTCAGTTACATTTAACATTTAGTGCACACATGTATGCATTTGTACACTGTATTTGCATGCCTTGTGGACGTCCATGCAGGTGACTTGCTCACTCCAAGCCCAGAAATACTCTTCCAGCAGTAAGTGAGAGCTCATTTCATGAAGCCATCCTGCAATGAAATGGGCTTGAACACAGCGCAATTCTGGTTCCGAAACACATGGGAATTTTTCCAAAAAGAATTTGGTAGGTGACATAAAGTTTAAACTTTGCACAAGATATAGGGTAGGGTAGGTATTGTCACTGAGCAATTTTTCTTCCCGAGATGAATGAGCAGTCACTTGAATATTAATTGATGCAACTATGTGACACTGTCTGCAATTTCAAACCTTGTGCGAGCAGTTTGGGGGTTCAAACGGTTTCCCAATAATCAACAAATTGCATAGATGTTAAATATAAACCAGGTCCCAAACTCATTTTGATCTCTCTCACAGTGGACATGCGCCTACGATGAAAATTTCAGAGCCCTCCATGGTTTCTAAGTGGGAGGATTTGCAATAGATCAGGGTGTTAAAATACTGTATGTTTACTTTATGTTTTGTATGAAATGGGGAAATAATATTTTTATGTCATGATCTTTAAGGAGAAACTAAGTTTATGCTAACGTGTATTTGTGTTGCATATCGCGCATAAAAGCAGAGCACAAACATGCAGACTTCAACGGAGAGATCTTCGAGTGAGCGAGTGCATTGAGGGAGAGAGGGGTGCCTTGCTCAAGGGCACAATGACAGTACTCAGAAAGCAGACTTGAATACCTCCCAGAACTAGTTCCCACTTCACTTTTCTCCATAGCGGGAATCAAATCAAACCATAAACTTCCGGTTACAAAGCAAAGGCAAATGACAGCAGAGCACAAACTTTTTATAATAACTCACATTTGTTACATTAATCCTTTAAACATCCATTACATAATTCATACTTCACTTTTATCCCTGGAAAAAAGAAACTCATTATCGCTACTAAAGCTGAGGTGAGCATTTTGCAATAACACTCTAAGTAGCTGTTTCATAAATACATCATTCTTAGCAGGATGTTTATGGCCTCGAAGACAGGAATTATACATTCCTAAATGAGTTTTGCCCATCACAGATAACCAAAGAAAAATCAGCCTTTAACAAGCAAGCACAGGGGTTGGTGCATGAATGCAAACAATGGCATTTGCATCCCTGGGAAGTAAAACTCCTAAATATGTTTTATACATTCAAAAATATTTTTTGAATCAAGCAAGGTCTCTTAATATTTGACAAAATCAAATTTTAGACTTTACCAAGAAATACGATAACTTAAATGCTTTTTTTAATCCATATTTGTTTTACTCCTTGCACCAGCTATAGATCATTGGGTTTTTTGGTTTGTTTTTTGAAAAAAATGTAGTTTAAAATTACACTTCAGTCATGTCTCTGTTGTTTTTAGTTTTGTTTTTCTCAGTCTCGTTACGCGACACACTAAAATCCCGGTGTCCAGAGGAAGTTGCATCACTTGGATACCCTCCAGGGCATTGGAAGGCCAAAAGTACCTTCACTTATTTATTTATTTTTCTAAATAATTCATGACATGACTGTAAATTGCCCCTAGGTGTGATTGTGAGTGCGACTGTTGTCTGTCTCCATGTGCCCTGAAATTGGCTGGCAACCAGTTCAGGGTGTACCCTGCCTCCTGTCCGTTGACAGCTGGGATTGGCTGCGGCATTCCCCCGACCCTTGTGAGGATAAGCAGCTCATAAAATCAATGGATGGATGGATGGATTCATGACATTGGTGATGATGACATGAGCCAACACCCATATTAAGTAGTTCAATCTGTTTATTATGAGATTTAGAGTTGTGGGGGGGGTTCAAATTTCAAAAACAATCTCATAGTTACAAGCAAATGTACTGATTCAATGGAATGGCCCACATATTGTGTGTAGCAAGGGTTGTAAACAATGGTCTGTTAAAATTTTTGAATGTTTTTCAGGAGTGGTAGTACAGTGTTTAGGACTTGAAAACAATCTGGCCCGTAGAATTATCCATCCATCCATCCATCCATTGTCTTAGCTGTTTAACCTCACAAGGGTCACGGGAGTGGTGGAGCCTATCTCAGCTGTCAACGGTCAGGATGGGGGGTACACCCTGAAGTGGTTGCCAGCCAATTGCAGGGCACATAGAAACAAACAGCAACACTCACAATCACACCTAGGGACAATTTAGAGTGTCCAATTAATGTTGCATGTTTTGGGGATGTGGGAGGAAACCGGAGTTCCCACAAGTATAATTAATTTTCTGAAATAACACCATTTATGTTGGTGAGGCCCCGTAGCTCAGTGGTTAGAGCACTGGTTTGGTAAACCAGGGGTTGTGGGTTTGTATCCCACTGGGGCCTCCACTCCCTGAGAAGGGTTGTGTCAGGAAGGGCATCCAGCGTAAAAAAATTGTGCCAAACATATGTGTGTTCATCTGAGATGACACGCTGTGGTGACGCCGAAAGAAGAAGAACACCATTTATGTTGGTGTGTACTATTTTCTGAAGGTAAAATTGCTGCTCCATCCTTCAGGTCACAGGTCCCTCTGGTGAATTGCAACAACGTAACAAGACAGCAGCGTGAGTGACAAAGATGGACCATTTGTAAAAGAACCAAAAATAGGGGGCTCTGAAGGGACTCAAATACAAACTGTAAATTCAAAAAGGTAATTTGCATCTGAGGAAAACTTTTTGCAAATCATGAAACTTGAAACTTGAACTTCACAGTAAAGACATTTTGTCACTGTAAGTTAGAAGAAAATTAGTTTTGTTTCAAAACAACACTATTATGACCTATTATTGAACAACAACTGCCAATACTTTAAATACCTGGCAAATTCATTTTATTTTATTTTATTTTAAAAAGGACAATTCACTGGATGATGGCTTTACAGTTGTTGATCAAATTATAGGAAAAAGACCCATCACAATTTTGATTTGTAACAATTCTGAAGCGCCTTTTTTATCATATGACTGATATTATGTTTATTAGTTTAACAAAGAAACGTTGAAAATATTTCCTATTGACATTTTGAATGGGTTGGTAACACAAATATATATATAACTCAACATAGGACTTATAATCAATCTTATTACTGTCAGACTGTTTGCATGTTTTGTTTTTTTTGTTTTTTAAGGAGGAATGCTACTTCCCACCTACATTCCAAAAACATCCATGTTAGGTCCTGCAAAGACACTAACTTCTCAATATGTGTTAGGTATTATCTATGTCATCTTTGCTTAAGTCGGTCGTGTGATGCTGGCCAGCTCGATGAATAAGCGCATTTATGATTTCTGAATAAGTATGTGAGGAAAAATGCAGCGATGACATATTTTGATTTATGGATCACGGTACGAGCCTTTCTCATTTCTTTGGGACCAATTATTCCATTGACTTGGATAGATGTATGGTATGTGCAGGCAAAAAAGAGCAATAAGAAAGGAGAAAGGCAAAGCTGGCGGCACGGTGATTCAGCTGGTAAAGCGTTGGCCTCACAGTTCTGAGGTCCCGGGTTCAATCCCGAACCCGCCTGTGTGGATTTTGCATTTTCTTCCTGTCCTTGCGTGGGTTTTCTCCGGCCACTCCAGTTTCCTCCCACATCCCAAAAACATGCAACATTAATTGAACACTCTAAATTGCGCCTAGGTGAGTGCGGTTCTTTGTCTCTATGTGTTGAGGGCCAGCGGCATGGGGGTAGACCCAAATGCAGGACTACCAGGCAAGCCATAATGTTCGGGGTGGGTTTACTCTCAACTAAGGTCATACACAGTTTAAGCAGTCCAAGAAGGCAGAGGCAGAAAAACGCTAGGCTAGGCAAGATCCGAAAAAGCTGAAACAAGGTCTGATGACTATCTATAACTTTGGTCATCGCCGAAACGTGGTCATCAGTCTGCCGAGGATCGGTCGACATCAAGACGTGGTCATCAAGCGGCCGGGCATTGGTCGCCATCGAGGTGTGGTCATCAGGCAGCCTGGGATCGGCCGCCACCGAAATGTAGACATCAGCCAGCCGAGGATCGGGCAGCATCAAGGTGTCGTCACCAGGCAGCCGGGGATCGGCCACCACCGAAACAGGAACGTTAGGTGGCCGTGGACCAGTTACCACCGGAACAGGAGCAGAAGGTGGCCGAGGATCTGTCTCCATCCAGGCGTGGTCATCAGGCTGCCCAGGATCAGTCGCCATCAAAGCGTGGTCATCAGGCGGTTGGGGATCGGTCACTGCTGAAACACGAACGTGAAGCAGCTCTGGACCATTCGCCAACAGAACAGGAACGTGAGGCAACCGTAGAGTCGACACCGGCGAGACGGGCATCTGAGGAGTCGTCGCCGACGAGACGGGCGGCCATGGACTCGTCTCTTTGTGAGCTGCGTGCGTGTCTTGAAGTGTGACCCAGTGACACCTGGGAGGCGATGCCCCCCTCCCGACCTCAAGCTGATACCCCTGAACACTGGGAAGCGATGTCTCCATCCTGAAAGACAATCTTGGTTGGTTTGAGTTCACTTTCTACACTCTTCAGGCTTGTCTTAGCAGTTTTTCTAGGAACATTTCTGACATCGGCCCAGCCGCGACATGAGGAAGGCGCGGGTGTGGATCGGTTGCCGATGAGACATGAGCGAGAGGTGGCTGAGGATCGGTCGCCGGAACAGAAACAAGGGGCCGCCGCCGGTCGATTAATCTCCGCTGAGTCCGGTTCATGAAAACCGCAAATTCATAGTTCATCGTTGAATACTTCCGCTCCCATTGATCCTATGTATGGCGGTAGAAGGCAGCAATTTCTTCAGCCCACTGCACTTGAAAGGCAGTGAATTAATCATCCCTCTGGGCTTGAAGCTTTGCATCTATCAGCTTTGAGTCTGATGGGTCCATGTCTGGCTAGTTCATTCTGTCAAGGGCCAGTGGCATGGGGGTGGACCCAAATCCAGGGTTCCCAGGTAAAGGCATAATTTTAGTGGTTTTATTCCCAACTAAGGTCATACACAGTTTAAGCAGTCCAAGAAGGCAGAGGCACAAAAACGTGAGGCTAAGTATGATCCAAAAAACCTGAAACAACGTGGTCAAACTAAAAAGGCACAGACTTGCTGTGACAAAAGACTGCTCTACACTAACTTACGCACAGTAGCCGAATATCCCAGAATGCAGTGAAGCACGCAGAACGAACTGCCAAATGTTGATGACACATTTACCACTTAAGTACTTATTATTGTAATGTCCATTGTCCTTTAGTGTCCAAAATGCAACACAGCTGTGACAGCTTTCAGAGGTGATACCGCCCAGGGCAGTGTCCTGGCCATGCCCATGACACTTTGTGCCCTGCGATTGGCTGACAACCAATTCAGGGTGTACCCCACCTCCTGCCCGTTGACAGCTGCAATAGGCTCCAGTTCTCCCATGACCCTTGTGAGGGAAAGCGGCTAAGAAAATGGATGGATGGAGTTTAGTTAGGTCATGCAAAAAACCTTTAGGAACCCTTTTCATGTGTCACAACTTCGAAATAAGAAAGCTGTACAGGTTAATATTTAAGGGGCACTAACTTAAGCTCTCCATTGGTGTGCACTTTCATTACCACGATGACTAATTGGGAATCAGTTGAGCAATCAATGGTTATCGGGATGCTAATGACTAACATTTTTAAGTGTGTGGGACAACACCAGGTAAACATTTCCACTCCATCATCAATATTCATCCATCGATCCATTTTCTTAGCCACTTATTCTCACGAGGGTCGTGGGAGTGCTGGAGCCTATCCCAGCTGTCAACGGGCAGGAGGCAGGGTACACCCTGAACTGGTTGCCAGCCAATCGGAGGGCACATCAAGATAAATAGCCGCACTCACAATCACACCTAGGAGCAATTTAGAGTGTCCAGTTAATGTTGCATGTTTTTGGGATCTGGGAGGAAACTGGAGTGCCCGGAGAAAACCCACACAGGCACGGAAATAACATACAAACGCCACACAGGAGGGGCCGGGATCGAACCCTGGATCTCAGAAATGTGAGGCCAACACTGTACAGCTGAATCCACCGTTCCACCCCATCATCAACATGCAACTGCCAATTACAAGCCTTTTTTAAAAATTATTTCACTGAACACAATTAAAATAACACAATGTGAAAAAACATGCTCACAACGTATCAATTATAAGTGTCATACATCAACATAGAAAGCAAAACCCCTTTGAAAAAAAAAACACAGTATGGCTCACCTTTTGGTCGGCAAAGCATGTCACAGGGCAATCTGATTCGAGTAAGTGATACAAGCAGGCCACAAAGTACGAAAGCCTGCAAATGGGTGTGATTTAGAGGCCAATTATTTTGCACCCAACAGAATGCCAGCGGTTCACCTGCTCAAAGCCTGTGCTGAATACCAAAAAGGATAGAAGCAATAAGAGGCACAAGTACACAATGCAGGGAAGTAGCAGTTCTACAGTGAATAAGTGCCGAAGGTAGCATGGCGTTATGGAAAATGTGACCTTTGTACAAAGGCAAAAATCAGGGATTCAAGAGGTGAGGTTAGTAATAAATCACAATATTTTCAAGCATTTAACATGCGCCACAGACCCGTTATCTAGACTAGATGAAATCCGTTTACCATGTTGCGAACGGATACCTAATAGATCAATGTCTGCCCATCTATGCCAGCATGGCCACAAACTACATATTGAAATATCAAGAATTAATATATTTTTCAAAATAGAGAAATAAATTGAGATGAAGGGTTTCTTTGCTGTTTTAATGAGCATTGGGTCTTAATTATTCACACCAACATCCATCCATCCTCTTTGTTGCTTAACCTCACACAGCTGGGTTCAGGATTGAACCTGGGACCTCAGAACTGTGAGGGCAAGGCTTTACCAGCTGCGCCACCATGCCACCTCCACACCAACAACATATTATAATTAAATGAATAACTAACCTGCTTCTACTGCTGATAGTGTACAGTAGCTGACTTTTGAGCACCAGATGTAGGATCACTTCACTTTTTTCATCACACCCATGCTGTGATTGAATGAAATTGGTTGAGTTGTCTCGTCTACATTTAGCCTTAATTCAGAAGGGTTGGCTTCATCTCATTCTAGCCCTTAACATGATAAAACACACATTACACAATAAATTTTCCATGAAATAATGGATGAATGAAAAGTTAATTTTTTTCACTAAATCTATTATTTAAGCCCATTGCACACTGACCTGTATGACCCAACGCAAACCAGCTGTTGCACTGTTTGCAAGGTTCGGCAGCTAGTTTGCCGACGGCTGGCCAATTGTTTGGCTGAAATTCAAAATTTCCAACGTTGTAAATGTAGCAGCCGATGAAAATTGCACATGAGCTCTCACATCCACCAGAAATTGTTTCTGGGGAGTGGTAGTGATGGCTAAAAGTGTGAGATGGGTGGATTGCGTTGAAAGTGGTGAATTGAGTGAAGGGCCGTTATCCAGCACTCAATGTATTAACCACTCGCAAAACTAGTTTGGCACAGTTGTTAAGTCAGATGCCCTTCCTGACACAATACACTCATTTTATATCCTGGGTAGGGCCCAGCCATTGCTGAGTATTGGAGCGCTACCTGGGAATCTAACCTGTGCTACCTGTTCTGCACCACCATTAATTTGTCATAAGCGCAAAATATATGTGGTGTTGTAATACCAATAACTAAACCAGAAGTCAGTAACCCAAAATGTTAAAAGAGCCATATTGAACAAAAAAAAGTAAAAAACAAACCTGTCTGGAGCTGCTAAAAAATGAAAAGCCTTGTTTAAGCCCTATGATGAAGGCAACACATGCTGTACGTGTCTATATTAGCCCACTATCCAAATGTCATTATGAGCATTCATGATCGAAGGTTTATTTTTCCTGCATCAAGAATGACGCACCATGGGACAACTCTGCTGTACAATAGTGTCTTAAGTTTCATTCCGCTCCATTCCATTATTGATGTATTGGGAATGGTTATCCATCCTTTTCTGAGCTGCTTATCCTCACAAGGGTCGCGGGAGTGCTGGAGCCCAACCCAACTGTCCACAGGTAGGAGGCAGGGTACACCATCAACTGGTTGCCAGCCAATTGCAGGGCACATAGAAACAGAACACAGTCACAGCCACAATCATACCTAGGGGCAATTTAGAGTGTCCAATTAATGTTTTTGTGAAGTGGGAGGAAACCAGAGTTCCCGGAGAAAACCCCCGTAGGCACGAGGAGAACATGCAAACTCCACACAGGTGGGGGCAGGATTGAGTCCTGGATTTCAGAAGTACAGTGAAGAAAATAAGTATTTGAACACCCTGCTATATTGCTAGTTCTCCCACTTAGAAATCATGGAGGGGTCTGAAATGTTCATTGTAGGTGCATGTCCGCTGTGAGAGCGATAATCTCAAAAGAAAAATCCAGAAATCACAATGTATGATTTTTTTTTAACGATTTACTTGTGTGATACAGCTGCAAATAAGTATTTGAACAACTGTGAAAAACAATGTTAATATTTGGTACCGTAGCTTTTGTTTGCAGTTACAGAGGTCAAACTTTTCCTTTAGTTGTTCACCAGGTTTGCACACAGTGCAGGAGGGATTTTGGCCCACTCCTCCACACAGATCTTCTCTAGATCAGACAGGTTTCTGGGCTGTCACTGAAAAACAGAGTTTCAGCTCTCTCCAAAGCTTTTCTATTGGGTTTAGGTCTGGTGACTGGCTAGGCCACGCCAGAACCTTGATATGCTTCTTACAGAGCCACTCCTTGGTTTTCCTGGCTGTGTGCTTCGGGTCATTATCATGTTGAAAGACCCAGTCACGACCCATCTTCAATGCTCTGACTGAGGGAAAGAGGTTGTTCCCCAAAATCTCACAATACATGGCCGCGGTCATCCTCTCCTTAATATAGTGCAGTCGTCCTGTTCCATATGCAGAAAAACACCCCCAAAACATGATGCTATCACCCCCATGCTTCACAGTAAGGATGGTGTTCTTGTGATAGAACTCATCCTTCGTCTTCCTCCAAACATGGTTAGTGGAATACTGACCAAAATGTTCAATTTTGATCACATCTGACCACAAAACCTTCTTCCACAACTCCTATGTATCATCCAAATGGTCAGTGGCAAGCTTAAGACGGGCCTTGACATGTGCTTGTTTCAGCAGGGGTATCTTTCATGCCATGCGTAATTTCAAACCATGACGTCTTAGTGTATTACCAACAGCCACCTTTTAAACGGTAGTCCCAGCTCTTTTCAGGTCATTGACCAAGTCCTGTCGTGTCGTCCTGGGCTGATTCCTCATCTTTCTAAGGATCATTGAGCCCCCACGAGGGGATATCTTGCATGGGGCTCCATTCCGATTGAGATTAACTGTCATGTTTAGCTTCTTCCATTTTCTAATGACCGCTTCAACAGTGGACCTTTTTTCACCAAGGTGCTTGGCAATTTCTCCATAGCCCTTTCCAGCCATTTGGAGCTGTACAATTTTGTCTCTGGTGTCTTTGGAAAACTCTTTGGTCTTGGCCATGTTACAAGTTTGAGTCTTACTGATTATATGGGGTAGACACGTGTCCTTATGCAGCTAACAACCTCACACAGGTGCATCTGATTCAGGATAGTACATGGAGTGGAGTTGGATTTTTAAAGGCAGACTAACAGGTCTTTGGGGGTCAGAATTGTAGTTGATAGTCAGGTGTTCAAATACTTATTTGCAGTTGTATCACAAAAATAAATCGTTAAAAAAATCATACATTGTTATTTCTGGATTTGTCTTTTTAGGTTATCGCTCTCACAATGGACATGCACCTACGATGAAAAGTTCAGACCCCTCCATGATTTCTAAGTGGGAGAACTTGCAATATAGCAGGGGTGGTCAAATACTTATTTTCTTCACTGTATGAGGCCAACGCTTTACAGCTGCACCACCATGCCGCCCCAATCAGTATTAGTATTAGAAGACTATTTGAGTCGTCACTTTCAACTGCTCTCTTTGCACAAGTGTCATTGCACTGGTGTATAACGGGAACTGTAAACGGGTAAGGGCACTCTGTATAAGCTTCACGTAATGTGGGGCATTCATGCACTCTTAACTGCGCTAAAGGAAGAAGACTCTGCATCTTGTACATCTGTGAGTCTTATGAGGAATAGTTTCTATTAACTGAATGTCTCTTGTTCTTTGTTCTGTTAATTAGTTTGTTTGTTCTTTGTTCTGAATGTCGTACCAGGGTGGCACCGAGTTCTGGAGACAAATTCCTTGTGTGTTGTTACTTACTTGGCCATTAAAGTTGATTTTGATTCTGATTTCATTTCAGAAAGAACACAAAAAAAGTACATAAGTGTATCATGTCATACGAGTGTAAAAAATTTTGTAACTGAAGAAATGCTCCAAGAAGCAAACTTGTACAATCTGCAACTAGTTGGACAGGCAGTCAAAACAAATGCCAAAATTGGAGCAAATTTTGAGTATGCACATGCACATGATGTTTATGCAGACTTATCTGCGTACAAGACACCCCATATTATGGACTGCAAACTGATTCACTTTGACGAAAACCTTCATGTGTCACAAGATGCAAACATTTCATTAGTTTAACGCTTCATCTACTAGATCAATGTAGCAATTTATGATCTTATTACTAAGTACATCGATCTGAGCTTGCCATGTTGGCCTTTTCAGGCAAGATATATTAATCTAGAAGACTTTTAAGAGACAATCAATCAATTGTATCACTACTGTGTGTTTCTTTCGGCTTGTCCCTTTCGGGGTCGCCACAGCGTGTCATCTCAGATGAACCCATATATATGTTTGGCACAATTTTTACGCCGGATGCCCTTCCTGACGCAACCCTTCTCAGGGAGTGGAGGCCCCATTGGGATACGAACCCACAACCCCTGGTTTACTAAACCAGTGCTCTAACCACTGAGCTACGGGGCCTCAATTGTATCACTACTATTACTCTATATAACTAATTATTTATTTGATTTAAGTTTTTTTAAGACTTGAATGACAAGGACATCAAAAGATGTCAGAACCATATACCAGCAGGTAACAAACACATGATGGTGGATGGCAGATTAGAAACCAGCGAGCGGGTATTCAATCTACCATCGCGGTCCAGCTTTTGCAAAGACAGAGATGCTCCAAATAACTCACCCAACTGTTTTCTCAAAACACTTGCTAAGGAGGTACAATGGATTTTCACACAATGCTGCCCCTCCTGGCACCTGCAGCAATGCCAGAAAATAAAAAGGCATATCTCACAACATGGTGTTTTTGTGGGGCACATGACTTGCAGAGAACAACAGCAGCAGAAAATAAGTACTGTCAGTTTTGATTCGGTTGTGCGCTTTAGGCTGTCTGTCCACACAAACACAAAACATTTTATCATTCACGACTGCTTGAAAAACTCGCTACTCTTTGCAAGATAGTACCTGTGTAATCCTGTCGCCAGTATGCCAGTGGGCCGAGTTTTCAGTACTGCTGGTGACAGAGTCAGTGCACAAGTGTTCTGTCACCTTATAGAACAGTTGATGTTTTGGGGGGAAAAAAGACTAGTAGAGAACCTGGAGAGTCATTTGTTAAACTTGATCTTATGTTGAATTTTAGTGCACTGTTTGTTTGATAAAATGATCATCGCAGTTTTAACCACCGCTCGTTAAACCTGAAGTGATGTTAGTTGCAGTATATTTTCAATTAATATTAAATTCTTATTTTTATGTTGATGCATTTCTTTTTGATATTTGGAGTGTATTATTTTTATTGTGAAAAATAAAAGCAGAGGTGGCTGGTAAACCTTATTTTTAAATTTTGGCGGCACTTATTCTGTTATTTCATTTTTTTGTGTGTTGTATTGTTTCATTGAAGATTTATTAAACATTCCAAGAGCAGACATTTTACCTCCTGTTCATTCACATGAAGTGTTGTTTGCACTTCATTACAAAAAAATGTGAATACATTTTGTTTTTATAGTTGTCTACTTGTTCAGTTATTATATCCATAGATATATATTTTTTTTCCCAAGAAGCAACAGGAATCCAGGAAACTTCACCTGTAATGTCCAATATCCAGGTATCTATTTCAGTCCCACTAGTTTTTCTCCAAAAGGTTACTGGATCCATTTCAAGCACATCAATTGTTTCGGATCATATTGTTCTAGATGAACCAGTATCGTCCTTATCTCATATCAGCCAACACTAATCATGATAAGCATCAAATCATTGTTACAACTAATCATTACACACCCCCCCTCCCATCCTTCAAAAAAAGACAACAGCGGAAATCTGGTTCGAGTTGGTAATGCTTCCTTTTTATACCTACTGAAAATTGTTATTGTCATGTTGCCTTTCAAAGGAGAATCAAATATCTGAGGCGACATTCCAGGAAAACCTCTGAAAGAATAAAGCCTGAGTAAAAGAAATTCCTTCCTCTGCAAAGATTTCAGACTTGCTATGGTACATCTCTAACAAGCGCAGGAAAGGGGATGATTACTTGAAAAAAAAAAGCATATGGAATGTAACGATACTATTGAAAACAATGTCAACGTTTCCAAGCAAGAGGAAACCCACTGCGGTGCCCACTGAAGTCAAAAGATGGCTCAGAGAAAAGCTGTCATGGTTCAGTGGCCCAAAGTAACTTCATAATGAATCAGAGTGTTTTCTCTGGTCCAACCTGTAAGCCATCAAGGTGTTGAACCTAAAATAACTTGAAATGAACACTGTCAGATAAATTTAACTTGTGAGAGAATTAATGCGAGCACAGGAGTTTTCCTTGAAACAATTATTCATGGGTCACAATGGCGATGATAAGAATGCCAAGCAGTGTTGTTTCTTGTTAAATTATTGTGTCGTACCTGTTGGGTCAGAGTCACCAAGGCTGTGTGCATCCAAATGATGAATGTATTTTTCTATTTTTTTTATTTATTTATCGCAGGGTGAAGAAAAATACCACAACACCATCTGATGAAATTACACTCACTATTAAAAGATGATGAGAGCAGATGACAAGGTGTGAAATGATAAATTGTACACAGAGCTGAAAAGGAGGAGAGGAGTAAACACCAGATGAGCTAAACAACTGCAATACCCCCGTTTAATACATCACTGAAAATTAAGCACGTGGTGTTCATCGATGTCTCAAGGGCGTTGCTCATTTTTATGCTTGCTGCGTGTTGAAAAGACACAATCCACTTTACACTATTGCATTGTTTACGAATCAGTGGTACTTTTATGCAACTTCTGTTTGAGTGAACGTGGTCCTTCTACCACCACAATCATACAGTACGTATGCGTCAGTTCAGAAGAGGCAGGAGAAGTCTTGGATTACCCAAAGAGTGGGAACAATGCATATTTAAGCAACGTCACTTTAGGCCAATCTAATTTCCCTTTCATTTGCAGAAAGATAAGAATCCAGTAAATGATATTGCTCGCGGTAGCCCAGAGAGGACGTTCTCATCCCCCAACACACAATTTTGTTGTGGGGGATTCCACCCTGAAAGGATCTTCACGATGCACTCATGCACTGCAAGTTGTCATTCTTTACTAAGAACTGAAGTTTTGCACAATGCATAAAGAGAAAAACGCAAAACAAGCCACAAACCAGGAAATTTGTTGCAGTATAGTGTGGTAAGTTTATATGATTAACTGGTAAACTGAAGCTGAAGTGAAAATGAGAGCAGCATAATGTGCGTGCAGGGATGGGAAAGGGAGGTTTTTTTGTGCCAAGGCACATCTGCACTAGGGCTACACTTGCACAAGATCAGGATCCTTAATCTGCGAGTTTTTATACCATTTTAAATCTTTGTTGCAAACTACTGCAACACATAGCAACATAATTCCTGAAGACCAAATAAATAGTTTTAAAACCATGCTGATATATACACACAAATTCCATTTCCTCACGGTCTTATCCAATTCTCTAATGCTGTCATGATCCTGCCGCTCCAGCACGAGCTGTGCGTGTTTCCGCGCAGGTGCGCTGATTGGCACCTGCGCCTCATGCAGCCTGATTATGCTGTGGATTTATATGACCGCGATGACAACTGGCCGGCGCCAGTTCGTTGATCTTCATGTCCCGTTCGTGTGCTCCGGTATAACCTGATTGAACCTGTGTGTACCGACCTTCGTCCGTTCTCCGACCAACCTTGTAAGCCTGACTCCTTCGTTACTTCTCTCTGCTTTGATTGTTCTCCTGTGTACCGACTCCTGCCTGCCCGCTCAGCTGCTCTCTTCGCCCAACGTCCCAACTCCCGCTGCTGCACCGGACTGCCTGCTCGATCACCTCCCTTTGCATATAATAAACGTGTCTCCTTGAACTACCTTGCATCTTCCGAGTCCTGCATTTGGGCCCTACTCTCGTTCTGATGGGACATGATAGAACGAACTGGCCATCACAGGACCCAGCAGGAAAGACCCGGCGTCGCCGGGACCAACGCAAGGTAGACCGTCTGCCGGAGGACCAAGCCTGTCCGATCCGGGTAGGCTCCCTGATGTCCTCCGCTTCCGTGTCTTACGTTCCGCCAGCGAGGTATGAATACGTCCCGGACACGACCCGTCCGGCTCCTCATATTCTTATGGACTTTGACTTTTCGGAATATGAGGAGGACCGTGATTTGTATGACCGGCTGCCGGAGTACGACTCCGATTATTCTGACTATGAATCTGCTCGTCCGATCTTTCATCCCAGTCAGTTTGTTTCACCTCCCCGCGTTTCCAGCACCCGAGCGTCTTCGCCCGGTAGGTTTAAGTACACCAATCCGTATGAGGGAACCCGCTTGGCCATCTACCCGGGACCTCCGCGTGGCGGCCAGAGGAGACGCCCCGTCCGGGCGCTCCCCGGTGCCTCCCGCTGCGCGGCAACTAAGACATCGTCCTCCCACTCCTCGCCGGCAACGGCGAAACCGGCAGACCCGCAGCTGGTGGCGAAGCTTCCAGCCCAGAGGGAGGAGGAGCCGCCAAATCACGAGGCGTTCTGCCGCGAAATGTGGGCGCAGATAGAGCGGCAGAGCTCCGGATTGGCGGCTCTCACGGTCCAGGTCCAGCAAGGATTGGCGAACCCGCCGAGCTACGCTGACATTGCAACGGCGATGGACTTGCTGCTGATGCAGGTTCACATGGCAGTTGGAACTGACCCGCTCCCGAGACACGCCCACGTGTCAGTTTCGACTGACTCGCTGCCTACTCTCGTTCACGTTGCCATGGAAACCGACCCACCCCGTCGCCAAGTGCACGCCACAGTGGGTACGGACTCGCCACCTTGCCAAGTGCACGTCGCAGTGGGAGCAGACTCGCCACCTCGTCAAGTGCACGTCGCAGTGGGTACGGACTCGCCACCTCGCCATTCCCACGTCGAGGTTTTGGCTGTTCCGAGCAGAGTTTACGCGGCAGGTGGCGACGTCTCCACAGCCGCTTCTCGTCCGTGCTCTGGAGTACCAGTGGCGACCGGCCCGCGGACGCTCCACACTCCTGCTTCGTCAGCGACTGGCGCGGTCGCCCCCGTTCCTGCTCTGTCGGCGACCGGCCCGCGGTCGCTTCCCATTCCCGCTCTGTCGGCGACGGGCACACCCATTCGTTCCCGTCCAGGAGGTGGCGACGGTGACACTGACACTGCCTTCTCACATTCCTGTCCAGGAGGTGGTGACGGTTCCCCAGCCGCCTCACGTTCCCACCCAGGAGGAGGTGGAGTTGGTGATGCTGCCTCCGCCTTCTCACGTTCCTGTCCAGGAGGTGGCGACAGTTCCCCAGCCGCCTCACACTCCCGTCCAGAAGGAGGTGGAGTTGGAGATGGTGCCTCCTCCTTCTCACGTTGCTGTCCAGGAGGTGGCGATGGTGTCGCCGCCTTCTCACGTTGCTGTCCAGGAAGTGGCGATGGTGTCGCCGCCTTCTCACGTTGCTGTCCAGGAGGTGGCGATGGTGTCGCCGACTTCTCACGTTGCTGTCCAGGAGGTGGCGATGGTGTCGCCGCCTTCTCACGTTGCTGTCCAGGAGGAGGCGATGGTGTCGCCGCCTTCTCACGTTGCTGTCCAGGAGGAGGCGATGGTGTCGCCGCCTTCTCACGTTACTGTCCAGGAGGAGGCGATGGTGTCGCCGCCTTCTCACGTTGCTGTCCAGGAGGAGGCGATGGTGTCGCCGCCTTCTCACGTTGCTGTCCAGGAGGAGGCGATGGTGTTGCCGCCTTCTCACGTTGCTGTCCAGGAGGAGCTGGGGAGTTCTGTGGAGCCACTCTGGAGCTGGAGAGACTTCGGGATGGCGGTCATGGCTCTGGTCCTTCTCTCCATCATCCTATTCGCTCCAGATGGCTCCCAGCCGCTTCATGACCTGGCCTCGTTGGTGACCAATCCACGGCTGCCTACTGACCAAGCCTCGGTGGCGGCCAATCCCTGGTCGTCTTGCAACCACGGCATGGGAGGTTCTCGTCCGGAGCAGTGGCCTGCCTCGTTCTGGTTCCTGCTTCGCCGTTTGGTTCCTCACAGAGGTCGTCCGCCCGAATCGCCCCTTGGGGACCCTGGTGCTTGGCGTCCAGGTCGTCCTCCTGACCTGTCCACCCGGATGCCTTGTGTTTGGTGGCCTGGATGGCCACCAGACGGGGGTTCGGGGGGGGGGGGCGTGCCCTCCTCCGGACACCCCTTCCGCCCACCCCTGCCTGTGTTAATTATTGTCTGTTTTTTCGTTTAGGCACGTCTGGGAGCCGTGCCTTTGGGGGGGGGGGGTACTGTCATGATCCTGCCGCTCCAGCATGAGCTGTGCGCGTTTCCGTGCAGGTGCGCTGATTGGAAGGTGCACACCTGCGCCTCATGCAGCCTGTTTATGCTGTGGATTTATATGACCGCGATGACAACTGGCCGGCGCCAGTTCGTTGATCTTCATGTCCCATTCGTGTGCTCCAGTATCCCTGATTGAACCTGTGTGTACCGACTTTCATCCGTTCTCCGACCAACCTTGTAAGCCTGACTCCTTCGTTACTTCTGCCTGCTTTGATTGTTCTCCTGTGTACCGACTCCTGCCTGCCCGCTCACCTGCTCTCTTCGCCCGACGTCCCAACTACCGCTGCTGCACCGGACTGCCTGCTCGATCCCCTACCTCTGCATATAATAAACGTGTCTCCTTGAACTACCTTGCATCTTCCGAGTCCTGCATTTGGGCCCTACTCTCGTTCCGATGGGACGTGACAAATGCCATTCTTGCAGATATTTTATCTTGAAAGTATGAAATATGGGATCGATTGCAAAAAAAAAAAAATACCAAAAGATGTATGCGATGAATGTCAAGATTCAGTAAACTATTGATGTTTCTTGAAAAAAAATTATCCAGGGAGTTGAGAGGCATATAGTCATCAATAATTTGTTACTATAAACTGTACATGCTTTTTTTATTCATGTAAACTCAGCCACAAGAGTGTGCAACACTGATTCAAAGTGCAAAACTGTGTAAAAATATTTTGGGAGAAAGAGATACTTTTTAATAATCCTTTCAGAACTGCACATTTGCCACAAAGATCAGCACCTGTTAGGTTTAAATGATAAGAACCAGTAAAGGAGGGAAGTTCATGCTACTAATATTCAAATGCAGCAGAAATACAGGAGGAGATTTTCAATGCTTGATGTGTCAGTGTCTCACCAAGCGAAATTAACCAATTTAGTCAGAAGAGAGGAGCCAAAGGGGAATGTAGTGGAAAGCTTCCCACGGAATTTTTGATATGCACTTAATAAGAGTCAAATTGTCTTGTCTTCTTTGATTCTGCTGACAATGCTGATATACTGTTTAGACTGTAAAGGGATGCAGGGACTTCCTTGTTTCCTTTGTTCCTGTAGAAAACACTAATGGAGAGTAGTACTCAGCTCATGTGGTACACGAGACATAGACTACTTTATCATGTCTAATAAATGGTGGCAACCTGCACCAGCTGCTACTTCAGTTTGAATGTTAAGCATCAAAAATCGCAACTACTAAATACAACCTTGTTTTTCCAAATTGATTGTGTATAGAATGAGGCACCGTTTAATAATTCCAACTCATTAGAGCATCAAAATATGATATCAGTATCATTAACCTTGAGATTGTTTCCTGCTTACCTAAACACCAAGTGATGCAAACACCAGGAATTGCCCTGAAAGAAGATTAATTAAATGAAAATCTGACTGACTCAGACAATGAAATGCAAATGTATATGCATTTTGAAAGTGGGGTAGGGGATATACTTCTTAATTTGCCTCTGGTGTTTATTTAAAAATCATTTCATGTCATGGATTTTATAATTTATTCGACCAGAGTTTATGTTTTTCTTTATTATTATTCTTTTCCTTTTGGCTTGTCCCGTTAGGGGTCGCCACAGCGTGTCATCTTTTTCCATCTTAGCCTATCTCCTGCATCTTCCTCTCTAACACCCACTGTCCACATGTCATCCCTCACCTCATCCATAAACCTTCTCTTTGGTCTTCCTCTTGCTCTTTTGCCTGGCAGCTCCATCCTCACCACCCTGCCACCAATATACTCACTCTCTCGCCTGTGAACATGTCCAAACCATCGAAGTCTGCTCTCTCGAATCCTGTCTCCAAAATATCCAACTTTGGCTGTCCCTCTAATGAGTTAATTTCTAATCCTATCCAGCCTGTTCACACCAAGGGAGAAATTCAAGATCTTCATTTCTGCCACTTCCACTTCTGCTTACTGTTGTCTCTTCAGTGCCAGCATCTCTAATTCATACATCATTGCCGACCTCAAAACTGTTTTATAAACTTTGCCTTTCATCCTAGCAGAGACTTTTCTGTCACATAACACACCAGACACCTTCCGAAAGCTGTTCCAACCTGCTTGGACCTGTTTCTTCATTTCCTTACACACTCACCTTTAGTCTGGATTGTTGACCCAAAGTATTTGAAGTCGTCCTCCCTCACTATCTCTTCTCCATGGAGCCTCACTCTTCTCCCTCCACCCCTCTCATTCACAAACATATATTCTGTTTTACTTCAGCTAATCTTCATTCCTGTCCTTTCCAGTGCATGTTTCTAATTGTTCCTGCGCCTGCTCCCTGCTTTCACTGCAGATCACAATATCTGCGAACATCATGGTCCCAGGGGAATCCAGTCTAACCTCATCTGTCAGCCTATCCATTACCATCGCAAACAGGAAGGGGCTCAGCGCGGAACACTGATGCAGTCCCGCCTCCACTTTAAATTTTTCTGACACAACAAGAGCACATCTCACCACTGTTCTGTTGCCCTCATACATGTCCTGTAGTATTCTAACATATTTCTCCGCCACACCAGACTTGCGCACGCAGTAAATAAAGTCTATAAAACGTTTTACCAAAATCTTTGGGGCTCATCTCTGTAATTTTTTGCAAATTCCAGCCTGGACTTCCCATTTTTCTTACTAATACTGGATTTACAGTACAATCTGTTGACATTAGCCCCAGCTCAAAATGTAGTCTACCATGGAGTATGGGCCTTTTTCTTCTCTCTGACTCTTCTCAATGTCTATTACAGTATTTGTGACAGGCCATCGCCAAAATGTGGCTCCTCAGTACCTGACGCTCAAAGGTATAAAACAGTTCAGCCAGAGATGTAACAAGGATGCCAGAACATTCCCTCTCGGACTGTAAGGATCTGATGGGATCCCTCATGTTTCTGAGATTTCTTTTTCTGATCGAGGTCTGACAAGTTTTTTACTTTCTGTCAAGGCTTTCTATGACTGAAGCACGGCTGCTGGACAACTTTGGAGCATATCTGTGGCAGCTTTGGTGCACTACATTGGCCAAGACAGACTCGACTGAAGTTCCTCTGGCCGGCCTGACTTTGTACCCACTTCCAGAGTCAGTGTCAGAGCACAGTAAATGTTTGATGATATTAATTTGCTGCAAACCATTACTCATGCTCCATCTCGTGCCAAAATGTGCAAAACAACATGATGTCATCATGATGTAGAAAATGCACTTGCATACACACTCGTTTGTCTCTAGCTCGCTGTCACACACACGCACATTCACATTAAGTGGGCATATCAGAGTAAGGGATAGAAATTCATCGGTGAATGTCATGGTCCAAGGGGATTCCAGTCTAACCTCACCTGTCGACCTATCCATTACCACAGCAAAAGGAAGGGGCTCTGAGCTGATCCCTGATGCAGTCCCACCTCCACCTTAAATTCTTCTGTCACACCTACAGCACACCTCACGATTGTTCTCCTGCCATCATACATGTCCTGTACTATTCTGACATATTTTTCCACCACACCAGACTTAAGCATGCAGTACCACGGTTCCTCTCCTGGTATTCTGTCATGGGCTTTTTCTAGATCCACAAAGACACAACGTAGCTCCTTCTGACCTTCTCTGTACTTATCCACTAGCATCCTCAAGGCAAATAATGCATCTGTGGTACTTTTTCAAGTCATGAAACCATACTGTTGCTCGCAGATACTGACTTCTGTCCTGAGTTCACCCTCCACTACTCTTTCCCATAACTTCTTTGTGTGGCACATCAACTTTATTCCTCTGTAGGTCCCACAGCTCTGCAAATCGCCTTTGTTCTTAAAAATGGGAATACTTTTCCTCCATTCTTCAGGCATTTTCTCACCCGCTAGTATTCTGTTGAATGAGTTGGTCAAAAACTCCACAGTGACCTCTCCAAATTGCTTCTATACCTCCACAGGTATACCATCAGGACCAACTGCTTTTCCATTTTTCATCTTCTTTAGTGCCTTTATAACTTCCCTGTTACTAATCACTTCCTGCTCCTTCACACTGGTCTCTTCTACTCTTCCTCTGCTCTCATTTTCTTCATTCATCAACTTCTCAAAGTACTCTTTCCATCTATTTAGCACACTACTAGCACCAGTCAACACATTTCCATCTCTATCCTTAATCACCCTTACCTGTTGTGCATACTTCCTAACTCTATCCCTTTGTCTGCCCAACCTGTAAAGATCCTTTTCTCCTTCTTTTGTGTCCAACCTGGCGTACATGTCGTCATCATATGCTTTCTTCTTCTTTAGCCTTCGCCACTTCTACCTTTGCCCTACGTTGCATCTCAATATATTCCTTTCGCCTCTCCTCAGTTCTCTCAGTATCCTACTCCTTCTTCGCTAATCTCTTTCCTGGTGTAACCAGGTAAAAAGTTGGTACAGGTAAAATTTCAGTATAATGGAGTAACAATTAGGTTATAGGTTTGCTTTTTGCAATGTGGTGGAATATCTGTTAAACTGTGTGTGCTGACTTCATTTTCGTTTGGAAGGATTTGTTTTTAAATGTGTTTGATTCATTTTTGGAAAAAGAAATACTTTTGTTTGTCATTTTATTGTTGTAACAATTGTTTAAGAAGGACAGGAAGTGACGTGTTGAGGAGACAGGGAAAAGGAGAGGGGGAAAAAAGGTGGGACGGAGTGCAAGGTACGAGTGGTTGTTGGAGGGCAACAAACGGACAAAAAAAGTGAACGGTGGACATTTTTCAAAAGTTGATCGACGTGTTCGACAAAGACTGTTGAAAGTTCAACTGGGATAGTGTGTCGTTTGAGTGGACTACTCAAATCACGCCGTAACATGGTGGAGTTAGCCGCTACCACAGGGGCTAAGTGCATGCATGGGACTTGGCTTGGGTGCTGTCAACCCGCTAATGCAAGCTAGCAAGGGCTGTGTGTTGGACCACGAAGGAGAGGACAAGGGCGCTAGCATCGAGCTTACACGGCTAGCGAGGCTGTGTTTGGACTTCAAGGAAGAAAAAGGGCCGAGGACCGTGAGGACGCCGGACAGAGGAAAAACCACCTTCACCTTTCTTCCCTCCTGCCTTGGGAACCACCGCAGTGACATTGGGGTTTGAATTTTGTTGGCTTGCCGGCTACATTCATATTTGTTTGGGCCCTTAGCATGTGTGCATTGTGTACCTGTTAAATTGACTTTGTTTATTTGACTGTTGTGTATATATGTTCTTTTTTTGTTGTTATTAAATGTTCACACTTTTTATTACATAACCAGGTTTATTATTTCACTATCTGCAAGACAGTTAAAATAGTAGTAGTAGTTTATTTGATAGCTTGATTATTTCAATTAGGATAATATTAACTCATAAGGGGAAATATTATTTCAGAGACTTTTGATAGAGAATTAAATGCACAAGTAAAAAGTAAAATTGTAATAGACATTTAGGGTAATTAACATTGAGTTAATTTATTAGTATGCATGTATAGTCTGCATTTCGTACTTTGGAGTAAGAAAAGAACTCAGGTGGCTACCTTGTCGAAGTATTTTATACTAGAGAGGCGCTACACTTGTATGACTTCCTGTATTTGGGGGTTCCACCATCAAGTCTCCTTCTTGGTTTCACAGTTCTGAGGTCCATGGTTAGATCCCGGTCTCACCTGTGTGGAGTTTGCATGTTGTCCCTAAATTGCTCCTAAGTGTAATTGTGAGTGCGCTGTCTGTCTCCATGTAGCCTGCGATTGGCTGGCAACTAGTTCAGGGTGTTCCCTGCCTCCTGCCCATTGACAGCTGGGATAGACTCCAGCATTCCCGCAACCCTTGTGAGGATAAGCGGCTAAGAAAACGGCTGGATGGATGATATTATATATATATACTACCAATATTAGAATTGCTGGTGTTAAATACATTGCTTTTTAATGTAATGGCTGGGGTCTTCACTATTATCTTCACTATTATCTTTGACCTCTTTTTTCTGACCCACACACCAGCACAGGCAAAATGTTTTGATACTTTGGTAATGCAACCTTGCAATTATATTTGCTCCACACCAGTTTCTCAACAGGTCTGCCGATGATGCCATTGCCACAGTTATCAACAATAGGTAGGAATTAAAGTACTTTAGGTTACATACGTTACTGTACTTACGTTGATTTTTCAGATATCGGTAATTCAGTATTCATTTTTATGGCGCCTTTTTACTCCTTAGTTTTTAGACACAAATAGCTATACTTTCTACAAATAACATTATAAAACGGAGTTTGTTACTTTTAAAACCTTCTAAGCTTAGTTATAAAGTTAGGGCCTTCGTAAACCACCATTAGGTATATAGTATTGTCCATCCATCCATCCATCCATCCATCCATCCATCTTCTACCACTTTTAGGGGTCAGTTTGCAGAGGCAGTAGCTTTAGCAGGGATGCCCAGACTACCCTTTCCCCAGCCATTTCATCCAACTCTTCCACAGGGATCCCGAGGTGTTCCCAAGCCAGCCAAGAGACATAGTCTCTCCAGCGTGTCTGGGGTCGTCCCCAGAAATTCTTTCCGGTGGGAAGTGCCCAGAACACCTTACCAGGGAAGGTCAGATGCCCCAACCACCTCATCTGGCTCCTCTCTCCCGGATGACTGCGCTTAAGAACGTAGATAAACTGGTAATTTGAGAGCTTTGCCTTTTGGCTTGAATCCCTCTTTACCACAACGAATCAATCCAAAGTCTGCATTACCACAGATGCTGCACCGATTCGCCTGTCAAGTTCCTGCTCCATTCTTCCCTCACTCGTTAACTTGACCTCCCCCGTTTGTGAAAGGATCTCATCCCCGACCTGGAGAGGGCACACCACTCTTTCACGACTGAGGACCATGGTCTCAGATTTCGAGGCCCTGATTCTCATGATTCTGCTAATTTGCAGTTGCTGATTCTCATGAGTGTAATTCATCGCGTTCAGGTGGGAACCACTCCAGTGAGCGTTGGAGATCACGGCTTGATGAAGAGAAGGGAACCTACCCAACCAGGGAAGCTGAGGAGTTTGAGGCCCCATAGTTGAAACACATCCTATGGTCCCCCCTTCTTGAAAACAACCATTTCAGGGTGTACCCCGCCACATGGCTGTTGACAGCTGGGATAGGCTCCAGCACTCCGAGACCCTTGTGAGGATACGCGGCTAAGAAAATGGTTGGATGGTTGTTTGTTTCATAAAATGAATGGTGGAATATTGTTCCATTTTCGAGCTACCCTCTCCTGAATTGTCTCGAATAGTTCTTTTTACAGAGGTTTGGTTCTTCACTGGATGTTATGGTTTTATCTCCATCTTATTTGCTGGCTCTTCCATAACCATTCACATTCATCAGGTAATTTATGATACAGTCAACCAGACCAGGATCACACCAGCAATCCAATCTACTTGGCATTATTCTAGGTAAGAAAGAGGATATTACTACGTGGTAGTATTAAGATACAAATCAAGAAAATTTTATGAATTTATTTATGAATACTCTGAAGGATCACAAATGGTCTATCTTGGGCTAAAGAACTATGTCCCTACTGCTTTATGTGGCTGTATGTGTCACTAATGGTGTTAAATGCTCATTTATCTGGTTATATTGCTCACAAGTGTGTAAAAAATATCAAACCGTAGTCATACCTGGGCACAACAAAGTGTGTTCAGCAAATGTTATACTGTGATCCAAATTATCAAAACTGTACACTAATTTCTAATGTGTAGTTACAAAATACAGATTAAGTTCAAGATGCACTAAAAAGGAGGCACAGTGGCTCTCTCAAGGGGGATTCCATTGATACTATAAAACTGTGCCTGGGCATTATTTAAATTAGTCTGTATCACTGCTTTCTCAAGATAAGACTATCTGCTCAAACGAGTGTGTCATTACAGAAATTATGCATACAGGATTCAGCAACAAAATGTGCAAAGCCTGCAGGAATAGAACAAATGGCAGCTGGAGACTTTCAATAAATTTGTGTGGACAAAAAAGAGGAAGAATTGAAACCGGGAAGTTAACAATTTACAACTTTTCACACGCAAAAAAGTATGATTTATTGCATGAAATTGAACAAAAACATGTGGTGTTGGATAGAGTGAATTGGGGGGGTTTGCGCGTCTCTGTTTATTAATCCAAAACAATGCGAGATTAAACATCCATTTCAGGAAGACAGATACAGAAACTCCTGAGGTAAACAATGCAGTCTAATGCAAACAGTTACATATATAGAAACATGGTATACTCTACATACAAACATAACAATTTTATTTCGAATTGATCATAAGAACAACATTCAGGGCTTAAGGGGTTTTTATGGCAGGAACTGCGAGTGAAATTAGACGAATGTATACAGGTCCCCAAACAGGCTTGACTGAAGACGGCCCCATCGTGGCATTTCCTGATGTCACGAGCGTCTGCTCATCCTTCGCCATGGCTAGATACATGTTAAGATCAGATGAGCATTTCCCTGCTTGAATGTTCCGGCCACCTGGCTAACCCCTGGAAGTGTGGTAGAACCTGCAGGTACAGTTTTCGTAAATGCATGGAACCTTGACTTGTTTGCACTGCTCTCTTCGTGACTCGTTACTTTAACATGGACCCAGATGCCAGGCAACATGTTAAAGATGTCATCTTAACCAGGCTTGTAATTATTGTCACAGAGGTGAAAAGAGTCTGTGCAGAGTTCAGACCCAAAAGCAGGTATATCCATTTTTGTTTCAAAGAATCTATAGAAACAACAAAACTGGATATATCTGCTTTTGCGTCTGAACTCTTCATGTACTGGATGACACTGGGATGTGGCACAAAAAACTACCATGCATCTAGACTTAATACACAACCTATTGACATCAATAAACTGCTTTTTTTGGTGCTGCTTTTCCAGGATTTCAGCACAGGCCTTTCAGTTGTTCTATGTTTTAGGGGTTTTCTCCCTTCAGATACCTTAACACCAGCTAAAATAAATGCTGTTTAAAGTATAATTTAGAAGTGTAACACTTCCTGCCCCTGAAATGACAAAAGACTTGTTTTGTGTTCTGGCGCTCCCTATCAGTTTTGATGAGTGTTTCTTTTGTAATCTGGATGAAAATTGAAAATTAAAAAAATAAATAAATTGTCAGACAAAATCTTCAAGGAGATTTCTGAGTTCATTTTGCAGCTGCCATCATGAGTTGCATCAATGAAGATTAAAGAGCCCATCCCAAAAGAAGCAATGCAGCAATGTTTACAATCATTAGAAGATCCTTTCTTTCTCCAAACTCCAGCCTTTCCATAACTTTTGTGAAGGTTACAACTTGTCTCACCAGTCTTTTTCTTTTTTTGGGCTTGTCCCGTTAGGGGTCACCACAGCGTGTCATCTTTTTCCATTTAAGCCTATCTCGTGCATCCTCCTCTCTAACGCACACTGTCCTCATGTGCTCCCTCACAAGATCCATCAATCTTTTCTTTGGTCTTCCTGTCGCTCTTTTGCCTGGCAGCTCCATCCTCAGCACCATTCTACCAACATACTCACTCTCTCAACTCTGAACATGTCCAAACCATCGAAGTCTGCTCTCTCGAACCTTGTCTCCAAAACATCCAACTTTTTCTGTCCCTCTAATGAGCTCATTTCCAATCTTATCCAACCTGTTCACACCAAGCGAGAACCTCAGCATCTTCATTTCTGCTCACTCCAGTTCTGCTTCCTGTTGTTTCTTCAGTGCAGCTATCTCTAATCCGTACATCATGGCCGGCCTCACCACTGTTTTGTAAACTTTGCCCTTCATCCTGACAGATACTCTTCTGTCACATAGAACACCAGACACCTTCTACTAACTGTTCCACCCCACTTGGACCCGTTTCCTCACGTCCTTACCACACTCTCCATTGCTCTGTATTGTTGACTCCAAGTATTTGAAGCCCTCCACCTTCGTTATCTCTTCTCCCTGTAGCCTCACTCTTCCTCCTCTGCCCCTCTCATTGACACAGATATATTCTGTTTTACTTCGGCTTATCTTCATTTCTTTCCTTTCCATTGCGTACTTCCGTCTTTCTAACTGTTCCTCCGCCTGTTCCCTGCTTTCACTGCAGATCACAATATCATCTGCCAACATCATGGTCCAAGAGGAATCTAGTCTAACCTCATCTGTCAGCCTATCCATTACTATCGCAAACAGGAAGGGACTCAGCGCGGAACCCTGATGCAGTCCCACCTCCACCTTAAATTCTTCTGACAAACCAAGGCCACATTTCACCACAGTTCTGCTGCCCTCATACATGTCCTGTACTATTCTAACATATTTCTCCGCCACACCAGACTTGTACATGCAGTAAATAAAGTCAGTAAAACTTTTTACCAAAATCTTTGGGCCTCATCCCTGTAATGTTTTCCAAATTCCAGCCTGGCCTTCCTATTCTTCTGGCTAATACTGGATTTACAGTACAATCTGTTGACATTAGCCCCAGCCCAAAATGTAGTCCACCATGGAGTCTGGGCCTTTTTCCTCTCTCTGACTCTTATCAATGTCTATTACGGTATTTGTGACAGGCCATCACCAAAAAGTGGCTCCTCAGTACCTGACGCTTAAAGGTATAAAACGGTTCGGCCAGAGGTGTAACGAGGATGCCAGAACATTCCCACTCGGCCTGTTACGATCTGATGGGATCCCTCATGTTTCTGAGATTTCTTTTTCTGATCGAGTTCTGACAAGTTTTTTTACTTTCTGTCAAGGCTTTCTATGACTGAAGCACGGCTGCTGGACAACTTTGGAGCATATCTGTGGCTGCTTTGGTGCACTACATTGGCCAAGACAAACTCGACTGAAGTTCCTCTGGCCGGCCTGACTTTGTACCCCCTTCCAGAGTCAGTGTCAGAGCACAGTAAATGTTGGATGATATTAATTTGCTGCAAACCATTACTCATGCTCCATCTCGTGCCAAAATGTGCAAAACAACATCATGTTATCATGATGTAGAAAATCCGCTTGCATACACTCTTTTGTCTCTTGCTCGTTGTCACACATGCGCACATTCACATTAAATGGGCATATCAGAGTAAGGGATAGGAATTGAAAACAGTTTTCCAATTCTGGTTTAATTTTTCATACTGCTAAACACCTAAGTTAATAATAAGCGGCAAAGAAAATGGATGGATGGATGGATGGATGGATGGATGGATGGATGGATGGATGGATGGATGGATGGATGGATGGATGGATGGATGGATAGTTATCCATTATTTTTCAAATTGTGGCTAGTAAAAATGCAGAGTGGCTAGAGATTCTGCTAAGCCACTAGCCATGCAGTTGTTAAAAAAAGTTTGTCAATGTCTTGTGGCGTGGTACTAGGACTGCAAGTACAAGACATGTCTGCCGTTGAAATTATGTGTCCCATTATAAAGCACAATACAGCAGTGGAGACTCCAGTCTGTTGAGCAACTCAAATTGTACATCAAGCAAGTATGGGAAAAAATTTCAAGCTTCAACAGTTAGTGTCCTCATATCCCAAATGCTAGCAATGCGTGCAACAGTAGCTGTTGAAATGTTACTGTATTTAAATTAAGTTGAGTTTTACCTAAATTAACATTTGAATTATCAAAGGCTTTTCTTTTAAAAAATGGTAAAAACAATGTTACTCCAGTGGAGATCAACCTCACACTTGCCAAATAATCTCCAGGCTCTGTTATGCCATAGGTTCTATCGCCCGGCAATACAGCCGTGATGGTTCGCCTCTGAAGCCACCCAAAACGTGAGGTGTGGTTTCACAGCATAGAAATGTAACAGTAATTCCACTCTCTGAGTCCTGCCATTTTCAATGTCTGCAACTCTGCACCCTGGCTGGTCACTCAAGAAGGGAACCGGAAGTGAGGTGGGCTGACTCAGTTTCCATTTATGAGTGTGGCAGGGTTTAACAGTAACTCTGATCAAGGTTGATAGTCTCAGCACCCTGCTGCGGCAATTTCTTGTATTCCATTCCTTGTATTTGTATCCCACTGTCCATGTCACAGATTTAACAAGAGTGAAGATGAAAATGTCTTTTTTATATTTGAAAAAGACATAAGCACAGAGCTCAATACCATCATCTCCTCACTCCAGCCTGGTGAGTCTACTATCACCTTCAGGAGGGAAGAGATGGTGAGATCAACACTACCAGTGGATCCAATAACATCTGGGGCGGACCTCTGTGACAGGTCAGTTATACCACCAGTTGTGTTTCGCTTCCAATTGTAGCTTTATTTAAGTATTTTTTTGTTACTTGGTTTGGATGCCTCTTTTTGGAACGAAATATAATTTTGAGAGTCCTGCACGCCTCCCTTGCCTTCCTGCTTCCTTGCCCTTTTTTCATTTTTTTTTTTTTGCCTTCCTTGGTTTCACAACCTCAACGGTGACACTGTGTCTGTTTTTTGTGACCAGCAAACCGTCCACTTCGCTCACAGGATCTTACATTCAGTGTTGGCATGGTTTCAATCAGAACGCAAGCTGTGCTATCCACTCTGCAGGACATAAAGGAGGAGGTTCATTTTTGTTCTCCCACGGGCCGGTTGCTGAACATTGACCCCTCCCTGTCTCAACATCATTGTCCAGCCCCCCAACAGATTGAATGCACACAGAATCGACAGCTGTAGAGTATTCCAATTTGTGTTTTTATGTTGTGTTATGTTTTTATCTCCCATGCTGTCTGATGTCGGACTTTTCTAATGTTGCTCTTTATGCCTTTTTAATTGCCCTGCAGGGACATATTGTTTTGAATTTGGATGTCCTAAAGTGAAAGTCGTGTCATAAAATGAGACAACCAGATATAAATAAATCAATTTTACTCATCTGTATACTATTTATCCTACCCTTCTAAAAATAGATTTACATATGACATATACATTTTATAACATCTTATTTGCCTGAAGTTAGCTGGGATAGGCTCCGGCACTCCTATGACCCTTTTGAGGATAAGCATCTTGGAAAAAGGATGGATGGATGGATGGATGGATGGATGGATGGATGGATGATGGATGGATGGATGGAGGATGGATGGATGGATGGATGGATGGATGGATGGATGGATGGATAGTTTTATTTTTTTCATACCTGTCCATTTTGAAGGATACTCAGCAGCGGTCTTTTGACCAGTACTGGTGGAAATTCAGAACCATTTTTGCTGCTTCTTTAATGTATCTGTTGTTTTGTTATTTGTGAGTAAACCACCACACTAAGGGTTTCAAACGCTTTTCTGTCAAAGGTCACAGTATAGTTGGGGTTTCCTTCAGATGTACATTATGAGTGTGGGAAGATATAAACGTATGAGGGCCTCATCATATCATTAGATATAGAGTGTAACCTCGGTATTTGTTAGTTGATGACTCAGTTTTTAACTTTTTTGTTGCTGGTGTTGAAATTTTGGCCCAGTTTTCATACATCCGTTTGATATTAGTACACTTTGTAATGGTTAGATTAAATCTGCCTGCCCATACTTGCAATTTTTCAATGCTATTAAAAGTGAAGGTAACTTTACATTTTGGTCCAGCAAAGCATGAACTAAAAACATCATTTCCTTATGATTAAATGATCTGGACCCGGGCCGTGATCGTTTCACACCTGTGCACACCACTGTCAGCATTTGTCAAAACTAAGTTTTTGTTTCCAGTCTACAGCAAAAACTGCAAAAGAGGAATGGTCAGATAGCGTGACATTTTCCAGGAAATGTAAATGTCATTAAAAGCACAAAATTAGTTGGCTGCCACTGTGTAAATGCCAAAAGAAGAAATCAGAAAAATGCATCCCACACTGAGTTAAAAAAAACAACAAAAAAAAACACACACACAAAGACGAATTTTGCAAGAGGTAACATGACCGAAAGCTTTTCAGACCCTCACAGGGACAATTTGCAAATCTTTTAGAATTACATGGTGTTCCTTCAAGCAGACATCACTCGGGGCATGTACTGTGAAGTGAGCACAACAGATCTCGGCAATCCTTTTCTTCACTGGGTGATATAAAAATATATGCACGCACACGCACATGCACACTTACACTCATGCATGCACAGTTGGTACTTCAGTCATATTTAGGTACTGGATTTCACTTTCATTATCAACAGTTTTAGTCATTATTTTCCATTTTAAAAAAATTAATATCTCGAGAATCGTCATTTTGGTCTGAAAATTCAGAAATCCGCCGATCGGCGGGAAATTCTCATCCCTGCAATAGACAAAACCCAGCCACTGGAAAAAAAAAATGTATGGCCCCGTCACACCATGACGTTCTGGCCAGCGTCCTATAGCTTTGAGGAAACGTTGGTAGTTGCCCATGGTCGCCGGGATAGCCCCAGAGTAGCGTTGTTTCCACGCCAGTGAACGTCAATGATCGCTGGGAATCGGCGGAGAACGCCGGTCTGGAAAAAAGTTTTGAACATGCACAAAAGTTCTCACCAAGACCAGCGTTCATCAACGTTTAATTTTAAATGCTGCAGAACGTCCAAGAACATCCGTGGAACATATTACTCAGGTTTGCCAAGCGTTGTATGTGTTTGACTATCGTTAATCAGTCTTAACTCTAGCTTTACTTGGTTGTTACTTAATCGTTTGCTTTGCAGTGAATGACTCACTGGCAACCTGTCAATGCCCACTGAACAATCCCCGAGCGCACACAGCATGTAACCAAAGTGAAACGAGCGTCATTTGGTGTCCATTGAGCGTCATTCGAGCGTTTCCCGAACTTCCATGCATATGGGTATATAAACCGATGCTTTGTAAAAGCAAGGTCCATTTAATATTAAGCTACAGTAGAGAGCACCTACTATGGAAGATCCAGAAAGCAGCAGTTCGTTTTCGCGGAAAAACTCCACCAGACTATCCTCAACAGCCCAGTCCAAGATCCAGCAATCCTTTCTCTGCTTCTTTTGTCTCTTTGACCATCCTCACTGGGGTTTGCAAGGTGTTTAGGGTCCCCAGGGGGTGTCACATGGTGCGTGACTTCGCGGACGTGCTCTTCCTCCTGCTGTTTTTTTTCCTCCAAACACATGGCTTGTGATGAAAGAGGCTTAGCTTTCTTACTAGCAGCGGTAGTTACTGAAGTCCGCGCCCTGACTTTTTTTCTTCTCAGCGGCATGATGCTCACTGTTCTAACTCACGACAACAGCTGAAGTAACTATGAAGTTTCCAACGTTTTAGTGCCGGTTCCACTGTAAAAATTCCACGCCAGCAAAACGCTTTTCTGTCGTTATTCACCCATTGGTCACACGCTCAACACACTCGTCTTACGTTGACAAATCGCTCGTCGCGCCCCAATGACCCGTTCGCACACGCTAATGGTTTTTATGGGTATCTTATTTGGTCGCTGTTACACGCTTTTCGTGCATTAGACACACTTTAAGTCATGCGTTAGACACACGTTAATCATACGCCACATGTGTCATCCGCGTTTGAGAACGCTGAAAAATAGAACGATTGAAATGTTCAGAGGACGTTGACCAGAATGTCATTGTGTGACGGAGCCTTTAAACATCCTCTAATGTCAACCACTTTACACCAAATTGAAGGTCACAATATGTTGTGATGACAACAACTCCTCAATCACTTTGAAATTGGAAAATTTCCTCTATTAAAAAAGAAAACATATACCTTAACTGTCATTTTCCCCATTCGTTTGTTCAATTTCTGTCCCAATCAGTCCAAATGAAATGAAACCTGTCTCGGAAACTACTTCAATATCAAACGGAATAAACTCCAAAAGTTTTCTTTAAAATGTCATTAAAAATATTACAAACACACTGCAGTCAGCATTCACAATATTTGAAACAAAAAATTATGAATAAGCAGTGCTTGATCTCGGTTTTGTTAAGAGTTACAGGTAACAGGGGCAAATAAAAAAAAATTTGCTTCATACTCAGCTAAACACAAATCATGCAGTAGTCATTACAAAAGTATTTTTAATTTCTGGTTATGTTTGCGAGCTTCCCCCTGGAGCAAAGAAGAATATGAATGGCGCAACACAACTCCTTAATCAAAAAGCGTCAGGAATATTCATTAGTGTTTGCTGCAGGTCCACAGCGATGTCCATTGTATTCAAACATGTGCTGCAAGCATTTGTCACCTAACAGCAAAAGCAAAAGAAAACTTGCAATCCTGAGAGATTAAAAAAATAAATAAATACCTGACATGTCTCTTTTTTCACACACACTCTTTTTTTTTAATCATCTTCACCATGACACAATTGCACAGAAAAAAAGGTGACATTTGCTGGCATGTCCTAGCATTTAGTAGTTTAATTTTAAAACTTCACACAAGAAATTGCACCCCCACCCACATTACCTTATGTGGAGCATTATTTAAAGTGACTAATTTGCATATTCTTGAATATTTGTGGGGTATTATGTCTCCCTACAGTGTATCATGGTACATAGGGGAAATACTATATTATTATCAAATTCAATACTGATAACCACTGTATTCCAACTAGTCTCGAAGTTAAATTCATCTCAGGTACACATTCCTTTACAAAAACCTTTACACAATTTAATGCAGGTAATATAATAATGTTGATTTTTAAGTCTGCACAGTTGTTTTAAATAATCATCAAATTAGGCTTTAATGATGGGAACTTTTGGCCTTCAAAATTAAAGGAATACTACATCCTTTCCTGCATATTTTTTTAACACTACTTCCATCTAACTGCATGTTTTCGGTGTCAACATTAAGAGTCTCTCAGGGTTTGGTAAAAGAAAAAATATGCAAAGTTTTATATATTCCAGTTGGATGTATCCAAAAGAATAAATTGGTAATGGTACTGCTTGTCATGATACTTAAGTTATTTATTCTATCTTCCTACTTCACTGCTTTAATTGACTCCCTCTGAGTTCTTTTCTGTATTCTCCGCATTGAGCACATGCAGTCGAATTCTCTCTTTCATCCTATTTTGCACAAATGCAGAAAATGGAATATACATTTCAATAAAATATTGAGTTAAAATATGTGTGGTTTCATCTAACAGGGATGATTGACAGTTCTTTCAGAAGTTCACTGCGGGATATCCATATTTTCAGGGATATGTCAGACAAGAAATATTGTTAAAAACTGGTCTACTCCATGTACTGTATATATAATCTATATGGGATGGTTTAGCGAGAAAAAGCAATTTTTAGCTCCACTTGACCTTCTGATTTTGTGTATCTACTACTTAATAATTGCTTATGTGTATCCACCACTTAAAACCATTCAAGTTTACCAATAAATTATGATTAAAGGTCCCCGGGGATGTCAATGTTTTTAGACATGAATACATAAAGAAGAAAAAAAATTTTCCAGGTTGACGAATAATCAAATTAAACTTTTAATCCTTCTTAAATTCATTCATCTGCTTTATTGTGTAAACATAATTTGAATTTTCTTTGAGGAATTATTGTAATAAACTTTTAGATTATTTGAATTCTGAGCAGTCACTTTAAGACTTTGAGATTCTTAAAAATGGGTTCACATAATTTTTCTCCTTAGATAGGAGTAGCTTCAATATTGGCATTTTGTAAATTGGTGCCCAAGAATAATGTTGCATTATAATCTCATATATTGTAGCTTTTCACTCATTGATTTCATCCATCCATGTATTTTCTGAGCCGCTTATCCTCACGAGGGTCGCAGGTGTGCTGGACCCAATCCCAGCGGTCATCGGGCAGGAGGCAGGGTACATTCTGAACCGGTCGCCAACGATTTGGAGAGTACATCGAGACAGACAACAGCTGCATTCACAATCACACTTAGGGGCAATTTAGAGTCTCGAATGAATGCATGTTTTGAGGATGTGGAAGGAAACTGGAGTGCCCGGAGAAAATATGCAAACTCCACTGAGGGGCTGGGATTTGAACCCCGGTCCTCAGAACTGTGTGGCCAACACTATACAGCCACAACACAGTGCTGGGCCTTAAGTTTTGAAGTTGAGTTGCCTCATCAGACTAACATTCCTATATTGTAAAACAGCTCACGTTTCTACCATGCAGTGATGCTGTTATTAGACACCATAAGTATTGCAGTAATGCTGGCAAACAATTTAAACTTTGCTATTGAACTTGGTTCACAGCATCTGATTTTCACATTAACAACCAGTTTTAGTTACTGGGGAAGCTCACAACAAATAAATGGCAAATGCAAACGACAGACATGTCTGAGTGCCAGATATCGACTCATTCTTCAGTAATTCCTGTACTTGTCTCTATCTCCGGCCGGCCTCTCCCTGTATGCTTTTTTCTTCATTATTCCATTTGTTCCCCTTCACACATCGGCACCCCGCTCATCCCTCCTTCTCATTGGCACTTCACACCATCTCGGCTGTTTGCCAGCATCAGATCTGCATTGAATCGAAGCCAATATACTCAGTCAGGGTGGACCCTGTTTGAGGTACTGCGATCCAGTGGGAGACAAAAAACAGCTAATTGTTTCACCCTTGAGCTCCCTGAGATGGGCAAATTGAGCTCTATTAGTGCAAGCATAGCTGGCGTGATCTCAGAGGTCACACAATATATGTGAATGAAAAAGAGATTTTTTTTCTGGATTAGCTCAAAGTTGAGGACGATAATGGTTACATCTTATTCTCTTTTGTCAAAGGAGAGTGTGCTGTTTGGTTTTTCATATATATGTGTTGAAGCCTCTGTCACATAATTCACAGTGGAAAATTCCACAGTTGCGGAGTATCCTGACAGAATAGGAATATCACTTGGAGCTATGATCCAGTTGGCATACACACACCTACTGTAAATACAGTATATCTGACACTGCCAAATATTACGGAACATCTGGAACATTGTCACAGAAATCACTGAATGGTTACGCCCGTAGCACCAATTTTACGGATATTTGGGAAACTGTCATGATCCTGCCGCTTCAGCACGAGCTGTGCGGGTGCCCGCGTGGGAATTGGGAGGCGCACACCTGCGCCTCATGCGGGCTGATCATCCCCTGTATATATAGGACCCGGTGACGACTGGTCCTCCGCCAGTTCGTTGAGCTTTATGTCCCGTTCCAGCACTCTCGTATCCCTGATTGAACCTGTGTGTACCGACCTTCGTCCGTTCTCCGACCAACCCCGTAAGCCTGACTCCTTCGATACTTCTGCCTGCGTTGATTGTTCTCCCGTGTACCAACTCCTGCCTGTCCGCTCATCTGCTCTCTCGCCCGACATCACAACTACCGCTGCTGCACCGGACTGCCCGCTCGATCCCCGACCTCTGCATATAATAAACATGTCTCTTCTTGAACTACCTTGCGTCTTCCGAGTTCCTGCATTTGGGTCCTACTCTCGTTTCCGATGGGACGTGACAGAATCCAGTCTCCGACATTACTGGCCAGTACTGCACTGTGACCACCCACCTTAATGAAAACTTCATAGCTAAAGTTCATGAAACACATTATATGGTTTTCAAAAGAAAAGCAAAAAAGCTGCTTGGAGGATGGTGTTTTATAATGCCAAGGATTTGGATGTGGTCTTTGCATGCAATGTCAACACATTCATTCAGCTTCTATGGTGCTTATCCTCACGAGGGTCGCGGGGCATGCTGGAGCCTATCGCAGCTGCCTTCAGGCAAGAGGTGGGGTACACCCTAAACTAGTGGTCAGCAGGGCACAGTAACAAACAACCATTCGCACACACATTCACAACTACCGGCAATTCAGAGTCTTCAATTAACCTACACTGCATGCATTGTATATCACTAACCATCCCCCCACCCCAACTCCCATGGTAAGGTAGCAAACAAACTACTCTTCTCACAAAGGGAGGTTGAGGAGTGAGTCGGAAGAGATGGAAAAGCATGATTGCTAAGCTATCGTGTCCTGAAGTCGTAAAACACAAGTACGTGATTGGGTGATAGAGTACACTTGTCACACAGGTCTGACGGCAGAGAGCAACACAAGTTTGAAGAATTAATTGGCATCTGGATAGTCACGGCCTCTCAACCTAAATGATTTAAAGCTTCATCTTCTTCTCCTTTTCCTTTTGGCTTATCCCGTTAGGGGTCGCCACAGCGTGTCATCTTTTTCCATCTAAGCCTATCTCCTGCATCTTCCTCTCTAACACCGAGTGCCTCATGTCTTCCCTCACAACATCCATCAACCTTTTCTTTGGTCTTCCTCTCGCTCTTTTGCCTGGCAGCTTCATCCTCAGCACCCTTCTTCCAATATACTCACTCTCCCTCCTCTTGACATGTCCAAACCATCCAAGTCTGCTTTCTCGAACCTTGTCTCCAAAATATCCAACTTTGAGTGTCACTCTGATCCTATCCAACAACCTAACTTCTAGAGAGAACCTCAACATCTTCATTTCTGCCACCTCCAGTTCTGCTTCCTGTTGTCTCTTCAGAGCCACCATCTCTAATCCGTATATCATGGCTAGTCCCACCACTGTCTTAAACACTTTGCCCTTTCATCCTAGAGCTGAGACTCTTTTGTCACACAACACACCTGACTCCTTCCTGCTACCCATTCCAACCTGCTTGTACCCTTTTTCTCTTCCTTACCACACTCACCATTTCTCTGGATTGTTGACCCCAAGTATTTGAAGTCATCCACCCTCGCTATTTCTTCTCCCCGGAGCCACACACTTCCCCCTCTACCCTTCTCTTTCATACACATATATTCTGTTTTACTTTGGCTAATCTTCATTCCTCTCCTTTCCAGTGCATGCCTTCATCTTTCTAATTGTTCCTCCACCAGCTCTCTGCCTTCAGTGCAGATCACAATGTCATCTGTGAACATCATGGTCCAAGGGGATTCCAGTCTAACCTCGTCTGTCAGCCTTTCCATGACTACCGCAAACAGGAAGGGGCTCAGCGTGGATCCCTGATGCAGTCCCACCTCCACCTTAAATTCTTCTGTTACACCTGTGGCACACCACTATTCTGCTGCCCTCATACATGTCCTGGACTATTCTAACATTTCTTCACCACACCAGATTTACGCATGCAGTACCACAGTTCCTCTTTTGGTATTCTGTCATAGGCTTTCTCTAGATCCACAAAGACTAGCTGTAGCTCCTTCTGACCTTCTCTGTACTTTTCAAATAGCATACTCAAGGCAAATAAATGCATTTGAAGCTTCATCTGAGGTTGAAAGAGTATTCTTATTATTAAACACTTGTAATATGAGATAACCTAAATTAGTCTGAAAATGGGGATATTTCCATCATATCAAAGCAAAAGTCCATCCATCCATTTTCTTTGCCGCTTATCGTCACGAGGGTCGCGGGTCGCCCTGTAGCCTATCCCAGCTGTCAACGGGCAAGAGGAAGGATACCCTCTGAACTGACTGCCAGTCAGTCGCAGGGAACATAGAGACACAGAGTCGCACTCACAATCACACCTTACGTCAATTTAGAGTGTCCAATTAATGGTGCATGTTTTGGGGATGTGGGAGGAAACCCAGGCAGAACATGCAACCTCCACAAAGATGGGGCCGGGATTGAACCCAGGTCCTGAGAACTGTGAGGCCAACACTTTACCAGCTACGTCACCGTGCCACCTTCAAAGCAAAAGTGGATTTAGGAAATACAGATACATAATAGCATCAAAGGGACCCCATTATAATTACACATAATCCTTGAGGCCGCCTGGGTACGTCACAAAAATATACGGATTGGCTGACTGACCAACGTGACCAAAAAGCTCCACTGGGAGAAAAACAGAAACAACTCAGTGCCCTGAGTCCCTCCCAAGGCTACAAGTGTAGCTGCTGTGCCAGTCTGAGCGTCGTGTCGCAATTGATTGGGTGTCAGCCATGTTGTTGGCGTTGGCCTCCATCCTAGCAAATGCAGACCCGCTGGCCAGGATTGGATGCTAGTGGAACTCCGCTGCGCAAAGCCACATCTGGCCCATCGGCGTCCGCCATCAGGAAACTCCTCGGGCTGGCCCTCTGCAGGCTGTCACTGCCGCTCCCCTTCGAAGCAATGATGCGCCAAATTATTTCAACATATTGTACCAGTTGCGCTCTTTAGTGGTATACTAGTAAGTGCTTATCTCAAGTTGAAGGTTGTGGGTGAAAGAACATCACACTGGGGGGATAACAATTCTGACTCACTCCCCTTTATAACATATGCCCCCCACCAATGCATTACAGCTCTCCCAAATATATTATAATAAAAAGGCTGCACTCTTTACAATTCCAATGGAAAAATAAAGTGTCTGACATATTTTGCTCCCTTCAAATGAAATGTCCACATTTCAAACTAAAACATATTAGAGAGGCTGCTCAGAAGAATGAATCATCCGTCGATATCGCTAAGCAGAGGAAAACAAGTTAAGGATTCCCAGTCCTTTTAAGCATCTTTAAGCAGGATAACAAATATGACAAATTATTGAACAGAATTTCTCAATGGACGATTTTGCTATTGTGAGCATATATTATTGCTGCAGTAATAATACTGTTTTGGATGTACACTATACGAATACTGTATAGATATTAAATGGACAAGGGACAGAAGTGAACGGTCATGCACAATTTGAAGCTGTATTTTCCCCAAAAATATATGGGAAAATGCATACAAACTACTAAAGCTTATTGGCTTATTGAGAAGGCAGGAAAACAATGACAGAATGGGTGTTGGTTTTCCTGCTTTTCCCTCTTTGCCCCACCTGTACTGTGAACCTTCTTGCTACACCACGAGTCTTCTTGCAACACTACGAGCTTTCCCATGATATCGTAATATTGTACTGTGAGATTGATACTATGATAAAACTGAACCATGACATTTATTGTTACATCCCTAATATATAATACATTTCATTTTTAATTTCTTCTCTCTCTCTTTTTTTTTTTTTTTTTTCAAATATATGCAGTTTAGAAAATGAAAAAAAAATGAAAATCCAACTAAACCCCCCGGCCCCAAAGTTTCTGCCAAAGCTAACAGCTCTCCACCTCGCAGAGGAAGCAAACCTTTCCTCAATATGTAACGTGACAAACTGACAAAACAAAAAAAGCCCACTCAAATCATAGTGGAACGCCTTTCCTGGTCTATTCTGCCATCTAGTGCCTGAAGAGCCAAACAGTCTTGACAAATGTAAAAATAATTGTATAAATGCATATTTTGCTTTATGCGTAAAATGAATACGATTTGATTATATGCTAATAATAATAACAACATGCATTGCCTCGTGCTGCTATTTGGCTTGTGCTCCTGCTTGATAGCGTCACATGGAGTCAATATTGGTTTAAATTTGTTCTAAATGTGTTCTTTTCCCCGTAAATGGTTTATAATCATTTCCACAAAAATTCACTTCCCTTTGTGTGACGGGAAAAAAATGTTATCCCTTAATAGACAGAGACAGGACAAGCACTTTCATAGAAAATGAAAGACAATTTAATAATTGGGGAAAAAATGTGCATGCAAGGAGACTATTTGAATGAAACAAGTCTGACAGCTGCGTGGAAGTACCTTCCTATTCTTGTTACATAACCATATGCACAATCATCAATCAGGAAGATCTCTTGCCATGTTAAAGCTACCCACATCATATCACTTGTTATTTGTTTTATAATTGTGGTATAGATAAGGGAAAGGTTTTCCAACAGCTCACTGTAGCCTCTGTTGTCCATGTAGTTTGCAGTTTTTTACGCTTTCTCAACCTTATCCTGATTGCGGTTGCTAATAATGTGTGCCATGAGCTTGTTTTCATGCTGTAGAAAAACTAAACAAATGAAGACTAAATGAAAAAGCATTACGGTAAAATGGTATGATATGATGATGTAATATACAATAATTTTCCATCCATGCTTTTTCTGAGCCGCGTATCCTCACAAGGGTCGCAGGAGTGCTGGAGCCAATCCTAGTTATCTTCGGGCAGGTGGGATACACCCTGAACTGGTCGCTGGACAATTGCCAGGCACAAAGAAACAAACAACCATTTTCTCTCGCATTCACAGCTACGGACAATTTTGAGTCTTTAATGAATGCGTGGTTTTGGAATGTGGGAGGAAGCCAGAGTGCCCGGAGAAAACCCACCCAGGCATGGGGGCAACATGCAAACACCACACAGGCGAACCATGAGGCCGATCCTCTAACGGTACTCGGTCGTCCACCATGCCACAGTCTACAAAATCACATACTGTATTCACTAATGACAACCAGATGATGACTGATCCATGAATAATAAATACAGTAAATGCCTGTGTTGAAATTTATTTACTGTTGTGTCAGAGCCCTTGGGGGCTTGCTGGCACCAGAAAAGTTAGTGGGTTTTTTTTTTTTTTGTTGATGCGCTCTTGAGCTCCACTTCCACACAGAAGGCAACATCCCAGTCTGTATGATGCGGGCAGTATATTTTTCTTACCTTGCAGCTTGACTGACTATGCTTGTGTGTCATTCTGCAGAGCAAAAATATCCTGGTACTTGCTGATGAAGTCTGGGGTTGATGAAAAAATGTCACAGTTGAAAGCCTACATATAATTATACTTAATACTTAATTCTAATTATGTAATACACATTGTATTACATTGTCTATCAATTAGTCAAAAGGCAAAAACATTCTTTAAAAAGGTCTGTATGTGAGTTTTTGTTCGCATGCTGTGGTTTGAAAGAGCAGCAGACTGTGCTTTGGTCCCTCAAATATATTTAAAAGAAAATTAAAAGGACAAGTGAGTGCTATGTAAATGTTCGACCTTGTCATGGTTTTTGAAATTGATGTTTATGTTCTTGATCTTGTCTCAGTCTTGACTTGTCTGAGTGTTGACCTTGACTCAGTCTCGACTCCTAAAAGTCTTGGTCTTGATGTGTTCTCGTCTCAGGCAAGTGTGGTCTTGAACACAGCACTATTGGTAAACTCCTAAACAGTCGCACTACCAAACCAGTCATGCTCAAGGGTTCCTGTCATGTGCACAGTGTGAAACCTGCTGTTATCTCTGAAGAGAACCTTCTAAATCTAGTCTTCTTCAGCAAATGACAAGCTGAACACATTGTACTGAGATCGGAAAGAAATTCTTCCTTGTGGACATATGGGACCTTACTCTGTTTCTGACCATTTAGGTAGGAAGATGCACATGGGTCCCCTACTGTGGAGGTCAATCTGTAATATTCCGGTGGTCTTTCTCCTGTTTCTTCTCGTTCAAGGAGTCAATAACACTCCAACCGAGGGGTTTCTCCTATTGTCACATCTCCACATTCCTCATTCTCTCCTCCACATTCTTAAGATCTAGCTAAGTGACACTGCTGTCCTTTTGGCTTATATAACCTGTGTTTATAAAGCCGCTCAAGCATTTGATACACAGCTAGATATGTGTACTGATGCATTTTTAAGAATCAAAATTAATGAGGGCTGCATGATGGAAATGTGGCAAGCACATCTCAGAGTCACGGGGCAGGTTCTGGGTTACAGAAACTATGGACGGTTAGCTATTCATCCATCCATCCATCCATCCATCCATTTTGTTTGCCGCTTATCCTCACAAGGGTCACAGGGAGTGCTGGAGCCTATCCCAGCTGTCAATAGGCAGGAGGCAGCGTACACCCTGAACTGGTTGCCTGCCAATCGCAGGGCACATAGAGACAAACAGCCACATTCACAATCACTCCTAGGTGCAATTTAGAGTGTCCAATTAATGTTGCATGTTTTTGGGATGTGTTAGGAAACCGGAGTTCCCAGAGAAAACCCACGCAGGCACGGGGAGAACATGAAAACTCCACACAAGTGGGGCCGGGATCGAACCCGCGTCCTCAGAACAGTGAGCCCAATGCTTTACCAGCTGAGTCACCGTGCCACCCAACAGTTATGTAATGGAGAAAAAAATGAAGCAAATATATTGCGTTTAAAGAAGTGTTATTATAAAGCTTTGACTGACTTCAAGAGATTATGCGGCCTGTGGGAGCTGACTTTCTGTTTTGTTTGGATGGAATTTCTTTCACAGAATAGTTTGAATGACAAGGTCAAATATTAAAGCAGGCTAGATGGTGTCACCCAAATGCAGGAGAACACGGGAGACGCAAAGGTAATTCGGGAAAAACATTTATTATTCCAAGGTCGGGGATCGGGCAGGCAGTCAGGTGCAGAAGCGGTAATCAGGACGTCGGGCGTAGAGGGCAGGCAGGAGTCGGTACACGGGAGAACGATCAAGGAAGGCAGAAGTGTCAAAGGAGTCAGGCTTACGGGGTCGGTCGGAGAACAGGCGGAGGTCGGTACACACAGGAATACTATCAGAGATACGGGGGTACTGGAACGGGACATGAACTTCAACGATCTGGCACCTGGTCCTATAAGTACTGGACGTAATCAGCCGAACCAAGGTGCAGGTGTGTGCCGACTAATTGGCTGGCCACGCTAAGTCTGGGCAGGATGCCAGTAGCATGACAGATGGATTGATGGATGAATGACTTGAGAAACAAATGCGGCAAATAACTTTTACAATCAGCCTTTTTTTGCCCCTGAGAAAAATGCAGATGTAACTAAGAGCTAAACAGGAAGTGTACAAATAAAGAGACACTGTGAAAACAATTATTCCATTGAACACTGATTCTTTATGCAAAACCATAGTAAGGTAACATCACCAACACTTCCTATTTCAATTAAGTTTTGCAAAGTGGGACAAAATCATTCATTGCCATATCAAAGAATGACTGATAATAGCGATAAACCATGTAAAAGTCACATTTTGAAAGAAATGTAAATGTAATTGAATGGCGGGCTATCTTTTTAGTACTTGTACTTTTCCTACCGCAGGGTAATTATTTGTTGCTCAGTACTTGTGTGGAAAAAAATAAAACACAAATTATTAAATCAATAGAATCACTGTTATTTAATAGAGGATTGAAACAACCCACCCCTGGATAAGTGGAGGAAAAAATGGATGGCAAGGCAATGCAGATTAATTTGTTTAGCACAATTCATGCGCAGATCAATTCACAGTACTCTACAAGATGGGGAAAAATACACGTTCATAAAAAGTGGCACTAATAGTAAATGAAACATCATTAATTAAAATAAAGCTCAAATTGCTTCCAGTTGTTATATGGGCACCTGAACAGAACCCTTTTCAGCCTGGGTTTAAACTGTCAAAAAAGACGACAGAAAAGCCAATCGCAGGGCACATGGAGACAAACAACAGTTGCACTCACAATCACACCTAGGGGCAATTTACAGACTCCATGCTTTTTTTTTTTTTTTTTTTTGAACCAGAGTGACCAGAGAAAACCCACACAGGCACAGGGAGAACTTTTCAAACTCCACACAGGAGTGCCTGGGATTTGAACCACGGTCCTCAGAACTGTGAGGCCCCTGTATTGTATGATAATTGTAAAATACTGTTAAATAGTCATCCCTTGCAGATAAATGAGGAATTAAATTGGTAATTTATCAATACCCAACAATATCAAACAGCATTTTTTAAAGGAAAGTATCACACCCAAATGCCTTTTCATACTATCACATGACCACAATCAGAAAACTGTAGTAGGGTTTTTGTACTAAAAAATAATGCACTGTTGACCTTCATCGGGAAAAATAGTATGATTACTTAAATCTAATCATCTATCCATCCATTTTCTTAGTCGCAAGGGTCACAGGAAGTGCTGGAGCCTATCTCAGCTGTCAACGGGCGGGGGGGGGGGGGGGACACCCTGAACTGGTTACCAGTCAATCGCAGGGCACAACGAGACAAACAGCTGCACACACAATCACACCTCAGGGCAATTTAGGGTTCCCAATTAGTAGGAGTGCCCGGAGGAAACCCATACAGGCACGTGGAGAAAATGCAAACTCCACACAGGCGGGTCCAGGATTGAACCCGGGACCTCAAAACTGTGAGGCTCGCCTTTTCCAGCTGAACCACCTTGCCCCATTAAATCTGATCGTTCAACTCAATATATAATATATATAATACTATATGTAACTTAAATCTATGTGACCGCAGATGCCTCGTAAGCAGGGTTCAGACTCAGGTTACTTTAAAAAATATGTTCTGATCGCTATCAACAGATTTTTTTTTTCTTTCTTTTGCCCAATTACGGAATATCCACAATTCAACATGTAATCCCGAAGTACACGATACAATTCACCTCATAGAGTGATTAACACACATTGTGAAGTTAAGTGACAAAAACTCAAAAACTGTACAGTATTTCGCAGATGTCAAACAAAAGGCTTCGGGGGCCGAATCTGGCCCACCACATTAATTTAGGTGGCCCGTGAAATCAAATCAAGCGTTTACGCTTCCAAGATTTTTGTTCAAATCTGTTCCAAATTTTCATATAATATTATGTAATACTGTAAATAATATCAAACTATTGCAAGCACGGTTTGCCACCAAACCCCTTCCACAATTACTTGAACAATACAATATGAATTATTAATTAATGATGAAGTAATTTGGTCCAGTACAATGTGTTTGAGGAGTCAGCCACCGAAGTGGGGCAAATTTGAGTTTCAAAATAAGAGCTTACCGGGAGTACAAAACTGTTTGTGACTGGAACGTTGAACGTCGTTTTGATGCATTTGAAGTGTACAATGGACAATTTGATACAATGTCATGTGTGCTTGCCTGTGTGTACGTTTTTGTCGTACCACATGCACATTAATAACATGCACAGAGATATGAGTTGTATTCAAGCAATTGAAGTGAAGGAAAAAAAGTCACCAAAAATGTGTATTTGCAAGTATTACTGTACATACCTCACCTGTTATAGGCTGTTCTTTAATCCAATTTGTCACAAAACTACTGTATTTTATATTATCAGTACACAAAACTGGCGCTGAACTTTCTCCTCACTGAGCCTCAACCAAGCATTCCCCATCTGTTTAAATAAGTGTATGTATTCTATTTATTTTTTTTGCAAGTGCAAGTCCATTTAAACTAAAATTGGTTCAAACCATTGAATCCGTGTTCTGTTTTTGCCCGAGGCTTATTAGATTCTCTCAGGTGACTCTAGTCTGCTGATCCTTTTTGATTATTTCATTGTTTGGCCTGTTTTCATCCAACACATAGTAGATTATATGTGAGAGTGTACAAAGACAATTGTGGATTTCAGTGCAAAAAGCACAAGAATTCATTTGAGAAGGTTTTATTTTTACATTTGAGGTTATTGTTTGGAAGTATTTACAAAGGCTCTTTGAGTGATGCACAAAATGATCCTTTCATTTGTGTAATTAGTCATTTTAAGTACAAAAGAAGAAAATAGTATGGCAACATGCCAAATGATGAGCAGGGGTGTTAAACTCATTTTTGTCGCGGGCCACATTACAGTTACAGGTTCCCTCAGACTGTAAAACGGTGAAAATCGTTTGCCTTATCATATTTACACATGAAATTTCTGAACTAGTTTGGGAATCAGAAATCAAGGGCAATGGGTTTTTCAACTATTGTTGATGTTTGGGCACGTATAAATCATTGCAATATCTCAACATTATAATTTGTGATGTGAAAATTTGTTATTTTGATAGAGATTTGAATAAAAATCATGGAAGTTGATGCACATGATTTGCTGTCACGGGCCACATAAAATCATGGGGTGGGTCAGATCTGGCCCCCGGACCTTGAGTTTGACACCCGTGTTCACCCTATTGCTACCCATGTGGTGTGAAAAGGCAAAAGGTTGGAGGTCTGAGTTAAGGACTCACACTCCTCCCTCACAGTGGTTTGCCATTTCAGCATTTTGAGCAACATCTGCATTGTTTGACACAATGACAAAACATGAATGTTATCAGTTTGTAATATTTTGATGGTTGCTGTTTGCCAGAAATGTGTAGGAGGTTTTTTTTTTTTTTTTTCTAATCATTATTGCAGAGGTCAAAAGTTATGTACCCAGTGTCAAACCGGAGGATGCAATGCTGGAGTGTGAAAAAAAAATTCATGGCTCGTGTCACAGTACAGGGTGAAGAAAGTGTGGAGGCTGTAGATACAAAAAGATCTGGAACTATCCACTTGCACTGTCAATAAAAGACATACAAGTAGAGCCCCAAAGAAACAACAACAAACAAACATTCCAGGATCATCTGGGTATTGTGCAAGATGCCTAAATAATTTGTCACATGGCGTGTTGTAATTGGGTGGCATGGTGGGTCAGCTCATAAACGGTTGGCCTCACAGTTCTGAGGTCCCGGGTTCAATCCTGGACCCACCTGTGTTGAGTTTGCATGTTCTCCCCGTGCCTGTGTGGGTTTTCTCCTGACACTCCGGTTTCCTCCCACATCCCAAAAACATGCAACATTAATTGGACACTCTAAATTGCCTCTAGGTGTGATGGTGAGTGTTTGTCTCTATGTGCCGTGCGATTGGCTGGCAACCAGTTCAGGGTGTACCCGGTCTCCTGCCCATTGACAGGTGGGAAAGGCTCCAGCACTCCCCGTGACCCTTGTGAGGATAAGCGGATAAGAAAATGGATGGATGGATGGATGGATGTTATAATTGTCTACTCGGACTGGGGATGGACCCCTCTCCAACGCGCTGCCGCGATAAGTCCCAAAAATTGCCACAAGATGACGCTAAAATACAATTAATCCTGGCACTTATACTGGGAGGTGGGAAAATAAAATCAGTCTATCCATCTCCTGAATTGCTTATCCTCCTGGAGTCTCTCCCAGCTCGCTGTATTGTAAAGATACATCCTGAAATGGTCGGCTGCCATCTCAGACATATTTACGTGACTACAACAATATTGCTGGGTGGTTTCTTTCGGTTTGTCCCTTTCGGGGTGGCCACAGCGTGTCATCTCAAATGAACGCACATATACGTTTGGCACAATTTTTAAGCCAGATGCAATTCCTGACGCAACCCTTCTCAAGGAGTGGAGCCCCCAGTGGGATACGAACCCACAACCCCTGGTTTACCAAATCAGTGATCTATCCACTGAGCTACTAACATTGCCGAATTGCTGAGTGAGGGCCAGTGGCTTGAAAGAGGTGTGAAAAAGGGCAAGTCTGTCAGACTAGAAAAGCCCTCTCAAAGGAGCAGAGGAGGTTTGTACTAACCCATTAGAGTGCGTTAACTCCAATTTTTGTCATTCTGCAGTAATTTAATCTTCAATAGCTCCAATAAGAGCAACGGAAGTTAAATCTTGGTGACTAATATGGCAATGATTACATCTAAATGCTACTACCCAGTTCAAATACAGTACACAAACCGTTGTTTAAAATCGTCATTGCTATTATATTGTCCTCATGTCTTTTGAGAATACATATACATACATATTCTCTCCCTCTCTTTCCCTCTCCCTCTACAATCATGCAAAGATATTTATGTTACTGTATGTATGTACCTTTTTTTACAGTATTTATATTTCATCACTTCAAATTGTTTTTTTTTTTTTTTTTTTGTTTAATCAACCATGAAGAGTCCAGTTGCTTCCAGTAAAAAAAAAAATTCAAATGTAGGCAATGGTCTTGAGTGGTCACATAATTAGCAAAATGGATGCTGCATGTTTTTTATAATGGAGTTTTTCTTGATTGCTCAAAATATCCACATTGGATCACAGGAGACAAAACGTAAAGAAGTACTGTGTTTTTGCTTTGTTTTTGGTGCAGGCGCCTGGGGATCACGTTGCATTAGGCTCAACATGCAAATCCTGCTCATTTTAACTCATATCGCCGGATGATGTTTAAAATCTTAATAACATGCCTGAAGCAAAAAATGGAAATGTAAATGCAGTCTTTATCAACACGACATTAGGGAGTACTAAAACAAGACACAGCGGGGACACTTTAATCAAATCCTAAAATCTTTTTTATGTTTGTGGGACCCAAATCTACCTCTTAATCCTCATCGCACTTCGTATAGTAAAAGATGAAAGATATTTTAAATGCCTGAGAGATAAATAAATAAAATGAAGTAAAACATTGAGTAAATTGTAATTTCTACATTCTGTACACATTAGAAGACAATCTTTTGTAGGAGTTTCTGAGATACAGTATTTTGCCTGTTTCACACTCAAATATAGATCTCATTGGATTAAGATGCTTGACTGGATTTGGTCACTATAAATTCAAACCTAGGATAATTTTGAGAATGTGCAAAATACTGTCTTTCCTCAAAGTAGCAAAAAAAGAAAAAAAAAGAATCCAAGGACACCCTCGTAATCCCAAACATAACTTCTTGGATCATATTACTCTAAACTTGCACTAACCTATTTCTTCTTCTTCTTCTTCTTTTCCTTTCGGCTTGTCCCGTTAGGGGTCGCCACAGCGTGTCATGTTTTGCCATCTTAGCCTATCTCCTGCATCTTCCTCTCTAACCCCAACTGCCCTCATGTCTTCCCTCACCACATCCATAAACCTTCTCTTTGGTCTTCCTCTCGCTCTTTTGCCTGGGAGCTCCATCCTCAGCATCCTTCTACCAATATACTCACTCTCTCACCTCTGAACATGTCCAAACCATCGAAGTCTGCTCTCTCGAATCTTGTCTCCAAAACATCCAGCTTTGGCTGTCCCTCTAATGAGCTCATTTCTAATCCTATCCAACCTGGTCACTCCGAGCGAGAACCTCAACATCTTCATTTCTGCCACCTCCAGTTCAGCTTCCTGTTGTTTCTTCAGTGCCACCGTCTCTAATCCGTACATCGTGGCCGGCCTCACCACTGTTTTGTAAACTTTGCCCTTCATCCTAGCAGACACTCTTCTGTCACATAACACACCAGACACCTTTCGCCAGCTGTTCCAACCTGCTTGGACCCGTTTCTTCACTTCCTGACCACAATCACCATTGCTCTGTATTGTTGACCCCAAGTATTTGAAGTCGTCCACCCTCGCTATCTCTTCTCCCTGTAGCCTCACTCTTCCCCCTCTACTTTCTCATTCACGCACATATATTCTGTTTTACTTCGGCTAATCTTCATTCCTCTCCTTTCCAGTGCATGTCTCCATCTTTCCAATTGTTCCTCTGCATGCTCCCTGCTTTCACTGCATATGACAATATCATCTGCGAACATCATGGTCCAAGGGGATTCCAGTCTAACCTCATCTGTCAGCCTATCCATTACCACTGCAAACAGGAAGGGGCTCAGAGCTGATCCCTGATGCAGTCCCACCTCCACCTTAAATTCCTCTGTCACACCTAAGGCACACCTCACCATTGTTCTGCTGCCATCATACATGTCCTGTACTATTTTAACATACTTCTCTGCCACACCAGACTTACGCATGCAGTACCATAGTTCCTCTCTTGGTACTCTGTCATAGGCTTTCTCTAGATCCACAAAGACACAATGTAGCTCCTTCTGACTTTCTCTGTACTTTTCCACGAGCATCCTCAAGGCAAATAATGCATCTGTGGTACTCTTTCTAGGCATGAAACCATACTGTTGCTCGCAGATACTTACTTCTGTCCTGAGTCTAGCCTCCACTACTCTTTCCCATAACTTCATTGTGTGGCTCATCAACTTTATTCCTCTATAGTTCCCACAGCTCTGAACATCCCCTTTGTTCTTAAAAATGGGAACTAGAACACTTTTCCTCCATTCTTCAGGCATGTTTTCGCCCGCTAGTATTCTGTTGAATAAGTTGGTCAAAAACTCCACAGCCATCTCTCCAAATTGCTTCCATACCTCTACCGGTATGTCATCAAGACCAACTGCCTTCCCATTTTTTTTTTTTTCACTAACCTATTTCACCTATTGTAATTTGCACTAGCACTGGGTTCTGTTAATATGTACTGTCCTGCCATCAGAAATGAGAGCAGTTACCTCAGTAAAAATGTTTAAATCTTTACTTAAGACTCATGTTTCCTTTCACCACACCCGGTATGCAACTAGCCTCCCACCCTGCCTCAGATTCTGACATCTGGACTTTGGCCTGTTTTATTGCCGCTTCCCCTCCCCTCTCCATAGGTGGTGTCAAGGAAAACTATGCTGTGTGCTGCCAAGGATTCTGTATCGGCCAACAAAGACATGTACTGGGGAGGACAAATTCCCTGGAGTGGTCTCCTTCTGGTGCATCACTTCATTAAACGGGCTCGAGTGCCCATTTAAACTGACATTGTATAGCATCGTCTCATGTGTTTAATGTTGCCCGCTCAGCTGCCATTGGATTCTGAAAGGGGTATTCTTGCATTAGTCAACCCTTGTCAAAGTTTCTTCCTTATTGGCCTCTAAAATGATTGTTTTCAGGGTCCCCCCCCCAACCTCGCCCGGATGATGGGTCTAGACAAGGGGATGGTTTTGATTTTTATGAACTGTTATGGCATGTGAAACTCTTTGATGCTCTTGTGAGTAAGGGCTGAACTTGACTTTTGGCATTAAAAAAGATGCCTATTTTGGAGGAAAAAAACGTTTTAATGAGTAGAATCACATGTCTTCAAGAAAATAATATTGTCACCTTACGATATGAATCTCTAATGATGGAACAAATGAATCTCAAAGAAAAAATATTTTTTGTGGAAATGCTGTCCTTTCTTTGTTTGCTTACCATGCTGGTTTGCCTATGTCGGGATGCACTTTATTTTTTACTATGATAAAATTATTTAGTTCAAATTATTTTGCAGACTTCCTCAATTTTACAACAGCTGTACTATTGCGACGTCTCCCCGTTTTTTCCCCATACAGTTACTCTGGATGCCACCAAGGGGGCGCAACGCGAGCAGCCCACTAAGCGTGTGAGAGGATGAGCCCAACCACCAGTAGGAGGGAGGAGGGAACATCTATGGAGCAGCCTTCCCCATAATCTCTGCTCACATTTCTCCGGCGGTGCGACCTCCCTCCGCTTTTTTTTTTCCAAACAAGCGGGACCAGGAAGCAGGAGCAAAACTTGGTACCGGTTGTGAAGTGGTCAAGAGCGGATATCGTCGTAACATTCCCGAGGACTGTTTTTGAAGTGTGTGTGTGTGTGTGTGTGTGTGTGTGTGTGTGTGTGTGTGTCTTTGTTGACGCCGGACAATTTTTTTTAAGGAGTTCTCTCCCACTCGTGGAAGATGGGTTCCGTCCCGGTGATATCAGCTCTGGTCTTGGCCGTCGTGGTGCCATCGTTGGCCGGATACATCGAGGTACGTTTCCGCTAAAACATGTCTGGTCCATTTAGAGCTTTTTTTTTTTGGGGGGGGGGGGGCATTTTGGTAATATTATCCAAGTAAAGGGTCGTCTTGATATATATCCGCCCCACCCTCCCTCGCTGGTTTCATTCGAGAAGGTGCGTGGTGCTGAGATCAAATGAAAGACGAGTGGCTTTGTCAGGCCTCCGGAGAGCACGCATATAATGTAACACAGCAAACACCCTCCCTCCATGCTCGCTGTTTACAGTCTATCTTTATCGCAGAGTCGGGCGTTTTTAATCCACTTGGACTGTAGACAGACCTCACATGCTGTTTTGTCAGGTGTAGTGTAATTACTCCCCCGCTGTCTCGCGCTTTGGCTGCATCGCGCATTTTCTGATAGATCTATTTTATGTATTTGAACAAGTTGTAACAATATATCCCAACTCGAGAGAGTGGTAATTTAAGTTTTATTTCAGTATTACCTATTCAAAATGCATTTGGGCATGTTCTAATAGTTTACAATGTTTTTAGAAAGTGTAGTAGGGGTATTTGTAGTCTTGAATTGTGGTGGCTTCTGGAAGGTAACTCCGGCAACGAACAGGGGAATTATCCTGCATCAATCACTGGCCACACGGTGACCACAATATAAGAAATAACGTAGTGAATAACATTATGAATTTTGAAAGATTATACAGTCCTACTCACCATGATTGCAGCCACAAAGTTTCATTAGTAAATGTGTAATGTCTCATGTAGAAAAAAAGAAGAAATTATGTTTGATATAGAAGAGAAAATGATAATGAAAATTTATGGACATATGAAACAAAATATAGGGTTTTTTTTGCAACATACACAAATAGTATGTTTTCAGATATTGCACCAAAGACATGCAAAAAAAAACCCACCTTGCCAACAGTCAGGTCAGTCGTGGTAGAAGCTTCTTAATGTCGGTTGCTTTGTTGCATCTGGTACTCAAGGTTTTGACTGCAACACAGATTGCATAAAATCAGGAAATTATAAAGAAAGAGTGAAATGTCCTTCCCAGTATAAGAAACCTGGTTTGAGGTGAAGATCATGGCTCCCCCAGTAAGACAAAGACCCACATAAAAACACATCTAAAAACACAAAGGAATGGTTGGAAAGGGAATTTTTTAATTTTTTTAATGGGCAGCACTGTAGAGCATTGGCCTCACAGTTCTGAGGACTGGATTTCATATCTTGGGCCCTCCTGTGTGGAGTTCACATATTCTCCCCCTACCTGCTTTTCTCCAAGCACTCACGTTGACTCTAAATTGCCCTAAATGTGGTTGTGAATGTGACTGTTGTCTCTCCATCTGCCCTACAATTGGCTGGCAACCAGTTCAGGGTGCCAGGCTGCCTCCTGCCCGATGACAGGTGGGATTGGCTCCAGCACTCCCGCGACCTTCATGAGGATAAGCGGCTCAGAAAATTGATGGATGAATGTTTTAAAATGGCCAACAATGAGGCCTGATCTCAAATCTATTGGAAATCATTGAGGGGAGCTGAAATCTGTCATTGGGGAAAAGAATCCAACAAATGTTCAGGACTTTCATAATATTGCAAAGAATGAGTGGGGAGAAAATACCAACTGTGAAGTGCAAAAAGCTTATAGATGGATACAAGAAATATTTGGAAGTTGTCATCACTGTCAAAGAGTGTGCAACCAAATATTGAGGGGTGCCAGTATTGCTACACATGCTGTTTTTTCTGTCTTTTTTTTAAAGTATAATCTCCTAATTTAAAAAATGATATTGTTAAATTACTTTGGACCTCCAATTAAAAGATCTTGATGAGAAGTTTGGATGATTTATCACTGAAGGAGTGCCTACAGAGCTTATTCACCTATATCATAAAATCACATCGCCATATTGTCGGTCAAACAAAGCATTGTTGCAAGTTAATTCCGTTGAGACGAAACGAAAATATGTCTTATAGCACGAGACAGAGTTTTTTCCCAGACCGTTAAACATTTAGAAGGTGATAGTAAATGAAGGTACGTGGAAAAATTAGAGACACTTGGCATAGAGGACCCATATTTAATCCCGTAGTCGAGAAACTGGACTGTTAATACGCTTCCGCTTATCTTGGAAAACTGGATATACACATGGATCTGGTGAGTAAGTCGTTGAGATTTACATGGAAAAGTTTAAAAACGTATAAAATCTGGACACATACAAAAACTTCGTTGCTGGAACTGTTCTCAAGTCAGAATAAATCCCACATTGTGATGGACGCACTCAGGTTTTTTCAATACAAATACCAATATTTAAATAAATGACCCCTGGTTTTACACAAACTCGCATTCATTAACTATGACTGAAAAAAATTTAGGACAGGAAGTTGTCTCCTCCATACACGGAAGCGTATTCCTGCCACACCCTTACCTCCGTAAACCTCTCTGTGACAGACGGTTTATTTTTTTTAAATACGCATTCTTCTCAAATGAGTCATCTTGGCATTATAAATACTACTTGATAATTCAAGATTGAGAAGAATAATTCCTACCTGAAATGAAATGATCGCTACACAGGCGTGTGTATTTCGTTGGGCACTATGCATCCCGTTTAATTGCCGAAATCCATTGATGTTTTCTTGTCATTTCAATTTATATTCCATAGAATGATCTCTTTGAAGAACTGTCTCGGCTATTGTGACAACCAACAGCACAATAGGTCTCAGGCATTGACTCCTGAGCAGCTTTGTTTGACCGGCAATCCATCGATCTTTTCTGATCTTTTCAGTGGGTATTGTATAGAATGATATCTTTGAAGAGCTGTCATCTGTTGTGAGAATCAACAGCACAACAGGTCTCGGGCAATTTGAAAAATGTGCTCTGGTTCAACGACTCCAGCACTGCTGAGCCGCTAGGTATGACTGGCGATATGGTGCCATGCAAACTGTGACGTCACATGCATGAGCTCTATAATGGTGAGCAGGAAGGTAGGATGGCTAAATACTGGCATTTGTTTTTTCTCAGTTTTGGAGTCTGTTGTTCTGTCATGTTATTGATTTTGAGGCACTGCTGAATTTTTGTTTTGTATAAAAGATGCCTGATGGTCAAAGTTTACATTTTTATCTTGACCTTCATAACTTAAAGGATTACTGTTCCAAAACAAGAATCTGAATAAATTATGTTATATTTTTCTGAAAAAATTGCCACAGGTGCTGAGGTCAGAGAATGGTCGCCGTTACTCAATCCAGTAGTTTCTTTCATAAAATGTTATTGTTTTTGTTTGTCACATTTTGTTAAATGAAGAACCCGAAATTTTTGAAATGTTCTGATATGGATTTTTAAAATGTTAGCTGTATTTTAAAATGATTGACAGCTATGGTTAACGTGAAAACATGGCCGATAGTCAAGGTTCAAATTTTTGTCTGGAGCTTTTCCAATTAAGGAATTAGGGTTGCTAAGAAAGATCCTCATTCTAACATTCTTTCAAATGGCTGTGGGATGAGAGTGGTATTTGGTTCCATTTTCCTGGAAAATATCCTGGTTTAATTGGTATGATTTTGAATGTTCTGCTATAAATTTTTGAAATGGTATAGCTATATCTAAAGATGGCTGAGGTTCAGCATTATTCCTCATCCTCATCACTACTGTGCTATTCTTAATCCCAAATCAATCTTTAATTTTCAGGGATAATTCGAATACATTAAGAACCTTATTGGTTTTGAATTGTCTCTTGTCGTTGCAAACTATCTACACTAAAGCACTCATAAAAGTGCCAGATATTATTGTTATTGAAGCAACCCAGCTCCTGCCATCATCAAGTGTGCCTGTATCTACAAACATCAGAGATCTCGTCTCATGTGTGTTCTGTGTCTGTGACACACAAAAATTAGGAGGGACGCATAAAAGTCTTCTCTTGTAGAGTTTAGTACTCCAAAGAATTTGGTCACATAAACTGCGGAGGAAATAAAAACTTAGGGCGCTTCCAGGTGGCCAGTCATTTAAGGAAGAAAAAAACATTTCCATGATTTTAAGGCCGACACTCGGGATTCAACATCGAGTTTCGAAACCAGTTACAGATAGTGAAGAGCAGGAACCCTTCCTCTGATTGGTGCTTGCATGTATGTTTCTCAAATGTGGATGCTTGCGTACATAAAGCTAAGTTTTCTGACAGATAGCCGAAAGCTGTACAGTTACAGAAAATTAGTTCCTAAGCCCGTTGGTGTGGGAACATTTGGATTCAAGACAGATGAATCCCGCTCACTCCAATGAGCTGCTATGTCAAATTTGCATAAAGTCAAAACAAGGACGACACAACTCAAAACCACTAGGTGATTAAATCCATTTTAACACAAGCATCCCACCCAATTTCTACAGTTGGGAACAGAATACAGAGACATTTCCTGTTTCCGGGAGTTTACAATTATGGAACCCTTTGCCAAACAATGCAAATACAAATGTTAAGTATGGCACACGTAGGCTCACATTATATACAGCATCCTGTTATTATTGTAAGAGATGCAGGCATTGAACATGTTGACAAAGTCGTGTTTAAAGGGCCACTGTCATGAAATGCATGATTTTTAGTATGTTATTAATGAAAAAATGGCAGTCGACATGGACCCATGTGTTTTGTCACCACAAAACATGATTTTGACGTATACAGCTTTTTGTAACTCCCGCCATGAAAATCCACTCGAAGAATTTGTTTTTGAGAAGAAGCAGGAAGTGACGTACAGGACAGGACCGCCCTCAAGTGGACTCATTTGTTTCCATTAGTTTTACCTCCGGGAAGGTAGCTCGTTGTTCGTTCGTGTTCCCCAAAATGCCGGCTCATTGCATTGCTGGACATTGCTTGAACACTCGGGAGAATGGAATTACCCTTCATAAGTTTGCAAGAGACCCGGTTCGTTGTGAAAACGGGTGCAGAGGACGAGAGCTTCGTGGGTACCAAATGACAAGTAGGTCTGTATACAGCTACTAAAAAAATAATAATAGTTTGGGGCGGACCACATAATCGGTCTCTCATAACGTAACAAAAGATCCGCGTACGTATAACAGGCGTGCTAAATGTGTCGATGTGCGTGTCGGATGGCGTCGGGCTGGTGCGTTGCTTTGCCAGCGAAGGCTGCGTGTCGGGCTCGCAGACGGCAGCGACTCTGAAGAACGCAGCCGACAATGCCTCAATGCTCAACGGTTTTGTTCATCGCGTACTGCGGCGGCTATGAACAACCCCCTAAAGCAGCCCGGCTTGGCTTCGTGATAAGCCACCTTGGCGCCGCGTTCGCCGATCACGGCTTCAGTGAAGGCTCTGCGTCAGGCTTGCGGACGGCGGCGGCTCTGAAGAACGCAGCCGACAATGCCTCACTCAGCTGCGTCCGATGACAGTGCTGTTCATCGCGTACTGCGGCGGCTATGAACAATCCCCTAAAGCAGCCACCTCAGCGCCGAAAATGAGCCACACCAGCCGGATGCGATCAGCCGTGATGGCTTATGTCCGCCGCGGAAGTGGATCGGACGACGAGGTGGTTTGGCTGTGATCGCATATCATCTGAATCTGGCTCGAAACAATAGTGTAATATTGCCTCGGTAACTTCACTCGGTTGTGTGATGTTCTCCTTTTCGAAAAAGAGATTCCATGTCAGAAGGGGCGTGTTCGTCTCCCATAGTAGGGTCCACCATGTGTTTTCATTGGCGAATGTCCGGGTGACATCACGGACAGGGGATGCAGCCAATATGGCGACAACTTGGAAGTCATAGAATGACACTTCTGCAACTTTGCACATGGATGAGACGCTCTCCGCTCACATTTATTTATATATATATATATATATATATATATATATATATATATATATATTTTATATAAACATTGAAGTGAATAGGGTTAGGGTTTTTCATTACAATATCTATTTTAGAATGTTTATAGGGATGACACTAGACCTTTAAGGAAAAAGAGTTGCACACTTTCAAATATAATACAAATCTTGAATCAAAACAGCTTGCTTTGATGTACTTGTGCTGTTGTTAATGTTGCTACTTTAAAGCTCAAGTGTCATCAAACGGATGATTTTTGGTATATTATTAATGAAAAACCCACAGCCAAAATGGTCCCATGTGTTTTTTCACCACAAAACATGATTTTGACGTATACAGCTTTTTGTAACTCCCGCCATGAAAATCCTCTCAGGAATTTGTTGTCGAGAAGAAGCAGGAAGTGACGTAAAGGACAGTGGCGCCCCCTCGTGGATTCGTTTGTTTCTATTAGTTTTACCTCCGCGAAGGTAGCTCGTTGTTCCTTTGTGTTAGTCAAAATGCCGGCTCATTGCATTGCTGGACATTCCTTGAACACTTGGGACAATGGAATTACCCTTCATAAGTTTGAAAGAGACCCTGTTCGTTGTGAAAAATTGATTGCACGGGTGCAGAGGACGAGAGCTTCGTGGGTTCCAAATAACGGGTAGGTGTGTATACAGCTACTAAAAAAAATAATAGTTTGGGGTGGAGCACGTAATCGGTCTCTCTCATAACGTAACAAAAGATCGTCGAATGAAATGTGTCGATGTGGGCGTCGCCCAGCCAACAATGTCTCACTCAGCCTGCAACATATGCGAAGAGCCGCGATGGCTCATCTCCGCCGTGGAAGTCGATCGAACGAGATGCGGTTTGGCCGTGATGGCTTATGATCTGAATATGGCTCGAAAAAATAGTGTAATATTGCCCTGAGGGCTCGAAACAATAGGGTAATATTGCCCCAGTAATTTCACTCGGTTGTGTGGTGTTGTCCTTTTCGAAAAGAGCCACCTTGTTAGAAGGGGCGTTGGAAAAATCCGAATATCTCTGTTGTTCGGCTTCCATAGTAGCAGGCACTGCGCGTTTTCAATGGCGGAAGTCACGATGACGTCAAGGACAGATGACGCGACTAATATGGCGACCACTTGGATGTCGAGGGACACTCAATTGCGCAACTTTGTGCATGGATAACGCACTCTCTGCTCACTTTTTTTTTTCGTATAGACATGGAAGTGAATACTGTTATATGTATTTTTCATTACAATATCTAATTTAAAATGTTTATAGGGATGTCACCCCCACTTTAAACAACTGGATTGATAGGACAGTACATTGCATTTTAAAGCAGTCATGACTGTAAATATCTCCATGCCACATTTGAATACTTAAAGGAATACTCCACTGAACAATTAAAAGCCTTTAACTGATAGGTTATGTCATATGCACTGTACCTTGAACATTTGAGGTCGATCCGATATAATTTAATGGTGTTTTGAGAAGATTTTTATCGGCAATTACGAATTTTCATGGGCGCCGCCATTTTGGCGAGTCACATGACAGGAAAACGCAGATTGTGTCGGAACAATAATTATGGAAACTTTTGACAAAGGTCCAAAGAGTACCAAAGTTTTCAACAACAATGGACAGCCTTTGTGGAGAGGGAGGGTTCTGCTGTGTGTTTAAATTCAAAGATGGGGAGTATGCCAAAGCATTTGTAGTCGACATTGTCAATCAACATTTTGCCAACTTTGCATAAAGACAAGACAATGAAACGAATAAAAGACATGCCTTTGTCGGCAAAAACTGTTCACCATCGTACCATCATGATAGCGAATCAAATTGAATTACGGTTACGGTGAACGGATGGAAGTTTCAACGCCTGCATGACCTATGAAAACACAAAAAGTCGCATTATTGGTAAGACGTACTTTTGTCATTGGTTAGCAACATCATAACAATGTTATTTAACAGAATTCAGAGACTTATTGTACTCTAAAAGTGTTGGTCTTAAATAAATGTTCAAATACACCTGTACACATGTCGTATGGCTCAGGGACCACACTTCGCTAGCCACTGGGTCGTTAAATGTTTCTTTTTCTTACTGGGCAGAATATGCCACCAAGCCTTCCTTGGATTATTTCTATCCAAAATATGGCAAAATTTTGCGATACAGTAGGGCATTTTCACGTGTCTGATGGTGGTGGTATTGTATGTGATTACACTACAAATTGACCATAATTTCTTTGTTTCCACACAAAATATGTCACATCCGCACAAGTAGGTCATGTGACTTGCCAAAATTGCGGCGCCCATGAAAATTTGTAATTGCCGATACAAATCTTCTCAAAACTGTCACGACCCATCGGAACGGAGGTAGGACCCAAATGCAGGACTCGGGAGAGGCAAGGTAGTTCGGGGAAAAATGTTTATTATTAAATGGTCGGGGATCAGGCAGGCAGTCAGGTGCAGGAGCGGTAGTTGGGACGTCAGGCGTAGAGAGCAGGTCAGCGGGCGGGCAGGCAGGAGTCGGTACACGGGAGAACGATCAAGGAAGGCAGAAGTGTCAAAGGAGTCAGGCTTACGGGGTCGGTTGGAGAACAGGCGAAGGTCGGTACACACGGGTTGACGATCAGGGATACGAGAGTGCTGGAACGGGGCATGAAGCTCAACGATCTGGCGGAGAATCAGTTGTCATCGGTGTCCTACATATACAGGGGATAATTAGCCCGCATGAGGGACAGGTGTGTGCCTTCCAATTTGCGCGGCTGCGCCGGCACCCACACACACAGTCTGGGCTGGAGCAGAACGATCATGACAAAAACACCATTAAATGATATTGGATTGACCTCAAATTTGCAAGATGCAGTACAGATGACATGACCTATCGGCTTAAGGCTTTTCATTGTTCAGTAGAGTATTACTTTAAGTAAAATTTTTGTGATCGCTTTGTTTTTATACACCCATCAATCCATTTTCTGAGCCGCTTATCCTTATGTGGGTCGCGGGAGTGTTGGAGCCTATCCCGTCTGTCATCGGGCAGGAGGCAGGGTACACCCTGAACTGGTTGCCAGCCAATCGCAGGGCAGATGGAGACAACAGATAAAACAGTCACGCGCACATTCACATCTCGGGCCAATTTAGAGTGTCCAATCAATGTTGCATCTTTTTGGAATGTGGGAGGCAACTGGAGTGCCTGGAGAAAACCCACGCAAGCACGGGTAGAACATACAAATTCCAGACAGCCGTGGCCGGGATTTAAACCCTGGTCCTCAGAACTGTGACTCTACTACAGTGCCGCTTCGGGAAAGTGATCATCTTAAAAAAAAAAATTCTATCATGACAGGCCTAAACAAAAAATATACAGAGAGAGTGGAAGAGCAAAGAATAACAAAAATATTATGAAAACAGTACAAAAAATATAGAGCAACAACTGTAATAAAATTCTGGAGTATAGCTGGACCACGAAGCAAGAATCGTGCTGTAGCAGAGGATGAATTTGTCTATATTGTGTGATGATAAATTACAAGGACTGATCGTTTCCATAGTATGTTTATCCTGGTACTCACATTGTCTCATGTTTAAAATGATCTATTATTTGCTTCAAATGTATTTTTTTCAGCTATCTATATCAGCATCATATGCTGAACTTATAGACGGGATAATTTAACGCTCTTCTACTCAATGCCAGACGGTACAATTTACCTGTGGATACACACCTGTTGCCATATAGCTTTGTATTCAACTAAACAGGCCCATACTCCACATTAAGTCAATAAAGGAAATAAGGATGGACGGTTTCTTTCGGGGTCGCCACAGCATGTGATCTCAGATGAACGCACATATATGTTTGGCACAATTTTTACGCCGGATGCCCTTCCTGACGCAACCTTTCTCAGGGAGTGGAGGCCCCAGTGGGATACGAAACCACAACCCCTGGTTTACCAAACCCGGGCTCTAACCACTGAGATACGGGACCTCCACCAATAAAGGAAATAAGGAATAACTGATAATATATAATTATAAATGTATAATATATAAATATATAATAAATAACAAATAAGGAAAACTTGGGCGTAATTGATAGTCCCTTCAAATGTTCATTTTTTTGCAATCATAATTTTTTCAAACTTAGAAGATTACCCTGACAAATAGATAGCTTGCAGATGATTTGGTTTTGAAAAGAATTTACTAGAAGTGCACATGCATGCGGCAAAGACTCTCATCTCCATAAATTCCACTAACAACCAAGGCTAAACTTAGCTTCTCTGGTACATAGTGTATGTACTAAGATGTTAGTCTCTCAGTCAAGATGTCTGTCAAGATATGTGCCTTGGCTCAATAAAAGGTTGGGATTGAGTGCGGTTGGTGGTCTGACACCTCTTTTTCAAACAAAACCACCCCACCCCCTTTCAACTTCACCTCCATCTGAGGTTCACTTTCACACCTACCTCAGGCTCTCACATGTGTGTCAGCAAACCGTTCTGAAAAGGACGTTTCCATCTGACCGTTCATCACCATTTGGAGGCCGGTCCACCTGCTAGGGACCACCCACCAGGGATCCTCCGTGTGACCAGAAAACACAGAGCCAAACGCGATCGATGCCGCCACTCAGCGGTCAATACTGGATAGGCTGCCCCCGGGAGTGATTAATGGAGGAAATGCACAGCTTCTCCTGATCAGTCAGTGTGATTAAATGTTGGAATTGTACAGTGGCAGAGTCGCATCCTGAGCGTTTGTGTGTGTGTGTGTGTGTGTGTGTGTGTGGTGTGTGTGTGTGTGTGTGTGTGTGTGTGTTGTTTAATCGATAGTTGAGCCAAATGGTGCTGCTTGTCTTCTTTGTTTGTTGTGGATTTATTTGCACTCCCAACAGCACATACATATGACTTCATTGGCCTTCAGACGCTGTTGAAAGTGTCAATAAACACTTGAGAGAGTGAATCCATGTGGACAAAAGAATAACACTAATCATTTTTCAGTGGACTAAATGTGATGATAAATGTATTCATAGATAAAACAAAAACTATTACAATAATTGGAGATTATATGCAAAATATAAGCATACACTGTACATGCATAAATAATAAATACGTTTTACATTTTAATCAGTACATTCCTACATATAAGAATAAATTAAAATAAGAAATACCTAAAAAATACCTAAGACAGAAGCGACTCAAGATTTTTAAGAATTCTCGGCACCATTTGTGCACTCATCACATCGTTGCACAATTAGTCATTTTAAATTGCTTGAGGACTTCATTTGTACAATTGCCAGAGTATCAATATCACGACACTGGTGGTACACTTTCATTCCTCAATGACTCTCCACACATGAGTTTCAAAAAACACACAGGAATAGTTTGAAAGGAAAAAAATGAACTGCTTTTTAAATGGGCGGCACGGTGACGCAGCTGTAGAGCGTTGGCCTCACAGTTCTGCCCTCCTTGTGTGGAGTTTGCATGTTCTCCCTATGCCTTCATGGGTTTTCTCCAGGCACTCTTGTTTTCCTCCCACATCCCAAAAACATGCCTTAATTGGACACTCTAAATTGTGCCTGCGTGTGATTTTGAGTGTGACTATTGTCTGTCTCCATGTGCCCTGCGATTGGCTGGTGACCAGTTCGGGATGTATCCTGATTCCTGCCCGATGACAGCTGGGATAGGCTCTAGCACTCTCGTGACCCTCGTGAGGAAAAGCGGCTTAGAAAATGGATGGATGGATGGACAGATATTGCAGTGAAATACAAATTGGTTACTTCAAAGCCCGAAGGAGAGATGGTGGCTAGAAAACAAGATGGCATGTCATGGCATACTACCTGGATGATCAGAGCGCTTATGTGTGTCCAGTCTGATGATCTGAGGTGATCTATCTAACCTGAATTATAGGCATGGATAAACAATTTATTAATTTTTTTTTTTTTTTTATAATTTTATCATATTTATCCAGTAAGCTATTTCCCATTCTTATTCAACTAGCATGTCACAGCACTTGACTTGTTTTTAAGCATTAAACACAAACAAGTGTCATGTGGTGGACCCCGCCATGCTGTGTGCGACCTTGACCTTTTGATTTATGGGCTCCAGGGTGGCGCACTCGCTTACCGTGTCAGAAGTGTTTTATTTGCCACAATCCCTTTTATTGCTCACGGCCGGTGCCTTAGCACTCAGCTGGGTGCAAATGCCTTGATTGTGTCACCTACCTGCACTCCAAAAACTAAAGTTGAACCTATCCATCCATTTTCTGAGCTGCTTATCCTCATGAGGATTGCAGGACTACTGGAGCCAATCCCAGCTGTCATCAGGCAGTAAGTAGGCAGGGGACACTCTGAACTGGTTGTCAGCCAATCGCAGGGCACACATAGACAGACAACGGTCACACTCACAATCACACCTATGGGCAAATTAGAGTGTTCAATTAATTAATGTTTTGGGATGTGAGCCTGATGTTTTTTTTTTTAACACTTTGGCACCACATGTAACTTTCTCTAACAACGACCCGCTGCACGGCCTCCAATGACGGCCACACATACTTTTTCCTAGTTTACCTTGCACCCCCCCTTCCTCCGCTCTTAAAGGGTTACACTCACAATTACAAATGTTACAGTCCTTACGCAGCCTATCAATGTGGTTTATAATGGCAGCGTGGTTATGTGCCGCCCACCACCGGAATTTTTTTTACATAAAGACATGCCTCTGTCGGCAATCATTGTTGGTGAGCACAATTTAAATGGGGACAAATGAAAAGAATTCAACCTGCAGATTGTAAAAACTTGAAACACACTTCCCGTCGTATACCACACACTGCAGTGTGTGAGTATTGCTGTACTGACAATGTTTGGTTCTACCTATACATATAAAAAGTCTTTCTTACATTTAAAAAAAACATTAAAACCAACCTAAGTTGGTTCACGAATAACGGATCGAATCTCAAAAGCTGCATGAAGTTTTATTTAATAACGTATGAAACAAATGACAAAGTCATCAGCAAAGAAGTTCCATTAATGGTTAAGAAGTACTTTTGTCATCATTGGTTAGCAACATAATGTTTTTTAAAAGCATTTAGAGACTTGTTGTACTCTTAAAGTGTTGGTCTTATATAAGATGGAGAAATACACTTGAACATGGATGGATAAATAACTAAGTGAATCATGCAAATCATATCCCAAAGACTAGAAAATAGCTGGTAATATATCACAGTAAGTCAATATTTCCTATTGTATTGGTAGATAATTGTACTTAAGTTAAGGAATATATGAACAACTTATTACTTTTTCTTTTTCTCTAAGACCAATTTTTGTAGCATATTTCCTCTTGTGTAACAATTTACCCACTTTGCAGCGTTTCCTTCACGAGCAAGGCCTTCTGATTGGTCCTGGGTTTATCTAGGCCTTTTCTCTGGGATTAAGGGTACAGTGGTTAATGCTATCCATACATTTTATTCCAGTCGGACCACTCATTTTGTCGCCCCCCCCACACCCCCCCACCATTCTTGTTGTGCAACACATGCTGTTACATTTGCCATCTAGCAACAGCGCTGAGCGGGTTGTCTGTTACATCACTCAACGCTGTCTGAAATATCAGTCTTTGGATCTATGCACATGGTAACACATAAGAGGTCATACTCTATGTGGAAGCAGTTATGGTAATGCACTGTAAATACTGGAAGAGATGGAGCTCAACCCCCCTCCAAAAAAAAAAACAATGTTTATAATTGCCGAGATTAATTATTAAAACTGTAAATATACCATAAACAATGATCACAATAACACTTATATTACTCTAAAACCAAATGCTTCCAGATTACTTGATTTAAAAAAAAAAAAAGCACCCAACGCAGCAAAGTTTACATAACACCACTGGCTAAATTTAGCGCTTCCATAACATCCAAATCTTTTCTCAGTTGGAATGTATCACAAGTTCTGTCTGTGGACCAGTTATTTGACAATGTTCCCCCACTATATCACAGTTCTTCCTTGGCTCACGGCTTCACGCTACTTACGTACGTTGCTGTTTAGACATCTTGTGATGTATTAGGGCATTTCAGAAATACACGCACACAAATAGGTAAATTGTGAACTACAAGTGTGCAGGGAATGACTGTATACTAAAACTACTAAAACAAAAGCATGTGTTTCTCCCTCACAGGGACAGCTTTTATTCAACATTCCTGTTAACAGTCCAACATCAACTGCCTTGTTTAACAAAAGGAAAAACAGTGGCAGCATTGCGTTGCCCAAGGCTCTGAGCTAAATCTCTTTCACATTGAAATGAACCTAACCCACTGTAAAGCAATAAAGCAGCCCCACTTTACCCATTGCAGTCATAGTGGTGCACTAACTTTTCTCACTCGGGGAAACCTCATTCCATTCATTTGCACCAGGTATTGAAGTTATATAAGTTAGGTATACAGTATTGGTCAAACGTTTGGACACACTTAACCACACTTGGCAATGAGTGTCTGAGGACTTTTGATTGCTACTAAAATGTATTGCAACATGACTCCAACTGACTGAACATATTATTATGATCTTTATGTGTACTTTTAATTTCTATTTCAGTCTGTTTTGCATCAAAATACATTGGCCTAAAATAACGCTCTTGTTATAAAAATTGAAGGTCATGGAACATTTTTACTTATCCAATCTTATGATTGTGAGTCAAATCTGGGTGAAAAAAGTGCATGTGTACATGACATTGAGCAAATAAAGTGGGGAGTCTACAATATTTGCAAAGAAAGATACTATAAATTAGACATGTCTGTCTGTCTTTTTACCACTTTGTGTCAGTGCCACAGGATAGGGGGCAGGGCTTAAATAAAAAAAAAAAAAACAGCAGAGTACAGTATGTTTTATTCAATTTTATTTGTCTCGGTTTTTTGGGTTGGATTTGATCCGGGATTTAACATAAATGCTCCATAACAGAAACCTGATACAACTTTACCACATTTGAACAAATCCTACATGATAAAGGATTGATAAGTGAGCCAAACTTTTCCGTCCCTAATGACAAAGTCGATATTTTTAGCTTGTACTGATCGCACAAATGACATAAGCTTGACTCACAATTAACCTATGCCTCAGCGAGCCTGACTGTGTAACAACCTTTGATACAATGCAACCATTTCAGTAAAGTCTTTTGTTGACTTACAAGTCCCCCGACTTTTGGGATTTTTAGATCAAAGGAGCCATTTGATATGTGAGTGCTTGATGTAATAATAAGTACATAAAAAATAAGTAAAATAAAAAATAAAGTCAAAATAAGGGACTTCAAATCACAAAGCAGCTTCATTATGTTTAATACCATTCTGTTGACGTCCATCCATCAAATTAAACATAGAGCAAAAAGATTTAGGTAAAAGAACCACATACCTTTGTTTTAGGATGATTAGTGAAAACACTATAGATGGGCTGGCATGGTGTTAGACCCCTTAAGCAATAAATCGTTCAACATAAATGGTGGACCAACACAGATAAACGGGCTATATAACAGTACAGGCTGTTTTAATTGTACTTTTATTTTCATTTTTTCTCTGCTTTAGTTATTTTATTTCTTTGTATTTAAATGTTTTTAATCATGTAAAGCACATTTGGTTACCTTGTGAATGAAATGCACGATGCAAATAAATTTGCTTTATCCTCTCCTAAAAATGTCTAATATTACTGCAGTTTACTCACTTTGGATCTTGGTATTATACAATGGCTAAATGGCAGAGTTGCACACACCAGAAGTAGCTGCATCGTCACGATGAATTAATCAAGATGTACAAACTGTTTGTCTTTACAATCTATTTATTCATGTTACTAATATTTTTTTATAAAGGACAATACATTATTATACTCCCTGAGAAGGGTTGCGTCAGGAAGGGCATCTGGCGTAAAAATTGTGCCAAACATATATGTGCGTTCATCTGAGATGACACGCTGTGGCGACCCCGAAAGGGACAAGCCGAAAGTACCACCACCAACAATACATTATTATACAGTGACATTTTCCTGATTAAAAACACGTTGCAGTTTTGGGAGGTGTGGGTGGTAGGCAGAAACAGTTGAATGACATTTTCATCCATTTCAATGGGAAAAGATTATTTGAAATACAGATGTTTTAAGTTACCAGCGTCGTTACAGAATGAATTCAACTGTTTTCCCAAGACACCACTGTACGGATAAATTGCGTTAGCAGCTCAGTAATGAAAAGAATTGAATTCGTAAGTGAATTTATATCTTTAATTCGTCAGCATACAAATGTGTGTATGTGGGGAAAGCTGAGTACAGACTGTGACATGGCCATCAGCATTTTTCATCTTATCAAATTTATGCTGGTGCATTCAAATGTGTGCAAAGTGTGCGTGGTGTGTGGTTCCGCAGATAAAGAGTTGATAGCACGGCTGGATGGTTCTCTGTAGAGCTCCTTTTGTTTTGGGAACGACCCAAGGCTTTGTTGGAAGGGGCCGTTGTCAATGATAAATCAATCCTAGCCCAAAGAGCCTGTTGGTTTGCTATTCATGTCCTTGTGTGTCAGGATGCCTCGTCACCTGATGTCATGTCAATCATCTGGTGCCCCCGCTGGCATTTACTGGGGGATTAACTGGCAAAAGCTTGTTTTCAATTGTTATGAATCCTCTTAAGTAACAGGGAAAAAACACTTGAGTACTCAAGTAGGAAGTACCTGTACAAAGTCTCTTTGTTCAGTTGCCAGAAAGTTATTTTCCCACTTTTTTGCCGCCATTTTGCATTGACAGAATGGGTGGGACCTTGTCATAAACAGAGAACAAACAAATAATTGAGCCCCTCCAAAATGTTGAAATTGTCATGTCATTATCCAAGCCGCTTATTCTAACAAGGGTTGCAGGAAAGCTGAAGCCTATCCCAGCTAGCTTTGGGTGGAAGGCGGACTACACCATGAACTGGTTGCCGGTCAGTTGCAAAGCAGATATCGACACCATCACTGAACGGGAATCAATCCCACGCTGCATGCACCAAAGGCAGGCGTGTGTATCACTACACCATCAGTGACTCCATTTTAAAATTGATTTTATTAATAATTCAAACCTTCAATACAATGGTAGCTTGACTTATTTTGTCGAATGACCAAGCTTAACACAGTTAATTTGTATATCAAATTCGTTTTTCTCATTGAAATGAATTGAAATTCGATTATTCATTAAGGCCCCAACCCCATTCAAGTAATTGCAATTAACGCTTGTAGTACAACTATCAATTTGTGGAGCCCCAGCTAACCTACAAGCCCCAGCTAATACGGCTGAATATGATGCCGAGCTGCAGTTGTGAATGTACGCATTGTGTCTGTTGTCAACCTAGCAGAAGTTGCCAATCCATGACAGCGGAAAAAAATATAGATTTTGAGAACTGTCATTATCAGGGAGAGAGGATAAGATGGGACACAGACAACAGGGCGATTAGGAACTTTGTTTGACTTTCTTTTACATTTTTTTGTATGAAAAGAGCTCACAATTCAAAACGAGTCTCGACAGTTCTCAACGGTTGTCACAAGACAATTGAACAGCATGAGGGGCAGCTGCGGCGAAGGATACCTCCTAAACTCGGCGAACATCTCTCCAGTCTTCAGTGGGTTCAACTCCAGGTTGTGTCTGCCGCATCACAGATCCAGTCCCTCCACTTCCCGTGGGTACCCAGACCCGTCACCGTCTTTACTAAAGCCGATGACTGTGGTGCCATCCGCAAACTTCAGGAGTTTGAGAACCGGGGACATTGAAGTGTAGTCATTTTGTGCAAAGAGAGAAGAGTGGCGGGGAGAGGACAACCCTGGGGTGCCCTGGTGCTAATGGTGCGCGCGGATGAGGCGACATATATACCTGTACTATTATATTCTTATATGTTATATGTATATAGTTTCTAATGCGATTATACAGGGCCCTATCCCCTTTACGATATGTAACCTTTTTAGCCCGTTGAAGGTGGTTAAGTATGTTAATGGTTTACAGCTTGTTATTGAATATGCAAAATGACTTTGTTGGTAAACACCTCTTCACAAAAACTTATGTAGGATTTAACAGTGTCTGTGCATTTGTTCCGGCTGCCATCTGAATTTCCAAAGACACTTCAGTCTCTGCAGTTCAAACACCTTTGAAATTCTATTTTGGCTCTGTTGGTCCACTTTTTCCCTGTCAGCTTCACACGTTTTTGCCTTTATGTTGGTATTAAGTAAATTAAGCAGTGATCAGAGGAGCCCAGGGCTACACGAGGTATGGCACAGTATGCGGGATTTACTGTAGTATAACAGTAATCTAAAATGCTATTTTCCCTGGTTGGAATGTCGATTTGCTGTTTGTATTTAGGCAGTTTGTGGTTGAGTATAGCTTTGATAAAGTCTCAGAGAATAATGAGGTGTGTGTCTGGGTGTTTTTTCTCAATTTCATTGTTTTCTTCAGCTCGCTTTAGCAGTGCTGCATTGTTGTTAGCTTGAGGAGGAACACACATGCTGGCAGGTATAAAGGAGGCAAACTCACACGGTCCGTAGTTGTTGAAAAACTGCGATTCTAAAAGCGGGATACTGTGTGTGTTGAGCTTCATGGCGTTTATGCACCATCGTTCATCGATATAGAAGCATATCCCACCGCTTTTTGTCCACGATGCAGTCTGCCCAAGAGAGTTCAAAGTCAGACAGCATTACAGCATGCATGTAACTGAGACGTCCACATGGATAGCCGCCATCTTGAGCCTATACAGAGGTGCAAAAATGAATTGTTTAATGATGAGTAATCGATTGTCAATTTAATCAACTATTTTGAGACTTATAAAAACAAAGTTTGACTTTAAGTTGTCCAAACCCTCAGAATTTCAGCCTCCCACCAATAACTACTGTATTCTGAGATTTCTGTAGTACTTCATGAAAGCAAATTGATTATATTTGTGTTTACTCAATATAAGACATTTGCAAACATCTGGTTTTACTTTGGAAAACATTGATCAACATTTTTGCCAATTGTTGTGAATCAAAGCAGTGAGAGAGTCCATTTAAATTTATGTTTGTGCATATTCTGGACATTCAATTTAAATAATGTCCTGTCTTAAAATGAAGGGATGGAAATTTAAAGAGGTTTTTTTTTCCAATTCATTGATTAAGTGAAAAATAACACATTCCTACCATCTATCCATCCATTTTCCAAGCCACTTATCCTCACGAGGGTTGGGGGAGTGCTGGATCCAATCCCAGCTGGCAGGAGGCAGGGTACACCCTGAACTGGTTGACAACTAGTCGCAGGGTACATGGAGCAATTTCGAATCTCCAATACATTATTTGATGTTTAAAATAATCGTTAGCTGCAGCCCTAATGTTAGACTTATGTAATGATTCAAGCACACACCTTTACTGCATTTCATGTAAAACGCAAACCCAACTAAATGCTCCCTCTTGGCACTAATGTGACAATTTTGCTGAATCTTTGTGAGAAAAAGGTTCCAGATTAGCGAACCTACCAATTACAACATCATCCTGGCAAGTGGAAGTGGTGTTTGTCACAGAACAATGGCCTGTGACCAGCAGCAGGGAAGGAATTATTCTCCCGTCTTCCCCCCAGTCTCCTTCTCGTGCCTCCAGCCTCTTTTCGCCAGCTTCCTGCAGCAACTGCGCCATCAGACACGCTCATAAAAGCTCATCGTGCGGCTTTACAGGGAGGAGGCTCATCTGAGAAGCTTTGTTCTCACCGTGCCTGCCTGTCTCCCCTGGCACTGAGTTGATTATTCTGTGGCGGTCCCCCACTACCGCAGAATGACCAAAAAAAAAAAAAAAAAGAGTATTTTATTGATCATTGGAGTCAAAAAAAATATCTCATTTTTAAAGCGATCTGCAACACCCATGCCTTTTCCACAACCCTCTTCTCTGTCATGTGATGTGAAAATATGCCTACAATTTTTTTTAACTTTAATTTGTTTTAAATGGGCATTTTGTCACAAGAAATGTTTACAATCTCAACGTTGTAAAAAGTGAAGACAAAATGCAATTTTTAGTGATTTTTTTTAATGGAGGGTTGGCTCAAAATAGCAAATTTAAATTTAGTAGTTCTGTCTTTCAGGGAAACGTATGTCTTTTACCATGTTTCTGTCAACAAAAAAAATTGCACGTAGAAACTGAGCCCGTTGCCCTTGAGGCTTTAGCAAAAATGCAGAGGGTAGTCTTGACAATCATGACAGAAAATGTTTTTTATGTTTTGAATAGTGTTTTCTTTGAAGGGAGGCTCTTTTCATTTGACATTTTGAATGGAACTTGGCTGTTATTTTTGGATGTGTGAGTGCATTTTTGTTCATTTTTGAATGGGGTGAGGTGTTGACTTTCACATTTTTGGTCTTAACTTAAATTGATCAAAAAATATTTAAAATTTAAGGAAGTTCTGCGACACGTTGGATCAGCTGGTAAAGCGTTGGCTCCACAGTTCTGAGGTCCCGGGTTCAATCCCGGAACTGCGTGTGTGGAGTTTCCATGTTTTCCCCGTGCCTGCGTGGGTTTTCTCCACGCACTCCGGTTTCCTCCCACATCCCAAAAACATGGAACATTAATTGGACCGTCTAAATTGCCCCTAGGTTTGATTGTAAGTGTGGATGTTTGTCTCGATGTGGCCTGGAATTGGCTGGCAACCAGTTCAGGGTTACCCCGCCTCCTGCTCATTGACAGCTGGGATAATCTCCGGCACTCCCCGCGACCCTCATGAGGATAAGTGGCAAAAGAAAATGGATGGATGGATAATAAAGTTCTCCAACCCTTGTGTTGTGCAGCTCAGATAATGGATGGATAGATGGACTTAATTAGTTCTTCTAACAAATAAAAACATGTAATTTCTGGACTATAAACCGCAACTGATTATAAGCCTCACCCAGTACATTTTTAAAGGAAAAAACATTTTGTACATACATAAGCCACACCTGTCTATAAGCTGCATGTGCCCACTTTGAAACATGAGATATTTACAAAGAAAGACGTTACACAGAAAGAATTTTCAAAGTTTTCATAATATACCTTAGCTTTTCTTTCCAAACAGTGCCTGTGACGCAGCAGTAATACAGCAGAAATACTGTAGTAACACAGCACTAATAGGGCTGGGTAAAAAACACCGCTAAAAGTCACTGAGACGCTGCAGTAACACGGCAGCAAAACGGTTCAGGCCAAATGCTTTTCTTCTCTGTGATTCTTTTTTTGTCTTTTTACATTACTCCAGTTCTTCCTGCTGCCATTTTCACTGTCTCACCATCAATGCATTTATGCCAAGTTTACGTGCAGCAGATTTGTTTCCTCCTTTCTTCTTTCCTCCCAGCTCAATTGTTTTTAACTTGAAAGGTGCATCATATGCATTTTCCATGATGAGGGTCTGCTTATGCTAATTTTATCCATGCACAAAACGCGACGTTAAATTAAACTTGCGTCTTCCTCGAACCATATATTCCACCTGTCTCACTCTTACCTTTTCTGCTCGAGCGCCCCTGGCAGCCGTTAGAAAAAATGCATAAATTAGCCGCATCATTGCATAAGCCGCAAGGTTGACAGCGTGTGACAAAAGTCGCCGCGGCTTACAGTCCAGGAATTACGGTACACTACGATCGTATGTAGGACTCAAATGCAGAAGAGGCCTACACCAACCCAGAAGTATAGTTGGAAATGTCCTTTAATATAATTTGGTAAGTCTACCAACAAATGTGTAAGTAGCAATAGCGTTTACTAAATTCAAAGTGAATTTTAAGTCTTTGGGATATGTTTAGGTGGTTGGAAGGGTGGTGGTGGGGGTACTGTGCCGGAATCCACAGTTAGCACTATGGGAAAAGGCACTTTGTGAAGTCATTTTATCAAAACACCACAGGCAGAAAGGGCTTAGGCAGAAGGAACTCTTGGTCAGCAGGAGAAGGCTGAGGTATGTTGATGTATGATGTATGATGTTTTGCTTGTGCCTGTCTGCTCGAATCTGATTCGATGGAATAGAGCAAAGGAGTGGCGAAGTACTGTTTCGACACTTGGTTCAAACATGTAGAAAGTCACGTTATCGCTGTCAATGAGACGTCCAACGTCACAGCGGTGTCAAAGTCAGCGGGCGTTTCTATCGCATAATTGAAACTTCTTTAAGTGTGTCAGAATCACTTGCCAAATGGTATCTCTTTTTTTAGATTATTAATACAGTACATCAAAATTATGTTCAACAAACAAGCCAGAGAGGTAGAAAAATATTTACATTACAAACATTTCTAGAGTGATACACACACAGTGAGATGCTGTCAATACATAACAGCATAGAGTAGTCGTGTGGTGCCAAAAAACAGATGCAGGCCTGCAGAATTGCAGCCTGAGGTTTTTAGCTAAGCAGTATTCCTCAGGTCTCAATCTGTGAGGACGGAGCAGGCATGTGTTTGAGACCACCACTTTTAAGTCGTGTACATTCATGGCTTTTGGGCTTTATAGCATCTTCTGTGTATCGCCACTTAAGCAGGTAGCATTTTATCATTTTCTGACAGATCAATATATTAGGTTTATGGCTGTGCATTTATGAGACTACACCATTTGACTAGAAATAAGAAAAAATATTATTTGTACTAAAAGTTTTGGAAGTGTTCAATGTGTTCGCATTAAAACGTAAACATCTCCCTTCACCAAAATCCTCCTCTCTTTGGGTACGTGATGATGATCCATTTTACTCAGAATCCTCTCTGGCCACATTTGCCATGTTTTTCCACCTACTTGACTCAAAGTCTTGCCACTTACAGATGATCAGATTGGCCATATGCCACACTGACAGCACAGTGACCAAAAAGCACACTATGTACCAGCATGGTTATGTTACACTGTCCTTATCACTGTTTGAAACACAACCTACACATTCGTTGGTGCACGTATTTAAAAGAGACATTCCGCGCCCAGCTGGGCTAATAGTATGCTAGTAAAGTAGATGAACATTAAGATCACCGATTTGCGCTGTTAATTTCATCTTTATCTCTCAGATACCGCAACAAGGTGTAATATGGCCTGCATTTCACGATGAAATCCTACCACACGTTTGACATTTCTGTCTTTCTTATCATGTTTCAACTTTTGTGTTCCTGTTCCTCAACTGAAAAGCTTCACTTCTGCCTCCACGCACCAGTGACGTAAGCAAGTAGTCACATGTACTCCTGCCTGCTTCCATTTTCATTACCATCTCCACGGTAGAACTGATTTGCAGTTTCGCTTTTCAGTGTTTTTTTAAATGCTTGAATAGTGACACATGACAGCTTTGTCAACGCTTTCCTTGAAAAGCAATTTGCAGGTTTAGCCAACAGATGGAGTTCTTTTTAAGTGTGTCAAAGGCTTTGAAGCAGTGAATTATTTTAGCCAAATTGTCTCCAAGTGCCTCAGTTTTTCTTTTCCTAAAGTGATTATGAGGAAAAGTGATGAGGAACAAAGCCCAGGCGCAGACAGTGTCGGCTGCAAAAGATCAATCCAAGCAATAAGCCTGGGTACTCTTCCTTGGGAGCATAGAGAACAATCTGGCAGTGAGTGAGGTAGAAGGAGAGGCTTAAATAGTGACTGACTGCTTGATTAACAACACCAGTGTGCCCTGGCGAGGAGCGTGACAGCAAGGTAGACAGCATACTGGCAGAGTAGACGGATGAGTGGAAAAACACTGGGAGAGCATTATGACTGAAAGGATTAATCCAATAACTTGACCAAGTCTTCCAACCAGCCATCCATTTTCTGAGCCGCTTATCCTCACAAGGACCGCAGGAATGCTGGAGCTTATCCCAGCTATCATCGGGCAGGATGCAGACACACTCATATATATTACAGTATATTATGCAAAGTCAGGCCGTCAACAATATTACCTGTACCCTTGCATGGATATTTAGTGTTTGTATTCATGCTTATTATTGCCAGAATTCCCCAACTTAACTTCCGGTGGAATTTTACAGAAATTTTTCCATGCTTGTGCAACCCTAAATTCTGAAATTCTACATTCACTCTTTTCATTAAGTCGTTCACCTTCCAAAGGCAAATGTGACTTGTAGTGTGGAATGTGTCGGTGACGTCACATGCATGCGCAGAACTGTGTTCAGATGTAAATGTGTCCCCTCTCAGAGGTCTCGTCATGAAGCATTTGTGGCAACTACAAGGATTTTGTGAAACCAGAGCCAACATTTTCTTGTATTCACTACTTACAAAGTCTCTTCTTTTCACTACTGTTTTCTGCTCCTGTCTCTGCTGTTTGCGTTTGTCACATGTTTTATCAAACAATTGTGTCCACTATTGTTTTTTCATTAGGTTTAAGTTGGATGAGTCCGCTGTGTGCATTAATATCTGATTTCATTTGATATCAAAAAGACCTGGGTCTGATGTGGAAAAAAAATGGAATTGTACTGTTTACGTTAACAAGAACAAAAACAGGTCTACCATGCGTCAAATTGGGAGAAAAAAAATACAGACTGACCTACAATATAGGGTGAACAGACTAAAAGTCAGCTGGAATAGACTCCATGTCACTAGCGACCTCGGTGAGGATAAGCACTATAGAAAATTGATGGATGGATCTGGGGAGGCTACTGCAGTTGGAAATGAGCCGTTTCAGTTTTTTTTAAACTTGAATACACTCCTCCTTTGGTCATATGAAGGACAACATGGCCACCCAGAACACCTGTGCAGCTTTGCAACAGCTGCATGGCGATACCCTTTGTGTGGCTGGCCGTGCAGGAATGCAACGGTTTGTGCTTGTATTGTGCTGCGACCGAGTTGTCTTCCTGCCATGGAGTGAGTCGCTAGACAAAAACATCTCACCCACTACCAATACAGCCGCAGGAAGTAGGACCGCCTCTCCTGACGTTATTATTTCATGCTTTCTCCGCTGGGGGATGCGAGGCAGTGCAGGCGATTTAAACCCACTCACCCCTCTGTACGTGTGCACACTTTTATCCCATTAATAAAACATCAAGTAGAATGTCTGCCAGTGATAGAGCACTTGTCAAGGCCGCCTCAGGTCCATCTGTCCCCAAACGGTCCCTGTCCGTCCATTCGTGAGGACATCACTCCCCTGCAGGCTGACTACACTGATTAACTCCCCCTCCCTAGCATGCTTCTCTGTGCATGCATGGATGTTTCCTCTCAGGAAGAGGCAGCGAGAATAGAAGGGCCCAAGGAGGAAATAACAGGAGGGACTGGCAGGGAATAGAGTACGATTGCAAGACTATAACAGAATCTGGAATGAACTATCTATAACTAAAGAAGAAACAATTGTTAGAGAAGGTTACAGCAATATCGGATAATGAAGGTAGAATAGAGTACAGTGTGGTGGATGGTTTAAAATGGAATGCAGGAGAAAGTGTACATGTAAAGAAGGGATGTAGGAATAGCAAAGGAGAAAGCCAGAACAGAAATAAGATGACTCATGATAGAACAGAAATTGAGAAAGTGACAGAAATATTTGAGGAAGAAGCAAAGCAATATTATAGTGTAGATAAGCAGGTGCATTTATGAGTAATGATGGTTCAATAAGAGGGAAAAGGTAGAAGAAAGAATAAGTAGGGAGGAAGCATGAATGTAAGAAAAGATAGCCGGGACATGAGAACGTCACGGTGGAATAGAAGAGGATGAGGTGGTGGAATGAAATATAAAGCAGGAACAAATAAAGTAGTTGTTTGCTTCTGACAAAATTTACTGATGTTTCAAATGATTTTTGTTTTCATAAATCCATGTGGTGACACGGTGGGAAACTGGTTATCACATTTTTGTCACAGTTCTTAGATGCCAGGTTCAAATCTTGTGTGGAGTTTGGATGTTCTTCCCGTGCCTCCGTGCATTTCTTCCAGGTACTCCAGTTTCCTCTCAGATTCCAAAAGCATGCATGGGAGGGGTTTGTGTATATGTGCCTGGCGATCAGCTGGACACGAGTACAGAGTGTACATCGCCACTCACTCATCGACAGCCAAGATAGGCGCCAGCACATCTGCGACACTAGTGATAATACGCACCATGAAAATAGGTGTTAAGTTACACTTAAAAAATGTTTTTTGATTAATTTCAGCATGTTTACAGCTTCTGGGTGGAAGATTTGTATCTTGTGTCTTTATACAGTATATATTATTTCATATGTAGACTTCCGAGTTGAGGCTTGTTGACCCCCAATTTATGAGCCACTGGATTGATCCATCAGGGGCTATAAACAGAAAAAGTGTAAGTGTACACCCCAGAGACTGCACGAGGCTGGCCCTGCTTAATACAGCATTTCTCAAGGAGAAGGTGACTGAGGACAAATGCTGGGCCCTATGGAACACAGGAAGAAGGTGTGATGGGGGGCAGAAGGTTGTCTTTTAAGGCACATGCTTTCACACCATGCAATCAATTCCACAAGAGAGAGTGAAAGCGGGCCACACAGAGACACAAAAGTGTCAGATTTGTGTGTGTAATTTGGCAGACGTTAATGAGAGTCTGTCTGCACCCTTCTTTAATGTTCCTCGGATGCCTGACGGAAAACCTGGGAAATTAACAAAAAAAGATACACAAGCGTCTTCTTAATCATCCCCGAACCTCAATGTGAGTTACCACACACATGCTCTTCAAACAACAAATGGTTTTAGCTGCGTCGTTGACATGTTGATTGTTCCCCTGGCTCATGAAAAGAGTAATTGGATCCCTGCAGTTGCCATGGTAGCCCAGGATTGCTTACTTTAGTCGTCTATAATTATTTTAGACCAGTGATTATCATCGTTCTGGAGCACAGTTCCTCTGGTGTGATACTGGAAATGATCCAATTTCATGGGTTAAAAAAAAATAACATTCAACCACTACAAATAATGTATGGATAGTTGTTCATCTCGCAATACCGACGACATATAGTCGAACAAAGTTGTGTTTTTCCACTAGATTGCAGAAGGTGTATCTCAAGTTATGTCAGAATCAATGCTAGTAATGTTTTTCGAATCTTTGCTTGCACTGAAATGGAACTGATAATGTCAATGTTTATTTCAAGACAAGATACTTTCACACAGAAGACCTCTGTTACCGTTTAGCCAAGGTAGGAGGACATACTGTATCTCTATGTCATAGTCTCAAGTCTTAAACTTTAAGTCCCACATTACTGTGACAAAAAATTAGCAAGTCCAGTCAAGTTCTTACTAAATTTCAAGCAAGTAGAGTCAAGTCATTGCTTGGGTCAAGCAAGTCATAAGTCAACCCAGAGTGTTGCTCCATTTGCACACCAGCCTTTGTGAAGTGGTTACAACCCTTTTTGGGTTAGTTATCTTAGCTGTGTTTAATGGTCACAAACGAGTCTTTATATTTTATTTTATTTGATTGCCTTTTCAACAAAAATATGGAAGAAGAACCTCTTTTCGTGAACACATGCACATAACAAAATTCCTCTGTATTTTACTCGCAGTCGTGGACACAGTAAACACACGCATTATTAATGGCACACATTGAACCAACTACTTCTACTACTTCTACTTAAGTGCCTAGGGATCATTTCATTTCAGGGTATCTGGGGATCTGGGGAGATGTTGAGGGTGGATTTTATGTTGCCACTTCCTCTCAAGCTGTCAAGCTGAATCCCCCCATTCCACCTCGCCTCACCCCCAACCACATTCTTCTGCCAGTTGGTGACCTGAGCCGGGGTCCGAACAGTGGCAAAAATGACCTTTCCCGCAGGGGTATCAGATTTTTGTAATGCTATCCCAATTTCAGAACCATTGTTTAGGTAAGGCTTTGGAACAAAGAACAAACATCACAACCGTCCATTTTACTCTTGTCCCTTTGTCCCGATATCAGACAGATAAGCACAATAACATACAAACTCTGCAAAAAAAAAAAAAAAAACAACTTGCTGCCTTTAAATTACTGTTCAATATCTCCAAGTGTAGATTTAAATGTAACTATACCTAACCGGCCAAAAAAAAAAAAACAAGAGGAACAAACTAACTCATCTGTTTTACTTGAGTCCTTTTGTCCCAATAATATACAGAAATACAGTAACATAAACACTTTAGGACCTTGGAGCAAAGACAACAAAAGCACATTTTTCCACACCTGCTTTTAATGCACTGTAAATAAATGCACAGCTAGAGTACATGTAACGATACAAACTCCTAAAGAAGCCAAAGTATATCTGCTATCAATACTATGAGTAAATGAACAGACAAAATCCAATTCTTTATTTTTACCGACTTCAATGACGTAAGGCAACATCTTGCAGCATATAAGTTTCACAAGAGATGAAGCTCATGTTTATATGTTTCTGGATAAAGGGACCCTCTGGTGCCATTCATATGAATTCATCAATCATCAATGGATTGGATTCATTTCAGGTGAGTTTTCTGTGATACCTGCTTATTTCTCTGAGCTTGGACTTTTTCATCCGCATCGGGACTATACATGTCAGGGATTTTTCATCTCGGATGAAAAGCAATCAAGCACGGACAAGAATTCCATTAGTCTGATGAGTTATGAATTTTAGCCGCTGGGGGCAAAATATGAAATAGTCAGACAAAGCCATTAAAGTCATTTGATCTTCTCTGGCTAATTTTAGCGGCTTCAAAGCAGCCTTCCGTCTTCCTGAACTTACTGAAAATACAGTATGCTGGACACGGACAAATTTGTGGATTTATTATTTCTTATGTAACCAAACTTTCTATATATTACAAGAGGATTGAGCTGACCTCAGTAAAGTGACGTTAAAATGTAACCATTATTTTCTTATGACTGGTATGGGATAAACCTAAAAAGAAAAGGGAATTTTTCACACCTTTTCTGCAAGACTATATGTTCAATATTTATATTTCAATATTTAGGCAAGTTAAAGATGGTGAAACTGTTTAACCGTACACAACATGCACACCTTTTAGTTATTTGTTGAACAGGGGTGCTGTATTTTTGTTTTAGATTTTAGTATAATATATGATATAACGAAAAGAAAAAGTTAAAGCGTAATAAACTGCATGTCTGCACATCACAAACATTGTGTTTGTTTCATACCGCGGGGGTGTGAACAGTTACAATGAGAACGCCTCGGCTTTGGTTGAGCCAGGAAAAACAAGAACAAGGTCAACAGACAAGCAGCTGTGGCGTCGTCGGGCAAGACTGATTAGATAGTCTGATCGAATAACTTCCTCACGCTTGCATGACAGACGAGACTACCTACGTCACATTAATCATCTTTCTTCCAATGGGCCATCATGTATGCCTCCTGTCAGATGTGTGATGTATGTGACTGTGTGGTTGGAGCAGCGAGCGCATTCCTCTACGTTCTTTTTGTGACCCAGCTTGCAGTGTCTCATTATATAGCTGTTGGTGAAGGAAACAGGGGTGACGAAGAAGTGATCTGTAAGTACGGCATCCAGGAAAGGAACTTTGAGGAACAGATGGTAGTGGACTTTGCAAAAATGATGGAAATGGCAATAGTGAACACTTTTTCCAGAAGAGACCAGAACATAGGGTGACCTACAAGAGCGGAGGTAGAAGCACGCAGGTGGATTATATTTAGTGCAGAAGATGTAATCTGAAGGAGGTTACTGACTGTAAGGTAGTGGTAGGGGAGAGTGTAGCTCGACAGCAGAGGATGGTGGTGTATACCATGACTCTGGTGGTGGGTAGGAAGATTAAGAAGACAAAGGTAGAGCTAGAGAACCATGTGGTAGAAGCTGAGAAAGGAAAAATGTTGGCAGCCTTTCGGAAAGAAGTGAGACAGGCTCTCGATGGACAGGAGGAGCTCCCAGAAGAATGGAGTACTACAGCCAAGGTGATCAGAGAGACAAGCAGGAGAGTACTTGGTGTGTTTTCTGGTAAGAAAGGGGAGAAGGAGACTTGGTGGTAGCACCTCAAAATACTGGAAGTCATCCAAGGAAAGAGATTAGCGAAGAAGAAGTGGCACACTCAGAGGACTGAGGAGAAGTGAAACGAATACATTGAAATGTGACGTAGGCAAAGGTAGAGGTGGCAAAGGCTAAACAAGAGACATATGATGACGTGCACCAGGTTTGACATGAAAGAAAGCGAAAAGGATCTCTACAGGTTGGCCAGACTGAGGGATTGAGATGGGAAAGATGTGCAGCATATAGGGGTGATTAAAGAGGATGTGCAGCACGTAGGGGTGATTAAAGAGAGATAGAAATCTGTTGACTGATGCTAGTAGTGTGCTAAATAGATGGAAAGAACACTTTGAAAAGTTGATGAACGAAGAAATTGAGAGAGAAGGAAGAGGAGAAGAGGTAAGTGTGAAGGACCAGGAAGTGGCAATGATTAGTAAGGTGAAGTTAGAAAGGCACTTAAGAGAATGAAAAATGGAAAGGCAGTTGGTCCTGATGACATACCTTTGGAGGTATGGAAGCAATTTGGAGAGGTGGCAATGGAAAATGACTAATGTATTCAACAGAATATTAGCGAGTGAGAGGATGCCGGAAGAATGGAGGGGAAGTGTGCTCATTCCCATTTTTAAGAACAAAGGCGATGGCGAAATGGTGATCCACACAATGAAGTTAAGGAAAAGAGTAGTGGAGGCTAGACTCAGGACAGAAGTACCTGCGAGCAACAGTTTCATGCCTAGAAAAAGTACCACAGATGCATTATTTACCTTGAGGATGCTCGTGGAAAAGTACAGAGAAGGTCAGCAGGAGCTACATTGTATCTTTGTAGACCTAGAGAAGGCCTATGACAGAGCACCAAGAGAGGAACTCCGGAACTGCATGCGCAAGTCTGGTGTGGCAAAGAAATATGTCAGAATAGTACAGGACATGTATAAGGGCAGCAGAACAGTTGGGAGGTGTGCCGTAGGTGTGACAGAAGAATTTAAGGTGGAGGTGGGACTGCATCAGGGATCAGCTCTGAGCCCCTTCCTGTTTGCTCTGGTAATTGATAGGCTGACAGATGAGATTAGACTGGAATACCCTTGGACCATGATGTTCGCAGATAATATTGTGATCTGCAGTGAAAGTAGGGAGCAGGTGAAGGAACAATTAGAAAGATGGAGGCATGCACTGAAGAGGAGAGGAATGACGATTAGCCGAAGTAAAACAGAATATATGTGCGTGAATGAGAGGGGTGGAGAGGGAAGAGTGAGACTCCAGGGAGAAGAGATAGCGAGGGCGGACGACTTAAAATACTTGGGGTCAACAATCCAGAGCAATGGTGATTGTGGTAAGGAAGTGAAGAAACTGGTCCAAGCAGGTTGGAACAGCTGGCGGAAGGTGTCTGGTTTGTTATGTGACAGAAGAGTCTCTGCCAGGATGAAAGGCAAAGTTTATAAAACAGTGGTGAGGCTGGCCATGATGTACGGATTAGAGACAGTGGCACTGAAGAAACAGGTAGCAGAACCCCAGGTAGCAGAAAGAAAAATGTTGAGGTTCTCGCTAGGAGTGAGCAGGTTGGATAGGATTAGAAATGAGCTCATTAGAGGGACGGCCAAAGTTGGATGTTTTCGAGACAAGGTTCGAGAGAGCAGACTTCCCTGGTTTGGATATGTCCAGAAGCGAGAGAGTGACTATATTGGAAAAAGGGTGCTAAGGATGGCGCTGCCAGGCAAAAAAGCGACAGGAACACTAAAGAGAAGGTTGATGGATGTTGTGAAAGAAGACATGAGGGCAGCTGGGGTTAGAAAGGAAGATGGAGGGTATACGTTTAGATGGAAAAAGATGAGACACTCTGGCGACCACAAACGGGACGAGCCGAAAGGAAAAGAAGAACATGCACTTTATTACAAAAAACACATCCATTCCCATTTCTGCAGTGTTCCTAAACGCACCTCATGTACTCAAGCATCTTTTGGGTGCTTGCCTAGTTTTATCCTGAAGAGTGAAATCGGAAATACAACTCTTTCCCATGTCCTCATTCATAGCTATCATACAATAAGATAAGTACACAAAATGCTAGGCTGCTCCATGTTTTTTTGAAGCATTTTAATTTACTGTAATTTGGGTGCTAATCTTATTAGCATATCTAAGCAGGTCCTTCTCCCTGTGACTTTTGATCACCAGAATCCTCTCCTCTTGTATGTAAAATACAGTTGGACAACAGACAGGCATTTTGAAAAAAATGTTTTTGAAGCATAAATCACAAAAACTTAGCAATAAAAGGTTACCGGTAGCCTGGTTACACTTGTGCAAATGATGCAGAGTCATCTAGTAATTTAATGGCAAGAGGGAAGATGCTGTTGACCTGTCTGCTTGGTTTAGTTTTCATTGATCAATAGCGTCTACCTGAGGGAAGGAGCTGGAAAAGGTGTTGATCAAGATCTGGAGGATCCAAGAGGATTTTGTACGCACTTGTCTTAAGCAGAGTGCAAGTCCTCAATTCTGGGTAGGGGGGTGCCAGTGATTTTTCCGGCAGTCTTTATTGTCCGTTGCAGTCAAAGTTTGTCCTTTTTTTTGTGGGAGTTGCAAACCAAACTGATGAATGAACACAGGACTGATTTGATGACTGCTGCGGAGAAGTGCCTTAACAGCTCCTGTGGCAGGCCAATGTTACTCACTGTGTTCCAGTACACCAACATTACAGTGGGCCCTGCACTGTGGTTTCAAACTAGGGTTTTAAGCCTGGGTTAGGGTTTCAAATCAGGTTTAGGACTTCGAATAAGGATTTCAAGCCTGGGTTTATGTTTCAAGCAAGAGTATGGCTTTAAAGTAAGGGTTTGGATTTATAGAAGTACCCTAATCCTGGGTTAGGTTTTGAAATAGGGGTTAGTTTGTTATTGTAACGACTCCAAGGTTATTCCCTCGAGATCGAGGAACAGCTCTTGTCTCACTCTTTGTTTCTTTGCATTGTCTCGCTCTGTTATCATCAGTGCTCCATACTTGTGTCTTGCTAATTACGTGCTCATTAGGGCGAAGCATTGAGGGAGAATTGGAAGTATTGATGGCTAAATAATTTATTCATCTTGTGAGGGAAATTAAATTGTCACAGCAGCAATAGTCACACATAAACTTCTATTAATGTGGAAAAACAAACAACCATGTCCAAGCAGATAACAAAGAGTGACGTTGAGTAGAAAATAAACTGAATTTAAATTAAATACAAATGACAAAAAAAACCTGAAGATTGTAATCTTCGTAAGTGGTAAGAAATAAGCATTAGTCTTAATAAAAGTGTTATTTTACTATACTTTACAATAGTCATATTTGTACAAGTTGTCCAAGGCAGGAGGTATTATATTAATAATTTGACAGTGATCTGTGACAAATAGTACATTAAAATAGATAACGTGAGATGAAACTAACATTTGAACAGACACTAAAATACTAAAATGTAATGTAGTAATCATATTGTCCAATTCTCCTGTCACATTTGAATAACAAGTGCAAATTCAAAGGTATAAATATTGATCATACTGCCACAGATGCACTATTTGCCTTGAGGATGCTTGTGGAAAAGTACAGAGAAGGTCAGAAGGAGCTACATTATATCTCTGTAGACCTAGAGAAAGCCTATGACGGAATACCAAAAGAGGAACTGTGGTACTGCATGCGCAAGTCTGGTGTGGCGGAGAAATGTTAGAATAGTACAGGACATGTATGAGGGAAGCAGAACAGCAGTGAGATGTGCCTTAGGTGTGACAGAGGAATTTAAGGTGGAGGTGGGACTGCATCAGGGCTCAGCTCTGAGCCCCTTCCTGTTTGCAGTGGTAATGGATAGGCTGACAGATAGGTGAGACCGGAATCCCCTTGGACCTTGATGTTCGCAGATTAAATTGTGATATCCAGTGAAAGCAGGGAGCATGCAGATGAACAATTAGAAAGATGGAGACATGTACTGGAAAGGAAAGGAATGAAGATTAGCCAAAGTAAAAGAGAAAATATGTGTGTGAATGATAGCGGTGGAGGGGGAAGAGTGAAGCTCCAGAGAGAAGAGATAGCGAGGGGGGACGACTTCAAATACTTGAGGTCAACAATCCAGAGCAATGGTGAGTGTGGAGAAGAAGTGAAGAAACGGGTCCAGGCCGGGTGGAACAGTTGGTGGAAGGTGTCTGGTGTTCTATGTGACAAAAGAGTCTCTGCCAGGATGAAGGGCAAAGTTTATAAAACAGTGGTGAGGCTGACCATGATGTACGGATTTGAGACCGTGGCTCTGAAAAATCAACAGGAAGCAGAACTTGAGGTTGCAGAAATGAAGATTCTGAGGTTCTCGGTTGGTGTGAACAGGTTGGATAGGACTAGAAATGAGCTCATTAGAGGGACAGCCAAAGTTGGATGTTTTGGAGACAGGGTGAGAGAGCGCAGACTTCGATGGTTTGGACATGTTCAGAGGCGAGAGAGTGAGTATATTGGTAGAAGGATCCTGAGGATGGAGCTCCCAGGCAAAAGAGCGAGAGGAAGACCAAAGAAAAGGTTGATGGATGTTGTGAGGGAGGACATGAGGACAGTGTGCGTTAGAGAGGAGGATGCATGAGATAGGCTCAGATGGAAAAAGATGGCACACTGTGGGGACCCCTAACGGGACAAGTCGAAAGAAAAAGAAGAAGAAATATTGATCATAGTATAACAGTTTGAAGTTTACTGACAGCTTTCATCCCTTCTGCTCACAGGACGGGAGAAACTGAAGCGAGAGCAGGTCATCCTTTCCCAAATCCCCCTTCTGAGCACCAGAGATTAGCCGGCCGACTGCAGCATGGCCCCACTCCTGCAGCTAATCCTGCTCTTTTTAAACTGCTGAGCGTGCAGGATGGAACGGAGAGACAGAAGGACTCAGTACAGCCCCGTTGCTCAAAACAAACTGTGTCCTCGTCCCTCAGTGGCCTAAGCCTTACAGCTTGTCTCATTTTTTCCAGCGAGACCTCCACTATCACCTCATCTCATAGTCCGCACGGATCCTTCACAGGCTCAAGGCTTAGGCTTTTGTTGCCCCACCAACCTTGCACAGCAAAGTTAATCAGGCTAATGCATGCTTTACAGTGGGAGGTACAGTTTGGTTGTTTTATGTTTTTTTTTTTTTTTTTACTGCAGCAGTGGCTGAACCGCTGCTTTTAAAAAAGACAGGCACTGAAATACACATCACCAGGGAAAATTACTATTCAGAGTAAAATACTGTCAAAACATTTACGGTAATAGTGCACTTCTGATGTTACAGTAAACCATAAGTAGTGCAGAGCATCTAAGAATATATCTAACTTCCCATGCTAATACAGTGGTTTAAAGTAGTGGACCTGGTGCCACTGATGTATATTTTTGAAGTACGTTTTTCAATGGGCAGGCTTGGAGGAGGGTTTTCACCATCTTGTGTCTAAAATTAAAGTTTGTAAACCATTGGTAAGACTAACAGATCCCTGTAAATGGCTTTGCTTAGCTTTTTTTGTCACAAGCTCTTCAGTAGAAGATAAAGATTAAACAGTGAATCTCAGTCACGTTTAAAAATTTCCCATTCAAACAGAGTATGTATAGCCATCCATTCATTATCCAAGCCACTTATCCTCACAAGGGTACCAGGAGAGCTGTAGACTATCCCAGATCGCTTCAGACAAAAGGCAGAATGCACCCTTAACTGGTCACCAGTCAGTCACAGGGCAGATATCGAATACATCACTGAGTAGGAATCAAGCCCATGCTGCCCGCATCAAAGTCAGGTGTGTGTACTACTAAATAAAAATGCTCTAAAACAGCTATAATATGGGTACTTTGCTTTGAAATGGCTGGCAGTGAATTAGTTAATAATAAATGTGTTTTTCAGCGAATACCTCGCGATGGATTCCACAAGGGGGGAAAAGAGAAAATAGATGAATTTGTAATTTTTTATGAGATTTGAAAAGGCCAGTGTTGGATGTATTAAAACTGTACTTGTACAAGAGTTTCAGTACCAAATCCCTTGAGCTTTAAATCTCACCACCTCTTCCCCCAGTAAGACTCCCAATATCACCTCATTTTATAGTCCACACCTGTCCTTCATTGACTTGATGCTGTGTCTTTGGTTGCAGCTGTACCCCGCATGGCTAATTTAATCAGCTTAATGCCTTCGTTACAGCACGAGGTTCATTGGCCATTCGATCTGCGTGGCGGAGGATGCGTGCCGCACGATGGAAAAGAGAGCCAGAACAAAGCCTGTCAATTTAACTGACTTAATGAAGACACTGATTGTGCTGGAAGGAAGCAAAGGAAACGTGGACAATTAGGCAAACAGCGGAACGTTTGGGCCCCCTGTTTAGGCTTGACGAATGTGTGACGTAGCACAGGCGGTGTCTATTTCAGAAGTCAGCAGTAAACATCTGGCACTGTGATGTCAGGAGTGTAATCCTCTGGAGAACACGTGAACGCTAAACCAATATGGAAGGTTCACACACTGAGGCAGGACCAGGTGGGGAAGAGAGGCGGGATATTCTCATGACACAGCAATGAATTAATCATGGATACATTGATAGACTAAGGATTGGGTCATCTGGGGGCCTCACACATTCGGTCCAGGAGTTTCACTGGTTTCAGGTCACGGTTAGAATCTTAAAATAACGTCATGTATCTTGTTTAAAGGCAACGATCAGATTTTCAAGTTTAAAGACAGGCTTAAGGTTTCAGACTACACTCTCCAGGACTAACCCTCACTCTTTGAAAGTAGGGTTTCAAGCCAGGGTGAGGGTTTCAAATTAGAAAAATGTTTACTAGTATAGGAATTTGTTTTTTTAGGTTAAGCCTTAAAATGCCCTCTGTACAAAACTGTAGTCTTATTTATTATTTTAATGAAACCCCTGGAAGGATTACACAATAAACAGATATTCTATTCTACCTTATGAGAATCGAAAGGAATTTAGACAATACTCTATTTGGCAAGTCATAAATCCTTGTGTGTGTTTAGGCAGGCTGGAAGACAAAAATACATGAGAGATCATAAATAGTCCAGACGGAACTTTTCTTCCCAAGTGTAACCTACGACAGTGTGCCATAGGAAAGAAGAGCTTTGCTCCACTTAGCAGTCCCTCGGCCTTCAGCATTCCTAATGAACTTTTTTGATCATCAGCCAAACCTAACCTCCCCTTACAAAGAATTCAAATCCCAATTTGAAACACCAACCACGGTTTGACATCCAACTTTAAAACTCAGAATCACACTTTCACACCTTAACTTTGGTCTGAAAGTACTTGGAAACACGGACTCAGTTTTGAAAGCCTAACCCTTTCTTGGAGCCATAATGTTTTCTTCTGATTTTACTTTGAAATGATAACCCTTTCTTTAAATCCTGCTAGCTGTGCGCCCCTAGTTGGAGTGTTACTACAGTGTTAGTACAGTGGTACCTCTACTTACGAACGTCCCTGGTAACGAAAAATTCAGGTTACGAAACACCTCCTCGGAAAAATATTTTTCGAGTTATGAATTCAGAATATGAAAGGAAAAAAGGGGCCATGGATTTTTCAGCCCCCATTTCTACCCAACGTAAACATCCTGTATCTTGGTTTGCGTGGCCCAAGAGAGCTGTGCTCCCATTGGCTATCACTGTAGCATCTTCCTAGCATCCCATTGACTAGGAAGGACGTCAGTCTTTACCCATAATGCTTTTCGTTTCCATCGGACACTCCCCTGTCACAGAATTAGGCTCGTGCTTATTGGTAAAGAACAACTTTGTTGTGAGTTTTTTGTTTATGATTTTTGCAAGTTCATTCATCAGGAAGGGCATCCGGCGTAAGAATTGGGCCAAACGTATATATGCGTTCATCTGAGATGATACGCTCTGGCGACCCCGAAAGGGACAAGCCGAAAGGAAAACAACAACATTATGTACATTAAATGTTTTTGTCATGGCTGTGCCAGTCCCCGATGCGGCGCCCTCCTGCTCCAATCAGCAGTTGCGCGCACCGGTGCCTCGTCTCCGTAATTACGACTCACATACATATGGCCACACGTGCAGTCCGGTCTTCGCCAGATCGTTAGACTCGTGTCACGTTCCCGCAACTCCTTGTCTATGCCCTTGCTATCCCGTGTACGGAACTCCACCTCGTTCTTGACCTTTCTCTTATGCCCGCTGTTTCTGTTACTTCTGCCTTATTTGACTGCCTGCCCATGTATCGACTGGATTGACTGTGGAAGACGTCTGTTGAACTGTACCTGATCTAGTGAGTCGTGCCTTTTGGGTTCAGCCTCGTGTTCTGACCATGTCAGTTTTGCTTTTTTTGTTGTTTTTTTTTGGGGGGGGCGGACTTGGAACGGATTACTTAAGCTATTTACATATAAAAAGCGCTTCTACTTTGAAAAATTCACGTTACGAAATGACTTCCGGAACAAATTAATTTCGTAAATAGAGGTACCACTGCATATGCCTATTGTTTTTTTCTTTTTAGTGATTGTAAGATTAAATTTTAATGCTGTGCTTTCTTAAGAATCAAGTAACCTGACTTACAAGTTTTCAGCTATATGAGCAGTTTTGTTTTGAGTTTTTTTGTTTTTGCCTTGACGTTAGAAGAAATGTTGGATATAAGCGCTGTATGATAGCAGCGAGCAACTCACTTCACAACAAGCAGCAGATTGGCAGAGGGATTCAAGCAATTTCTTGCCAGACCCACAAGAAACCTACTGTCAAACTCAAGTTAAACAGTGAATTACATTTGTATTTAAAACATACAGTCCCTCAGCACAGTAGCAATCTGGTTAGAACATCTGCCTCACAGTTGTGAAGACTTGGTTTAAAATCTCGGCCCCACCTGTGTTATCCCCGTGCCTGGGTGCGTTTTCTTCGGGTACTCTGCTTTTCTCCCACATCCCAAAAACATGCATGGTATTTATGTTGATTGAAGACTGTAATTTGTCTGTAGGTGTGAATGTGAGTGTAAATGATTGTTTCTATGTGTGTGCCCTGTGATTGACTGGCCATTCAATTAAGTTTGTTCGGGAAAATCCCTCCCACACACTTTAAACAGATATAAACCTTTTAAAGCACATCTTAAATGTGTTGTAAATACATTTCAACACAAGTTGATCAGTTCTTTGTAAATCCCAACATGCCGTAGGTGGGGAGTTACTGTGTTTTGAGAAGCTTGGATATTTGGGTCAGTAATATTTGTACGTATATTTTGTTGTGGTCGCAGTAAAAGTGCCCAGTGGCTTTGAGGACAAAAGAATGTTCCAGTGGGCTAGAGAAGCTTATTTGCATTCCAGTGAGGATTTGCCCTTCAGATTCAGAGCATGACACCTCTTTTTTGTCCTTTTATGACTCTGTTTTTACTGTTCACCCTTTGCCGCAGGGGAAGGGCTTGTCCCATGCGTCTGGGTGGGTGTCGTTGCATGGCATCCTTCCATCCCGTCCTGGTGTCCCTGCTGTGTTTGTGTAGTGTCTCAGGTCTTGGCCTTCCCACGGCTTCACTGTCGCGCTCCATAATTCGTGTGTTAGTGCGTGTGCATGTGGGCGTGTGTGTGCGCGCGCATGTGTTGCAGTATTCAACTGGCTTGTTTACAGCGACTACAGAATTTGACGATACTTTGAAAAGGCTGCGCCACGATCTGTCCAATGCCCTCCATCATAGTTAAATGTCTCCCCCTTCATGATCTGTGACATTGAATTGCAAAGTTGGCTTTGATTCATGATTTTTATTATAGTGTAATCATGGTTGAGGATTGCAAAATTCCAGGGAATTTTCAAAGTTCGGAAACTTCCCTAGCAAACAAGAGAAGCTATCGGGATGAATTAGTAATTAACAAAATATAATTATTCCTAACAAGGGACTTAATTACAGTACAGTTGGGGAAAATATATTTCAGCATAACCCTGACTAAAAACAACCATGTGTCATGCTAGTATCTTGAGTTTTTCGAGACAAGAGACATCCCTTGATCGTTTTTTGTTTTTTTTTTTTAATCTGTTTTGTGAACTGTGGCATTTTGGACAACTGTTTACCACATGTACATCATACTTCTGAGAGCTTGGATTTAAATCCGGCCTTACCTGTGTGGAGTTTGCAAGTGCTCCCCGTGGCTGTGCGGGTTTTCTTTGGTTTCCTCCTATTTAATGCAACGGGTTAAAAATAACCATTACTTTCACAATAGATTGAACTGACTTTTTTTTTTTTCCATAAATTGAGTATCATTCAGTTACTTAGTTGTGGTTGTGACGTCAGAAATCTTCTTCTTCTTCTTTTCCTTTCGGCTTGTCCCGTTAGGGGTCGCCACAGCGTGTCATCTTTTGTCATTTTAGCCTATCTCCTGCATCTTCCTCTCTAACCCCAACTGCCCTCATGTCTTCCCTCACCACATCCATAAACCTTCTCTTTGGTCTTCCTCTCGCGCTTTTGCCTGGCAGCTCCATCCTCAGCACCCTACCACCAATATACTCACTCTCTCGCCTCTGAACATGTCCAAACCATCGAAGTCTGCTCTCTCGAACCTTGTCAGCAAAACATCCAACTTTGGCTGTCCCTCTAATGAGCTCATTTCTAATCCTATCCAACCTGGTCACTCCGAGCGAGAACCTCAACATCTTCATTTCTGCCACCTCCAGTTCTGCTTCCTGTTGTTTCTTCAGTGCCACCGTCTCTAATCTGTACATCATGGCCGGCCTCACCACTGTTTTGTAAACTTTGCCCTTCATCCTAGCAGAGACTCTTCTGTCACATAACACACCAGATACCTTTCGCCAGCTGTTCCAACCTGCTTGGACCCGTTTCTTCACTTCCTTACCACACTCACCGTTGATGTGGATTGTTGACCCTAAATATTTGAAGTCGTCCACCCTCGCTATCTCTTCTCCCTGTAGCCTCACTCTTCCCCCTCCACTTTTCTCATTGACGCACATATATTCTGTTTTACTTCGGCTAATCTTCATTCCTCTCCTTTCCAGTGCATGTCTCCATCTTTCTAATTGTTCCTCAGCATGCTCCCTGCTTTCACTGCATATCACAATATCATATGCAAACATCATGGTCCAAGGGGATTCCTGTCTGTTCCTCAGGCATCTTTTCGCCCGCTAGTATTCTGTTGAATAAGTTGGTCAAAAACTCCACAGCCATCTCTCCAAATTGCTTCCATACCTCTACCGGTATGTCATCAGGACCAACTGCCTTTCCATTTTTCATCCTTTGTAGTGCCTTTCTGACTTCCCCCCTAAGTAATCATTTCCACTTCCTGGTCCTTCACTCTCATTTTCTTCATTCATCAACTTCTCAAAGTATTCTTTCCATCTATTTAGCACACTACTGGCACCAGTCAACACATTTCCATCTCTATCCTTAATCACCCTAACCTTCTGCACATCCTTCCCATCTCTATCCCTCTGTCTGGCCAACCTTTAGAGATCCTTTTCTCCTTCTTTCGTGTCCAACCTGGTGTACATGTCTTCATATGCCTCTTGTTTAGCCTTTGCCACCTCTACCTTTGCCCTCCGTCGCATCTCGATGTACTCCTTTCGCCTCGCCTCAGTCCTCTCAGTATCCCACTTCTTCTTCACTAATCTCTTTCCTTGTATGACTCCTTGTATTTTGGGGTTCCACCACCAAGTCTCCTTCTCCCCTTTCCTACCAAAAGACACACCAAGTACTCTCCTGCCTGTCTCTCTGATCACCTTGGCTGTCGTCGTCCAGTCTTCCGGGAGCTTCTGCTGTCCATCGAGAGTCTGTCTTACCTCTTTCCGAAAGGCCGCACAACATTCTTCCTTTCTCAGCTTCCATCACATGTTCCTCTGCTCTACCTTTGTCTTCTTAACCTTCCTACCCACCACCAGAGTCATCCTACACACTACCATCCTATGCTGTCGAGCTACACTCTCGCCTACCACTATTTTATAGTCAGTAACCTCCTTCAGATTACATCGTCTGCACAAAATATAATCCTCCTGCGTGCTTCTACCTCCGCTCTTGTAGGTCACTATATGTTCCTCCCTCTTCTGGAAATAAGTGTTCACTACAGCCATCTCCGTCCTTTTTGCAAAGTCCACCACCATCCCAAACTTCTAGCCTTACTACCTTTCCACCTGCTCTCTTGGATGCACAGAATATCAACCTTTCTCCTAATCATCATGTCAACCAACTCCTGAGCTTTTCCCCACACTCTAAATTTCCCCAAGGTATGATTGTGATTGTGAGTGTGGCTGTTTGTTTCGATGTGCCCTGCGATTGGCTGGCAACCAGTTCAGGGTGTACCCCGCCTCCTGCTTGTTGACAGCTTGGATAGGCTCCATCTTTCCCGCGACCCTTGTGAGGATAAGTGGCTAAGAAAATGGAAGGATGGAATCGTTGCACCTCTAGTCAGCATTTTTCCACCCTCTGGTTGATTGAAGAAAACATGTCCAACTAGAAAAGAAAACACAACTAAAGCAGTTGGCATACATTAATACATTTTACTTCTTTGGTGCATTTGATTTCACGTTTTACTTACATTTCTTTTTTTTGTAATATAATTAGATACATAATCGATTGGAGTTTTTGAAAAAAGAGTAAGTAAGGCATAGTAATTCCACAGCATCTGGGCAAGGAGAGCTATCTATTTTTCATGGATGCCAGCTAATGACAAAAATATAGTTATGCTTAAATATGATCATTACACACGATTCCACTTAAGTTCCATTAATTCCCATTTCTGCCTTGGAAACAATTTGGAGACTTCAAACTGTAGCTATTTAACTTCCAATGGAAATTGACGTTAAACTTCATGGACATTTACCAAAAATGTTCCACCCCTTTGCCACCCTGGTTGTGATACCAAATTTCTGACTATAATACTATGCCTGCATAATGTATATTTACATCAATACTGTAATAAAACCACACCAAAAACAAAATATCATTAAAAGCAGTGGAATCATGTCAGTATTTGTATTAGGCAGTGGAGAATGATAATGAAATCCATGATACTGTAGGTTCCTCGTTAATAGTTTTTTTGAAAAACCTCGACAGTCTTCCACCACTTACAACCAGAAGCTTTTTCTAAGATGACACGTGTCGACATTCACAAACACGTCCACATCTGCTCGCTCACCTCAAGCTTGTTAAGTACAAACATGAGCGCTCTTTCGTGACTCAAGTCACTGTTGACATTGGCTTTGTTCTCCCCCCCTCCTCCGTATATTAGTTTGACATCCCAGCTGGCATCTGTGTACTGTACAATGAAATCTCAAGGTTGTCAACGCATATTGAACAGACGTGTGCTGCTTCGTTTCAGAAAACTTAAAGCATGGACGAAGCTCGGTTATGTTCTGGGGCTGCTTCTCTACTTCTGGCGGAGCTGTTGTGCCTGTATGCTAAAATATTGAGACTAAAAAGACATGTGGTGGATGTGCTGTTTAATGTCACAAAGATTGGAACAAAAGACCAGTTATGTTGTGGGATGCTCTGCTACTGTAGTTCCAGCACGGTGTTTTGCATCCATGCAGGCAACAATGAAGTATCAAGACTATTGAGAGAATTTGGAGTGTGGTATTAATAACTGAAAACAAACGGGAAAATTTTCAGTCATTACACCCCCTGCCCCACCAAAAAAAAAAAAAAATTCTGTTAGACCGCAAAAATGAAACAGTATTTTTCATTTGTTAATTTTCTGTAACTATAATTTTGGAAGATTTTAGATTTGTCACTGATTGTGTAGTGGTACAAATGCCTGAGTTTTTTTGGGGGCACCATGGGGTCAAGTTCCCCTCGATGATAATGTCCATATGTGCCCTGTGACTGACTGGCGACAAGTTCAGGGTGTTGTCCGTCTTTCTCTGAAGTTAGCTTGGATAGGCTCCATCTTTCCCGCAACCCTTGTGAGGATAAGTGGCTTGGAAAATGGATGGATGGGTTTGTCACTTTCTGGTTATTTTACAGGCCTTTGTTGATTTTTCCTACATCTTTGTCGCTGTTGTTTGCAATCAAATGAGATATGCGCCAAATTTACCCCTCCAAAAATATAGCCTGTCCCTGCAAAACGTTGTGATTTTCTTTCAAATCCAGATAAAAAAAATATTTGGGGGTAGTTTAAACATTTGAAATAAAAAACACAACTCACAAAATTTGCAGATTAATACTTTACTTCGGACTTTATTACAATAACATTGACATATTGATATTGTGTATCGCTATTCCTGAAAAATTCTCAGGGTAGCACGGTGGCTCAGATGGAAAGCGTTAGCCTCACAGTTCTGAGGTTCTGGGTTCAATCCTGGGCTCGCCTGTGTGGAGTTTGCGTGTTCTCCCCGTGCCTGCGTGGGTTTTCTCCGGACGGTGCAGTTTCATCCCAGATCCCAAAAACATGCAACATTAATTGGACACTCTAAATTGCCCTGAGGTGTTATTATGAGTGTGTCTGTTTGTCTCGTTGTTCCCTGCTATTGGGTGGCCACCAGTTCAGAGTGTACCCTGCCTCCTGCTCATTGACAGCTGGGATAGGATCCAGCACTCTCTGCAACCCTTGTGGGGATAAGTGGCTAAGAAAATGGCTAGATAGAAATACTCAAAATTTTACAACTTAGTTTTTCTTTGTTTCCAGCACACTTTTGTCATTTTTCACAAAACAGTTTACATAAATGTACAAAATTTGGGATTACATGTTTTTCATTGGCCGGTACCTATGACAAATTATGATGCCATACCTATATACACTCATCTATGTATAATTTATTACAATGAACATGAACATATAAAATTTTCTCCATTGATTTGTTTAATATTGCAGTCGAGTCAGCAGAACCATAAAGTAGCTATATGTAAAACATTTATTGGTTTCAATGGCTTATATGTGTTTCAAAGTTAGCAATTTTATGGCTATTTAAAAGAAAACAAATTGGCCATTAAGAAGTGTGGAGACTTTGGTCGTTGTATTATCATAATCCTGCAAGGAGCTTCACGGTAATAAACAGTAACAAGGGAATCAAAGCTGAAGTTGTAGCACTACATTTTATCTCAGCACACAGAAACAGAGGGCTTGTGTGAGTGTGATTGAGTCACTAAGAGAGAGTGAGATACACTAAGAGAGACAGATAGTGTGCCTCATTTACTGATGAATCTCACTCTGCGCACAAATCACCTTCAAATTCATGATATTTGTTTACCAGCAAATTTTCTTTGCGCCACCCTGTGTATGTTTAGGAATCAGAATTCATTCTTTGTTATGGGCTCGAGCCCGCCAGCTCCATACCATGCAGAACCCGCACCGCTACTCATCTACAAAACGATGCCTGTTTGACACATCTCAACAAATGCACAGAGGTTTTTATTTTCATGAGATGGCTGAACCAAAACTTTAATGATTAATTGATTGGTGAATCAATTCATGAAATTAGCAGTGGAAATATATGACATGTATGCAATCTGTGGTATGGCACAAGCCAACCACAGCAGCAGCAGCAGTGTGTGTTTACTGTGAGTTGATCACTTTATATTACATTTGCACATTCAGAAGCACAGAAAAATATGTAAATCCGTTGATCGTAGGGATTAGAAAGAATACTGTAGCCGTGGAAACACAATGATATATGAATGGTCTGACTATAGTGAACAAGACAAGTACATAAATCCGTTGATCGTAGGGATTAGAAAGAATACTGTAGCCGTGGAAACACAATGATATATGAATGGTCTGACTATAGTGAACAAGACAAGTACATATAGGAGACAAGAGTCAAAGTGATGAAAAGTGTATGACAGTCTACCAATTTGCAAGTTCCTGGTTTGAGTTATTATTACCAAAGATAATATTATTGTTTTTATCAATGACTATAGTTTTAATTTAGAGCATCTTGGGTAAAAGATGTGTTTGGTGTATTTTTGATGAACGATCCTTGATTATTTGTGGATACACATGGATTGAGGATGTTCTAAATCTGTTCAAAAACAAAAAGAAATTTGCTAAAACCCCAGGTTTATGTGGAAAATATGAATCCACACAATTTGAGCACAAATCTTTCAATATGCAGTTAGTAAATGAGGCTGTGTGAGTGAGTGAGTGAGTGAGTGAGTGAGTGAGTGAGTGAGTGAGTGAGTGAGTGAGTGAGGAGTGAGTGAGTGAGTGAGTGAGTGAGTGAGTGAGTGAGTGAGTGAGTGAGTGTAGGTTGGTAAGAGTGTGCATGTGAGAGAGTGAGTAAATGAGTAAGTTTGCATGTTACTGAGTGTTTGTGTATGACTGCGTGATTCTGTGTGTTGTGTGTGTGGGTGTGTGTGCGGTTTCACACCAGACTATCTTTCTTAAGCATCTAGTCACCACAGGGAAGGATTAGGTGGATAAAACCATACCAGGCATTTCTCTGCAGTCACATGGCCCATAAGCATTCTGGGAAAATCGAGTCAGGCCAGGAGGCGCAGCCAAATTAGATATTTTGGAAAGTTCAGGCACAGTGCAGAAAGACCAAATACTTTTAATGTCCATTTATCTTCCTGTTTACTTCCTTTTGGGATGGGTGTGTGCTGTGTTTGATCCAGTGTGACGTCCCTATGGGGCTTGTACTGTTTGTATGTGATTTTCTGTGTGTTGTTGGTTCTCTCTCTCTCTCTCTCTCTCTCTCTCTCTCTCTCTCTCTCTCTCTCACAGGCACACACACACACAAACACACATAGGCACACAAACGCATACAAAACTACACTTGGTTATTTGGATTCAACCCAAGCACCCTTGTAGCAGGTGACCCATGTTGTTCTATCTTGTCAAGGAAAAATGTCAGTGGGATGCAGTATAGTTGCATACCAGTGCCAAACAGAAGCATAATAGTATATATACACTCCTCTCAAAATGTTCGGGATACTGAACTTTTAGGAGGAATTTCAGAATTGACATGGTGTAAAATGTACCATGGGCAGCATGGTGTACTTTACAACTGGTTAGCATAACTGTCTTGCAGTTCCGAAGACAGGGGTTCAAATCCTTTCCCCGCCTGTTTGGCGTTTGCATGTTCTCCTCATACCTGCATGGGCTTTCTCTGGGTACTCCCCGTTTCCTCCCACATCCCCAAAATGTGTATGTCGGTGTAGCCAGTAGGTGTGAATGTGACTGTGACTGGTTTGTTGTTTGCAATTGGCTGGCGACTTGTTCAGGGTGTACCCTGCCTCCTGCCTGAAGACAGCAGGGATTGACTCCACCACAGTGTCAAAAACATGGAAGCTGAAATGTTAGGGGGAGCGTCTGAGTGCACTGGGTTATTTTGCCAAGGAAACTGCCATTTACTGTGAAGGTCCTTAGACTCATGCTTTTGACCACCTGAGAATTTAAAAGATTGCCGTCCGAACCCAAGTCTATGCACGCCGTTGTCCTGAGTGGCTGTCCTCCCGAAAACAGGGTGACAAGAGGAAGTGCTTGTCCCGGACTGTCCTGAATGAGGTTGAGATGGACCCTAGTCAGGGTTCGGGGTGAGGTTCCAGCTCGTTTGACTGGACAGTGGGTCACTGTGTGCCCCGACTGCCCGCAGTAGAAGCAGAGGCCCTCTCTCTGCTGTCGTAGGCGTTCCTCTGGTGACAGGCAGGGGCAGTCCAGCTGCCTTGGTTTCTCCACTTCATCAGACATACCTTGAGGAGTGTTGGCGTCCCTGATACGCGTAGGTGTGTCCCTCCATCAGGCGCTGTCTTGCTCCCGTTCCATGAGTCTCTTGTCTATTTTCTTTTACCGCCAGGGATAGCTCTTGAAACAATACATCTTGGAGTCCCCTCTTGTTCCACTGGCTTTCGTCTGCGAGAATGCGGAAGTCAATTGCGTAGTCAGAGACCCGGCACTTACCTTGCCGCAGCATGATCAATGAGTTTGCCGCTTCATGTTCAGGGGCTGCGAACTAGAGCACTTGCGCCAAGAACTTCACGAAGGACGCCCACGTCCAACATGCGTCCGCATCGCGGCTCCACTCAGTAGTCGCCAATGCTTCCGCAAGTCCCGTCAGGTGGGAAATGACGAACGCGATCCTGGCTCTTTCAAAGGGAAAGGCAGCTGGCTTGAAGTGTAGCTCGCACTGTGGGATAAAAGGCTTAACATTACCAGAGTCCCCTGAAAAATGCTCTGGAAGTTAGAGTGGAGATCAGAACCTCGAATGTGCGCCGGGGACCAGCGAGGGGTCTGGCTTGACGATACGGAAGGCTCCCGGGGCTGCTGCCGGGTCCGTACTGGCGTCGGCTCCGCTGGGAAAGGACGCAGCCAAAGAATCAAGCCATTACCTCTAGCAGCTCCTCTGGAGAATTCCTCTGTGTTCGGCGAGACACAGACCTTGAGACTGGAGGGCGTTGTGCACTGGATCAGAGTCGGCTGGGTCCATGTCTTGGCCAGATCGTTCTGTCATAAACCATAACACGAGGCTGAACCCAAAATGCATGACTCACGAGACCAGGTAGAGTTCGGGAAGCGTCTTTATTCAGTCCGAGGTCAAAACACAGGCAGTCAGTCAAAGGAGGCGGCAGTGATAGAATCAGGCGTAGAGGGTGGGTCGATAGCGAGGCAGGGTTCGGTACACAGAATAGTGAGGACGTAGGCGAAGGGTTGCGGGAACCTAGCATAGCAGTACAACGATTTGGCAAGGACCAGATTGCACGCATGCAATATATGCATGGATTGTAATTACTAAGACACGATGCAGGTGCGGTGCAATGAGCTCCAATCAGCAGGTACATGTCGCATCGGGAACAGACATACCCATGACATATTGAACAAAATGGGAATTTTGGGAATGTTCCAAAGGTGTGCTGAGCTGAACAGTTTAAAACTGGAGTGATTTGACTCACTTAACATTTCATTTCAATTGATTTTTTGTCATGGAAAATGTGGAAACTTGTGAAAAGTGGAACAATGCGGAATGTAAAAAAAAAAAAAAAATGATTTGTTGTCGGTTGATAAATGTAGAAGGAGTTGGGAAAAAAATGGTCGTGATGATAAAAATATTTCACCATTTACCTTTGGTTGTCCTTAGTGGTAAACCGGTTGCTAATACTTTTTAATAACAATACTATGAAAATATAGAGTTTTACTGATTACATAATAATTTTACTTTAGCGTGTGACCTTTGAAACCTGTCTTTGTTCAACATTCCATATTGTTAATAAGTGCCAAGAGCCATTTGAAGCTTTTTGACCTGTTAGTGGACACCTCGTATTATGTTTAGTTGTTTATTACACACATAAGAATGAGCAATAGTCACGTAGCATTCAGCTGAGAAATTTGATCGGTTTGGTTGTATACAAAGATTTTATTTGGTTGGTTGAATGGGAACAGGTGGATAAACAGGTCAATTGTACCTTCTGTCACCATGCTTCACAAGCATAGACAGATGGACAAACATACATCATTTACTTGTACTAAAGAAAATTATACATTTCTGACTAATAAAATAAAAAGTCAGATGGTTTGGAATCAGTGGTCTAAACCTTGCATATCATTTCGAGGTAGGAAAATCAGTGGAAGAAAAGTAATTCATTATGCTGTTAGGGACATTTTGAGACTTAAAATGTCTGGTCACAAAAAAAAAGATAAAAGTAAGGCCTGTTTAGTTTCCCTCTGAGAGTTTCTTCCACATTTTCTCCCCCTGCTTTGAACTTCAATTTGCCACCTGGAACGGAACAGATCTCCTGGGATGATGTGGACTAACCGTGACGGTAATGCAGTGACTACTGGTAGCTTGACTTTTTTCCCCCTCTGAAATATCTTGAAATGAAAATGTCAGTTTCAGAAGACTGAATAAAGTGGATGCATTGACCTTCTGTCAGTGTCACAGGTTGACTTGCCCTGAGGCTCAAATGTTGGCAGTATTAAGACACAAGAGAGGTGAATAAGTCGGAATACAACACAAATACTATATGCAGTACTGTATACCCTGGATATTACTGTTTTGCAATTCATTAATTCTCAGGTTTTTTTGAGAACCTATTTCAAATAAATGAATGGCATTTATTGTCATTATACCATTGTACAACAAAATAGAACTTCTCCTTATCAGTGCATACATAAAATCAAAGTAAACCCATCCATTTTCTGTGCCACCTATCCTCACAATGGTTGCGGGAGTGCTGGAGCCTATCTCGCCTATCCCAGCTTTCATTGCAAAGGAGGCAGGGTACACCCAGAACTGGTTGCCGGGTTATTGCAGGGCACATGGAGACAGACAATGGTCACACACATAATCACACCTAAGTACAATTTAGAGTCTCCAATTAATGCATGTTTTTGGGATGTGAGAGCAAACCGTAGTGCCCGGAGAAAATCGACGCATTGCAGGTACAGGGAGAACATGCTAACTCCGCACGGGTGGAGCCGGGATTTGAACACTGGTCCTCAACTTTAACCAGTTGTGCCGCCAGCAGAGTAATCGCATAAAAAATAAGAATAAAAAAGAAATAAGTAAAAAAAATAGATGTGTAAAACGGAATGCATAAAATGTATTGCATAAGATATTGAAATAGCTGCAGGTTAGCATCGGGAATGTTCCGGTGAAGGTAGGTCTTGTTATAATGAGGACGTAGCAATCACAAACACAGCGATTATCTGCAAGTTGTAATTCCAACCTGTCCATTTTGTTGGTGATGAATTTGCCGTTAGTGAGGTGGGCTCTGTGAGTTCTTTAGCCTGTGCAAGGGGCCAGAACAATGGTACCGCTTCTGCTTCCTCTCCCTCCTTCGCCTGCACTGATTCGCTGTCCCAACAACAATCCACAGCAAGTCCGGCGAACTCACTACTCATGTTGTGTTTGCAGTGAAAGTTGCACAAGACTGCTGTTTTGTGGCAGTATCCGAGGTCCAAAAGTTCCTGGCGAGTGTAGGAGTGTAGTGCTGAGGCGTACGTGAACAAAGTGCCCAAAAGAACAAAGACAAAATTTGAAAATAAACACTGATGGGGAGCGCTATAAGTCCCTGCGTCCATGCATGTCGCCATCATCATCACTACCATCCATAGCTGGCAATCTTCTAGTATTTTCCCCCAAAACTCAGGCCAAGTACAGTAAAGAAAATAAGCATTTGAACACCCTGCTATATTGTAAGTTCTTCCACTTAGAAATGATGGAGGGGTCTGAAATTTTCATCGGAGGTGCATGTCCACTGTGAGAGAAATAATCTAAAAAGAAAGATCCAGAAATCATAATGTATGATTTTTTAATGATTTATTTGTGTGATACATCTGCAAATAAGTATTTGAACACCTGTCTATCAGCTAGAATTCTGACCCTGAAAGACCCGTTAGTCCGCCTTTAAATTATATTATCCTGAATCAGATGCACCTGTGTGAGGTCGTTAGCTACTCAAACTTTAACATGGCCAAGACAGAAGAGCTTTCCAAAGAGACAAAATTGTACAACTCCACACGGCTGGAAAGGGGTCCGGAGAAATTGCCAAGCAGCTTGGTGAAAAAAGGTCCACTGTTGGAGCGATCATTAGAAAATGGAAGAAGCTAAACATGACGGTCAAGCCACATGCAAGAGATCACCTCGTGGGGTCTCAATGATCCTTAGAAAGGTGAGGAATCAGCCCAGGACTACACGGCAGGACTTAGTTAATGATCTGAAAAGAGCTGGGACCACCATTTCCAAGGTGACTGTTGATAATACAGTAAGATGTCATGGGTTGAAATCTTGCATGGCACGGAAGGTTCCCCTGCTTAAACCAGCACATGTCAAGGCCCCTCTTAAATTTGCCAATGACCATTTGGATGATACAGAGGAGTAATGGGAGAAAGTTTTGTGGTCAGATGAGACCAACATGGAACAAAAAAATTCCACTAACCATTTTTTGAGGAAGACGAATGATGAGTTCCTTCCCAAGACCACCATCCCTACTGTGAAGCATGGTGGTGATAGCATCATGCTTTGGAGGTGTTTTTCTGCACATGGAACAGAACGACTGCACTGTATTGAGGAGAGGATGACCGCAGCCATGAATTGTGAGATTTTGGGGAACAACCTCTTTCCCTCAGTCAGAGTATTGAAGATGGGTCGTGGCTGGGACTTTCAACATGACAATGACCTGAAGGACACTGTCAGGAAAACCAAGAACCGGCTCCGTAAGAAGCATATCAAGGTTCTGGCGTGGCTTAGCCAGTCTCCAGACCTAAACCCAATAGAAAATCTTTGGACGGAGCTGAAACTCTGTGTTTCTTAGTGACAGAGAAGATCTGTGTGGAGGAGTGGGCCAAAATCCCTCCTGCAGTGTGTACAAACCTGTTGAAAAACTACAGGAAACGTTTGACCTCTGTAATTGCAAACAAAAGCAACTGGAACCAAATATTAACATTGGTTTTCTCAGGTGTTCAAATACTTATTTGCAGCTGTATCCCACAAATAAATAATTAAAAAAATCATACATTATGATTTCTGGATTTTTCTTTTTAGATTATCTCTCTCACAATGGACATGCAACTACGATGAAAATTTGGCACCATCAGGTAACATCTTGTTGTTGTTGTGTGTTGAAGAGCTTACACTAAAATACAGTGGTGCCCTGAGACACGAATTAAATGTTTTTCCATGACCATGGCGAGGAAAACATCTCATACACAATATCAAAACGTATTTCCCCATTAAAATTAATTTATCTGTTCCCATTCCCCCAAAACACACCAGCAACTGGATTCATTTGCGTGACTGTGTGTATGCGGGTGCGGTGCGTGTGTGTGGTTGTCTGTCTGTCTTGTCTGTCTGTCTGTCTGTCATGTCTTCCTGAGACCAAATGAGGACGTGTGTCTGCAAGTATGTTCGTGTGTTCCTGGCTGTCAGCTCATCACGTGCTCCAGCCAGCCAGGCAGCCAGCTATTGATTATTCTGCACTTGCTTTGTTAGGGCTCTGCACTAGTCTACCCTTGTCATCAGCACACGGGGAGGATGCAGGTGTGACAAGGCCAAGTGGTGAACAATTAAAGCATATATAAAATATTTTTATTTTAACAATAACAGGCACATGGTCATATCACAATTTGTATTGTTTATAATTAATTTGATTACAATGAAACAGCTACTTATTTTTACAAATACACACAGTCAAGGCAGTTATTGCCAAAGAACTTAAAAATAAATAAATAGACAAATAAATAAATACATAAATCTGTAAATGGATAAGGTGTGTTTTAGAGTACTCACTTAAGATATAAAATGTATTGCTGTGCGGAGACTGGTTCAGATGTGTTTTGCTAGTTGAACAGATTTTTCTGTGATTAACCAGAGGATGGAAAATTCTTGATGAATGATAAATCGAATGTTCAAGAACTAATTGATATCAAATCGATAAGTGATTCGATATTCTATGAATCATTTAGAGACTTTGTTTAACTTAAAATTGTCCAAATCCTTGAAATTCAAGCTTCTCAACCTTAAATATTGTCAGATTTCTGTACTCTTCCACGAAAGCAGACTGATGAGCTTTGTTTTCAAACCAAATAAGACATTTGCAAACATATACTTTTAATTTGGAAAACAAAGTACATTACACACCATCTAATCCTGCACTGTTTGAGTGATTGAATTAAAAATTCAAGGGCATAACCTTTGCGACGTCAGCTTTCTGGTATACTCAGGTACATTTGCCTTGTGATAGTGAATTTGTTGAACTCACACCAGGGATGCATTCCTGTTGATGGGCCAGTAGAATATTGTCGATAAGAATTTAACTTACTCGGGGGGTTCGATTTGGTTACAAATGTCAGCTCGTTCCTTTTCTCTCTGTCTTCGGCTCTCTCTACCAGCAAAGTACCGATCCTAATTCCCAACTTACATCTGCGTACAATTCTAATTGCTTTCAAATGACTTGTGCTGAATGTGACGCATGAGGTAATCCAACTTTCCATTTTATCCACACGCTTCCTTCCATAAACTTGCTTTTTACTTTGGCTTCGCAATGTATTTTTCAGACCAGACCTTTCTCACTCGAAAAAGAGAAAATATCAAGATTCATCGCTTTTTCTGCTGTCTGCACGTACTCTGACAGTCATTGCATCTTTCACTATTCTTCTTCTTTTCCTTTCGGCTTGTCCCATTGGGGTTCGCCACAGCGTGTCCTCTTAGATGAACGCATATTTGTTTGGCACAGTTTTACGCTGGATGCCCTTCCTGACGCAACCCCTCTTTCAGGGAGAGAAGCTTACAGCACCTCCAAGGCGGTCTCCCATCCCAATACTAACCAGGGCCAAACTCACTTAGCTTCCGAGATTTGACAAGATCGGGCGTTCTCTGGGTAGCATGGCCGTAAGCCCATCTTTCACTATTATTGTTGAGGGTAAACAATTTCTTGCTTTCATCAGGTTAGTTTTTTTGTGTGCGCAACACAGAATGTATGTGCACAGAGACCACATCAATAGTTCGCAATTGCACACGTTTGTATCTTGGAGGGAACATTGACTGCAGCCAGGAGAAACGCTACCAAATGAAGAGAATAGACTGTTGGGAATAATACAATATCACGGTGCAAATATAGAATCTAGTTTGTAATTGGTTTTCAGTGCTTCTGATCAGCTCCCGTTTAACCTTCCAATTGATTATGTGGCCTCCTTTTTTTTTTTATCCCGTAGGCACTCGCAGCCAACGCAGGCACCGGGTTTGCTGTGGCCGAGCCGCAGGTAGCCATGTTCTGTGGCAAGCTCAACATGCACGTCAACATCCAGACCGGCCGCTGGGAACCAGACCCATCAGGAACCAAGAGCTGCGTGGGCACCAAGGAGGGTGTGTTGCATTACTGCCAGGAGGTGAGTCAGATTGCAAAATCTCAAAACTAACCAAAAGAAATATCGAAAGCCATGGCAAAATATGGAGGAGCCTTTGCAAAAAAAAAAAAAAAAAAGTTTAGAACACATTGAACATGAACAATGTTCAAAACATACAATAACTTAGTATAAAAGTCTCAATTTCTAATTTAAAAAAAAAACTTGATTTTGGAACAAATGCCCAGAAAAGGTTTAATATCCACTTTTCCATATTGGATTAAGCCCCACCCCCTTTCTTCTGATGGGTTGCCTCCTTGTTGAAGACACGCTTGAGAGCACACGTGTTTGTTTTGGTGACAGCGTTGGCTCAGGAGCTGAGTGGTGGGTGATCTTCCCTTTGTGACATAGATAAGCTTGAGAAATTCAAATGACCTGATTTCATGCCTCTCGGGAGAAAGCCCGTCTGGATCTCAGGAATACATGGGCAACTTTAATTCATGTTTCACATTTATTGAGACACCATAGAGACAATATAAAATCTCAAATGCTAGAAAGTTTGTGCAGTAAAACACAGGGCCTTTAGTTATCTGCTGTGCCGTTGTAAATGATCCAATTTCACTTAATTGATCAGAAACTTGGATTATATTTACTGCAATTAATTATCTGTTCCTCTATCTATGCCAGTGTGACACAGAGGCAAACGTTTTACAGCTGTTCCACCATCATGGCAAGATAAGGACTTCTTTCTCTAAAATTTCTAGCTTTGTCCAACAGAAAGACTTCTCATAAGAAGACAAAAGAAACACTTTTGTCATAACTTTCCCTCCAATACCAACCACTTTTTGTCACAAATGTTATGACTTTATGTGCCACTGTACTGCAACTGTAGCGCATCGGCTTCACAGTTCTGAGGATCGGGGTTCAAATCCCGGCCCTGCCTGTGTTGAATTTGCATGGTCTACCAGTCCGAGCATGGGTTTTCTCCAGGCACTCCGGTTTCCTCGCACATCTCAGAAACCTCCATTTTATTGGAGACTAAATTGCCCCTAGGTGTGATTGTGAGTGCGACTGTTGTCTATCTCCATGTGACCTGTGATAAGGTGGCAACCATTTCAGGGTCTACCCTGCCTCCTGCCCAATTACAGCTGTGATTGGCTCCAGCACACCTGCGACCCCTCATGAGATAAGCAGCTCAGAAAAGATGGATGGGTTATGACTTTATTCTTGCAGCTTAATACTTAAAAAATAAAATGTAAAATTTTTATCTTGAATACATACAAATTTTTACCTTAAAAAGCAAATGTATTCTACAAATTTTAATGTTAAAAAAATAATCACATTTTTTACTTGGAAATAAATTCGGTACTTTTTTTCTCCTCCCCCTCTATCCAGAGAGCGGAACACTGGGATTAAAAGATCTCACTTGATACTCCACTGATAGCATCCTCAAACTCTCTCTCTGTTCTCATTGAATACCGCTATGTTTTTTTTTGCGTGCAGATGTACCCTGATCTCCAGATCACCAACGTGGTGGAGGCCAACCAGCCGCTGCGCATTGACAACTGGTGCAAAAAGGAGAAGAAGGTGTGCAAGGGCCACACCCACGTCGTGGTGCCTTATAAATGCCTCGGTAAGTGCTTGCTCATATAAGGTATCTTTGTGACACTTGCTTTTGACACAACGGTGTGGGACAGGTAAGTACCAGGTGTTAAACTTTACATTTTTCAGAGTAAAAAAATCTTCCATGAATAGTTATACAGTGGAACCTGACCCTAATTTAACAACTCTTGGAATTAACGGACCGGCTAGACAGTATTGTACATGTGTACAAAAATAGTTTCCACTTTTTTGTCAACACTTTAACCCATGTTGACAAAGTCTCTTACTTACCTAATAGGCCACAAATTGTTCACCATGTTGGTAGAGACTCGGACAGGTTTTTCCAGGTCAGAGGTATACAATCGGACTCAATCCAATCACCAATGGTGCCTCCCATGAACGTGGCGATTTTCCATTCAAGCATTGCATTGACATTGTGGCACATTTCCAGGCCGTGCATTGGGAATTTTAAAAACAAATACCCGGAGATAGCTGGGATAAGTTCCAGCACTTCTGTGGCCCTTGTGAGGATAAACGTCTCAGTTAATGGCTGGATGGATGGATGAATGGATGGAAATGAATTGACATAGCATTGGCGTAGAGTTCTATCTATTGTCGCATAGAGCTCTGCACAAAGAGAGCGCACATGGTTGTGATGTTAACTAAAGACGAATACGACAGATATCTCAAGTCGGGAACATTGTATTTTTGGCACAGTAACAGTTTTTCTGTCAAGCCGGTCATCTATGGCAACAGATTTGGAAATAGGAAGCACGTTAATTACGGGGTTCTTTCAAAGTCACCCGCTTTGACTCATCTATGACTACATCAAAAATGTCACCATCAAGCACACCACCATTTTAGGTTATATTTAAATATAAACATCTCGAACATTTTCAAGCTTTTTTACATTTATTTACAATACCTTTGTGTTTTAGGCCACAAAACAAAACAAAAAAATCACTATAAAAATAATAGGGGTGCGTATGGCTATAAAAAAATGACTCCATATAATGGACAATCAGCTGTGGACAACCCTCCGCTAGGGTTGTGCATCGTTTGAATTTGAGCAATTCTGGTTCCTTATTGAGATTCTGGTTCCAAACTATTCTCGATGCAGATTCTTTGAAGGGTGGGTAATTTTTGTTTTTGTTAATTAAGGATGTCCAAATTATGAACATTGATTATCTTTGCAGCGCTCAGCATAGACTAAAATGAACATTTGACTCGGGGTTCTTGATTACCAGTATCTTTATCAAACCCATGATCTAAGAGTCAAAGTGTATGGAACTAACCCAATTGATTGTCATCAGTTCAGGAGACAGGAGAACTAAACAGGAGAGGCTTATTCTGATTTGACTTCAGACAGTAAGACAAAAAAAATGAAATCTGTGTTTTTGCACAGTGTATCTAAACGTCTGGCTTCAACTGTACTGGTAATGGTTTGTTATTGGTGTCAAAGTATCAGATTACATTTCAGATGTACAGTATCAGCACCTATACAGATACTGGTCTCACTATTGGTGAATCCCTAGTCTTTACAAAAATAAAATAATTTACAAAATAAAAATATAATTGACAAGAATAAAGCTGTGTTTTCAGAGTGATCTTGAAACATTTAAATGCCCTGGTCAGTGATTGTCACCAATGTCCTTGCTATGCTTTTTTTCTTTTTTTTTTCCCCCCTGCGTGTGAGAGTTCATGATCCATCTCTGGTACAATATTAAACTTGTATTGAGATGACCGTTAGCCAGGTGCCAGCTACAGACTGCTTCCGTGTGTAACGGTGGATACCTTCGAAGGCTTGTTAACCAATAAAAGACAATCAGATTTTTCCTCCCTTCGGCTCGGACAGAGGCTATAAATTCGAGCTGACACACAGGGTCACCAAGCAGCAGATCTGCTGCATTATACTCCCTCTCAGCCCTGCTTCATTGTTCTTTTGTGGAGGTGGGCAACCTCTGGAGTGGGGCCAGATAGTATGTACCCCGCAAAGCATTTGATATGGCCCACCCAAAAATGTGAAATGCAAATAAAACCTCAGAACCATTGTAAGAAAAACAAATAAAAGGCAAGAAAGAAAAAAAGTATTCATCTGGCAGGCAGGGCAGCTAGTGGTAATGTTCCTTCTACGCTGTATGTACTTATCAGTTTGTGCCATTTTTCATCATGAGTGAGGTATGACTGGGTGCTACAGCCAATGGCATCATTCGCATACATACTGTTATGCCCATGGTCAGGGCTGCCCAGACTTTTTTACCCCAAGATCTACTTTTCAAGCAGCCAGCCCTTCGCGATTGACCGGGTATGGGGCGGGGGGGGTTCACACACCCATCGCTGCGACTGTTGTGGAGAAAGCAAAAGAGGCAATAGGACACGTAAACGTAAATAGGAGGCCAGCTTGCTACAACGCGCCTTTATGTGCCTGCCGTCGACGTATCTGGCACACCTGAATCAAGTGATGAGATGGATGATAGGCTGACGTGTTTTTGGTTATTTTTGGCACACCATCACGCAATCTCGATCGACACATTGACCACCCCTGCTTTGGTAATTTGCAATGAGGAAAAGGAGTCAGCACTCGCTTCTTTGAGTCGCTTTTTATTGAACACTTCGGCAGCACACCAAACTCTAACTATGAGCTCCTACACTCTTTCTCCCAACTAGTTTACCTTATGCCGGCCCCTGTGCTCTTAAAGGAGTACATCCATAATTAATATAATTAATCCATCCATAACTTTCGGCTTGTCCCTTTCGGGGTCGCCACAGCGTGTCATCTCAGATGAACGCACATATGTTTGGCACAATTTTTACGCCGGATGCCCTTCCTGACGCAACCCTTCTCAGGGAGTGGAGGCCCCAGTGGGATACGAACCCACAACCCCTGGTTTATCAAACCAGTGCTCTAACCACTGAGCTACAGGGCCTCTAATTAATATAATTAATAATAATATTAATATTGCAGTACTTACACCACCTAACAATGTGCTTTACAATGACAGCGTCCTTATGCACCACCCACCACCGGTGCAACAGAGAGCGAAGTTATCTTGTTATTTCACTCACGACCTACATCTTCTGACCAGAGGTGAGGGTAGGAACATAGATTGATCAGTAAATTGAGACCTTCGCCTTTTGGCTTAGCTCCTTTTCCACAAAGGACCGATGCAAAGTCCACACCACTGCAAATGCTGCACGGTCCGCCAGTCAATCTCTTGTTCTATTCTTCCCTCACTCATGAAGAAGACCCCAAGATACTTGAACTCCTCCACTTGGGGCAAGACTTCACCCCCGACCTGGAGAGGGCATACCACCATTTTCCGACTGTAAACCATGGGCTCAGATTTGTTGTTGCTGATTCTCATCCCAGCCATTACACACTCAGCCGCCAACCACTCCAGTGAGAGTTGGAGATCACGGCTTGATGAAGCCAACAGGACCATATATTCGGCAAAAAGCAGAGATGCAATACCGAAGCCACCAAATCGGATTCCCTCTACGCCTCGGCTGTGCCTAAAAATTCTGTCCATAAAAGTTATCAACAGAATTGGTGACAAAGGGGAGCCTTGGTGGAGTCCAACTCTCATCTGAAACGAGTCTGACTTACTGCTGGTAGTTCAGACCAAACTCTTGACATCTGTTTTACAAGGATCGAATGGGGGTTCGATACCCCGTATTCCAGAAACATCCCCCACAGGACTTGCTGAAGAACATGGTCAAATGCCTTCTCCAAGTCCACAAAACACATGTAGACTGTTTGGGGGACGGCACAGTGTAGCAGCTGTTAAGTGTTGGCCTCACAGTTCGGGGTTCAATCGTGGCCCTTTCTGTGTGAAGTTTGCATGTTCTCTCCAAGCCTGCATGGATTTTCTCCAACTATATCTCATGGGAACTTTTGGACCTCACACACCAGCTCCGCCTCTTTCCCTCCCAGAAAGGTGACATTCCACATCCCTAGAACCAGCTTCTATAACCAGGGATCTGATTGTCAAGCTCCCTACCTTTGGCCACGGCCCAGCTCGCACTGCACCTGAGCCCTATAGTCCCTCCCACAGGTGGTTAGCCCATGGGAAAAGAGGACCCACGTCTCTTTCGGGCTGTGCCCAGCTGGGCCCCTAGGGTGCAGCCCCGGCCACCAGGCGTTCACCTTCGAGCCCCACCTCCAGTGACCTGCGACTGGGCTCGGGAAACCTCGACCCATTTGTATTTCTCTTAATACGAGTCTTATAACTGTGCTTTTTCTGCTCCCTCACCTATGAACTGTTTTTCATGGGTGGCCTACTAGGGCCGTGAAGCCCCAGACAACTTAGCTCACAGGATCATTGGGACACACAAATATCTCCACCATGATAAGGTGAGAGCTTCCCGGAGGGGGGGGCTTCACGGTTAGAATTTAGTAATTGATGAGATGTCCCAATTTGATTGTTCATGTAGATTACATGCCCAAATTTTTTATTGCTATAATAAAAATGTGTTTTACTTTCTCTACACTTTGTTTTACAGCCTTATTAAAAAAATATATAAATTCATTGTAGACAAAGGCTGTTTGCAAGCAATTTTTTGTGATATGAGGTGCCTGTGGTGTTAAACCCTTGTTGCAAAATTGATTCATTTAATTTTAGAATAACCCTTTGACTTAACAAAATGTGGAAAGGTAATGCACTCACATCACTCTCCTCTTTCCTGCGTACAATTTTAAATTTGGAATAGGAAACACACCACCCTAGCAACCGTTGAGAATTGGAAACAACAACAAAAATAGTGTGGGGAAAAAAAAGAAGAAAACAAAACATCAAATCATCTCCTTCTGTGCTGCGTCAGGTTTCCACCACTCTTCTTCTGCCCGGACGCCTTTTTTGTTGATTGAGTTGTGCCGCAGGCCGGCTTTCTGCGATTGAGAAAATCCATTAGTGTTTCCGCCGAACTGTGAAATGGGCAAGAGTTCAAGAGTCTTCTTGGCAACGGGTGAGGGCAAGCGTTTTTTTTGGTGTTTGGGGGTAGGGGGTAGGGGGATTGTTCGCATGGTAAACATCACGACTGGAGAGGGGCTGAGCCCAGAATACGGATGAAGGCATTTTCAGGATGCGTTTTTCCACTCGACAGCAGAAAAAATCCAAACCACAGAGGAGTTGCAGTACTTAAGGTGACAGGAGTAAACAGGAAGTACTTCTCAAACTGGGGTCCTTAAAGTTTTGATATCAGAGGCCACAAAATACACGCTGGTGTCTTGAAAGATGGTGTTTTTCGGGAAACATGCCATCATTTGGCCGATTTTTTTTTTCTTAATTTGACTAGTCAAGCTATATCTTGCCACTCAAAGTTAGAACTTGTCAAACTAAATATAAAAAAAGAAAATTACATGTGTGTTTGATACAACCACAAAGCTTAATGCTAACAAACAACGCAAGACGATGGAATCAGGGTTGCAGTGTTACAACCCTTTCAGCTACACAGATCACAATTGTAGGAGAAAGATATGTAGACAGAAAATTTAACAATACTCACAGGCATATTTTTTAATCCTCTGAACAATAAGGTTTTACTGTAGTTTACTGAGGAGCTCTGACTATCTGTGTGTGTATTATGCTGCACCCATATGTCCAAGGCGCATACATCTGAAAGCGGAGCACAATGTCGATGTCCATGGAATTGTTGTAAAAAGAAACGCTCTACAGCTGCTCCACCGCGCCACCTACTTTTTTTTTTTTTTAAAACAAAATCCAAAATGATACTGCCATTATATTTTGAGGGTAGCTGAGGGGAAGTCTGAAAAGGATTAATGGCATTTCCACACATTTCAAAGGGGTATGATGATTTGAGATACAAGTGTTATAAGTTATATGTGCGCTCTTCTTCTTCTTCTTCTTCTTCTTTTCCTTTCGGCTTGTCCCATTAGAGGTCGCCACAGCGTGTCATCTTTTGCCATCTTACCCTATCTCCTGCATCTTCCTCTCTAACCCCAACTGCCCTCATGTCTTCCCTCACCACATCCATAAACCTTCTCTTTGGTCTTCCTCTCGCTCTTTTGGCTGGCAGCTCCATCCTCAGCACCCTGCCACCAATATACTCACTCTCTCGCCTGTGAACATGTCCTAACCATCGAAGTCTGCTCTCTCGAACCTTGTCAGAAAAACATCCAACTTTGGCTGTCCCTCTAATGAGGTCATTTCTAATCCTATCCAACCTGGTCACTCCGAGCGAGAACCTCAACATCTTCATTTCTGCCACCTCCAGTTCTGCTTCCTGTTGTTTCTTCAGTGCCACCGTCTCTAATCCGTACATCATGGCCGGCCTCACCACTGTTTTGTAAACTTTGCCCTTCATCCTAGCAGAGACTCTTCTGTCACATAACACACCAGACACCTTTCGCCAGCTGTTCCAACCTGCTTGGACCCGTTTCTTCACTTCCTTACCACACTCACCATTGCTCTGGATTGTTAACCCTAAATATTTGAAGTCGTCCACCCTCACTACCTCTTCTCCCTGTAGCCTCACTCTTCCCCCTCCACTTTTGTCATTCACGCACATATATTCTGTTTTACTTCGGCTAATCTTCAATCCTCTCCTTTCCAGTGCATGCCTCCATCATTCTAATTGTTCCTCTGCATGCTCCCTGCTTTCACTGCATATCACAATATCATCTGCGAACATCATGGTCCAAGGGGATTACAATCTAACCTCGTCTGGCAGTTTATCCATTACCACTGCAAACAGGAAGGGGCTCAGAGCTGATCCCTGATGCAGTCCCACCTCCTCCTTAAATTCCTCTGTCACACCTAAGGCACACCTCACCATTGTTCTGCTGCCATCATACATGTCCTGTACTATTTTAACATACTTCTCTGCCACACCAGACTTACGCATGCAGTACCACAGTTCCTCTCTTGGTACTCTGTCATAGGCTTTCTCTAGATCCACAAAGACACAATGTAGCTCCTTCTGACCTTCTCTGTACTTTTCCACTTGCATCCTCAAGGCAAATAATGCATATGTGGTACTCTTTCGAGGCATGAAACCATACTGTTGCTCGCAGATACTTACTTCTGTCCTGAGTCTAGCCTCCACTACTCTTTCCCATAACTTCATTGTGTGGCTCATCAACCTTATTCCTCTATAGTTCCCACAGCTCTGAACATCCCCCTTGTTCTTAAAAATGGGAACTAGAACACTTTTCCTCCATTCTTCAGGCATCTTTTCGCCCGCTAGTATTCTGTTGAATAAGTTGGTCAAAAACTCCACAGCCATCTCTCCAAATTCCTTCCATACCTCTACCGGTATGTCATCAGGACCAACTGCCTTCCCATTTTTCATCCTTTTTAGTGCCTTTCTGACTTCCCCCTTAGTAATCATTTCCACTTCCTGGTCCTTCACTCTTGCCTCTTCAACTCTTCCTTCTCTCTCATTTTCTTCATTCATCAACTTCTCAAAGTATTCTTTCCATCTATTTAGCACACTACTGGCACCAGTCAACACATTTCCATCTCTCTCCTTAATCACCCTAACCTGCTGCACATCCTTCCCATCTCTATCCCTCTCTCTGGCCAACCTGTAGAGATCCTTTTCTCCTTCTTTCGTGTCCAACCTGGTGTACATGTGCCTCTTGTTTAGCCTTTGCCACCTCTACCTTTGCCCTACGTCGCATCTCGATGTACTCCTTTCGCCTCTGCTCAGTCCTCTCAGTATCCCACACCTTCTTCGCTAATCTCTTTCCTTGTATGACTCCCTATGCTGTCGAGCTACACTCTCGCCTACCACTACTTTACAATCAGTAACCCCCTTCAGATTACATCGTCTCCACAAAATATAATCCACCTGCGTGCTTCTACCTCCGCTCTTGTAGGTAACTATATGTTCCTCCCTCTTCTGGAAATAAGTGTTCACTACAGCCATCTCCATCCTTTTTGCAAAGTCCACCACCATCTGTCCCTCAAAGTTCCTTTCCTGGATCCCGTACTTACCCATCACTTTTTCATCGCCCCTGTTTCCTTTACCAATATGTCCATTACAATTTGCACCAATCATAACTCTCTTGCTGTCTGGGATGCTCAGAATTACTTCATTTAGTTCCTTCCAGAATTTCTCTTTCAACTCTAGGTCCTATCCTACCTGTGGGGCATAGCCGCTAACCACATTACACATAACACCCTCAATTTCAAATTTTAGTCTCACCACTCAATCTGATACTCTTTTCACCTCCAAGACATTCTTAGCCACCTCTTCCTTTAAAATAACCCCTACTCCATTTCTCTTCCCATCTACTCCGTGGTAGAATAATTTCAACCCTGCTCCCAAACTTCTAGCCTTACTACCTTTCCACCTGCTCTCACAGAACCAAATAAACTCATAAGTCAAGGCACCACTGTGATTAGCAACAAATGATTGTATTTTTTTAAACAGTTTTTAAACAATACATATGGTAGTACCTTGACTTAAAAGTCCTTTGACTATTGATTTTTCAGATCTTCCAATCGATGTTCTATCAGATTCAAGTCTGGGCTCTGGCTGGGCCAGTGACTGACCTTCACAGAGTTGTCTTGTCTTTGTGTCCGTTAATCCTGTTGGAAGGTAGACCTTCGCCCCTTCGGCCCTAAGGACTTGGCAGCAGGTTTACATCCAGGATGTCTCTGTACCTTTACTTCATTCATCTTCCTCTCAGTCATGACAAGTCTCCCATTTCCTAGCATTGGAAAACATTTGCTTTGCATAATGGTGCCACCACTATGTCTCATTGGAGAGATGGTATTTGTTAGGTGATGAGCGGTGCCTGGTTTCCTCCAAACTGGACACCTGGCATTCATGTCAAACAGTTAACATTTTGTCTCATCAGACCAGAGAAATTTCTTTCTCAGGTTCTGAGAGCCCTTCAGGTCTCTTTTGGCAGGCTGCCATGTGTTTTTTTTTCATAAGGAATGGCTTCCTGGTCACACTATCATATATCCCTGATTAGTGGAGTGTTGCAGAGATGGTTATCCTTCTGGAAGGTTCTCTCTCCACACAGTACCACTGGAATTCTGCATGAGTGACCATCGGGTCCTTGGTCAGTTCCCTGACTAAGGCCCTTCTTCCCATGTTGCTCAGGTTAGATGGGCGGCCATCTCTAGAAAGAGTCCCCGTCATTCGAAATCTCTTCCGTTTCCGGATGATGGAGGCCACTTTGGTCATTGGAATCTTCAAAGCAACAGAATTTTTTCTGAACATTCCACAGATTTGGGCCTCGAGACAATCCTGTCTTAGATGTCTACAAACAATTCATTTGACTTTATGCTTGGTTTGTGCTCTGACATGGGATGTTATGTGTAGACTTTTGAGGGGAAATATATTTATTCCGTATTGGAACATCCATCCATTGTCTGAGCTGCTTATCCTCACAGGGGTCGCGGAAGTGCTGGAACCTATCTTGGGCAGGGGGTGTGGTACATCTTGAGCTGGTTGCCAGCCACTTGCAGGGCACACCGAAACAAACAACCATTCGCAGTTGGAATCAACTTAGAGTCACCAATGAATGCATGTTTTTGGGATGTGGGAGGAAGCTGGAGTTTTCGGAGAGGGCCCACACGGGGATGGGGAGAACATGCAGGCTCCACACAGGTGGAGTTCAGATTTGAACCCCGGTCCTCAGAACTGTGAGGCCAGTGCTCTAACCAGTCACTCCACTCCGTGCCGCTGATACTTTAACAGAAAATGTGAAATAAGTCACTGGGCTGTATACAGCTGAAACCAGAAGTTTACACTGTGCAGAATACGGAAGAAACAGTTCTCTGTATGATATGGCACAGTTCTTTACCACTGTAAACACCCATTACAATATTAAGCATATCATTCAACAAATTACATGAGCAAATTAAGTTTTGTCAAGTTGACTTTATTAACTAATGGGATCCAATTGAGTTGTCCCGAGCCAACAAATTAAGTCAAACTTCACGTTTGCCTGTCAACTTTGCTTTAGAGTTCAAGAGCCTCAGTGGTGCAGCGTTTGTCGTCACAGACACTAATCTGCCATGTCTCCGTGACTCAGCATGGGATTATTTTATTCAAAGACTCGCTGCTTTCAACGGTGCGAAGAGCAGTCATGTCATCATCATTTAAGACTCCTATTTAATTGCCTCAAACTGCACATTTTACAGTGAACATGCCATTAATTTTTTTCTTTGCTGCATTCTATTGCAGACAGGCATAGAACAGACATCTGTGAATCTCAGTTTTACACTATTGTGGGTTGAATTCCAATGTGCTACCGGTTTGACAGACAACTATTCCATTCATCCATCCATCCATTTTCTTAAACGCTTATCCTAAAAAGGGTTGCGGGCCGTGCTGAAGCCTATCCCAACTTTCAGTGTACAGCCTGAACTGGTTGCCAGCCAATTGCAGGGCACATCGAGACAAACGGCTGCACTCATAATCACACCTACGGGCAATTTTGAGTGTCCAATTAATGTTGCATGTTTTTGGAATTTGGGGGGAAACCGGAGTGCCCATAGAAAACCCATGCAGGCATGGGGAGAACATGCAAACTCCAAACAGGCGGGTCCACGATTGAACCTGGGACCTCAGAACTGTGAGCCCAACGCTTTCCAGATGAGACACTGTGCCATCTGACAGACAACTAGTCGGACAACACTGGAAAGTTTTGTTTGACTTTAGAGGAATATTTTCCTGGAAGATGTGGGTTGAATGCCCAGTCACCCCTGTTTGGTAGCAAACTGGTTGGGCCTGAATCATTAGCTGACCTCATGCATGGTGGCGCTTTAAATTCCAGGTCATTTTAAAATTTCGACGCATATTTTCTCGGGGCATGTTCTTTCAACTCTAAATTGAAACCCCTTCAGCCTCCAATTAGTCAGTCATTGTTTCGAAGTAATTGTTTAGATTTTCCAACGTCAGTAACGACAGTGCTTTAAACTCCAGCATTTAGTTACACTTTCAATGTACATTTTCTTCAGAAAATGTTGGTTTAGAAGCAATCTAATCCCTGAATTATGAGGGTTGTAGGTTTCCACATCCTGGGAGGAGATGAGTAGCAGCTGTATAGTGCTTTGCTATTTGCAGCTCTCCCTTCCTCCTCTTCCTCCTCCTGCTTCTGTCCTACCCTCTCATTTTCCAAAACACTGCTATCCACACTAGACGAACCACCAAACGAGTGCTCCCTCCAGGGCTTTGTTACCAAACATCCAGACCCTCTTTTTGGAGTCCTCACTCCTTTCAACAGAAGCCCTTCTATTCCCACTCCCCCACTATGTGTGGATTTCCAACTGTTGTTCATTTTTTCCTTCACAATGGCCTTGATTTACATGCATACTTGGTTGCTTGCTCATTGGCGTAAATGTTAGGTACCCTCACACTCCACAATCTTAAACCAGAGCTTCATCAAATGTTCTGCCATGAGACAGATAGACCTGTGACTGACTTCCTGCAGATCAACACAAATCAAAAGCGGAAAATACTGCTCAAAATGAGCCTGACAACTGGTGTGTTCACCCTGCTTTAGTCTCAGCAACCTTTGCATTATTAATCTTACTTAAATTCACTATTAAAAGTCATCCTGATTGTTGAGGAGAAAATGTCGCTTTAAACAACCTTCTACAGCTCTGCATAATCAGTAAGGATCATGTTTTACAGCTTGAAATTGTCCCCAATTAGCAGTATGTGTGTGTGCACAACTTAACTCCACCTAATGTCTTGCTTTGATTTGCAAGTGGGTTGATATAAAACACGACCAATAGTATGGTGTTTTTATTTCTTGGTTTATTTTTATACTTTGACTTGCAAGCAGAAATTTGAGATAGGACTGCTAGATTGTTTCAACACACTTCACAACAAACCATTTGGCACACTGTGAAACATTATTAAAAATAGTTTTGAAGCTGTTTTTTTGTGTGCTTTCAGACTAAGCACAAAACGAAGAATTAAATGTTGTGTATGTTGTTTGTTAGTAGATTGTGTACAGTATTTTAACCACACTACTTTGGATGACAACTAATGCAGCCCTATGGGGGCACAAACCAGTGCAATCTGTAGGCCAGTCCCAAGCCCGGATAAATGCAGAGGGTTGCATCAGGAAGGGCATCCGGCGTAAAAACTGTGCCAAACAAATATGAGCGTTCTTCTAAAGAATCCCATACCGGATCGGTCGTGGCCCGGGTTAACAACGCCCGCCCGGCACTGCTAACCTGCAGGGCGTCGGTGGAAATTCAGCTACTGTGGGTCGAAGACAAAGAAGAGGAGGAAACCGGATCCATCGTCAGAAGAAAAAGAGGAATGCACAGAGCCTACAACGGTGAGTGTCGGGACTTTGAATGTTGGGACTATGACAGGAAAAGCTCAGGACTACCTTAAAAGAACTATATGGTTTTCATGTTCCATTTTTGACCAACAACTTGGTTCGAAAAAATTAAACCAGCAATAATTTTCAATATCAATATGTTTTGGAGCAATTGTTACATAACACATTTCATTTGGCATGCACCTTTTTTTTTCATCTGTGGGTTTATGACCGGCGTTGCGCTGAGGGTCGGCGTCTGCCCTGCAAACGGTGGTTTGCAGATTTGCATCCCCACTCAAGTTCATGTCGTCGTTGTGTCCCCAGGCAAAACACTTAACCCACATTGCTGACGAATGAATGTGGTTGGATGTTTGTTTGGTTGTTGTCGGAGGGGCCGTAGGTAGAGAATGGCTTCAGGTCGTCCGTCAGAATTGTGTCTTTGAGTTCAACGGTGCTAAAACACATGAAAGTATCACAATAATACAGACATATTGTTTATCCTCTGCAAAAACTAATATTACTATATCTTACAGAGTGGTTTACTTTTGAAACTCATGTTTATTTTTGTCGGTACAACTATTATACTGGACAATGGTACCCAAGGCATGCACACTAGTAGCCAGACAAAAGCTGGAATCAATTCAAGCCATTCTTTTCAATTGGGAAATAAGATACAAATATTTTGAGTTTTGAGCATGGTTAAACTTGTAAGTTAGGGCACCACTATCTGAGTTCACAGGGTGCCTTTGAGGTCTCCCATTACTTCTTTTAGGCTGCAGCTTCTACAAATAAAATGTGGTTCCTCAACCACAGTATCATTCAGTGGAGGAGAGCAGGCAGATGTTCTCGTGTCAAAACGTGCCTTGGCAGCCTCAGATAATCTTTATTCACCACTCTCCAAGTGTGATTCATCGTTTGCGAGTCCTCATAATTTCTACGTGGACCTAGCAGGAGTCAGAGGCGGGGGTTGATGCTTGGCTGTGCCGTTAACGAGTTATTTTCTTTATGTTGCAGTTGGCGAGTTTGTTAGCGACGTGCTGCTGGTTCCAGAGAAGTGCAGGTTCTTCCACAAGGAGCCCATGGACCTGTGCGCAAGCCACCAGCAGTGGCACAATATGGCCAAGGAGGTGAGGCAGCCCACACCGTTGCAGGAAGACTCAAGTCGCATGACTTAACCTACATTTACAGTTACAGGACTTGGAACTCCCTCGGCTAAAACTTAAAAAAGACTCAACTTAACTTGTACTTCATTATCATAAGACTCAACTCGATTTGTACTGAAACTACGACTAGTCAATTGATAATCTGCATTTTCAACATAGTTTGTTATTTTTATTGCTCAGGGCTGAAATGAGTTTTGAATTGGGGTTGTACTTAAAATACTAATTGACTTTTCTTCTCCACAATGACATTTAGAGCCTGCTGTCCTCTAGTGACTAGAGTTTCTGCTTGAGTGGGAGTCTGTCACCTTAACTAATTTAAATGTTCTTCTAATTCTGAATGGTTTTGATCAGTGAGGGAGAACCATTAACGGGGAACAATATGAAGATTTTTTTAGGAGCACACTGGGGATCAGTTCGGGCCATACCCTGTCTCTCTCAGCTGGGATAAGCTCCAGCCAGCACTTGACCCTAGTGAGGATAAGCAATTTAGAAAATCGACAGATGGATGGTTCAACCTTTTTTTTATACTAGCATGCTTCTATTTTGAAGGCCTGACTTTGATAGTTACAGGATCTGTATATCAGTGGTGCCCAAGGTCAAATGTTCCAGGATGGTCATTGTTGGCTATTGCTGTGGATGACAAAAGCTTGCATTCTGGTGTAAGCCTTGCTGTCTGTGAACCCATTGCCAGGACAGGTTTCCTCTTTTGGCCAGGTTGTGCAAATGTTACTGTAAAAATTGTTTTACTTTTTTAGTGATGTGTGAAAGGTGGATAAGCAAGAATGTAGAGATTTGAATGAATTTCTCATTGTACTCTTGTTCTGCCCAGCCATCAAGAGTAAGAAGTAAGTATTACAATGCAAGCAAATGATCGTAGCCTTGTGAAGTGTGAATTTTGGTAGGCTTATTTGCCATTAAGTTCGCAGCATTAAGACATGTTAAAGTGATATTTTCTGACTTGATTGATTTGAAGCAAATCTTTAGTGTCTTTAGAAATTCTTAAAGTCACCAGTACATATAACAGCTTTATATAGTTTTCATTTGGAGCTTCATAGCTGTCGTTTACTGCGCCAAACATTAAGTATACTAGCTCTACTGTGGAAAATTACAGTGCATCTTAAAATTGTCTGAAAACATAGTGAAGACATGAAAAGAGGAATAAGCGTGTACCAATAACAAACTTCCTCAACATAGTGCATGAGGAATTGTAGAATTTGAGGTAAGGAGGAGACTGCTCGTTGCCACGCTTTCTTTTGTATTTAAACAGGAAATCTCTAAAATCAGAAATTTTGACTATTAAATCTTGGACATTATCTGACTGAAAAAAACCCTAATGTTTTCATCACTCTTTTCACCATCACTCGCTCCTCCATCCTCAGGCGTGCTCCAAGAGCTCGACAGTGCTGCACAGCTACGGCATGCTCCTCCCGTGCGGCACTGACAAGTTCCATGGCACAGAGTTCGTCTGCTGCCCTCCCTCCCGCACTGAGGAGTCGGCCGACTCTACCAGGGAGCAAGAGGAGGTAGAGGAAGACATGGAGGATGAGGAGATCAAAGAGCGTGACATGGATAAAGATGAGGACGCACTAGAGGACAGGTGAGTGGAACGAATGTGTAAACAGGTGACACTGGCCCGCAATGGCTACGCTTTCTAATTCAATGGTTTCCTCTTGTTTGTTTGTTTTAATGTTTATTTCTAGACGTGAAACCAAAACAAACAATGGAAAATGAAATACTTGAATATTTTTGTGGCAACCTATAATTCTTAACTTTGTACATAATGTGTACTGTTGTCTTATCGCAGCGAGGCCCTGGCTGAGGAGCAACCCACACAGGAGGAGGAGACAATGGATGAGGAGAACGAGGAGGAGGATGAGGACGAGGACGAGGAGGATTACCACTATGTATATGAGTATGAGGAGGTAGATAAGGAGGACGATGACAAGCGAGACAGCAGCAGAATGTCTGACAGCCGAGACGAAGAGGACAAGACTCTGCATGAAGTCAAAGGTTCTGGTTTTTTTCCCTTCCAATAGCAGTTATTTGTCTTGCTCATGTGACATATGTGTGCAGTCGCTTGTTGCGAGACAGAGTTCCCAAGCCCAGTTGGAATTAATATTAATTACATTTTGTCAACAATATAGAAAAAAATGCCACAAATGAGTATGTCCTGGAAACAATTTAAAGTGGCATGAACAGGCCCAAAATGTTACATAAATTCAACACAACATAGAGGTGAGTAATATTAACAAGCCTACCAAATTTTAAGGAATACAAAAAAATAGCACCTGACGACAGCAGGATGGTAGGAGGAAGCCCAGGTTGTGAGATAGTCCGCACTGGCCCACGAGTATCATTACCTGATGATACCATGATGATGCCATGTTGTGTCTGGTGGAAAAAATACTATTCGTCATAAAATGTGTACTGCAAAGTTGTGTATTGGTGTTGCTGTTCAGCTCCCCATTTGCGTGTCTTCAAAAAGTCATTCCATCGCTTTTTTTTAGTTCTTCATTTTTGGGGGGGTCTAACCCGAGAACTTCGTGTATAGTATGTGTAGTCACAAGTTAGTATTTTGTGTGTACATTATACTAATTCCATTGTGCAAAAATGTGTATTTTATGGCTGCTAATTAGCATTTTGAAGCTATACACATTTTGAGGGGACAATATGGTATTTTGTTGTCACATATGAGCATTTTGTGCATGTTATACCTTTTCAATGTCACAAAATTGTATTTTGTGTGCACATAATATCTCTTTTGTGGCTGCTAATTTTTATGTTGTGGCCACAGTTTAGTATTTTATGGTCATAAATTTGGTATATGGTGGCTACAAATTATTTTGTCACAACTCAAGTAATACTTTGTTGCCTTGAATTGTTTGTTTCTTGTATCTATAATTTAGTATATTATGGCTACGAGTTACTGTTTTGTGGTCATAAATTATTATTTTATATTTTTATTCAATACATACGGGGAGTCCTCGGTCTACGACTGAGATCCATTCCCACAGTTGCGATTTAACTCAAATTTCGACTTAAGTCGGAGTTCACCGTTAAAGTCAGAATTTACGATGACCGCTGAGATTGGCTTCAGCATTCCCGTGACCCTCGTGGGGATAACCGGCTCAGAAATGGATGGGTGTTGGTACTTCATATAAAAAATAAATACATTAAAGTAAAAAATATAAGATGCTTCAATTACTGTTAGGGAAGGGAAGCTAGGATGGTGAAGAATGAAGTCAAACTGCGCTCAGCTCTTGCTAAGTAAACAAGTGCAGGTCGCCCGTTGCTAGCGGTGAATTCCTCCTCAGCGTCCTCTCCTTTCTCCTCTTTCAAAGTTAGGAAAATACGCTGTGCCTTTTCCTTTAATGAACATGGGGCTGATGTTAAGCCTACATTGATTCAGATCCTTGATCCTTAACGTAAGTAATCTAAACGATCAAAGAACGTTGCTTTGTTTCTTTTTTTCACCCAAAAAGTTGCTCCGTGATCACCGTATCCTTCATAGGGACGAAACCCTTCATGTGCACTCAAATACGGGCCTTGTCCTTAATAATAATTGCCAAAGTCATCCTACTGAAGCCCAAGTTTTTATGTCAGTCTTTTCTTTCGGTGTTAATCCTTTTTTTTTTTTTAAATGACGTCAAGCTTCGGTTCCACGGTCAAAAAAGACTTTCTTCTTTTGGGACATAATGTATAAAAAGGTGCGCGAAAAGGGAAAATAAACTCCAACGCACCAACACAGATAAGCCATATGCATGAGCTAAGCAGAAACGCTATGGTGCTGGGGCCATAATGGCGGACAGGACTCGGGTGTTGTAATCGTCTTGGGGTCTTAAACCGTGAACTTGCATTTTGCACTTTTTCACATGATGATAGGGGCTCAGTCGAAAAGTGACATCATGTAGAATTAAGCAGTGTATATTTTTGGTTGCATTTCTACTAATAACCTCTTCCCATTGGTCGCCCCCCATAGCCGTGTGCACCCTGGAGGCGGAGACGGGCCCCTGCCGGGCCTCTATGCCCCGCTGGCACTTTGACATGACCCAAAGGAAGTGTGTGCTCTTCATCTACGGAGGATGTGCTGGGAATCGCAACAACTTTGACTCAGAGGAATACTGTATGGCTGTGTGCAAGCGACTCGGTGAGTGAAACCTTGTCAGCTTCACTTAGGTTTATCATGTCCATCTCACTCCTACGAGATTCATCGTTTGCACCCCATCTATTTCCCAGCTTTTTGTTTTTTTTGGGGGGGGGTTTGCAGTCTAGCTGTATACGTAAATGCCCTCACTCACACAGGAGATGCTTTCGCCCACTGCACAGACTTACACGCAGCGGCCCTGCCAGTTCAGGGCAATAACTGCATCTAACTAATGTGAACTGCAAATAAACAGGCGTTTTATGTGTATTCGTCTGATGGTTTCTTTGGTTTGTCAGCCACACCACCCACTCCTCAGCCCACCGACGATGTGGACATTTACTTTGAGACACCGGCGGACGACAAGGAGCACAGTCGCTTCCAGAGAGCCAAGGAGCAGCTGGAGATTAGGCACCGCAATCGCATGGCGAGGGTGAAACTGAGAATACTGAAATCTCTACATACTCCTCATGAACTTCAAGAGACCATTCCATTTTTTTGTTTACTATACGTTTCAGTTGTTTAAGCTGAATTTGTATTTGTATACTGAAAAATATACTTGTTTTTCAATCTGATAAAAAACAAAGCAATAACACTCAAAGGATGTTTTTAAAAAGTAGTACAAAAAAATGAAGTCTACAAATAAATGGCTGTGGAAAAATACATGCAAATATTAAAAAAAATATATTTGAAAAAAATATATATTCTGACAAAAATATTGAGGAAAAAATTACAAATGTAGAGGTACACACTCCTATCTTTGGTGCAGGCAGCGCGGGTTCAGTTCCCACTCAGTGACAGCGTCTGTATATGTGCCTTGCGAATGACTGGCGACTAGTTTTGGTTTTGGTACGCCTTTCGCTCGAAGTTACCTGGGAGAGGCTCCAGCATTCCTGCGATCTTTGTGGAGATAAGCAGCTTGGAAAATGGATGGCTGGATGGATACAAAAAGAGAGAAATTATTAAGGATAGAAAGGGATTGAAAATATGACAAAAATATTCAAAAATATGTTTGCAAAAAACAGGAGAAAATAATTAGGTCAAAAATAGGAGAAAAAAAATGGGAGAAAACTACAACAAATGTTAAGACAATGCAAAAATTATTACAGAATGTGTTTACAAAAAAAAAGAAGAAAGTATTTATAAAATCCAAATTGAGACAACTATGTGAAAATAATACAATTTCAAACAACAGTAAAAGATAATATATGAAAAAATACACCTATAAAAATGGTCAAAACTCACAAGGGAATAATAGGATATTTTACACCAGAAAATGAAAAACATGATGAATAAAATCAAGTAAAATATAAAAATCTGTCAAAAAATGACAAAAGTACAGGTCTGAGAAAACTATTAAATGAAAAACATGAAAAATACAAAAATACACAAAATGACAAAAGTACAGGTCTGAGAAAAGTACTAAATGAAAAACATGAAAAATACAAAAATACACAAATGGTAGAAGAAAAAGCAAAACCATAGCTTTTTTGAAATATATCAGCTGAAAAAGCTGATATATTAAAAACTTTAAATATTACAGATTCGAACTAAGTATAAGAAGTACATTTTTTTTACTTCGTCAATCAAAAGTGAGTAGTATTGTCTTTTTTTCTGTCAGCATATTTGGTACAAGCTCTGCATTGGCTCCAATTAGATTATCTAAGTGACCACCTATGGCTCATACTGTATTTTTCCTTGCTGTAAAACAATTGGAATTCTTGACTCTTATCTCCTGATTTTTTTTTCCACTTTCTCCTCATGGCGGCAGGTGAGGAAAGAGTGGGAGGAGGCAGACCACCAGGGCAAGAACCTGCCCAAGGCTGAGAGGCAAACTTTGGTGCAGGTCAGTTAGCGCCTCCTTGTGGTCGGGTTAGATATGACAACTTCCGGATCCTTCTTTTCTGCTGTACTTTGTATGAACTAAAAAGAATGTGAGGAAATACCACAAATAAAAGCTAATATACATTGTACATTGAAGACTTGGTTAATTCATTGGTTCACCGAGCATTTAAAAATTATCTAGACTTCTAATGTATGTTTCAGTAATTGTTTTGTTTTTGTTTTTTTTTTTTCACAACACACAAAAATGTGTTTGTGAAAATGTTGTTAATTTTCAATTCATTCCTCTAATTAAGTAATTATTAATCTACTGATTGTGTAAAATAAAATAAAATTTTAAAAATAAGCTATTTTATTATGTATTTAAATTTTTTAACAGAATAGTGAAATACTTATGATAAGCTTTTACATAAATAAAATTAACATGTGCATTAATTTGGTTACATTAATTATTTTACATAGACTGTGAGTGTGTAAAAAATACTAACAACAAATAATCACATTATAATTATAAAACAGCTCCATTATACTATTTGCAGGCCGCTTGGCAGCACAATATTGTGCCACCTGTCGGCCAGTCCCAAGTCCAGATAAATGCAAGGCGTAGGTACAAATTCAGATAATGTAGATCAAAGACAAAAAAGAGGAGGAAAGCGGCTTTGTCTGCAGAAGAAGAAGAGGAACGCACAGACCATAAAGGTGCGTGTAGGGACTTTGAATGTTGAGACGATGACAGGAAAAGCTCAGGAGTTAGTTGACATGATAATTAGGAGAAAGGTTGATTTACTGTGCATACAAGAAAGCAAGTGGAAAGGGAGAATGGCTAGAAGTTTAGGTGCAGGGTTTGAATTATTTTATCATGGAGTAGATGGGAAGAGAAATTGAGTCAGGGTTATTTTAAAAGAAGAGCTGAGTAAGAACGTCTTGGAGGTGAAAAGAGTATCAGATTGAGTGATGATGAAACTTGAAATTGAGGGTATTCTGTATAATGTGATAAGCGGCTATGCCCTACAGGTAGGAGGATGTGACCTCGAGTTGAAAGAGAAATTCTGAAAGGAACTAGACAAAGTAGTCCTGAGCATCCCAGACAGAGAGAGAGTTGTGATTGGCGCAGATTTCATTGGACATGCTGGCGAAGGAAACGGGGGCAATGAAGAAGTGACGGGTAATGGGAGTGGTGAACACTTTATTTCCAGAAGTGACAGGAACATACAGCGACCTACAAGAGTGGAGGTAGTATCACACTATGTATATACACCAGAGTACCACAGATGCATTATTTGCCTTGAGGGTTCTCGTGGAAAAGTACAGGGAAGGTCAGAAGGAGCTACATTGTATCTTTGTAGACCTAGAGAAAGCCAATGACAGAGTACCAAGAGAGGAACTGTGGTACTCCATGCGCAAGTCCAGTGTGGCAGAGAAATATGTTAGAATAGCATAGGACATGTATGAGGGAAGCAGAACAGCAGTGAGATGTGCCGTAGGTGTGTCAGAAGAATTTAAGGTGGAGGTGGGACTGCATCAGGGTTCCGCGCTGAGCCCCTTCCTGTTTGCGGTAGTAATGGATAGGCTGACAGACGAGATTAGACTGGAATCCCCTTGCACCATGATGTTCGCAGATGATATTGTGATCTGCAGTGAAAGCAGGGAGCAGGTGGAGGAACATTTAGAAAGATGGAGGCATGCACTGGAAAGGAGAGGAATGAAGATTATTCAAGTAAAACAGAATACTTGTGCGTGAATGAGAGGGGTGGAGGGGGAAGAGTGAGGCTACATGGAGAAGAAATAGCGAGGGTGGACGATTTCAAATACTTGGGGTCAACAATCCAGAGCAATGGTGATTGTGGTAAGGAAGAGAAAAAGGGTACAAGCAGGTTGGAATGGGTGCCAGGAAGACGTCAGGTGTGTTGTGTGACAAAAAAGTCTCAGCTCTTGGATGAAAGCGCAAAGTGTTTAAGACAGTGGTAGGACTAGCCATGATGTACGGATTAGAGACGGTGGCTCTGAAGAGACAACAGGAAGCAGAACTGGAGGTGGCAGAAATGAAGATATTGAGGTTCTTGCTCGGAGTGAGCAGGTTGGATAGGATTAGAAATGAGGTCATGCCCGATTGGCATGTTGCTGCTCATTGAGTCCACACTTGTAGCCAGCTGCAGCTTTCACCTTACAGTCTCTAAAATATGATGAAAAATTGTGTTGTTTGAATGGGCTTCTTTTTTTCATGAGGGAGAAGAGAAAAACTTCACTGTAGTCCTTAATGTGCAAACACAATCTGAGGTGGAAAGTTAGCCGTCTCCAGGCCTAACATAACCAAACACATGAAACTCTCCATATCATGATGGTTTTAGATATGCATGTAAGCCTGTGCCACCTGTGCCTTTATGGATCCACCCCCTCCAAGAACTACAAAAGGGAAAACACTCTTATGCCGACCAGGTGCGAGCAGGAAGTAGCCTACCTTACTCTGTCGCCAAAAATAAACATTTCCGGACTGATGTAACATCCAAAAGCTCTGTTATTTCCCCCTCCAGTCATGCATCACATTTTGATGACACATGGCTGATGGCGGCTGGGTTGCCAAATAAGCGTTTTTCCACTAACATATGAAGCCTTGTTAACTGTTTAGCTGTTTTTTTCTACTGGAAATCTCACATGAAACCCGGAATTCTAATTGAACTAAATGAACTGTCGTTCACAGACTCCAGAATGAGCACGTTCAAAATAACATTCGTCAGGCAGAAATAGACTTTTTTCAATTTACGTTTGTCCAAAATCTGAACAAGTTTGTGAACTTATGTTCATTTAATTAGTTCAGGTGCTGTTACTAATGTTGTGTTTTTGTGCAGCACTTCCAGGCCATGGTGGCGTCCCTAGAGGAGGAGGCTGCTAGCGAGAAGCAGCAGCTGGTGGAGACCCACCTGGCCCGGGTGGAGGCCATGCTGAATGACCGGCGCCGGCTGGCGCTGGAGAACTATCTGGCGGCCCTGCAGGCAGACCCACCTAAGGTTAATCACATAACATTATTTGTACAAGTTGCTGCAAGGGGTTCTTTGACTTTCTCTGACAGGGTGTGTGTGTTTTTTTTTCCTTCGACCCCATTAGAATTCTAACACAAATCATAACCACAACCAACATAATTACTCCAAGATGCCATAGGGATTTAAAAAAAAAAAATCTAAATATTACGAGAACAAATGCAGTTGTGAAAATATAGGTGGGTTTTTTTTTCAAGATAAAGTCATTATATTATGATACTAAAAATAAGTATAATGAGGGAACAATATTTCTAAGAACTAATATATATTTTGTTTGGGTAAAAAGTTGTAATCATTTTCCCATCATTTAATGACACAAAAATGCTTATATCGCAGTGTTATCATTTCTGACATATGCCAATTTATAATTTTGGTACAAATTTTCCCAGCAATCATGGAAGTTGACAGTTAATTTGTCTTTGCAAGCCACATAGAATTATGTGTCACCCTGGATTTGGCCCTCGGGCCTTAATGTTCACACCTGTGCTCTTGCAGTGTACAAAGGAATCACTGAATCCAACGTTCAAACTGTACTTACCGTTACGATAGCTTCAACATTTTTACATTAACAATTGTCAAGTAATGTTCAGTTGTGACTTTAAGTACAATACTTTGCCATTTCATCTTTTAGAATGAATTGATTTCAACACTTATTTTGGTAGAATTTTTTATTTATACTTACAGAAGTGATGTCAGCCCCACGTTTGAATGTTTTTAAATCCAGGTTAAAAATGCTTCTTTTTTCTCACTACAGTATTTCCCCTTTTCAATAATATTATTGGAACCGTAAGGTATTTTAATTGTACTTTTATTTTCATTTTTTAATTTGTATTTTTTCACATTTAAAAAAAAATGTTTTATTTCTTTCTGTCTAAATGGTTTTAATCATGTAAAGTATGAGTAAGTATGAGTATAAGTAATGTATATGAAACGCACTAATGCAATTATTATTGAAGTACAATTTTTTATTTTACCATATTTAAGCACCATAATAATGTTTAAACTGTTGGCTTCCGGTTCCTGAACTGGTGACAAATTCAAGAGGCTCCGACCTGCAAGACCGTACAATAAATAAATCCTGCTGGACTGCTGCAGAAATGAAGATGTTGAGGTTCTCGCTTGGAGTGAACAGGCTGGATAGGATTAGAAATGAGCTCATTCGAGGGACAGCCAAAGTTAGATGTTTTGGAGACAAGGTTAGAGAGAGCAGACTTAGATGGTTTGGACATGTTCAAAGGCGAGAGAGTGAGTATATTCGTAGAAGGGTGCTGAGGATGGAGCTACCAGCCAAACGAGCGAGAGGAAGACTAAAGAAAAGGTTGATGGATGTGGTGAGGGAGTGCATGAGGATACTGGGTGTTCGAGAGGAAGATGCACGAGGTCGGCTTAGATGGAAAAAAGATGATTCGCTGTGGCGACCCCTAACGGGACAAGCCGAAAGGAAAAGAACAAGAAGAATGTTTAAACTGCATAATATTACGGAGTTACATGGATCAGCAGGTCGAGAACGTTTGATATGTAGGTTTACAGTTTTTTATATGATACAGCATAAGAATGAATTGCAAATTATTATGTGGACCCCCAATTTACAGCTCAGGGAGCCCTTGGGAATCGCTACTCTAATGTCAGTAGCTAACAGGTGTTTTTCCCCCTCCTCCTCAGCCTCATCGCATCCTACAGGCGCTTCGCCGCTACGTGCGTGCCGAGAACAAGGATCGCCAGCACACCATCCGCCACTACCAGCACGTCCTGGCTGTGGACCCTGAGAAGGCAGCTCAGATGAAATCACAGGTGGATCTTGTTTCAGTGTCACTTTCAGGAAAAAGAGAGCTACAGCAACTCCCTGGGCATCAGTCCCTATCGCTTGTGAAAAGTAAAAAAAACTGCAATTAAGTAGTCTTAAACCTGAACAATTGTCTATATTAATAGTTGAAACAAGTCGTGTCCAAACTATGGCCTGGGGCCCACAGGGGCCTGTTTTTTCTGTGGGCATTCCGATGTCCTCCCACATCCCCAAAACATACAACATTAATTAGACACTCTAAATTGCCCGTACGTGTGATTCTGAGTGCGCCTGTTGTCTGTCTCCATGTGCTCTGCGATTGGCTGGCAACCAGTTTCGGGTGTACCCTACCGCCTGGCCAATGACTGCTAGTTTAGGCTCGAGCACTCCCTCTACCCTCGTGAGGATAAGCGGATAAGAAAATGAATTGATGTTTTTTTCAAGCACTTTTTTTCACTTCAGGTTTTGGTGGTGTGCTGTATTACCTAAAATATTGTGTCTTGTCTCAATAAATGTTGGGAAATACTGGATTTCACCAAGTGAAGTGATGATGAGTGTGAAATCAAGTACAGGCACGCAGACAGAAGTGCCTGGAAAACAACCAGTACTTGTAGCTTCTGACTCACTTTGAGTTATGAAGTCATTGGGAAACTTTAACAATAACGATATTGCCACTATTCTTGTTTTTATGGAGCCCCAGACATCAGTTATGGAAAAAAAATATTGTGGGCATAATTTAGATGATAAAAACCACACAAAATACTATTTCTTAGGTTGACGACTGAACAGTTTATAGACGCTTCATTTGCTTATCCAACTGTTCAGAAACTCTTCAGAAATATCCTATCCATGGATTATGTAAGCTGCTTATCCTCAAAAGGGTTTCAGGAGTGCTGGAGCCTACATAGATCCCACATAGAGATAAACAATCAATTGCAGTCGCAATCACAACTAAGACCGATTTAAAGTCCCCAATTAATGCATGTTTTTGGGGATGTGGGAGGAAACCGGAGTGCCCGGACAAAACCCACGCAGGCACGGGGAGAACATGCAAACTTCACACATGCAAAGCTGGGATTTGAACCCTAATCCTCAGAACAGCCTGATGCTCTAACCAGTTGATCACTGTGCCGCCTTGTTCAGAAAGAATTTATTTGTTTATTCATGTGTATTTTTGTGTGCACATTCTACCTACTTCACGATTGGAAGTATGTTGTGGCCCCAATAGACCAACTTGTGGCCACAAAATGGGGAAAACCTTCACTAGAACTGCATACTTTCCAATTTTCTGATGAAGTGAGCTCTAATTCCTTAACCAACTGTCCAGGAAAGCTAGTATTTTTGAAATTGTATTTTGTGCACTCTTTATTCCTACTTAGTAGCCACAAAGGAGCATTTTGTGCATATTTCATCTATATTGTGGGAATGATTAAACATTTCCTTCCACCCCCGCATGTCATGTCCTGTGACTCCATATGTTTTGAACTAATCTAAGATTGCGGACCTGCTTGGACTGTGTCAGTACTCGCAGAAGAACGGTGGTAGTGTGTTTTGGGATGTGCGTTAATAATGTGTCAGCTTGGAGCGGGGGTGAAATGAGGAGGCTCATCTGTTAGAGGCGAGAATGAGGAGGCAGGAACAGGCTTAGACATGCTGTGCTTGTGTAACAGAGCTATGTCTGTGAGTGTCCGTCATTGAGTGTGTTGACATGTTTTTGTTGTTGTGTTGGTAGTGTGTGTGTCGCCATGAATCCAACTTTTAGTGTGGACATTTGTGTTTTGAAAGTAAACTATGCTATAAAAAGACAAACTGCATGATTACATTTCGACTAGCCATAACGTTAGGTAGCCCTTCAGACTGCTTCAAAGACTAATTTGAAATGAACTACTTTGAAAACCTAACAGTGACTTTAAACAGGAGTACTAAGTAAAAGTACTAAGAGTTTAAGCCTGGTGTATGGTGTCTAGGGTTTCAACCCTGAGTTAAAGAGTTTTAAACGAGAATTAAGGTTTCCAAGTATGGGTTCAATTTCAAATTAAGGCTTGAAGTCAGGATTAGGGTATTAAGGTATTGCTTCAATCTGTGATTGAGCTTCAAAGTAGTGTTGTGGTATAAAGGCAGGATTTGGGTCCTCACAGTATGGCTTAAAGTTTGTATTAGCGTTACAAATTACGTTTTCAAAACACGACTGGTTTTAAACCAGGACGAGCGCTTCAAGACGAGATTTTTTTTTTTTAATATTGGAAACAGGTCTTCCTGTGTTGCAGTTGTACAGGCTAGGGAGTAGTGACCATGCCACAACGTAGAGAAAAGGCACTTTTTCGCCATCTGTTGGCCATGCAGTTTCCTGACACCTTCAAACGCCTGCATGTGTGTCTGTGTGTGTGTGTGTGTGTTTGTGTGTGTGTGTTTGTGTGTGTGTGTTTGTGTGTGTGTGTGTGTGTCTGTGTGGCTGTGTGTGTGTGTGTCTGTGTGTGTGTGTGCGTGCGTGTACGTGTGTGTGCGTGCGTGTACGTGCGTGTGCATGTGTGCGTGTGTGTGTGTGTGTGTGTGTGAGAGAGAGAGAGAGAGAGAGAGAGAGAGATGCTAATTCAGACTGATAGGCTGAGTATGGTGTACAGTCATTCAGAAGTGATGCTAATTTATATATTAAAGTCAGTGTCAATATGTGTCATACTTGACTTCCTATCTTTTTTTATTTCGTCAGGTGATGACCCACCTGCATGTGATCGAGGAGAGGATGAACCAGAGTCTGTCCCTGCTCTACAAGGTCCCCTACGTTGCAGAGGAGATTCAGGATGAAATTGGTGGGTTCCAGAAAAGGAACAAGAATGATTATGGAATTACAGTGAATGCCTGTTTATTCTGGTGGAGTTGTTCCAACCAAGCCTGCGATCCACAATATAGATGGATTTTTTGTTAAAGTACAGCAATGCCTTGAGTTCCCTGACTCTAAATTGTCCGTAGGTATGAAAGTGAGTGGGAATGGTTATTTGTTCATACAGTATGTACTCTGTGATTGCCTGGCAATCAGCCCAGGGTGTACACCACCTCCTGCCCATAGTATGCTAGGATCAACTCCAGTGGGGATAAGCAGGATAGATAGATGGATGGTGTCTTGCAACACGAGTGACAGAAGTTATATTTTTTAAAGATTTGAGTGCCGGATGGTGGGAGTGTACTAAACTCACCACAATTAGCGAACAGTTTTTCACTAATAGAAGCTTCCTGGTCTTTATTGAAACTCCCAGATGAATGCTAAAGTTAACATAAAACAAAATGACACCTCGTGTTCAGGCACATAGTTGTTTTTGAGTCTCCTAGCTTCAGGCTATCGCTAAGCAGCGTCTATGTGGGGTTGTTTTCACCCTTTAACCAACAGATTTTTATAAAGTACAATATTATGGAGTACCGGTACTAATTTTTTCTCATTAAAATACATCCATCCATCCATTTTCTTAGCCGCTTATCCTCATGAGGGTTGTGGGGAGTGTTGGAGCATGGTACTCACCATGAGACACTTGGTTGATGATGTAATGTTGTTTTCAATATATTAATATTAAAAAGCTGTAAAAACAGCAGTAGGGAGGGAAAGCTGCTTCATGGTCAGAATTAGGACAAACAAATCTCCATGTCATGTCTGGGGCTCTATAAAAATGACAATATAAATAGTCTAAATCACACTAACAATTAAAATTTTCACTCACAACAAAAAGCAATAACATCTACTAAGCGACAGCTTATTACTTGGGGAGGGGGCGGGGGTTGTGGCACTTGTAAGTCAAATTACCACAAAACTGCACAGTATAGCAATGCGGCACTCGGTGAACCGCAACAAAGGAAAACTTGTACTGTATATCAAGGCAAAAACTCAATTCAGTTTTTATGAGACTGCCGAGGTCAACAATTAGATGTTGTCCTTTCTCTGTGCTGCATCACTTTGAGTGTGGTTGTGTTGATGAAGTCGTGGTGTCTTGGCGTCGTGATGAAGGCTGAGCGAGTGCGCTGACAGAACTGGGTCACGTTTTGAGTCGCTTCCTGCTGGGATATTCCCTCGGAAAAAATACACAGACAAATGCTAATTGCTGGTGAGCGGAGAACGGGAAGCGGGTGTCTCGAGTTCTGTGAACATTTTGCTTGCACTAATGATGGTGAAATGAAAGGACTCCAAGACTTGAAATGAGAACAGAAAATTTTATTGGACCCAAAATAGTTATGAGGTACACATAAAATATTAATTCATGGCCACGAAATCTGTACAACGTCCACAAAACATGTTTTAATTTGCCACCAAGAAATACTAATTTCTCCCCACAACTTACTAAATTGTGGGGAAAGTAATAGGTACAGCGTGCGTGGGTGATGCTTATTTGTACCTATAAAATATGTATAACGTCCACAAAAATGCTAATTTGTGACCACGAAATATGTATAAGTGCTCACAAAATGCTAATTAGTGATCACATACTAAAAAGTGCCCACCCACTTAGCATAATATGTGCACGAAATATTAAAAATAAATTAAATTTATTTCATGACCAACTTGGATCACTGGGTAATAAAATGGAGTGCACCTTCATGCTCTGAGAGTTTGTAAAGAATGTGTGCTTCGTTTGCTTACCCATCTGTCTGCGATGGAGCTGCAGCTACTTCATGGCCACAAGTGAGCATTTTGTGTGCACATTTACGATATGTTCATATTGTAGAAAACAAATCCACATGCCATCTGTGGGGCTCAGTGGAGCCCTGGCCCTGTTTATGAGTGTTATTTTGTTATTATTGTGTTACGTGTGAATTTATACTAACGTCCCCTTTGTTCAAACCAGCAAAATGCGATAAGGCAGTTGTATTGCGTTTCTGACAATTTAATCTCACACACATCAACACAAACACGATAAAATAGCGAACACAAAATGAGTAGTTGAGTATTTTAGCCACAACGGTGAATAGTCACCAATGTCACCAATGTTGAACGACTGTTCCCAAACAAGCAAATGTTCATCCCAGCGGGTATTCCAAGTTAGCGAAAGTTCCAGCTGGTCCAAAAACGAAAGGCAGCAGGCATCCGTGTGGTTAGTGTTCCAAGCATCGTAGTTTCCCAGAGCAGAGGTGGGGTCGTAACAAGTAGAAGCGTCGTTGTCCGTCCTTCTCCTCCTTATATAGGTAACCCTTGAAACATTTCAAACTTACGTGTCAAAAAGGAGACAAAGAGTTTGCATCACACGGACCCAAGAGCATTAGAGGAAGCCGTGTCACATCATACGGACTTAAAAAGTATGAAAGGAAACAGTGTTCCAAAGATCCGCATTATAACAACTTAAAAGCATAATAGGAAAATAAAGAGAACAGAGTAAAAATACACACACACATAACACTCTCCCCCTTAAGGAAAAGAAAGTTTCAGAGAAACATTCTGTTGTAATATAACTAATACTTAAAACATGTTAAAACGATAAATACAGAAACAAAAACACTTGGAAATACAATGGAAATATCAAATGTCAAACTCAACTTTACTCCTTGTAGAGTGCATCAGCGCGTGCAATAGCCTCCACCTAAGCACTAAATGGATGTACCCGGCCGTGCTTTACAACATGCCCCAAGAATTCAACCTGGGCCCTTCCAAACTTGCACTTTGCAAGATGGACAGTCAGTTTCGCTGCCAACAGTCTCTCAAAGAACTCCTGAATCCTCTTCCATGGCATAAACGATGACATCATCCATGTAGGCTTTGACACCATCCAGACCCGATGTCACGTTTTTGACGAGCCTTTGGAACGTTGCTGGGCCATTCTTCAAGCCGAACGGCATCACTTTGTATTGATACAGTCCGTCAGGGGTAACAAATGTCGCAATCTTCTTAGCATGGTCCGTGAGCGGCACCTGCCAGAAGCCCTTCAGAAGGTCAAACTTGCTTACGTACGTAGCTTGACTGACGTGATCAATGCAATCGTCCATTCTCGGCAGAGGGTAGGAGTCAGTTCATGACAGTGTGCATTGACTGTGTTAATGTTAGCGCAGCAGCGCCAACCACGACCACCACTCTTTGGCACAAGTACACTAGGTGAATTCCACAGACTGTCACTGGGTTCAATATTGTCATTGTCCAGCATGTACTGCACTTCCTTCCGCAGAATCTAACTCTTCACCAGATTCAATCGATATGGGTGTTGTTTCACAGGGACAGCATCACCCACATCTATATCATGACATTTGTGACATTTCAGCTTTTTGGTGTGCTGACAATTGTGTCAATTTTTCATCAAGGTGACACATTAAAATTGGACAACTTTGGTGAAGCATTATCACTCAAATCATTAAACTTGACATTGCAAACATCATCATCAACATTATCTTTGACGCTTGCATCACCATCAAATGTACAATCAGTAACTGGGGAGGAGAGTGTTGTTGCAATACAACTGACTTGTTCGTTCTTTAACATATTTTCAGACTTATCAGTAGGACCTGAGGAGTTTGTAGATAAGTCATCAGGCTCTGAGGGTACAGAATAAACCATGAATGTGTCTGATAAATCACAAATGGAATCATTCGGCAAAGAAATCTTCAAAGAAACGTCTATTGACATCGAACGAGTCACTGCATAAGACGGAAAAATACCCAGAAAGTCACACTCCAACTTCTCTGTACTGGATGAACACTCTGGAGAAACAGTGACAATAGGATCAGCAGCAACTTGTACCCCCATAAAATCGTTGCCAATCAACAAATCAACACCCGGAACTGGAAGAGAGTCGAGAACACCAAGCTCGATGGTGTCAGACACCAAATCTAAAGTCAAATTCACAATATGCATAGGAGCAAGAGAATAGCCACTGATATTCTTAATAATAATATCTGAGTTAACTGAAGACTCTGCGGAAAAAGGCAAAACATCCTTCAAAATCAGAGAATGCAGCTCTCCAGTGACCCTCAGAATACTAACAGGCCTTGGGTTAGAATTATCTCCCATAAGTGAAACTGAACCATTGTGAATAAAAGGCAAAAACTTCACCGGAACTTCAGAATCTGAAAGTTCATTGTCAGAACCAAAACTCTCCACAGAACCACCTGGCAAGGAAGGCTGGGGTGCGATATATGCACAGGCATTTGGGGAAATAGTGGACTGATTTTTGAATTTGAGCTTTTTGCAAACAGAAATCAAGTGACCGGGCTTCTTACAATAGGCACAGACAGGTCCTTGAACCTGAGAGTTTGAATTTGAACCTGCCTTATCATCAGTTGACTGTGTATGAAAAACAGTCTTTTGGCGAAAAAAACTTTGAATTGCCAGGAGACTGAAAAGAACTCTTGTGAATCAGAAAATAATTATCTGCTAACACCGCTGCATCATGTAAGGTCTTAACATTTTGTTCATCCAAATAAGTCCTGAGATCGCACATAACAATTGTTTGTTTGTTTTTCATCTGCCAGATGAGCTACTCCAGGAACAGAGAGCAGACATGGACCAGTTCTTGTCCACCATCTCCGAGTCCCAGCCTGACGTGACTGTGTCGTCAGAGGAGAGTGTGGAGGTTCCTGTTGTGTCAGAGGGGAAACCCTACAGGCCCATCCAGGTCACTTCCTTGGGATCCCACCCGGAACCAGAAGGTGAGCATGTTTAATAAGTTTACATCTTTACAGGAGAGGCTCTTCAAGTTGTTGGCTCCAGGAACCCTTCAGAGGGGAGAAATTTTCCCAAGAACCCACAAATAATCCTAATATCAATCATAAATAAAGACCATTTGCACCCATAAATGCCAAATAAATTCAAAAGTTGTGTATTGTAGAGGAAAACAAAATTGTTAGATACGATCATTATTTTTAGTTGTAATACGAGAATATTTTTTTTTTCAAAATCTAAAATTATATTATTCATTTTACCAATGAAAGTAAACTTTTAAGAAGTGAATTTTAACAACAAAACTTGTTTTTTTTTAACTTTACGTATCTAGAACTATTGTGACTTTTACAGATTTTTACCGGTAGTATTCAGATTATTTAACTGTGGCCGTCCAAACACTCCTTCATACTTTTTTCCCGCATCCAATCACATCCTAATATCTTTATTGTGACTTTTCTTTGCTCACTCAACGTTTCTCTTCTTCCTCTTTGTTCTTTTTTCTTTTCTGTCACTTGTTAACGGCAAGGCGATCTGTCCAACCCTCCGCGAGCCTTCAAGAAAGGTTGGTGCCTATTGCGGCGTCTTCTCTCCCTCTCCGTTTCCTCGTTTCCTTTCCTTTCATCTCCATTCCATTCCGTTGCTAAGCGTTTTACACCTTGCCATGTAGTTGGATGCTCAAATGCTAACAAGGTAACGGTTGGTTTCTTGACATACAGTATAGCAGGTTACATGTACCCAGTACATGTTCATGGTTGTTAGAATTTGTTGTCCAATCAAATTTCAGTCTCTACATGTTAGTATAGCAGTCTAATCTGCCCATGGGCTTTAGAATCAGTAGAGCTGACGAATGTAATTTAAACTGTATTAGAGATGAGACTGTTTTATTAACCAGATTTTTTTTTTTATTGATGATTTCAAATTCGCCTAACAATAGCGTCAGAATTTTTCCATCCTTTGTTTGGTCAGAGTAAAACTGTTCCAACTAGCAAAACATGTCTCTACCAATCTGCACACAATGCATTTTTATTATCCCCATCTCTGGTGAATATTAATGTATTTCTTTTATGTTTTTGACATCTTTTTAGATAAATGTTGATTGTGATCTGCTCAAGTTGATATGAGTGCCATTGTCACGTCCTGGTATTTTGCATTTTTTGTTTAGTGTTTAAGATTTCTATAACTACGTGTGATAGTGGTATTAATCAGCTAAGTCCACTCTCAAAAAACACAAATAGGGGAATTCAGGAAAAGAAAACCACCATTCGGCAGCAGTTCCACCATATACAAGTATTGTTAGGCCTCAGTGCTAAATGTCTACACAGTAATTGCATTGTGCTGTACCCAAGAAAGACTTTTTTTGTTGTCTTTGTGCGCTGTGGCGACAAGTCGGGCATGCACGTGATGATTTTGATTCGTATTTCATCAGTCTAAGGAAACTCATCCATCTTGTCCTTGCAGGTTCCGCCGTGTCCGGCCTGGAAGGTCTGATCGGCGCAGAGGAGAAAAGAATCAACAGCGAGACCAAGATGGGACCAAATGTGGTAAGAACGCAGCAACGTTTTTTCTTCATTTCAGTTGACCTACCACACACACACACTTAAGACCGGCCATGTTGACGCTAAATATGGAATCATAAGTACCACTTTACAACAAGGCTACTTCAATATATGGATAACAAATGTGTAAATACTTTACAACTAAGCTATGTTCTGGCTGTAGGTGAATTCCGATTTTATTTAGTTATTTTCCTCCCCAATGTGACAGATTATTTCATGTTAGTGTAAACAGTACAATTCACGTCTTTTTCACATACGACAAAGGCCACTTTTATATGTGGCGATAAATCTGATATGGAGCTGACGGAAGTACGGTTTGGATGCTGGTGGCGCGCTCATCCGACCTATACGTCATCAGTTGTTCGACAAAAAAGACGCACCACAGAAGCAACGGCAGACACAGAATCAGAAAAAAGACACGTCATTAACGATAAAAAAAAATTCTCTCCAGTTGCACAAAAATCCTTAAAATTGCCGCAAATGCATCACAACGAGATCTACACAGGGGGGTGCACATCTACCTTCCGTAAACACACCACCTCGTGGTTGTATGTGTTCCTGTGACATTACAGATGCATTCTGTCAATGGTACAAGTCAGATTTGTTTTTGTAATGTGACCGACTACATAAAAGTAAATCGGATTGAACAAAAAAAATCTGAATCGGACATCATGCCCTGCAGCGTGAACGTAGCATAAATGTTTAAACCTTTCCAAAGTGTACCCTTATTGTAACGTGGTACCATATCTTTTATAACCACATTAGCTTTTTTGTGTGTTCATTATTATTATTTATTTATTTAAGTATAGACACATGCGCATTGCCATAGTTACCCCTAATCGGCCCTATGCTATTTGTGTGTCTTGCCGACAATCGCCTCCAGTCTTTGTTAGACACAACTATGTGCTTGGCTGCTGCATGTCTGCGTGTGTCGCATGCCAACAAATCTCTAAAACAGCGGTTCTCAAACTGGCATCTATGAGCCGTGGCTTGGGTGTCTGCAAAATAATTTGGAACAAATTACTATTTCAAAAAGTACACCAGGGGACCAGCAGGCCAATAAAACCAAACAAACACATTACTGGGCCCTACCAGAGATTTGAACCACTTCAAAGTTCCGATATGACTGTTATATATTATCACGCAAGTCTTACATTCTGGCATGAATAATGTTTTTTTTTCTTTGTTTGTTTTTGTATAACAAAAGCCGTATTGTTTTTTGGGGACTATTTTATATATATATATATATATATATACACAATTTTACAGAATACAAGGTGTAATTACAGAATAGTACAACTATATATTTGAAATTCACTTGTTAAAATATGATTTTCGTCTCTAGTTAAACTTTGAATTAATACCCTAACAGTGTAACATGATTGATCTTGGAAGAATTCATCTTTCTTCTTATGAGAGCACAGATTTCTCCCTTTGTTTCTATAAATATTTTACATTTATACTTTATACTTAAAGGTCTACGGACATGTAAAGCATGATTTTTAGTATGTTTTTAATAAATAACAAAAAAGAAAGGCACCTGGAATGGACCCATGTGTTTTTTCACCACACGTCACGATGTCGTCGTATATGGATTTTTGCATCTCCCGCCATGAAAATCCTCTTGAGCCATTTGTGTTGTAGAAGAACCAGGAAGTGACGTTTTTTACAGTAGCAGGGGTGAGTGTTTATATTGGTTTATACCTACTGTGCCAGCAAAAAATTACTTGTTTTTTTTCATCGTGTTAGCCAAAATGCCGGCTCGTCGTATTGCTGGATTTTGCTAGAACACTCTAATCTCACACACACAGTCTCTCTCTCTCTCTCTCCTCTCTCTCTCTCTCTCTCTCTCTCTCTCTCTTCTCTCTCTCTCTCTCTCTCTCTCTCTCTCTCTCTCATCTCTCTCTCTCTCACTCTCTCTCTCTCTCTCTCTCTCTCTCTCTCTCTCTCTCTCTCTCTCTCTCTCTCTCTCTCTCTAGTAGTCAATACAAACAAATAAAGCTCAAGGAGAGCCAATAGACTTAACTTTTGAGCAGAAATGCGTTGCTCATTTCACATCACTTGCGAATCCTCTCAGCTGCCTGAGGTCTTCTCGTCCTGCTTCTATTTGCTAATCTTGTGCTCAGTTGTTAGCAAAAAAGGGATTGGGCTCTTCACTTTGAGCAAAGCTTCTTGAAAGCCAAGCTCCAATGTCAGCGGCAGGCGGTGGAGCTGTATCTGCAAGTGCACAGCAAATGATAGACACCTTGTCAGTCTTGCTGTCTCTTGCTGATTGGTTGTTTTTCCTCAGGCATTATGGTTTCTTAAAAGTCGAATTAGAGGTATACATTGTGTTTAGATTGGCTTATGAGAGGGTTCTTGAAAAGTAGTTCTACCCTGCACCCAAAAAGTTGGAGAACCCCTGCTCTAAAAGCTCTTTGTGCGTGTCTGTCGCCTGCACGTGTGTGTTTGTGTGTCTTCACGGCAATGTACGTCTGCTTATGACAGACCACATGAACATCCTGGCACCGGGGGTGCCTCCACCACAGGTTTGTGCTCTCAGTCAGGAAAAAATTGTGTTTATGTGTGGCCAGGAGTGTTTTTATGCTCACACATACACCCCTCTTCTTCCAGCTTGCATAAAAGAGCGCCATCACCCACGCACTGAAAATCTCTTCACTTTACTGCACACGTTGTCCACCTATCTCTCACATATACACACGCAGGCACACGCAGTAACCCGGGCTGCCCTGTCTGTGTTGACAGGTGATTGATGAGTCTCTGGATGTTAAAGAAGTTGTTTACAGTGCAGAGAGAATCCACATAATGCATGATGATGAGCTGGTGAGTATGGTGGTGCCCTGCGCTGGCCTCCTTGGCGTACTACGTCAGCATAAGAGGGTGTGGCTCATGAATTCTTAGTGCAACGGGTCTGACTTGGATGTACAGTGGAACCACTTAAAGTCATGAGAACAAAACTCAAAGAGGCCCAAAATGGTCGCTTCAAGCCAAAATGCCGACTTCCTGTTTGATTTCAAAATGGGCACTTTAGATATTTTTGTACACTTTTTGTATGTTTGATGTCTACCCTGTTTCGCGTCACTCGGCAAAACTGGTGTCAGATGCTTTTTTTCCCCGAGGTTTCCAGGAACCGATATTGAAAAGACTGACGTGAGGCTTTGACCACATTAGATGTCATAGTTTTTCCAAATTTAAGTAAGTTTTTGCAACGTCAGGGGCCGTTTGACCTTCCGCGTTCCACTCTAGTAGAAATGTAAGATGGTACGTATATTTTTAGGCACCTATTATTAGTCCGAACCCCTTATTTATTTATGTATTTATTTATTTTTCCATTTATTGGTTGTTTATTAAGGCTAGTACATTGTGTTGGTTTGTGCATGTGTGCATGTGTGTTATGTGAATGGAATGCACACCTCCCTCACTGAGTCATGTGATGCCACGTATGATAACATATGTGCCCCATCACATGACTGACAGAGAAGAGTTATAGTTGTGTCTCTGCACTGCATCCGGCGGACATCTTCCACATAAATACATCACATACCTAACCTACATGTACACACACATACGCCCATACAATTCACCTGTATTGTGTCCCAATTATAAAATATGATATATATATATATTTATATATATAAATAACTCACATTCTAATTTGATTTTCAACAAGGCTCCGTGTGTTTGTTGTGTGCTATTTATGGAAGTATATTATGAGGAAAACGAATGACACAAACAAGTATAACTATGAACTAAAAAAAATAATACAATTGCTAAATATTCAGAAACATTTTTTAAAACTTGAAGAACAATACCACATAAAAAGTAAATGAAATGCGTAATATTAGGATTACATATGAAAAAGATAGAAACAACAACAATACTATTGATGAAAAATACACACGAAAAAATAGCTGAATATTAGGAGCAAATATAAAAAAAGAAAAAAAATAAGAACAAAAAAGTACAAATGTTGAAAAAATTGCTCAAAAATATCAATAATTTGAAAAAATATTATGCAAATTAAAAATACACATAGATGTAAAAATAGTTAAATATTGGTAACAATACAAAATTCAGAAAATACAACCATAACATGTGAAAATACACGACTTTTGATTTTTTAAAATGCTAATTATTGGAAAACAATGAAATAGGGAAAATAGTGGATTATATTTTGCTGGAAAAAAATTAATAATGTATAAAAAATGGGGAAATTGTAAAAGAAAATATTTGGAAAATATGAATGCAATTTGATGAAAAATAACAAATATTTTCATCTTTTCTGTATGGATGAAAAATACAAATTTTATGGAAAAATGGGGAGGAAGTGCAAATATTAAAAATAGATTCAGAAGTAAATTATAAAAATGATACATAATATAACGCCCCCTGCTCCCAAAAAAAACACTTAAAATTGAGTGACTGCTCAATTTACATTGGTAGCCTCAGAGAAGAACAAGATTTTTTGGGTTGTTGTTTTTTTAATAAAAAGTGAAACTGATCAAAAACAATACTGCAATAATAATAAGGTATTAATAATAATAATAAAAATAGACAAATGTTTTTTAAAATATTCTGAAACCACAAATGTTATATTATTTATTATTATTATATGAACAAAATTATTTTTAAAACTTTGAAAACCCCCAAAAAATTCAATCAAACAAAATTTTACTGGGTCCTTGATTTATAATGGTCCCCGACAGATTTGGAGGTTCATTTTCTCTTGATAAAATGTCTTTCATCGTGGTTCACTGAACTGTACCGGACTGCCTCTTGGTGGGAAGGTTCTTATAAGAAGAATGTGCTAAAAGTAGTTAGTAGTTCAAGTCGTACTAAACTATCAAATATCTTTGAAATCTTGTTGTGTTTTTTTGAAGTCCCACTGCTTTATGTGCACTGCCATGCTCCTCACTGGCACTGTTGTCGCACCTCTGACCAGAAGACGTACAGGCCCCTCGGCGAGGACTTCAGCTTTGGCAGCAGCGTTCTCATTGGTCTGCTGGTGATCGCAGTCGCCATAGCGACGGTGATTGTCATCAGCTTAGTGCTGCTGCGGAAGAGGCAGTATGGCACCATCAGTCACGGCATCGTGGAGGTACGTCACGTCTCCGAAATAAGTCCAAAAACTGGGCTTTTAAAAAAAAAAGGAATGGATGGAAAAAAGAATATATTTTTTAATACATATTTTGTTTCTCATTTTTATTGTTTTTATCTCGTTTTAAATGTTTTATCTCTTTGTTTTCAAATCCTTTTAACCATGTAAACCACACTGAGTTACCTCGTGTATGAAATGCGCTATACAAATAAATTTGCTTTGCTAATAATTACTAAAATAATTCTAAAACTATTTAAATAGTGGATTGGTGGGATCTAGTGAAAGTGTGTTTAGCAACTTCATGATGACAAAAGCTGCCCTTTGCTACTCTCTTGTGGTATCTATAGGCAATTACAAACCCTTGTAGGGGGCCGAGTTTTCCTCTTGATCGCTTTCCCCACGAATTGCAGGAGAATAGTAAATTAATACGGCCTGTGCCTTTGGACTTACTCGACTTACACGTTTTTCATAATAGGAGCTGTTGCCTGGCCGAGTTTTTGCCTTAAGTTTAACTTTACCTGAAAATCTAGGGGTATATATGTATGTATATCCATTTAATATTATTGCAATCCTCAGGGATCAATCTTTGCTCAGCTAGTTAGTCCCATGGACAAAACTATATCGATTAAAAATCATTAAAAAGGTCAATCAGTCGATTGTAAAGATACAAGGAAGTACCACACTGGATTTATAGGCAGCAGACTTTATATGGAGCTGTGGATGTGTTGGATTTCCAAGAAACACAGTTGTAGATCCTCTTTCTTGCTTTATTTTTTAGTTATTTTATTATTTAGTTATTCTTGTGGCTGTATGTTGGTGATAGGGGAAAATCCAGCGCTACACTTGCCATAACTCTGGCCTCCCCCCAGTGCTTTTTAAAGTGGGACATCAGGGCCGGTCTGAGCATGTTCAGAGCTGATTTCAATTCTGTCCAATCGGAGAAACTTTTCTCATTCCTTTTAAAAGCGGCCCAAAAAGTCTCACATAGAGAGGTTTCCAGTTGCACAAGAGGAGTTAGTGATGTGTGCGTGACTGGAGCATTGTCACTGCTCTTAGCCAATGTAGCAACAAGCAACTTTAACTACAGAATGTATCAATCCCCACCCACATTGTTTGTGTGCATTCTTTTACCAGAAAGCCACGCTGTTGTAACACGTGCAAAATGTGGGTTGGCATTGTATTGCTGAACTAACTAGCGATGTCCCTGAAAGTGATGTTGAATGGATGGCAGCTTATGTTGCTCTAAAACTTAGCTTTATCGTTTTGCTTTAATGCAGATGTGCAAGTTACACATGCCGTGGGCACTTACTCACACCCCATACCATCACAGATGCTGGCTCCGGATAGTCATTTTCCTCTTTGGAGCAGAGGACACAACATCCAGGATTTCTAAAAAAAATTAGAAATGTGGACTCAGGCCATATCTCACGTTTCAGTTCATCTCAGATGATCTTGGGCCCAGAGAAATTGTCAGTATTTCCAGGTGTTGTTGATACATGTTACGTGTCGTTTTTCGGCCTTGCCGCTTACGTGCAGAGATTTATCCAGATTCTCTGAATCTTTTGATATCATGGACCATAGATGATGACATCCCTAGATTCCTTGCATTTTTACATTGAAAAATGCTGTTCTTGAACTGTTGGACTATTTGAACCTCCCACATCCTTGCTTGTGAACAACTGAGCCTTTCGGGATTGCTCCTTTGATACCCAATCATGACATTCACCTGTTTGCAACTCAACTTGTTCCCTGGTGGAATGATTCAAATGGGTGTTTTTTGAGCATTCCTCAACTTTCCTGGTCTTTTTCTGTCCCAGATTTTTTGGAACACGTTGCAGGCATTGAATTCCAAATCAGAGAATATTAGCATGTTTATCAAACATTAAACATACTGTCTTGGTCATGTATTCAATTGAATAAAGATGGAGAAGGATTGTATTGGGTTTTTATTTACATTTTCCACAACGTCCCAACTTTACTGGGATTGGGGTTTGTCTGAATGAAATACGTCTGATCCACCGCACGTCTGTGGAGCATGTGTATCTCTCAGCACCTCGGCCACATTCACCGATTGTTAGACCGGCGGTCTACCATGCGCCAAGACATAGACGTGGTCTAAGCAGGCATAAGTTAAAACCGACATTCAATGACGAAGATGCCACGTGCACCCTGCAAGTGTCAAATGACACACACTTGTGTCAGATCGCCAGTCTGCCAGCAAGTCTTGTGCTTTCACGATCAATCAAGATATGCCACCGTCTGCGCTATGACGCGCAGTCTACGAAAATACTGTAGAACCCTTTTTTCTATACAACTAATGAGCCTTGTGTGCGGCAGGTGGATCCCATGTTGACACCGGAGGAACGCCACCTTAACAAGATGCAGAACCACGGCTATGAGAACCCCACTTACAAATACCTGGAGCAGATGCAGATCTGAGCCCTTGGGGGTGCCACCGTGGAGCCTACTGGAGCGTACTACTGACCTATAATTCCATAACAAGATGATAATGATGATGATCATAACAATGCTGATTGTTCACTCATTTGCATACATTCTCCCTGCCTCTTTTTTTTTTTCTTGTGCATTGTTGTTGATTCCGAGGAGTTCTCTATTGTCATTTCCACTAGCTTGGATCAAGGATGTGTAACATTTCTGCATTTTTTTTTTTTTTTTTTGTAGATGTGAATCCAAAACTGTTTGTCATGTTTTTAAGACAGAATTGACACCGCCGTTTTTTGTTCTTTCTCCTCTTAGTAGGTTGCTTGTATATGAAGGTTCTTTGTACCAATTAAAATGTATAGTGAAAGCGCAGATGAGGGGGGAAAATACATTGAATTACAGATGATACATAGAAATGATATTATAAGAATGAAATATATATTCCATTTGACTGGCGATGCCCAACGTCAGCTGGGATAGGCTCCAGCTCACCTGTGACTCTAACAAGGACAAACATGATTGAAAGTGGATGGATGGATCATATGATCAAAATGCATATCTACAGCTCTGGGAAAAAATAAAGAAACCACTGAAAAATGATCAGCTTGCTCTGATTCTGCTATATGATCTACTGAGAACTGTAATGGGCCAACATCATTTGTATGTAATTTTATTTCATGTAATCTTTTTAGTTCGATGCAGGATTGATGAGTACAGGTCTAAATTGAAGTTTAGTTCCGATTTTGACAAGTAGGAGTCGGCCCATTATTCAGCACTCAGCACTTTTTTTTTTTTTTTTTTTTTGCTTGGGTGCCAGTACAACTGTGTGCTATTGTAAGTGACTTTTACATTTATCATCTTTCATTACGCTGTGGCGACCCCGAAAGGGACAAGCCGAAAGGACAACAACAACATTAAATATTGATTGACCTGACGGTTGTTTGGACTTAGACCACTATCGTACAAAAATTCTGGGGTCAGACATAACTTTAAAGTCTCTCTCTCTCTCTCTCTCTCTCTCTCCTCTCTCTCTCTCTCTCTCTCGCTCTCTCTCTCTCTCTCTCTCTCTCTCTCTCTCTCTCTCTTTCTCTCTCTTTCTCTCTCTCAGTCTGATTGTCATTGGTTAAGTTATACTTGTAGCAGTTAAATCATCATTTTTGCTTTATTGTATGCACTCCAAATTTCCAAATACGTTTGGAATAATTTTAAAGCAGTTTACAAACTTTGTATACCAAGTACCTTCTAAAACAATATTTAGCTCTACAACTATCATCTTCATGACCATCATTAAAATACAGTACCGCCGAAGGTTTAAGTATTTGTGAAAAATAAGAGCTTTCATTCCCTAAAAAGTATTTATTTTATTGTTTCTATGCACAAGATGGACAGTGACATTGCTTATACGTAAGAAAATAAAATGTACTTACTGTAATTATTTACATTTTAATTTAATTAAAAACTCTTAACAACAAAGTTCTGAAACAGTATACAAACATTTCGGTGGGTCTTTTGTTTTTTCCAGAGCATTATAAGCATTCATTGATGGTGAGGAAGCTCTAATATCAGGGTTAGGCAAAACTGCAGCCCGGATTTTGGATCTCATCCAACATTTGATTCTGAAAACTCCGAGGAACGTTACTTAAACTATATTTATAAATAATGAAAATTCATTTTCTTTATTTGTAAATTTTAATATGGTTTATAATAAGGCTTCCCATACTTTGCCATACACCCCACCCAGCAAGTTATACCCAAAATGAATGTAAAGTGGAATGTTCCATTTCTGACTGTGACAGGGGACAACTTACTGAGCAAGTCGAAGACCAAATTTATTTGAATTTCATGCCACATCTCATTTTCTAACAGATAGATTTTTGCATGGGAATTTGGGGCCAGTAAATTCAGGCTTATTCCAAACTCAAGACTCCCATTTTTATTTCATACCCTCTAAAACAGCATGCGCAGTATTCTCGGAACATTGATCGACACTATACATAAACACATTTACAACAACAGAAATAATATCAATGACACAATAATCAAAGCTGAATTTTGTTTCCAAAGCTCCACATATGAATTCACCACTCAATAAAAATGAATTTTCGCTCTGTGGCATCTTTGTATAGTTGATGTTATGATCATGGCTTTTGCTTTCCAGAGGACTTTTTTTTTGTGTGGTGGTGTGCATTGATCTGATACATAAGATGATGTTCTCTCTGTCTATGTATACAGTATATAGATAAATATCTTCAAGTTCGTTTTCTATTTGTTTGTTTTTCTCTTCCTGTGACAGTGCTGTAGCTCTGTACGTCTCACTATGCACCCCCCCTCCCCCAAAAAAGAAGCTTCAGTCTTGTATGTAAGTACAAGTATAAACTGGCTGTTTGACTGTGTGGCAAGACAACACACAAATATATGCTATATTTACTTTTATTATTATTAGTCAACAGAGTGGTGTTTAAAAAATAGGTTAAGGGGAAGACTCGTCAATAAAGTCACAACTTCCACTCCCATCTTGTCATCCTTTCACAGACTGAAACAATGATCGAATTTGATATGAATATTGTAATTTTAGAGCTAGTAATACAAAAATGCTGACGCCAATGTTATATTTATAACCCATAGTTATTGTTAATGGATAGAAATTAAATAAGTACATGTGAAGTTAATTGTATACAAATACAAGACTCAACTTAAAGTTCTGACTTGTGAGTGAATAATTTTGCACAGTTTTGCAAAAAAAAAGGTTTTATTGTATGTACATGGTTCACGTTATCTTGAAACATTATTATGACATTTTCCACAAAACTTTCAAAATATTGAGAATAAAATATACAAAATATTTGAGATGGTAGATGAGATAGAGATGGCGGTTACGTGCCCGAATGGGTACGGTCCATGTGTGCTGGCCCTCTTCCCGTGGGCTTACCTCTTGTGATAGGGCCCATTGGTGTTGGGTGCCGTGTGAGGTGGGCAGTGGCCCAAGGCAAGGACCTAGTGGATCCCATCTCTGGCAACAGAAGCTGACTCTAGGGACGCCTCCACACACAGCTTGGGTTCTGGTACCAGCTGGGGTACTTCACTGCTCATGTCGGGAATAACAGTGAACAGCCCCGAAAGGTCGTGATTTTGACGAACCTCCACAACTATCGCCCTGCTCCCCAATCAGAACCTGAGCATTGTTCTGATATTGGACTTATGTGCTCTTCAAGGACTGTTAACATAATGATACAGTATATAATACACAGGACAGCAAAGAGGTGCAGTTGTAGAGCGACTGGGGTTCAATCCCAGCCCTCCCTGTGGGGAGTTTGCATGTTCTCCCTGCGCCTGCGTGGGTTTTCTCTGGGCACTCAGCTTAACACCCCCCCCCCAAAAAAAAAAAAAAAAAAAAACATGTATTGATTGGAGTCAATATGGTTGTTTGTTTACATGTGCCCTGTGATTGATTAACAACCATTTCAGAGTGTATCACCACTCCCGCGACCCTCGTGAGGATAAACGGCTTAGGAAATGGATGGATCTTAGCAAAAGTAATTTTTTTTCTTAATCTTGAGGTTTTTTTGTATTCCACATGATTGCATGTTTATTATTGTAAATACTGTATATAAACAAAAACGAACTGTGACAATGTTGAGAAATAGTTTTAGAATAATGTCCTGATAAATTTCTCCTTTCCCGACTGACAATAATGATTTAAGGGGAAAAACGTTTTCAAATTGGAGGTGTGTGAGTATGTGTGCGTGAACCCCATTCCTTGATGTCATCTAGCTAAAAATGGAAACGAGTGGAAGAGAAATATGACGATTTGCCAACGCTCTTCATCGGGCCGCCATTCCTCCCACGACAAAACTGAAACCTGACGTGTCATCGCTGGAAGCAGGTGAGTCAGCTCAGGTGAGTGAGTCACCTTTCAAGTTGGCATTAAATCACAAAACCGAAACCAGAATAGACCGCACGAAAGCTTTGAATCTATATTTGACCCAGTGCAGGTGTTAAATCGCGTTATTTGTCAGTTAAATTGCTAAAATGTTGAAACGCGGCCAATCCGCACGGAAAAGTAGTCCCTAAATGTCTCCTCACAGAATGCAGTCGTATCTAACTCTTGTATCTTTTATGTCTAGTATCTTCTATTTATTACGAGTGGATGTTGATAAGGTAGATTAGATGGTTGTTTAAAAGGTTACATTTGCTTTTCAACATATTCAAAAGTTACGTTTAATTTTCCAGGTAAACAGGGAAGTGCGAACAGGTGCGCGGGTTGGCCACGCCCACAGAAACTTGAATTTACCGGAAGACTTTTTTTCCCCTTCCGTTTTGCTATTTCACTTCGTTTCTCTCCGGTGTAGGACACGACCGGTCGACCTGTATACCCGGGACTCTTTTGGACGTTTATAAATTACATGTACCAAAGTCTTACACATTAAAAATCAAAGAAAATAATTCCACTTAAAACTTTTTTTTTAATGTGACTTTGTTGACAACTACAGTACACCTCGGAGATTGGGAAAACTTCAAGAAAGACAACAACAAGGAAGAGTAGCTCCATCAACAACGGCGGTAGCTCCCATTTTCATTTCTCGCTCCTCTTGGACCCCCACACGGTGATGGATTACATGGACAGCGGGCTGAGATACACCCCCACCCAGGTAAGACTCAACAACTGGTTGTACAGTACTTGTTTAGTTGTTTGTCCCCATGAAAAAAAAAAACGACATTGAACTCACCTCTCGGGTGACGTCACAGAACAAGAGGACACCCTTCTTTCAAAGAGACAAATAAATTGGTGGGCTTTAAGTGGCCGCTTTGTATACGATACCTAAAATTATGGGTTTAACCTTAAATAGTGTTCATTTTCTTTAGTACGTTCTGGGTCAACAACTAAGCATATCATCATCATCTTTATTAAACAAAATGCAATAAATCTTATGAAAATAGCATATCTGTCGGGATGATAAATGTGCAAATATGGTGGTCACACAGAATGTTCTTGGGAAACACCCCATCTGTGCCATAGAAACACACATACAGGGGCTGAAGTAAGTTTTTAACACGCCACCATTTTACTCAAATAGATTTCCAAAGAGGTGGAATGGTGGATGACTGGTTAGTGCTTCTGCCTCACAGTTGTGAGGATTGGGGTTCAAATCCCACCCCCGCCTGTGTGGAATTTGCATGTTCTCCCCGTGCCTGCGTGGGTTTTCTATGGCACTCTGGTTTCAACAAAACATGCATTGATTGGATACCTGTGATTGTGAGTGCGACTATTTGTTTGTTTGTGTGCCCTGCGATTGACTGGCGGGCAGTTCAGGTTGCCTGAAGATTAGCTCCAGCACTCCCGTAACCCTCCTGAGGACATGGCTCAGAAAATGGATGGATACATCCAAAGAAAGAAATTAAGATGTGAGTCATAATGTGACATGCCACATGGTTTTTGTTGAATATTTTATACCAAAACTCTTTTTGTAATAACATGCATTGCTTTGGTTTTTTTGTCCCATTCTGCCGCACAAGCAGTCTTCAAATGAAGTTTCTCTAGGCTTTTTTTAATGGACCTTGAGTTTCAGTTCTTTCCATAGAATTTCAACGGGATTCAAGTCAGGTGATTGGCTAGGCCATTCTAGTAGCTTTATTTGTTTTTTTCCTTTGAAACCAATTGAGTTTCCTCCGCACTATGTTTTAGATCCAGCTGAAATGTCGACCCTCTTCATTTTCATTATCCTCGTCAATAAGCAGCAGATTTGTGTCAGTATATTTGCCCATTCATTCTTTCATTAATGTCAAGTTTACCAGTACCATTTTCGTACCTTCCCAAGAATGACAGGTGGATGTTTCTACAGGAAACTGCAAGTATGGTTCTCGTGACTGTTTTACAGCTCCTTCTTGAACGCCATTACCATGGTACCATAAGAAATACGCGCATGAGTTATACTGTTTCAAAGTTCCCCATCATTTCTTAAATTTAATACAGTCCAGTATATATGGGTAAATCTAAAATTTGTTTTAGATGACATGGGTCAAATATGACCCAGAACATTTTCAGTGTACACGTGCAAACCTTGTAGCACTTTCTCAATGTCAAAACAGATCAAATCAGACTCATCATAAATGTCATTGATGCATTTGCATACACAAAACATTAAATATGTGCTCAAGTGTTATAGCAGGCAAAAGAGCGAGAGGAAGACCAAAGAGAAGGTTTATGGATGTGGTGAGGGAAGACATGAGGGCAGTTGGGGTTAGAGAGGAAGATGCAGAAGATAGGCTAAGATGGAAAAAGATGACACACTGGCGACCCCTAACGGGACAAGCCGAAAGGAAAAGAAGAAGAATGTATAGAACACTTAATGGTCAAGTGTCGTCAAACGGATGATTTTTGCTATATTATTAATGAAAACCCCATAGCCAATATGGTCCCATGTGTTTTTTCACCACAAAACGTGATTTTGACGCATAAAGATTTTTGTAACTCCCGCCATGAAAATCCTCCTCAGGAATTTGTTTTCGGGAAGAAGCAGGAAGTGACGTAAAGGACAGTGGTGCCCCCTCGTGGACTCGTTTGGTTGCATTAGTTTTACCTCCGGGAAGGGAGCTCGTTGTTCCTTTGTGTTAGCCAAAATGCCGGCTCGTTGCATTGCTGGACATTGCTTGAACACTCTGGAGAATGGATTTACCCTTCATAAGTTTGAAAGAGACCCTGTTCGTTGTGAAAAATTGATTGCATGGGTGCAGAGGACGAGAGCTTCGTGGGTTCCAAATAACAGGTAGGTGCGTATGCAGCTCCAAAAAAAAAAAAAAAAAAAAATAGTTTGGGGCGGACCACGTAATCGGTCTCTCTCATAACGTAGCAAAAGATCCGGGTATGAAATGTTTCGATGTGCGCGTCGCCCAGCCAACAATGTCTCGATAGTGTTCATCGCATACTGCGGCGACTTTGAACATACCCCTAAAAGCAACATATCTCAGTTCCACCTCCTCCTTATATGCCACCACGGGCGCCGAAACTCAGCCACACCGGCTGAGGCGCCACGTTCGGCGGTCACAGCTTCTGCGAAGGCTGCGCGTTGGGCTTTGGGACGGGGCGGCTCTTAAGAACCCAGCCGAGAATGCGTTACTCAGTCGCGCGCGGCCATAAAACACCCCGGCTCGACTGCGAGCACCCCCCTAAAAGCAGCACCGCTCTGCTCTGTCATAAGCCACACCGGCCGGCTGCGATGAGCCGCGATGGCTCATTTCCGCCGTGGGAGTGGACGGGATGCGGTTTGGCCGTGATGGCTTATCATCTGAATATGGCTCGAAACAATAGTGTAATATTGTCCTGAGGGCTCGAAACAATAGTGTAATGTTGCCCGGTAACTTCACTTGGTTGTGTGGTGGTGTCCTTTTCGAAAAGAGCTTGGGTGTCAGAAGGGGCATCGGAAAAATGCGAATATCTCTGTTGTTCGACTTCCATAGTAGCAGGCACTGCACAATGATGTCAAGGACAGAGGACGCGACTAATATGGCGACCACTTGGATTTCGGGGGACACTCAATTCCGCAACTTTGTGCATGGATGACTCGCTCTCCGCTCACTTTTTTTTTTTCTCTCTCGTATAGACATTGAAGTGAATACTATTATATGTATTTTTCATTACAATATCAACTTTAGAATGTTTGTAGGTATGTCAGTCCCACTTTAAGGATCCATCTATTTCATTCCTCAGTTGGATTTCTCTTTTGAGTATTTGTAATACTCCAGTACAACTAAAGCCCAAAGGTCAATACAATCCGAAGTCTTTACAGTAATGATGTAACTTGGTTCTCTGTAGCTGTGTCACACCTGGACTATCTGCATATGCATTTGAAAAATTTCATTTATATGCTTCATGTTTTTCAAACGTACATTTAGATCCATTTTGGGGAGGTGAGTCATGATTTCCCATTCTCATTTAAAAAAAAAAAAAAAAAAAGTAGCCACAACATTTCTACACAAATAAAGATTGATGTTTGGAAAGCCCTCCAGTCAGCGACAGACCCAGATGGAATCAGGCTGCCTTGATGGCGGTTTAATGGCAATGCTGAATTCCTCCTGGTTGTTTGCCCTGTTGGGACTTGTTCCAGGAGTCCCTTTTACTGTCTCTTCGCACCGGGATGTATTCGCTGAATCACTGAAAGCAATGAAAACAAATGACAAATCATAAACAATAACTGATGTGTTGATGTCTTCAGTACAAAGATGTTGGCAGTCATAAATCTTTACGCTCAAATTCTTATGTGCAACTTTTTAATCTCCCAAATAGATGTCTACATTATTAGTAAATGGTTTACATAGTACACTATCATCTCCAAAGTTACATGATGTTAGTTGGCTTCTTAGTTATTTAGATATTCCCATGGGAAATAATGTAACTCAATTCTAAGGTCCAACTGTATCCATCTTAAAACCGGGATTTCATTAGCCTACTAGCACAATTGCTTAGAAATGTATGAATGTTTTCAGAAAACAAAAAAAAGTAAGCAAATTCAGCAAGTCACGTTGTCTCTATTCGACCTTTGCAGATATCTCTGACAATCTAAACATGGAGAGAGGGACATGTTTTTTTAGTGAGGACATTGGTATATTTATATTTTTGGGATCACAAGAAGTTAAGTACTTTAATTGTGCTTTTAGGCTAACAATTTTGTGTGCAGGGAATGTAGTGTATAACATTTATGTCACAAAACCGTGAAGAAAAAGTTATGTTGCAACTTTTGCTTTTTGTTTTAGCATTTTCTTGGTTAGATGTTTGTGCCATGCAATTGTCCTAAAAGCATTAGAGTTTTTAACCTGGTTATAAAAACATTCATGCTTGGGTCTGACATAACCTCTATTGGCAACTTATTCCATTTGTGTGCAGCATAATAGCGAATTGCCGCTTCACTGTGTTTGGTTTGGACTCTGCGCTCCATTATTTGACGTAAGTCTGTCTCCCTCAGAGCCATACTGGGTTTGTATTCTTCTTCTTTTCCTTTCAGCTTGTCCCGTTAGGGGTTGCCACAGCGTGTGATCTTTTTCCATCCAAGCCCATCTCGTGCATCTTCCTCTCTAACATCCACTGTCCTCATGTCCTCTCTCACAAAATCCATCAACCTTTTCTTGGTCTTCCTCTTGCTCTTTTGCCTGGCAGCTCCATTCTCAGCACCCTTCTACCAATATACTCAGTCTATCCTCTGAACATGTCCAAACCATCGAAGTCTACGCTCTCTCACCCTGTCTCCAAAACATCTAACTTTAGTTGTCCCCCTAATGAGCTCATTTCTAATCCTATCCAACCTGTTCACTCCAATCAAGAACCTCAGCATCTTCATTTCTGCTATCTCCAGTTCTGCCTCCTGTTGTTTCCACCGTCTCTAACCTGTACATCATGGCAGTCCTCACCACTGTTTTATAAACTAGCGGAGACTTTTCTGTCACATACAACACCAGACACCTTCCGCCAACTGTTCCACCCGCTTGTACCTGTTTCTTCACTTCCTTACCACAGTCTCCATTGCTCTGTATTGTTGACCCCAAGTATTTGAGTTCGTCCACCCTCGCGATCTCTTCTCCCTGGAGCTTCACTCTTCTTCCTCTGCCCCTCACATTCATGCACATATATTCTGTTTTACTTCAGCTAATCTTCATTCGTTTCCTTTCCAGTGTGTGCCTCCATCTTTCTAATTGTTCCTCTGCCAGCTCCCTCCTTTCACTGCAGATCACAATATTATCTGCAAATGTCATAGTCCAAGGGGATTCCAGTCTTACCTCATCTGTCAGCCTATCCATGACTACCGCAAACAGGAAGGGGCTCACCGCGGATCACTAATGCAGTCCCACTTCCACCTTAAATTCTTCTCACACACCAACGGCACATCTCACCGCTGTTCTGCTGCCCTCATACATGTCCTGTACTATTCTAACATATATCTCCGCCATGCCAGACTTGCGCATGCAGTACCACAGTTCCTCTCTTGGTACTCTGTCACAGGCTTTCTCTAGGTCTACAAAGACACAATGTAGCTCCTTCTGACCTTCTCTGTACTTTTCCACAAGCATCCTCAAGGCCAATAATGCATCTGTGGTACGCTTTCTAGGCATGAAACCATACTGTTGCTTGCAGATACTTCTGTCCTGAGTCTAGCCTCCACTACTCTTTCCCATAACTTCATTGTGTTGCTCATCAACTTTATTCCTCGATAGTTTCCACAGCTCTGAACATCTCCTTTGTTCTTAAAAATGGGGACCAGCACACTTTTCCTCCATTCTTCTGGCATCTTCTCTCCCGTTAGTATTCTATTGAATAAGTTGGTCAAAAACTCCACATCCACCTCTCCGACATTGCTTCCATACCTCCACTGGTATGTCATCAGGACCGTCTTTCCATTTTTCATTCTGTTCAGTGCCTTTCTAACTTCGTCCTTACTAATCATTGTCACTTCCTAGTCATTTACGCTTGCCTCTTCTACTCTCCCTTCTCTCTCATTTTCATTAATTTCTCAAAGTACTCTTTCTATCCGCTTAGCACACTACTGGCACCAGTCAACATATTTCCATCGATATCCTTAATCACCTTTACTTGCTGCACATCCTTCCCATCTCTATCCCTCTGTCTGGCCAACCTGTAGAGATCCTTTTCTCCTTTCGTATCCAACTGAGTATCCATGTCGTCATATGCCTCTTGTTTAGCCTTCGCCACCTCTACCGTTGCACTACGTCGTATCTCAATGTATTCCTTCTGCCGCTCCTCAATCCTTTCCATGTCCCACTTCTTCTTCGCTAATCTCTTTCCTTGAATGACTTCCTGTATTTTGGGGTTCCACCACCAAGTCTCCTTTTCCCCTTTCCTACCAGAAGGCACCTCAAGTACTCTCTTGCCTGCCTGCCCGTCTGAGTACCTGGGCAGTAGTATTCCAGTCTTCCAGGAGCTCTTCCTGTCCATCTTTAGCCTGCCTCACCCCTTTCTAAAAGCCCACATAACATTCTTCCTTTCCAACTTCCACCACCTGATTCTCTGCTCTACCTTTGTCTTCTTAATCTTCCTACCCACTACCAGAGTCATCCTACACACCACCATCCGATACTGTCGAGCTACAGTCTCCCCCGCCACTACCTCACAATCAGTAACCTCCTTCAGATTACATCATCTGCGCAAAATATAATCCTCCTGCGTGCTTCTACCTCCGCTCTTGTAGGTCACTCTATGTTCCTGTCTCTTCTGTAAATAAGTGTTCACCACTGCAAATTCCATCCCTTTTGCAAAGTCAACCACCACCATCTGACCCTCAGTTCCTTTGCTGAATACCCATCACTTCATCGCCAACGTCCATTGAAATCTGCACCACTCACAACTCACTCACTCAGTCACTCATTCACTCACTTACACACATATGCTCAGGACTACATCGTCTAATTCCTTCTAGAATTTCTCTTCCAACTTGAGGTCATAGTCGCTAATCACATTATACACAATGCCCTCAATTTCAGCCTCATCACTCAATTTGATACTCTTTTCATCTCCAAGACATTCTTAGGCAGCTCTTCCTTTAAAATAACCCCTACTCCATTTCTCTTCCCATCTACGTCATGGTAAAATAATTAAAACCCTGCTCCTAGACTTCTAGCCTTACTTCCTTTCCACTTGTTCTCTTGGATGCACAATACATCAACCTTTCTCCTAATCATCATGTCAACTTACTCCTTTGCTTTTCCTGTCATAGTCCCAACATTCAAAGTCCCTACACACACTTGTAGGGTCTGTGCATGCTTCTTCTGCCGACTAAGCCGCTTTCCTCCTCTTTTTCGTCTTCTACCTACATTATCTGAATTTGTACCTACACCTTGCAGATTAACAGTGCCGGGGCGTGCGTAGTTAGCCTGAGCCACAAACTATCTGTTTTGGAATTCATTTGATGAACGCTCCAATAGGTGACTTGCAGGTGACGTCACATCCGTTTTGAATTTTTTGAATATTGGGAGGTCTCATTTCGCTGGTTACATTAGATTACATAAGACACTTTTTGACTTCTGAGACGATGGTGCACACGTGTTGTGTTATTGGCTGCTATAACAAGTTCAGCAAAGAAGGGAACAGACGGTTTTTCTGATTTCCAAAAATATTTATGCACTAAGGACCCCAAACAGAAGAAATGTCGAGCAAACGGCAAGTGAAGTGGCTCAGTAAAATCTCGCTTCCAGATCTCACTCGTCCCACAGTTTCAAGTTGTGTGCAGCGATCACTTCATAAGTAGTAAGTTTAAGCCTAGTATTGCACTTTTACCATATCCTCCTACCGGTATTTTTACATGTGTTGTTTGCTGTGTTTTATATTACAAGACTAACGGTGTTTGATGGGTTTACATGTAGATGTACATCCAACTCAGCCGCCGACCGAAATCGGCCGCCAGTGACAGGCTTTTCATCTGCTGTTTAAGATACAAACGTATGAATGTGTGTTGTGCGTTTGCTGTCTGTTTACTGTCTGTAAACGTCAAATTATTTTTAAGAAGGAAATATACCGAATATATATTAAAAACAACACGAGTATGCATGTAGCACCTACCACCTACCAGGGCATCATTCACGCTAGCCCTAATACAACAGTAGCAGGTTTCTATATGCTGACATTTGAGTAAGGTAAATGTGAACAAATAGAAAGCCGCTACTGTTGTATTAGGGCTAGTATTACTATTAGGGCTACATTCAGACATTCACGCTATAATTTGTTAGTACTTAGTAATTTACACCTTGGACATTTTAATTATTGTCACATTACTTAATGCTCCTTCAATTAAATTTAAAAGACGTTGTAATATTTATTTGTCATAGATCTTTTTCCCTAATTGGTCCGATTTGTCGGACCTGAAAAGGCCATAATGGCTAAGCAGAAACAACAACAGCGAGTTACGCACTCTGTCCCGGGTGATTACAAGTTACTTACTCGGGCAACAATTAAAACCTTTTTCTTCAGACAACGTTTTGCAGAGGACACTCTGAATCCACCCGCTTACAAAGTAATTGTAAGCCTCCAAGGACATGTAGGCCTTCATCTGTTGGTTAGTAAGGCTGTTGGTTGTAAGCACCAAGTAGTTCACAATGTCGGGGTATTCCACTCTCGGCCAAGATTTTTCAGTTGCAAAATCAGCCTTCGATAGACTATACGGGTCCAGATCCTCACATAAATTAATTTTCTGCCAGTAGTAGGGTTTCAGATCAGCCGACAGATCCTCGAAATACTTGGAAAACGCCATAGAAAGTGCAGATACAATGAATGCGATGCTGGTATGTAGATAAACTTTAAGAACTGTTTACAACCTCCCAACATGGCCGACACAAAAAAAAAATCTTGCCCACAATGCACTTGCTCTGAAGTTGTGCAAGTGACCTATATGTTTGGCACAGTTTTATGCCGGATGGCCTTCCCGCCACAACCCTTAGCATTTATCCGGGCTTGGGACCGGTCTACAAGACGCACAGGAATTGTCCCGTCCTTTGGGCTGCGTTGTATTCCATTTGCATTTTTTTTATGTGTTCAAGATCTAAACCATTTAGTAAATTATAGACCAGTAGCAGAACTTTAAAATCTATTCTAAAGATGATTGGAAGCCAGTAAAAAGACTTTAGAATTGGAATTATATGCTTGGACATCTTTGTTTGTCAGAACCCAAGCTGGATCATTCTGAGAAAGCTACAACTGTATCATGTTCTTTTTGGCAAGTCCAGTCAGAAGACCATCACAATAGTCAATCAATGTATGAAAGAGCTTCTCCTGGTCTGATCAACACACACTGGATGTTTTCTTCAGATATTAAAAGGCAGTTTTCGTAATTAATTTGACTATTGACTTAAGTCATTACACTGGCTTCACCGGTCAGCTTTAGACAAGATTTTATAGTTCTGCTACTGGTATATGAAATATTAAATGAGCTCTGAGATTGAATCGTGGAGAGCAGAGTCCAAAGCAAACAGGGAGAAGCAGCATTTACCTATTATGAAATAAGTTGCTAACAGAGGTGATGTCAGCCATCAATGTTAATTTCTTCAAATCCAGGTTAAAAACTTTTTTTCCTCATGCATGTTTGAGTACTTACAGTTTTTAATATTTGTTGCACTGTATGCTGTATAATTTTCTTTGTATTGAATGCGTTTCCAATGCATTACTTTGTGTATGAAATGCGCTATACAAATAAATTTGCTCGCTTTGCTATTGAAAGTCAGGTCGGAATCTATCAGAACACTAAGGTTTCTCACTTGGTCTTTGGTTTTTAAAGATGGTGACTCAAGTTATTTTCGAACACCAATCCTCCCTTCTTTATTGCGAAAAACAATTATCTTTTTTGTTGTGGGTTGAGTAAAGAAAATTTTGCCTCATCCACTTATCGGTTTTAGATAGTGACACAGCACGTCAGTTGAACTGTAGTCATCCACCACAAAACATGAGTTTGACATATGGCTTTTTGTAATTACTGCCATGAAAATCCTCTCGAGGGATTCATTTTGGAGGAGCAGCAGGAAGTGACATCAGCAGGAGCCCAGTCAGGCGGCCTTGTGTGTTTATAGCGGTTTTACCTGTGGGAAGATTGCTCTTTTTCCTTCATGTTAGCCAGAATGCCTGCTCGTTGTATTGCTGAATATTGTTCAAACACTCGGGAGGATGTATTTACTCTTAATATGTTTCCAAAAGACCCAGTTTGTTGTGAGAAATGGATTATACAGGTGCAAAGGATGAGAGCTTCGTGGGTTCCAAATGACAGGTAGGTGTGTATAAAGCTAGAGGGCGTTGGGGGATGTAATCCTCTCAGAACGTAACAAAAGATCCGCGTATGTAAGTCAGGGGTGCTAAATGTGTCTATATGCGCGTCGGCCGGGCCGAGGTGGCTCGTCTGTTGTTGTTGTTGTTGTTGTTGTAAGTGATCCGCATATCATCTAAATATGGCTCGAAACAATAGGGTAATATTGCCCTGGTCACTCGATTATGAGATGTTCTCTTCGAAAAGAGCTTCCGTGTCAGAAGGGGCGTCGGAAAAATCTGAAAATCTCTGTTGTTCCTCTCCCGTCGCAGGTGCCACTTCGTGTTTTCAATGGCTCATGTCCCAATGTGAGGTCTGCTAATGACGTTGCAGGCAATATGGCTACCACTTCGATGTCGAGTGAGACTTCCGCAACTTTGTGCATGGATGACACATTCTCCGCTCATATTTATTTTTTCGTATAGATTCGAAGTGAATAATGTTATGTATTTTACATTACGATATCTATTTTCGAATGTTTATAGGCATGTCAATTGGGCTTTAAGAAAATGAGTGACAGCATGAAAATACATTAAATATGAACACTTTGCACTTTCATTGACTTCCATCTCAGGACCTGGTCTGTTTATTCGAAGCAAAATCCTCCACTGCAATGCCTCTGGGGAAGTGGTCCATGTCAGATCTATTCCCAGTTGGTCCGTTCAGAATCCCTACAGATGCAGCCTCAGATTCGAGTTCTCTTAAGTTCTAACTGATCTGATCAGATCATCAAATGCCACTGTGGTTTGTGCTGAAGTTAAAATTGTATTTCCAAGGTGTTAATATTGTATTTGTGTGAGATAGTGATGTGTTCCGACACGTCTTCTATTTAGTTCATTCCGTTTTCATTTTTTCCATCTGCCTCAATAAGAAGTCACCCCCGCCGGCAATGAATGTGTGTTCTGGCAACTGTTCAAGATTGTTTTGGTTTTAATGTAAAGAATGTGCCTCATTTACATAAAAGGCTCATGGACAGTTGGATTGTTCATGTTCTTTGTTGTTTTGTGGTAGTTTGAAGGTGTAGGTCATTTAAATGATTTACTGTGCCTAAAGGGAAATGCATAGTTTGTGCCTCCAGATGGTATTGTCGCAGAATTGTGTGATGTCTTGTTGTCAGGCTCCTCCGCTGTATCAGTAGCTTGTTCCCAGCAGGTTCAACAGGATTTTAATGGGTGAAACCTTCCCTCCTCCGCACTCCTTATCATCTTCCCTACTCTAGCTCACTCCTGAGAGGCCACCACAAGCTGAGTTGTGATTCATTCAAGTTGCCTTTTTTATTTCATAACTATGCACTTAAACCGTTCTGTATGTGTGAGTGACACTTAGTGATTATTTCCTACTCACATGTCATGTTTTGTTTGTTTGGAGGGGCTACATTTATAGGTCACTGAGGACAAATGCATACGTTGAATACACAAGCAGAGATTTTCCATTTGGTAATTTTACTTTAATACCGAAGATGGCCTTGGAAGCTGCTGTGTGCATTGCTTTTAAGTGGCTGTGGTGTGACTACAAATATCTTATATTCTTTTTCTGCAAACCAAAACAGAAGCACCTAGAAAGGCATGTAAACTGTTTCTTGGATGATGGGGAAAAAAATGGGAAAATAGGAAATTAATTTTCTGTGCTGTGATGGAAAATTTTCATTACCAGTTATTGTTCATTATATATCTAATTGCAACTGGCATTCCTGAAGTATGCTGATGTGATCCCGCTACAATGTCTTGTTGTGCCAAGTCTGCATGAGCCCAATTGTAATACATTGGTCATACTGATTATTATTACAACACTGTTTCCACAAATAAGCCCCCCCCTCTATTTCACTTGGTTAAATGTGTAATATCTTGTTAGAAGAGTTTGTCCATGGAACTATTGTTAAGCTGGGTGGTAATTCATTGAAAGAGTAAAGCTCTTCATCTGTAAAGGTGAACAGAGGAAAAATTGACCAATTGCTGCTATTAATTTGAAAAGGACAGATTTGAATTGCCCATCTGAATAATGGCTTGAGCCCTGGTATTTAAATTTTTAAACTGGTATTAAAAATGGGAATATTATTTATATTTCACACTGTCATACTGTATCACACTGTGTGGATTTTTAATTTTTTAGGAAGAATTGCCTAAAATTCGGGATATTAGTTGAAAACATTGATCGAACATGCGTTTGAGTTCCTTGTTTTGCTTTCACGAGCGTAGCCATGTTGAGGCACTAACACTATTAACATTAACGCCCCTCCCCTCGCATTCTCTCAAGACGTCGCTTATTTTGTGTGGTCTTGACATTAATTAACGTGTTTATTTCATAAACGTTAACTAAATGAGCCTGCTCCAAAACAACCGGTATTCACCCGTAAACAGGAAATGCAAGTTAACTGCACAGAGCATGTACGAAAGCGCATGTTCAGAACTGCTTCACGTAATGCGAGCGCATTTACTTCGAAAGTCAACATCATGAGCCATGTCAAAGGAAATTCATTCACACCGGGGGTGCTCATTGCGTCGATCGCGAGGCAGTGTGACGACGTTAAAAAAAAAAAAAAAAAAGACTATTATCCACATCGTTGCTTGATTCAGGTGTGGACAGTAAGTCAAGCATATGCAAATAAAGGCGGGTTCTAGCAAGCCGGTCTCCGATTTACGGCAGTCCCGTGGTGCGTGACCCCCCACAACAACAATACGTCATGATTGCCGACAGTGTTGTTCCAATGTATCGCTTGCTTGTTCCCACTAACACCGATTATGTTGAAGTAAACTTTCAGCATCTTCAAAACATTGCGAGTATAGAGCGTTTGTGTTTATTCCTTGACAGGCCAGTGCATTTAACATTTATTCAGATAAAATTTGTCAGATCAAGAATTTTTATTGATCAAAAATTTTAAATACCATTTTATATCATGTTCTACTAATATTGGTTGTAATCGGAAATGATCATTTCTGCGTTTGAAGTTTTAGTTTTCTATTCTAGCTATGTATTTGCTCATTTTATTTTTAATTTACAGTTATGTTATATTAATCCAGTAAGTTATATTAAGGCCATCCCTAATCACACCCGCAACTTTATCTGCTAGCATGACTGACCACACCCGTACATTTTTCGTGTGTGTGTGTGTGTGTGTGTGTAAAAAAGGCAACTGATTATACTATTAGTATTACTAGATCTATATCTAAGATGGTGAGCAATGTGGTCGAGTGTATCAGTACAATTGGACGTAAGAAGTTTGAGACTTAAACGTTAATTGTAATTACTACAGATCAACTTCTTTAACATGTTTTGCTGTACGGTGTAGAAATTCTAGGATATGTTTTCGTGTATATTCTATATCTATACTATAATATGTATAATGTGGGGAAAAGGACAATTTTAGTTGTCTTTTTACTGAATAAATCTGGGCTTGGCCCTTGGGGAATGTCTGCCCATTATTTTTTTGGTCAGGATTTAGAAATTTTACTTTCAATTTTTGTCAGAATTTTAACAGATATTGCCAGAATGTACCACAGCCATCGATTTTTTTCAAAAATTTCCCAGGGGGGGCATATCTCTCTCTCTCTCCTCTCTCTCTCTCTCTCTCCTCTCTCTCTCTCTCTCTCTCTCTCTCTCTCTCTCTCTCTCTCGTCAGTTGTTTTTTTTGTGTATTTGTGGCTTGACTTAGACCCTTTTCGTAGCGACCAGGAACCACTGCAGTATGTTGTGGTTAGTACCTGTATATCTGCGTCACAGTTGAGGTGTTTTGTTGTGGCCTTTCTTCATGGACTTAACATGTTCTCCCCGTACTTGTGTGGACTTTGTCCAGGTACTCTAGAATGGAGACATCCTCCTCCATTCTTAAAAACATAATTGGTTCATCAGAAACATATTTTTCTTAATTGTTGTGTAAGTGTGTGAATGTGAGTGGATATATTAGAGTATCTGCAATTTTTCTGGCGTTCAGTCCAGACGTCTTGCTCAAAGTCAGCTGGAATTGGCTTCAGCTCACCTGTGAACCTATTGAAAACACACATATAAACCGTCTGGAGAGGGTTTGAAGCACCTTATATATTTTTAATAGCAATTGCATACCAATTTGTGTGTCTTCCAGGATAAAGAATGGGACACTAATGTTCAGTTCCTGCCAGCATCAGACAACAAGAAGCTGGAGAAGAAGAAAGGTCCTGGGAAGGTGGGCGCCGTGGTTGGAGTGCTGATCTTGTGCGCTGTCATAGCACTGATGGCCGGCCTGCTGATCTGGCATTTCCACTGTAAGCGTGCCTAACCTCATTCGTTACATTCCACTCAGAAGCATTTTGATGATTTTTTTTATTTTTCATTTTTTTTGTGACTATGTGAAGAAAGTAAAATCAGTTGATTAATCATAGCAAACAACTTCTATGATGACTGAAGTTATTGTTAACCCACTTTTGTTTATACAATATTAGACAACATTTGACATTAGGCAATAGCTAACCAGCTAACTGCTGATCGTAATAGATAACAGCTATGGCAAGCAAAGGCGCTCAAGTTCTTATGCAATGAGGGACTCATGCTAGACTCCAAGGTGCATCATATTGTATGCCACACATATCACAAAAAATGAAATGATGAAGAAAAAACGGTGACGCTACATAGAGCTCGCGCACGTGACTGAGCTGCTCGACATTGTGGGAGACATTGAACCAGAGGAAAATATTTACAATGCCTGAGACCTGTTGTGCTGTTGGTTGTCACAACAGAAGAGACAGATATTCAAAAACAACATTCTATAGTATAGCAGCTGAAAAGACCTAAAAGAGCGATGGATTTTGGCAATTAAACGTGATTGCTGGTGCCCAACCAAGTACACACACCTGTGTAGCGATCACTTCATCTCAGGTAGGAATTATTCTTAATCTCAAATTACCAATTAATATCTATAATGCCAAATTGACTCATTTAAGAACAATGCGTATTTAAAAAAAAGAAAATAGTCTGTTGCAGAGAGTTTTACGTGTGGCAGCGATACGCTTCCATGTACAGAGGAGCCAACTCGATGCCCCCCCCCCCCAATCATAGTTAATGAATGCGAGTTTTTATAAAACCAGGGGTGATTTATTTAAACATTGGTATTTGTATGGAATCCCATCTGAAAAAAAACAAAAAAGATCGATGGATTTCGGTATTTAAACGTGATGGATGGTGCACAACCAAATACACGCCTGTGTAGCGATCATTTTATTTGAAGTAGGAATTATTCTTCTCAATCTCAAATTATCAATAAGTATTTATATAATCCTAAATTGACTCATTTGAGAATAATGCGTGTTTAAAAAAAGAAAATACGCAGTCTGTCGCAAAAAATGTTTACGCAGGTTTACGTGTGGTAGCGATACGCTTCCTTGTACAGAGGAGCGGTCTCCTTTTTTTTTTTTTTTTTTTTTTTTTAAATGTTACCCCCAATCATAGTTAATGAATGCGAGTTTGTATAAAACCAGGGGCCATTTTTTTAATATTGGTATTTGTATTGAAAAAAATCTGAGTGGCTCCTTCACTATGTGGGATTTATTCTTGATTGGGAACAGATCCAGCAACGAAGTATTTGTATGCGTCCAGACTTTTATACGCTTTCAAACGCTTCAGTGTTCATCTCGACGATTTACTCACCGGATACATGTGTATATCCAGTTGTTCAAGACAAGTGGAAGCGGGTTAACAGTCCACTTTCTTATTGGCGAAAACATCGACTTCACCATTAAATATGGGATATGGGTCCTCTATGCCAAGTGTCTCTCATTTTCCATGTACCTTTGTTTATTATCACCTTCTAAATGTAGGTATTGGACAAAACTATGGGCATCGTGCTAGAAGACATATTTTCATTTCGTCTCAACGGACTTAGCATTGAACAATACTTTGTTTGACCGGCAGTATTGCCAGTCATGTTATTTCAGTGACATAGGTCCACAAGCTCTATATAACTACAGTTTCCACAACATCCATGCCAACATGTTAGCAACTTATTCCATTTGTGTGCAGCGTAATAGCGAAATGCTGCTTCACCATGTTTGCTTTGGACTCCGAGCTCCACTATTCGACCCGAATCATTTGATCGCAGAGCCTTACTGGGTTTGTTATCCAAGAGCATTTCTTTCATATGTTGAGGACCTAAAACCTTTTAGTGATTTATAGCGCAGTAGCACAACATTAAAATCTATTCTAAAGCTGACTGGAAGCAAGTGTAAAGACTTTGGAATTGGAGTAATATGATCTGACATCTTTGTTTTTGTCAGAACTCAGCCAGGAACATTTTGAATGAGCTGCAGCTGTTTAATGCTCTTAGGGGGACTCCAGTCAGAAGACCATTGGTAGAGGCCCCGTAGCTCAGTGGTTAGAGCATTGGTTTGATAAACCAGGGGTTGTGAGTTTCTCACACTGGGGCCTGTACTCCCCAAGAAGGGTTGCGTCAGGAAGGGGATCCGGTGTAAAAACTGCGCCAAACAAACATGAGCGTTAATCTGAGATGTTACGCTGCGGGGACCCCTAACGGGACGAGCCAAAGGAAAGTTACTTTTTAGTCAGAATACCATTATTATAGACAAGCACGGTTAAGTTTTTCCTGGTCTGCGTGACACATGCAAGCCCTACAATTACTACTTATCACATTACATAGTTGTCTTCACACGCTTTCAGCAATTATTTTCAAAAATGTATAATCTAGATTATTTAGAAACAAATCTTTGAATTCTCTGTAGAAGGTGTTTAAATCCACTCCGGAGTCTATTTTAATGTGTACTTTTAGTATATGGCTGTAGTTGAGAAATACTGCATTGAAAGAGAACATATTGGAAAAAAAATAATAAATCTGTGACTACAGTGAACAAAATATTTTTGTGAACTGTAATTGTTTTTATATGGTTCAAGATGGCGACAAAGCGAGTTTTATTATATTAGAAAAAGCTATGACATTATGAGATAAAGCTTATCACTACAACATAGGTCCTTGGCCCCAACATGCCACAAAGATTTTTCAGCGAATCACATATACTATGTTGGCAAAATAAATCAGCGACTAGGTGAATTTGAAAATGCTCAAGTAAGAAGTATGGGCATGGATTAAATTCATAATGCTGTGTTTTTGTGGGATAGAATTATCCCTTTTTTTATAAGCTCAGGGTTTCTGTAGATGCCCTGGGGTGTTTTGAGAAACTAACGTTGAAGGCAAAATGAATAAACAGGAAAGAAATACACATCATAAAGAAAGTTCCTCACTTTTTATCCCCTCTAGTGTCTTCCACTGAGCTCCTCTTGATGAAGTGGCAGAAAGTTGCGCTCTTTTTCTTCATGTATTCTTGATGTTCTTTTATAAAGGAGGTGTCAGCTTTGGCACAGAGCAATCCTGAGGGTTTTCATGACATTTCAGAAAGAAAAAGTGACAGACTGAAATCAAGGGCTTTTTTTAGTCTGAAAAAGGATGAAAATAGTCATTTTAGCTTTGTTTAGCCAATGTCATACTTTTTATCGATTATAAAAAATGTCCTTGTCTTTCTATAACCATAAACCCTGTCCATTTGTCCTTGCAGTCCGTGAAGATGTGCGTGTCAAGAAGCTGTACAGTGGCTCCATGCGAATCACCAACCAGGTTTTTGAGGATGCCTATGAGAACGCCAACAGCTCTGAGTTCAAGGCGCTGGCAAAGCAGGTCAAGATGCAGGTACGACAAAAACAACCGCTGCCATTGGCTTGTTTGTTACCTTCTCCCTCACACTCTTTTCTCATTTTCAGCTTAAAACACTCTACAGCAAGAGTCCACAGCTGGCCAAATACTACGTCGGCTCGACAGTTCAGGCTTTTAGGTACGAGGAGTCTCAAAGATTTAATTCGCACGACAAATGGAAGCAGGAGGATTTCTAGTCCCCTTTGAATTCCAAGGCAAAATAAAATCAGGACAATGGCTCATAAAAGATATACATATTTTATGAAATACTTGACTTGGAAATAAATTTCAATACGCCTGATAGATGGAGTGCCCAAAATACATAAATAATGAATAAGATGCAACTGTATTGAATGAAAGTTGAATACAGTGGAGCCTTCAGTTATGAGTGACCTGATTTGAGTTTTCCAAGATACAAGCTGTTATTTGACAGTCTTACTGCTTTGACATTGGGATATGAGTTGTATACGGTGGAGGTGAAGTTACCTCACTTCTAAAGAGGCTGCAGTTTGGGATAGTGAACAAATCTTTGAAAACGAAGCTTACTTTCAAAGTCAGTATAAAACAGAGACTTACACGCCATAGCTTTGCCTTAAGGTCTACTAGGTCAATGCTAATACAATAATGGGGAACGCCATAAAGGGCTGACAAATAGCATTTATTTGGCAGTATAAAAAGTTTGAAGCAACTGATATTTATACATAAAGAGGGCAGCAACACATGTAAATGAAAAAATATATGTAAAATATACCCAATATTGACATGTATATATGAAATATCCATTATTACTGCAAATTACTTGATCACAGTAGTTGAGTGAAACGCTTCGTTTGTCTGTATCACTATTATACTACCTCCCGCTGGCCAGCTTGTGCCGGTCAAAAGGAGCCAGAGTAATGCACATACTGTTTCATTCTATGTTTTCTAGTTTATTATTTCACGAACCACAATATTATAGAGAGCTATTTTCCCTCGTGAAAAACACATTACCGAAAAGTATATATTTTGAGGAGAGGACGGAACAGATTGACATATGAATGCTTTGAGTTGAGTGTGATCACTGAATGTTGTATGTCTAGTATATTAAGGTACAACTGAACTGTATTTTGCCAATGATACTTGGAGACCCAAGTATTTTTTAGATGGTGCTTATTTTGATGTTCTGTTTTGCTGGCAGTGAGGGAAGCGTTATTGCTTACTACATCTCAGAGTTCAACGTTCCGACCGGCCAGGAGGCAGCAGTGGATTATGCCATGTCCACCATGGACAAACTAGTTGACAAAGAGCAGCGCAGCATTTACAGGCCTGGCAATTCTCTGCTTCTGGAAGACGTTGTCTCCTCTGGTATAAGAAGTCATCCAAAAAAAATGCTTGCATGTCTGTGAAACCCGCTGGTGGATTCACTGTCAGTGTTTTTATTTTACAGAACTTGATTCACGATTGTTTTCAACGGAATTCAGCAGTAAGTGATCTGCGTTTTTCTATTATTTTTTTATATTGTTTTTCTTATTTTCGATTTTTGGTAGCGCTTGTGCATACTGTGCACTATTAAAGATGATCTTATGTGCTGACTGTCTTAAATTACAGTGAGCTTTTCGATAGATGATGAGATGGGGTACCTTGTCCCCACCCACGTCTGTGTTGGTTGGGAGTGCCTTATTGTGTCACTGTTGGCAGATAAATAGTAAATACGGCTTCTTTTTTTTTAATTCACAACAACATTTAATGACAACAATTCCTCCTATGTATTTAAAAGTACAAGTTTATTAAAAATAGCACAGTGCACACAAATGACTAAATCCACAATGAAAATCATCTTTGGCAAAAGTAAGTCAGACACTATACTGTATATTTGTATTTTAAGTGTGGTATTAGTAGTTGTGCATAATGTTACACTGTCTTATAATAATATTCAATATAATTTTAATAATGAAAAGACCTATCCATCCATTTTCTTCTGCATGTCTGAAGTCGGGTCACGTGGGCATTAACTTGAGCAGAGAAGCCCAGACTTCCCTATCCAAAGGCACCTCCTCCAGCTCTTCCGGGGTGATCCTGAGGCGTTCTAAAGCAAGCTGAGAGACATAGACTCTCCAGGGTGTCCTGCCATGTCCCCAGGGTCTCCTCCTTTCCTCCTGACAGACACTCCTCTCCAGCACCTCTGAAAAGACCTGACTAAGGAGAGTGAGGCGTGTAGTTGTAGTTGGAACACACCCTTTGGTCCCTTTTTTGAAAAGGGGAACCACCACCACAGTCTGCCAATCTAGAAGTGCTCTCCAGCACCCTCTTCAAAGAGTCCAAAAAGGGCATTTACTCTCAAGTCAGGACCCCCCCCCCAACATGACAGCAGAGAGGATGCTACTCTCTCGTCCACTGGGGTGACTCCCAACGTACAGGTGCCAAGCCACGGGACAATAAGTATACCCACACCTTCCTAGCGCCTCTCAAGAGGACTGGAACCAGAGCCCAAGCCATGTATGGAGGCGAGCCCGGCTATATCTAGTTGGAACCTCTCGACCTCACATACCAGCTCAGGCTACTTCCTTATCAGAGAGGTGACATTCCATTGTCCCAAGAGCCATTTTCTGCAGCCGGCGGGTGATCAGATTGCCAAGGTCCCCCCCCTTCAGCCACCACCCAGCTGACACTGCACCTGACCCCTATGGCTCCTCCCACAGGTGGTGAGCCCATGGGAAGGGGACCCAACATTACCCTTCTGCCCTGGCTCTCCTTCAAGCCCCACCACCAGTCCTGGCTCCAGAGGGGTGCCCTGGTGATCTGCTTCTGGGAAAAAGCCTCTGCAACTGTATTTCTGGAAAAGTGACTTCTAAATTCATGTTTTCTTTTGTTGGGGTTTTTTTTAGACACTGTTTCAAGATAAATGTGACCAAATATTGCTGTTATTCTCAGTCTGGGCTCCTTTACAAATGGCACCCTGTAATTATGCTTTCAGAGTGAATAAAACATGGACACTTGTCTCATTTCTCAGGATTCTTGAGGTTTTCTGAGCACACAAGGACCAACCACATTGGCCAGATCAGGTCCCCTGGCTTCCCCGACAGCCCTTACCCACCCAACAGCTTTATCCAGTGGCAGCTGCGGGCCGACCCCAACCACATCATCAAGCTAGACTTCGACACGATGAATCTGGAGGAGAACTGCGACAACGACTTTATCAAGATCTATGACTCCCTGGTGGCCATCGAGGCCAGGGTCGTGCAGGAGTGAGTCATACACACAGAGCTTGAATATTACTTTATGTTGTTGTGGAGGGGCTGTTCTGGCCACATGGGATGCCTACAGCTGCAAAATATTTTTCTCCAAACCTTAATTGAACCAAGTTAGATATTTTACGTTACATACATCTCACAGCACACCACAAAAGAAAACTGTCACAAACTGTGGATATACAGGTTAACTGTATATCTTCTGGCATTTAATGGAAAAGCATGCAATTGTTCTATGTGTCACTATATGTCACTGGCTAAGAGCTTTGACCAAATATACGTTATTAGTAATTACATTGTGGCAAGTCAATTAAAATTTGCCACAATGTAATATTGAGACTTGATTGCTGTGGCTGTAAGGTTGTCAGTGCCTGTTGTTGCAACAGTCCCTGAACCCGTTGATGGACACCAACGCTAAGGTATGCCATCAAGCTGAGAGAAGTCTTCACAGGTATTTTTGGCTTCTGGGACCCCTGAGGAAGCAAATGGGTACTGAGTGGCCAAGCAGAAAGCAGCTTTGCCAGTCGCTAAGGCAGAAACTCGGGTGTCTGAAGAATTCATTGAGGCTCAATGAGATGAAGACGTCCGGACAGCTTGGAGGAAATTCTGGTCTACCATCTGGTGTTTCAGGAGAAGCAGTGCACCATCAACACTTTGTACAGTGGGGATGAGGTGCTACTGACCTTGTGAATTGGTGGGGAGAATACTTTAAAGATGTCCTCAATTTGTCGTAGCACCTTCCCATAAGGCACAGGTGTCAAACTCAAGATCCGGGTGGGGCGGATCCGGCGCGCCACATGATTTTATGTGGCCTGCAAAGACAAATGGAGTGCGTCAACTTCTACATTTCTTGTGAAAATATGCACCAAAATTTCCGTCACTTTTCTGGGCCACTTATCCTCATAGGGGTCGCAGGTCTGCTCCAGCCTATCCCACCTATCTTCGGCAAGGAGACGGGGTACACACTAAAATAGTCACCACCCAGTTGCATGGCACACATAAAGAAACAACCATTCATACACACATTAACACCTATGGGCAATTTAGACCATGCATGTTTTGGGAATGTGGGAAGAAACCCAAGTGCCTGGAGAAAACCCATGCAGAGACAGGGAGATCATTCAAACTCCATGCAGCCGGGCCCGGATTCCTCGATCCTCAGATGTGTGAGCCAGCTGCTCTAACCAGTTTCCACCGTACTGCGTCTACCAAAATTTTAAATGGTCAAATACCATGAGTGATCACGTTGAGATATTACATTTTTCTATTACAAAACATCAACAATACTTGAACTCCATTTCCCACGATGTCTGATTCCAAAACTAGTTTATAAATTGATGTAAATATGATGGTGATTAAAGATTTTTAGGGTTTTACATTCATAACGGGCCTCTGAGAGAAACCATAACTACAATGTGACCTGTGACAAAAATTTGTTTGACATCCCTGCCAACAGAAACAGAGTCTGGGATCTCTGAGGCAGGCTCTCCTATTTCCAGGGTTGAGGTTATCAAGTTTGTTTAAATAGCTCCTCTCTGGCAAGGTCCCGGGTGGATGATGGTTCCTAAAGGATCTGGATTTTGCGGGGCTGTCCTGGTTGACACGCTGCTTCAACATTGCATGGACATCGGGGATAGTGCCTCTGTATAAGTAGACTGGTGTGGTGATCCCGCTTTTTAAGGGGGACCGGATCCCACGCCTCAGCCACCCTGGTAAGGTCTATTCAGGGGTGCTGGAGAGGGGTATCCGTCCTTTGAGAAGTTACAGCTCAGATTTAGGAAAAACACTTTTTTTTTTTTTTTTTTTTTCCCCCCATGGCCGTCAAACAGTAGACCAGGTTTCACCCTTGGCAGGGTCCTTGAGACTGCATGAGAGTTCGCTCAACCAGTCTGTGTCAAATGTGTCCTGATGCCATGTGCACGTGTGGACACCCTGCTTGAAGATGGTCCTCGTTAAGGAAAATCCATGGGGAGCCAAGAAGTCCAATAAGAGGACAGCGTTCGAAGTTCTGATCAGGTGGGCTGTTCCTCCCAGTCACGCCCCTCCGGGTCTCACGATCATTGCCCATGTTAGCATTGAAGTCCCCCAGCATAACGGTAGAATCCCCATTTGAGCACTCGCCAGCATCCCCATGATGGAGTCCAAAAAGGATGGGTACTCTGCACTGCTGTTTGGTGCATGAGCACAAACAGTTAGGACCCATCCCCACACCACCTGAAGGAGGAGGGAGGCTATCTTCTCATCAATACCCACACCTGCTCAGCGCTTCACACTGTAGGCATTGCTAGAGTGGAAGGGAGTCCACCCCCTCACAAGAGGACTGGAACTGAAGCCCAAGCTGTGTGTGGAGGCAAGCCCGACTATATCCAGTTGGAACATCTCGTCCTCACACACTAGTTTGGTGTGGCTAGAGCCAGGAACTGTAGCTGGGGATCAGATCGCCAAGGTCACTGGCTTTGGCCACCGCCCAGCTCACACTGCACATGACCACTACAGCCCCTCCAACGGTGGTTACCCCTGGGAAGAAGGTCCCATGTTACCCTTTTGGGCTGTGTCTGACTGGACCAGAGATGAGGGATTCTATAAATCAGCGTCTCCAAATCTGAGACAATGGTCTTCAGTCAGAAAAAGGTCCAGCGCCCACAGTGACCAGGTCGGGATTAGATCCTGAGGAGGACTTCAAGTATCTTGGGGTCTTGTACATGAGTGAGAGAAGAATGGAACCAGAGATCGACAGGCTACCCAACCTCAAAATAACCTTATTTCTCTTAATTTTCACCCATGTGCTTGGTGAGTGGACTGGCATCCCACTGGGAGCTGTGGCCGCTTGTCTCTGGTCAGAAAGTAAAGTAAAACTAGGACTAGAAAAGAACAATAAAATCAAAGGATCCAGCCAGGGTTACCAGTCATGCTACTTTGCTCACTTTAAAGCACACCTTGCTGTGTGCAAACGACCCAGTGAAGAGGACCGAGATGGAAGGAGCCTATCGATTTGGCCCAAATGAAGCGATCGAACTCTTCCAAGAGATGTGAGTCTGAACATGGCATCAAATGATATATCACTTTGAATGCTTGGCCAGCCTAAGCAAATGCTGTGATAAGGTCTAATCAGAGCAAGCTGTTTTTTCCATATTTAAATTAGGGCACATCCAGTGAGAGAAAACCTCCTTTACATGTTTAATAAGAAACTCCAACTTTAGACTAACTTTAATAGCTTGAAAAAGGACATCTCGGGCATTTCCAACCCAAATTATCGTCCAAACCCAATAAAAGGACTTTAAAGATTATCAAACTTAAATAGAAAAACGGTGATGGAAGGGGACTTTTAAGTGGATGTATCCACATACATAGATAATTTCGGGGCATAAGTTTTCAGGATGGACACTATTTGAGGACATACATGTGGTATGATCCACTTGCATTGTTTTTTTTATGGGAATGTACCATTCCGTCTTTAGGATGTGCGGATACTACTCACCCAGCGAGCCCCTGACATTTCTGTCCTCTGGCAATGTGATGCTGGTCACCATGGCGACCAACCAAGTGAAGAACTACCCCGGCTTCCGAGCACAAGTGTCGCAGGTGCGACGCGGCAGCACTAGTAGGAAGCCACACAGACACAACAACACTTGTGTAAGGATTCAAGGAACTGAAAAAAAAAGTGGTGCGGTTCTGATTTTTTTTTTTTTTTTTTTTTTTTTCCCCCTCCTCCCCCTCTCAAACAGGTACAATGTGCGGTGGCCAGCTGACAGGTGACACAGGCCGTTTCACTTCTCCTAACTTTCCAAATTACTACCCTCCTCGGACCTCCTGCAAGTGGACCATCAAGGTGAAGTGAGGACTCAGCATTCCAAAATCTTTTAGACGATTTCTATCAATATATATTTCTGTTAGCTAGCTCGCTTCCTTGCTTGAGAGAGGAGAATGAGGTCCTAGTCAGGATTTCTGGAGGGAGAAGTTGCATCTTAACAGCTGCACCCAGCCATAACCTATTGCAGACCTGTGCCGAAGAGGCAATTCATAGTCAAAGTGACACTGAACAGTTAAACTACTATTCAAATAGTTTCCCCTCTTTCCTTTGTTTTTTGCAGGTAGTGTTTATGTATGTTCAAGGCTCCATTAACCCATATAATGTGTTTTTGACACTACAAACATGCAGCTTTTCTTTCCATGCTTCCATTTTTTTTGGCTGCAGGGATTTGCATTTTTGCCAAATATTAAACCAGAAACATTTAGATTTAACATTTTAATTTAATCGTTCTATTTAATAATACATATTTAGCCATTTGTTTATATTTAGTTTTAACATTGAGATAAACAAAATATTTAACATTTATAGCTTGAACATTTAGTTTTGAGATTTATATTTAACAGTCACGTTTAAGATTCGGCAAGGTGGTGCAGCTGGAAAGCGTTGACCTCACAGTTCTGAAGACCCGGGTTCAGTCCTAGCCCCACCTGTGTGGAGTTTGCTTGTTCTCCCCGTGCCTGGGCGGGTTTTCTCCAGGCACTCGGGTTTCCTCCCACATCCCTAAAACATGCAACATTAATTGGACACTCTAAATTATCCCTAGGTGTGATTGTAAGTGCGACTGTTGTCTGTCTCCATTTGCCCTGCGCTTGGCTGGCAACCAGTTCAAGGTGTACCCTGCCTCCTGCCCATTTACAGCTGGGATAGGCTCTGGGACGCCCGCGACCCTTGTGAAGATAAGCGGCTAAGAAAATGAGTGGATGGATTTAGGATTCCTTTTGAGATATGCGTTTAATATTTGGATTTAAAGTTTGTAAAACAGTGGTGAGGCCGGCCATGATGTACGGATTACAGACGGTGGCTCTGAAGAAACAACAGGAAGCAGAACTTGAGGTAGCAGAAATGAAGATGCTGAGGTTCTCGGTTGGTGTGAACAGGTTGGATAGGAGCTCATTAGAGGGACAGCCAAAGTTGGATGTTTTGGAGACAGGGTGAGAGAGCACAGACTTCGATGGTTTGGACATGTTTAGAGGCAAGAGAGTGAGTATGTTGGTAGAAGAGTGCTGAGGATTGAGCTGCCAGGCAAAAGAGCGAGAGGAAGACCAAAGAAAAGATTGATGGATGTTGTGAGGGAGGACATGAGGAAGGTGGGTGTTAAGAGAGGACGTTGCGCGAGATAGGCTTAAATGTAAAAAGATGACACGCTGTGGCGACCCCTAACGGGACAAGCTGAAAGAAGAAGATTTAATCTTTTGATTTAACTGTATCGTTGACATAAAAATGTGGGAATAAGTGATTATAGTTCACCATTTTTTTAAAACATTGTTTGAAGCTCAATATTGCCGCTGTTTTCAGTGTGAGCTGCTTTACAAATAGCACGCCATAATTCTGGGGTAAATGAAATCAAACCACAAAGAAATACTTCATAATAAACAATGTCTGGAAAAACGGTTACTCTGGTCCCACAAGTGGCAGTAATGAGCAGATGTATCAATTGGTTAACAACCATCCACCATAGGCTGATGATGAAATGTGGTTTTAAAAGTATGTGAACTTTAAGCCAACAACCTCTGGCCATTGCCCAGGTCCCTGACAGAAAATCGGTGAAAGTGACATTCAAAAAGTTCCTCATATCTGAACCAGGCCAGGGCGGAAGCAAGGGCTGCCGCAAGGACTACGTGGAGATCAACAGAAAGAAGTGAGTCATTGTGCACACGAAAATAACATTGTTCCATCTCATCCGATGTGCATCTTTTTTTTTTTTTTGTAGATTTTGCGGCGATCATCCCGACAACTCTGTCGTGGAAACTAGCAGCACCAATGAAATGACCATTCAGTTTTTCTCTGACGGATCCCATGTGGACCTAGGCTTTGAGGCGACATATGAGGCAGTCGACATTGCCGACCGTAAGTAGCAATATTTAGAGTTCTGGTCCTCTGTTCTGACAGTAGTGGAGAACTTGAGTCAAGTCATGTGATTTGAATCAGACTTAAGGCAAGCCAAACGTGACTGAACTTCACAAACACATTGCAGTCAGTGACGTACACCGCCATACCTGGCGATTGACCCTTGCACACATACTACCTCAATGCATTGTGGAAAACTGTGACCTCTGATTTTTCAATGGGGACATGTTTTGAGGTCCACATGTTTTGGTGAACCACAGAAAACGTGGTGCATTTGTCAAGGAAGCACTGTTTAATATTAATACTGTACAATAAAAATAAGTCAGGAATAAAGGCGAAAGTGTGTATGTTTCGAAGACTGTTGCCAATGATCACAACATACATTGACTGCAATCATGCATTTTTGTAACTCCATGCTTCTCTTTTTAGCTACGGGAACATGAAATTTTTCAAAAATAAAGTATTTTTGTAAAAGACTATTCTTTATTGATGTGGACAGTTGTTTTGCATCATACCCTGAAATGTAACTTTTGTTGGAAAAAAAATGATATCAAATGGACATTGCATCTGTAACATCGCCAGAGCACTCACCTGCAATTAAAATTTCACATGGCAGCAAAACTGGAGGCTGACTGTCGTCCACTCATGAAATCTAATTGCAGAACCCTGCACACTGCATGACAGTCAAATCAATTTCTGTCGCAACACTTTGTGTACAGCAGCCAGTCTTCTGATTTTAGGACTTGAGACTTGCTTGGTTAAAACTAACAACAGGCTAAACTTGACTTTATATTCACGAGACTCAGCTTGACTTAGACCTGAACTACATAACTTGACTAGTCTTTTCTGTTTGCGTTTGAGAATATGCTTTATTTTTAGATAGCCAAGATAGTTTTTGAACTATTAAAATAATCATTTACCCTCATTGTGAATGTGTTTTTACAGTGAATTCAACAAATGGACAAATGCTGTGTGCAAAGTGGACAATGTGTGAATATATTTTGTGACGAAGGTTATAGGACAAATAATGACTTGCTTGAAATTTTGCAAGTTCTCATCTTGGCTGGCTTTATTTTTGCCATAATAACTTGAGGCTTGCTTCAGACTTGAAGGTTAAGCCTTGAGACAGAGTTTAGACTTGCTCATCAGTAACTTACTCCCACCGCTGCCTCGTTCTGACAAATTCTAATTATTTCCCGATGGTCTTACTGGTATGTGCAGCTTGCCCCAAGAAGTTCCGGTGTAAGAACCAGCGCTGCATCAAGCCTGATCTCAAGTGTGACGGCTGGAACGACTGTGGCGACATGAGCGACGAGCTGAACTGCAGTAAGTCATTTTCACCATGGTGACAGTTCACATTAGCTATCTAGCATGCTTAACTAACTGTTTGTTTGCTACTCCAGAGTGCAACTCCACCTACATACATTGTGCAAACGGGTTGTGCAAGCCCATGTTCTGGAAATGTGATGGTGTAGACGACTGCGGTGATGCCACAGATGAGCAGAACTGCGGTACGAAACGTTCATTCCTGATGGATCAGTGTTAATGCACACACCCTAATCCAGTGGTTTCTTAAAGATGCCTCGTGCGGGTCTACACTCCCCAGTTTGGGAGTCTGCAACTGAGAATAGATTCTCATTTGGAAAGCCAACCTGATTACATACAGCAGTTAAAACTCCTAACCTCAGGGATGGACCAATTAAAAGCTCTGCTGTGTTTGTAACTTCTTACATAAATCTATCGCTGGCGGGTTTTTTTCTTTTTTTTTAAGAATAAAAGATATTTAATTTAGCCAATGGTGCAAGTTTGAGGCTAAGAATAACATTTTTTTTTCAAGAATAAAAGATATATATTTGTAGAAGTGTCCTATTTAATGGCAACTTTTCCATAAAAGGTGTAATATTATGAGACCGTATTTTTAAATTAACTTTCAATGGTGCAGCAAATGGAGGAAGCAACAAGATGGTCTGCGCCAAGTAAAGACGACTAAACAGAGTTTCTGAGGGAACAAAGCAAGATGGCTACCCCAGCCTCTGCTGTACCGTCTATTCTATGCGCCTTATAATGTGGTGCGCCTTATATATGAAAAAAGCTTTAAAGTAGGCCATTCGTTGAGCATGCACCTTATAATGCGGTGCGCCTTATAGTGCAGAAAATATGGTACTTTCTCATGGGAAAAAACTAGCTATTCTCACAAGTTGTACCCCAAAATATGACTTTATTCTTATGACTTTTTTAAAAAATATGAATTAATCAATACATGCCTTTTTTCCCCTGAAAATAGTAATAGGGGTATTTGTCATTTAATACTTTTGGAAAATAAGAAATAAAACAAATTTAACACACAAGGAGAGTCCAATTGCCTCGATACAACTTTTCTGAATGTAAATCTACATACACATGAAAAAAATCCACTACTTTTTGCAGGCACATTGTTTATTTTACATTTTATTTTGTGACAGTAAAATAAAAATTACTGACAATTTTTCTATTGGCTTAACAATCCAAAATTTGGTGCTACATAAATACAAAGGAGTAGTGATGTTTAATTGCCATTATGAATATTAGGGGTCCTAGAAAAAAAAATGCCTCTCCTTTAGGTGATCTCTGGATCCAAATTGTTTGAGATCCCTTGGTCTAAACTGCCCTTCTTGACCCACCAGGCACTTGTTCCACTGGACAGTTCACCTGCAAGAATGGCAAATGCGTCTCGGAGAAGGGTTGTTGCGACGGGAGAGACGACTGTGGCGATGGTTCGGATGAGCTTGACTGTGGACGAGGTAAACTCCTCAACTCTTCTCTGGAATTCAGTTAAACGCTTAACTCTCATCTTATTCCTTAATGGCTCAATGCTTAGCTCTGTATCGTTTTGCCCCATCAAAGTAGCAAGTTTACTATTTGTAGAGGTTCAAGGACAATCATCCATCCATCTTGTACCGCTTTTCCGAGTTGCGAGCAGTAACTTTAGCAAGGATCCTCAGACTTCTTTTTCCCCAGCCACTTCATCTAGCTTTTCCGAGAGGATCCCAAGATGTTCCCGGGCCATCCGAGAGACATAATCTCTCCAGGGAGTCCTGGGTTGTCCCCGGAGTCTCCTTCTGGGAGGACGTCCCCAGAACATCTCAACACTGAGGCGTCCGGGAGGCATCCGGATCAGATGCCCCAGCCACTTCATCAGACTTCTCTCAATGCAGAGAAGGGGCGGCTAGACACTGAGCCCCTCCTCGATGACCGAGCTTCTCACCCTAGCTGTAAAGGAGAGCCTGGAAACCCTGGGAAGGAAACCGATTTCAGCCGCTTGTATCCAGGATCTTGTTCTTTGGGTCATGACCCGCAGCTCATACTCATTGGTGAGTTTAGGAACATATTGCAGATTGAAAAGAACTTTACCTTTCAACTTAGTTCCCACGTTACCACAACTGACCGATACAAAGTCCGCATCGTTCCAAATGCTGCACCAATCTGCCTGTTGATCTTCCGCTCCATTCTTCCCTTACTCCTGAGCAAGACCCCAAGATACTTTAACTCCTCCACTTGGGGCAGGATCTCATCCCCGACCTGGCACGCCACCCTTTTCCAACTGAGGACCATGGTCTCAGTCAGGTTTGGAGGTGCTGGTTCTCATCCCAGCTGTTTCACACTCTGCTCCAAACTGCTCAAGTGGGCACTGACAATCACGGCTTGATCAAATAATGGAACCACATCATTTGCAAAGAGCAGAGACTCAATGCTGAGGCCACCAAACCAGACCCCTCTATGCCTTGGCTGTGCCTAGAGACTCTGTCCATGAAAGTTATGAACAAAATCGGTGACAAAGGGTGCCAGCCTTGGAGTCCCCCACAACCCAAACAGGACTCTCCGATGGACACGGTGGAATGCCTTCTCCCAAGTTTGCAAAACACATGTAGGCTGGTTGGCCGAACTCCCATGCACCCTTCAGGATCCTGATGAGGGTGTAGAGCTGGTCGACTGTTCCACACCCCAGGACGAAAACCACATTGCTCCTCCTGAATCTGAGATTCGACTTCCCGATGGACCCTCCTCTTCAGCCCCCCTGAATAGAACTTACCAGGGAGGCTAATGAGTGTGATCTCCTGTAGTTGGAACACACCCTCCGGTCCCCCTTCTTAAAAAAGGGGACCAACACCCCAGTCTTCCAATCCAGAGGCACTATCCCAGATGTCCACGTGATTTTGCAGCAGTGTGTAAACCAGGACATCCCCACAACATCCAGAGCCTTTAGGAACTTCAGGTGAATCTCATCCACCCCCTGTCAGAGATCAACGAGCCCACCTCAGAGAAATCAGAGTCAGCTTGGGGAAGCATGTTGATGGAATTGATGTCTTCGATGTATTCTCCCCACCGACTCGCAACTCCCGAGTTGAGGTCAGCAGTGCCCCATTGCCGCTATACGCAGTGTTGTAGGTGCACTGCTTTCCCCTCCTGAGACACCAAACAGTGGACCAAAATTTCCTCGAAGCTATCTTGAAGTTGTTCCCCATGACCTCAACGAACTCCTCCCATGCCCGGGATTTTGCTTCAGTGACCACCGAAGCTGCATTCCACTTGGCCAGCCGGTACCTATCAGCTGCCTTGAGAGTCCCACAGGCTAAAAAGGCCCGATAGGACTCCTCCTTCAAGTTGACAGCATCCGTCACTGTTTGTGTCCACCAACTTGTTCGAGGGTTGCCGCCACGACAGGCACCGAACACCCTGCAGATCCAGCTAGCCGCCTCACCAATAGAGGCATCGAACATTGTCCATTCAGACTCAATGTCCCCAGCCTCCCCCAGAACATGAGCAAAGTTCTTTCGGAGGTGGGATTTGAAAGTCCTCCTGACGGGAATTTGCCAGTCATTCCCAGCAGACCCTCACAATACGTTTGGGCCTGCCACGTCGGACCGGCATCTTCCCCAACCATCAGAGCCAACTCACCACCAGGTGGAGATCAGTTGACAGCTCCACCCCTCTTTTCACCAGCGTGTCCAAGACATGCGGCCCCACATCCGATGACACGACCACAAAGTCCATCATCAAACTGCAACCTAGGGTGTCCTGGTTTCAGGTGAACATGTGGACACCCTTATGCCTGAATATGGTGTTTCTTTTGGACAATCTGTGATGAGCACAGAAGTCCAGTAACAGAACATCACTCTGGTTTTGATCGGGGGGCATTCTTCCCAATCACGTCCTTTCACGTCTCATTCATATCAAGGAGAAATTGCTCGGTTGGCGAAAAACTACCTCCCCTCTGTTCATAGTCATGTTGTTAGTGTAAGCAGTTCACATCAGTAGGGACACACTTTGAACCATGAAAGCTGTTAAGTTGTTGTTGATGTGGTAGTAGTCAAGAACAAATTCAATAATCCCTTGTTTATTACAGGGGTTAGGTTTGTGCTATTTTTCACAGTGAAAATTCATTTTTAATTTGTGCTCTTATACTTTAGTACATTTAAGAGTGAGTATCTTTTTAGTTTTAATTACAGGAGGTGAAACAGTACTTCTGCTTTACCACTCCTTTTAACTAATGTACTGTAAGTACTTGGTAGTAGTTTGTAATTCCTTCATCAATGTTTAATATAATGTTTGCTTCCCTGGTGTGTCTGTGTGCGCACGTGTGCAGGTGCTGGTTCTGTGTCATGCACTGACCACACATTCAAATGCAAAAACAACAAATGCATCAGCAAAGTCAACCCTGAATGTGACGGTACCAAAGATTGTGAGGATGGCTCGGATGAGGACAACTGTGGTGCGTCTACTCTCACACCACCTTCGATTCCCATTCTGTGTGTGTTCGTTTGTGTGTTTTTTGTTTGTGTTTTTGTCTGTGGTTTTTTTTTTTTTTTTTTGTCTTGTTTTATTTTTGTCATTTGTTTGTGTCACAACACTGTGTTGGCCCAGCAGATTGTGGCCGGAGCAAGTTCAAGACCTCACGTATCGTTGGGGGTCAGGACGCAGAGGCAGGCGAGTTCCCATGGCAAGTCAGCCTGCACGCCAAGCCTTACGGACACGTTTGCGGTGCCAGCCTCATCGCTCCACTCTGGCTTGTCACCGCCGCTCATTGTGTCCAGGACAACGGAAAGGACAGGTAAAATTCACTCTACCTCAGGGCCATTTGATTTTTGAAATTGTAAAATAATGAATGCTCACTTAATTGTATTATCATAAATGTAATAATTAATTCATTTTTTTCTAATATTTGTAAACAATAAAAGTCTCAAGTACATAACATTTTTGGTTGTATTAGCTATAATTATGATTTTAACAAAATAAAAACTGAACACATGTTTTACTTTTATCAATGTTAATATACTTTGAGTTTATTTTTAAGTTTTATTTAATTTCATTACAATTAGGCAGTGCAATTGGTGACTGGCTACAGCTGCCTCATATCTGCCTTTTTTTTTATTTAATTCTACTGAAATAAATATAATGGTCTATGAAAAATTGTTTGTGCTTTTTAAATTGTGTGGGTTAGAATAACTTCATTTTATAGTGAACATTTTTATAGAATGTTTAGTTAAATATTTTATCCTTTTTATTTATCATTTTAAAAATGTAATTGAAAATACTGTAGTACCTCACATGTAATTTTTATGACACAAATATTTAACCAATCATTTAATGATATAAATACAAAATTAATGAATATATTTTAATTAACAAATGGAATCCATTTTTGAAAAAAGGATAAATTAAACTTTTTTATTTTCTTCTTTTTAGGAAAAACACATAAATGAAATTATGACTCCTAATCATGTAAATGCCAAGTGGGCCGGATCACAATAAGTAGTATACAGTACTTTGCCCTGTGCAGCTCTACTATCTACACTGAGAGTAACAGAAAATATTCACTACAACAGGTTTTCCCAGCCCAGTACTTGGGAGGCATATATGGGCCTGCATACACAGCGCAACATAGGCAGCATGGTTGTAAAAAGGAACTTGAAGAGGATCATTCCGCACCCAAATTACAATGACTACACCTTTGACAACGACATCGCCCTGATGGAGCTGGACAGACCCGTCATGTACAGCGACTACATCCAGCCTATCTGCCTCCCTGCTGCGACGCACAAATTCACCGTCGGGACCACTGTCTGGATCACTGGCTGGGGTGCCACTCGGGAGGGAGGTGAGATCCCTCAATCGTACCAACAGAATCCCTTTAATCTAGCCACACTTAAAACCTAGAAAAACATACTATTGTATGTTCTTTCGCGTTTTATGGTATATAAGTATAGTACAAATTAACCTGAAGATTTACAATTCTCACACCCAAATAATAGTGTATTGCTTACATTTTACAAGGGTACAGTCAACCCACCAAAGTTATGAGCAATGACTTGAATTATGAGTACAGTTCAGACTATCTACTGCTCCAGTGAAGTGGAAAAAAATAGAGCACTTAGGGTAAACCCTCCTAGTGCAGTGGTGTGCAGCTCACAATCCATTTTATGGTGTCCCACAATAACATTTGACATGGTCTGCAACTCTATTAAAAAAAAAAAAAAAAGAAAAAAAGGGGGGGTGCAGCATAAAAACTTGAGTCTCAAAAGTGCGAGGGTTGCAACTCCAATGCTATTTGTATGCTATTTGTTCGTGTTTTGCAGTGTTTGTTAGCATTAAGCTAAACTGACTTATCTAAAGCAAAAATATATGTTTTTTGTGACACACAATTGTCTATTTAGTATGACAGGAAATTTCAACAGAGTAGTAATAAACAGCTTGAAGCCCTTGTTTTGTTTTTTGTTTATTAAGTTAGGTCACTTGTATCTCAAGGTACCACTGTACATTGGACCCTCGAAATAACTAACTCATGAGGTGGCGGGGGGGTCGTCCAATACACCCAATTGCCCGCATATGCAAACAGTATAAGAGGTTAAATAGTAACTGTAATTAAAAAAAGGCAATATAGCTGCACTGTAAAGCAAGAACCGCGATGTAATGGAGGTTTTCTGTATTTTAGCCGGGACATATTGTTTCCATTGCGTGTATCCCAGAACTCATATATCGAGGGTAAAATGATCTACTGTATGTGAATGTAGTAGCTTGATTCTGAACACACCAACATCCCCTTTTTAAAAAAAAAAAAAAAAATGGCATCTGCATTTCTGCGACCATGTTGTTTTTACTTCCCCTCTAAAGTATTTTTCAATTTCATTTTAGTAACAGGAAAAAGTTAGGTCAACAGGTTAGCTAATTGTGGGAAAAATGTTTTTTTAAATAATTGATCTTGGTCTCATTTTTGTATATCACATAAACTAATTTCCATGGCTCTATCATTTGAACAGTGGCGTCCAGACATATACACTGTAGCTTCCCCTTACCTCCCATGTTTCCACCGTGACTGCTGTGGCGAAAGCAAGGGACAGAGTGTAAAGAGGAGGCCAGCTTGCTAGAATGCACCTTTAAGTGAACATGCGCATTGATATGTCAGAAAAGGGATTGGTCAAACCTATTGTCAGTAAGTCGACAATCACACCTAGGGGCAATTTTAAGTCTCCGATGAATGCATGTTTTTTGGGATGTGGAGTGCATTGAAAAATATAACTTAGCATTTCATGTGCACGTTGGATCTATAATAAGTAAGTTTCTTTCGGCTAGTCCCTTTCGGGGTCGTGGCCACAATAAAAATGAAATAAATATGTCTCCATGTCATATCATGCTCTATATTGAATTTTACTTAAGGGGAAGGGTGTCCCGGAACTGACTGACATTTGAGGCTTGCGATGTTTTTGTTTATACACTTTGTGATCATGTTATACATCATCTGTTCAAAGAATCCATGCTAAATCTCAAACGTGTCTTTCTTTCAGGATTTGCAGCGACCGTGTTGCAAAAAGCTCAGGTGCGCATTATCAACTACAGTGTGTGTGACAAGTTGATGGGCGGTCAGCTGACAACCAGGATGATGTGTGCCGGTGTTCTGAGTGGAGGAGTCGACGCTTGTCAGGTAATCCCGTTTATTATACCCTAATTAGGTGGGGTATGCATATAGACGTTTTTAACAATTTAACCATTTTTTTAAACGAGCGAGACCCCACACATGACAAGGAAGGAATGAGAAATATGCATGTGGCTTACTTAAAATGAACAAAACAGCACACCACACACACACACACACACAAACACAGACGATCTTAACCAGATGCTTGGAGCAGCATGGTACCAGTGGGTAACCAGGGTGACAAAAGTATAGTAGTAGTGGGGGAAAGTGGAAAAAACTGGGTTTGAGAAAAAATAAATACATAAAAATCTACGGAAAATAGTAATATAAAATAGTGTATAATCTGAGCAAAAGTATGTGCAAATAACATGGGAAAAAAAGTCGTTATCTTTCAAAAAAAAAAAAGTTAAAACTACAGTGATTCCTTGAGAAAGAAGATAAATTTGTTAGCCATGCTTGTATCTCAAAATACCCATCTCTAATCATCTTTTTCCCATTGAAATGAACGAAAATGCAATTATTCTGTTTCTAAACCTCCTAGCCAACCACTCGCCCAAAAACACCATAAATAAGTTTTTGGAAGGCAGTAGAATGGTTTTCAGATGAACATAAATCCCAATGAACCTGGGACTTTTATTTAAAATGTAAATACAAGCAGAATACATTGATCATTCTTCCACCACTTATCCGGGTCAGGATGCACTAGCTTTGGCAGGGATGCCCATACTTTCCTTTCCCCAGCCACTTCATCCAGCTCTACCAGGGGGTTCCCAAATTGTTCCCAGGCCAGCAGAGAGACTTAGTCTCTCCATCGTGTCCTTGGTCTCTTTATGGGAGGATGTGACTCAGTGACCAAGCATCAGAATCAGATGCCCCAGTCACCTCATCTGGGTCCTCTCAATGCGGGGGAGCAGCGGCTCGTCTCTGAGCCTCTGAGCCCTGACTTAGTTTCTCACCCTATCTGTAAGGGAGAGCACGGACACCCTGCGGAGGAAACTCATTTCAGCCTCTTGTATCTGGGATTTTGTTCTTTGGGTCATGACCCACAACTGGTGATCATAGGTAAGGGTAGGAATGTAGATCAACTTGTAAATTCAGTTTGCCTCTCGACTGAGCTCCTTCTTTACAACAACACAACAATACAAAGGTCGTATCACCGCAGCCGCTGCACCGATCCACCTATCAATTTCCCTGCCCATTCTCCCCTAACTCGTGAACAAGACCCCAAGATGCTTGAACTCCTCCATTTGTGGCAGGATCTTATTCGCGACCTGCAGAGGGTGCACCACCCTTTTCTGAATAAGGACCATGATCTCAGATTTGGAAGTGCTGATTTTCAACACAGCCGGTTCACACTCTAGTGAGTCTTGGAGACCATGGCTTGACATAGCCAACAAAACCACATTATTTGCAAACAGCAGAGATGCAATACTGAGGCCACCAAACTGGACCCCCGCTACGCCTCGGCTGTGCCTAGAGATTGTGTCCATAAAAGTTAGGAACAGAATCGATAACAAAGGGCAGCCTTGGCGGAATCCAACTCTCACCGGAAACGCGTCCAACCTTCTTGCGGCAATGCAGACCAAATTCTGACACCAGTCGTATCAAGAGTGTTCGGTACCCCATATGACTGAAGGACACCCCACGCCCACAAGCCTCCCCGAGGGACACGGAAGAAGGCCTTTTCACAGTCCACAAAACACATGTGAACCCTTTGGGAAAACTCCTTCAAGGGCCATGCTGAGGAGGGTTTAGAGAAGGTGTCCTGTTCCACGAACAGGAAGAAAACCACACTGCTTTTCCTAAATCTGAGATCTGACTTCCAGAATGACCTTCCTCTCCAGCATCGCTAAATGTACCTTAGCAGGGAGGCTGAGGAGTATGAACCCCATGGAGTTGGAACACACCCTCACAATTAGTTGCAAATCATGTTCAACCAATATTTAATTGAATACACTACAAAGACAAGGTATTTAATGTTCAACCTGAAACTCTGCTTTTAGCAAATAATCATGAAGAATTTTATGGCTGGAACACAGTCCCAAAAAAGCTAGGACATGAATACCATTGTTACATCACCTTGTATTTTAACACCAATCACTAAACGTTTGGGAACTAAGGGAACAATTCCGGGAGCTCCTTTTATACCCCATCCTGGCACCCACCAGTTCCCACTTAGCCTGTTCACCTGTGAGATGTTCCAAACCAGTGTTTGATGACCATTCCTCAACTTTTTCAGTGTTTTTTTGCCCTGTGTCCCAGCTTTTTTTGAATGTTTTGCAGCCATAGAATTCCAAGTTAATGATTTGCTAAAAACAATAGTTTATCAGTTTGGACATTAAATATCTTGTCTTTGTAGTTTATTCCATTAACTATATGTTGAACAAGATTTATAAATCATTGTATTCTGTTTTTGTTTGATGTAGCGTCCCAACTTAATTGGAATTGGGTTTGCATCAATAGAAAAATTGTGATTGTGTACTTTATAACGTATGATTTTTTTTTTTTTTTTTAATATATATATATATATAAATCTTTGTACATTGTTAGAGGTCCTATGTCAATGAAATGTACTTAACTGCATTTGTCTGCATCAGGGGGACTCTGGTGGGCCACTCTCCATTCCATCCGGCAACCGCATGTTCCTGGGCGGCGTGGTCAGCTGGGGCGACGGCTGTGCCCGCCGGAACAAGCCGGGCATCTACACAACGGTCACCAAATTCCGTGGCTGGATCAAAGAGAAGACTGGTGTGTAGAACAAAATGGCTGTACGGGGGGCCATGGACAAAAAGATGGACAGAGACACACAGTTACTGCCATGTGGATTGTTAACTTCCCAGAAGAACCACCACCACGTGTCGCCTTGAAGAGCAAGTGCAGTGCTGTTCCGTGTCCACTGTGATTTTATTCTCGTCAGCTTGATAAATTGTAAATATTTTATTTCTTGTTTTCTTTTGTTTTAGCATGTTTGGATTGAGAGTGCACACACACACACGAACAGGTTTTCACGAGATTAAACCACAAAATCTTTTATTTTAACCATTTGTCTATTTTGGGGTTATATTTCCTCACAAACAGCAACAACTGTAAGATCATCCCATCCTACCTCCCATATCACACAGGGTAAAAAAAACTTACTTTGACTTCCATGACTTGTTTTTTTTTTTCATGTTTATTCGTATAGCTATAGTCAGATTTTAATGAATGTAGATAACAGATTTAAGATGTTGATTGAATGCCTTAAAAATGTCAATTTAATTCAACATTCAGAAAGCACTTTTTGTGTGGAGACAGCGTATACACATTTTACCACTGGAATCTTTAGTCAACAGAGGATCCTTAATGCATCATCTTTTAACTTACAACATGATTATTTTGCCAGCAATATCAACTTTGCATATGTTTTGTTTGTATTTTGGTTGAGCTGAACAGTAATGAAAAGCAAAAATGACCGTTTTAGTTACGTGGATGTTTTAATAGTACAATTTTCAAAATAAAATATTTCTGACATGTTTTATATATATATAGAGAGAGAGAGAGAGAGAGAGATTGAGATTGATGAAATTATTAACGATTTGACCATTTTTAGTTTTCTTCATGGTAAATTTAAAAGTTAATATACATCCAAGAAATAAATTAAGACTGAACCAATGACGTAGAATAAAACGTTCTAGATTATAGGGGTGGATAAATTTACGACGCTGTACTCTACCGGACTACTTTGGGGAATGTGCCAACGGAAGTTGGTCCGGCTGTGATTTTCTTCCGCCTAAATTCAAAACAAGACCGACCTTATCTGCTGTAAGTGCAAGTTTTAACAGTTGCTGTTAGGACATTTAAATTAGATGTTACATTTAATTGTTCGCTTACGTAAAACGTGTAAAATGTTGGTGTTGAAACGGAGCGACATTGTTTCATGTCGGTCGGTACGTTTGAAATAAATTAGAACCAATTTATCGTAAAAATATGTTAAAACGCATGTAATTTGGTCATATTTATCAGTTAAGTATGTTAAAACAAGTTATTCGGCTGCTGTACTTGTTCGAGTCTCTCAAACGCTAAAGCCGACGTAACAGAATATCTAGAAAACACGTAAATATTGACAAAAGTACTGAGAAGGAAAAGATCAAGGAAGGCCATGGATGTAGACGGGAGGTCCCGCAGTCGGGTGTGGGATTGGGAAAGTCCTTATTGCCGGGGCCAGCTGGACGAAATCTTTTTCCGTCCAAACGATTACATCCAAGCCGGCACGCAAGAACACAAAGACTTCTGGGCGTTTTTCGACCGCTTCCAGAGCTTCAAGCTAAAGAAGGATATGTGTGGATCCGGTCCCAGCCTTGATGATGGTAGAGACGTAGTTCAAACCGGGTCTTTGGACCTTCCTAAGGAGTATGACCCCCGATACCGGATCAACGTGTCTCTGGTATCCAGAGACATCGAAGAACGTCTCGGGCGATCACACACGAACCAAAGCAGACGCGACTCTTCGGGTCCGAGCGGTCATGTGATCTCGGACTTTCGTCTGTCCTTGTTGCACTACCTGGACTTCAGCCAGCGGCAGAGCTTCGGCAAGCTGGCCAAGCTGCAGCGCGAGCAGAAGAACCTGCCCATCTTCCAGTACCGAGACCGCATCGTGGACCTGGTCAGGCGCCACCCGGTGGTCGTGGTGGCGGGAGACACCGGCTGTGGCAAGTCCACTCAGGTGCCCCAGTATCTCCTCTGGGCCGGGTTCTCCCACATAGCATGCACCCAACCCCGACGCATTGCCTGCATTTCCTTGGCCAAGAGGGTCAGCTTCGAAAGTCTCAACCAGTATGGCTCAAAGGTTTGTGTTTTTATTCCTTTAAGGTTTAAAATGAACGAATTTAAGTATTTTCTTCCATGACATCATATCCACTTTCGTGTTTCATACCATGTGTAAACAACCCTTTACACCTCATTTGACAAAATCACTCCAAAAAATCAGTCAAAAAGATGCGACATGAGGGAAATTGCTTCTAATCAAAATGGAAAACCAGAGAATTACCATTTCAGCAGTTAAAAGTTAATAAAAAATTACATGTGATGGAAATACTGAAATTTGTGCCTTGAGGTATGAATGACCAGACCTACCATTTTTTTTTTTAAACTACAAGCCTGACGTTTGTCTTTTTTCCCCCCAAACATTGTACATATGAATGCTGTATGATGACAGTGAACTCAACTCACTTTACAACAATCAGCAGTTTGGCAAATACTGAACAATGCTTTAAAAGTCTGTCTATTCTTACTCCCTCTTTTAAATTTACAGTCAAAAACAAATTTTACAAGAATTATGTGTGTGTGTATCCATCCATTTTCTGAGCTACTTATCTTAACAAGGGTCGTGGGAGTGCTGCAACCTATCTCAGCTGTCAACTGGCAGGAGGCGGGGTATACCCTGAACTGGTTGCCAGCCAATCGGAGAGCACATAGAGACAGATAGCAGTCACACTCACACTTAGGGGCAATTTAGAGTCTATAATAAATGCATGTTTTTGGGGTGTGGGAGGAAACCAGAGTACCCAGAGAAAATACATGCAGGTACGGGGAGAACTTGGAAACTACACACAGGTGAGGCCGAATTTGAACCTGGGTTCTCAGAACTCTGAGGGAGATGTGCTAACCAGTCATTCCTCATGCCGCCTTATCCTCTTCAAAGACCAACTCATCTTCCTGCAACTAGTGAGTAACTTGTGACCATCTCCTTGTATTACACCGCCCCAAGGTGGCCAAAGTGCTTTCACCAAATAGAGTGAATGTGAATGTGGGGACTTTGAATTTTGGGACTATGACAGGAAAATCCGTGGTGTTGGGTGACATGATGATTATGAGAAAGGCTGATATATTGTGTGTCCTGAGGACCAAGTGGATAGGCAGTAGAGGTAGAAGTTTAGGGGCAGGGTTTAAATTTTACCGTGGTGTCGATGGGAAGAAAATTTGAGGAGGGTTTATTTTAAAGGAGAAGTGATGAGGCTGAACTTCGAAATTGATGGTGTTATGTATAATGTGATTATTTGCTGTGCCCCACGGGTAGGATGTGACTTAGTGTTAAAAGACAAATTCTGAAAGGAACTAGATGAAGTAGTTCTGAGCATCCCAGGCACAGAGAGTTGTGATTGGTGCAGTTTGTAATGGTCATGTTGGTGAAGGAAACAGGGGGGATGAAGAGGTTTTGGGTAAGTACACCATCTAGGAAAGGAACTTTGAGGGACAGATGGTAGACTTTGCAAAAAGGAAGGGAATGGCAGGAGTGAACGCTTTTTCGAGAAGAGGCAGGAACATAGGGTGACCTATAAACAAGGAGTTAGAATCACGCAGGAGGATTAGATTTTGTGCAGACGATGTCATCTGAAGGAGGTTACTGACTGTAAGGTAGTAGTAGGCAAAAATGTTGTAAAACAGCATAGGACAGTAGTGTATATGATGACTGGTGGTGGGGAGGACGATTAAGAAGACATAAGAAGAGCAGAGAATCATGTGGTGGAAGCTGAGACAGGATGTAAGTCATGGCATTTTAATTGTTCAAATGAGATCAAATGACATCAGCTGCAGTTTCTTGACATTTTATACACGAACACACACACACTCAAATTGGCTGACGACTACTTCAGGGTGTAGCTGAGATAACCTCCATCATGTCTGGGACCCTGCTGAGGATAAAGCGGCAAAGAAGATGGATGGATGTTTTGCATTTTGAGTCTGGTCACAAACGTAGCCGCATTTCCGCAGGTGGGCTACCAGATCCGCTTCGAAACTACACGCACTACTGCCACTAAGCTGATCTTCCTAACAGAAGGTCTGCTGCTGAGGCAGATCCAGCAGGACAAAATGCTGGAGCAGTATCAAGTGCTGATCGTGGACGAGGTACACGAGCGCCACCTGCACGGTGACTTCCTGCTAGGCGTGCTGCGCTCGTTGGTGGCTGATCGACCAGACGACTTGCGGCTCATTCTCATGTCGGCCACCATCAACATCAAGCTCTTCTCCGACTACTTTGGTGGCGCTCCCGTGCTGCAGGTGCCTGGGAGACTCTTCCCCATCCAGGTGATCACACAGAAGTTTATTTTTCCCCTCATCAGAAATAATAGAAATAGAATTCATTTGTTCCCGGTCCATATTGGTGTTTTGACACACGTTGTCAAACCCTCCGAGTGTAGGGACCGTTTACAGAAGACTTACTTTCCAAGGACTTCTTCATAATCCTTACACCAATCAAATGTAACTACTATTAACCCCCCAAAAAAGGGGTTTGTAAAACTATTGCTTCAGCAGTGCAAAGAAATTCTTTCGCTTCCAGTTCAAAATTGATAAAGCTAATCTGCTGAATCAATGCACCTCCTGGCAACTGTGGGCCGCTCTGCATGTGGTTTGTGATGTATGGACGGAAGTCAATCAAAATAGCTCCTCAAGCAACCAGCAGCGTCTGCTTTGTGAAGCAAGCGACTTTTAAATCTGACATTTTTGGGGTCATTTTGGAATTCCTTTTAAATGCTGAACACAGGAATGGATAAAGGTCACTCCATCCAAGGAATATACAATTCCAAGACCAAAACAATACCCTGGAAGTTGCCATCCCAGAACTGTACACGGAGATCAGACAGAGATTACGGATTCATTGGCTGTGTCTGAAATAATTAACTATCTACCATATAATGCACTGAATAGAGGTTACGGCATTTTGTAGTGGTGTCTGAAGGCTTAAAAAGCATTATGTATACTATATATATATATATATATATATATATATATATATATATATATATATATATATATAATATATATATATATATATATATATATATATATATATATATATAAAATTTGCGAGCAAAAATAATAAGATGTCAAATCATGGTCATCGCTCATTGGTTATTATTTGGGGCTTTGTTTCAAGGCAGGAGGAACAAAAAAAACTCTGTCTTACCATTTATATTTTCAGCCTGAATTTTGAGCTCAGTATGGCCCTAACCGCAATTTTTTTAAGATATATTTTCTGGGCAACAGAGTGGATGACTAGTGAGCACATCTGCCCCATAGTTCTGAGGATCTTGGTTCAAATCTGGCCTTTCTTGTGTTGGAGTTTGCATGTTCTCACTGTGCCTGTGATTGTTTTTCTCCAGGTACTCCGGGGTACTCCCACATCCTAGAAACATGCACGCATTGGAGACTCCAAATTGCCTTCTCCCCCCATATGACTAGCTTGCTACACTTTGGTTTGAGCCAGTGTTGCTGCAGCTTAACATGACTACCCAAGTGGGAAATAAGCATGCTTCAGTTCAGCGCCAAGCAGCATCAGGCTTCGTCTTCCCTAATGGGCTGCTCCCCATCACTGGGAAGGCCCGTGAGCCTGACTGCTTTGCCTACTGTGGCTGAGGGGCATATGGTGCTAATGCAGGAATGACCCAGAACAAACAACAAAAACACACAAGCACATAAAACAACAGCAAAAGAAAAATGCTGCAATCCCCCCAAAAATCCTGCAAGATACAAATGCTGCAATCACAACACTCCAAAAACAAACGAAAAAAAAGAAATCCTTCAAGATAAAGGTGCTGTAATCGGAAAAAGCAACTGCTGCAAAATAAAAATCCTGCAATTCTAATCATTTCTTCTTCGCAGCATATAGCCATTATACAGCGCATGTTCCCCCATCAGCCACCGTATTATACAGCAGCAGCTGGAGAGCAGATTTGAAGAGTTTTTGAAAGGGGGGGGGGGGGGGGGGAGAGGACTATACCATTAACAATGGTCACACACAGCAGAATGTGGGTGCTCATTTTAACTTTTATCAGGAAGGGCCTTGAGTTTTGATGCAGGCAATTTTGATGTCCAGTATTCGCTTTGCCATGTTCTGTTAATCAATGGCAAGTTGACAAATAAGAAGTGCCAACACTGGGTAAATTTTTCATCACCATGGTTGTGTAACAATAAGTGTTGGATCGCTTTTTTTTTTCCCCCATTCAGGTGATCTATCAGCCTATTCCCCCTGAAGAGCAGGCAGCGTCCCGTACAGAGAAACTGGAGCCCCGACCGTACCTGCGCATCCTACAGACCATCGACCAGCGCTACCCGCCAGAGGAGCGAGGCGACCTGCTTATCTTCCTGAGTGGCGTAGCCGAGATCAGCGCCATCCAAGAGGCGTGTCAGGTGTACGCCACGCACACGCGCCGTTGGATCGTGTTGCCACTGCACAGCACGCTCTCGCTGGCTCAGCAGGACAAGGTACCGACACCACCTTGAGCCCATATAATTGACAAATTACCTATTCAAGTGAATTCTTCCCAAAAGAGTCCAAGTATGCCTTCCTCCAGCAGCTTATTGCTGTTCATAGTTTTTGTCTAAAACAAAGAAAATTACACGGTGTATTCTGCCAAATTGCATAACTTTGCGTTTAGAAAGAAAGTCTGCTAGTTTTAATTTTGTCGCAAGATGCCAGAAAGGGTGATAAAACTAACATCGATGTTCCTGTAGTTATAAACCTTTGAAGACTAACGGTGCAGCAACATGTATGTAAGAAAAATACAAAATATTTTTATAGTCTTTATTTGTGAAAAACAGACACTTTCACTCCATCTTATTTTACACAAACTCTTTTTATGTATGTATTATGCTGCCCACTGGTGGGAAAGGTATACACAGCAGGAGCTACACAGTGTCCATCTAATTCAAGTATTACATTCGTACATCCCTTCATTATCTGAGCCACTTATCCTCACAAGGGTCACGGGAGTTCTAAAGCCTATCCCAACTATTGTTGGGCAGGAGGTGGGGTACACCCTGGACTGGTTCCCAGCCAATTGCAGGGCACATTGAGACAAACACCCAGTTGGACCTACAATCATAGCTAAGGCTAATTGAGTCCATAATCAATGCATGCTTTCGGGATGTGGGAGGAAACGGAGTGCCCGGAGAAAACCCACGTAGGCAAGGAGAGAACATGCAAACTCCACACAGCCAGGGCCGGGATTTGAACCCCAGCCCTCAGAACTGTGGGGCAGACGGTCTAAACAGTCATCCATCATGCTAAGTATGAATTAATTATATAAGAACGGTTTAATTATTTACATTCTATTTAATTATAATTAAATAATGTGTTCTTTCTGTATGTTTTTACACAATAGAATACTAGTTTCTTTCAGCTTGTCCCTTTCGGGGTCGCCACAGCGTGTCATCTCAGATGAACGCACATATATGTTTGGCACAATTTTTTTTTTTTTTTTTTTTTTAAAAACGCCGGATGCCCTTCCTGACGCAACCCTTCTCAGGGAGTGGAGGCCCCAGTGGGATACGAACCTACAACCCCTGGTTTACCAAACTAGTGCTCTAACCACTGAGCTACGGGGGCCTCCACCCAATAGTATACTGTACAGTGCTTTTTTTTTTCTTTCAATTGTCGGTAGTGTTCTGGGGGCACTGGAGCAGATTCAAATTTCCATTAATTTTAATGAGGAAAAATGTTTTCTAATACAGGTACAAGTGATTTGAATTATAAGTGTAGTCATGGGACGAATTGAGCTCTTAAGTAAAGATACCACTGTATTTGTTAAATATATTTTTGCTTTTGACGTAGGTGTTTGACATAGCGCCTGCTGGTGTGAGAAAGTGCATCATCTCCACCAACATCGCAGAGACCTCAGTCACCATTGACGGCGTGCGTTTTGTTGTCGACTCAGGTAGGCAGATGTGGCAAAAGTACTCACACTCTATACCGAGGTAGAAGACCACGTAATCGGTCTCTCATAACACAACAAAAAATCCGCGTACGAAATATATCGATGTGCGCGTCGGGCTGCTGCGCGGACAGCGGCGAATCTGAAGAACCCAGCCAAGAATGCCTCACTCAGTAGTAATACGCCCCGGCTCGACGGTGTTCATCGAGTACTGTGACGGCTATGAACATCCCCCTAAAAGCAGCATAGGTTGGCTCTATTATATGCCACTACGGTGCCGAAAATCAGCCACACCGGCTGAGGCGCCGCGTTCGGCGGTCACGGCTTCTGCAATGACTGCGCGTCGGGCTTTGCAGACGGGGGCGGCTCTGCAGAACCCAGCCGAGAATGCCTCACTCAGTCACGTGCGTGCAGTAAAGCACCCCGGCTCAACTGTGTTGCTCATAGCGTACTGCGGCGTCTGTGAACAACCCCCTAAAGCAGCACGTCTCGGCTCCGTCATAAGCCACACCGGCCGGCTGCGATGAGCCGCGATGGCTCATCTCCGCCGCAGAAGTGGATCGGACGGGGATGCAGGTTGGCCGATCGCATATCATCTGAATAGGGCTCGAAACAATAGTGTAATATTGCCCCGAGGGCTCGAAACAATAGTGTAATATTGCCCCGGTAACTTCACTTGGTTGTGTGACGTTCTCCTTTTCGAAAAGAGCTTCCGTGTCAGAAAGGGTGCGTTTGTCTCCCATAGTTAGGGTACACCGCGTGTTTTCATTGGCGAATATCTGGGTGACGTCACGGATGGGGGATGCAGGCAATATGGTACCAGTTAGATGTCGAATGAGACTTCAGCAACTTTGCGCATGGATGACGCGCTCTCCGCTCATATTTATTTTTTCGTATAGACATCAATGTGAATAATGTTATATGTATTTTTATTACAATATATATTATAGAATGTTTATAGGGATGACACTTGGGCTTTAAATAACAAAACCAATGATAAGATTGTCTATTCTTGTAATATACACTATATGGCGAAAAGCATTTCCTTACCTGTCTTGACTCATATGATTTTAAGTGATATCCCATTCAGTTTAATGTATTTTTGGTTCACCCTTTGCAGCTGTCACAGCTTCAACTCTTGTGGGAAAACTTTCAACAAGTTGTAGGAGTGAGTTTATAGAAATGTTTGCCCATTCTTCTGGCAGGATATTTAGGAGGTCATGTATACTAATGTGGGTGGCACGGTGGTTTAGCTGATAAAGCGTTGGCCTCACAGTTCTGAGGACCCGGGTTTAATCCCGGCCCTGCCTATATGGACTTTGCTTGTTCTCCCCGTCCCTGCGTGGGTTTCCTCTTGGCATTCCGGTTTCCTCCAACATCCCAAAAACATGCAACATTAATTGGACACTCGAAATTGCCCATAGGTGTGATTGTGAGTGGGACTGTTTGTCTCAATGTGCCCTGCGATTGGCTGGCAACCAGTTCAGGGTGTACCCTGCCTCCTGCCTATTGACAGCTGGGATAGGCTCCAGCATTCCCCGCGACCCCTGTGAGGCTAAGCGGCAAAAGAAAATGGATGGCTGGCTGTACACTACTACACTGTTTCGTGTCCACTCAAAATCAACCCAAATGTGTTCTATTGGGTTGAGGGCGGGACTCTGTACAGCCCAGTCAGGTTCTTCCAAACCAAATTCTCTCATGCATGTCTTTCTGGAGCTTGCTCTGTGTACTGGTGCATGGACATGTTGGAACAGGGAGTGGTAATCCCCAAATTGACAGTCAAAAATCTCTTGGTATGCTGAAGCATTCAAAGTTCCTGTTACTGGAGTGCAGGGACTCATATTTTGGACATTTCCTACTTTGTCTAAACCGTTTGGAGAAGTTCCTGTTCCAACATGGCAGTGCATCAGTGCACAAATGAAGGTTCATCAAGACGTGGATGAGAGCATTTGATGGGGACGAACTTGACTGACCTGCATCATCCTGACATCAACCCTACAGATTCATGAATCTTCTCTCTTTAATGGTCCACTGAAGCACCCTCTTCCCTCATCATGTCATTATCATCTCTTTTGCTGGTGCATCTTCTCCTGCCACATGATTCCCTTCCACAAGACTTTGCATTGACATGCTTGGACAGAGCACTCTCTGAACAGTCAGTCTCCGTAGCAATAGACATTTATGCCTTAGCCATCCTATGGATTTCTATCAATGATCGTCTTCTGCCCAATTGTCAATTCGGCAGTCTTCCTTATATTGAACCCAACTGAGCAAACTGGACAAACGGAAGATATTTACCCCTGCAGGTGCTTTAAGTTTAGTAGATGATTAGTATGTGACCCCCGGTTTTAAAAAATGTGGCCTGCAAAAATGTCTTCATAGTTCTCTAATTTTTTTGAATTCCTGATTTTGTGGGGGTTTTCATTTGGAAGCCCAAGTTATGTAAAAAAAAAAACCATATTAATACTTGAAATTGTTTAAATTGTGGGCACTGAATCATTGATCTATAAAAGTTTGTTTTGAATAGAATATTGTAAATAAACATTTTCAATATATTCTTTTGTTTTCTTCTTCTTACAAAGGGTCTTTGTAATGCGGTCATACTCCATATTTAGATTTAGAGGAATAGTGATCCGGTCAAAGTAAAGCTTATTTACATATCAATTACCACAGAGATATCCAGCCATTTCATCTGCCAGGTGTTTTTATCCAACGAGAATAGCTTGACAAAAGCCATCAAAGATTATAAAAAGAGCTGTGGCATGGGATCTTTAATAAATTAAAACTTAATAGAAAAATATGTATTTTAATGCATATATTTTTCAATTTTTGCACAGGCAAGGTGAAAGAGATGAGTTTTGACCCAAAGGCCAAGATGCAGCGTCTTCAGGAGTTCTGGATCAGCAGAGCCAGCTCGGAGCAGAGGAAGGGCCGTGCTGGTCGCACGGGTCCCGGTGTGTGTTACCGCCTCTACGCTGAGTCAGACTATGACGCCTTCGCTTCCTACCCTGTCCCTGAAATTCACCGGGTGGCGCTGGACTCCCTGGTTCTTCAGGTGTGTAACATACAGTGAATTGGCAAAAAAAAAAAAAAAAAAAAAAACATAATATGTCCAGAGAGCCTGTAAATTGTGGGTGAGCTCTGCCTGTTCACCATCACAGCATTGGCTAATTAAAACGGAATATGGCAATGCGAATATTGCCCACGTTCGCCACACTGCTCAATCAAAATTGCCTGGATCAAAACTTAAAAGCATTTCCTGATAAAAGTCAAAGTGAGTGTGTTCATAATGCATGTTGTTAATGGTTTGGTTTTGCTCCTTGGTGCTGAATTGAACCAGGTATATTTATTCACACGACAAAATCCGCATGTTCAATGCATCATGCAAGTCATATTAGTTCTCACAGCTAGCTAACTACCATCTTCATCAATGCACAAACCGCTCATCCTGAGGTTGTCATACTGAGCAGCGGCAGTGGCACTCGCACGAGCCAGGGTGTAATTAGCAAGTCATTTTGGGGTCCAAAGCAGGCATACTCAACGCACCACCCCCAACATTTTGTTCTGTTTATGAAATCTGTAACAATTATCTGGTAGTTAAAGTTAGCTTACTAATTTTTACCATCAAAGTTATTGTCATCAACTAAAAATTTTGAATTAGAAAACATTGTATTTAATTGAATTTGAGGATTATCAAATAAGTGACTCACCTCAACACTTTTAATTAAGGACTTTAATCACCATTTAACAGTTTATGATTACATTTGCTTTCATATGTACATCTTGATGAAGTGTCACTACCTGCATACTTGGCTGACACTGACAACAGTGTTGCTGATGAGAATCTTTATACATACACATTACATTTTTTGCTGGGCTTGAAGTGAAATCAACAAGTAAATATGCTGCAATGGAAAGCTTTCCTTTTTATAGTTTTGTTCTTCACAAAAATTCATCATAACCTTCAGGCCTGGCCTTCAGGTAATAGTTATTTGTTGGCGATATCTAATGTTGTGTTGGGCATACTATAGAATGAATTATTTCTTGTTTGTTGAATAAAGATAGAAGATGAACTTCCTCCCGAAAAAAATCACATGGTAAATCACAATCATAATACTACAAAGAAAAAAAAAACCTCACAATTCACAGTATTTTTCAAAATTATTCAGCACTACTCCTGATTGATAACTAGCACATTTTAATTGGGCACACATTATTTAAGCCTATCGCCTGAGTTTCAAATGGTGTCGACTTGCTAAATGTGGCTAAAGGTTTAGCTACATAAACACAGTTAGTGATGTGGCTAATATACACAGGTGTGGCTCAGAGATTTTCATACTGTTTAGCAACATTGACTGAGGTTTCATGACCACGTGCCATCCTTGCTAAAGGCATGTTGGTAAATAGCGAACCGTTTATTCTGAGTCGGGCTGATGATGTTTGTTTCCACCGCAGATGAAGAGCATGGGACTCGGCGATCCACTTAAGTTTGTCTTCATCGACCCTCCGCCGGCCGCCAGCATCCAGACCGCTATTACCTATCTCAAGGAGCAGGGGGCGCTGGACCACCGATGCGAGCTGACCACCATCGGGAATGTGCTATCCCAGCTCCCTGTTGACGTCGTAATTGGTAGCAACATTTCATGTTTAATTAATTTAATAGGGCAGCAACTAACAAATATTTCAATAATAAATTATTCTTTTGATTTATTTTTCAATTAATCGAGGAAGCGATTTAAAAAACCAATAGTTTCCATCCTTGAATTCATAAACAGGCCGTTATTTGAAATTGACAGTAAAGGCACAAACATAAATTCATTATGATTCATTTACTGGTTTAACATGTCAGAAAAGAGGCAAAAATGTTCATTGTTATTTTCCAAAGCAAAATGAGATATTCACAAATCTAATTTTGGTTAAAAGCACAAAGATAGTCTGCTTTCACAGAGAGGCCAACAGAAATTTGGGGTTGATTTTTCAGAGGCTGAAATTCAAACAATGTCTTCACCAATGATCAATTATCAAAAATTTGTTGTAGATTAATTTGATGATTAAATATTTTTCAATTCATATTTGCAAATGTAGAATTCTTACATTGAACTCCGGTAATAGTGAAACTTTTGGGGTATTGCTTATATTAATACTGTAAACCATAAATATACCAATAATTATCACCATTAAACTGCGTTTAATGGGGACCAGAACACCCGTGAAATGTGAAAAACTGTTTTGAAATTAGAAAACGAGACTTTTGGTATAGCCACAGCCTTTTCTAGTAGGAAAAAATATGTTTCTGCCATCTTGTGGCATCTATTGGAAACTTAACATTTAGCAGCTTGTCAAGAAACAGTTTTTTAGGGTTTTTTTTTTTTTTCAGAAAAAAAAATGTCCCGTTTTTTTTTTTCTGCTACTTTCTTGTAGCAGTATCGTGTTTCAATGTATCATGGTACATTGAGGTTTTTTACAATTCTTCAGGCTCTAACACATTGTGAGCTGTATTCTCATGTTGGTTGTCCAGTCCTGTCTATTTGAAGAGGTAACATTGACAAATTTTTATTGATGAATTAGTTCATATACTGTTTCCCTCCTACATTTGCAATTATATCAGGCTGTTACTCCTTCACGATATCTATTTTAGCTGTCTGTGCATAAAGTAGGACTTGTAAGGGTAAAAAGGCTCCCTCCTGTTGCATGAACCATTGCAGGAAGAGTTGAACCTGAAGTTGCCCAACTCTTTTAAATCTTTTTTTAAAGAAAACTAAAGGGATTGAAGGATGAAGCAACAGGCTGTAAATTTCCAATTGTTTTGACTTTGCATGGGGTTTTTTTTGGTATTCTTTATACCTGTTTTTGTGTTGTTTGGGGCCGCACGATGGACAGCTGGTTAGCACATCTACCTCAAAGTTCTGAGGTCCTGGTTTCAAATCTGGCCTCTCCTCTGTGGGGTTTGCACGTTCTCTTTTTGCCTGTGTCTTGTCAGGGTATTCCGGTTTCCTCCTACATTCCAACAAATATGCATGGTAGATTAATTGAAGAGTAGAAGTTGTGCATAAGTGTGATTGTGAGTGTGAATGGTTGTTTGTCTGCGATTGGCTGGCGAGCAGTTCAAGCTGTACCCTGCGTCTCGTTCAAAGTCACCTGTGATAGGTGCCAGCACATCCACAACCATAGTGAGAATTAGCAGTATAGAAATGGAAGGGTCCATGCATGTTATTCGTGTTCAATGTCTATTTTCTGTCTTAGACCAGAACTTTCTGAAACAAAAGACATTTTATCTCAATCAGAACTATTTAATCTAAAGCTAGAGATTTGGTTTTTGCAGTGTCTGTATATTCATGAACATTATCTGCAAATACTTGTATATCAATATCCTTAGTACATGTATCTGAAACACCCTTTTGTGTATGTGTGTTGTGTTCCCCCAGGCAAGATGCTGGTCCTGGGCTCCTTGTTCAACCTGGTGGAGCCTGTGCTGACGGTAGCTGCTGCTCTCAGCGTTCAGTCGCCGTTCCTGCGCAGCTCGCAGCACAATCCCGACTGCGCCACCGCCCGCCAACCGTTGCATTGCAACCAGGGAGACCCCTTTACACTGCTTAACACCTTCAACGCCTGGGTGGAAGTCAGTAAATAGAGAGATGGATGGATGGATGGATGAATGTACCTAATGAAGATGGTGATCTGTGATCTTAATAAAGTTGTCCTGTTGTCCCTGTTGTTTGTTGTGGATGTCCACAGGTGAAGGGCGAGAGAGGTGGCGGTTCCAGGAAGTGGTGTCGTCGGCGAGGCCTAGAGGAGCAGCGACTTTACGAGATGGTAAACCTGCGCAGACAATTCAAGGTAAATGTCATCTTTTACTACAGTGCCATGAAGAAATATTTTCCTGTTTTTTTTTTTTGTTTGTTTTTTTTTTTCATATTTATGACACCCAAGTATTTTGCATCATCAGACCAATTTTTGTGGGGCAACCCATGTCAATACAAAATGCAGTTTGTACTTGATAATATTCTTTATTCAGGTGAAAATAATCCAACCCTATCAGGCCTGATGTGAAAAAAATATTTGCACCCTGAACCTAATAGGTGATTGTAGCAGCAATAACTAAAATTAAGTCTATCGCTTTACTGTGGAGGAATTCCTATCTTTGTAGGATGGTTTTAACTCTGTCAAATCGAAGCGTTTTCAAGCAGAAATGGCCTGTTTAAGGTTTTACCAGAGTATCTCAACTGATTAAGTCTTAAGTCTGTCTAATAAAACTAAACTCAATCAGAGGTGATCAAAATGTTTTGGATCATTGTCCTGCTGTACAGATCAAGAGCGCTTGAGCCTTGGCCACAAATTTGATGGCCCGGCTTGCGCCTGCATTATTTTCTTGTAGTTATCAAGCTCTTGAAGAGTAAAGCAAATCCAGTAAACCACACTTCCACCACCATGTTTGACTTTTGGCATGATGATCTCCTTATCCAATGTATTGTTGCTTTCTTGCCAGATGGATCAGGCCTCGCATTTCCCAAAAGGTTCAACTTTTGTCTCACTAATCCACAGTATATTTCTCTCTAAGTATTGGGAATCATCAAAATGTTTTTGACAAATCTGAGATAAGGCTGTGTGTGTGTGGTGTGTGTGTGTGTGTGTGTGGTGTGTGTGTGTGTGCGTGTGCGTGTATGTGTGCGTGTATGTGTGTGTGTGTGTGCGTGTGCGTGTGTGTGCGTGCATGCATCGTGTGTGTGAATGTGTGTGCGTGCGTGTGTGGGTGTGTATGCGTGTATTTTTGTCACCAGTGTTTTTTTCCTTGGATCCCTCCCATGTCATTTTTGTCCAGCGCCTTATGTTTGAGTCACAAACACTTTGCTAAACTGAGGCCAGTGAAGTCTGCATCTTTAGATGTCATTCTGGATTATTTTTATAACTCCATTTTGTATTGCCTTTTTTGTCTAATTAAGCTTGGTTTTATGACATGAAACATTTAAGTGGGATAAATATGAGAAATCAGGTATGGTAGACAAATATTTGGTCTCTGTAACTATGCAGTGATCCATCAATGAATTCATCCACCCCTTCTGGTGAACAGGAGCTACTGAAGAGCCACGGCTTGCTGGAGGCGGAAGCCAATGACAACGACCACAGCGACCGGCAGCAGCGGCGTGAACGTCTGACGGAAAGGAGGAAGCTTCATCAGCTGAAGAGAGATCATGAGCAGCAGGAGGGCACCAAACGCAAAGTCCTCAGGATGGAAGAAGGCCAGGAAGGGGAGTTCTCCTCCGGATCCGATGCAGAGGAACTGGGACGAGGAAGGAGCAGGAAGAAGGACAAGGACAGAGCCAATGTGGACATTCAGGTCACAGACCTCCTCAAAAGGCACTCACTGACTCATACATGGTTTTCTATAGCGCTTGTCCTCATTAGTGTCACAGAGGCGCTGTAACTTATTTTAGATGGTTTTGGGTTAAATGCAAGATTCTACACCCTGAACTGGTTGCCAATAAATTGCAGGACACATAAAGACAAACAACCATTCACACTCACATGAGTCAATGAGTCATCCAAACAATTTATTGTCTTCATCGAACCTGACGTTCATGTTTTACTGGCCAGAAAAAAACATGCAGGCAAAGGGAGAACAGGGCTAGATCTGAGGTTCTGTTGCAGCACTACCCGTCCTGGTTGCTGGTCAATCATACATGCATACAATCACACTCCTTCGACTCTTCCTTTTTCTCAACTATCAGTGATACAGTGGTATGTCTTCTTACAAACGTCTCTAGTAATGAAAAATTCAGGTTACGAAAAAATATTTTCTCTAGTTATGAAGGAAAATTCAGGATAAAAAATATGCCCCCAAATTCCACTGAATGTAAACATTCTGTATGCTGGTTTGTGTGGCGCGATAGAGCTGTTGTCCCATTGGCTATCGCCATAGCATTTTCCTGGCATCCCATTGGCAAAGAGGGAGATCAACAGGGATGAGAATTTTCCGCCGATCGGCGGATTTCCAACTTTTTCAGACCAAAATGACCATTCTCGAGATAAGCGCAAATCCGTTGAGAAAATTTCAGGGGTGGTAGGGTATCGTATCGTGCGCCTGCCTCTCGGTGGTGGGCTCCGAGCTGCTAGTTCAGCTTAGTGCTAGCACAAGCACGACTATCATATGCCGTTCTAACTTGCTCAGTAGTGTAAATATTTGCATTTTGCGACATAAACATTAAAACTTGTTTACGGCAGATTACTCGATTGGACAACAGAGTTATACAGTATAACGATTCAATCGAGTTAGTGGTTAATCAAGTTTCACCATTGCCATGTACATGTGTTCTCGGTTCTCAGAAATCGCAGTGTGACTTGTTAGTTAGCCAAGTAATGGCGCATAAAACTTAGATAGCGCGAACTGAGCGACGGTGTGTTCAAAGTTTTACGATGGCGAAAGTGTTGGAAAAAAAGGGTGAAGAGGGCTTGGAATGGATTAGGCTTTTTACATGTAAATATCTTTGTACATCTTCTACTTACAAAAAATTCATGTTATGAAATGACTTCCAGAACAAATTAATTTCGTAAGTAGCGGTACCACTGTACTTGCTTGATAAAGTGGCCTCTGCATTACGCTTTATGGCATAGTCAGTCACGTTCACATTTTAGTCAAGCAAGCCCCAAGTCCTAAAATCACCGAATCAAATCTGGCTCGAATCAAATCATGTGACTCAACTCAGATCTCCCACGTTTAGATGTTTCATGCTTACAAGTACAAATAAGACTTTTGGAGATACAGTCCAGACGTCATTTGCTGGTTCCTCCAACAGGAAGTGAAGTTCAAGCTTCGCCACAACGTGTCAGAGCTGCAGGACGCTGTCAACATCAGTCAGGATTTGTCGTCCCGCCAGCAAGCTCTTCTCAAGCTTCTTCTCTGCCGTGGTCTCTACCCTCAGCTGGCTCTGCCCGATGAGCACAACGGCACCCGCAAGGATACCGAGCAGGTTGATACCTGCCATCTTACCTTGATATTGTTTATGAGTTGGCCTTCAAATATTTGTTTGACCTTTACCCTCAGGTGTTCCATACGAAAAATAAGCAGGGGATCGTGATTCATCCCACAAGTGTCTTTGCCAGCGATCCTGAGGTATTACATGTGAGGAACGATGCCCAAGATACGGGTAAGCCTCCCAAACAACCTCAATGGTGTAAATAGTCCACACCACCTCCTCAGCTTTTATTAACCATACAGAATATGTCTTTGGGAACATTTTTACATTCCTAGCCAACACACGAATGTACAAAGAACTTTACGTGTTTAATAATACTAGACTGTGTCCCAGTCAGTTCCATTTCCTTTTCGATGGTTTTTTGTTTGCATAGGAAAAAAATGGATGATTATAGATGTAAAAAATGTAAGATTCCTTTCTTTTTTGTTTTTGGGTTCTTGACAAAAAAGGACGAGACAGCAGCAAGCATCAGCTGCTTGCCTTCGTCACCTTGCTGGAGACCAACAGGCCATATTTGTCCAACTGTGTCCGTGTTCCTGCACTGCAGGTTCGTGCTCACTCTCACCATAATCGACCTGCCCAACAATAATGAAACAGGCTGATGTTTTTAGCATTATACTAATTATTGCTTTCTTGTTGTAATGGCGTACCCATAACGTAAACCGGGTGTCCTTAAAATAGTTGGTGGATGGTCGATGGTTGGTAGATTTTCCAAGGACCCCCTTCATAACAAAATATCCTCAAGTACCAAGATGCCGTAGCAAGTTGCCTACCTTCAAGAAAAAAGGCAGTTTACAATAACTTCTTTTTTTTTTTTTTTTTTACAAGAACCATTACGTTAGTTGGGATAGAAAGTCGTAATTTTACGATATATATTTGAAAATCTATACAAAAAAAAGATTACATTTTGGAACTAATGTGATGATCGTCAAATTTTTGTCAACAGGCTCTGTTGCTGGTGGCCAACTCACTGGACAGCAATGCCGATTGCTCCCGTCTGGTCGTGGATGGCTGGCTGGAACTTCAAGTGAAGGTGCCCGAGGAGGCTCTCAGGGCACTGTCCACAGCACTCAGCCTTCGGGCCGAGTGGGAGCGCCTCCTGCAAGCCCAGCTGGGGCTGAGTCCCACTGCCGAGGTCTCTCAGAAGTCCATGCAGAAGCTAAGTGAGCGCCTTGTCCGCTTTCTGCTTTATACTGAGGTACAGTATTCCCTCATAGATTCGCCTATTCACTTATTTCTATTTTCGAGCCTGTCCTCTGTTATTTGCTGATAAATTCACCTCCATGTGGCTTTCAGGCATATTTTTGTATGTTTTTTAATAAGATGCTAAGATGCCACAAGATAAGAAAGTAGAATTGCTGTGACAGTGTTGATTTTCAGGGAGGAGCTAAATTTAGCCTGGGTTGTTAACAGAAGTTCTAGAGAGTCTTCACTGCATTGTTTTCACTCTGCTGAAATCCAATCATCTTTATATTTATTTTGATGGGTAACATTGTAAGATGAGCATGAAATTGTAGAAAGGTGTTTTGGATTCACAGTTTGTTGTATTATGATGTAAATTTTTAATAGTGGTGCCTTGACGTGTGACTTAAATGAGTTCTGTGACCATGGGTTTATGTCAAAAGACTTGTAAAATGAATGGAAATGCCATTAATCTGTTCTATACCCCTGAGAGGCTTTATTGGCTCCTTTCAACACTTGGAATCAACATGTCCTCTCTGAAACATTCTCCCCAGTCGCCGTTGCTAAACTTTTACTGTACACACGAGCAACTACTTGTGTTGCATTTCTATCCCTTATGACTCTCGCTGTTCCACACCGCCTGCACGGTCACACACATTCATCAATGTTCCCTTCCAAGAGAAGCAAAGAGGCTTGATTTGATGGTGGAGGAGAGCCTTGTAGAAGCTTAAAGTTCACTCACGTGCACCATGATCGTAAACACGGTCCTTGAAAAAGAAAGTACACAAAGGTGTCCTCTTCCAATAAAGGCCTGTTTCATCCATGTTAAAAACTTGCTCCCGCCATCCCTCACAGATGAGGTTAGGAAATTTTTCCTCCGCATAACAATGAGCGGCACCATACAGAGGCACGCTTCTGATCTTTTTTTAAATTTTCGAACCAGCCTTCGCTGGCCTAAAAACCTCATCTTTGAGGGGGCGAATCACAATGCAGGGTCCAATATGGAGAAAATTGCCCTGTCCGGACCTCTGGAGCACATCCCAGTCGGTACAGCAGTGTCCGTGCCATTTTCTGCACAAAGTGATTGATTCCTCCCAGTGGATCCCTAAAAGGTAAAAGTGCCCACAGAGTTATCACTTCTTGGGCGTTGCGGAGGTAGCTTGCAAAGGGGCACAATGAAGAAGTTAGCGCAAACCCAATACAGTATGTATGGAAGACTGTCAACTGCGTGGATAAGACAATGCACAAAACAAGGAAATGGGTGGGACAAGGGAAGTTGCTGGGTGCGGCTTCGATGATGCACAGCAAATCACCTTACGGGATACAGCCCCTCGTCCTCTCATTGGTCGATGTCACACCGGGAATCAATCACTCGCCCTGTATCAATGCGTCTTTCTGCAATATGCAACCTAGCTGTATTTTTTCATGTTCATTTTTGTATTGTTATTTTTTTTAGTAAATAGCCTCCAAAGCACTGAAGCCACAAAATATGAGGCACGAAGTGGCGAGGGAAAAAAAGGGATACAACGGTGTCGTAATAAATCTCATGTAGTGTTGCTTGGGGCTAGCTGTGATAAGGCAAGATTTTAAGGCAGTAGTCTGAAATTGTTCCACTTAAGACCAAATGTGTCTTGAGATCTGAGCCAAGCATTGAGTGCTAATCGATCTCCTGAGCGAATCCTCCAAATCGATGGCGCTCGTCTTCTGCAGGCATATCTCCTTAACTTCTGTGATTTCTTTACCACATCTTGAAATTGTTTTAAACACTTGGTTGGCATTATTGTATTTTATTTTTGTATTTTTGTTAGTTCTTAGCCAGCGCACCTATGGTGTATTCCATCATATGCTTGATGAAGGCTGTGGTTGTTTCAAACACTCAATGTGTCATTATCTTTGTTTTATAGTTAAGTTTCCAAGTAAATTCCAACTGGTAGTAAGTTTCAAACCTCTTTTTTAATTCAATTTGATTTAATATTATTGAATTAGATCAGCCAAAGTGAGTGGAGCCTCCTGCCGCTATACAGCACCCATTTCCCAAATTGGGGGTCGCAATCCAAAGCAAAAACTCAGGCAATCGATGGCTAATATCTCGACCCACTCCTACATCGATTCACCACAATATTAGCCAGCGGTTCTCAGACTTTTTACACTAAGTACTACCGAAAAAAATGTGGGGCTCACCAAACACAATCATCACCAACATTTGAATACAGACAGTTGTTCTTAGTGTGTTTATATATAAAAAAATCTTATTTGTAAGTCACTGTACATCATGCACAGTTGGAAATTATGCTGCACTTAAATATAGTAAAATTGAAAAACTATTTAAACCAGGATTTTCACATTTCTCTTGGACTTGGACTCTGACACTAAACGTTCCGGGGGTGGGTGTCAGCTCCCTGCATTTGTTTCACAATTGGCGGCAAGACTTTGTCCTGGGACTCCATTTCTTGTCCCTCTGGAAGTCACGCTTTCCTTTTTCTACTCTTCAGATCAACTACAGTCTGCAGCGTCTCTCCGCTCTCAACACTCAGAACCTGTACATCGGACCTCAGGCCGCGTCAGAACTTTCCCTCGGTGTCGGTCTCACGCAGCTGTTTCCGAGCGCTGAGGCCAAGCCGGACCCCGTCAAGGGAGGCCTGCGCGTCACTAACTTTTTCACGTACAACTGTCTGACCGTAAGCAAGCTGAAGATTCTTTCACTTGGCCATATTGTGGCATCAGAACTGAAACAAAAGATCTTCCTGATTCATTTTTCATTCATTCATTTCAACTTACCGTAAGTGGTGCTTTGGTGTGATAATTAACAGAAGTAAACCTATATTTTACACTTTTATGAAAAGGTTACTTCGTTAGAACATAGCCGTCACAGCAATACATGTTTTATGATGGCGACCCTGGAACAGGTTATTCCTCTCTCTTTAATTTCCTACGAGGAAAAATTGTTTCAAAAATACAATTAGACGTTCGAGGTTCCAGTGCAAAAACAATAATGAAAGCAAATAGAGATCAAATATTATTTTCCACTGTTACTCAGGATTCCAGGGACCTGTATAGCGATTGCCTGCGTACATTCTGGAACTGTCCCAACTGTGACCTCTACATGCCTCTGACCCCTTTGGAGCGAATGCAGCATGAGACTACCTGCAGGCCAGCAGGAGAACAGTCAGTGCAGGATGAAGGTGGGCGGCCTCTCTTAAACAGATTGCTTGTTTAAAGGTCAAGTGTCATGTTATAAACGTTCTAAAATAGATATTGTAATGAAAAATACATATAACATTATTCACTTCAATGTCCATACGAAAAAATAAATATGAGCAGAGACCTCCTGAAAGGGGTTGTGTCAGGAAGGGCATTCAGCATAAAAATTGTGCCAAACAAATATGAGCGTGCATCTGAGATGTCACGCTGTGGCAACCCCTAACTGTTAGGGGTCGGGAACCTATGGCTCGTTAGGGGCTGACGGGACAAGCCGAAAGAAACTTACTTTTAGAGAGCACGTCACCCATGCACAAAGTTGTGGAAGTCTCATTTCACATCCAACTGGTAGCCATATCGCCTGCACCCTCTGTTCATCACATCACACAGCAACATTCAACTTTGAAAACACGCGGTGCCACCTACTATTGGACATGGAAGCTCTCTTCAAATAGAGATGAAAGTGGACTTTTGTGATAATTCCTGAAAGAACAAATCTGAGCACTAGGGGTTGCCGGGGCATGGCCCCCCGGGAAATTTTTGAAAAAAATGGATGGCTGTGATGCATTCTGACGATATCTGTGGACAAAATTCAGACAAAAATTGAAAGTAAAATTTCTAAGTCTTGACCAAAAAAAAATTGGGCAGAAGTTCCCCAAGGGCCAAGCCTAGACTTTTTTTGCCCCCCATCCCCTTATCCCTGGGATAGCACAAAATCACATTTGTCATTAAAATAACCTTAAAACGTGCCAGTTTATCTCAAGACAAATGAATTAAGTGAACTATTCAGTAAAACGACATCTAAAATTGTCCTTTTTCCCACATTATACATATTATAGTATAGATATAGAATATGCACTAATAGTATAATCAGTTGCCTTTAATATTTTGAGATGTATATACGCAGTCACTCGCATTTGAAAAATGTACGGGTGTGGTCAGTCATGCTCGCAAATAAAGTTGCGTGTGTGATTAGGGATGGCCCTAAAATAACTTAATGGCTTAATATAACATAACTATAAATTAAAAATAAAATAAACAAATACATAACTAAAATAGAAAACAAAATTTTAAAACTCAGAAATGATAATTTCCAATTCCAACTGATATTAGTAGAACATGATATAAAACAGTATATAAATTTGTCATCAATAAAAATTTTTGATCTGACAAACTATCTCAAGAAAAGTCAAATGCACTTGCCTGTCAATGAATAAACACGAACGGTCTATACTCGCAATGTTTTGAAAATGCTGAAAGTTTTGTTCAACATAATCGGCGTTCGAGGCAACAAGCTAGCGATACATGTTAAACAAACATTCCTGTCGGCAATCGTGACGTATTGTTGCGGGGGGGGGCACCACAGGACTTCCGTAAATAGGAGGCCAACTTGCTAGAACGCGCCTTTATGTGCATGCGCTCGACTTATTGGCCACACCTGAATCAAGCGACGAGGTGGATGATGGTCTTTTTTTTTTTTTTTTTTTTAACGCTGTCACACTGCCTCGCGATCAACGCAATGAGCACCCCGGTGTAACTGAATTTCCTTTGACATGGCTCATGATGTCCATGACTTTTGACGTAAATGCGCTCGCATTACGTGAAGCAGTTCTGAACATGCGCTTTTGCACATGTTCCGTACATGCTCAGTATGGTTAACTTGCAATTCCTGTTTCCGGGTGAATACCGGTTGGTTGGAGCAGGCTTGTTTAGTTAACAACGTTTATGAAATAAACACGTTAATTAATGTCAAGACCATAAGCAACGTCGGGAGGGTCGTTACTGTTACTAGTGTTAGTGCCTCAACGTGGCTACGCTCGTGAAAGCAAAACAAGGAACTCAAACGCATGTCCGTTCAATGTTGTCAACTAATATCCGGATTAATTTCAGGCAATTTTCCCTCAATTTTACGGAACAATTTTCATGAAAATTTAAAAATCCGGAATTCTGGGAAAATCCGAAGGACTTTCATCACTGTTCAAAGAAGCGAACATCTCACAATCGATTGAAGTCTCCGGGGCAATATTACCCAATCGTTTCGAGCCTTATTTGGATGATATGCGGATCACTTCTAACTAACAACAAACTCCCAGACAGTATATATGAGCCAGCCTGGCCGAAGCCATCCGCCGCGGACACAATCAAATCAAGTGACCGGGGCAATATTATCCTATCATTTCGTTTCGAGCCATATATGATGATGCGCGGATCACTTCTAACTAACAACAAACTCCCAGACAGTATGTATGAGCCAGCCCAGCCGAAGCTATGCCGCTCGTCCGAAGCCGTGCTCGGCGCCGACTGGTACATCAACACATTTAGCACCCCTGGCCTACGTGCACGGATCTTTTGTTACATTCTGAGAGGATTACGTCCCCATCTATTGTTTGTTTTTTTTTGTGTGTTTTTTTAGTAGTAGCTGTATGCACACCTACCTATCATTTGGAACCCATGACGCTCTCATTCTTTGCACCCGTGCAATCAATTTTTCACAACGAACCGGGTCTCTTGCAAACTTATAAAGGGTAAATCCATCCCAAGTGTTCGAACAATATCCAGCAATACAAAGAGCTGGCATTTTGGCTAACATGAAGGAACAAAGAGCTACCTTCCAGCAGGTAAAACTAGTAGAAACATACAAGGCTGCTTGAGTGGGCGTTTTCTATTAACATCACTTCCTGCTTCTTCTTGAAAACAAATCCCTCGAGAGGATTTTCATGGCGGCAGTGACAAAAAGCCATATACGTTAAAATCATGTTGCGTGGTGAAAAAACGGATGGGTCCATTCCGCCTGCCTTTTTTCATTAATATACTAAAAATCATGCATTTCATGACAGTGGCACTTTAAGCACAAAACTAACTCTAGTGCACCAGACATTATTGCGTGCTTCCCTGTTAGTATCTAGTGAGTACTCAATGGTAATGTGGTTCACACGCTTTGATATCTGGGGCATTAGACTCTGATGTCCATACTGTCTGTTGCATTAGTAGTTTGTGTGCATATTTGGTGAGCACATTTTAGCATCTAGTTCGTTAGTATCAGATTTAGCAGTATCAGATTGAGAAGTATGTGAAATGCAATATAATCTGGTGTGTTAGTATCTAGTGCATATTTTGTTGGAGTCCGATAGATATGCAATAGTATTTAATGTGCACCCGTTTGTATAAGGTGTCCACAAGATACTTGGATTCCTTTAAAAATTACTTTTTTTTTTTTTTGGGACATAGGGGCAGATGTCGTCAAGCCGCGCTCGTCCTCCAGTCTGTGCCGAGTCTACCACTGTGACATTTGTGACCAAGACTTGACGCTCACATCAACGGAGATCCTCAAGCACAAAAGGCAGCATATGTACTCTTAAGTAACTATTTAACATATTGCTTGTCTTTAAAAATCAGTCACGGTTTCAAGTGCGGCGAAGAAATGAACTTCAAGCAAGAGAGGAGCATTTAAAATATAGAGTGAGGGTTTAATAATGATACAAACCCACGATATGTAACACCTCAAAGCAGCACATTGGCACAAAGTCAGAAGACAGCACGAAAGATTTAAAAAAAAAAAACCTGCTTCAAAGGAGAAAAAAAACCCTCAAAAGAATCTGAATAAATCTCATTCAATAAATAAAACAGGTCATATCTCATCAATTACTTTGAAAATAATAGTTATACTAAATACTTTTGGAAATATGCACATTGGCAGAAATGAAAGAAGATAAATGGTACTGAATACAGAGTTACTCAGGTAAATCATAAGGTATTGATTAATCAAATCAAAAGGCACATTTATTAAGATGTAAGAACGGGCAGCCTGCGAGAGTGTGGACGGGAACGCCATCTGTGCGTGTGAAGCGGAAGTAACAAACGTGTTTGTGTGCGTTTGTGCACGATGGCTTCTTTTTACGGCTTTGGTCCATCTGCGTCTTCAAGTCAACCAGTGGACGTGTGTGCATGTCGTGTGGACGAGGACTGGGAATGCCTGTCTACGTTCTTGGGGTTGATTCACTCACAAAACCCAGAAAGATCCAACGGTGGGCCACAACCACAATCATTTGGATTAGACCAAAATGTGGCTGCAATCCATTTTGGTCAGGAGACAGAACTTTCTGAAACCATCTGAGGTTTCTGTTTTCATTGCCAAGACTTTGCAGCTGCAAAGGAGATTGAAGAAGAAGAAGAAATGCACAGTGGCTATATTTAAGTGACTGACCGCATTTATGAATTTTACTGACATTGTCAGTACTTTTTCACGCCCAGACAAAATAGGAGGACCAACTTTCATGCTTGGGGGCTCACTGTCCTGTGTTTAAGGCAGGGGGTTTCAAACCTTGTGTGCACCCCCAACCACCACCAACACTGTACAAGGGAGAATTTTTCCAAGGATGACCTAATTCCAATTACACATAACTACCAGTTGTCAAAAGTTGTCATGTTATCAGAATAAAGTCATTTTTCATGAAATCTTTTCAACACACACATTGTGCTGGCCCTTCTGTTCCGTCTATAAAGTGTTTCATTACCGTTTGCATCTGATCCGGTTTTAATTATAAAGGGTCCAAGACATTCCGCACCACAATGTCTCACCGTCCCCCTTTTCAGTCCCGTATTGTGGAAATTGGGATTTCGTCTATATACAGGTGCATCTCGATAGATTAGAAAATAGTGGAAAACTTAATTGCAGAAGTTTAATTTCAAAAGTGAAACTCATTAAAGTAAAATGTTTCATTTAGGATTTTCTTTTTTGTAGTTTTGCAGTGATGCCTCAAATTTACCATCTAGAGAAATTAGAAGAACAAATCTATTTGATCCAGAAATTAGGTGGGAATTTGCTCTCTGAAAAGTATTTTCCCATGCGTTCAATTAGTCTTTCATTTTTTTTGCAATTGAACTACTGAAATAGATTTTAACCTGATATTCAAATTTATTTAGATGGATATGTGAGCAGAAATCATAGAAAATAAACTGCCATGCAGCTAGAATAGCGATGGCATCAGCCAAAGTTCATGGCGATTCAAATAGATGAAATGAAAAGCTACAGTGGAACTCATATTCATTTTTTTTTCCTAGACTGTTGGCAAACCAAAGCACCTTTGCACCTAAAATGAATGGAAAAGCCTCAGAATCAAGTTTACCTTTGTTCTCAAGAATAATATAGAGCTGAAGCACCAGATTATAAGATTTACCTGCCCATCTGATCCATTCCAATTTGGTGGAATTAAGGCTATATTTAGATAGGTGGAAGTATTAAGTTGCAGTCCCTTTTTCTTTTTTTTTTTGTAATCAAGCTCCAGCACGTCTGTGCATTCATTTTTTTTAAAATTGTTTTTCAATTTAATATGTTAAAAAAAAAAAGTTATCTCATGAATATAGCCAGTGTCCGCTCAGGACGACTTATGTGTAACATGGCGATTAAAAAAAAAAAAAAAAAAAAAAACACATGAGCACAGGGGTTTCAAGTAGCAGCTTGTATGGCTCTACGTTTTCGGGAAGTTGTCATTTGCTCCTCACCAGGCCATTTAGTTTGATACATCTGTAGAAGTGGATGCGATCGAAATACATAAATACTAAGACTGTCGTTCAGTAGCCAGTTACAGCACTATTTCCAACTCATGATTTATTTCCTGCAAATAATGTAATCTGTTTGTTTCTATCTACGCTAGTGATGTGTAGTGGCAGGGAGAACAATTAAATGGTAACTCCACTAGTTGGCGTAGGTCCACTTAATCTGTCTTTCCACTTGTTGCCATTCATACAACAGAGTGATTAATAGCTTTGTGTTCAATTGTGTTTCACAATGAGTACATTTGTCAGTAAATTGAAATGAGGCCAGCTTTATTTTAGTATAAAGAAGTCGCTTTCATTTGTGAATTCATCTATTTTATGGTTTTCTGTCTTTTCTGTTATTTGCTTAAAAACTATGCTCAGGCCATCACAATAAAAGTATTACTTTGGTGCCCTCTTGTCGCATTTTGCTGCAAAGGGACTATGTTGAAGTGAAATGAGGACTTTAATTTCAACAAAAGTGCTTTGCTTCCACTTTGTGGCCTCTTTAAAATCTTCCTGGGGGCGGGGGGTAAGTTGCTCTTGGAGCTTCGCTATTCATGGCAGGGCTGGGTCGTTATCCCTCCCAAATAGGTTGTACTTTTGGACATTTTTTGTTTAGTGAGGTGCTGTGAGATTTATCTCGTCGTGTAAAATGTGTGCCTTGGCTCAATGGAGTTCTTGTATCAGATCTCATTTGATTCTCTGGCCGTAGCTAAGTCTTCATATTGGTCACAACAACACAGGACAGTAGTCAGTTACCACACTTTTCCCCTAACATGACGTACAAAAATACTCTTTTAATACATTGTTCATTGCACTATTTTTTTTTTTTTTTTAATCTTTTGGGTGGACGTGTTGACTCATCCGTGGATCAGGTTAGTTAGGTTTCTTTGGGGCACGGTGGCGAGGTGATGGGAAGATGTGTTTTCTTTATTGTCATTACAGTGACGCATGGCGTTCCGTCCAGTGGTAGTCATTGTAACTGCCCCCTTACTAATAACTGACCTCATACGTTTGTCAAAATACATTTTTCCCAAGGCTTTGTCTCTCGTATTTTTTTTTCTCACCATGAGGTAAAGTCGGAGGTAAAGGGCAACGTCTGTCGTACGACACGGGCTAACACCGAACCCCTCGAGGACCTGTTGTTTGTTTGTGCCACTGGGGGGAGGACTCATCATCACATTAAATAAATATGAATCAATTACAGACACTCCCCTACTTGGGAACATTTTGGACACACTTCCACAAGTCAGGATTTAAAGTTTGGCAGCTTCAGTTTGGCGCCACATTTTGCCACAACCCCTGCAAGGCAGCACTGAAATCAATTGGAAGATATGCAGTGTAGTGAAGATGATGGCGGAGGCATTTTCTCTTTTGGAGGGTGGTCTACATGTAGTTGAGCATCAGGACCCCTGTGGAGAGGTTTTTCTTGAAGACTGCTACCCATTTACAATGAGAAGCATGAGAGTGGTGGAAATTTCCTTGAATCATTTCTTCAGACAAATGTATTATACCTCAAAATGTAGGACCCCCACCCACGGCCATCTTGTGGCATTTTTGCATTTGTTTCACTATTGGCGGCATCTTGTGGCGTCAACCACAGCGGCTGAAATCATTATTTAGCACGTCAGTATTTTTCTAATTAAATATATTTGCAAAAGTAATCTTGATCTGGACATTTCCCCAGATGTTGCGAACAACTCAAGTAATCCAAAGAAAGTAGGAAAAAACTTCAGAAATTAGGTTGTGTGTAATCGTGTGAAATGACCCAGGGAAAAAATATGAAACATAACTGGTCTCTATTTAATATTTTGTACAAAAGCCTTTGTTTGCAATGACAGCTTCATGAAGCGTCCGGTATGGAGAAACTGGTTACCTGAATTGGTGTGGTGTGTTTTTGGGCCCATTCCTCCACAGAAGCAGTCCTCAAATCTTGAAGGTTCTGTGGGCTTCTTTTATGGACCACAGGTTTCAGTTTTTAACATAGTTTTTCAACTGGATTCAAGTGAGGGGATTGGCTTGGTCATTCTCCCAGCTTGTTTTTGAAACCACTTGAGAGAATCCTTGGCTGGATCATTACCCTTCAGAAATGTTCACTACTGTTTCATTTTCATCCTCCCGGATGGAAGGAGATTTTTGTCAAGTATGTTGCAGTACATTTGCCCATTCATCTTCCCTTAAATCATGGGAAGTATACCAGTTGCATTTGATGAAAAGCAGCCCCACACGATCACGTTTCCACCGCCGAACGTCACTGTAGGAATGGCATTTTTCGGGTGATCTGCAGTGCCGTTTCTCCTCCAAACATCGTGGTCACTCTGGCTTCCAAATAATTCACCTCACCCAACCAGATGATCTTCTCCCAGTATTTAACTGGCTTGTCCAAATGTTGTTCAGAAAACTTCAAATGAGTTTCACTTGCTTTTTCCAGCAATGGGGTCTTGTGTAGCAAGCGTGCATACAGCCCGTGCCAACAGAGTACATTTCTCACGGTATTGTTTTCCTTGTGACAGCAGTACCTGCTACATCGAGGTCTTTTTTTGAAGTTTTCCACAGGTGGTCCTTGGCTCTTGGACATCTCTTCTGATTATTCTTTGCACTGCTCTGTCAGAAATCTTATGAGGAGCACCTGATCAAGGCACTCGATGGTGTTATGATTGGCTTTCCACTTATGCGTAACGGAACCAACTGTGGTCAAAGCAATGTTCGGAACCTATGGCATTGTTCTGTTTTGCAACAATCAGTTTGCGTTGGTCTCAAGGCAGCTCTCTACTCTTCCTTTTCATGAGACGTGTCTTTATCCACTCTTTGGCAAAGAGAGCTTTTTGTAGGCCATGAGTTAAGACTGAACCAGAAGATATTCAATTCCACTGAACAGTGGCTGAATTGCTATTGGATTACTGATAGATTTGAGGTGTTTTCTTGGGTCTCTGCCTTTTTGGATTTCTCTTTATTCCCATGTTCAATACTTTCACCCTGTGTCATTTTACATTTTGGCCCACAACCTAATTTCTGATCTTGTTTTTTCTACCTTCTTTGTATGTAGAGATTACTTGAGTTGTACCCAACATCTGGTGAAATGTTTAGATCAATAGTACCTTTGGAAGTGCGGTGACGAGTTAAATACTCATTTCAGCCGCTGTATGTTGAAGTGAAATCGTGTCGTTCTCATTACATTTTGTGACATTGTGAGAATTTTGCAGTGCACGCCCTAATACCAATGAAGTTGGGACATTGTGCAAAAACTATTTAAAAATAAATTTGTGGTTTGCAAATCCTTTTCAACCTATAGTGCCATCAAAAAAGTATTGGCCTCCTTCTCAAATTCGTATATTTTTGCAGTTTGTTTAAGATGACCCAAAAAAAAATGTAACTATAAGACAAATATAACCCATGTGAACTTGAAATGCTTTTTCTTTTTTAATGATTTATTCAGGAAAAAAAATTTGAAGTTACCTGGGCCTGTGTGGAAAAAGTCATTCCCTCCCGAAACCTAACAAATTGAGATATTTTGGCCCACGCTTCCTTGCAGAATTGTTGAATTTAGCAAAAATGAAGGGTTGCCAAGCATTAATGGATTTTTTCAGGTCATGTCGCTGCATCTCAATTGGATTAAAGTTTGGAGTTCAACTAAGCTACTCCAAAACCTTAATTTATCTATTTTTAAGGCTATTCAGAGGTTGACTTGCTGGTGTGTTTTGGGTCGTTATCCTGCTCCAGAACCAAAGAATTCTTTAGCTTGAGGTCACAAACTTAGGGGTGGGCATTCTGCTTCAGGATTTTCTATTAGAGAGGAGAATTCATAGCTCCATCAATCACAGCATGTTGTCCAGGCCCTGAAGAAGAAAAGCAGCCCATTACCGTCAGACTGCAACCGGCATGTTTGACTGTTGGCATGTTGTTGTTTTAATGAAATGCTGTGCTATGTTTTCGCCACATGGAACGAAAGACACACATTCCAAAAATCTCAACGTTGATCGGGGCAGTCCATCTAATACTCTCCCAAAGCTTTTTGGAATAACTGATGTTTTTTTTAAGGTCAGCAGTGATATTCACCTCGGAACTCTGCTATGGATGCCATTTTTGCCCAATCTCTTCCTTATTGTTATGTCGTAAATGCGAACCTTATATGAGGCAAGGGAGGCCAGCAGTACTTTAGAAGTTGTCCTGACTTCCTTTGCGGCCTCCTGAATGAGGTACCACGTTTCTCTTGGCGTAATCTTTGTAGGCCGGCCATTCCTGTGAAGGTTCACAAATGTTTCATGTTTTCCCCATGTAAGGAAAATGGCTCCCACTGTGGTTCGCTGCAATCCTGAAGCCTTTGAAATGTCTATTTTGTGGAATGTTTGTTTCAGGTTATAGTAAATTACTATATTTCTCGACTGCTGTCGAATTTCCTTGTTTCTTTTCTTTTTTTTTTTTTTTGCAGCTTTTTTAAAATATTTTTTCTGGCTTTATTCTTTGGGGACAGATTCTGTTTGAGTGATTTCTTGACTGAACAGGTGTGGAGATAATCACCTTGGATGTGATTGGTGAAAACTGACCACAAATTGATTCCCCATAATAATTGCATGATTTAACAAGGGTGGTAATTCCTTTTTTTTTTTTCCCACAGGGCAAAGTAACTTTCAAGTTTGTTTTCTTCATGAATGAAATTGGCATTTAAAAATCTGCATTTTGCGTTCACTTGGGTTATATTTGTCTGATATTTACTGTACATTTTTTGATGATCCTAATCAAAATGGGGAAACCTTACAAAAATAAAATAATTTGAAAAGGGGCCCAATTCATTTTGTATTCAATTGACCACTTGACAACCTATTGACTGTTCAAACTGATCCTTTTTTTTTTTCAAGTGTTTAACTTATTTTGAATTCGATACCTGCAACACATTGCAAAAAAGATGGGACAGGGGGATGTTTACCACTGTGTGGCATCACCTGTCCTTTTTACCAGCATTGAATCAATCCTTGGGAACTGTCAACACTAATTGCTGAACCTTTTTACAGTATTTGAAATTATTTTCCATTGTTGCTTGACTTGTTTAACAGTCCGGGGTCTGTCGTCGTATTTTGTACTTCATAATGCACCGGAAATGTTCAATGGGAAACGGGTCTGGACTAATGACAGGTAACTCAAGTATTGATATTCTGTTGGAGTGTTACTTACTGAAAATATTATTTCTTTGTAGTGTACTCAACAGAATGTAGGTTGGAAGGATTTGGAAATCATTGCATTTTCCAAGATGTCCCAGCTTCATTCATATGCCTTGCCTCAAGAAAGGTTGACAAACACTGTGACTTAAGTTTTAAAGAGGCGTTACCGAATGCGTAGTGACAATATCATAATTGCGTGTTACATAAATTGGGGAGTGTCTGTAAAGTGTTTTGGGTTTTTTTTCGTTTTTTTCCTTTCTAATCAGACATTTCAAAACAACATACATATCATCATTACCAACCCTCATCCCTCATTCTTGCGTTAAGTCTCAGGGTCACCAACTGGATGTCGGCTTGGATCCACAATGAAAGGCTCCGTGAAAGGTGGTCGCGTGTGAGACACCCCCCCCCCCCAGTCTGAGAAGGCCCCCCGGGTTGAAAAGAGAAAAAAAAAGCGGAATGCAGTGGAAGGCTGTGGGGGGGGGGCTTCGGAAAATGAAATGGGGGCCCACGTCGGGGTGCCCCTTTCGCTTCTTTCCCGGAGCCCGGTCTCATCGGACCGCCTTGTGCTTTCCCCCGCAGCAGCCGCACCGCTCGCCGCAACGCAGGCAAGCGCGCAAAGGCAGGTAGCAGCACATGCAGGGCACGAAGAGCGACAGGGCCACGAGGGCCAGCCAACGAGCACAGCATAGGGGGTGCAGATGTCCCCCCATGGAGTCGTCACACGAGCACGGCTCCCAGAACTCGCCCTCGGAGTCCGACATGCAGTGGTAGAGCAGGCTCTCGGCGCACCACACGCATGTCCACTGGCGCAGGCAGTGCAGGGCCGGGTCCGGGGCATCCCTGCAACGGCCTCGGCCGTTCTCCGAGGCGCTGAACACCGAACGGCAGTACACGCAGCGGGAAGAGCACGACGACGATCCCTGCGGGCACAGACTGTCGTCATCGGGGTAGATGGCACCCGTGTCCCCGCAGGTCCCGCCGCCCCTCTTACGAGTCCGCGAGCGGGGTGTGGCCAGGGAGGTGTGTATGCAGCAGGGTGAAGGGGAGCCTTTGCCGGTCTCTTGGGGGGAGCCGGCCCCTGAGGACACGCCGGACACAACGTTGGGGATGGACATGCAGGTGGGTGAGGATGAGGACAGACGCTGGGCCGCCTTGCTGTCCAGACTCACCGTAACATCGCAGCCCCCCGTGCCCACCCCGGACATCTCCTTCTCAAACCGGACCCCGCAGAGCTCTGATTTGTCCTGGAGGCTCCCCCTGCTACCTACGACGACGCCTCCGGTCAGCCCCCCAACCATAGTCCTAGTCCTAGTCATAGTCATAGTGGAACTTCCTTGTCGATAGTCCCCATATTTTCTGGACCCCCGCAGGTCCTTGCACGGATCCACGCTGCGTAGGTCCCCCTCCTCCAGCAGGGAAATGGTTGGCGAAAGGGGGGACAAGGGCGACGAGGCCGGGGGGCCTGCGGGTGGGGACGGCAGAGCGGCGGGCTGAGGCGGCGGTGACGGGGCACTCAAGGCGGCGGTCATTGGCGAGACCTGGTGTTGTCCCGGCCTGGCGTGGATCTGCAGAGACGGCGTTGAGTTACAGAGTCAGGAAGAGAACAGGCCGCCCGCCGCTGTCGCAATTTCGTATCATGTCTCGAATGGGATCAGATTTCACCTGAACAGAGGTCACATTCATCTTCATTTCATATCCTGCACGACCGCAACAAAGGTGTAGAGTTACTCCATTTACCCTTCTTCCCCCTTTCATGCTCTCCACCCTTTTTCTATGCCCCAAGATTTACAGATCAGATCAATCCTTACCATAGTAATTTTTTTACACCTTTTTCCAAGCACCAACATCTACCGAGACGAAAGATTTCCAAACCTTCAGCGAGAAATTCCAAGGACCCCTCATAGTCCTTATGCCAATTAGACATAACTATCACTCCGAAGTTATGTTATAACGTCCTTTATGGCCTATTTACGATGAACAAATTCAAACAAATTCCATTAAATTCAACTCGGTACTTAGCCATCATCGCGAACTGACGATTACCTGATCTGATTATGATATCAGTGCACCAATAAAACAAACACGCTAAACCAATCTGTCTTCCCTAATCTGTTTAACTCCTCCATGTATAGATGGTTAGAGAGAGATGATAATAATTTATTGCAAATGATTTTTTGTACCCATTAAATTATGCTTCTGGGACCCCATTTTGTGAAGTACTACCCTTGCATCCCTGCACCGGAAACACGCCAGATAAGGATTCACGTTTCTGAACACACGAGAGGACCTGACACTCAAAGCTTTCTGTGCTACCTGGGCAGGCGTCTGTGTGGCGCCACCAGATGTAAACGCAAAGTCTTCGGTCCGCACGAAGCAGGTGGAGGACGACTCGCTGGTGACGATGGTGACGGGCTTGGGAAGCATCTCCTTCCTGCTGTTGGATGATGACTCGCTGCCTGTATGGGACTAGCAGAGGTTACACATCATCCCGTGATTCAACACTAAAAACTCTCGTTATTGTGGCTAAAATCACCAAAAGTACAAAGGTGGACCAGGTACAAACAGTTCCATTCAAGTCCGGTCTAGTGTACATTAGCATGGACTGTATTTTAGTGGGCCTCTTTTTCATTCCATTCATTTACAATTTGACAATAGCTTTTTGATGTGAAAAAGTTAGACCATTTACCTTGGAAGTTTTACTTTGACCTACAGTGAAGTAAATAAGTATTTGAACACCCTTCTACATTGCAAGTTCTCTCTATTTGAAATCAAGGAGGGGTCTGAAATTTTCATCGTAGCTGCATGTCCACTGTGAGAGAGATCATCATCATCTTCTTCTTTTTCTTTCGGGTTGTCCCATTAGGGGTTGTCGCAGCATGTAATCTTTTTCCATTTAAGCCTATCTCCTACATCATCCTCTCTCACACCCACTGTCCTCATGTCCTCCCTCACAACATCCATCATCCTTTTCTTTTGGTCTTCCTCTCTCTCTTTTGTCTGGCAGCTACCATCCTCAGCACCCTTCTGCCAACATACTCATCTCTCGCCTCTGAACATGCCCAAACCATCGAAGTCTGTTCTCTCTCACCTTGTCTCCAAAACATCTAACTTTGGCTGTCCCTCTAATGACCTCATTTCTAATCCTATCCAACCTGTTCACACCAAGCGAGAACCTCAAAATCATCATTTCTGCTACCTCAAGTTCTGCTTCCTGTTGTTTCTTCAGGGCCACCGTCTCTAATCTGTAATCGTGAGGTGCATAAAGACACCTCTCCACCCCTTACAATCAGTATGACTCAAACTTGTAATATGGCCAAGACAAAAGTGCGGTCCAAAGACACCAGAGACAAAATTGTACAACTCCACACGGCTGGAAAGGGCTACAGAGAAATTGCCAAGCAGCTTGGTGAAAAAAGGTCCACTGTTGGAGCAATCATTAGAACATGGAAGACGGTCAATCTCAATCGGAGTGGAGCCCCATGCAAAATATCTCCTCGTGGGGTCTCAATGATCCTTAGAAAGGTGAGGAATCAGCCCAGGACTACACGGCAGGACTTGGTCAATGACCTGAAAAGAGCTGTTTCCAAGGTGACTGTTGGTAATACAAGACATTATGGTTTGAAATCATGCATGCAACAGAAGGTTCCCCTGCTTGAATCAGCACATGTCAAGACCCGTCTTAAGTTGGCCAATGACCATTTGGATGATACAGACGAGTCATGGAAGAAGGTTTTGTGGTCAGATGAGACCAAAATGGAACTTTTTGGTCATAATTCCACTAACCGTGTTTGGAGGAAGACGAATGATGAGTTCCATCCAAAGATCACCATCCTACTGTGAAGCATGGGGGTAGTAGCATCATGCTTCGGAGGTGTTTTTGTGCACGTGGGACAGGACGACTGCACTGTATTAAGGAGAGGATTGCCGCAGCCATGTATTGTGAGATTTTGGGGAACAACCTCTTTCCCTCAGTCAGAGCATTGAAGATGGGTCATGGCTGGGTCTTTCAACATGACAATGACCCAAAGCACATAGCCAGGAAAACCAAGGAGGGCTCCGTAAGAAGCATATCAAGGTTCTGGCGTGGCCTAGCCAGTCTCTAGACCTAAACCCAATACAAAATCTTTGGAGGGAGCTGAAACTCCGTGTTTCTCAGCGACAGCCCAGAAACCTGTCTAATCTCGAGAGGATCTGTGTGGAGGAGTGGGTCAAAATCCCTCCTGCAGTGTATGCAAACCTGGTGAACAACTTCAACTATACTAACTAAACTATAAACTATAATTATAAATATAAACTATAAGTTTGACCTTTGTAATTGTAAACAAAGGCTACAGTACCAAATATTAACATTGGTTTTTCTCAGGTGTTCAAATACTTATTTGCATTTGTATCACACAAATAAATTGTTAAAAAAAAATCATACAATGTGATTTTTGAATTTTTCTTTTTAGATTATCTCTCTCACAGTGGACATGCACCGACGATGGAAATTTCAGACCCCTCCATTATTTCTAAGTGGGAGAACTTGCAATATAGCAGGGTGTTTAAATACTTATTTTCTTCACTGTAGCTTGGGAGTTTTACTTGTTCAGGGAGGGTTGTACTTTACTTGACATTGACAAAGCCGTACCTTCAAGTGTTCTCGTGTTTTACCATTTTAGCAACATACCGGTGCTATTTGGGTACACAAAGAAGGACGTGGCACCTGAAAGGACTCCTGTTCAGAACATGTACCAAAATCCTCTGGGATGCTACTCACAGCTTGCCCATCGTCCTCGGTGTCCGCCTCCTCCGGCGTGGACGACGAGGGCGAGTCCGAGCCTGAAACACATCAGAGACACGGTTGAACTAACGATGAAGTCCAAGAATGATAATCAACAACAGCAGGTTTGGGGGGAAAAAAGTGACCTATTTATTATTAACCAATGGATAACAAAAAGTAACTTTAAAAATAGAAAGGTAATACAATTGACTTAAATACAATTGAAAATACGATTAGCTGGTGACCAGTTCAGGGTGTAGCATGCCTCTGACCCCAAGATAGTACAACCGTCACCCTTGCGAGGATAGGTGGATTGGAAAATGGATGGAGGGATATTAGAAAAATCCTGGAAAAATAACTTCAATAAAATCAATATTCAAATATTGAAATTGCAATCTTGTAACTGATTAACTTAAACATGAGCATATTCTACAATTGAATAGATTAAATTAGGAACGGCAAGACGGGCGACTCGTGAGCACATCGGCTTCACGGTTCTGAGGACCCGGGTTCAAACCCCCCCCCCCCCCCAGCCCCACCCCCACGGCCACTCGTGGAATTTGCCGTTCCTGTTGTGCGTTTTTAACCTTAGAGGGGGAATGTGGTACACGCAATTCCATACACACTGGCAGTAACAAAGAAATTACAAGTCATAATTGATTATCTTGTGTTTTAGAGTTTGAAGAATATATGACAGAGACGTTGGTTTTGGGAAATGTGTTTTTCTTTTATCGCGTGTTAGCGTTGAGCTAGCAATTTGGGTGAACGAAAAGGAAGAAACAAAGCTCGTGATGTAGCGGAGCATTTCATTTGATGTTATTCTTTTCTCAGCTGTGTTGGGCTTTGCAGTCATTTTCAGCTGGAATGTCAATAATGAACTTTAAGCATGTAACATCCACTCTTACTTCTTACTACTATACTATGCAGCACTTTAGCAACCTGTTGTGATTAGGTGGGCGCCGCCCCATAGAGGTGCTGAGGCGCGCACGGAGCGGACTGCGGGGTCACACGCCTACCTCGGTCCAGCTTGTCGATGACTGCCTGCAGACCCTTCTCGAAGGAGCTGGCGTCGGCTGGACTCTGGAAGGTGAGGCCGAACTTGCGCTCGTCCACCCGCCAGTGATGAAAGAAGGGGGTCACCTTGTTGTAGACCAGGCCCCTTTGCACAGCGCACTCCAGCATCGGCTAAACAAACACACACACAAGCTATGAAAACGAGTCTTTGTGGACTCTCAGTCTTGGATTCAAAGACTATGAAATAATTGACCCCTGTGTACAGGGCACTTAACCACGCCTCCTGAAGTGACGTCACGCCACGTGAGTTGACGTAAGACAAACAGTAAAAATGGCAAATACAATACAATACATTCTGAACTGAGAGAGACGGCATGCTTCTGATTTCATTCAATCATTCACACGTAGCAATGTTATGCTAGCGCAGAACGTCTCATTCATTCATACGAGACGTGTATTAAAAATCAAATTTAGGGCATATCTTCGTGCAAACACATTCTGGTTAAGCTTCGGCCGCGAGCCACCAAGAAATCAATACGTTTGTGCAGTCCGATCATCGCTAAATATCGCTCAACAAAGAATAAGTGTGTCAATCGTTCACACGCAGCAGTGTTATGCTAGCGGAGAACGTCTCATTCATTTATACGAGACATGTATTGAAAATCAAATATAGGGCATACCTTCGTGCAAACATCTGTTCCGGTTGATATTAGATGGATTTAGTTGATGATGCGGTCTTCCACAAAGTTTGATCCATAGAAGGCATTTTTCGTACTGGGTCTTCGGTTTTGGAAAGGGTACGAATCGAACTCCACCAACTAGCCTTTCAGGATACCTGTCGTCACTATTATAAAGTCCGTGACTACACCTCTTAACCATATCTATTGTTAAAGAACCCAAATACGCGATAAAACGCTAACTAAACTTATACTGGCCCATGCAATGTTGTCTGAGAAAATGGCGGGAGCAAAAACGGGCTTTGGCTTATGCAGATCTCTGGCCTCTGATTGGTCAGTGACGCGGATTGCGCAATATCCACGGAGGGGTCAATTGTATTTACATTCTCTCGTGCATGATTTCATACAATACTGTGCTATTTTGCGGTTTAGTCACGGGATGAGCTGAACTCTCAGGTGTAAGCGAAGAATCCTTCTGGACTGGACTTAAAGGTCTGAACCGACCAAGGGCGAGTCCAGTCGCTCCCATTCACCCTTTGGGGAAAATGCATGAGAATAAGAAGAAGCGCTCACCGCTCGGTCGCGCAGCCTCTCCCCGCGTATGACGTATTCCCTCCACTTGTGGCTCCGCCCCTTGCATATGACCACGTGACTGAGGCCGCCGCCGCCCAGTTGGACCCAGCCGCCGCTGGAGTCGTCACGTGTCATCACCACGGCGCGAACGCGCACGCTGGAGGAGGCGGGAAAAAGACAACATGGGAGCGTGAACGCGCGCCTGTGTTGGGCATCACTGCGTCGTCGTGACTTGTGGCCATTTTGTGCCGCTGTTAAAATGTGGCGTCGGTCGGAGGTACTCGTGCACTCTAATTGAGGACAAGTAGTACTCAGTCCTCATTCAACTTGCGTGCTTCTGTAAACGGGGAAAAGTACTGACTTGGGTTAATGTACTTCAGTGAAAATGTCCACGGTGTACGACTCCAACCTATTTTGACAAAGTCAGGAGTTGAGAGTACAGTACAGTACAGGTATCTCTTTTCTTAAGCAAAACATACCAGAAAAAGCTCCTTCAGTGCAGTATTTTGAGTCTGCTTGTCAGTACGCAGCCATGATATTGTTTTTTAAGATGAGTGCATTTTTCAAAAGGAGATACTGCTTTTCTACCGACCCTCAAGTTGCATTGCGGGATACATTGAGAGCACTAAATAGTGCGGGCTTGGGCTGTAGCCCGTGTTGTCACTCGTTCCTCATTTTCATAGAGTGGACTATATAGTACACTTGGAAACTGTATGACAAAAGCCCACGAGAGATGTGAGAAGTCATTTGGCCAATTATTTGCTTGGACTTGCGTGCAAAACTTTGTGACCTGAGCGCTGTGAACTCAACTCACTTGTAGTGTAGCAGATAAGTCAGCAATTCTGCAAAAAGAGTAACTTCAAGCTGAAGGCCACCCCCAGGTGCGCTTTACTGCCGAACTTAACAAAAAAACAAACTTTTGCCGTTTAAAATTGCCATGCAGCTGCTCCGATTTCGACCTGGCTGGGGTCTGCAACCTGTGGCTCCAGAACCCCATGAGGGTCATTCAGGTTTCTGCTGTCAGAAAACAGGCAGACTGCATTTTTTTTTTTGGGGGGGGGGGTTCCATGAAGGTGGATGATTTGAAGTTTGGAAGACTCCAACAGGTGTTTTGGTTCAGGGGAAGCTTCAACCGAGGCTCTTTGTTCAGAGTTCAAAATGTTTTGGTTTCTATCAGAAATGAAATTCTGTGTTCGCCGCAGCAGTTCAGTTTTGAAATGTAACTCACATACTGTCCAAAAGCCCCAAAAATTATATGCAGTGTTATGTTCACTGGTATCTCTGGCTCATTGTGTGTGTGTGTCTGTGTGTGTGTGTGTGTGCGTGCGTGCGTGTGTGTGTCCCACTTCTTCTTTTATCTGAAAAGCCCCAAATGGCTCTTTGAGTATTTAAAGTTCCCAACCCCTGGTTAGCCTAATACTAACCAACAATGCAAAATGCCACAGGCAGGCTAAAAAAAAAAATAGGGCTACTGTTTTCATGTCAACATTTCAAGCAATGGATATTACATTATTGCAATACTGACAGACATATATTCTCCATTACTGTGTCTTAATGAGGCGTTGTTCACCATTCGGATGTGGACACCAGAAGGAACGGCACAATGTCCACTGAATTGAAGCGAAAAGAAAAGTGGCAAAAATGTTCATTCATTAAGTTTCATTTCATCATGTCATTACTGTATGAAATGCATGAAAATTTTAGGAGGTGGAATACTGGAGATTGCTATTTTTCCTTCAAATATAACAAGTGCAAATGACGTTTTTTGGGGGGTGCGGTTCATTGAGCATTTTCATTCATTTCAACGACGAACTATGTGTTCTGTGCTTCAAGTGCCATAGGAAAGTACAAGTATCTCAAAGCACCACTGTCTAGTGATTATGGAGTCGGGAATGATTCTGAATGCAGTGAGAATCATTTACTGTGATTTTTAGTCAACTATATCGTCCACTGTACAAAAATCTCTATCGAGTTATTACCCTCTAATCACGATATAGTAGTATACTAATTAGGCAGCATGGGTGAATGAGTCCGAATACAGCTCGCGCATGCGCGCGTATACGACGTTCAAGCGCAAGGTGAGAAAATCACAAGAGGAAGAATGAATGCTTCCCTGGCTACACATCAATGAACGCCGCGTGCACGCGCACTGAAACATCGCGATAATTCCATCAGACGATGTCCCCCCCCCACTTCCCCTCCCTTTCTCCTTCTTCTCTTCCATCCCGCCCCTGCTCACTGCAAGCCATTAAGAAGACATCAGACGGGTTTGTGTGTGATATATATATATGAATGGAGTCGAAAAACAAGGCGAGGCAAGGCTGCTTTTTCTGCTTTTGGCTTTTTCTTTCGTAGAATAAAAGGAAAAAGGGAAGGATGTGAGGGGGGAAATAGAGTTGATGATGAGGAGGATATAGTGGGGGAGGGGGAGAGGGGAAGGAAGGGGAGGGAAAAAAAATCACATTTCATTCATAAAGTTTGGCTTTAAAAAATCATAATGAAAGGCCGAGACACGTTGATAAAAAAAAATCACGACGCCTCTCGCCTTGAATGGCGCGACGCTGCCTCCCTCACCCTTTTCATCCTCGCCATATTTTTGCCCCTTTTTTTTATCTTCATCCTTTTATCTTCCCTTTACATGCTGCAATAGTCACATAACAGGCCTCCGTTTTTTAAACAAATCATTATTATTAATATTGTTGTTGCTGCCAGTGCTGCATGCATGTCCATTTTCATTCACGTATAGATGACGTGTTAATGGGCATGTAGGCGGCTCTTGGAACACCAAATTAGAAGAAAAATGCACCAACACAACTGGCTGCGTGTTTCTTCCCTTTTTTTTTTGTCATCATAATAAAGTGAATAAATAACCGTCTAGTGGTGTTAATTCCGGGGGACTTACTCGCCCTCCATGGCTCGCCGTTGCCCGCTCGCCGGAGCCCACCGCGGCGGGCTCTCCTCTCGCGGTGCTCAGCCTCCTCTTCCGCCTCCTCCTCCTCCTCCGCCTCGCAGCAGCAGCAGCAGCAGCAAACGCACACCGACAGGACTCACATCTTCCCCGGCGTCCGCTTGCTCTCCTCCCCGCAGTCGGCCTCCTCTCCGCCGGGGCCTCCTCGACGTCGTCTCGGCCGCCGATCAGGACAGGCTGGAGGTTGCAGCAGCCATTTTCCGCTGGCAGCATCCTCCCTCCCTCCCTCCTCCCTCCATCCCTCCCTCCTTTTCTCGCTCTCGAATCATTGACAGGCTCGCGCACGCGGCGCGGCCATGTGAGGCACAGTGGAATGGGAAATCGCGGAGATCGATTCCCACTTGGTTCTACGAGGAGGAGGGCGGGGAAATGTGCAGGACCATGGACAGCAGCCTCCATTCATCCGCATGATACTCAAGCGCCGCCATGATCAGGGAACGCAGGGATGGATTTGGACAAAAGTAGGTTTACGGTGCTCTCGTATAGCCTCCCGTCCTTACCTGACATCTGCTTTTTATTCACATTTCTGTACACCAGCTCCTTGCTCCCTACGCATCCTTCTCTTGCTGCTCTGCCTTCCTTTCTATTGTCCCTCCTTCCCTTCACATCTGCTTTTTAATCATTCATGCCTCCTTCCCACAATTCCTTTCTTTGTTTAACCCACATTTCTGCCTTCCTTCCCCAGACCTGCCTCTTTCCTTCTGATACTTCTCTGCCTCCATCTGTTCATTCATTCAGACATTCCACACTACCATTGCGTCAACCCTGCCTTCATATTCTCATTTGCTCTTCCTTTGTCCATCCATCCTTCCTTTCTTCCCTCATAGCTAATTTTCATCCCTAGTCTGTGTGGTACTTCCCTCGTTCCTTCCAGCTTTTCTTGCCTCAGACTTGCTTTTTCCTCACCGGCCAATCACAGCCCACCTAGTGTTCACATTCATGCCTATTGACAACGTGGAGTCTTCAATGAAACTGACAGGAATGTGTGGTGGGAGCTGGACGACCCCCGACAATATCCACAAGCAAGCGATTCCAGTGTCAGTAAGGACTCTCGCTGAAGCCATTTGAAGGATAAGACAGGAGATGCCTTCTCTTGTTGGATGAGCACATTGCAACCAAAGCGCGTCAATATACGAGTCATTGCAAAAAAAGGTAATCTTGGAAAAAATGAATATATTACTTTAATTACACATAATTATCTGCCTTTGAACACAAAAAAAACGTCTTTTTGTTTTAGCTAACTTGAAGAAAATTCCACAAATGTAAATAACTCATCTGGTCATACTACCTTCACTTGTAAAATTCAAGATTTTTAGATCAACTTAATCATGACCGGTGATCATTATAGATGTTAAGAAAAAAAACAATGCACAAAAAATTACCAGGTAAATTAAAAAAAAAAGCATTTTGCCTTGATTTGAGATATTTAATCATGGTAGGATTTAACTTGGTGTGTCACTAGTTACCTTAATGCAGGGGTCACAAACGCGGTGCCTGCGGGTGAATGGTAGCCCCCCGCAAGGACCATACAGTATAAGGTGCCCGCAAGGTATGTTCTAAAAATACCATCGGCCACAAATTGTTACTATTATTTGTGCTTTAAATTCTGAATATGACTTTTTTGCTTGAATTAAAATTTAAACTACCTGTAATGCCATTTACTACAATAAATTAAAAGAAAAATATTTTATGTACGTGTAATGACCCAAACGAATGAACAGGTCACGTAGCCCTTCATACGATCGGTGCTCACAAAGTAGCTCTCAGCCTCAAAAAGGTTGCTGAGCCCTGCCTTAATGAGTCACTTTTCTATTGTTCCGGCAGCTTTAAAAATACAGCATTGGCATCAACATGAAGGAAAAACATGAGCAAAGGTTTTTCATTTTTCATCATTTAATTACAACACGGAGTTGGTTCTGTTTGACTTTTACAAGACAGAGATTGTGTGTGATTGTAGAAAGATGGTAAACCGGGGCAAGTCTGGGGGTACAAAAAAAAAAAAGACAATAATAATGTGACCGGAAAGTGTGTATCCTGTATGGCGTGAGCTTGGCGGGGGTCACACAATCATCTCGAGCTGCCTGGCATACTCTATGACCTGCTGCGCCAACTCCGTGGACGGGATGCTGACCTCCTCCGTGCGCTGTTGCTGACTACTGAACGAATAGCAGCCGGCGGCGTTCAGGCTCCACCCGCGCTGAAACCCAACAATAACATTTCAATGAGTGCCACGGGTTCGAAACCGTAAACAGATAACGTTGTGTGTTGTGTTGTTCCTTTAAAGGCGTGGCTTCGCGAGAGACATCAGGAGCTGGGTTGGCCGATCAGGATGCAATTGAGTGTCAGATCGACAGCAGCTTTTTTGCGTGTGCTCATTTTGTATTTGCGTGTTCCTGTATGATTCGAAGCGTGATCAGTACCTTCTTAGCGTACTCTGTCATCTTTTTGGACGACGTGAAGAAAAGCACACGCGTGGCCTCCGTGAACTGAATCTGTTCGTAGGCTTTCTCGATGCAGCCGGCGATCTCGTCGCTGCACACATAACAGCCAAACATTCATACTTTTCATATTACAGTCATACTTGTAGTTTTGTGTTTAAGTCAGTCCGTGACCAAACTCGTGGCTCAATTTACTCATTACTGAATCAGTTTTCCCCAATGAAGTGAATTGAAATCCCATTAAGCCAATCTATCCCCAAAACATTTGTAATATAAGGGAAAAAAAGCACTGGGTTGTGTAACATACATACATAATAAAACAAAAGACAATGTCAAGAAATTGAAGTTTTTATGTCAGTGTAGCGAAGCAGTGTATTCATGTATGGCCTTTTTAATGGTTGTGGCCTAATGAGTGATATCAGGCACCCTGACTCCCCCTCTGCCTGGTCATTTTCCCAATCGGGAATAGGGATGAGAATGACCAATTTGGAAAAACACTGAAAATTTCCGTTGGGGGGGGGGGTTGTGATTTTTGTCTTTGTCTCCTCCTGGATATTTTTTGCTCCTATCGGAACACAGAGTGTACAGCACTTTGCCGGGAATGTCCACTTTTTGTAAGAGTTCGGTTAGACATGATACCGTTTTCGGTCCTATCTGCACGGTTACACTTTTTTCAAGCCATGCCCGTCTGAAACAGTTTTTGATTCCAGCATCCTTGTCAATTGCCCTCGCTCGATCTTCATCCTTTTTTTTCCCTAACACTTTCGCCATCGTAAAACTTTGAACACACCGCTCAGTTCGCGTTATCTAAGTCCCACGCGGCATTACTTGGCTAACTAACAAGCTACACTGCGATTTCTGACAACCGAGAACACATGTACATGGCAATGGTGAAACTCCATTAACCACTAACGCGATTGGATCGTTATACTGTATAACTCTGTTGTCCAATAGAGTAATCTGCCGCAAACAAGTTTTAATGTTTATGTCGCAAAATGCAAACATTTACACTACCGAGCAAGTTAGAACGGCATATGATAGTCATGCTTGTGTCAGCACGAAGCTGAACTTGAAGCTTGGAGCCCACCACCGAGAGGCAGGCGCACGATACCCTACCCCCTGAAATTTTCTCAACGGATTTGCGCTTTACTCGAGAATTGTCATTTTGGTCTGAAAAAGTCGGAAATCAGCCGATCAGCGGAAAATTCTCATCCCTGCAAAAGATATGCATCGGTCAATCTGAGCCCCATTTTGAGGTACGAGTCCACGGTGACGTGAAACCAGGGAGGTCAAAGTAGGAAGCACGATTTGGGCCTGGATGGCAAAAAAAAAAAAAACAAACAAAAAAAAAAAAGCCCAAATTGCCAGAACAATGTTTTGCAAACAGGGGCAAAAAAAGCCCGTAAGATCATCACAAGGGAACAGGGGTCCATTTCACATGTAAAAAACTTTTTTTCTTTACTTGTTTTCAAATGACGAGTATTAATAGCATACACTCCGGTGTTGGCAACATAGTTACTACACAGGTCGCAATACCAACATTTTGACTGATACTACAAGTGCACAAAATACCTTGATACTGGTGCTGAAACGATAATGACACTGGACATTATTATTTAGCATAAATTGATCCCACTTGAAATATAAAGCATAAAATAGACATGTGGTGAGAGTAATAATTCAGCCACGGTAACAGGTCATTTGTGACGCATCAGGGCTGTGACGTCCTTTTTAGCAGACATGACCAATGATTCCTCAATTTCCCCAGATGGAATTTCTAGTGGGATTAGTTGGTAGGTCAACAGCTCTGAGGAATGGGCTTCGAGTAAATGTTCTCATTTTCTGTTTGACCGTTTGTTTCATTTATCAAATAATTGAACGCGCAAGGCTACTGGGGCATCAAAGTCCTTCAAACAGCTCCTCGGTTTTTGGCCTTCACTTGAGCAGCTGCGCATCTGGAGCTCACTTCCAACTCCAATAATGGCTCGCAACACACACCAAAAGAATTTCCCAAGCGACGGGCCGGAAAAAAAAAGAAAAAAACTAAATTGGGGGACTCCTAAGTCAAATTACCACTGCACTTGTACTTGTCTCCTCACGAGTGGCCTGAAAGAAATGAGAAAACTAGTCGCCGTGGTAACCGTGGCGTTCTTTACCGAATTGTGTCGAGCAGGATGTCAATGAAGAAGGTGTAGCTCTCAGCCGGAATGTTGCCTTTGGCCAGGAACACTTTGTTGTAGCTTCCCTCCATTAAATACTAGAACAGACCGCCAGAGGAGAACATGATCATCACATGGTGTCATCATCTCTTTACAAGTAACCTCACTACTTGGTCCTAAACAGTGTGAATGCTTGTCTGTATATACTGGATGTGCACTGCAAGTGGCTGGAGCCCAATCCAATGTATACAAAACACATCATACTACCATGCATTCATATACTTGTAATCATATTGGCCCCTGCTCCTAGCTGACATATCCAACCCATTAATTAATTTCAGTTTCTGAACTGTCATGTGTGACCGTGTATTCTATTTCCTCTCTAAACATAAAGGTACAGTTATTTATTACTTTGTTTTTCACAGTTTGGTACTGCTCTAACAAAGGTGGTTCCCATGAGACTGGACTGAAAATTGTACTGTAGCAACAATCACAAATTCCAGTGTTTTGTTTGTGACATTTAACGATAGGTGAGCGCCAGATTAGTAAGGCTCGTGTTTTCTTCTTAATTACTCGTGAGCCTCCTTTCATGATCACAACACTTGTAGCTTATTCGCCACCATAGAGAGCACAATGTTAGCCAAAACAGAAGCTCGGAGATAGCCAGTCGCAGCCAAGGAGCTGCCCATTATAGAGCTTGAAAGTTTTTTTTTTTTTTTTAAACGGGAAAATGTGAAAACATAACTCAGCAATAAGGTGATTGCAAATCTCGTGTCAGCCAAATCAATTGTCCGCGGTATAGCTCGCTTGCTAACAGGCAACCTCAAGTTATTTACACATCATCTCGTCCTCTCTGGTACACTGACCTTTTTTTCAATTTCATTGTTACAATGCACGTGAGCTGCTCAGAACAAAATACAGCCAAATCCAAACACTTGGCACCTCTAATTATAGAAACAAATATTTATTGCATAAGAACTCCATCTTCTACTGCCTCTGCTTCCAGCAAGTAGAGCAGCAGTTAGGCAATTAAAAATTTTGCCTTTTTTCCCCACTTTGTGATGCACTTATGTTAAATGTTTAAGGTCGCTTGTGCCACATCCCCAGACCCTCCCCTACATTTAAACGATTAGTTGCACTTGAGGCACTGTGAACTGTCACCATCAACTTTGAGAAATGCAGCAACATTTGACTGTTTACTCCGCCATGACTCATGACAACATGAGTCACTTGCAGCGCCGACTGTGCGGTCAGCAGTAGTGTGCAAAATCCGAGAGATTCACACGTGAGGTGTAAATTTTTTTCGATCAAGCAATAAAAACACTTGGTCACATTAACTAGTTATGGCACAAAAGTACAGTAGCTGGGAAAAGAAAGTCACGACGTAAGCCCACCATCCCTCTCCAGGCATGATGAATCAAACCAAGAGTAACCAAACCTTTACAATAGCGGAATGGTTGAATTGAATATACAGTGCCATAAAAAGTATTTGTCCCCTTTCAACAGTTTCTCCAATTTAATGTTTCCGATCATCAAACAGGTATAACCCAAGAGAACTTAAAAAAGCAGTTTTTTTAATGATTTCATTTATGAACAAAAAAAAGTATTCAAAGTTGTGCGAAAAAGTAATGGCCCCCTAAACCAACAACTGGTTGGGATTGGGCTACCCTCAGCAGCAACAACTACAAATCAAGTGATTTACGAAACTGGCAACGAGTCTTTCAGATATCTGTGGAAATATTTTATCATCCATTTTACGTGTATTTTACCTGTTCTAAGGACACGGGATGCCTGATGTACACGTTGGTCTGAATGTCACGCGCACTCAGCCGTTCCAGCTCCGTGTGGAACTCGGACACACGGTTTTGTGACAGTAGGAAGAGCAGGTTGAGTCCCAGAATCTGGTGCATGTAGGCCGCTTCCGGTAGCTCCTCCCTGAACAGCAAAATTAGACGAATTAATAATGACGACAAATGGCAGGGATCCCAAATGCCCCCCCCCCCCAAAAAAAAAAAAAAAACACGCTACTTGTAGTCAAAATAGTAGCACTTGAGCTGGGCCATATATCGCTCATATGAGGGGATGTCTTTTTTCAGGATGCTCCACAGGGCTCCAATTTCAAGAACATCACCTGAAAAAAAAGGCACGTTCAGGATGAATATTTGAAAGAATATTTATTCATTGTTATGGTGTTAATCATCAGAAAATACTCACGGGCTAATATAAGCTGTTGCTTGGTGAACATGGAGTCGCTTGTGGGTAGAAAGTTCAGCTCCAGTAACGACACCTTTTCCATGTTTCCATTTCATGGTAAAAAAGATCAAATAAATTATATTAAATGGGAAGATATTCATCATATGAGGATGTAGTCGATGTCGCAAATATTACAGCAATATTTGAACAGTTAAGTCTAATATATGGTAAGTATTGTGTGCGTTTCTTTCGGCTTGTCCCTTTCGGGGTCGCCACAGCGTATCATCTCAGATGAACGCATATAAACGTTTGGCACAATTTTTATGCCGGATGCCCTTCCTGATGCAACCCTTCTCAGGGAGTGGAGGCCCCAGTGGGATATGAACCCACAACCCCTGGTTTACCAAACCAGTGCTCTAACCACTGAGCTACGGGGCCTCTTATATATGGTAAGTATAACATCCATCAATCTATTTTCTGTACTGCTTAACCTCACGATGGTCCTTGGCATGTTGACAGTGATATATATAAATATACATGAATCAAAATGTCTTAACCATAATATACATACAGTGTAAGTATTTTCTCCCTCCTGGTTTCAGTCCCCCCCCCCCCCTATCACACAAAAAGGTTTCAAATAATCAAACCAGTTTTAATATCACTCAGAGACACCCCAATGAAATCCAAAATGCAATTTTCAAATGACAATACAATTTATTAAGGCACAGATAAAAAAATCCAAACCCTTCAGACCCTTTTCAACCTCCTACCCCCACAGCCACTGTGAGAAACCAAATTTGGGAAAGGTGAATTCAATTTCACAAGCCATACTCAAATCTGATTACCATCATACTCGTTGATTCAAGAAATCACTGAAATAGAAACTGTCAGAGAATGTGAAGTAGGCTATAAGACCTCAAGAACCAACGGATCATGCCACGGACCAAAGAAATTCAAGAAGAAATAGAACAAAAAAAGTGATTGAAATACAGCAGTCTAGAAAAGGTTACGAACCCATTTCCAAGGCTATAGGGCTCCAGCAAACCACTGTCAGAGCCATTAGCTACAAATGGAGAAAACTGGGAACAGTGGCAAACCTTCACAGGAGTGGACGACCAACTAAAACTACTTCAAGAGTGTGACGATGACTCATCTAGGAGGTCACAAAAGAACCCCGAACAACATCTTAAGACCTGCAGGCCTCAGTTAAGGTCAGTGCTAATGACTCTCCCATAAGAAAGACACTGGCCAAAATTGGCATCCGTGGGAGACTTCCCAGTCAAAAAATCCTCCTGTCAGCTAAGAATACAAAGGCTTGTCTCACATTTCCCAAAACACATCTTGATGATCCTAAATCAAGACTGTTGGAGAAACATTCTATGGACTAACAAGTCAAGAATTGAAGTATTTGGAAGGTTTATAGCTCGTTATATCTGGTGTAAAAATGGCACAGCGTTTGATAAGAACGTTATAAGTGAAGCATGGTGGTAGCGGTGTGATAGTCTGGGGCTGCTTTGCTGCCTCAGGACCAGGAAAACTTGCTCTTATTGATGGAACATTGAATCCTGCAGTGACCAGAAAATCTTCCAGGAGAACATGCGGCCATCTATTTGTGCCTTTAAACTCAACCGCTCTTGGATCAAGTAGCAGGACAACGATCCAAAACACACCAGCAAGGCCACCGTGGAAACTGCTCCAAATAAGATTTAAAAAAAAAAAAAAGTGTTTGGAGTTGCCAAGTCAAAGCCCAGACTTAAATCCAATTGAGATGCTGTGGTGTGACCTGAAACAGGCAGTTCATGTTAGAAAACCCAATACGGCAGAGTCGAAACAATTCTGCAAAGAAGAGTGGAACAAAATGCCTCCAGAGCTATACGAAAGACAGCTCAATTATCACAAATGCTTGATTTCAGTTATTGCTGCAAAGGGTGGCACAACCCATTATTAGGTTCAGGGGGCAATTAACCCCTCCGTACAGGGCACTTAACCACGCCTCCTGAAGTAACATCACGCGCGCTGACGTCAAACAAACAATTCGGAAAAATATCGGCGCAGCAAGAAAGGAATGGAGCGAAACTGTCCGATTTACCGGCTGATTTCTCACTCGCATTCTGAGCTAACAGTGAAATATCATTGAAAAGCAGGCAGCAGGGTTCAAGTATTTCAGCGAGGGGTATTTCAATGGTATTTCCATGCATATCGACGGAGAAACCATTGATATTAGAGCGAGATCTTTCCAGAGTCAGAGGAAGACCGAGAAGCCACATAATATAATATATTATAACCCAAAGACGAATTCGTCATTGACAGTTTCCTATTTTGGTGTTACATTTCACACTTGTGTAGAGAATCTGTATATGTAACTGTATAGCCGTTTGTGAACCACCGTATGAAGGAAAAGAAGGCGAGGCTTGATTTAAGAGTTGTTTCTCTCGTTTTCTTTGTCTAACGTCACGCGCTCCCCTCAATAATTATTCCTGAATTAGTGCCGAACCTACGCAAGTCCCGACCGAGTACGACAATCACTACTTTAGTGTCCTCAAACATCCTTCCTTCAGTCTTGGTGCATGTCGAAGGCTTTTAGGACTGCTAGTCCGGTTTAGCTTAGCTAATTAGCCGCCAATAAAGAGACACGTTTGTGCAGTCAGATCATCGCAAAATATCGCTCAACACAGATCAAGTGTGTCAATCATTCACACGTAGCTATAGCGTAGCGAAGAACTGGTAATTCATTTATATGAGACATGTATTGAAAATCAAATATAGGACTTACCTTCGTGCAAACATATCTGTTCCGGTTGATGGATTCAGTTGATCATGCGGTCTGCCTCAAAGTTTTATCCATCAAAGACATTTTTCGTTCTCGGTCTTCTGTTCCGATTGATTTTAGATGGATTCAGTTGATGATGCGGTCTTACACAAAGTTTGATCCATCAAAGACATTTTTCGTACTGGGTCTTCGGTTTTGGAAAGGGTACGAATTAAACTCCACAAACTAGCCTTTCAGGATACCTGTCGTCACTATTATAAAGTCCGTGACTACACCTCTTAACCATATCTATTGTTAAAGAACCCAAATACGCGATAAAATGCCAACAGACGCTATACTGGACCATCCAGCCAGCGTTGTCTGAGATTTGAGTCCGAGATTATGCAGATCTCTGGCCTCTGATTGGTCAGTGACGCGGATTGCGCAACATCCACGGAGGGGTCAATTACATCTTCACAGGGCGTCAGAAAGGTGTGGATTTTTTGTGCCTTAATAACTTGAATTGTCATTGTATTTTGTATTTCCGTGGGTTGTCTCTGAGTAATAAAATTATTTTGTATGTGATACATTTGCAAAAATAAAAACCGACAGGAGGGGGCAATAGTTTTACACGGCAATACACACACACACGTCAATAAAGGCTTACATTGGGGGAAAAAAAATCATTTCGACCAATACATACATAAACACTAGAGAAACTTAAAACAAAAAATGTCAATATGAATAATTTGAATGACAGCTGCCGAACGTAAGCGTGATTTTACATACAAATGACTAACATTGGAACACCAACTACAACAGTGGTGGTGTGTTTTGCACTAATAGTAATTATATAACTTCAGAAACAAACACTAGTTGGCTCGTTGAGGCTTGATATTATTGATGGGAGGGTAAAAAAAACAAACAAACAAAAAAAAACTAAACGAGTACATAGGCTTATTGCTAAATTACCAACCTTGGCCCCGCGAAAGCTAAGACAAACTTAGCTAGTAATGGTAATAGTGGACAAAACTGCTCTGAGTTTAGCTCAAACTGGACGAAAATAAAGTTTAGATGTGGAACACTACCTTGAGTTTAGTGAGAAGTTCGCCGCATTTACTAAGATTTGGGCTTTTCTTGTTCCACTCGGCTTTCAGCGTCTCGTACAGTCCCGCAGTCTCCCTCAACGCCATGGTGATTCTGCAAATTGAAGCACGACCCCAGCCGACGTAATACGGCTGACGTATGTCGTAAAACCAAGAAGGTTTCGCATTGGCAGAGACAAACGGACGTCACCATCGCCGCCCTATTTGATGTGGAAACCTGAATGCGTTGTGCTTGAAGATGGAGATGGTTCAACCGTTTTCTACTCAAAGGCAGCGCTCACAACATTACCACTGAACATACCAACATCCATTTTTTAGCCGCTTATCCTCACACGGAGAGAACGTGGAAACTCCACACAGGCAGGGCTGGGATTTGAATCCTCAGGACTGTGAGGCCAAAGCTGTACAACTACGCCAATTACATATTTTGAAAATAACAAATTACGACTAATCCAGCGACAAGAAATTGTCTTAAATTGACACTGTACAAACTTGTGCAACAGCAAAATTTCAAAGTGGAGATCTTGTAGGCTGGTATGTGGACATTTTGAGGTGAAAATAGCAACTGTTCTTTTTCTGTAGTCTATAAGGCAAATAACGAATGAATGCGATGCCAAAGTAATTGTATCTCTTCAAAAATAAAAAAGGAAACCTCTCATATTGTATTTGTGCTGTGCTGCTGTGCGTGCATCAAATTATTCAAGAAGTCACTCTGAAAACTCTATTTCTGTGCTGTGGGGGCCGCAGCGTTGTGCTCATATGACTTCTTGACCCTGTTTGATTGATGGCAACAGGGATTGCGATAGATTAGTGCAAAAGAAGAAGACTCTGACAAACCAAAACATATAGATTGATGTAACAGATTAATTAATTAATTCATTAATTAATTAATTAATTAGATGTGCATTCTAAGCAGAAGATAACTGTGTGCTTTACACAAAATGAAAGTATTTAAAAACAAACCAAAAAAAAAACATTTGAAAAAACAAGTGCAGAAAAATAAGATGCCTTACTAAAAATTACCCCCAAAAATGTACATTGCAAGATTTTTGTAATGCTCTCAATGCTCAGGGGGGAAAAGAATAGTTTTTAATCTCACACTGACGTCATTTCTGTTGGCACCATATTAGCTAATTCTGCTTTGCCATATTTGGTTTGAACTATGGGCTCCACAATCTGAACTGACTCTTCAGATCTCCGAGCCCTACTAGGTTTATATGCCATTAGCAATGATTTAATGTATTCAGGACCTCAACAATTTCGTGATTCATAGATCAGTATCAGAACTCTCTATTCTATATCTGACTAGGAGCCGGTATCAAGACTTCAGAATTGGAGTAATGTTCTGATTTCTATGTAATGCAGCCCTATAGGGGCACAAACCAGTGCAATCTGTAGGCCGGTCCCAAGCCCGGATAAATGCAGAGGGTTGTGTCAGGAACGGCATCCGGCGTAAAAACTGTGCCAAACAAATATGAGCGTTCATCTAAAGAATCCCATACCGGATCGGTCGTGGCCCGGGTTAACAACGCCCGCCCCCGGCACTGCTAACCTGCAGGGCGTCGGTGGAAATTCAGCTACTGTTGGTCGAAGACAAAGAAGAGGAGGAAACCGGATCCATTGTCAGAAGAAAAAGAGGAATGCACAGAGCCTACAACTGAGTGTAGGGACTTTGAATGTTGGGACTATGACAGGAAAAGCTCAGGAGTTGGTTGGCATGATGATTAGGAGAAAGGTTGATATTCTGTGCATCCAAGAGAGCAGGTGGAAAGGTAGTAAGGCTAGAAGTTTAGGAGCAGGGTTTAAATTTTTCTACCACGGAGTAGATGGGAAGAGAAATGGAGTAGGGGTTATTTTAAAGGAAGAGCTGGCTAAGAATGTCTTGGAGGTGAAAAGAGTATCAGATCGAGTGATGAGACTAAAATTTTAAATTGAGGGTGTTATGTATAATGTGGTTAGCGGCTATGCCCCACAGGTAGGATGTGACCTAGAGTTTAAAGAGAAATTCTGGAAGGAACTAGATGAAATAGTTCTGAGCATCCCAGACAGCGAGAGAGTTGTGATTGGTGCAGATTGTAATGGACATATTGGTAAAGGAAACAGGGGCGATGAAGAAGTGATGGGTAAGTACGGCATCCAGGAAAGGAACTTTGAGGGACAGATGGTGGTGGACTTTGCAAAAAGGATGGAGATGGCTGTAGTGAACACTTATTTCCAGAAGAGGGAGGAACATATAGTGACCTACAAGAGCGGAGGTAGAAGCACGCAGGTGGATTACTTTTTGTGCAGACGATGTAATCTGAAGGAGGTTACTGACTGTAAAGTAGTGGTAGGGGAGAGTGTAGCTTGACAGCATAGGATGGTAGTGTGTAGGATGACTCTGGTGGTGGGTAGGAAGATTAAGAAGACAAAGGTAGAGCAGAGAACCATGTGGTGGAAGCTGAGAAAGGAAGAATTTTGTGCGGCCTTTCGGAAAGGTAAGACAGGCTCTCGATGGACAGCAGAAGCTCCCGGAAGACTGGACAACGCCAGCCAAAGTAATCAGAGAGACAGGCAGGAGAGTACTTGGTGTGTCTTTTGGTTGGAAAGGGGAGAAGGAGACTTGGTGGTGCAACCCCAAAATACAAGGAGTCATACAAGGAAAGAGATTGGCGAAGAAGAAGTGGGATACTGAGAGGACTGAGGAGAGGCGAAAGGAGTACATCGAGATGCGACGTAGGGCAAGGGTAGAGGTGGCAGAGGCTAAACAAGAGGCATATGAAGACATGTACACCAGGTTGGACACGAAAGAAAGCGAAAAGGATCTCTACAGGTTGGCCAGACAGAGGGATAGAGATGGGAAGGATGTGCAGCAGGTTAGCGTGATTAAGGATAGAGATGGAAATGTGTTGACTGGTGCCAGTAGTGTCCTAAATAGATGGAAAGAATACTTTGAGAAGTTGATGAATGAAGAAAATGAGAGAGAAGGAAGAGTTGAAGAGGCAAGTGTGAAGGACCAGGAAGTGGCAATGATTACTAAGGGGGAAGTCAGAAAGGCACTACAAAGGATGAAAAATGGAAAGGCAGTTGGTCCTGATGACATACCGGTAGAGGTATGGAAGCAATTTGGAGAGATGGCTGTAGAGTTTTTGACCAACTCATTCAACAGAATACTAGCGGGCGAAAAGTTGCCTGAAGAATGGAGGAAAAGTGTTCTAGTTCCCATTTTTAAGAACAAGGGGGATGTTCAGAGCTGTGGGAACTATAGAGAAATAAAGTTGAATGAAGTTATGGGAAAGAGTAGTGTAGGCTAGACTCAGGACAGAAGTATCTGCGAGCAACAGTATGGTTTTATGCCTAGAAAGAGTACCACAGATGCATTATTTACCTTGAAGATGCTAGTGGAAAAGTACAGAGAAGGTCAGAAGGAGCTACATTGTGTCTTTGTGGATCTAGAGAAAGCCTATGACAGAGCACCAAGAGAGGAACTGTGGTACTGCATGCGTAAGTCTGGTGTGGCAGAGAAGTATGTTAAAACAGTACAGGACATGTATGATGGCAGCAGACTTCGATGGTTTGGACATGTTCAGAGGCGAGAGAATGAGTATATTGGTGGTAGGGTGCTGAGGATGGAGCTGCCAGGCAAAAGCGCGAGAGGAAGACCAAAGTGAGGGAAGACATGAGGGCAGTTGGGGTTAGAGTGGAAGATGCAGGAGATAGGCTAAGATGGAAAAAGATGACACGCTGTGGCGACCCCTAACGGGACAAACCGAAAGGAAAAGAAGAAGTTCTGATTTCTTTGTTGCGGACAGTACCTGAGCTACAACGTTCTCAATGAGCTGCAGCTGGTTAAGTCTATTTGTGACCTCATGCTAACTGTGGCGGAATCCCAGGGTTATTGTGAGTTTGAAAAGGTCGAACAAAAATAGAGCATATCGGAATGAACTTGGATCACAATCAACATGTCTGGATAACTTGCTCAGATAGATACGAAGTTGTTTTTTGGAGGAAGACGTGTTACATATCAATTTACTTATGATCCATGACAGTTTGATGAAAGGACCACTTGTGCATTCAGTAGAAAATCGGTGAGTACACATTTTTAACAGTATTGGAATGCGATGTCAATGCTATATGAATGCTATGGGCTATGTCCCAAGTTTATCAAAAATGTGAGCTTATTCTATCTAATGGTTTGTTTATATCTGGGACTTCCCAAGAGTGATTACACGTATACATCCAGGCATCCATTTTCTATGCCACTTCCCCACAGGAGTGTTGGAGCCCATCCCAGCTGTCAACGGGCAGGGTACACAGGGAGAACATGCAAATTCCACACAGGAGATTGAACCCGGGTCCTCAAAACTGTGAGGCCAACGCTTTACAGCTGTGCCACCACGTCGCCTCATAAAGTATGTTGTTACTTATGCAGTACCATCACGAAATGCTATAGCTAGGCAGCTAATAACAAGTAATGGTTAGATGCGTGCAAATTTCCCCGGATAATGAAAAAGGCTCAACTGTGACAGGCACAGCTTTATCCTGTTAGGTTGACCCCACGCGAGGTTAAAGCAGTGATTCCCAAACAGTGTGCCGGGAGACATTAGTGTGCCGTGGGAAGTTATCCAATTTTATGTAATTGCTAAAAAAATAAAACATTTATTCCAATAAATAATGTATCTTTATTCATCTATTTATGTCAGTGAGGCACAATGACAGACAGAACAAAAAAAATCCTCTTCTATTAAATGGCAGGAAGTACATACAGTAATTAATTGATCCATTTTTGGTGACATTTACTTTTGTTGGTGTGCCGTGGGATTTTTAAATTGTAAAATATGTGCCTTGGCTCTATAAAGGTTGGAAATCACTGGGTTGAAGAACAACAAATATGGGTGCGTTTCCTGTTTTGTTGCAGTTTGGTGGGCAACACGTCGCCATCTTGGCCTAGTGAGAACGAATGGTCTGTAATGCTAAGCACCGACAACGTCACGAGGCGGGGTCAAGGACGTTTCTTCTGGGTCTGGCTGTGAAAGTTGGCACATATAGGTAATGCATGGATTTTAAAAATGTGGTTTATTTTCCTTTTTTCCAATTAACGTCCAAAATATATGTAATAATAATAATATTACTTCAGATTGGAGGGTTTGTTGTACATTTTGGACAAAGTCTTCCTTTAAATACCGCTTTGATCTTTTATACTCGTTTGCATGTGTTGATGTCCCAGTCACCAATCAACTTCAACGGTCATATGGCAGATTTTATAGAAATGGACACAGTGTAGTGCCGGAGAAAAGGAGTCGGAGTGTCGGACATAGGAACAAAACTTGTTTTATTGGCAGACATAAAAAAAAAAACACTCGCATAACGGCGGGAACTCTGTGAACTCTCACTCCGGAAAAGCAACAACAAAAACAGTCCGTGCGCAACCGCACCCCAGCTAGTGGTCACGCGGGTGAATTATGTAAACACCACTGCAGGAAATATAGTGCATTTTATATGCAACTTTATTTTTGTATATGTTAATCGGAAATATATCGAAGCCTTTTTTAAAGCGCTTTTTCATGGTGAGTCCATTGAGATGCCCCGTTAAATATGGCGCACGCACTGACGCGTTCTCGAAATTGTCCAACCCGCTCCTGGCGGCGTCTATATGAGGTCTATGGCGCTCCACCCCCCCTCTGTGGCGTTTGCTCAAGATGGCGGCGTTCGGCGCAGACCGTTGGCTCAGCGGCTTAGCAAATCACGACATTTTCAAGAAAATACGCGACAAGTTGGGCTCGGAGCCCAAGTCGTCCGAGGGAGCGGTGGCGAAGAATCTTATCTTTTGCCTGGACGGCGACTTTTTCTTGTGGGACGACGCGGACCGCGTGTTTTACACGACATGTCTGCGCCAGTTGAACACAGCGGAGGAGCAGGACGGCGGCAGCTTCCAGACGCTGATGTCTATCAACCCTCCTCGCTTTCCGGTGTGCCAGCTCCTTGTCAGCCCCACGCAGGTCCACGTCGCGCTCGTGGGCCAGCGGGGCGTCTCGGTGCTGGAGCTCCCGCAGCGTTGGGGCAAAAGGTCCGAGTTCGAGGGCGGACGCAGATGCGTCAACTGCAAGACCATCCCGGTGGCCGAGCGCTTCTTCACCAGCTCGCCGTCGGTGAGTCTTCGCCAGGCGGCCTGGTACCCGAGCGAGAGCGACGAGCCCCTCCTAGTGCTGCTGACGTCCGACAACACCATCCGCTTTTACGGCTTGAGGACCCCCCAGGCTCCGGTGAAAGTGGTGCCCGTGTCGCAGTGCGATGACGACAGCAGCGTTCAGGTGCCGGCCCGCTCCTTCGCGGCCTCACTGGGGGAGGTCGCCGTGGCCTTTGACTTCGGTCCGGTGACCTACGTGAGGGAGAGGCCCGTCTACCCGCTCTACATCCTCTACGAGAACGGCGAGACGTACCTGTGCCACACCAGCCAGGTGAACACTGTGAGCGTGGGGAAGCGCGTGGGCCCCCTCCCCATGTACCCCGCTGCCGAGGACAACTACGGCTACGACGCCTGCGCCATCCTCTGCCTGCCCTGCGTGCCCCGCATCCTGGTCATCGCGACAGAGACGGGCATGCTGTACCACTGCGTGGTGCTGGAGTCGGACGAGGATGATGACGACGACGACCACCACCACGCGGGGCTCAGGTGTGGGTTTGCTGTCGAACTCTTCTCGAAAACGTCCTTTCCGGGATCTTCTCAGTGCGTTTAAAAAATGGTGGACGGACAACTGTAGGGTTCCGCTTGTAAACGGCACGCTCTGAAAATAAGAGCAACATTTGGCCGCATTTCGCTTCAAACGGTGTTTAAATATTTTCGAGGGGCACTTTCCTGCATATTCACAACGACCTTTGTCAACTTTATATTTTTTTAATTCAAAAAATTAAAAGTTACACCTTATTCATAAACATAAATGTTATTTTTTTCAAAAGTTCACTATATAATTTTTACATCTAATTATATGTAAATGTTGGTTATAAGTGCCTAATCTAAAAGTACATTTTTAGTACAATATATGTTGATTCTGAATTTAGAAAAATTTATCTAAATTTTAAGGTTAAATATATTTCTTAATGTTAAATGTACATTTAAATGTTTTCTGTTAATGTTTAATATAGAGCCAAATGTTACATGTGAATGTTAAATACAATATAAATGTTCAAGCGAAATGCTTCGGGGTGGCACTAAATATATGAAATGCAAATCTAAACTGGTGATTGTGTCCGGCCATAAAATTTACACTGAAGGAGGGGAAAAAAATCATATAATCCATTCGACTATAAATTGCAATTTTGGGGAGAAATAGAATAAGGCAGAACAGACAGTTTATCTAGAAAGGGAATAGAAAGTAAGAAAGAACAGGATAAATGGGTGTTTAACTTAACGCTGATCGCTACCTTTCCCATTGTAGCTTTTTTTTAGGATGGCAAAGGTGGAAAAGTTCATTGATTGTTTTATTTACAAGGGAAATTAAGATTAGCGGTGTTTTGGAAACATGGGAGGCAAGAGTATTTTATTTTGTCGCAAGCAAATTGGTTTGATTTGGTCTGGATGATATAAACTATTTAAGTTATCTGTCAGTTGCACGCTGTCAGTTTAGTAATTTTTTTTGTTTATTCCTGTTAATTTGCATTGAAAGTTTCCAACTTTGAAAATGACATCAATTTAGTACAATTCTGGTTTAGTCCCATTAATGTCATTGGAGATGAACCAATCTAATCGCTCAATTGTTTTTGTTAGGGGGCCAAGATTTAAAAGATTTTTTTCTTATAATTTTTTTGCCTGTAGGGGCTACAAATAATTACCGTGGAACGTTTTTGTGAAATTTCCTGTCATTTTGCAACACTAGGTGGATAACAGGCAGGGTGCCGGCCCTCTACGTGTTTGAGTGCGTGGAGCTGGAACTCACCCTCAAGGTGGCGGCGGGCAACGACTGCGAGGACAACCTGGACTTCACCTGCCCCATCCGCCTGCACCGGGACCCGCTGTGCCTGCAACGCTACCACTGCACCCATGAGGCGGGCGTCCACAGCGTGGGACTCATCTGGGTGAACAAGCTGCAGACGTTCCTGTGGGCAGGCGACGAGGACAAGGACTGCCTGCCCGAGCTGGCGGCTGAGCGGCGTTGCGCAGTGGAGCACATCGTTTGCACCCGGCCCCTCGCCGCCAGCCGCTCGGCCCCGGTGCGAGGCTTCCTCATCGTGTCGGACCTCTCGCTTGGACCCACCATGATCTGCGTGAGCGCTGCCTACGAGTGCATCCTGCTGCCCTTGCTCAGCTCCATCCGGGCGCCCTCGCCTCCATTGCTGTGCAGCCAGTCCAACACGGGGCCGGCCAGCTCGCCTCTGCGCGGCCTGGCCGGAAGCTCCTTCGAGCAGCATGTCCGCAACATCCTGGCGCGGGGCTCCACCAACCCGCTCCTACTCAAGGCAAGGCTTGCGTTTCAGTCAGCCCACATGTTGCTGTCAGTCCTGCTAAAGTGAAGAAAATAGGTATTTGAACACCCTGCTATAGTGAAAGTTCTCCCACTTAGAAATAATGGAGGGGTTAGAAATTTTCATCGTAGGTGCATGTCAATTGTGAGAGAGATAATCTAAAATGAAAAACCCAACAATCACAATGTGTGATTTATTTATTATTATTACTTTTTTTTTTTAAATTTGTGTGATACAGCTGCAAATAAGTATTTGAACACCTGAGAAAACTAATGTTAATATTTGGTACAGTAGCCTTTGTTTGCAATTACAGAGGTCAAACGTTTCTTGTGGTTTGCACACACTGCAGGAGGGAGTTTGGCCCACTCCTCCACACAGATCTTCTCTAGATCAGACAGGTTTCTGGGCTGTCGGTGAGTGACAGAGTTTCAGCTCCCTCCAAATATTTTTTTTTTTTTTTGGGTTTAGGTCTGGAGACTGGCTAGGCCACGCCAGGACCTTGATATGTTTCTTACGGAGCCACTCCTTTGTTTTCCCGGCTGTGTGCTTCGGATCATTGTCACGTTGAAACACCCAGCCATGACCCATCTTCAATGCTCTTGACTGAGGGGAAAGAGGTTGTTCCCCAAAACCTCACAATACATGGCCACGGTCATCCTCTCCTTAATGATTTTAAACCATTACGTCTTAGTGTATAACCAACAGTCACCTTGGGTGGTCCCAGCTCTTTTCAGGTCATTGACCATGTCCTGCCGTGTAGTCCTGGGCTGATTCCTCACCTTTCTAAGGATCACTGAGACCCCACAAGGTGATATCTTGCATGGGGCTCCACTCTGATTGAGATTGACCGTCTTCCATGTTCTAATGATTGCTCCAATAGTGGACCTTTTTTCACTCAGCTGCTTGGCAATTTCTCCATAGCCCTTTCCAGCCAGAGTTGTAGAATTTTGTCTCTGGTGTCTTTGGACAGCTCTTTGGTCTTGGCCATGTTAAGAGTTCGAGTCGTCTTGATTGTATGGAGTGGACAGGTTTCTTTATGGAGCTAACAACCTCACACAGGCGGATCTGATTCAGGATAATATATGGAGTGGAGGTGGACTTTTAAAGGCGGACTAATGGGTCTTTGAGGGTCATCATTTTAGCTGATACACTGGTGTTTAAGTACTTATTTGCAGGTGTATAACAAATCGTTAAAAAAAATCATACATTGTGATTTCTGGATTTTTCTTTTGGATTATCTCTCTCACAGTGGACATGCACCTATGATGAAAATTTCAGAGCCCTCCAAGATTTCTAAGTGGGAGAACTTGCTATATAGCAGGGTGTTCAAATACTTATTTTCTTCACCGTACCTTTTGAATGTGCTTCTCCTTCCACATTTTTGAACAGATTCAAAGTTTTGTCAAAGAGTCACAAAATTCAGCATGAGGTATTGCTTTCAAGTTTTTCCATCATTAATGGTATTATTAATTACCGTGTAATCAACACACACGGGTTACTAGGGCATCTAGATGGGCACATTTACAACATTCCACAAATTCTGAAATTTTCACAATGAAATGAAATAATTAAGAGATATTTGAAACTTTACCAATCCAAACTACTTATTTCAAAATATTGACAAAGTTCAGGACATGAGGAAAGCAAACTGCCTCAACAACATTCTCGTTTTTTCCTCCCTTTGTGATGGTTCCAAGTAGCCAGCCATTTTTCTGTGCAGTCCTTTCTCATTCTCACTCATTCTGTGTGTGACACCACAAATTATATTTTCGTGGTACATGTAGCCATCACTGCCTAACTATACTTCAGCTGTGTCAAACGTTTTATTACAATACATTTGAATCAACTGTAAGTATGCACTGCAGCCAGGTAATATACATTAACTGTATTCTATTTTCCAAAGGCTGGTGACGGGGAGCCTTCGCCCCAGGAGCGCCTCCAGCTCTTAAGTAGAGCCACGCAGGTGTTCCGCGAGGAGTACATTCTGAAGCAGGACATGGCGCGTGAGGAGCTCCAGAAGCGCGTCAAGCTCCTGCGAGGCCAAAGGGCCAAGCAGCTGGAGGACTTGGCGCAGTGCCGAGAGGAGCGCCGGAGCCTGCGCGAGGAGGCCGAGCGGTTGGCCGACAAGTTCGAGGACGCAAAGTACCGGCAAGAGGCTGTGGGCGAGCGCGTCAAACGTGTGCTGGCCGGCCAGCAGGTCCGCCTGCCCATCCTGTCCAACAGTGAGAAGGACATGCGCAAGGAGCTGCAGGCCATGAAGGAGCAACTCAGGCACTTGGACATCGGCATCAAGCAGGTGAAGATGAAGATGGAGTACCAGAAGACCCAGGTGGACAGGGATGCGCCCGTACCTGGCGCCGCTCCCGGGAGGGCCTCCATCTCGCTGAGCGCCGCGCAGAAGAAGGTGGTGCAGGACGTGCTCCGAGAAGAGGGCCAGCAAATCGTGGACATAATGAAGAGGGTCAAGGAGATGTTATGCCTCATCGCCATGAGGAGCTCCGACTTGTACTTGAGCAACAAGTGAGATGTTGCCAATGTCGCAGACTTCACTTTTGATAACGCCCTGTTTGTACTGTCGCAAAATGCAGCATATTTGGAATATTTTATTCTAGTTCATATTTGCATTTTTGTCTTTACAATGCTAGCTTTGTATGTTGAATAAAAAAATGGGAAAAGTTGAAAGATTATCTGTCATTTGTCTTTAGCAATACAGACGGATCTGTAGTCTCACTCAATTTATGTATGGAGATTGGGAGGAAAATACTACCCCCTCAAAAAATTGAAGGTGTGGAGTCATTTTATTATATATACACTGGTTTGGTAAACCAGGGGTTGTGGGTTCGTATCCCACTAGGGGCTCCGCTCCCTAAGGAGGGTCCTGTCAGGAAAGGCATCCGGTGTAAAAATTGTGCCAAACATATATGCGCTCATCTGAGATGATACGCTGTGGTGACCCCGAAAGGGACAAGCCGAAAGAAACACACACAAGTGGCACACATTTACATACATGGGAGATCCAGTGCAAAAAAATACTACAGCTAACTCAGCATTGAAGGGCTGTGAGACAGTTTGGTGTACTGTCATTTTTTTTAATGTAGTTGCCTCCAACTGTTGCGAGTTTTGTTTTTCATCCAAGCGTATTGTCCACTTCGTGTTTCTTTTTTTTTGTCCACCAGAGGTCACTCCACTCCCACATTCCTCTTTCCGCACAGTTTGTGCGCTGGGACTTCCCTGTGTAAGCGCCCACGGACGGAAACCCTGCTTTTGTTGACTTTGATCTATCTATCTATCTATCTATCTATCTATCTATCTATCTATCTATCTATCTATCTATCTATCTATCTATCTATCTATCTATCTATCTATCTATCTATCTATCTATCTATCTATCTATATCTATCTATCTATCTATCTATCTATCTAGTCTGTCAATCCGTCCATCTAATCTAATCTAATCTAAATCTATTTATCCCATAGTTTTTGTTGACGTGTTGAAGTGACTTGTGAAAAATTTGAAATCAGCAAGTGATAATAACAATGTACACGTTAGACCCGCTGAATGCAACTGAACTGGACAATTGTAAACAGATTTCAGTCAGCGACTCCCAACCGCACACGTACCAACTTGCTGTGCCTGAAAAACGGAACTCTGGTCTTCTCATCGGGAAACGAGATCTTCAGGCTCCAGATACAGTATACTGTATTATTTCCTGTTGAATCACAAACAACATAGCGCGATAGTTGTGGGGAAAGCGGATTGCCTGTAGTCCGCTGTTGTTATAATAATACAAAGAGAGAAATGGGTGAGAAAAAAAGGGAGTATGTTGACATCATCACTTTCAGGTGAAAACCTCCTTGGTTTTCATATTTTTTTCAATAATTGTCCCCACATGGATCTTTGTGGGGTTTTTTTGCTTATGTTTTCAAATGTATTGGTCAATTCTAGGTGGCACAGTGGATCCGCTGGTAAAGCGTTGGCCTCACAGTTCTGAGGTCCCGGGTACAATCCCGGACCTGCTTGTGTGGAGTTTGCATGTTCTCCCCATGCCTGCGTGGGTTTTCTCCGGGCAGTCCGGTTTCCTCCTACATCCCAAAAACATGCAACATTAATTGGAGACTCTAAATTGCCCCTTGTTGTGATTGCAAGTGCGACTGTTTATCTCGATGTGCCCTGCGATTGGCTGGCAACCAGTTCAGGGTGTACCCCGCTTCCTGCCCGTTGACAGCTGGGATAGGCTCCAGCACTCCCCGCGACGCTCATGAGGATAAGCATCTTAAAATGGATGGGTGGTCAATTCTAAGTGTTTAAAATGGCTGTCTCTCTTTGACGATACAGCAATGGCGCAATACACATGCCGTCATTCGTATTCACATTAAGGGCAATTTAGAGTGTCCAATTAATGCTGCCTGTATTTGGGATGTGTGCCCGGAGAAAACCCACGCAGGCACAGTGAGGATATGCAAACTCCCCACAGGGAGGGCCGGGATTTGAACCTGTGAGGCCAATGCTCTAACCAGTTGCCCTACTGTGCCGCCACTACAGATTCAAATTAAACTTAAAGCCTAGTTAAGTATCATTCTAAAACCTAATCTGCACATAATGAATGTATTGAAAGAGTTTGGTTGGCGGCTGGCAGGCTCTGGCTTTATCCCCTGAAATGTAACATTAGTTGTAAAAGCAACAACAAGGCCATTTTGAGAAAGCACAGAGCAGAACATCCACTGGTGAGACATTTTGTCAGGTTTTTATAGGAACTACTGTCAATTGCCGCTAGTAAGTTTTTATATTTAAAAAAATAAAAGTAGGAGATGAGCAGTCGAAATTGGCACATTTCATATTTGTATTATTTTGCGAATGTTGGTTAGTCATCAGGCCTACTGTAATGTACTGGAAGGCCCAAAAGAGGGGGTGGACGGGAGCCATGTTGGTTTCTTTCTTAAAGCTACAACGCTCGGCTTCTGTGTAGGAAACTTAACAGAGGATAGGAAAAGAGATATTAATAACTCTCGGGTCGGCCCTCCACATTCTTCACATGTGAGTCAGCGTCAGAGCAAGCGAGCCACCGAGCCGGGGAGGATTGCTCCTGTTTCTCATTTGCCTCCCTTTTCCACGGACGAGGGGGTGGAATTAGCTGTTCTCCTCTGGAAAATATGGAACATTTTATGCAAACACACACATGCACAGAGCATCTTAAGAGAGTGTAATATACACAAATAGCGACGTGGATAGACTCCGCTTTGTGCGGCTGATGTTGTGATTTGGGGTGGGGGGTTGGAAAAAGGTGGTATGCACACTTGGCCCGGTCCGGAATCATTGAGTCAGAGTGAATGTTTATCAGGACTGGCTGCTAGAGAACATGACACACAGCGCAAAAGAACTTCCAAGTTGCTGCGATTCCAAAGCAAATTTTTCTCCCATGGAAACCATGAAAAGGAAAACAGCGTTCCGCACATTTTGCCGCACACTTTTGAGCTCTGGGCTTCAAATCTCAGCTGCGTGCGGGTTACAAGTTTTTTTTTCTCCATGTATCCATCCATCCATTTTCTTTGCCGCTTATCCTCACGAGGCTCGCGGAGAGTGCTGGAGGCTATCCCAGCTGTCAATGGGCAGGAGGCGGGGTACACCCTGAACTGGTTGGCACCTAGTCGCAGGGCACATCGAGACAAACAGCCATTCGCACTCACAATAACACCTAGGGGCAATTTAAAGTCTCGAATGAATGTTGCATGTTTTTGGGATGTGGGAGGAAACCGAAGTACCCGGAGGAAACCCACGCAGGCACGGGGAGAACATGCAAACTCCACACAGGTGGGTCCAGGATTGAACCCGGGACCGCAGAACCGTGAGGCCAACGCTTTACCGCCCTTCTCCATGTATTTCCTCCTAAATTGAACATAAAAATGGACATTTCTCTAGAAACTTCCTCGAAATTGCCCTTAGGTATAAACATGAGCGGGGATCGCGACCACCCAAACTCAGCCAGGATAGGCCCCAGCTGACTTCTTGTTCAATTCCGGACATTTCGTGCAGTTTTTTTTCATGGCAGACCACCCAATTTTGCAATGACGACGCGGCTAACGTTTTTGCAATATTTCAGGGTGCGAAACAGAATGAGTTTTGGAGGTGGTGTGAAAGATTGTGATGGCATGCCACGCCCACAGCAGACGACGTGGGCCCAAAGATTGGCGATCAGGGTCACCAATCTCTTTTGGATACCGCCTTCCAATTTGGGCAAATTTCCAAACAAATTTGTCATAGTACGTGGCCTGGAGGTGTGCAAATAAAGGTTAACATCGCCTGATGTTCAAAAACTGTGAACAATCGTCAACTAAAATGCATGTGGACGTCTCTACTTTTGGACATGGGAATTAGAGAAAGGCTGAGATAATCCTGTACACAGTCAGGTAACTTTATTGCAGTATTGTAGTAGCCCACACGATGCCAGAGGGTGGCGCTGTCCACAGTAGTAGTAGTAGTAGTAGTAGTAGTAGTAGTAATAATAATAATAGCAGTAGTAGTTCTCTGGCTCTGTGGACATTTTTATTACAATTGTGTAAACAGAAGCAGGGATGAGACCCACCTGAAAAAATACACAAAGAAAAAGTGCGGACAAAGCTGCAAATGCATTCGTGGTAAAAATAAATGCTAATGATGCTACGTACACAATAGGTGAGCTCACGAAGCGGCGTGTAGGGCAATAGGCGAAAATACATCATGCGTAGGGGTTATGATAGATATACTTTTATTCACCAGGAAACCACTTCATTCGGTACTTTTGCACCATCTAATTGGATCCAATGCAAGAGTGGAAATGGACTGCAGTACTAACTAACTAAGAAATGCTGTTTCATGACAATCGGACAGACTTTTCTGACCTCGGGCAAGGAGAAAGTCTTAAGAGTTTTGCTCAGTCACGAGGCCAGAAAGGGTTGGATTCGAACAAATACAAATACTCCATTGAACAAACCTCGGGGAGTCGGAAATGTCCAAAATGGTGGACCGTCGCTTGAATGTAAACAAACAACCGCTGCCCACATATGATGTAAAAGGCAATAAAAGTACTGTTCACTGCAATTATGGCTTATATTAGACATTGACATCAAACACACTTGTTTTTTGTATCTAATTGTATCTGTCTCTGCATTATTTCTGGGAGGTAAAACAAACACAAAAAAGTGCGACCACTCAAGTCTTTCTGATTTTCTAGCAGCCTTGAATGTAGCACAGTAAATAAAACTGTTTGCTTTGATTGTTTATTCAAATACAAAAGAAATAACGTATCGCGATTCTCAGCCACGATTTTAGTTCACGCTTCACTGGACTGTTCCAAGGTCGCACCCCGGAAGGTTATTTCTGATTTCCCGGTGGTCTTGAATGCAGCAAAACAGCTAGAAAACAAACATTACATGCACTGTTGTGGTGTAATTGAGTTTGAAATATTTGTGATTTCCCATCAACATTTAATGCACCAAAAACACACGATAGGACATTTGTCTGATTTTTGTGTCCTTATATGCTTTAACTTAGGCAAGTGATCCGTTTCTTAATTCCCGACAGTTTTGAATGCAGCAACTTTTCAACAAAACTGTCAGTTTTTGGAAAGATTTTTATCCTTGGTGGAGATCTGTGCTCTTACTTAGATCTTTAAAACTTTTTACAATGGATACAAGTGGATATACTCGATATATTCTAAGCCGTACGGAAGATGAATGAATAAATGCATGAATGAATGGTGTATCTAATGTTGCGACCAGTAAGTTTGTTTATTATTCCAAAGCAGGGCCGTTATCTTGTTTCAGGTGCTAAATTCAAATTAATCTGTTGTATTTATTGAAGGGAACAGAAACAGGAGCACTAATCCCCCACATTAGACAACAGATGTGAAGAGTTTGTCTATCCATCCATCACTGGTCGATCTGTACATCTAAGTCAATTTCTTTTTCTCCCCCCGTTAGAGCACTGTTGTAGAATGAGTTTGAAATTATATTCCCATGTTTTAGGGTGATAATTTGGTGTATACTTACTATTGTAACTAACAATATAGGAAATAGACTAATCCCTACTAACTCGTCCCAATTTCATTTCCTAATTATGTTCTTTTTGAAACCTTCTCTATTTATTCACTGAAATACCTTGTTATTCAGGGTTCCCAGCGCATTTCTTGTGTGCTCTTGCCACAACGCCGTAAGGTGCCACAAGGTGGCACCAACCTCTAAGCTAAAAGGAAAGTAGTAATTGGTGTCAAGAAAGTTTTTTCAACTGTCCGTATCACCCCTGAATAGTCGGGAATTACTGCATCCATCCAGCCACTGATTGGTTCAGGCATCAGAACCTTTCTGCCTGCGCTTGGAGGGCGGCACCAGGCGGATGGGCAACTCCGGGGGCAGACCGTGGCCCTCCAGCTTGACTTCGATCAGGTGGCTGGCCAGGGCAAACTCCTCTTCATCCAGCATGCCATCCCGGTCCACGTCGGACAGCTTCCAGATGCGACCCAGCACAGAGTTGGGTAAGCGGGAGCTGACCATCCAGTTCTTGGCCTTGGTGCCACTCAGCTTGCCCTCGTTGGGCGCTAGGTTGTAGAAGATCTCGTCGTACTTGGGCTTGTCCTTGGTCACCACCCACTTGTCGGGCTCATCCTCGTCGCCGTCGCCCGCCTCCTCCTCCTCGTCCCCGAAGGGGTCGCCTTCGCCGAAGGGTCCGGCGCGGGTGCCCAGGAAGGCGCCGCCCTGCACGCCGGGCTGCTCGCCAGCCTCCAGCTCCTCCTGCCGCAGAAGCGGCATCAGCTTGGCGATGTCCACCGACAGTAGCTCGTCCAGGGCCGCCATCAGGTTGGGCTTCAGGGTTTTGAACTTGCTGAAGTCATGAACCATCAGTTGTTCCTGACAACCGCAATTAGAAGAAAATCTTTCAGTCCAAAAACTGACCCAAATGAGAAGAGTACTTAGAAGTTGCAGTGGTTTGAATCGTCCTTCGTCCTTTTCAATATTCCCTTTGTCTATCCTTGTATACGCATCCATCTTCCATCCATTCATCCGTCCTTACACCCTTTCATCAATCTTTCATTTGCCTTAACTTAATCAATCCATCATCTGTTCATCCATGTATTCGTTCATCCAGTCATCCATCCAGGCATGCACATACGTATCCACCCACCACTCATGCACCTCTCTCATCCGTTGGTCTCTTTCCATCCATCCATCCATCCATCCATCCATCCATCCATCTGACCTGCATCTTGGCACAATCAGGGAAGTCTCCGGCGGAGATGTTGTGCTGCAGTTGTATCTTGGAGAAGATGACGGGCAGCTGGTAGATGAGGTTCTTTTTCTTGTTGTCCTTCCTGAACACCGACGGCATCTCCTGCTTCAGGTAGCTGATGATGTGAGCATGCACCTGAAGACGAAACACACAACGTTATTTTCTCCCCGCGTAATGTGAAATTCCTTCATGAGGTGGTCTTGAAACTCTTGAACAAAGAGGTTCTAAAACTTTTGGAGAAAAGCTCTCTCGGGGGACCTTCTTATAATCCTCACATTGATTCAACAAAATTACCATGAGTACCCCTGAATGCCAGAAAAATGTTGTTCACAAGAAGAAAAATGTATTTTTTCAGGATGAAAGCATATATATATATATATATATATATATATATATATATATATAAAATATTTTTTTTTCACTTCATCTTGCATCCTCAAATTGTCCTCAATTGGTCTTTCACAGTGAAGCTTAAAAAAAAAAAAAAAACCCACCCGGACCAATCGTGCCCGCTTCACCAGGTCGTTGAGCTTGCGCAGAGCTGCGTTGCGAGGAAGGTTTTGGATGTCAGCGAACAGGTCCTCCTCCTCGAGCTCGAACAGCTTGCGGTTGTCAGACACCATGAGCGGCTCAGACCAGAAGGAGCCGATGTAAACCCTCAGAACCTCAGGGGTGCCGAACACCTTGCCCAGGGACCACATGAGTGCGCCGTAGACCCTCATGAGCTGCTGGGTGCCCACCATGTCGGCCTTGTTGAGGACCACCCGCAGCTTGTCCTCGTTGCCCTTCAGCGCGCCGATGGCCTCCGAGAACTCGTCCGAGATCTCCAGCTTGTGGGCGTCGAACAACAGGATGATGCGGTCCACTCGCTCAGCGAACCAGCGCAGCACAGCGGGAAAGTCATAGCCTGTGGGCGGGGAGGGGTTCAAAGGTCAGCGATTGAACAGCCTGAGTCACTTGGCAAATTGTTGCTGCCAAGACGGCGGCGTCATACGATACAAGTTCAACTTGTTTTGTGACCAGGCTCGTAACTAGAAACACTCATATCTCAAATCCTCTTTTTCCATCCATCCATCCATCAATTTTCTCGCTTACCCTCACGAGGGTCGCGGGAGTGCTGGATCCTATCCCAGCTGTCAACGGGCAGGAGGCAGGGGACACCCTGTACTGGTTGCCAGCCAATCGCAGGGCACATAGAGACAGATAATCGCACTCACAATCGCACCTAGAGGCAATTTAGAATGTCCAATCAATGTTTCATGTTTTTGGGATGTGGGAGGAAACCGGAGTGCCTGGAGAAAACCCACGCAGGCACGGGAGAACATGCAAACTCCACAAAGGGAGGGCCAAGATAACCGGGTCCTCAGAACTGTGAGGCCAACGCTTTCCAGCTGCGACAACTGTGCTGCCTCCTCTTTTTCCATTAAAATAAAAGGAAATTGAGTTCATTTTACTCAGGTCTTCTAAAAAAAAAAAAAAATGGTTTTAATGAGAAAACTACCAGTATATAATATTCAACTTTATAAATCACACTTATAGAATCAAACACCTTTTGCCGCATTTTTTTTGCCTGTCTACATGTGTTGTGCGTCTGTTACTGTTCAACTATCTGTTGCTTAAATGATTACAATGCCTAATTGATGCTATTCATTAGCCCATTTATGGCGTCTTGCATTGCTCGTACAGCTTGTTAGCAATGACCTGAGTGGACTGCTGTAAGTTTGTTGGTTGTTTTAAATACAAAACATGTATTTGTGTTTGTTTTGTTTATTTTAGCAGCGCACTTAAACTGTTACTTGTTGTGCAGGGAATTGAGTTGAACTCTGTGTCACTATATCTCTTGTATAGTCAAGTATTCTTCTTCTTTTCCTTTCGGCTTGTCCCGTTAGGGGTCGCCACAGCGTGTCATCTTTTGCCATCTTAGCCTATCTCCTGCATCTTCCTCTCTAACCCCAACTGCCCTCATGTCTTCCCTCACCACATCCATAAACCTTCTCTTTGGTCTTCCTCTCGCTCTTTTGCCTGGGAGCTCCATCCTCAGCATCCTTCTACCAATATACTCTCTCGCCTCTGAACATGTCCAAACCATCGAAGTCTGCTCTCTCGAATCTTGTCTCCAAAACATCCAGCTTTGGCTGTCCCTCGAATGAGCTCATTTCTAATCCTATCCAACCTGGTCACTCCGAGCGAGAACCTCAACATCTTCATTTCTGCCACCTCCAGTTCAGCTTCCTGTTGTTTCTTCAGTGCCACCGTCTCTAATCCGTACATCATGGCCGGCCTCACCACTGTTTTGTAAACTTTGCCCTTCATCCTAGCAGACACTCTTCTGTCACATAACACACCAGACACCTTTCGCCAGCTGTTCCAACCTGCTTGGACCCGTTTCTTCACTTCCTTACCACACTCACCATTGCTCTGGATTGTTAACCCTAAATATTTGAAGTCATCCACTGTCACTATCTCTTCTCCCTGTAGCCTCACTCTTCCCCCTCCACTTTTCTCATTCACGCGCAAATATTCTGTTTTACTTCGGCTAATCTTCATTCCTCTCCTTTCCAGTGCATGTCTCCATCTTTCCAATTGTTCCTCTGCGTGCTCCCTGCTTTCACTGCATATCACAATATCATCTGCGAACATCATGGTCCAAGGGGATTCCAGTCTAACCTCATCTGTCAGCCTATCCATTACCACTGCAAACAGGAAGGGGCTCAGAGCTGATCCCTGATGCAGTCCCACCTCCACCTTAAATTCCTCTGTCACACCTAAGGCACACCTCACCATTGTTCTGCTGCCATCATACATGTCCTGTACTATTTTAACATACTTCTCTGCCACACCAGACTTACGCATGCAGTACCACAGTTCCTCTCTTGGTACTCTGTCATAGGCTTTCTCTAGATCCACAAAGACACAATGTAGCTCCTTCTGACCTTCTCTGTACTTTTCCACGAGCATCCTCAAGGCAAATAATGCATCTGTGGTACTCTTTCTAGGCATGAAACCATACTGTTGCTCGCAGATACTTACTTCTGTCCTGAGTCTAGCCTCCACTACTCTTTCCCATAACTTCATTGTGTGGCTCATCAACTTTATTCCTCTATAGTTCCCACAGCTCTGAACATCCCCTTTGTTCTTAAAAATGGGAACTAGAACACTTTTCCTCCATTCTTCAGGCATCTTTTCGCCCGCTAGTATTCTGTTGAATAAGTTGGTCAAAAACTCCACAGCCATCTCTCCAAATTGCTTCCATACCTCTACCGGTATGTCATCAGGACCAACTGCCTTTCCATTTTTCATCCTTTGTAGTGCCTTTCTGACTTCCCCCTTAGTAATCATTTCCACTTCCTGGTCCTTCACTCTTGCCTCTTCAACTCTTCCTTCTCTCTCATTTTCTTCATTCATCAACTTCTCAAAGTATTCTTTCCATCTATTTAGCACACTACCGGCACCAGTCAACACATTTCCATCTCTATCCTTAATCACCCTAACCTTCTGCACATCCTTCCCATCTCTATCCCTCTGTCTGGCCAACCTGTAGAGATCCTTTTCTCCTTCTTTCGTGTCCATCCTGGTGTACATGTCTTCATATGCCTCTTGTTTAGCCTTTGCCACCTCTACCTTTGCCCTACGTCGCATCTCGATGTACTCCTTTCGCCTCTCCTCCGTCCTCTCAGTATCCCACTTCTTCTTCGCTAATCTCTTTCCTTGTATGACTCCCTGTATTTTGGGGTTCCACCACCAAGTCTCCTTCTCCCCTTTCCTACCAGATGACACACCAAGTACTCTCCTGCCTGTCTCTCTGATCACCTTGGCTGTCGTCGTCCAGTCTTCCGGGAGCTTCGGTTGTCCATCGAGAGCCTGTCTCACCTCTTTCCGGAAGGCCGCACAACATTCTTCCTTTCTCAGCTTCCACCACATGGTTCTCTGCTCTACCTTTGTCTTCTTAATCTTCCTACCCACCACCAGAATCATCCTAGATACTACCATCCTATGCTGTCGAGGTATACTCTCCCTACCACTACTTTACAGTCAGTAACCTCCTTCAGATTACATCGTCTGCACAAAAATATAATCCACCTGCGTGCTTCTACCTCCGCTCTTGTAGGTCACTATATGTTCCTCCCTCTTCTGGAAATAAGTGTTCACTACAGCCATCTCCATCCTTTTTGCAAAGTCCACCACCATCTGTCCCTCAAAGTTCCTTTCCTGGATGCCGTACTTACCCATCACTTCTTCATAGCCCCTGTTTACTTTACCAATATGTCCATTACAATCTGCACCAATCACAACTCTCGCACTGTCTGGGATGCTCAGAAATACCTCATCTAGTTCCATCTAGAATTTCTCTTTCAACTCTAGGTCACATCCTACCTGTGGTGCATAGCCGCTAACCACATTATACATAACACCCTCAATTTCAAATTTTAGTCTCATCACTCGATCTGATACTCTTTTCACCTCCAAGACATTCTTAGCCAGCTCTTCCTTTAAAATAACCCCTACTCCATTTCTCTTCCCATCTACTCCGTAGTAGAATAATTTAAACCCTGCTCCCAAACTTCTAGCCTTACTACCTTTCCACCTGCTCTCTTGGATGCACAGAATATCAACCTTTCTCCTAATCATCATGTCAACCAACTCCTGTGCTTTTCCTGTCATAGTCCCAACATTCAAAGTCCCTACACCCAGTTGTAGGCTCTGTGCATTCCTCTTTTTCTTCTGACGCTGGATCCGGTTTCCTCCTCTTCTTTGTCTTCGACCCACAGTAGCTGAATTTCCACCGACGCCCTGCAGGTTAGCAGTGCCGGGGGCGGGCGTTGTTAACCCGGGCCACGACCGATCCGGTATGGGATTCTTTAGATGAACGCTCATATTTGTTTGGCACAGTTTTTACGCCGGATGCCCTTCCTGACGCAACCCTCTGCATTTATCCGGGCTTGGGACCGGCCTACAGATTGCACTGGTTTGTGCCCCCATAGGGCTGCATTGTATAGTCAAGTATGCCAAAATGCATAATCCTTTTCATTATAGGAAAATGAATAACAATAATAAGGCTTACATTTTGTTTTACAAAGACCTTAAGGCATTATGGAACGCTGCTGATGAAAAACATTGTTTTAAATGCCACCATATGGATGGAACATTCCTCTCAGTTGTGAAGCGGAGGCATACTGTCACTGATGTGGACCGTACCACCTTCATGGTACGTCGAAACAACAACATGATGTCATCTTTTTGGATGAATGTCGCATGCGTTGTGTGGAGCAATAAAGTGAGCGTGGCTTGTTCGACGTGCGACTTTTCACACGCATTTCCCAACAGATTTTATGTGCCTTGTTTCCCCCCTTCCCTTTAATTAGTGTGTTACAAGTCATGACTTTGCAGCCATTTTGGCTTCTCAATCATTTTGGCTTTGGAGACATCTTTGAGGGGAGAAATTTTTCCAAGGGCCCTCGTCATCATCCAAAAATATCCCAAAAATAATGACCACATTAATGTGCTTAAAAACATGAACAAATTTCATTGGATTCAATTCGCTATTCATCCATTGCCTTTAGTTTATGTGCCCCCCACAGTCCTCATTCAAAGTAATGAAAATGCAACTAATCCATTCCAGTGCCACAGGTTATTAAAAAAAATAATAAATGGAAGCATCTTGTTGTATAAAAATCAGAAAATCGAGTAAGAGAATTTATAAAGCGTATTTAAAGCACATATTCTAGTATTTGTGTTTTGCACGCATGCTTCAAGGAGTGTGGCAGACGTCACGCATGCAGGGATGTCAGATTTATTTGATGATACTTCACAATAATAATGAAGCTTTTAATTAGCCCACAGCAAAAGTAGGGAGGAATAATTGATGTTTGTTTTACGGGTGTGCAAGCCCCCATAAACAGGTGTGCAGTTAAAAATAAACATGATTAATTGCAAATGATTTTGCAGACCACCAAACTACAGTTCGTTTGCATCCCATCCCTCCTTTCCTTTCTTTCCCTTTTCTGACTTCCTGACCTCGGCTCACTCTCTGCTTGGCCCCTGACAGGATTCCAGGTGTGTCGATGATGCTGATGCTCTCCAGAACCTGATTGGACATCTGGGCACACTGGAACCTGCAACACAAGACGGAACAAACTTGATGTACAAGAAAATTGAGTTACAACTGGACAAATGAAACTCAAGGTAATATTACATTTGTTGCATTCATTTTTTTTCCCTCCATAAATTGGTTACCTGAATATATTTACTCCTTTATGTTTATTTTAGGCATTTATCTCAAATAATTGGTTGATTGGGCGAGTGTTTGTAAAATTAAAAAATACACAATTTTAAGTTTTAGCTCTTCAAAGAAATATTACTTACAAATTATGTAATGAAAAATGAAAATATTTTATCCGTAAATTGAAATATATGCTAAGTACGTAAAATTATTTTTCATTTGTTTTTGTTTATTTTATTATTTCATACCAAAAAGAAAGGGAAACCTGTTTAACTAAAGAATAAATAAAAAAAAAAATCAGAATGAATGTTTTTATTTATAAAATAATGAATTTCAATCACATTGTATCATTGCATCTTTGTTTCATTTCTTTTCATTTTATTCATTTGGTTCATTTCATCATTGGTTGATTCACTCATCATAATACAATAACAACGAGAGTTATGATTTAAGTAAATTTTCACGAGTTATATGCAATTTGTCTTTAATCAATAAATCATCATAAGCATTTTGTTACTCATTCATATGTAGATTTTTCAATAAAAATTTGAATGCTTACTGAAATAATTGTAATTAGTATTTAATTTCCATTGCATATTTAATATTTCAGAAACTCTTTTACTGCAAAATGGTTATTAATAAAGACAATTAATTATTAATACAAGTTGAACATAAATCATTGTTTTATTTTTGGAATAAACATGTGATTTTGAATGTACACCTTTTAACTTGAAGTCAATTTCTTTGCCTCATCCACGAATGGTGCCGATGTAAAAACTGAAATGTGGCCCAACCCTGAACAAAAACCTCAGCGGGCTTTGGTGCGGAATGGAAAACGTCTGCTCCATTGTGTCGTGGAGTGCTCATGGTTTCGGACTTCCTGAATGGAAAAACGGCGTCCCCGGTGCCAGAATCAAACAATAAGGCTCGCGAATAACGTTGCGCCTCTGGAACAACAACAACGCCACTTCCTGTGCCTCGTGAGCTTAACGAGCGCCGCACTTCCCGACCCCTCACCCGGATGGGAAGACAAACAATTGCAAACTCCAGTGCGGGAGTCCCGAGATTTCAGTGACAGAGAACCTTCACAGATTTTTTTAGGTCTTCATTTTAACATTGCTTTTCTTATTTTTATACTTCTGCGACAGTTAAGAACATATAAAAATAATATTTTGTGTGCTTGCTTTTGAGCAGCGGTCTCAAACTCAATTTTCCCTGGGGTCACTGGACGCCCCGCCTGTGTGGAGTTTGCATGTTCTCCCTGTGCCTGTGTGAGTTTTCTCCGGGTACTCCGGTTGCCTCCCACATCCCAAAAACATGCAACATTGATTGGACACTCTACATTGCTCCTAGGTATGATTGTGAGTGCGATTGTTTGTCTCGATGTGCCCTGCGATTGACTGGCAACCAGTTCAAAGTGTACCCTGGCTCCTGCCCATTGACAGCTGGGACCCTTGTGAGGATAAGCGGCCAAGAAAATGGGTGGATGGATGAAGGTAGGGACCGCAAAGTATCATTCCGTGAGTCTCAAATGGCCATGGGCAACCAGTTTGAGACGTCTGCTTTTGATTCAATGTGTTCATGAGTTTACATTTTAACATTAACAGTGCTTTTCTACACTTGTAAGAATGTATGTTAAAAATCGATCAATTTTTAATTGTATTTGACTAGATTGCTTGATTGTTTTTTTTCATCTTATTATTAACATTACTAATCTTCTTTTTATGAATAAAAAACAATGAAACCTGTGAGCGTCATCTCCAGAACAAATGTTCTTTGTTTAGATTTGACTGTGTGTGATTGTTTTTGTCTCAATATTAAACATCCATAGTCAACTTCTTTTTACACTTTTAAGAATGAAAAAAATTAAACGAGTGGCGGTCATCTGCAAGGCGAATCTGTTTGAATTTGACCTGGGTCCCTGAATGTTTTTGAGATAATACTTTTTTTTTTTTTTTTTTTTACAATTATGAGAAAACAGTTAATGTTTACAAATTAAATGTGAGACTCACCAATGAGGCAAATGCTATTGATTGATTGTTTATACATCTTAATATTAGCACTGCTGAACATCCTTACACCCTGAACTGGTCACCAGCCAATTGCATTGTTTTTATGTCTCAGTACTGATTTTTTGGGGGTTCTGTTTTTTCTTTTGCATTTATTGGTAAACATGGTAGTTTTGTTCAATTAGGGGTAGCATTGTGAAGGGATTGTTGAAAAAACATTTCCTGTTGACCTCAAAAGTTTCAGAACCGCTTTTTGAAATTGTGCATTACTATGAACGTGAATGCACTGCAAATGTTTGGCGACCAGTCCAGTGTGAACCTCATATCTTGCCCCAAAAGGTCAGCCGGGATAAGGTCCATCTACCCCAACCATAAAGAGGACAAGCATAATGGAAAATAAATAGGGCCAATTAAGAAAAGTGTGCCTTGAAAAATTACTTGTACATTTTAATGAGTTAAATGTAAACTTTTATGATGCAAAGAGTTTGAGATTAACAAGTGTTTCGCTTTGCCTCCAAAGGGAGGAAGTCAAAGACAAACATGAAAGCGGGGGTCACGGGATTTCTATGACAGAGCCATTTTGACGCTGGCCTGTGATGTCAACGGTGGAAAATTAAACCAGAAGGTATTCCCTTTTGGGTTCTTCCAGCTGAACAAGTCCACCACGGGGTTTATTTGTTTTGACACCTGGTCTCACTCCTTGCTGATCTCTATTTTTAATCTTCTGACCAAACAAGATAGACATCCAAGAAGTTTTTGTTCTTAGAGAAGACTCACCTCACAAGGGAAGGTTCTAGACCCAGCAAAAGGTTTTAGTGCTGAGACAAAGTTCTCATTTGAAAAGAAGGTTCTAGTCTAGAGAAAATGTACTAGTCCCAAGAGAAGGTTCTCGCCCCCAGAGAAGGTCATCATCTAGAGAGAGAAAGTTCTTGTCTTGGGAAAGGTACAAACCACAAGTGAATGGTCTTGTCCCAAGTGGATGGTCTTGTCCCAAGTGAAGGTTCAAGTTCAAAGCTAAGGTTCTCTTTCAAAGATCAGTCTCTAGTTCTGAGAGGGATACTCATTCTAAGAGGTTTTAGCTTTGAGGGAAAACTTTCTTCCAGAGATAATGTTATTGTCCACACAGAAGGCTCTGGTCATGAGAGAAGACTCTCATGAAGGAAGAAGGTACTAGTCTTCCATCCAAAGAGAAGGCTGAACTGTTGAGGGAAAGTTTTATTTCAGAGAGAAAGTTACTGTCTGAAGACAACGTTATAGGAGTATAACTACAATAGTCTTACCTAGAGAGAAATTTCAAGTCTTGAAGGAAGGTCTTAATCTCATGACAAGATTTGTGTCGTAAGAGAAGGTTCTAGCCCTGACAAAAGATTTTTGTCTCGAGCAAAGGTTCTTGTCTTGACGGAAGGTGTTGGTCCCAAGAGGAGGTTCTTGTCCCAAGAGATTTTTGTAGTTCTGAGACAAGGTTCTAAAACCAAAGGATTTTCTTGTCCCAAGAGAACGTTTTACTCCCGCTACTCTCATCCCAAGACGAAGTTTTCATTATGAGGAAAGGATTTAGTCCTAAGGGAAGTTTGTTGTTGCAAGAGAAGGCTCTATTCCTAAGAGAAGATTCTTGTCTCAAGAGAAAGTTACACTCTCAAGGTAGGGTTTTAGTCCCGAGAAAATGATTTGCATCCCAGGAACAGTTTCTGGGTCGAAGGTAGCATTTCAATCCTAAAACAAGGTTCTCTTTCCAAAGGGAACTTATAGTCCTGAGGGAAGATTCTCATCCCAAAAGATGGTTCTAGGCCAGAGAGAAGATTCTCATCCAGACAGAAAGTTAAACTCTCGAGGGAAGGTTTTAGTCCCGACAGAAAAGTTTTCTTGTTCTAAAAGAAGGTCCAACCAAAACCTGAGAGATTCTCCTTTCGAGTGTAGTATTGCTACCAAGAATCAAGACCACATGACAGCGCTCCAAAAACTTAAAACAGGCATCCTCTCTTATCGTTCATCAACAAAACCATTCAAGCCATTTATCCTGTTATCACTCACTCTGCCTTGCTCAAATGACATGGAAGGGTTTGTTTACTTGGATAATGTTTGAGCTTTTGCCACCTGGAAGTACGTCTGAGGTCACAGTGAAAAGGTCTATACAAATAAACTTGCCTTGTCTCTGCCTATTACACTTCCTCTCTGAGCTTTCATCACACTCTCTCCCTCCCTCCCTCTTGACAATGTTCCCTTTTCTGCTCTTTTCCTCAAATATGGCAAGGGACAGAATTTTGGCAAGCACGCTTGAAAAATTCCAAAGGACTGAGAACATCCCTGCTCCCTCCTTTCCCTCTTAACCTCACCTGTTGAGGAAGGTGTTCCCAAAGGGGTTGAGCTTCCGGAACGGTTTGTTCGGGTCCACGATGAGTGCATTCCCGGGAATGACGCTCTCCACCTCACCGTGCATGATGGCCGTGAAGCAGTCAGTGGTGGGCTCGGGTCCCACCCGGCTGCCGGGAATTTCCTGCTCCAGCAGATACCTGTCAATCACACCCAGGTTATTTAACCCACCACTGTCGTTGTGATTTACTTTAGTGGTTGCGCATACTTTATCGTCCCAAGGCAGATATTTTACATTAAACATATCAACCAAAATGTTACAGGGCGCATAGAAACAAACAACCATTCACACTCGCATTCACACCTACGGGCAATATAGTCCTCAGTTAACCTAGCACACTTGTTTTGGGGATGCGGGAGGAAACCGGAGTGCCCGGAGAAAACCCATTCATTGCTGGCAGAGATTGTTGACTCAACATGCATTATCTGTTGCAAATAATACCAGTGAAGTGATTGGGAACGATCAATTGACTTACTTGATGAAGGTGGTCTTCCCGGTGGAGTACTGGCCCACCACCAGCACCATGGGCTTGTTGTCAAAGTCAGCGTCCTCCATGCTGAGCGAGTGGAAGTCATGGAAGCCATAGTACTGCTCCAGGGGCAGCAGCTTCTTGCGGTACAGAGACTTGAGTCCCTCTGTCACCGTGCGGATCACCTCTGGAGCCTTCTTTACGTTCTTACGCCCCCAGCGTGACATCTCCACGAAATCTTGACCTGGAAGACGAAGTTGAACATTTTGGGTCGAGGGAGTAACTCTCCACACAATGTCACTATTAAGAGTTTTAAAATCTCATCTAAAATATTCTCTGTAATATCTGTACATATAATTATGGTTTTTGGTGGGTGGCTTCGATTCCGAAACTTTGTGGTCATGCATTTACATTTTATTGTTAAGCAGAGATTCACTTATTTTTATACTTGCAAGGCATGGACGCACTCACAGAATAACACAGGGAGATTCTTGGATCCAGAAGGGCTATAATGCATTTCCTACTGAGGAATAAACATAAAAAAAAAAAAATTAAAAAAAAAGCTTCAGATGTTTCCTGTATTTTTGTGCGAAAGTCACTTCATCGTCCTTGAGGCCTCACGCCAAAAAGATCATGTGAAGTGTGGAATAATCTCCAGTGCGAACATTAGGAGGAGGGAGATAGATGATGTTCCAAATATGTCAGAGGTGTCCAAAGTCAGGCATGGGGGAAATTACCTGCCTGCATTCGAATAATAACATTCAATGCGACTTACAGTGAAGAAAATAAGTATTTGAACACCCTGCTATATTGCAAGTTCTCCCACTTAGAAATCATGGGTCTGAAATTTTCATCGTAGGTGCATGTTTATTGTGAGAGAGATAATATAAAAGAAAAATCCAGAAATCACAGTGTTTTTTTTTAACAATTTATTTGTGTTATACAGCTGCAAATAAGTACTTGAACACCAGTGTATCAGCTAGAATGATGACCCTCAAAGACCCGTTAGTGCGCCTTTAAAAGGTCCACCTCCACTCCATGTATTATCCTGAATCAGATGCACCTGTGTGAGATCTTTTGCTGCAGAAAGACACCTGTCCACCCTATACAATCAGTAAGACTCAAACTTGAAACATGGCTAAGACAAAAGAGCTGTCCAAAGACATCGGAGACAAAATTCTACAATTCTGGCTGGAAAGGGCTACGGAAAATTGCCAAGCAGCTCGGTGAAAAAAGGTCCAATGTTGGAGCAATCATTAGAAAATGGAAGAAGCTAAACGTGATGGTCAATCTCAATCAGACTGAAGACCCATGCAAGATATCACCTGGTGGCATCTCAATGATCCTTAGAAAGGTGAGGAATCAGCCCAGGGCTACACAGCGGGACTTGGTCAATGACCAGAAATGAGCTGGGACCACCGTTTCCAAGGTGACTGTTGGTAATGCACTAAGACGTCATGGTTTGAAATCATGCATGGCACGGAAGGTTCCCCTGCTTAAACCAGCACATGTCAAGGCCCGTCTTAAGTTTGCCAATGACCATTTGGATGATACAGAGGAGTCATGGGAGAATGTTTTGTCGTCTGATGAAACCAAAAGGGAACTTTTTGGTCATAATTCCACTAACTGTGTTCGGAGGAAGACGAATGAGTTCTATCCCAAGAACACCATCACTACTGTGAAGCATGGGGTTGGTAGCGTCATACTTTGGGGGTGTTTTTCTGCACATGGGACAGGACGACTGCACTGTATTAAGGAGGAGGAAGACCGCGGCCATGTATTGTGAGATTTTGGGGAACAACCTTTTTCCCTCTGTGAGAGCATTGAAGATAGATTGTGGCTGGGTCTTTCAACATGACAATGACCCGAAGCACACAGCCAGGAAAACCGAGGAGTGACTCCGTAAGAAGCATATCAAGGTTCTTGCATGGCCTCGCCAGTCTCCAGACCTAAACCAAATAGAAAATCTTTGGAAACTCCGTGTTTCTCAGCGACAGCCCAGAAATCTGTCTGATCTAGAGAAGATCTGTGTGGAGGAGAGGGCCAAAATCCCTACTGCAGTGTGTGCCACCCTGGTGAACAACTACAGGAAACGTTTGACCTCTGTAATTGCAAACAAAGGCTACTGTAACAAATTTTAACATTGGTTTTCTCAGGTGTTCAAATACTTATTTGCAACTGTATGACACAAATAAATAATTAAAAATCATACATTGTGAATTCTGGATTTTTCTTCTTCGATTATCTCTCTCACAGTGGGCATGCACCTATGAGGAAAACGTCAGACCCCTCCATGATTTCTAAGTTGGAGAATTTTCACGATAGCTTGGTGTTCAAATACTTATTTTCTTCACTGTACATTGGTTGACATAAATCACATGGACATCGGGAACAGTGATGGGTGTGTTGCATACTACAGGGGGAATCACATTCCTTGGCTGCCTGGTAAGGTCAATTCAGGGTTGCTTGAAAGGAGGGTCCATCGAGAAGTTGAATCTCAGATTCAGGAGGAGCAGTATGGTTTTCGTGCTGGTCGTGGAACAGTGGACCAGACCTACACCCTCGACATGGGAGTTCGCCCAACCAGTCTGCATGTGTTTTGCTTAAGGGGAATGGGGTACTGAACTCCCCAAAATAAGGTGTTTGTTCCCTCCTTGACTGATGTCGGCGTTTGGCCCACATTGCTGGCAATAAGTCATTTCTGCTGAGAATTGGACTCCGCCAAGGCTGGGCTTTGTCAACAATTCTGTTCATAACTTTTATGGACATAATTTCTGGGTGCAGCCGAGGCGGTCCGGTTTGGTAGCCTCAGTACTGCATCTCTGCTTTTTGGAGATTATGGGGTTCTGTTTGCTTCATCAAACCGTGATCTCCAATTCTCACTGGAGCGGTTCGCAGTAGAGTCTGTAAGGGGCTAAGAATAGAGCCGCTGCTCCTCCGCATTGAGAGGAGTAGGATGAGATGACTCGGGTATCTGATTGGGATGCGTCCAAGACGCCTCCCTAGTGAGGTGTGCTGGGCACGTTCCACCGTGTGGAGACCCCAGAGACGACCCAGGCCGTCTCTCGACTTGCCTGGGAATGTTTTGGGATCCCCCCAGAAGAGGTGGAGGGACTGCCTGGAGAGAGGGAATTTTGGGGGTCCTTGCTAAAGAAAGCCATTGCCCCCGCGACCTGACCTGGGATATGTGGGAGAAAATGGATGGTGACTTGCATCAAAAGGGTATGAGATAAAGCTAAAATGTGAAAAGATAGCACACTATTTCTTTTTTTTTTTTTTTTTAAATCAAAATAAAACTGTAAAAAAAAAAAAAAAGACTGATACAAGATCAAAGTTTTGGGCGGAAATTACTTTGGGAAATATAAAAATGAATGAAAAATTGCCATATTTTTAAAATTTTGAATTGTCTACACATTTGGATATTACAAGATATAACTATTTTGAATATTTCTTAAAAAATGTTTACTGAAGTTTTTTTTTTCTTACAATTGTGAAAAAATTTAAAATGTGAAGATAAAAGTTACTGTTTAAATTAAAAACACTATTGAAAATGGATCATATTTTTAATATTATTATATATATTTTTAATATTATTATACTTTTAGCAACTTTAAAATAACTTTAAACCAAAGTTTAATGAACAAATGTCAATTTTTAGCTGTAGTGTAAATGTGAACATTTCATATCACATTTTTAAAGAGTTAAATGACTTCCATCCATTTATTTATTTTCTTAGCCGCTTATCCTAACAAGGGTCACAGCTGTCAACGGGCAGGAGGCGGGGTACAGACAACAGTCACACACACACCTAGGGCCAATTTAGAGTGTCCCATTAATGTTGCATGTTTTTGGGATGTGGGAGGAAACTGGAGTGCCCAGAGAACACGGGGAGAACATGCAAACTCCACATAGGCAGGGCCGGGATTTGAACCCTGGTCCTCAGAACTGTGAGGACACTGCTCTACAGCTGCTCCACCGTGGCAACCACTTAATTTTAAATGACTTAAAATAGTCAAATGAGTTAAAAAAACAAAAAACAACAAAAAAACAATGAATGTTACAAAAAAATAACACCAAATTGTTTCTGTTAAAAAAATAAATGAAAAATTGAGGGGTTTTTTTATATTTAAAATTGGAAATAAAGTTACATGTAATTTGTTTTTGTATTGCGACAGCTGAATCAAAAGTTAAAAAGTGAAAAGATAAGACTATCGGAAATTTTTAAAAATTCAAAATGGACTGTTCAGATCAGAGTTTTTGGGGCGGGGGGATTGCTTATGAATGTAAGAGAATGAAAAATTCATAGATTTTACAATTGTAAATAAATTTGAATGTTACAAGATATTCTATTAAAATATATTTAGAATGATCCTTAAAAATATTGTTTCCCCTTCAAATACTGTTGTGTTGTGTTTCATAACCCCTTTCCTCCTTCTTTACATTGCTACACTGTTTACCCCGACCTTCCCCCCACCTGGGGCGGGCAGGCAGCTGCTTATTAAGGAGTGCTACACCTCGGTTGCAGATGTGGAATTTTTTTTTTTTTTTTTTTTTTGGAGCCCTCCAGGAGGCTGCCTAAGCATTGTCAGTGCATGCCTGGAAAAAGCTGGTGCTCCATGCTGGAACACTTTCAAAGCCAGCCCTTGCTCGGGCCACAGTTCATGACTTCAGCGCAAAATGAGTAAGACATTCCTTTTCAGCCCCCCTGCTTTTTTTTTTTTTTTTTTTTTTATTGCTTCACAGTATCCACTGTGTATATGTAATGGGGGTAAAGTTCCATTCGGGAATCCTTATTTTGACTAAAAAGGCGCTGCTCATTAGTGAAGGCAAGGTCTCCATTTTTGGAATCATTAGTGGGCTGGAGAGAAAAAAACAGTGCAAGCCTGACATGTCACAAGATCCATGCGGGGGGAAGCGACCAAAATGGCGAAAGCAATAACAGGAGACTTGTGAGAACATTTTAAGACTCGGGAATACATTTGTGGGATTTAAGGAGGATCCGGAAGAACAAACAGCTTTTCCACAATCCATAAATGCAATGAAAGACTTTTGAAGTGCATTTTACACATTTGCATATGTCCTAAATACTCTACATGTATCTTTTTGCCATTGTTTAGGAGGAATGGTTCTCAAACTTTGCAAACCAATTATCACTTTAAAAAAAATGTTACCTAAATATTTGAGGGGAATAAAGACATCTTACAAATGTAATACATAAAGTATTGTACAGAAAAGTTAAATACAACCGAACTCTATTTAAATATACTGTAGTGGATTTTTTAAAGAGAGTAAAAGTAATATTATGACCAGTTTGAACATTACACTGTACTTAAAAGATCCCATTACAATATATTGCAAGTAAAAATTAGGAACTTGTCCTTTTAAAAAGGTTACTTAAAAGTTAAAGTGTCAATTGTAGCCACAACTACAATTATTGTATTCTGCACAGGATTAAGACAAAAATGAAGCCACTGTAACATGTTGTTTGAAAATGCACTCAAATACAGAAAATGAAAAAAAAAAAGTTGATATTGTAGGCAGCACAGTGGAGCATCTGGTGAAATCGTTGCCCTCAGAGTCCTGAGGACGGGGTTTCAAATCCCAGCCCCGCCTTTGTAGAGTTCGCATGTTCTCCCTGTGCCTGCGTGGGTTTCCTCCCACATCCCCAAAACAAACATTAATTGGACACTCTAAAATTGCCCGTAGGTGAAAATTGTTGTTTGTTTCTTTGTGCCCTGCATATGGCTGGCAACCAGTTCAGGGTGTACCCTGCCTACTGCCCGTTGACAGCTGGGATAGGGTCCAGGACTCCCACGACCTTCGTGAGGATAAGCGGCAAAGAAAATGGACGGATGGATGATATTGTACTTTGAAGCTGAATGCAACTGCACATCATTAAATATATTGAAAACACTAAAACATCATGCATAGTTTGAGCATCTTCTCAACACTTGGCTTGAATACAGCGGACTTCCACGTATAAGCAGTTCCATATTTGCAAATTTACCTATTTGAAGACTTAACTATCTCCCCTTTATTTGCAAAAAGCACCACATGTTTTTTCTCCCGCATGACAATTATAAGGGCTCTCAACAATTCACAGATTTTCATTATTTGCGCTCCCCTGTGACTACCGTGGGTCTCGCTGAATTAACATGTAATTGCAACAATTTTACATTGCAGTAAATTTTTAAAACTTTAAGTACATATTTACATAAAAAATAACATAAAGGAATACAAAACTGGTTAATTACCTTGACGCTCCTCTCCAGAAAGTACTTGACAAGGGTGTACCGCTGGTCGACTCAACAGGCTGGTTGCAGAGGTTTAAAAAAAAAAAAAAAGAAAAAAGAAAAAGGGCGTCCTTTTCGTTCTGTATTCTACAAGGTTTGATGTTGTACTCTGCTTTTTCCCCTCCTCTTCTTCCTTCTCCCCAGGCCTCTTCCTCACTCCTACTTGGATGCTCCTCCTCCTCCCGTTTTCTGCATGTAAGCAGGGATCCCTGGCAACGATGAGGACAGCCCAAAACACTCGAGAGGAGGAAGAGGAGGAGGGAGTCGGTGTGAAGAAAGCATTTGGGCGGAGCGGCCTTTCATCGTTTTATGAAATGACACACGAGGCCTTCACATGACATCTTGCTACTTGGGAGACAGTAAGTTGTCCACCGCCTCCTCAACCCCTACCCTCCTGACCTGTCTGAATAGCTTGGTGGGCAAAGTATGCCACAGGAGGCCACGTACAGCCACCTCCGCTCTTTCATCTGGCCCACTGAGCATTTATTTACGTGAATTCCAAAATCCAGTAATGTTTTTCCTTGAGACGTTTCTTCCCTAAAATTTGTGAAGTCAAACGTATTTGCTCATTTGCAGTTGGAACAATGAACTCGCGGTTAGCACATCTGCTTCACAGTTCTGAGGTTGGGGGATCAAATAGAGTACATGCTTGCTCGAGTTGGTTTTGTTTTGGTACTCCAGTTTCCAACCACATCGCAAAAATCATGCACGTTCAAGACATTGAAGTATAACTTGTCTTCTTCTGGCTAATCCAGCTCATCAGAAAACCTAATAAGGATAAACATTTTACAAAAATAATGGATATCTGTAGTTAGAGTATATTATCTACTGGTTAAGTGATTTATTATGATCCATTTTTGTCGCCGCTTATCCTCACCGGGAGTGCTGGAGCCTATCCCAACTGTCAACGGGCAGGAGGCGGGGTACACCGTGAACTGGTTCCCAGCCAATTGCAGGGCACATGGACACAAACAGCCGCAATAGGGGCAATTTAGAGTGGCCAATTAATGTTGCATGTTTTTGAGACGTGGGAGGAAACCGGAGTGCCCAGAGGAAACCCACGCAGGCATGGGGAGAACATGCAAACTGGGATTGAACACGGGACCTCAGAACTGTGACGCCAACGCTTTACCAGCTGAACCACCGTGGCGCCTGATTTATTATGATTTAAGCCCAAAAAAAAAACAATCCAAAATTGAAAAAAAGTTTCCATTTATGTGTAACATTTTGTTTTACTGAATCATTAATCATTATTTGCAAGATGAAAAATGAAATGTTTTAGTGTTTGACTCATTGAACTTTCCTCAGCTTTTGTGGGGTGAGAGGAAGACCTCCCTTCAGAACTGATGGCCATGCAAACACATTCACACAATGTGGAGGATTCCATAAAGCTAATGTCAAGGTTTTTTTTTTTTTTTTTTTTTTTGGTCGGAGGAATTAAAATATGTAAAATGGGAAAAAACAACATGTCATAAAAAATGTGGTCAACTAATTTTTGCACTTGTGAGCCTTGACAGTGCGATGTGATCTAAAACATCAGGCTTCTATTTTTGACATAAAAAATTAATTGAAAACATTTTTCAAGCTTTTGTCATAAAAAATGTTACAAACCTTGCACTACTTTTAGATTTCATTTTTCACCTTTTTCTCTTGTACCAGATGACGCTTTTTTCCCCCACTCAAATGACAGGTACATGTTCTATCACTGTCACCTGCATATGTAATAAAAGTTTGCGTTTGATCTATAATTGCATTTTCAATGCAAGAGAGAAAATCTTCCAACATACAGAACCGCATTGAATATTTGTGGTGATGAGCAGGAATGAATGTCATACATTTGTCTCCAAAACAAGAACATGATTCATAAAAGCAAGATTTAATTTACAGTTTTACTAAATGTACATTTCTTTTTAAAAAGTATCCTTATACACAATAAATACAATACAAAATTAATCTGTAATACGATACTTCAAATTCTCTTGCGGTCTTTTTTTTTGTACATTATTATTGTTCCTTTTGCATTTTTCACTCTCTGCCACCCCACAGTTTATGTACGTTTGTGCTGCACTTGAGTTGGAAAAGTCCACAGGGCTTGGATTTAAAAAAAAAAAAAAAAATGTAATCACAAAAGAGGGGAAGGGGGAGAAGTGTGAGTTTAAGGATGAGCCTGGCCTGCCCCCTGTTGACTGAACTCTATCGTGGCTTCAGAGTTTGGAGGTGATACAAGGTCCAAATAACTTGCTGTAGAATCTAGATGTTTTGACGTCTGATGTTTTGTTTTAACTTTGATAACTATGAATCCAATCCTGCTTTCTGGGGCTTGAAACGTGATTTATTTCCATAGGGCTTGTGCTACATGCTCATAAGTTTGTACGACACTATTTTGGAAAGGTCGACGTTTTAAACTGTGATTCCCAACCACTGTGCCAAGAGCTCAACAAACATGCTGGGTAAGTTTATGTAATTTAACAAATGGTCCAAAAATGATAATTTCATTTCTAAAAATTGATATTTTTTTCCATCTATGTCAACAACAGGCAAAACTAATGTTCTACCACTAGATGTCAGAAGGTAGCTTTGTGTCGGACTAAACACGGCAGATTTAACATGCGTAAATTGAGAAGTGATCAACAATAAATTTACTTTTGGTGGAGTTTGTGTTTGGTGCTGAGCCATGAGATTTTTTGATTTTTTTTTTAATTTCAACTTGCTTTGGTCAATTTTTGGTCACATTTAAAGTTAGGAATCACTCTATTCGAGCATCAAGAATAAAAAGACCCTTTTAATTTGCAACCCATATTTTTTTCCAGGTAGCTTCTCAGTAAACCTTTCAAAAGTCCACTTTCAGAGGTAGAAGCAGGGCTGCTACACAAGCGTTAATAAATGGTGAATCCCGGAATGGCAGGACTGGGGTGTGAAGTTCACACTCGCCTGCCACTTCTCCCACCTGTTATAATGAAAGCAATGATGATGAAAAGTATTTTAGAGTGGGTTCTCTGTTGAAAAACAAAGGGGGCCTTTTGAGGAATCTTGCCCTGTGAGATTTTTTCCAATGTAAAAATACAAGATTCATTAGGGGTATTGGGCCTTCAAGTCAAATTTTAGGATGAACCCAAAATGCCTTTTCCCTTAATAAGCTTCATCGGTAAATTAATTTGACTGTGTAAACTTTGAATGCATTGTTACTTGCTGTTGCATAACTTGCTCTTCTATAACAAGGAGCTGAACAAAACAATTCACATCCATTGGCCAATCAGGTTTCCGTATCTCGACTGCAACCTCCTGATAAGAGCGAGGTTCTGTTGCTTAAATGTTAGTCTTCATGGTGCCAAAATATGAACAGAATGATGAAAAGGACTGAAAAAACAAATCTACATGAACCATAACCCTCATTAGAAAAAACGCAGAGACGGAAAGGCACAGAAGTGGATGTCCTTGGGAATTTTCTGAGCTGCTTAACCTCACAAGGGTTGCGGGCGTGCTGGAGCCTATCCCAGCTGTCTATGTAGACCCTGAACTAGTTAACAGCCCATCAGAGGCAATTTTTATGAATCATAAATTGATTTTATTATTCAGCTCCTTGTGAGAAAACACCAAGTTGTGCAAAAAGTACTGTTGGACATTGAAAAGTTTAGAGGTAGGGTTAAAGTCAAAAGTTTATGGTGCATTTTAGGTTCATCCTGAAATTTTAACTGAGTAATAAACATACCGGTACTTCTTGTGATCTTTTCCATTTGGTGTTGTAGCACGATATTTTTGAAAATGTAAAATATATGCCTTGGATTACTAAGGCTTGGTAACTATGATTTAGAAACACGGGCGGGGGGGGGAGAGAGAGAGAGAGAGAGAGAGAGAGAGAGAGAGAGAGAGAGAGAGAAAAATAATGGAAGTGGGGCAGTGGCACACAAATCATGTGTCAAAAGAAAAAGAAGCCCGGACAGAACAAGACAACAAAAACCCATGACTGGAGAATACCGCAGACAAACCTGGCAGAGTAATCAACCCTCCCTTCCTATTCTCTCAGGCGCCCCCCTCCCCTTGTCAGTTCATGTGGGACCGGGGGGCGGTGGGGCTGTTATCTGCTCTGAGTCTGCCGCACCAGGTTACCGTTGTGGCCACGGCCACTGACCTGAGGGCGCTGGGCCAGGGAGGACGACGTGGATGAGGCGGAGGAAGACGGCGGGAGCCCCGAGGGTCTGTGCATGGTAACCAAGCAGGGGTGCGTCCGGCCGTTGCCGCCCTTGTGGTGGTGCCCATGTAACGTGGGCTCCTGCTGCAGGTTGAGGATGCTGTCGATGGGGCATTGTAAATGTTCGTTGTGGGAGTCGTCAGGGGGGCTGCCACTGGAGAAGCTGGCGTTGTCCATGTCGGGAGAGTCCGACTTGCAGCGCTTGGCAGGAAGCAAAGGGTACTCCGGTGAAGGCGGCCCTGGTGCGTGCTGGTCCATCCTAAAAGTCCCTGTTTGCCTCGGTTTGTTTTTTCCACTCGTTCGCTTGTATTTGGGGAAGTCAGCGTCCTGTTCCGAGCAATCCTCTCCTCTCCCCTTGACGGCGTGGTTGAACACGTCATCCACGTGGTCCAAGCCTGAGCTGGGGTCCCGACCTCTTTTCTCCACTTTCACGCTGGCTATGACTGTCCTGTCATGCGCAGGGGTCAGGTAGGGCGCCGAGTCGTCGGCCCCACCACCACCCGGGACGCCTGGCCGGACACGGGGACTGACGTTCTCCCGGTAAGTCTTTCTGAGGGGTAGGCGGCAGGTAGTCTGTGATGGGGCGGGGGTGGCTGAGGCAGAGTTGTGGTGGTCCAGGGCGCCGTTCATTTGTGTGGAGGACGAGCTCTGAGAGGAAGAGGTTGCCAGGTTGGACTGAGTGGTCGCCGTAGTGACTGACACAGTTGATTGGGTTCTGATGACCCCGGCAGGTGCAGGAGTGGACGAGGGTTGAGAATTAGGTGTGTTAGGTTGGGAGGTGTGCACAGGGTCTAGGGCTGTGTTGTGGACCACCTTACCAAAGCCGGTTTGGTCCTGCTTAATCTTTAGCTTCAAGCCAATCCTCCTCCGAGCCTCATAGGTTTTGATGGGGGGCTTGCTGGTCCTCTGCGGAAGCGCATCGTCGTCGTCATCCATTTTAGAAGAGGTGGATGAGAAAATTGATGATGCTGCAGCTGTGCGCGTTAAGGTAGAGCTCTGGCTGACCTGCTCGGCTGTTCTGGGAGGGGGAGGACAGCTACTGGACCATGACACCGAGGCCCCGCTACCGCCCTGCTTTATGACCAGTTTTGTCGGGGGGAAGGAAGCGGGAGGAGGGGGTGGAGGAGGGACGGCGACAGGAGGAGGAGCTGGCACTGGAGACAGGCTGGGAACATGAGGGGGTTTCGGAGGGACGTGCGAAGGAACAGGCGGAGCGGGCGGTGTGGGTTCTGGGGGCGGTGCGGGTGCCACAGCGGCAGCTGGGATTGTGTTGGAGGTGGGCTGTCCCAGGGGTGACTTATGTTGGGATGAAGATAAACTCTCCAACAGGCGAGCGTTGGCCACAAACTCCTCTGTAATCACACACAATGAACTTAAATCAGAACGAGTACAAGTAGCGTAGCACCTTCTGAACGGCCTTCTGCATGTTTTTGATTCTTTGCTGCATACTCTAATTAAATGGAATGTGTAGCGCATTAAAAGCTTACCAAGAAATAGTTGAACGTTTAAAGTTAGCACACAATATTTTTTTTAATTAAAAAAAATTAATGTTACAAGAAATCCGTTTTTTTTTTTTTTTTATAAATATTGAACTGTCACCATCAGGGAATGCTACTAAGCAGACCAGGAGAGGATAATCCACAATTATTCCAAATAGACTTGACTACTGTAACTGAAGTTCATTATTTTAAATAGAAATTTTACACAAAGGCCGTGACAATTTGACACCACAAGTTAAAACTTGAAAAAAAAAAAATACTAAAAAATTCCAAAGACCAAAAACAAAATGTGTCATGTGTTAAAAATTACAAATACAAATAGATTTTTTTATTCAGTTGTTTAAAAAAAAAAAAAAAAGTTTCTTGATTATTTTTTAATTATCTTGTGATTACAACTATTGAACAAGTTAAATATTTCCGGATCTCACACATATTGTTTTGAATAAAAAAAATGAAGTATAGCTAACAACTTTGTCACCTGTAATGTCAAGATTTTATTTTTTTTTTCTTTAAGTATCAATTAGGCCTAATAACAATTGCCTGTCTCATTTTAAAATGACTCCAGCACGCCTGTGACCCTAGTAAGGACAACCCGTATGGAAAATGGATAAACACAAGGTGAAGAGGGCTCCACTCTTCCTTCACATTTTCTGCAGCCGGGCCTAAGTGGGCTAAAGATTGGACCTCCCTGATTTAAAAGCAAATGCCCTGATGAATAATCTCAAAAACCATATCTTTTCTTGCCGTATCACCTGGTTTCACTGGGTGTGCACAGCATACCTGGTCTCTCCTTGGCCAAAATCCTGTCCTGGCTTAACGCAAGCTTTTCCTCTTGGATGAACATGCGGTCGATCATCACCATCTCTGCCGAGGGTCCAAGTCTTTGCTGTGGTTCAAAGATCACTTCAATTTGGAGGACTAAAGGTCACGTGTGGAAAGGGTCCATTTTTGTTCGGAGACTCACCTTTGACTCAGAAAATAGCAGGTAGCGATATTTATCAAGCATGGCTTGCGTTCTCTTCAGCAGCAGGGAGGAGACACTCTCAAACTCAACATCCACTGTGCAAAACAATATCGTTATCGATTAATGTTACTGGATAAATCTTCATTTTTATTTCAAATCCACACACACAAATACAGCAGCTGAAATATGTATTACTAGATCTCCTTCTAAAGGTTCCATTCACAAGGGTATTTCCCCAGATGTTGGGAACAACCCAAGTAGCCCGTACATACAAAGAAGGAAGAACATATAAGGTCAGAAACTACTTGTTTGTAATAATGTGAAATAACACAGAAAAGGCATTGAACAAGTCCACTGGTATTTATTTGATACTTTGCATATCAGCCTTTGAATTGCAATGACAACTTAAAGGCACTTCCTGTGTGTATTTTGGCCCATTCCTCTACAGAAGCAGTCCTCAAATCTTGAAGGTTCAGTGGGTTTCTTTTATGGACCTTGAGTTTTAGTACTTTCTATAAATTGGATTCAAGTCAGGTGATTGGCTGGGCCATCCATGCTTTACTGTTTTCTTTGTAATTCAAAAAGTTTTCTTGCCAGTATGTTTTGGATCATTTTACTGCTGAAATGTCCAATCGTTTAATTTTTCCCCATCCTTACCAATGGCAGCAGATTTGTGACAACCATGTCTTGATACGTTTGTCCATTTATTCATCCTTCAATTTACTGTTTTTACTTTTTTTTTTTTTACTGCAATTTACAATTTATTTTCAGTTTAGATTTACTGAAAAGGATCCCCTCACCTTCGTTCCTACTTCTGAACTTCACTGTTGGTATGGTGTTTTTTTGGTGATGTCATTTCTCCTCCAAAGAGTTGAATTTTGGTCTCATCCAACCAGACTACAGTCTCCCAGTAATAAATTGGTTTGTCCAAATTTTGTATGTCAAACTTTAAAAGAGCCTTAAAATGCTTTTTTCCCCCCAGCACTGGCATGTTGCATGGTGAGCTTGCATACAGACCATGGCGGTGGAGTACATTTCTCTCTGTTTTCCTTGTGACTTGTGTCTTTTTGAAACTTTCCACAGGTATTCGATATTTTCCCGGTCTTTTCAGTTGGTATTCCATAAAATGACCTCTTTGAATATCTGTCTCGTCTGTTGTGACAACCAACAGCACAACAAGTCTCGGGGCATTGTAAATATTCTCCTCCAGTTCAATGTCTCCCACAATGTCAAGCAGCTCTGTTTGACCGGCAATATGGCGCCATGAAAATGGTAATGTCACGTGCACAAGCTCTATCTCCAATGCCTTCGTCATGTTTTGAAAAAAATTAATTTGCAGTGTCACAGCTTTTTCCTCTTACACATTCAGATGTGTTTTGACTAATACCCTGGCAAATTTGTTACATTCTCTTACATTTTCATACAGTACAAGGCTCTTCATAATCTAATATACAGTTTGTGGTGGTGGTGGTGGTGGTGGGGGGGGCTGCAATGGATTAATCTCATTTCAATTTAATTCAATGGGCAAATTGATTTGATAGTCGAGTTAACTTAATTTCAGGTTTAGTCTCGAAAAACAAATTAAACTCTTACATCAAGGAACACACCTGCGTTTCATTTTCAAAGTACGACAACTGAGATGCACTGTAGGACACTTATTACCTTTCTGATAATCTTGAGATGAGTTGGCAGTTCCCTGGTAGAGGTGGTAAGGCAGTAGTCGGAGCAGCGTGTCCTCAAATGAGTAGAAAGGAGCACTGTAGTTTGGGTGAAGCACTAAGCCTTGATGTTTCCTCAGCTGCTCCAGGAACCTGCAGACAGGAGCAAAAAAATGTTACTCCATACTTGCCCTTCCTTGAAAAATTCCCAAGGACATTGGACATGAACAATACATGTCACAAACCTGGCTTCTTTGCTGGGCTCCGCACTGAAAGGCATCTTCACTGTTGTCTGCAATGTGAAATGACAGAAGATTACCCTCTCTAAACAAAGTGGAACCATGATGGAAAAATTCTATCTGCCTATTGCACAAAATGAGTCAGAGCTGCTTCACTTTGGTCCCACTATTAGAATGGAGCCAATTTGGCAAAATAACTTACGCCCACATCCATATTTCTCTCCACATTACATGATCAGCTAGGCCAGGAACAGATCCAAAGCCACTTTCAAAACATGACCTGAAACACTTATCATGTAGAGCGGGCATGTCAACCACCCGGCCCGGGTGCCGTGTCTTTTGCGCATTGATTGGGTTGGGAAATTATAAAATTAAAGCCGATCGGCATAAAATGCTAATCATCAGCAACATCATAATAAATGTTGAGATATTACAAGCCCTTTTTTTTTGTTACTAAGCCCCTTTTAGAGTAATTTGAACAATAGCTGAACAAACTATCTTTGACTTTTGATTTGAAAGCTAGTTATCCATCATTTTGTGTGTGTGTGTGTGTGTGTGTGTGTGGGGAAATCAAGTACGTGGCTCATGACAAAAATGTGTTTGACACACCTGACGTAGAGGGTCTAGTAGGGCAGAAAAACCCACAGCCCCCGTGGGTGCGGTACCACACCCGCTATCATGCCAAATCACAAAGCTGAGAGTCGAGGTGCGCAGAGTTTCATTGGATCGCCCAGTTAACAGTAAGCTTTGATAAGGGCCATAACATAATAATTTGGCCATACTCAATTGCTCTGTAGCGTTCACATAGACACAAGGTAAAGTATGAAGTGCTACCTCCATAAGTTACAATGTTTTTGTTTATCGTAGCTGAACTTTTTGCAAGGTAGAGAGTACACATGGTCACCAGTAACTAACATATTGCTGCCGAAAGTTATGACCAATAACATTTTTTTTATTAAATATAATTTAACGAATTAATTTATTTACATTTTTTGGGGGGGGACAAGAAAGCCCCCCTCGCACAGGTGTTGAGCCCATGGGAAGGGTGACCCCATGTTACCCTTTCAAGCTGTGCCCTTTTTTTTACTGTGCTTTGAGATATTTTATGCAGATTTAAAAAAAGAAAAATCTGCGTTAGAATACTGCTGTAACATAAAATGTGGAAAAGTGTAGGAGAGTGAAGACTTTCTGATGGCACTGTATATTCACATCTATGGGCTAAATTAATTTAGCCTTCACTGAACCTGCTTTTTGAAAATGAGAGGAAGGTATACACAACCAAAGCAACAGGAACTTCGTATAGAAGAGCGTGAGGATGTTGACCGTTAAATGGAGAAAAATACTTACTTGTTACTGTGTTTAAGATAGAAAAAAACCTCAGGTACTCAATCAATGGGATGATCAGTAGACGACTTAGTTCAAACAAATGTTTTCCAATTAATGCAAACAATACTAATACAATTTCCACACAAAGAAATTATTTGAAACCAAAACATCTCTAGTGGGAGCAGGACCATACTAAACACTAGGCTAGTCATTTCCAACCTTTATGTACCCACGGCACACCAACAAATGTCACAAAAAGTGGGTACATTAATTACTGTTTGTACTTCATGCGATTTAATGTCACTATGCCTCACTGACATAAATAGAGAAACAAAGATACATTATTTCTTGTAAATAAGTGACTTTTTTGAACAGTTAAGTAAAATAAATTTCCCACATTACACTTGAGCGCTCACTGCACCCTCATGTGCCCCTGCATGCAGGTTTGGAATCACTGCACTAGGTGACATGTCGCATTGTTTTTTTAAGCATTTGGTGTAGTCAAGGGGCCCAAACATAATGACTACGCCAAACTCAATTTTGTTCAGTGTGTCTGTACAACTACAGAACCTAGCATACCTGAGGTTGGAGAGGAGCAGGGGGCTGTGGAGCAGGCATTTTGGTGATGTTGGTGCCCAACACATGGATCTGCATGCAACCTTTACCGAGAGTCATTCCTCCAACTGAGCTGATCACTCCAGGCTTTGGCTGTATCTGTAGAGTACAATAAAGGAAAGAAGGTGATACATTGAACATTATCACATGAAACATTTCAGAAGAACTTGTGAGAGCTGTGTGAAGGTTTCACACTGTCAATTTTAAGCATTTCTGGCTGTCACAAATTTGTAACATCCTTAAGAAAGTTCCTCTGTCCTCCATACCTGTAGTCATGGCACTTGTTTGTATAAAAAACAGTTTTACTCAGTTATATTCCAAACTCTATTATGGCCAAGACTAAAGAGCTGCCAAAGGACACAAAAAATTAAATTGTAGACCTTCACCTGGCTAGGAAGACTGTGCAGATAGGTAAGAAGCTTGGTGTGAAGAAATCAATGGTGCGCTCAACTATTAAAAAAATGGAAAAAAAACGTACAAGATCTCTAATAATCTGAATGTGCTGTAACGAGACGTCATAACGCCAGCTGAGAGAGGATCACTTACAATGCCTTGCTTTTAGTAAGGTTAGTACAGAATTAGAGCAATAAATGAAATTTTACTAATAACTATCGTAATAATTTCTTTCCATGTTTTGCTTTCTACATTCTTTTTATTGCGATTTCAGCTGTGAATTTTTATTTTTCTGTGCCACTAGTGAAAACTCATGAAAAACAATGGGTCTAATTGCAGATTTCTGCAATACTGGGATAGATACGCTGATTTAAAAAAAACATTACGATGTAGCAAACACCAAATTTAAAACACGTCACATTGTTGTGAGTCTGTGTCGGTAAAGATTGCCTACCTGTGCAGGCTGAGTAAGGCTCACAGGAGCGACAGTCTGATTCACCTTGGCTCCAGCTGTTCCCTGGACTCCTGAGACAACCTGTAAGTCACTTGAGGCTGGAAACACAATGAGGAAGACTGTCAGGAAGCACAGAGCAGTGCTCCCCTCGCATCGCGAGGGCTTGATGGGGGCTTACCTATAGCTGGACTTGTAATGAGCACAGAGGTGGGCTGCAGTGCTGAGGCCAGCTGAGCAGGTGCTACGGCGCTGGTTGATGAGGTGATTACCGCTTTGACAGGCACGTCTTGCTGGGCGTTAAATGAGCTCCTGGCAGGGGGCTGGGATTGGGTTTGGGACTGGGACTGGGACTGGGGCTGGGGCTGGGGCTGTGCATGGGCCTGAGCCTGGGCCTGAGCCTGGGCCTGAGCCTGAGCCTGAGCCTGGGCCTGAGCCTGAGCCTGAGCCTGAGCCTGAGCGGGCTGCTTGACCTGTAGCAGAATGCTTTGCTGGATCTGAAAGCACATCAGGAAAACAGACACATGAGATCCAAAGCAAAAGTTGCCTCAACAACTGAACTATAAGGCCATTTTAGCTGATCAAAAGTCTGACTGAAGAAATTCTAGTCGAGGTTCACGGGAAAGTTCAATGTCCAACTTTTTGCAACATGCGTGGAATTAGGAGATTTATGAAATATGCTTAGTGATTTATTAAAACATTAATTTCAATGGAGATGTACAGTATTTAATCTTTGGTTTCATCTACAGTTTAAAAAATATCACATTCCACTACTATTCAACAAACATTGGTGATGACAGTTCTATACTATGAATTTTTATTAAATGTATATATATTTTTTTTAAACAATCTGGAGTAGCACAGGTAGAACAAAGTTGCCACACGGAAAGGCCCTATCTGAGATTTGATCCCAAAAATCGCAGAATTGTAAGGATGTGTTTGAAGTTAGAAAGGTTTTAATCAATTGATAAATCTGGAGCTCAGAGCTCATATTTTACCATAATTTAATTTCTAACCCTATTTCATTGTGAAAATGTGAGGTTTTTGTGAATGTGATGAAGATTTCCATATGCTGTTTGCCCTGAATGAGTTCATCAGTTTGACATTGGAATGGACTTTCAAAAGGAGGTGAAAATTCCTCTAAATTTGGGGATTTTGTCAAACATGGAATTTTGAAAAAGTTTAAATTATTACAAGCTAGAAATTACTTCATGATGTTCTCTGTTAGCTGAACATTTTGAAGGTGGAATGGTTGACATCAGGCGAGAATGTGAATGTGTGTAGAAAATAATGCAGTCACTATGATTTGACGGGCGTGTATGCGCTGGCCTGGCATCGCACTCGCAAATCTGCACAGTCGAGCAGGAAAAATCACGCAGGTAAAATTTGTTAAGAGTAGAAATACGTAGGAATTGAAACACGGCACTTATTTTGTGTAGTCTTGACCAATGTTCCCTCTAAGATGCGCCACTGCACACTTGTCGCACACTCTAAGTGCACATGAAAACCGATCCAGCGGAGCGAAGCACAGCCTGACGTCCTTTTAAATTTTTTTTTTTTTTTTTTACACGGAAGCACATGCAATGCTCAGCCTACTTCCACTTCCTAGTTTACCTGACACCAACCTACTGTGCTTTTAAAGGGGTACACTCCATTACAAACAGAACACACACTGGCAACTTTATATCTGCGGGCATGACTGACCACACGTATATTTTTCAAATGTGAGTGACTGATAATGGGAATATGTAAAATGTCCGCATTAATTTGAGAAAATTGCCATGGATAACGTAAAATACTGAAAAACATTGAAATTCAGGGGGACCACCACCCTCTTCAAAGTACAAGGCTCGAATAAAGTGGTATTGAATTGCAGTTTACTAGTTAACTCCCATTTTGCACCTTAAAAAAAGACATTGAAAAGCAAAAGTGCAAATGAATTTTATCACGAAGACAGACGGACGCAGGATTGTATGTGACAACACAGGATCAATCAGTTTCACTCCCGCCAGCGCAAAATGTTTTCCTATTCCTGGGATGGGGGAGCGCAGTGCCAAATAATTGACAAGCACTGCCCTTTGTCACATGGAAAAGAAATACCTGTCATATGTATTATTAGTTTGGTTTTTAAAGAGTTTAATTATGTATCTTTGATTCGTGTTTAAATAAGGTACACTGTCCTGTCCATATAAATAAACGCATACCTTGCAATGGGGTCTTGAATGAGCTGAATGATTTGAATTGAATATGAAGAACTGTGGTAGAACTAAATTAAAATTTGAAAATTCATTTATTTGCAACTTCCCCCCACAGAAATTGTTCAGTTTTGAGAAGAATATGGAAAATAAGAGCAAAAAGTACTTCTTGATATGTCCTGAAAGGGCTGAATATTTTCACGTGACAAAGGAGGAGAAAAAAAGTTATTTTAGTAATAAATAAATTTGTTGCAGAATAAATTCAAGACACCATTGTTATCTGAATGCTCTTCAAAATTGTCAAAACAGGGTGACTTGAAATCATAAAATCAATAGTGTGCAGTGAATTAATTTCATGTGTGTTTTATAGAGAGAAGAGCCTTGAAGGTCAGTACATACCTGGTGAAGCTTCTCCAGCAGCTGCTTCTGGTGCAATGAGGGTTGACTAATGGCTGACAGTGTCTGGATTTGCGAACCCAACAATGCCAGGTGCTGTTGCTGATCCGCTGTCAGGCTGTGGACAGGAACCTGGGCCTTTACCATGGCAGGGGCCGGTGCAGCAGTCTGAGGGGTGGCGAACGGGTGTGCAGGCAGAGTTTTGGGCGACTGTGACATGGGGGGCTGCTCTTGCTGTTGGTAGGGCGCTGGTTGGGAGGCGGGCCGCGGCTGAGGCAAGAGCTGTACTTGGATCTGAGTCGGCTGCGGCTGGGCCACTTGGGTCTGCGTGGGGGACTCGGTGACTTGGTTGTGGACGATGAAAAGGGGTGGTGGATGGGATGAGGGTGTGCAGGAGCGGGAGGGCGTTTGCGATGGTGGCTGAGGCTGCGAGGGAGGACGTGACTGCTGGTGGTGCGGCGACTGTATGTGCTGGCTCAGACTCAGTGGTGATTGCGAGGGCTGAGGGCTGTCGGCCACAGGGGGTGCTGCTGTGTGACTGGTCAAGGCTGGCGAGGGGGTCATACCCTGAATCTTCAACGGCTGTTGGTGTCCACTGGAAGGTACCTGTAAAGGTGGAGGATATGAATTTTTTTTTTTTTTTTTTAAATCACACAGGACTAAATACAAAGGGCAACTTCTGTGGAAGCTAAAAGCTGATGTTGAACAGAAATACAGTAGGATTAATTGAATACTTAAAATTTATATTGTCACGCGAAGACAGAAATTGCAACATGCAATTCTGAATTAAGAGAGAAAAAATGACAAATTTCCAAAGTCTGGTCGCATTTTATCGTGAAATATAAGGCGAATACTGATTCAAGTAACACGGACCTTTCTCTCGGCTGAAAGTGATCCCGTGTCACAGGACCTGAGAGACAAAGGAGTAGCTCAAATCTGTGATCGTAAAGTGAATCAACTTTACCAAGATTGCTCTTTTAATTTACGACCGTTGAATGTGAAGTAAATCATGTACCCAAACAGAAGAAGGTTTAGGTGAAGGGAGATGAAGGGTAATATTTTGCGAGGTTTATTCATTTTGGTTAGAAAAAAAATAAAACATTGTCACAAAGAATATTTGTCTTATTCCTCGTCCGCTGGTCTCAGCTCATAAATGAACAGCCATGAACCTAATATAATAATAAAAGACTTAATAAAAGACAAAGACATAAGTGGAATGTTTCCACTGAGAGCTCTTTTTAAAAGTCCATACGATGTGAAATGCTATCATGAAACGAAAATGTTTTGAAGTAACAGTCCCAAAAACGTCTCAGTGATGATTTGTGATATCACTAACATTTTTTGAAATGTCACTGCTGTGTCAAGATGTCAAACAGAAAAGTGAAAAGGCAAACATTATTTTAACTTTTTTTTTTTTTTGGGGGGGGGGGTGAACTTGCTCCCATTGTGAAATGCAGCAGTAGTTTTATTTAGTAAATGAGAGAACATGAGAGTTGTGCTCATATGTTTGATTACTTGGGCAGAATTTCTAATGTGGACAAGTCTTTACTGTACTCTATTATATCAGTGGGTTAAAAAACAATGACACTATCACTTATCTTGAAAGTTTTTGGTAAAATTGATTCTAGATTTAAAAAAATGTTCTTGTGGGAAGAACAAGAGAAATGGACAAAATATTGTGCAAACTGTAACAACTAGTAAAAATATGCAATACAGCAGAACTGTGAAGCAAGAACCATGACAGGAGACTTTACTGTATCTGTATTTCATGATTATAAGCCACAGAGACTCATTCTTCCAGAGCTCGGACTTATTGTTTCCATGACATGTCCATCCCAGGACTCTCGTAGTCTAAAGTGTAAAATTATCAATGTTCATGTAAAACTTGGAAAGGCCAAAGATTATGTCTTAACAGGAAAATTTGGACTTAGGGGCACAGTGAGGGACACTTGTCTTGGTTCAATGCAACATAATCACGTTGCAGTGATTGACAGATTAGTCATTGGCAGTAACAGCAAGTGAGACTGTTAAATTTAATTAATTTTAAAGAATTGAAAAATGCAAGGCACTTGATTTTATAATGTTATTGTGTATGATACAGTAAACTCTGTGAGGCATGGGGACCAAACGCTGGTGCAAATACCAAAAAACAGAAAATGATACAAACCCCTAATTAAATGTTTGTCCTACCTTAATAATTGAAGGTGTAAATGTACTAACATTGACTGGGTGAGTGAAAAGTAACTCCCTATTTTAAAATACTTATTTAGTCATATGTTGTAAAACAGTTCTCAATTTTTTGTGTATGTTCCATGATATTTGGGAATTAAATCTATGTTCTTGTTTTCTTTTCAGATCTGGTTTCATATTTCAAAGCCCTACAAAATTGGCCGGAAAACGAGAAGTTCTCTCTTCCATCCTATAAGAGTTCCTTATAAAATCAGTTATTGCCATTCTCAGGCAACCAGCGAAACTGCTGGCACCCATATGAAATTTTCAAATAAAACTCTATATAATACACTTCTCGTGTTGGATTTTGTAAGAATTATAGTTCAGAATTAAAAGTCTGGAGTGGCAGAAAAGTACATTAGAATAATACAGCACAATGTTCCCTCGTTATTTGCGGGAGTTTCGATCCTTAACCCGCGCAAATAATGGATGCAGCATTAAAATACCTATGTATGATATGAACCATATTTTTGTATAAGGCACACTTAAAAGTCCTACATTTTTTCCCAAAAATGGACAGACCACCTAAAGTGCACAAGTTCCAAAATCTGGAAACCAATGAAGTACACCTGATCACAACAGTTACATTGTTAGCGTGTATGCTAAAATTGTGTTTTTGCGTGTCGTATGCAAGTTACCATATGACGGCACTTACAAGGCAGTGAGGAACAATTGCAATTTTACAATTTTAAGAAGAAAAAAAAAACTTACATTGAGCCACACACTGCCAGTCTAGGCAAGTCATTACTCAAGATGTTTTTCCACACTCACTGTGTCATATCACAACATAGCAAATAGAATGGCATAACTAGAAAATAATAAAGAACAATGACTAAAATAACTGACACAAAACATGAACTTTAAGTGCTCTTTACATCCTCCAAGCATGCTTTGTAGCACTCCCATCCTTAGTGCTATATATAAAGCATGCTGGATGTAAATAGCGTTTAAAATGCATCTTTTGTGTCAATTATTTCTTTAGTCATTGTTTTATTTGCTAGTTATGTTATTCTGTTTACTGTGGTGTGATCATTTTAGTTTCAATGTAACAGCGTGAGTGTGAACAAAATCGTAAGTCATGACGTGCCTAAACTGTCTGTGTGTGAAGCAACTTGAGCTTCTTCTGCTTACAAATGTAAAATGGCAATTTTACCTCACTGCCTCGTGACTGTCATTATAGGGTATCTTACATACATGCTAAAACACAGGCTAGCATACATGCTAACAATGTGATCAGTGTGTTTTGGTGTACTTTATTGGAGTGGTCACAGAGCAATATTTACAGATTCAGTAACTCAACCTGCATATAAAAGCGTGCCACATAAGGCGCCCAGTCTATTTAAGAGAGAATTTCAGAGTTCTAATTGCACTTCATGGTCATGAAAATACAGTAGATTATGAGGGGAAAAGGGCAAAATCTGGAAATACGCGTGGCCATGAATGGTGAACCCCGAATGGGCAAGGGCACACTGTGCACGTATGAGAGCAACAGAATAGTGGCGAGGTGTACCATTTGTGTGACAGAAGAATTTAAGGTGGAGGTGGGACTGCATCAGGGATCAGCTCAGAGCACCTCCCTGTTTGCAGTTGTAATGGATAGGATGACATGAGGTTAGATTGGAATCCCCTTGAACCATGATGTGTGCAGATGACATTATGATCTGCACTGACGGCAGAGAGCAGGTGGAGGAACACTTAGAAAGATGGAGGCATTTACTGGAAAGGAGAGGAATGAAGATTAGCTGAAATAAAGCAGAATGAGAGGGGTGCAGGGGAATGAGTTGTGCTCCAGGGAGACCAGATAGCAAGGGTGGAAGACTTGGAATACTTGAGGTCAACAACTTAGAAGAACAGTGAATGTGGCAAGGAAGTGAAAAAACTGCATCCAAGCAGATTGGAACAGCTGACGGAAGGTGTCAGGCGTTGGATAGGATTCAAAATGAGGTCATTAGAGTGACAGCGAAAGTAGATTTTTTGGATACGAAGTTGGAGAGACCAGATTTTTAATGGTTTGGGCACATCCAGAAGGGAGAGAGTGAGTACAATGATAGCAGGGTGGCAAAAAAAAAGTGAAAGGAAGACCAAAGAGAAGCTTGTTAGATGTTGTGAGGGAAGACATGAGGGCTGTAAGTGTTAGAGAGTAAGCTGAAGGAGATAGGTTCATGCAGAAAAAGACAGCGCGCTGTGACAACCCCAAATGGGAAAATACGAAAAAAAAGTGGAAGTGAACATGTACACAAAACAGAATCTTTCTAAATTCCAGACAACCCAGTGTAAACTTGGCTCCACCTCAACATCCAACATCTGTGGCTCAGTCAAGATGTATTAGTCCATCATACCATTAGCTACAACTTTGGCACCATCTTGTGGCAGCTTGTGGTGTTAAAGCGCGGATGACCCCCCCCCCAAAAAAAAGAGGAATTTGTGTATAGTGAACCACAAATATATGGATGTTCATCATATGTAAGCATCCCACTTGATTTAACTTCAAAGAGAGCCAGTTCATTGCCAATCACACAGAACATTTTAAGATTAATAATAACACAAGGCTCATGCTTTCACACAAAAGCAGTTTTAGTAACAAACAAGCTGCACGCGTGTTAGTTATTTGGGCACTATTGCACACCAACAAGAAAACATGGAAGCAAGTACTACAAACAGCATGGTAGCTAAAGGGAAGTGGCGGCAACAGCAAGTGGATGGGGGCTTGACGTAGAGGGTATCGCTACCTGCTTTACCACTTGCCCGACCGAGTCACTTAATTGGTTGTTATGGACAGTGGTGGCCGGAGCTATGACACAGGTGCTGCTGACGATTATGGACGCTGGGACCCCAACTGGGAGGGTCGAATTGGCTTCTCTGTCCAGCGGCTAACAATTAACCGTTCACGGGGTGAGGTTGGAGCGAAGGAATGACAGGAGGTTGGATGAGAAGCAGAATGGTGATCCCAAAAGATCAAACCACGGCTGTGTTCGGAATCATTAACTCATGACCAGCTCCCAAGTCAGTACAGAGAGACTTTTAGATAAATGTCCCTCACTAATCAAATGGAAAAACATTTTATGCTACTCATGGGCACTTTTAAGAATTCTTTGCTGTCACTTGACCAAAATGTACCAGGTTTACCTTCTGTAATAAATAATGAACAAAGAAATAAAAACATTACAAAGTTTTAAGATGTGTATTTTACAAAATTAACACAGTACACTTGAAATTTTTATGTCCATCAGTGCTGCAACATCCTGCAAGTAACATTATCATTTAAGATATTTTCACTACACAAATCATTCATTTGTCCTGGACTGAAAAAAAAAATAAAAATAAAAAAAAAAAAAACAATAGCACAAAAAAAGAAAATAATTGTTCTGTATCAGCAAAAGACATCATTGGACAAATTCCTTTTCGAGTGACCATCCCCTCTTCACTACTTTTCAAAATAAATTTAGGGCAATATATTGAGGATAACCAATTCTGTCAATAAAACACCGGTTTAAACAAGATGTTTGCATACACTATAAAAAGCAACATGCATTGCAGGAAATAAGACCAAGATTTTCTTGTTTCGGCCAATTAGGATTACGAAAACGATCTCTATTTGCTAAATGCCAGTACAATGATAGAAGGATTGTTGATGCAATTTCTTTATTACTTTGTTCAAAGTCCGAAGTTTACATACAGTAATATTACAATGCCTTTAAAAATAATTGCGAAAACATTTCTTTGGAAGGTTCTAATTGGTGTATTGACAACTTTTGAGTTAATTGACGACACACCTGTGGATGTATTTGAACTAGGCACAAGTGAACCATGACTACATTAATTTCAGCTCATCCTGTAATGCCCAGTGGTTCCATCAGGTTCTGGCGTAGTCCCCAGGAGTTCCAAAATCTTATCCCATAAACCCAACGGTTCCACCAGGTAGTGGAGTTGGGAATGTTATACATCGACTTGAGTTTAGCATGTCTTTACTCTGCTATTGCTCTGAATCCTTCTTCAAACATAAGTGGGACAAAGAAAATAAAAGCTGATAGTGAGTGCTGAGTGTTTTCATTTAAGAAAGGACTTTTTCCACTGATGTCTGGTCATAGAATGAATGTCTAAGTTGTTCAGAAACCATTGAGGATTTCAAGGAATTAAAAGATCAGATGTCACTTTTCTAAGAAGCATACTGATTGTGCTAACAGCCAGTCAACACAAGAACTAATCGCTATGGTTCAGTGGTTAAAAATGTAACTTATAGGCAAAACATCTTTATCTGGAAAAACTCCCATCCAAGATTTAGTCACTAATGCTATTTTCCTGCTGGGATTCAAACTAGCAAAGACCAGCAAGCCTCTACCCCAGAGAGAGTTTTTGAAAGAATGCATGGTAAAGAGAGCAAGTATCTTGTGTTCTGGAAGTAAGAACAAATTTGAGATCATCTTTTCACAGAGGACAGTGACTCACTGTGTTGAGGTAATCTATCTTGAGATAACAGGAGTTTTTGACCATGGAAACCCTGAATGAAAATCACCAAGATGACTTGTATGACAGCATGTCTGTGTTATCAAAAGGCACACTCTACATTGGAGTACACATGCCAATCGAGCTTGTGCACGCGACGTCACCGTTTTCATGACGCCATACTGCCGGTCAAACAGAGCAGCTCGACATTGAACTAGAGGATAATATTTACAATACCCGAGACCTGTTGTGCTGTTGGTTGTCACAACAGACGAGACAGATATTAAAAGAGATCATTCTATGGAATACCAACTGAAAAGACCAGAAAATAATGGATTTCGGCAATTAAACATGATGGATGGTGCCCAACCAAAATACACACACGCCTGTGTAGCGATCGCTTCATTTCAGGTACGAATTATTCTTCTCAAACTCAAATTAACAAAAAGTATTTATAATACCGAGTTGGCTCATTTGAGAACAATGTGTGTTAAAAAAAAAAAAACTGTCGCAGAGGTTTACGGAGGTTAAGTGTGACCACAATTGCTTCCATGTGCGTTCCATGGAGACAACTCCGTCCTCTGCCCCCCCCAATCATAGTTAATGAATGCGAGTTTGTGTGAAACCAGGGGTCATTTATGTAAATATTGGTATTTGTATTGAATACTAGCTGAAAAGATCGATGGATTCCAGCAAAGGTTCACGTGTCGCCGAACACACTTCCGCGTTCACAAGCAGTCAAAACCGTCACTATGTGGGATTTATTCATGATGAGAACAGATCCAGCAACAAAGTATTTGCATGCGTTCAAACTTTTATACGCTTACAAACTTTTCCATGTAAACCTCGATGACTTGCTCACCAGATCAATGTGTATTATGGAGTTGTCCAAGACAAAAGTGAATTAACAGTCCAATTTCTTATCAACGAAAAAAATCATTTTTGGCATTAAATATGGGGTCCTCTATGCTGAGTTTATCTAATTTTTCCATGTACAGTCGTTTATTTAGACCTAAATGTCTGACAGTCTTGGACAAGACACTGGGCGTTGTGCTACAAGACATATTTCCGTGTCGTCTCCAACCGACTTAGCATTGAGCAATGCTTAGCTTGACCGGCAATATGGCCAAAAGTCACGTGATTTTATTACGTAGGCGCACGAGCTCTATATTACCAGAGATGGATCGCCAAATTAGAAGGATGGTGCAGCAGTGGACTTGTCTTACTTTGGTGCGAACAGCGTGGGTTCAATTCCTACTCAGTGACGGTTTAAGTGTGAACGGTTGTCCATGTCTATATGCACCCTGCAACTGACTGGTGGCCAGTTCAGGGTTTAGTCTGCTTTTCACCAAAAGTCAGCTGGGATAGGTTCCAGTACTTCATGACTCTGAACTGGATTAAGTGGTGTTCAGAATTGAGAAGATACATTGCCAAATCTGACTGGAAAAACACATTGAGCTACTACAAAGAGGACTGCCTTGAGCAGGAAGTAATTTTCTTGCACTGCATAATCCACCAGGAAGCGCTGTGTAAATTTGTCCTGCATCTTGAGCATGCAGTAAAGCTAGTTATAAAATTCCTTAACTTTATTCATGCGAGGGCATTTCGCCATAGTCAGTTTAGGTTTCTCAAAGAAATTGATTCTGATCTCCAACACTTGTTTTACCACTCAAATGTCAAATGTCCGCTGGGTAGGTTTGGGGAAAGTCGTGTGCTATCAAGTCTGGGAGCTCAAACATAATCGGGGGGTGGGGAGGTGGGGCATTACGAGAGAAAACTGATGATTTTCCTGAGCTGAGTGACACAGATTGGCTTTGTGATTTAGCTTTTATTTTGGAAATACTGACACATGAGCTTAACGAGAAGCTACAAAGGAAAGACAAGTTTCTGCACATCAGACCTAAATGGGTAAATGATATATTTAATTATACTGCAAAATCAACCAAGGAGGCAGCGAAGTAGATCGTATGAAAATCCAAGGAGAATGCTGAGTACGTCATCAGCATGTGACTAAAATGGACCAATGACAAGAGATTATCTTCGCACCATTCTCCGTGCAGCAACAATATTTTCCCTGTGTACGTTAAGTGCCACATGGGCACTGCATGGCCCAATGAGACATGTGATACAATACAGGTGCTGTCGGCTGCACAAGTGTATAAAGAGGCCTTTTTAGTATGATGAATCCCAACAAAACGTACTACAGATCCCAGCTGAGTGATGAACAGTTCAGATGTGTTCTGAGAATTGCCACAACAAAACTAACACCAGACTTTGATTAAATGCTGCCCCCCCTCCCCCAAAAAGGAAAAAAAAACAGTTTAAAAAAAAAAAAAAAATCAACAAAGGTGTTCTCATTAAATGTGAATCCAAGTCTTAACACTATAATGCATTTAAATTTTTTTTTATTTAATCATCTGGTCCTGGGTTGGGCTTACAGCCATGCTACCCTGAGAATGGCAGATCTCATCAGATCTCAGAAGCTAAGCAGGTTTGGCCCTGGTTAGTACTTGGATGGGAGACCGCTTGGGAATACCAGGTGCTGTAAGCTTCTCTCCCCGGCTAAAATGGAGACGGGTTGCGTCAGGAAGAGCATTCGGTGTAAAACTGTGCCAAACAAATATGCATTCATCTGAGATGACACGCTGTGGCGACCCCTAACGGGACAAGCCGAAAGGAAAAGAAGAAGATCTGGTCCTGGGTAGTCCACCTGTTAAATTTAAAAGTATATGTGGCCCCTGAGCCAAAAGGTTTGCCCACCCCCGGGTTAAGTGTAAGCACCCCGCCAATGTCCACCTATCATACTGGTCAAGACATGGTTTGATCAAAAATATCTACATCAACCCAAGAAAAAAAAAATTAAAAGACGTTGTGAAGATGGTATTTCGTTGTCTATATTGAAGAAGTGTAGGTGCAAAGGTGGAGCTTAAATACATCTCTGAGGAGTAAATCAAACAACATGCGATCTACTGTGAAATAACACCTACTCTGAACAGAGCACACCATTTTATTCTGAAAAATTGCTCAATTAAAATTACACTAAGAGTTAAAAGCCTGAAAATGTAAACACTCCAAATTTTGCTATGTTGAGATACAAAGGCTGTTAGTGGTTTTACATTCATCCCTTATGTAGTGTGAAATGAAAAAATAAAAAGAATTATACACAAATAGAAACCAGTTGGCTGTTTGTTATTAAGTGAAAGGTCATATTTACTCTTTTCTATTCCTAATTGCTCTTTAACCAATCAAAATTATAGTCATTTGGTTTCAACTGTCGGACGTCACACTGTACAGTGGATTGGGATTGATTCCCAACACAGTCTGCTTTTTACCACTTTGTGACATTGTTAATGAATGTTTTAAAACTAACTGTGCAAAAAGGAAAATACTGACCTGCTGTATGAACATCTGTAGAGACTCCTGACTCAGGATCATGCTCGAGGCCTGGTTGGTGAACAAAAGCCTCCCTGGGCTGTGATGAGCCTGATGAGGGACCAGGCCAACTGCGGTCAATGGCGAAGATGTGGACATGGACGGAGCAGAGGAAGATACTGTTGTGGCCACAGAGGGCGCTTGCTGCATGGCAAGAATGGAAGCCTGCTGGGCGGCCTGGTCAGTGCCGCTGCCCAACACAGTGACACACTCTGCAGGTTGCCTTTGGGCCATTGTGGCTGCTCCGATGCTGCTGCTGCTGCTACTACTACTACTACTACTACTACTGGTGCTGCTGCTGCTGCTGCTGCTGCTGCTGCCGCTCCCGCCACTGCTGGGGACTCCAACTGTCTGGGCTTGCAGGGCTGTCTGAAGGCTGACTGCAGGGCTTAAGGCCTCCACTTGACCCAGCATGGTCAGGGAGTTCTGAATCGGCATGCTCTGTATGACTGTCGGGCCATGTCCCGAGACTGTGTGGGTTTGCGCTTGGCTCTGCGTTTGAGCTAATGAGACTGGCATCTGAAACAGGGTGGGCGTGCCCATCTGGCCAGGCTGGAGCTGAATGGGTCCGGACAGAATGTGGGCAGCACCAGGGTGTCCCTGGGAGGCCAACACTTGACCCAAGTTGATGTTCTGGTTTGCCGTTAAAATCTGGTTTGCAATGAGCTGCCCACCATGGCCCTGGCTGGTTATGATGTGGCTCCCAGGGTGCTGGGTCAAGATTTGTCCACCTGCTTGTAACTGTGGAAGGAGGAACTGGTGGTTTTGACCTTGTAGAACCGTCTGAGAGGGAATAACAATGCTGCCCGATTGGTTTAACAAATGCACACTGAGAGGCTTGCCTGCTGCTTGGGCTGCTTGCTGCTTGAAAAGTGTCTGCTGTAACTGCGAGCCTTGCGTTGTAGCTTGAGTACTGAGTACAACGTTCGAGCCAGGTTTTCCAGTCAGGAAAGTTACATTCTGAGCTGCAGAAACTGGAACTTGTTGCAGCCCGAGAGCCTTGGTGGCATCGTTCTGCAGATTTTGAGGTGCCGGCTGCTGCTGTTGCTGCTGCTGCGGCTTGAAGAGTTTTGTTTGGAGGGCTCCACCCTGGGGAGGTTTAGGCTGAATGGGTGTTGGTGTACGCTGGATAATAACATTGTGCATGATTTGGCCTTGAGTTTGAGACTGTGGTACCATTCCTGAACTCAGAGTTGTGCTTCCAAAGCCCAAAAGTCCAGCAGGAGCAGTCATGGTGCTGCCACTAGTGCTGTTTGTACTGCTAACAACCGTGGCCGGTCCGTTTAAAGCTGGAGATCCCAAAGTCGTTTTGTTGCTTTGGATGAGAAGTCCACCTCCTGGCGCCCCAAGTCCTGTCTGAGTAGTTGCCCCTGAAACCTCAGTCCCAGACTGATGCAGTTGGTAACCACCCATGGCTTTTGTCAGGATGGGTTGCCCAGACTGATTTATAGTCATGACTGTGGGTTGACCCACAACCTGAATTTGTCCAATACCTAAATGACCAGACTGACTCCCATTAGGGAGAGTTTGAAGACTTGAAATTGGTTGAAGCGTCACATTCCCGAGGCCCACGGGTTGCATGAAAGGCTGAACGCTAATGGTCTTATTCATGACCTGTGGTTGGAGCTGTAGGCCTTGCTGAGCCAGCACGGAGCCTAGCATTTCAGCAGTCGCGTTCGGGGGAGTTGCAGTGGCACTTCGAGCTGACCCAGGAAAAATCGCCGCCGTCCCTCCGACGCTGATGCCTACACCAACAGCTGCACCCCCGGCTGCCGAGAGGCTGGCATCAGGCACCGTCTGAACCACCTGTGGTAGGCCAGGGATCCCGAAGGATCCCAGATCCAGCTCTTCATTGGCTTCTTGTAAACTCTGTTCAGTGATATTAGCCTCGGCCAAGCTCTGCTGCAAGATGTCACAGGTCTCGTGGTTTGTCCCAAGGCCGTTGCTCCCGCCTTCCCCATCAGGGGATCCACCCAGGATGTCGTCATCCTCCAGGAAGTCCAGGTCAACGCTGACTCTGGGCAGGCCTGCCGCCTCATTAGCCGAGAGCTGGACTGTAGGCTGGACCTCTGGAACATGGCCCTTGAAGCGAGGAGTAAAAGAGGATAGCTGAAATTAGGGATGGGACTAAGTATGGATATTGTGATGTATTATTAAACTACCACGGTGTTTTTACCCATATACGGGTTTGGCAAGATTAGATATTGATGAATTGTCAGATGACGTAGTCAGCCTGGTCATCCTTTTAACGCTATCCGGACTTACAACATTTTGAGGTTATGCATTGCATGCAATTAACTCATTTGCGCAGTGGTGTAAAAATATGCAGTCACACACCACAAGGTACACAGAGTTGCGGACATACTCCTTTTTTTAAACTTTGATTTAGGAAGTTAAACATTTAACAGAAATTTTTACTTAAGGTTACGTGAATCTCACTATCCTAACGATACCGCTGATAAGTGGAAATCTATGTATTACATTCCGTATTTAACATTTGCTGCTTTAATTTTTTTTCTTTTTTAAGAGGAAAGTCAAGTTACCACCAAGAACACAGTTGATTTCCATTACTTGGTTTGTATAATTGCTGACAATCTTGGCTAAATAATGTACTGCTTTAAGCTGATGGTGGGAAAAGATAATGAAACAGGTCTGATTGGCACTCATATGTCATTCCTCAGGTTCAATTTGTCATTTAACAATGAAGAGAATTGATCATGTAAAGTACAATGGTGATGCATTGATAGTAAGCGTTGCATAATTTCCATGTACTGTTACGATCATTAAAAATTGTGAACAACCATGAAGCAGGGGGAACCCCATATGAGACTGTGCTCACTCTAATTTTTCCGTATTGTGATTTATCTTACATTATTTTCCAAATACCGTATGACTGATAGTCGCATAATTGTATAGTAACATGGCTCAAAAATGGGACCAAATTAGTTGCATATGTGACCTTTTTTCAGCTTATGTGATTAAAATTGTTGTTCTCGCATATTTTAATGGTTGAAAGTTCCCCATTTCCCACTGAAAATGAGCAATACAGGAGATGTATCTCTTCTGAATTCAATTTGAGTTAAAAGTTATCGACTCGCTGCAAAGTGATTGCCTGGCTGCAGCAAAATTAACTGTTTCTTATAGAAAGGACGCATACTGTGATCCACATGGTCGCATAAAAGCGCCCCAAAGTTGCACATCACAGTCAGGGCAGTATCCCGTCTGGCCAGTGAACACCATATAGTCCGGTAAACCGGCAAGCTCGTCTCCTTGGAGTTTAACAAATGATTGTATAAAAGTTATTTTGTCTTGTATGAATTAATTGACCCATTTTATCTGCTATTGCTTGCTACAAACTTTTTGTTAAGGGCAAAATATTTTGCAAATATATCTGAAAGTCACTATCAAAGTTTACTTCATACGAAACTATGATATGCCATGATCATGCTGTACCTACCAATAAAGGGTGCAACTTAAGAATGTGCCATCAACTGTAAAAAGTTGGTTACACTAGTGGTACAAGTGCAAAAGTTTGTATACAGCCCTGAGTAAGATTGTTGGTATTTTGGTTGAGATCATCACCGTTCTTACCACTACTAATAAATTGAATATATACAAAGGAGGGCTACTTTGGACATGTACCTCATAACCACAAACAAAAACCCACAAACAAACAAATCAAAGCTTGTAGGTTTGTTAGTGGAGGGGACAGGCAGAGGAGGGATTGGTCATGCTTGCCACACAGACAGATCAAAAACAAGGTAGAAGAGGATTGGGGGATTTTACTCACTCCGGTGGTAGAGAAGAACGAGCTGGCGGGATCACCCGAACCATCCAAAAGGTCGTCAGTGTCCAACTACAGACACACGGCCACCGAGGATAGGACAGACAGAACCCCCAGGGGCCCCCAAAACCAGGACAGGGAAAATAACATCAGAGAAGGAGGTGGTGGGGAGGTGGGGGAGGCGAGGAAGAGGACATAACATAGAAAAGAGAACCAAAATTGTAAGGAACCAGCCAAAAGATTAGGGAAAGAGAGGTACAAAGACAGGTTTTGCAGACTTGGGATGTGTTAGTTTCTCGCTTTTTTTTTTGTGGGTGAAAAGGGAAAGGACAGGCTCAAACCATCAACAGTGCATTCAAAAAGCAAACAAAGCCAGAACAGTGAGAGGGAAAAGAGTAAGCAAAAGGGGATGTGGCTGTAAGGTGCATCAACCAATAACCTGCTAGTAACGAAAGGCCTGAGCTAATGTAAAAGTATGTTTCTTTCGGCTTGTCCCGTTAGGGGTCGCCACAGCGTGTCATCTCAGATGAACGCACATATTTGTTTGATACTCCTATTTAAACGCAGCATTGTAGTTTTAACACAATTTATGTTTTGCACTACACAACTCACTAGTACTTTTCAAAATAAGTTTTACTGGAAATTACAAATCTACTACACACTGCATTGGAAGGAGACAAGCGAGTACACAATGGCAAAAAATGAGGCTACCTTTCATTTTTTTTCTCAGCATGTGTTAATTGGTCAAGGGAGAATTTGATCCAATTGGAGACTGCGGGTTGGATGAAAGTTGTGCATCGCAGCAAAACAGAGTATAATCCTGCAGCGTACAGATTTAAGGGATGATATTTCGGTAAGAAATCATTGGTGTGGGGTTTATTGTTGACATTTCTAGCCATCTATCCTGAAAAGGTACATTTCAGTGGCAAATCTGTTCAACCAATGACCGATCAGCAGAAGACGCCCGTATAGTATCTGCTTGCCACACTTTGAGCCATGACTGTCTAACAACTAGAGCAGCAGTTTCCAAAAATTCCAGTCTGAAAAATTATGAAACATTTACTACAAATGTATCTTTGTTCATTTATGCCAATGACTTCTAGTGACAGGCAGAACAGATAGGTCTCTGAGACTAGACTGAAGAAGGTACAATTAACATGTGTATCCACCTGTGACCATTTATAAGAAAGAATAATTATTTGTGTTCAATTACAAAGGGAAAGATTTCACACGGCGTAAGAGTATTTGTAAATAGAAATGAGATCATGATTCCCATACGCAAGGGGAGGTGGGCAGCAAATGTCTGTATACAGTTATAAGCGATATTCAAAGTTCATTATATTCTCTTCTCCCCCCCCCCTTGATACCGTTTCTTTTCAGATAACCCTGCCAAGTGGCTAATCAAAGTGAGCCGGACAACAGAATTTGGAACAGGTTCGACGGATGTGGACTGAAATTTATTGTGTAATCTGGAAATTGTCCATTTGGTAGGAATGTATTGAATTCTTCAGGCCAAAGAATACTGAAGAGGTTCGACAGAAATGGAAGATCTGTGTAACTCTTACACCAGAATACCATATCTAGTTGTGTGGGATCTTTGTGTAAAGAAGACTTTAGGCAAGTCAAGTCGTGGGCTGAGACTAGCATGTGCTATGAAGTGGGAACGTGTCATTAGCTGCTCTATGATTAACGGCTACATTAATTGTAAATCATTAGATGTGTGTGTACACACCAAATATGTAAACATGGTCCATTGGTACATCACAAGTATATAGGCCATTGAATATGATCTAAATATGGTACACCAGTGGTGTAAATAGAAAAATGTGCATATGTGGCTGTCACAAGCATTTAAAGCAATAGGGTAACTTCAGGCCATCTAAAAGCTAACATTTATATTTGTAAGATCGGTATAGCGTGATAGCAGTTCACTGTGTGGATTACATTCCAGACTCCCCCATAATAGGTGAAAATCCAAGATAAAGCCAACAAAAATATTTTTTTAATATAGTTTAACCTTAAAAAAATATACTCCCACATAATTCGGCTATCTTTAAATTTAAAACTTTTTAAACACATTGTAAATGTATGTCAATACAAAAAATGGGAAAGTATAAAATGGATAAAAACAATAGTAGTTTCATAATTTAAGTCTTAAAAAACCTCCCACACACTGTATCAAACTGAAACAAACATTGTTCATGTGCTTCAAGTTTTCTACACAAAGAAAATAATGTCTAATTTAAAAAAATAATATAGCTGGAAACCAATATAGCAGGAAACTGCTGTAATATTGCTTACTTCTATGTTGTCACTGCTCTGTGCTTGACGTGCACCAAGGTTAAAGTCAAATTTTTTACACGCGTGTACATCCAGGTCATTTAAGATGGTTGTCAAATATGAAAAAGCACACCACATTAAAGATTTGAAAATGCATGAAAATGGAAACATCTTAAAATTGGACCTGTTGCACAAAATCGGACCTGCAATGTAAATCCAGTATTAGTTCTACCAATTTCTACAGGCAGCTTCTTCCTTTTCATTATATCATCATCAGGCATTAAAAAGCCCCAACCGCTTTATGTCATACTCACATGGGTCTCAGATCCATGAAGAAAGTCATTGAGAGCTTCTGGGTCACTGCAAATGAAAACAAGAGTAGACAAAAATAAGAGAAACACTAAGATAAGTTGCCAACACTCTGCGACAACTTACCAAATCACATCGAGAAGGCACCTCCCGTCTTCATCATCCATGACAACTGTTAAAGACGACATCAAAATGCTTGTCATCATGGGGGAGGGAAAAAAAAATAAAATAAAAAAAAAAAAAACACACACACATTGTACTGAACCAGAGAACTCATATATAAAAAGAACACTGACATTTCATCAATCAAGGTTTTGCATTTACAGGATTTCACCAATCCAGCAAAAACACAGTATTAAAACGATTGATAATAAATTTTTAGTAAGGCCAAACCAAAAATAATTTTAAGTCCTCAAATAAGTAACAATACTATCCTAATTCATGCAACAAAAAAACTGACATTTAAAGCCATAATTAAAAGAAAATAAGTCATAAGTGTCCTAGAAAAAGTTGGCAGTGTTAGGTGAAAATGGTCAAAGGATTTCAGAAATTAAGGCTTTATAAAAATAAGTTTCCATCTTGTGAGAATCAAGTTAGAACCTTACAAGAATAATTTTGTACAGATACGAGTGTTTTTACAAAAATGTTTGATGACGAAGTCATAATTTTATGGAGGGAATTCAGGGGATTTAAAACGTCTACGTTAAATGCCATTTGTTGATACAAAAAATTAGAATTTTTGCTTATCCTCACAAGGGTTGCGGGAGTGCTGGAGCCTATCCCAGCCATCATCAGGCAGGGGGAGGGGAACACCCTGAACTGGTTGCCAGGCAACCACAGGGCACATGGAGACAAACACCAGCCGCACTCACATTCACACCTCGGGGCAATTTAGAGTGTCCAATTAATGCTGCATGTTTTTGGGATGTGGGAGGAACACGGAATGCCCGGAAAAAAAACACGCAGGAAAGGGGACAACATGCAAACTCCACATAGGCGCGGCTGGGAAATGAACCCCGATCCTCAGAACTGTGAGGCTAATGCTCTAACCAGTAGCTCACCATGTTGCCCAATTTTGGAATTGTGGCCTAAAATTTCCTAGCTTGGTTTCATCAGCCTATAGCATTTTCCAACGTGTTTTGGGAGATTTCAAGGGCTTTTGCTAAATGTAGTATGGTTTAGATTTTTTTTTCTTTGTAAGATAGGGCTTGTATCTTTCACACCTACCACATAATACCGACATACTGTACGAAGTAGACCATTATTGTTGTCACATGTACTATACAGCCAGTACTTGCCAGAAATTTCTGTAGCTCCCTCAATGTTGCTGTCGGGCTTTTGGCAGCTGTCCTGACCAGTTTTCTTCGATTTGTCTTTTCATCAGTTTTAGAGGGATGTACATTTCTTTGCAATGCCAATCTTGTGGCATATTGTCACAATTTTATGGCTGCCTATAATTTTTTTTTTTTTTTCAAGAATACATTTTAAAACTTTTATGTGCCATTATCCAAACTGATAACTGAACAATGATATACCCATGATTTTGTGGGTAGTCTCTCCCTACCATGACAGGAGAAGCGGACTAGAACATCCAGCGAACGTTAAAGTCACTTTAAATGGTGTCAGATGTTTACTGACTTGCATTTAACATGAGTTTAAATGTGATTGGTTGTGATCACAGCCACATTCCAAGTTAGACGAGTGCATGTGCACACTTCAACAACTACATTATCTCACCTGTTGAGTCGTACTTCCCTTTTACCAATTGAGTTGTACATCTTAATGGTCACAATGTTGAAAAAAGTATAACGGGACTTTGTTTTTTTTCAAGAATACAAACAACTCGCATTTAAATATGGGTGTAAAGACTTTACATATCCACTGTATGTTTGTCCTCAACTTGTCATAAAAATAAGACTTTTCCATGCCTATTTCAGATGTATTCTTTTGGAATGAATTTTCTTACTTTTCAGTGGCGCCACCAGTATTTCATGAGTGTTTAATTAATGTGATACCAAAGTATTTGGGAAGCATAATAAACATTGCACCGTAGGGTTTATCAATCAATGCACAAATTCCAATCCAGAGTATCTGCATTTTATGCAACTTTGGCCTATTATGATATTGGGGTTTTTCTGAAAAATACATTTAGGAGAGGTAGCTAGCTCTAACAGAAATATACCAAGCACGTTATAATTTAATGGGAACGCTTCGTGGTACAAAAACAAAAATATCTGCAGTTTCTCCTCTTTATTTTGTTAAAATAACGATGCTAGTTTTTTCAGCCTCTCCAGATGACAACAAAATGTAATATATATATATATATATATATATATATATATATATATATATATATATATATATATATTGGTAAAGTCAATGACAATTGAGATCTTGAAATCTTACAAGGTGGGGAAAAAACAGTCATGTGGAGGAACATGAACTAGGCCGTATTTATGACGATGATGTTACAGAATTGGAGAAGCTAGATATTCTGCATCCATGTCCGTGTATTAATTAATTGTTTGAGGTAGTTGGCTCCAACAATGATTTATGGTGAATGTAGAAGGCAAGCTTAAGGCAATGGAAAAGAAAATCATAGATCCCCTAATCTGAAAAAAAAAGTGATTTTCAATTGTTATCATGAGCTGATTTGTTTTTTTCTTTTTTTTTTTTGCTAATAGAGTCACGTTATTCGTTAGCAAAGCTATGTGAACATGTTTTCAAAGCTGTGATGGGCTAAAGCGCTCCCATGACCCTTGTGAGGATAAGTGCCTTGGAAAATGGATGTATGGTGTCCAGTGAAGTGTTTTTCTTTTCGGAATGAGCACTCTGCAACTTGATAAAAGATGGAAACTATTTTGTGTGCAAAGCTTTTATGAATCAGATTACTGTTTTATACAAGTAACACCTGTACTTTCACACAAGTGCAGAGTGTGAGTACTTTAACCACAATTTGTTTTAAAGGCAAAATATCGAATTCTGGTGTTTTGGGTTGTTGGGGTTTTTTTTTTGTCAGTTTTTCCCAAAACGTGAATGGAAAAGTATCTGATATGGTAAAGCAAAAAGACAACAAACTGAAAACGCGCGGTTAACACGCATCCCCGAGCAGGTTTTGGTTGCGGTCGCTGCCGTCGCTCCAGCATACACACAAGTACAGAATCCAAGCTGTTCCCCCGAAAACCCAACGTACCCTCCACTTGCCTTCTCCACAAAGGCGGCGAATATTAGCCATTTAGCGACGGCACTGCCCAGGATATGAATGAGAGACGCTGCTAGATCCATGCTAACTAAAATACGCCACCCCCCACTCAAACCCACCACCCCAACATCCCAGCCTGCGTATAACAGTTATTTGGGTACGTTCCGCTGACTAGTAACGATCCCAAAACCAACACACGCTGTCCGCGTGGCCAATAAGACTATAAACCTCCACCTGTAACGCTATGATTTTGCATCATCTCCTGGGCTCCGTTTGGTTAGCCTTAGCTGGCTAGCCTGCTAGCTCAAGCTAGGCTACCAACAATATTCGGACGTATATCGCTAGCTCGACAGCCTTTGACATTCAAAACAAACCGCCAGCGGAGGCGGTTTAAACGCCCGGGCTTGCACGTCCACGGTCGGGACGAGATGCAACGCGCAGCTGCGACGTGGAAGACGGCAAAATGCATACAGGGCTAAACTATTTCTCCTAGTGAGCGAAAAAATATGAGTTAATGTTGGAATACTCTTGGATGGAGGGGGGTATGCTTGGGAATTCGCTGGGAGAAAGGAGCATCCTGCTTTTGGCGGGCCGTGCGGCAGAGTGGCATGTCGACGCCGCCCGCCGTGCACGAAGTGTCAGCTGCCACAGTGTGTGAATAAATGGAGCGTTGTTGGAGTTATTGCGATTAATAGAGAAATTGCTACATTGTAACAAACTCACCCGAGACGATTGAGGTGCAGGCAGTGCGGGGTCTCCAGGACGGCCTCGCACGGGCTGCTGCACAGGACCCAACCACAGGCAGATAACTTAGGCGACCTCCCCTTTGCCTGTTTTCAAATCGACACTTGGTACTGTTGTGATCTCTCACCAGCGATTTATTTTCTTCCCGTTCTCTCGAATTTTAGCGGGAATTTATTTTTAAAAAGATATGGTAAATAAAAATTTATATTTTTTAAAAGGATTTCCCCTTCCTTAACAAATAGGAAAGACGAAATGTCAATACGGCAGTATAGTGGGCTAGTGCAGTGTTTCCCAACAATCATTGTGTTCAGTCACATAATATGGACGGCATAGCATCAATAAAAAAGGTTACAAAAAAGTACAATGTCACAAATTATTAAAGACCATGTCTAAATGTATTCACAGATTTACCAAATGTAGTATCTGACCTGTTTATTTGAACGAAAAGCTGTCACTGTGTAGTGCTGTTAAAAAGTATTTTCCCAAATTTTTTATATATATTTTGCATTTGCCCCATTTTAATATTTAAGATCATCAAACGAATGCACCCATCAGACAGAGATAATCCAGGTAAACTTAAAATGTAGTTTTTGAATGGTGATTTTGTGGCGGGAAATTTTTGAAACCTCCCTAGGCTTGTGTAAAAAAGTAATCGCAGATTGGTAGACCTGATCACTTGTGGTTGACTGATTCTCAGCAGCAACAATTAAAATCAAACCTTTTCTGTAACTGGGAATGAGTCTTACACATCACTGTGCAGATATTCAAGTCAACTACTCTTTGCAGAATTAACAGGCCTATATTTTGGCTATTTAGACCTCCATAGAGTGACTGTCTACCATGGACTTAGTATCCCGATTCGGGAATTTAACGTACCCTTTCTCCTCACTAGGGTCACACCTTTCTCAGATGACTCTGGGTCAGAGGTGGGTACACCCTGAAATGATTCACCACAGTCACTCTTTAGCTGATGTTCTGGGTTCTTTTGTTACCTCCTTGATGAGTCTTCACTGTGCTAGTTAATTTTAGGAGGCTGGGCACTCGTGGGAAGGTTCACCACTTTTTCCCCCCTTTTTTCCATGAGTAGAAAATAGCTCTCACTGTAGTTTACTGGAGTCTTAAAGATTTTGAAATGGCTTTGTAACTAACCTGTTCCAGACTGGAGGATGTCAATGATCTTATTTGTCATCTGTTTTTGATCTTATCTGCATTGTATTTTATTGCAGCCACATATATCTTATATACATACATACATACATTTATATATAGAAATATATATAGATATAGATATCAGTGAATACGCTTTCCCAAAAAAATCCAGTCACAGTTAATTTGTGATTTGTTCAGTTATGTGACTTTGAATATTTGTTTATCTTAAGAAGTAAAATCAACATTTAACAACAGTACTTTATATTAACTTGTGCTATCGTTAGCTGATATTTACATTTGTTTGATGTTCTTAAACATTAAAGTGGGGGAATTACGCAAAAAAGAAAAAAAATTGAGAAGCTAGCAAATGGTTTCTCACGCAATTGTATGTTGCTGGCCAGATAGATGACCGAAGATACATTATTTGCCTTGAACATATCTTAATTTTATGATTAAGTGCAATTGGATAATGACCAAGGTCTCTAGTGTCCCCTGGAATGTTGTGGGCTGCTCATCTGGAGTCCCAAGAGCTTTCCTGGAAGGCTGATGTGGCTTGAATTTAAAAAAAAAAAAAAAGTAAGGAAGTTAGTTAAAACAAACAAGTACTCTCACAGTTTTTAGTGATGAATTCCTTCAGTTATTTGCAACCTACCCGCCACGGACACGACCCTCCCCACTCGGAGAGCATTGTTGTGTTCAGGGCAGGAGGTGAACTAAATGTGTGTCGTTTAGGTGGAAGTAAAGCCTAAGGAATGGAGTTCAATGCTTGAATGATGTTACTTAGAAGGAGGGAAAACAAACAATAACAAAGATGCCGTAGTCAGATTGGTCTGATGTGTTTCTACAACAATATACTTATTTTTTCCTATGGAAGTTAACCCAATTAAACATTCCACAAATGCAAAGGAAAGGTTGCATGAAGGCTAAAACACAGTAACTGATGAGAATATTTGGCTTCCTGGAGAGACCTTGCATCACATGCTCAAAAATGAAACAGCTGATTGGCTAAAGGGGAAATCTGTGTATCCGATTGACTGCCATTCCTCAGGTACCTGGATGTCTGTCACAGCTAATTTGAATTCTTTTTTAACGGAATGTTAAATTATATCATTTTGAATTTCATCGCAGATCAAACACAGTAATCTTGCATTCAGTTTCGAGTTGATTGGACTTCAGTTTCAAAGTAATACAAAATTATACTATTTAATGTCAGTTTTTCAATGCAATGTTTAAATTAAACAATGCAAATTCAAATAGTTTATTAAATTATTTTTTAATTAAATCATCGAAGTTCAGCAATTCAAATTTAAATTTAAATTCAAATGTAAATGATTCAAATTCTGTTCTTGGTGGCACATATTTGAGCCCATGTGCTTCAGAGTTTTATACCTAACAACGCCCCCGCACCCTTATTATTTGAAGATTTCCTGCTTTGTAAGTTTTTCTATTCGATGACAATTGAATATCTTCTATTCTTTAAGACTTGATTAAATTAATTTGCATAAATCAAACCCTATTTTAACAATAAATCAATTTTAGATACTTTAATATGGTACTTTGCCAGTACCAGGTTGATTTAAATGCTGACATCTAGGGCCCATTGATCACTTTGTTTACAGTGCCGCAAATAGCCATATTAGCATATTTGAGTGACATCTAATTTGGAATAAATTGGAAAAAAACATGGACAATGAAAACAAGCCCATTGTGTAAAGAGCGAGAGATATGATCAAGTCACACGTGCAAGTCGTAAGTAAGTTTCAAATCAGTTTTTCTTGAGAAAGTCCTGTATACTGCAGCAAAGTCACATCCTGTGATAATTCAAATCCAGTCCTAGAACGAGCCATCCAATTAAGACAGTCTTTCATATTTTTTTTGTTAAAGAAAGAAAACAAGAAGGATATTGTTAGTCATTTTATCTCTCCATCTTTCATGTCTAACCTTTCATCAAAGTACTCAGTACTTTACTTCCCAGTCTCGTCTCAAGTCATCTTAACGGTGACTCGACTCAAGCCCAAATTGTAATGACTCAAGGTGCTTGTCGTCATTGCTGTATATTATATATATATATATATATATATATATATATATATATATATATATATATATATATATATATACCAGTTCAGGGTGTACCCCGCCCTCTGCTTGATGACAGCTTGGATTGGCTCCAGCACTCCTGCGATCCCCGTCAAAATAAGGAGCTCAGAAAATGTATGTGTGTGTGTACAGGAGTGCTGGAGCCAATCCAAGCTGTCATCAAGCAGAGGGCGGGGTACACCCTAAACTGGTCGCCAGCCAATCGCAGGGCACATGGAGACAGACAACAGTCTGACAGTCAGACAACACTCACACTAACACCTAGGGGTAATTTAGAGTCTCCAATTAATCATGGGATTGGCTCCAGCATTCCTTAAATTTTCATTTAATCTTTTAGAACATTTCTTTTCAAAACATGGAGGTACTATTTTTTTTTTACTTCTATGTGCAATACATTTTAGTTGAAAATTTATTTGAATGTTGAGACTGTGCATCATGTTAGAATATTTCAAACCTTGTATTAATCCAGCACAGTACGCTTGTTGAGTATAGGTCAGTTGCATTTAACTTTTAACATGCATTATATTTTTATTCAATCTTCCATAACTCCCCCCCCAAACATTTATTTTAGATTTTTTTTAAATTAAATTTGGAAGTGAAATACATTTTGATAAAATCATGATTTGTGTGTTTTTTTTAATTACCCTATTTCCACACAGCGTTAATAACGTTCGAACTGTTTATAATGTTAAATTGACTTAGAATAATATGAAATATGCTTTTCAGGAAAATAAACTTTGCCAGTTTTTTTAATGAGCACTTATGCCGAGTATGCTACTGTATTTTAATACTGAACATTATGTGGGTCCCCGGTAGAATAAGTATTTATTTTATTGTTATTATCGTTAATATTATATTATTATATGAGATTCATATGAGATTCATATGAGATTATGGATATTGTTGTTGACAGTCGGGGCCACTACAGCGTTTCCGGTATTCTTACCACACGTGACATGGGAGCTGGTGACTACTAGTGACAAATCAACGGCTGCTGCTAATGCTACAAGTTTGTTGACGTTTCGTCTTTTTCTCACCTCCTCTCTCCAAATTGAGAGACTCGCCGCCAGCATGGACAACAGCGGCAAAGAGAAAGAAGCCATGGCTTTGATGGCCGAGGCCGAGAAGAAGTTAAAGTCCTCGCAGTCATTTTTCGGAGCGCTTTTTGGGTGAGTTGCACCTCTGTAGCCGCGTTAGCTAAAGGGCCAACTAAGCGGAAAAGGTGGTTGGCGAGCCTGGACCAGAAACATCTGGCAAAATCCCTCGTTATTACTCTCACTGTTTGTATCAAAAGTGCGCTTTGGTCGTTATGGACCATTGTAACAGATGTATGCTTATTCATGTGGTTACCACTTGAAAGACAAAATGCGTATGAGCTGCATTTAGCATGAAAGTGGCAAACACACCAAATTGGTTAATTGCTTTTACTGTTGTGTGTCTGCTTGCTCTTTCAAGTTGCGCTTCACAAGTACTGCATTGTGAATGATTAAAATGAATTATTTCAACACTAAAACGAAATATAGCCATCTGATTGCTTCATCTAGTGGAGAAGGTCGTACACGGCAGTTCATCATTTGTTTACAAGTGTTTCCCAGCCTTTATTTAAATCGACGCCTTTTACAGTGTCCCCTCGCATTTGGAATGAGACACCACAGAACAGAAATATTTTGTTAGTACGTTTCAGTGAAATGTGTCACGATTGACATAAAAAAGTCAGATGTTAAAATGTCAGTAATGACAACTTGTAACTATAAAAAGTGTTATATTTTGAGGAAAACCTAGTCCACGTTAAAGAAAGGTTTGAGCTTTTTTTCCATGACAAATTGCAAAACGTAGTGGTAATGCAACAGAATAAGTCAGCAGGCCCATATTTCACACAAGTAAATTATTTAAGGATGCATATTTTTGCAATTATTTTTGGGGGTGTTCAGTTACATTTTTCTATTGTAAAATAAGCACGTACCTAGTAGATATGACACAAAGAAGAAAGTCAATTCTGGTGGAGATACACATAGGATGCCATGTTACCACAGTGTGTTCACGGCAAACTAAAGGCAAAAAATAATAATAATACAAGATTGCTTCTCAAGTACCGATACAACAGATTTATCAATCCAAACTGTCACAAGACAACTAAAATGGTATTTCTTATCACTCCTTTTCTAATTTCTATTTACTCATGGGACTAAACCCCCAAATATCCAACCAATCCCTCGTCTCTCTTGCAAAGCAGAATTTGCAGTCTGGTAAAAGTGTTGTCATTCATGTTTACCTTCAAGTATCCCCATACTGCTGACATGAGTCCTTTCCGGAAGCTATATCTCAGTTTGGTGAAGTGGTATCGTTGTGGTCGTATCGGTACATTTTTACAAATACAAGAACGAGTAGAGACTTAAAGTACTGGCACAGATACCAATTCTGGGATCTTAAACGGTTCATCCCTCGTATATAAGTATAGGGCGTTATTAAACAATATGTCTGCGACAGTGTTGTAACACTCATCAACAAAAGAATTATGCAAATGATGCAATGAGAGCGCTACAAAGATGACTATAGTAATAGTATAAAGTATACAGAGATACTTCAAATACCAATATGAAATTGCAAGGTAATTGTTTAAGGAGTAAATGTTGACTATTGATAACTTTGTGTTGCATTAGGGGCTCGTCCAAGCAGGAAGAGGCCTGTGACTTGTATGTGAGGGCCGCCAACATGTTCAAGATGGCTAAGAACTGGTGTGGTAAGATAATTATCCCATACATGAACACTCCAGGTCCTCTTTTATTTTTGCACTTTCTACGCTGAATTTCCTCTTTTTATAGCGGCAGGGAACGCCTTCTCTCAGGCGGCCTGCCTCCATCTGCAGATGCAGAGCAAACACGATGCAGCCACCAACTTCATAGACGCTGGAAACTCCTTCAAAAAAGCCGATCCCCAAGGTAAAATGTTCTCATCGTGACACCTAATGGCACAAATCACTCATTCTACCCTCACAAAGAAAACAATGCTGACTTTTGGGAGATAATCATGTAACAATATGGTTATTATTGTACTTATACTGTAGAACGGTATTGTATTATATTGAGTGTTTTTTTATACTTGTTTGATATGAGTCCTATGTCTAAAATGGGCTAAAATTATAACGTCTCGTTTCCCGTCAGCTTGCAGTCATGGAACCCTTTACCCAACAATGCAAATCTTCTTCTTTCTTTCGGCTTGTCCCTTTCGGGGTCGCCACAGCGTGTCATCTCAGATGAACGCACATATATATTTGGCACAATTTTTACGCCGGATGCCCTTCCTGACGCAACCCTTCTCAGGGAGTGGAGGCCCCAGTGGGATACGAACCCACAACCCCTGGTTTACCAAACCAGTGCTCTAACCACTGAGCTACAGGGCCTCCTCACCCAACAATGCAAATAAAAAAGTGAATATGGCAGATGTAAGCTCCCATTATATACAGGATAGTGTTATTGCAATGATTGTCAACGACATTGCCGTGAGTGCTCTTCTGGAATGCCATGGAAAATTATAAAACGTTACATAATTGCTCAAAAAAAAAGTGAATTAATCTCTGTGCCAAATTTTAATATTTGTAGAAGTGACATTTTTAGGAACAGAGTCTGAGTTTTTATTTATTTTTTAAAGTAAGATATTTTGTCCGACATTACAATGTCAGTGCTCATCACTAAAATTAAATATAAAAGTGAAGTATCGTTGAAAAGGATATCGTTGAATTATTCCACTCTAATATCACTATACCGCTTACATATAAAAGCAAGGATACTGTCGTTTAGTTGTTGAATAGTTATTTGCGAATATACAGGCGATTACTCTATTTGATCTCATTAGATTGTGGATCTTTATGCATTTCTTAACAGAGGCCATAAACTGTCTAAACCGAGCTATCGAGATATACACAGATATGGTGAGTTTGGATTTGTTTGTTTTTTTTGTTTTAAATCAACTGTTACATGATGGTTTGTTCTCAATTTTGTTTTTCTTTGGCCACTTCAGGGCCGATTCACCATCGCGGCCAAACACCACATCAGCATCGCCGAAATCTATGAGACGGAAATGGTGGACATTGACAAGGTGACACGTACAAGCAAAATGATCTGGGTTATCAGAATTATCATAAATGTACCACAACTCAAAACATGAACAGGCACACATACATAAAATACTCAACAAAAGTATGGAGGAAAGATTGCATAATAGATTAAATATAATGAAAAATATTACAAATATAAATAAATAGGATAAATATAATAAAAAATATTGAATACAAAATAAAGTGAACATAGCATATTCATGATTCCGCATTTGCAAATTCACCTATTCCAGATGTTTTTTTTCCAGATTTTTTTTTGGGGGGGGTCGTATCATATTTGCTGAAAACGTATTCGCAGTTTTTTGGTGATGTCCAAAATTATAGGGGTTTGATTTGGTTTCCATCTTGTGGTATCTTGATGTCAAGGAACTGTGATAAAGTGAGTTGAGGATTTTAATATAGAAAAAAGTGGTGATTTACTGCCAATTTGTGGCATCTGGAGGCAATTATTTAACATTTTAAGGTATGTCAATGATGCTAAATTTCCACCGGACAAACTTTTGGGATTTCATTTGGCACGATTAGATAGATAGTCAACGCAGTTCGCGCAGGTGGATGCGAATTCGTGCAGGGTGGTGCCAATAACGCGGTCACACACAACATGGCCTCCTTCACTCAAATACTTGAATCTGGGACGAGCTGAAGTACAAAAATGTGACACCTAAAATAAATAGATAGTAGAAAATAACAAAATACAGAAATTTCTAAATAGTACACAAAATAAGCGATTATTTGATGAATAATACAGAACTATAAGAAATTAATCCACAAATATTATGCAAGATATGTCAATATTACATTATCATTCAAATAAATAGAAACAATTTGTCATCATTAAAAAAAAGATAGAAAAATACACCAAAGTGGTGATCAGAAAAATAGAAATATACTATAATGGCATTACTTATGCTTTTGTCGTATTCTTTTTAGCTACCTTCCTATTTTTCTGTGATTTGCATCCTTTATATTTTTTGTTTGGAAACACTACTACTCTTGGGTGCTAAATGTGGCATTAACGATAAATCGAATGAAAACCAAGCTTTTCAATCATATGACCCACCTGTTGCTTCTTCTCGCAGGCCATCGCGCACTTTGAACAAGCAGCAGATTATTACAAAGGCGAAGAATCCACCAGGTGAATAATGTCCTTGAAATCCCCATCTGCTGTGTTACAATTGTCATTGTCGGGTTCCGTTTTGTTATAGAGCAGTTCTTTGCTTGACTTTTCAGTTCAGCCAACAAGTGCCTTTTGAAGGTCGCCACATACGCCGCCCAGCTGGAGCAGTACCCCAAAGCTATCGAGATCTACGAGCAGGTCAGCTGATGCCCGCCGGCAGCGTGAATCTCCAATACGTACATTACTGACTCAAAAGTGCTGCATTTAACAATGGGTGATATTACTAGCAGTCAGTCCAAAACCAAGAATATGACTATCCTACAAGACTGCTTTCATGTTCATTACTGATCGTTATTTTAATCAATATTTGATTTTAGTGCGGGACAGTGTTTATATTTATACATTCATCCATTTTCTTAGCCGCTTATCCTCACAAGGGTCACGGAGTGCTGGAGCCTATCCCAGCTGGCAGTACCCTGAAATGGTCACCAGCCAATTGCAGGCCACATGGAGACAAACAGCTGCATTCACAATCACACTTAGGGGCAATTTAGAGTGTCCAATTAATGTTGCACGTTTTTTGAGATGTGGGAAGAAACCGGAGTGGCCGCAGAAAACCCGCGCAGGCAAGGGGAGAACAATACAGGCCAAAAAAAAAAAAAAAAAAAACACCACTGATCAATTAGCAACACCAAGATTCTACAATATGGTGCCCGAGTAAACCTTTAACAGCGTTGTCTTGAGCACAAAACAGCATATAGACAAGTTTTTTAGCAAATATGGAGGGTATGTTCCTAAATAACAAAAATGTGAAAATATGTAAACTCGCTAATGCCTAACCATAAATATACAGGAGTTAATGTAATGGAAATCAAGTGTTTTGATGACTTTTGAAGGTGGGCACTCATGCCATGGACAGCACACTGCTTAAATACAGCGCCAAGGATCACTTCTTTAAGGCGGCCCTGTGTCACTTCTGTGTGGACATGCTGAACGCTAAAGTGAGTTGTCGTGGTCCTGACTTAACGCATTTCACTCCTGCGCCCATCACAGTAATAATACTCATTTCTCTCCCTGTTAGCTGGCTGTGCAGAAGTACGAAGAAATGTTCCCAGCCTTTTCGGACTCTCGAGAGTGCAAATTGGTAAAGGTAGGTTCTGTCTTCAGAGGTGGTTTGCCTGCTTGTCTTTCCAATGGCAGTCATAATCACCCATAAACCTATGACCTGTCCCAATGTACGTTTGACTGGTGCTGTATGTTTTTAAGAAAGTACAGTAAACAGCCTTTTATCACAGTGGCTATGGATAACTCCTGGGGGTGGAGTGGTGCGGATTGTTTCAGCCCCCCAGGTATCATTGTTTGAACAGAGGAACGTGCCACCTTCAAGCATCTAGAAATTGGACCCAAGGATGAGCCAGACATATTGGGCTCTGCGAGTCTTTCTCTGATTTCCTGGCCGATTTCATGATTTCAAAAAGGAAGCAGAGTGTTCGAGGTGTGGCCTTAAATACATCACCAGATTTGCTGTCAGTTAACCTATTAGGAGCTTCCAAACCCATGACCTCATCATCTGGGCTTCCCCCTAGTACTTTTTGTGTATGTCAATTTTTGACCTCGAAGTAAACAATATAAAATTCGCTTTCTCATTATTGTGGCATTCAAACAATTAAATAAGATGTTTAGTCTGATTTGACTTCAGACAGTGAGACAAAAAAACGAAATGTGTGTTTTTTGGGCAGTGTATGTGTAAACTTCTGGCTTCAACTGTACATCATTGTATTACATTGAAGGCCTGGTAGCATGCAGCTTTAAATTTAGGTTTGCTTATATCCTGTAGAAACTCATAATAAAACAATTGCTGAAACTTCACAATATAGGGAGTGTTTACTGTGCAGTCATACTGGTCATTGTTTTAATGTCTTGCGATGACGATTATATTCTTGTTGACCAGAAACTGATAGATGCGTACGAAGAACAGAACGTGGATGCCTACACTGACTCGGTGGGTGGACTCTTTTTTTGTATTGGTATATATTTATGTCGCAACGAAAGTAAGTCTGTTTTTATTTATTTTATTTTTCCACAGGTTAAGGAATATGACACCATCTCGCGGCTTGATCAGTGGCTCACCACCATGCTTCTGCGCATCAAGAAGACCATACAAGACGACGAGAGCGATCTGCGCTGACCTCCCTTCGGCTCTCACAATGCTGTCTCCCGTTTTTCGCCTTGACTCTCTCTTATCTTAAAGCCCTTATGTCCCCCTTTCGTAACGTCCACCGGATCTGATATCACAGTATGAATGCGATCCTCCTAAGTACATTAGTTAGTCTATCACTTTGCCAGCACGTTTAGAATACGGTAATTCCCCGCAAATCACGGAGAATCAGGCACAAGCCCTGCCGCAAATCGCAAAAAAAAAACATAACTGACCCCCAAACACATTTAGATTCCTGGTATTAATAGTTTAAACCATAAATATACCACAAACTGTGATCCCAAAACAGTTTATAAACATTTCCCTCTTTTTACAACATGATCCTTAAATATAAGTGCCTTCAGATAAATTGAACCCTGAGCATGCGTGTACAGCCATGTGACGAAGGCTCTCTTTTACAACCCAGATGTACGAATGACTTCGTCAATACTTTCTTAGACTAACTGTATTACAGGGTAAAACTAACTTTCATTCAAAATTGGTTAGAAAATCCATATTCCTTTGAAAAATTAATTGAAACAAATGCTGCAAAAATGACAGTAAGTCTCCATGGATCGGCCCAAGGACCAGTGGCATCAACAACAAAACAAGATTGGGCATCTGGAAAATATAAATAAGTGAAAATACATTAAAGTTTTTTTTTTCCTTCAAGAATACTTTGTATGTGCCACCACGAATCAAAACATGATATTCAGGTTGTGTTTGTGTAATAAGAAAGATTCAGAATAATTCATCACTTTGCAATCTTACGGGGTCGTCACTGTAGGCAATATCATCCTATGCTGGTGACTGAAATTAATCCCCATGAGTGTTGTTTGTTCGGGGGGGAAAAAAATCATGACTTTAATGATACGACAAACTCTAGTTGCAATTTAGGAGGTGGATTGGTAATTACTTTTTGTCCACCCACCCTGTACTTTTGCACCATCTTGTTGCATGTCAGGTCATCGGGAAGAGCAGAGAGTTGTTTTGCCAACTTTTTTTTTTGTTTTTTTGCAAGTAAAGGAGCATAGGTTAAAAAATAGAACAGGTGAATTCACAGATAGTCAACTGTGAGTATGCTGTTTATTGGCGATACGTGAACACCGATTGTGCGCCACCAATTGACCACCTGCCTATTTATAATTGCTAATTTCAAGAAATTACATTATGCAACCGACTTGATTTCAAAACTACAATTTTGCGATATTTCCCTTAAAAATAAGTGGCTTATGTGTGAATTGTGTTTGAGCAAATTGCGAACTCCGGAACAATCGAGGCTAAAATTAGCTTCTCCGCAACATGTAGACCTTTTCTCAGTCGAGATGCATCAGTAGAGGCATGCTTTCCTCGGCCAACTGTACTACTTTCTTATTTCGACAGGTACTTTGGAACCATCTTGGGGTGTTAGAGCACGATTGGTTTTCTCCCAAATAATGGAGTACGAGTTTGGGAAATGTGTAGGGGATTCCTGTATCACTTTACTTTCTGGATAGACCCGTCTGATCCTCAAATGTTTTGTGACCCTCTTAACTGAACAAAGATAAGGAAAATGCTCCCATTGGTTTTGGCCTCTAGTGGTGTCATAGCACCTCTAATATTAACCATGACTTTTTCACCTCAGTTCATGAATCTCATTTTCCCCCTCAAGAGCTATTTGTGCTTTTGTTCCACAAGTCACAGACATTTTCTATCCTTTTGGACGATAGCGGCAGAGTGGCGGCTTTCCACTGTTTCAGAACATTTTTTTTTTGCGCTTGTTTTATTTGTGACTGGTTTGTGTGAACATCTCTTTCCTAAACGCCACTGATCATACAAATTGCCCCCCCCCCACCCCAAAAATCGTGTAGTCAAGTAAAAAAAAAAAAATCCTTTACAATACAGCCAGTGTTTTAAGTCACCTTTTAACAGTTCCCACTGTCATATTAGTGCAGTTAACCATTGTATAATAAACTACAAGTAAAGCTAAAGTAAATCCACTCACCCTTGTATACCCCTGACAGACGTGTCATGGCGAGGGAACTTTTTGTAAAGCAATACTGACACGTAAAGGCCTTTTATAGGTACTGACTGATGAACTTAAGCACTGTGTCGTGTTTCTCAAATTGTATCTTAAAACAAAATGACATATATAGTTCTTCAGGTTTTGTTAAGGGTTGCCTTACATCCTTGTAAACGTCACCAATCTTCCTATTCGATGGACATAATATGGATGGAAGCGCAAACTGACTAGCTTCGAGTTCAGCACTTTGAAATACGTAGAAATGATGGGATAAAAGAAATTCAAAATATATATATCTTGTTATGCCAGTGATTCTTGTTTTGTTTTGTTTTGTTTTCCGAAGTAGCACCTCAATAAAATACTTGGATCTCCCAGTGGTGGCATGATGGCGCAGCTGGAAATCACAGTTCTGAGGTCACGGGTTCAATCCCGGCCCCGCCTGCGTGGAGTTTGCATGTTCTTCCCGTGGCTGCGTGGGTTTTCTCCGGGCACCCCCCCCCCCCACACACACACACACATTCCAAGAACATGCAACATAAATTGGACACTTTGAACTGCCCCTAGGTGCGATTGCGACTTGTCTGTCTCCATGTGCCCTGCGATTGGCTGGCAACCAGTTCAGGGTGTACCCCGCCTCCTGCCCGTTAACAGCTGGGATAGGCTCCAGCACTCCCCGCGACCGTTGTGAGGATAAGCGGAAAAAAAATGGATGGATGCATCTCCCAGAGTACCAATATCACTACTATCATGTAAATACACTAGCAGAGTAGGCCCAATTGTTCATCAAAAATTATGCTGATTTTAGTCTTAATTTTTTTTTTAAGTATTCAACGCAACTACTGAATATTAAAGTAACTTTTTACTTCAATAAATGTGTTTAAAACGTTAATGAAATATATTGAAATCTCCTCCACTTGGAGCAGGATCTGTTCCCCAACCCGGAGAGGGCACTCCACCCTTTGACGACAGTGGACCATGGACTTATCGCAGCCACTTAACACTCTGCTGCAAACCGATCCGGGGAGAGTGACGGTCACTGCTTGATGAAGTCATCAGAACCACATTATCTGCACAAAAAAAAAAAAAAAAAGAATCACAATGCGGAATCCACCAAACTGGACTCCCTTAACACTTTTTATATATATATATATATATATATATGTATATATATATATATATATATATATATATATATATAAACACTTGTAGACCATACATAAAACAAATGAAAAACAGCAGGCTTGAGCATGTCTTCGTGTGCTCCGTTCGGTATTCTTCCTCCTCCGCCGCGTATACTAGTCCCTTGGACACACATCAGTAGCAGCCCCCCGTGTTTTCGTACACGTTTTCAGCAAACGCACCGGGTGAAGTCACGTGATCCTCGGCGTCCTGCGGCAACCACCTTCCAGTAAGTTTGCGTGATATTTTTCTTAGCACGCTACCAATGCATATTTAAAGAAATGTTTGTCGCCTCAATTTAGCGTGCAATTGCGAGCATGTTGCGCTTCTGCACCTACTCAACCCAGCGCCTCTAATTAGGAAGTCCCTGGTTAATTGCAAGGTGGTGAACACACGATGAGGGTAACTAGGACCATCACAACAACTTACACAATATCTACTTATAACTTGTACAATAATACAATCACACCGAAGTGCGACTTTGTTATTAAAAAATCAAAATCTTGAATCAGAGGCATGTTCCATCGATTTTTACCTCAAAATTATTTGGATTTCCGCTAAGATGTAAAAGGAACACGCTTGCTTAGCAGTTTAGATTCAATTTAGTTCAATTTGGTGGTCAGGAAGGAAATTATTAATGAGTGAGTGTTTCACCTCGCCCCCCCCCCTTGTGTGTGTGTGTGTGTGTGTGTGTGTGTGTGTGTGTGTGTGTGTGTGTTTTGTTTTGTTTTTTTAAACTTGAGTACATTGAAACTGTAATCCATAACTTTATCACATCGCTGCTAGACTGGTTTCACACACTTTATTTGGAGTAATTCGGTCGTTCCTCAAACATCTCCATTTGGCTCGAAATGCTTCTACTCGCCTCTTTGTTGGAATGTATTAGAGGGAGCACAACTCAGATTCTGGCCTGTTTCCACTGCACTTTTAAGTCCATTTTAAAATGGTCTCGTCCTGGTTAACGCTGCATGAGGTGCACCACTATGGCCCAATGAACAATACATTAACTCCTTTCATCTTTCACTCCCTGCGCACAGGTTGGCCCTTCACTCGTAGAAGATGATCCACTCCTAGCGCCTTCATGAGACTCATTCAGAGGTTCCGAGCGATGCTTCTCTTGTCTGCGTTATTCCTCCTTTTCCTCTTCTCCGCTGTACGCAAGGATGTAGTCTCCGGAGCGGAAGGGGCTCTAAAGCATTCCTGGCTGCGGCAAACGGGGATCCGAACTCAAGTGCCAACCTCGCCCAACATCAACGTATCTTATCGGTTCAGGACTTCCATCCCAGAAAATGGAGCGTACTGGAACCGGCTCCTGCACTCTGGTCTCAAACGCGCGGACAAGGGCAAGGACCAGCCTTGGCATCACTGCCGAGAGACCAACCAGGAGCTGATGGATACGAATGTGCACAATTTGGCTTCATACCCGCTCCTGCTGCAGAATTTCCTGCGGGGAATGAAGTGTCGCTCGCCTCCACTCCTTGTGGACCAGCCCGGCAAGTGCGAAGAGAACGCGACCTTCTTGCTCTTCGCCATCAAGTCCATACCAGCCAACTTTGAGCGCCGACAGGTGCTTTGACTCGAATCATTCCCTCAAGTTGTCAAACATTAAATGCAAACACAGCGAAAATTAAAAGTTCAATACAACTGAGCTGTACTTGCCCAGTGTCTCTTTTGCCAACCACTAGAGAGCGCCTGTGGACCATTAGCAGTACCACACTCTGAGTGTCACTGACAAAGCCAAAGCTAAAATAGATTTATTTTCTGTGGCACTTTGTTTACTGTCCTTCTGTGGATGTTCTTTATTTTCTACAGGCAGTGCGAGACAGCTGGGGACGAGAGCGCCTCCATGATGCCGGCCAACGCGTGAGGACTGTGTTCATGCTGGGAACTGCCTCTCCGGACGACCCGGACCTCAGCGCACTGGTGCAGTTAGGTGTTGCCCGCTAAATTTAAGGGGATGTCCCTTGAAGCAATATTTGGTTCAAGAAGCTGCCCAATGATAGAGCAATTGATCGCTGGAAAAAAAAAAAAAAAATTGGGGCAAAATCTAAAATAAAATTAGGATGGCGGCCCGGTGGATCAGCTGGTAAAGCCTTGGCCTCACAGTTCTGACGTCCCGGGTTCAATCGTGTTTGGAGATTGCATGTTCTCCTGGTTCCTGTGTGGGTTTTCTCTAGGGACTCTGGTTTCCTCCCACATCCCAAAAACATGCAACATTAATTGGACACTCTAAACTGCCCCTAGGTGTGAATGTGAGTGTGGCTGTTTGTCTCCATGTGCCCTGTGATTGGCTGGCAACCAGTAAAGGGTGTAACCCGCCTCCAGCCCAATGACAGTTGGGATAGGCTCCAGCACTCTTTGCGACCCTCATGAGGATAAGTGGCAAAGAAAATGGATAAAATGAAGAATCATATAGTCTACGTTTTCATACATCGAATGTTGTTTTTCAGGTGAGCTACTGTATGTTATCTTGTTTGAAGAAATCTTGTCAAGCCATCCTTGCTGAAATTAATACATTTCCAATTTCATTACTTTTGTTCCTTATTTTTAGCCTTACCCCCCACCCCAACCCCCTCCAGGAAACCTGGTCTAATTTTACTACTGTACTTACGCCTGCTATGATGGGGTGTAAATTGTTGGTAAGGTAGTCTAAAAAGTTTCTCAATCCAGCAACAAAAGTGTAAAATTGCTGTCAATGTCTCAGGTTTGAAGCTGAGCGCTACGGCGACATCGTACAGGCTGACTTCTACGAATCCCTCTTCAACTTGACCCTCAAGATGAACGCCTTTCTGCAGTGGACCCTGGAAAGGTGTTCGCGAGTCTCCTTCGTCTTCAGCGGCGATGACGACGTTGTGGTCAACACTCCGGCGCTGCTGGGGTACCTCCTCTCTCTCGACTCCTCCAAGGCCTCTCGGTTATACGCCGGACACGTGATAAAGAATGCGAGCCCCCTGCGCGACCCCAAGAGCAAGTACTTCATCCCCATGAGCTTCTACGAGGGGCCCTACCCGACCTACGTTGGCGGGGCAGGCTTTGTCTTCTCGGGGGCGCTGCTGGCACCTCTCTATTCCATCTCGGGCATTATTCCCTTCTTCCCCATCGACGACGTCTACACGGGCATGTGCTTCAGTGCCCTGGGGGTCTCGCCTGAGGCTCACGCTGGATTCCAGACTTTTGACATTCGAGAGAGGGACCGTGAGAACCTGTGTGCCTACAAGAAGTTGATACTGGTTCACCGTCGGTCCCCCCAGCAGTTGAAAAGAATCTGGAGGGGCATCCACAGCCCCCTGCTGACTTGTTGAGGTGGACTGTGTGGTTTAATATCATACTTTCAGCCACAGAAACATTTCATTGTTGGATCAGACCTTGTTCAACATTGTGACATAAAAAAATGCTCCACTCAAGGACCAAGCCAGTACATTTCTGAGTGAAATCATTAAACCCAATTTGTAAATCCAGGATTTAGGTGAATGGAATGCTCCGATCAAAATGCCTGCCAAACAACCATAAAGTAACATGCTAGCTAACAAAGGTGCGATTTTATAAATTGAGAGTTTAGTTAGTAATAACTTTTTGGGGTGTTCCTGTCCTTGTTGTGCATATGGAACAGTCCAACCAAAAGGGCACGCTAATGAGTAATTTTTTCCACATCCCTCCAGAAACTCGGGAGAACTGTAGACTGCGACCAAACAGAAGGAACTTAAGTTGAGGAAAGTTTACTTTGTGGAAATAAAATCACAATTTAAATGTTATTTTAACAACCAAAAATGGAACTCCGCACGTACGTCCACGAAGCTGAGTTGAAATGTTCATGAATACAACATAGTTTGTGATCCAAGACATGACCACAAATACAAAATACAAGTTGTGAAAATATTGGAAAAACTATTGGGCAGAAATACAAGGATAATTTTAGAAATAGAAAACCTAAAAAATTCATAGAAAAAACAAATAAGACAAATATAGTATTTTATAAATAGGAAAAATAATTTCAAATAATGGAAAAGATTTACAATTAGGAAATACAAGTTTCGAGTTGGATGTTTATTTTTTCCACAAAACACAAGGCAAAAAAGGAACTACATCAGTGTGCTATCGATGAGTTTCCTAATTTTCATACAACCCACTAGAAAGCAGAAAATAAACCAGACGAGGGAGGATTCACACATAGCGGTATTCCACTCGTACCCTTCCGTTTACAGTTTGTGATACTGTACGTGACAAGAAAATGTGCTGATTGTAAGGCACCAGGCAGGAGAACGTCTATAAAAACACACAATTCTCATCAAAAACGACATTGTTGTGCATCAGTATGAAGAAGGCCTTTCAAACCATCTGGGTCCAGCGACCCCGTACAGGGAGGTATCATTTTGCAAGGAGCCTTTGATAACAATATAAATACGTAACATATGGTTAGCCTAAAAGCATACTTTCCTCCTCCATAGGGTTAGAAGAAAAAGAAACTATACAGATTACCTTGTTTTTTAACAACCGAATTGGTATTTTTTTTATATTGTGACAGAGAGTTAAAAGTTAGGCAAGTGATGTGTGCCCCTAAATGACAGAAATTAAGAAGTTGCCTATTTTACATTGACCTTGAGTGCGCTAAAGGGACCTGTGAAGAAAATTATCTGGGCAGACAAAAAGTTGTAATGTTACAACAAATTCATACTTTAAAACAAAAATGATCATTTTTGTTGGGATAAAAATGCCACAACTCTTACAAGAAATATAATTTTCCCAAGAGTTTGAATTTCATACAACTAGATTCAGTTTGAGAGAAGTTAAATATTAAAAATTCCTTTTTTTTTTTTACATGACTTGTTCTGGAAAAGATGCATTTTAAAAAAAAAGTTTTTATGTTCTCCAAGAATTCATGTAACAGGATACCTGTTGTTGAAAAACATGCAGGGAGGTTCAATTAATGCAGTGACACTTCATTATCACAGTGGAGCTTTTAATTAATCATAAGATTAATAGCATAGTTGCCTAAGTCATATTTTTGGGGGATTTTTGGGGAAAATAAGAAAAACATTCAACAAACGAGCAATTCATTTGCTACACAGAATAAAAACATTTTTAGCAAGCAATGTTGTTTTTATTGCTGCAGTAACTTAACGACTTGGGCAACGCATGCTATGAGGCTACTGATATTTTACTATGCACTTTTTTTTAAGGTTATGGAAACTGATTTGGTAATTATTGTGCACCCCTGGTATAAAGGACTTAGTGGGAGTCTTTGTCGTAGAGGTCCAACGGGTAGTGCTCCTTGTACTGTTGCACGTGCCTGAAGAGCGACTCACGCTGCTTGCTGAGGGCGGGCGTCATCTCCTCATAGACGTCTGTGAACAGCAGCTCCGGGTTGGGTTTGAGGCGCTTCTCGGCCCGTTCAAAGACCTCCATGACGGTCTTGCGTGACTGCTTGCGCCAGGCGCGCTCATCGTCTTCGCTCCACCAGCCCCGTGACGCCATGTAGTGACGTAGGCGCGAGATGGGATGGTCCTGCTTGTCCCAGTAGTTGACTTCGTCCACCGAGCGGTAAGCGGAGCTGTCATCGCTGGTACTATGGTGGCCGATCCTGGACGAAAATGATCCGAAACATATTGCTATGACATATAGACCAGTGTTTCACTTGTAATGGAAAAACAAAACGCACAATTTTACCTCCCACTAGCTTAATACTCACACATGATGCAAAACACTAGCTCAGCTATTTTCCGCCAGCCAATAGTAGGCCATAGATAAACAAAAATTTGCACTCACATTCACACCTTTGGGCAATTTAGTCTTTAATTAAACTCCCATGCATGTTTTTGGGATGGGGGAAACCGGAGAACCCGGAGGAAACCCATGCAGACAAGGGAGAACATGTAAACTCCACACAGGGGAGACCGGATTTGAACCCTGGTTCCTCAGAACTGTGACGTAGATGTGCTAACCAGTCGGCTAATGTGCTGCCTAAGCAATTAATATTTTAACACAGACAACTGCATAACAATGCAGAGAGACAATATAATAGTCAAAAGCATACATCCATCCATTTTCTTAGCCGCTTATCCTCACAAGGGTCTCAGGAGTGTTGGAGCCTATCACAGCTGCCAACGGGCAGGAGGCAGGGTACACCCTGAACTGGTTGCCAGCCAATCGCAAGGCACAGAGACACAAACAGCCGCACTCACAATCACACCTAGGTGCAATTTACAGTGTCCAATTAATGTTGGGTGTTTGTGGGATGTAGGAAAAACCGCAGTGACCGAAGAAAACTCACGCAGGCGCGGAGAGAACATGCAAACTCCACACAGGTGGGTCCGGGATTGAACCCGGGACCTCAGAACTGTGATTTCCAACTGCGCTACCGTGCAAACAGACGCACTCACAATTACACCTAAGGGCAATTTAGAGTTTCTAATCAATGCATTTTTTTTGGGGGGGGGGTTAACTACAGTGCCCGGAGAAGACCCACGAAGGCATGGGGAGAACGTGTAAACTCCACACAGGGAGAGCTGGGATTGAACCCAGGTCCTAAGAACTATGAGGCCAATGCTTTCCAGCTCATCCACCGTGCTGTCCAAAGGCATACATCAATGACTAATATTACTGGAGCTGACTGAGTTGTGATCATCTTATTTTTGTATAGCTGTATATCAATTATACTGCACTCCTAGTGGCCAACACACACACACACACACACACACACACACACACACACACACACACACACACACACACACACACACACACACACACACACACACACACACTCACTCACTCACTCATTCACCTGTATGTCATGGCCTCAATGAGGAAGGGCTGGTTCTCAGCGACGGCTCTGCGCCGAGCCTCCTTGGTGGCGTTGTACACGGCGAAGACGTCGTTGCCATCCACGCGGATGGACAGCATGCCATAGCCGGGACCGCGAGCAGCTGCTCACCATAACGCAGTATTGGTTATATTACTTTTATAATTAATATTACCGTAATTTCCGGCCTATAAACCGCAACTCTTTTCACACGCTTTCAACCCTGTGGCTTATGTGGTGATGTGGCTAATTTGTGGACTTTTTCTAACAGCCGAAAGGGGGCACTCAAGCGAACTGAGACCGGTGGAATATATGTGCAGAGGAAGTGACTTTTACCGGTATTTTTTTCCCCCGGCCCTGTTAGCGCTGCGCTATCGTTAGCGTCGCGCTACCATGTTGCTACTGTGTAGCTCCTGCGGCTGTTTTTTTTTCCCCCCACCAACCATGTTCGTACTACCGTGTTGTTGCTGTGTTAAGTTAAGCTAAGTTATTAAAACTTTGAAAACTCTTTCTGTGTACCGTGTTTCTTTGTAAATATCTCATGTTTCAATGTGGGCACTTGCAGCTTTTACACAGGTAAGGCTTATGTATGTACCAAAGGGTATTTGCTTTTCAAATGTACTAGGTGAGGTTTATAATCTGGTGCACTCTGTAGGCCGGAAATTACGGTAATAGTAGTAACAGGAGCATTCAGTGAAGGCCTTTTTGTCAACCATCTATTGATTTATTTTCCTACTGTATCAATCCATCCATAGGTACACTTATCAAGCAACCTTACATACTGTACATTTATCATTAACTCTTTTCATCATCTTCCCACCCATTTATCTATCTGTTCTCTTGCTCTACCCCTCCACTTATTTTTCCACCTCGCTTTACATTCATGTGTTTCCCCATGTCCATCCACCCTACCCATCTAGCTACTTCAACCACCATTTATGGATCTACTCTTTGTCCTTACCGATGCCGTCGCCCCTGTACTGCTCGTTGGTTGGAGTGGAGATGGCGTATCCGTTGTTGCGGCAAAAGAAGATGAGCGGGCACTCCAATGTGGCCGAGAAGTTAAAGCCGGCGTGGGCGTCGCCCTCGCTGGCCGCTCCCTCGCCAAAGTAACAAATCACAGCTCGGTTGATGTTCTCCCGCTTGATGGCGTACGCCGCTCCCACCGCTGGGCGACAGCAGATAGGACAGTTACAGAAATACCACTACAGTTACACAGTTGCATAGAGTACACCAGAGTTGAAGGAGTCCTGTCACACCTTGATTGGAGTCAGATTTAAGTCATTCATTTCTGGCTTGTCAGCTAAAACTTGTAATCGCTCACTCTGCAGCAATTTGCGCGACTGCAAACTCACCTTGCGGGATCTGCGTGGCCAGCGGTGACGAGATGGTGACAAAGTTGAGGTCCCGTGAACCGTAGTGGACAGGCATCTGACGCCCTTTGCCCAGGTCGTCGGCGTTGGCATAGCATTGAGCCATGAAGGAGTCCAGGGGGAAGCCGCGATACATAAGCACACCTGCCAGGGGGTGCAGACAAGCTCTGTGGTCATGAAACTGAATGTGTTCTAACAAAAAGCCTTTTGTTTTGGGAGAACTTTCATTTGAAACATTTAAAACGTTTTTTTTTTGGGGGGTTTTTTTTTGCGCGTTTTGGAAAATAGGATGTAAAATTTGCAAGGACAAAATGGTAATGTGTGAATATTCTCACTGTTAGATGATTTCCATCTATACTTTGCTTTAAGTTAGTTTAAAAATAAGGTTTCAACTTTCAAACAAGCGTCACTGTTTCAAAGTAGGGTTTCGGGGCACGGTTACAGCGTCAAATTAGGATTTTAAACTCAGGTTAAATTCATGTTGAGTAGACAAATTTAAGGTTTCAAGTAAGTGGTTCAAATTGGATCTTAAGACATGGTTTGGATTTCAAATTAAGGGTTCAAGGTAGGCTTCCCAGCCTCTTGTTACCCCTGTCCAATCTTTTTTGGAACATGGTACAGGTATTAAATTCAAAATGAGAGAATATTTGCATAAAACCAAAGTGTATCAATTTAAATATTAATATATATTGTCTTTGTAGTGTATTCAATTGAGTATGAATTGAAAAGGATTTGCAAATCCAAACTTCATTTGAACTGAGATTTGTATATGTACACATTTTTTTTCTTTTTTTTTACAAAAGATTTGGAAAAGAGTTATTTTTTGGAATAAACACTCTAAGACCCACCAGCTTCTCTGTATTGGCCAAAGACCATGTCGTTTGGCTCAAGAGCTGCGGCGCTCCCGATGTGCGTGCCCTCCTCGCCGTAGTTGGTCATGTAGAAAGAAATCCTCCCCTGTGATTGGAAACAAATCAATACCATTCACGTTCATATTTGCCCAACATTTAAAGCAGGAAGCAAGTGGCGGCCAGGAAGTACCTGTCTCTGGGATTCATAAAGAATGCGGTCCATCGTGTTCAGCAGGGTCATCTTTTGATAAAAGTTCAGAACTGTCTCTTTCGGGAGCTGAAGAAAAACATTTTTTAAGTAAACAATTTGTCAGTAAGAGAGTAGCCAAAGTAGCTGCTTAAAGCCCTCCTGGCCAACAGGGGGCCCCCAAGCACTATTATATTTGACCCCTCCATGTTCACAGTTCTGGATTCAAAAATTATAATTCTTTTAAGACAGCCACACACAATGTTTGTAGCGGTTGCTTTGGGTCATGACAGTTTCACCAAAGTAGGACTAAAAACAGCATCCAAACTAGTGGAATGCATAACAACAGCTTGTACAAAACAACCACAAAATTGTTGCCGCATCTTTTTGCATCATCAGATTGTTAAAGTGAAAGGAAACGGGCAAAGCTACACTTAACCACGAGGGAGGTAGTGAAAAAGAAGTCACGTAGGGAAAATGAGAGGAGACGGGATGAAGGCATCTTTTCCACAATGTGTAAAGATCTTACAAATGTCAGAAAAAAAAAAGTTCTTGTGACGTCTTATTTCAGCAATGCAATTTTGGAGCTTCTGAATAATCTAAGGGTTTAACTGGAGTGAGTCACAAGGAGGAGTCACATCATATCACTTATGACAAAACTCCATTTAACTCTGCATTCCCTCAAGGGGAACTTGAGAAATCAATTTGATTGTTAGAAATAGGTCACATTTCACTTTTCACGGGACAGCTCAGGACAATAAGGTGGACGGGCTCGACCTGAGGATCTTGAGAAGGGTTGATGATGTTGCCCTGGCGGTCCATCACCCGGTACACCGGGATGCCCGAGATGACATTGGGCTCGATGAACTCCAGCTGGTCCACAAACTCCGCAGAGGCACCGGGAAACTGAGGCTTCTCTAGCGTCGAGTCGAATGGCTGCTGTCTATGCATGGCCTAGAAAGGTCCATTCATGGCATTAATAAAAAAGAATAACATCCAGCAGTACCTTCATTTACAAGTGCCCCAACTTTTAAGTTTTTTTTAAGTAACAAGCCATCGTGTGTGTGTGTGTGTGTGTGTGTGTGTGTGTGTGTGTGTGTGTGTTTGTGTTATAAGACAAAACTGGCTTAACAAGTGAACTTTACATACGTCGTCACTCAGGTGAAGTGAAAAGGAGGGCCATTGTCGTTGATGCACTTTCTGCTGTTTATTTCGAGGAACAAACAAACAAAATGACAAATTTTGCAAGGAGCTACAGGAAGCCAAAACTCATGCCCAGAAGCTGGCATGGAGGCAAAAAGGCTATTATTCTGCCGTCACTCCCTTGGACATACCCTCTTCAAAAGGTACACAGGGAGGTACACAGTTGTTATGACTTCCACCTTGCCCCAATTAATGTCCAGTAATTATGTTTTATGTAATTAAGTTATTCCTCTCTATTGTATGCCCCCCCCCCACCCCGACATGCAACCATTTGACAACTAAACAATTAACAGACTTTCCATCCATCGGCTAGGAAAATGGGAAGGGGTAGGTATTGAACCATTGCAATCTGTTTGAAGACAAGTTTGGAAGCCTGTTTCAGGATCGTAACAAACATTTAAAGTTAGGTTTCAAATCAACGTTAGGGTTTCAAACTTTGGTATCATGCTATGGTTGGTTTCAAACATGCGTTAAGGTTTTTTTTTTTTTGTGGGGGTGGGGGGTCTGCAGTAGTGCCTAATCTGCGTTTTTGTGTAAAGGTAAATATGTATTATTATCCACATTTGTTCCTGTGACGACGTTTCCGGACGCTCCCACTGCTGGACCAATCATAGGTGACATTGTCACACAAGCCTGCTAGCTCGCCGCTTATCCAACGAGCAATCTCGCACAAGAAATTCCATACAAGCAGTTTTATGCTTGTAGGGTAAAAGGTGTAAGTTTTTTTTCTGCTAGACCTCATAAAGAAATATTTGTTCGGAGTCTGTTGGTTGTCAAAGTGGGTTATAAAGTATCGCGAGACTTGAAGGCGCGGATATTCATGAAGCCTCATTGATATGAAGCAAAGATAAGCCAAATCAAGTCAAAGTTTTCTTTATAGACCCCTGAGAAGGGTTGCGTCAGGAAGGGCATCCGGCGTAAAAATTGTGCCAAACATATGTGCGTTCATCTGAGATGACACGCTGTGGCGACCCCGAAAGGGACAAGCCGAAAGAAACTTACTTACTTACTATATCTACTTACAGTATGGAATGGAAAGTGACGCGAATCACGTGTTTTGGTGGTTCAAATAGCTCTTCCGGGTGGCCCGGCTCACGTCATACTTTTGGGGGGCATTGACGCTAACGCGACCTTCGTCGCAAAGGGAAGCGATGTCACAAAATGGAAACTTGATTTGTTTACTTACATTGACTCTGAAGGCTCTGTGGCGAGGCAGCCTCGACGTTTTCAGTGCCGCCGCTCCGAGAGCGGCGTGGAAACACGTCCTGAATATTTTGCTCGCAGGGCTAACGCTGCTAACAATAGTCGCCATTGGCACCGTCCGCACTTTATGTTACAACTTAGAAGCAATCGGTTCAGTTGACATGGGCCGTTGCACGTCCTCGGGAAATATTTTAAGTCACCAGATCACGACACCGGATTTGTCACTTTCGAACGCGCAACTGCACCACACAATCCGGGGAGAAGAAAAAGCAAGCTACACGCTCACACACTGTTTCGAATCCACAACGGAAAAACAACACTGAGACTTCAAAATAAGATATTTTGTCTTGTGCCAGTTTTCCTTTGTTCTCACGTATTGCTACTGTTTTCACACATGGACGGCCTATAATAACTCCCCGTTGGTCATTATATTGTGACATAAAGTTTTACTTTCAGATCAGTCAAGAGTAGCGACCATACAATTCTGTTGTTACAGGGACATTTATTACATCACAGACTGTGAACTTTTACGCGTTGTTATTTTACAGCGACATCTCAACTATCCAGACTAGTTTGTGCAGTACTGTGGTACAAATGACGAGTTCAGACACAAAAGCAGATATATCCATTTTTGTTATTTCCGTAAATCAAAAGAATCACCAACAACAATAAAAATGGATATATCTTGCTTTTGCGTCTGACCTCTTCAAACCCAGGTAAAAATATTCTATAGAATATTTCCAAAGAAATTCTGTCGCATTTCTTTGGAAATTCAACAGAACTTTAGGACCCAAGGTCAAAAGAATTATGTTTTGATGAAGGTTCTATGGAACTGTTGTAAACAAAACACATAAATTGTACTGTAAAGAACCATAGATATGAAATCCTCAAAAACTTTGCTTATAATCCAACTAAACATTTCATGCAAATTATGCTGCAGTTTCTTTGACTTCATCACACTATTATAAGCCACCTATCAAGGGTAAGGTTAGACCTGCGAAACAAAATTGTTGAGGATTTAGGTTTAATATGCTACATTCTCTTAAGGCATCAAATCAAACTGCAAAATGGTATTCAAAGGAAACAAATATCCTGCATTTATTTCATTATAAAACACAATGTAAAATATGTATTGTCACAAATGAACTGTTTTAACTGTACTTTATTATTGCAGAACTCCTCAGTTTGTGTTGTACGTGTACACGCCCATATATTCTTGTCTTGTTCTTTTCCATCATCCTGCTTTTCAGTTACGGATGATTGGAGCATAGGATTTTCACTTATAGCTCATTTGACATGCAAAGACACAAATCGATCTTGTTGTGGTAGTGAAAACGCAACAGTATGTTGCCATTCACAAATTCACGTCCGGATAAAGAGTTCATTGAATTCAATTGAGTGAGCTGTCACTCACTAGAGTTGGCATCGGGAGGGCAGGCAGAGGAGGCCGTTCTTGCCTCGCTTCACAGTCAGCTCCCTTCTTCACGACTTGATCTTCTTTACTTTTTTGCCTGTAGGTTAATTTTTCCATAATCTTTAGCATGTCTGAAAGCACTGTATTAAAAACAAATCCATTCAAAGTTATGTATCACTTTATTCAAATATATACCCTAACTATTTTCGAATGAAACTGTGCTAAATTCAAACTTCACAAATTAAACCGGCAGATTTTCTCTTGCAGCGTTTACCAAATAAAAATGAAACATATTATTTTTCAAGTCACACATTTTCCGTTATTTTGTGGCATAATGTGACTCTGCATGGTCAAGATCACAAGCAAAATTACTCCTTGGGAATTTTCTAAAAGATCTTTCTTTTTTGTGCATTGCCATAATGTAAAAAAAATACACGTGCCTTTCACACCAACCAAGACATTTTTCAGTGTCTGGTTTTCTGCTCTTAAATGTTGGACTTCTGGCTGCAGATCATGAGCTTCCTGGAAAGACAACATAAATTACATAATAAAAGACCTACAAATGTATAATGGCTGATAATTTTAAAACAAGTGGAACAAAGGATAACTGCAACAATTTAAATGGGTCAGTTCTGCCATGTCTTCCGATCTCATTACTTCAATAGTGTATGACTATGCAAAACACACTGAATGTGGCACTTGTAACTGCTGTCGTGCGAGGTTGTTTAGACAATTATTATGTATCATAAACCTGAATCTATACACAGTTTTTACATATAGGTACAACGTTTGACCTCAGCTGATTCTTAGCCTCTTCATTGATGGCATTTCTTTTGGCCTTCTTCTTCTTCATCTTCTTGTTCTATAATCAGTAGTGTCAACAACATTGTCAGCAATTAATGCTTGTGTGTTGCAAGTGTATAATCAGAAACTCGGACTATCAAAATCAATTGGCTGGAAGATTATTGCTGTCATTGCTTTACCCTTTTCTTTTTTTTTTTTTTTTTTTCTTGTGAGCACATCCAGCCTTACTATGTAGTGAATGTTAACCAATCACAATATATTTTGTATGACTTTCAATTTAAGCACTGCAATAAATACTACCACCATAATTCCTTGCCTCCACCTGGTTATAATCCTTGGTACACAGAAAGAGTTTAAGGGTAGCGCGAGCGGCACTAGCGTTAGCTTGAGGCTAGTGTTTACGGGACGCAAACGTTAAACTCTTTCTGTGTACCAAGGATTATAACCAGGTTCGCTAACGCTAGCAGGGTTGAAACGGTGTGAAAAAAGTCGTGGTTTGTAGGCCAGAAATTACGGTAATCAATTTGATGCACCCAATCTTGGTTAAAAAAAGACCCAGGTACACACTCAAATGTACTTAAACTGTGCCGATCAAAATCTTACAAACCTATTTAATATGCTGGATGTGTTCCAACACTAAAACATGGAATTATAACATCTGGTATCAAGAAGCTATCTTTGGAGAAGTCCGTCATGTAAGACAACTTGAATCAACCACACTAAAAATGCCCTCTTCAACACATTAACAGCTGGCTTCCGATTTTTCAAGATGTAGGCTTTATAATAGTGGCTTGTTTTATATAATGGACTTGCCCTATTTTCAAATATCCACAGTCATGACAGTATTTATATATTGTAACAAATACTTGATGCATTTCTATTATGTGATTTTAGCATGTGTATTAACGCTGGTATTAGATGGAAAATTGTATAGAAATTTGAGATCAAGCACTGTGCCGCTTTCTGTTCTTTAAACCTTTCTATTGAATTTCTACACAAACATTTTTTTTCTGTACAAATTCACTGGAAAGTCACAACCGAAGTTCTGTAGAACAAGTTGTTCTGATCAAATTCTATAGATTTCAATAGAAATTCTGTCGAACATTTTTTGCAGGGAATACAGATCCTACTTCAGGAAAAAAATACTGATACTGGTTCAGCCAAAGTAAACTTTTTTTTTTTACATAGCATAGGTAATGTTGCGAACTGAGAAACGATCTAAATTAGTTTGATTACAACTGTGCCTTTTTTCAGGTTTGAACCCAAATATGATGAACCCACAAACTGCCAGTTGATAGCCCCTGAAACAAGATGCAATCCCCACGATTCTCATAAATAAGATTATGGATGGGTAATATCTTGCTTCTCCGAATCATCATCACGTCAGTGGATTTTTTTCTGCGTGAAATCCCCAAGACTGAAATGATCAAAATTTCAACCACAGTCGACTCTATTTCTCTATTTCATCTTTTTTTAGAGCAGTTTTTTATGACACCTTTCGAGATTGATTAACCTAACAAGCATATTTTGACAAGAGTGAACGAAGATGTTTTAGATTTAGATGGGAAAGGTAAAAAGGCATCAGAAAAATAAACATACTGAATTTATATTTTATTACTTCCCACCTCTGTGATTTTGTCATCATCATCATCATCATCAGACACATGCGTTTGATATATTTCTAGATTGTACAGGCCCCCTATTTCAAAGGTAGTATCTGCCACGTGTATGCATTCTTGTCTTCTGCATGAGTGTATATGCATTGTGATGTATCTGTAGCTTGTTCCAGTAGAGGGCACCACAGTGCCACATCTAAACCTTTCTCCTGTGATCCTCATGTCGAACACAAACTGCCCTCATGTCTTGGCTCACAACATCCATCAACCTTCTCTCTGGTCTTCTCGGGCTAAGCGGCTCGGAAATTGGATGGACTGATGTATCTTACCTGATATTAATGTACTTATATGTTTTTTATAATAATAATGAAACTTTCTTATTTACTGAATGTAGCTGAACGGCGCATAGCAGGAGCGTGCGATAGTGTGAAGTCATGGGTGAGCGCCGCCCCAAACGGTAAGCGAGTTTTCTTTTCCTAAGACGATCAGGGGAAAACCGCGCCCCCAAGCCATTTGGTTGGTCCCTGCAACGCCCTCTTCTTCTCTTGGCTGCTTCTGCCTATTTTAGCACCGAGTGCGCTACACGCGACACCATCGGTCACCGACGGAAATGCATCCCCGACGGACGCTTAACACCTGCTGACACTGTGAAACAAGGGGAAGAGGTACAAGTTGTAGGTAGTATTTCACGCCATTAGGCCACAGAGGAATTATTCACAGCAACATCATGCCGCGGTGTTTACACTGCAAGCAGCCAGAAAGTGGGAACACCAATCGTCAACCTTTGGAGGTAAGGACTACACTTAATGCTCTAATAATATTAACGTTCAAATAGATACGTTTACATTGTGATAGTTAATTTACTGCATGCACTTTGGTATGCATTTGGCCGTTTGCGAAAATGCATGTTTTCTACAGAAACCAAATGTGGTTTCCTTGCAGGATTCAGGGATTATTGTGCCATGATTGAAGTGCGTTAAATAGAAACTATGATTTAATTGTGTTTCATGGGCTATGGATGGTCGTAGAGATGGATGCTTAAACTATTGAGTTAAAGTTCGTGTTGTAACTTTAGCTATTCTTTTTTTTCTCTTCCAGAAAAGTGCTACCTGAGGGCTATGAAGTGCAGCAGCATTAATACGTTTAGGGCTGTGATTATCATATTATCCATTGTTTTGGAATAACGCGGATAATCAATATGATTTTCTTTCAGCCACCGAAGGAGGCGCACTCGACTTAAAAGCGAGGGACTTTGCAGGGACCAATCAAATGGCTTGGGGGCGCGGTTTTCCCCTGATCGTCTGAGGAAAAGAAAACTCGCAAACGGTAAACAGTGTGACGTCACTACTCCGCGACACAAGTTTGTCTGCACGATGGCTGAGTGTCGTTCGTCCACAGTTAACCTCAGAGAGTTCGGATGCGAGCAAAATTTGCTGTCTCGTCCTGACGGTTCGGCGTCTTTCATCCAAGGTAACAACTTATATAAGCGTATAACTGTATAAACGGGTAGCTGTTTATATAACGTGGTGTACAACTTCCCTGCGTTTTCATTTGAACTATGTATTATAGGGTATGGATAGGCTTCCGGTCCAATCGGATGAATTAACTATAGAAAAAAACTTCATGCCTCACTTATCTCCTGTGTTCTTTCACCTCCATGACACACAAGATGGCGTAATTGGAAACCTGTCCATTCTCCACATTTTAAGAACTGTTTTCAAAGGACAACCACAGTGTAATTATTGTCTAGAAATGTCTCTATATATCAAAATGTCATTATGATAAAACATAGCAGTTAAGAGTCAAGTAAATTTATTCTTATCGCACCAGTTCACAATAGGTAGTTATGTCAAGATATTTTACACATTCAGCAAGTCAACAACCACATTCTTCAAGCAAGCCATCAAGTACTTGGTGAGGGGGAAATTTCCTCTGCTATGCTTGATGTGCTTGATTTTGTATCTTCACTTATGGGGTCTATAATAGATTAACAAATAAATCCTTTCAGATTAAAAAAAAATAATAATCTTTACGTCTACCAGGCCTAAGCAAGAAACCTAAACCTTAACTCAGGTTCTGTGGGGGTGACCGTCTGTCTCAGCCTGTTGGGTTGTGTTTGAGAGACACTCGGAATGCTTGGGAGGGAAAACAGGGTTGAGCAACTGATGAAGGGATAAGAAATCAATTGGCACAAAGCAGCCGTACCAGCAACAGTAATAGTTACATGATGACAACTAAAATGATGTGTATTAAATGCCTTGATGGCTGGGGAGGGTAAATCTATATGTATAAATTGAATGACTGAGGAACAAAATTGTTTGTCCAAAGGTGACACAAGTGTGCTGGCAGCAGTGTACGGCCCAGCTGAAGTCAAAGTAAGTAAAGAGATTTACGACCGAGCCACGCTGGAAGTGATCATACAACCCAAAGTTGGACTTCCAAGTAAGTCATGAGCTAACAACAAAATGTCATGATTAGCAGTCAAGAGCTTTGTTGGAGATTGTTTGCAAGTCAAAGCCAAAATATCGACCTAGCGTCGGCTTGTATATCAAAAAATTCTGTAAGTCTAGATACCACTGCATTACAAGATTAAAGGTCTGCCAACATGAGTGGCATGATTTTTTAGTATGTTTTTAATTTAAAAACAGGAAAAAAAGGCAGCTGGAATGGTCCCATCCGTATCTTCACCACACGTCATGATGTTGTCGTATATGTATTTTTATATTTCCTGCTATGAATCCTCTTGAGGCATCTGTTTTGGAGAAGAAGCAGGAAGTGACGTATTTTTTCCAGACATCCACACTGGCGGGTTTGTGTGTGTATATAAGTTTTACCAGTGGGAAAGTAGCTGTTTTTTCCTGCTTGTTAGCCAAAATGCCGTCTCAATTTATGGCTGGATATTGCTCGAACAATCGGGAGGATGGATTCACTCTTCACACGTTTCCAAAAGACCCGGTTCGTCATGAAAAATGCATTGCAGAGGTGCAAAGGACGAGAGCTTCATGGGTTCCAAATGACAGGTAGATGTGTATAGAGCTACTAAAAAAAAAATAATAATTGGGGGGTGACATAATCCTCTCAGAAGTAACAAAAGATCTGCGTCATAACAACGTAACAAAGTACATAAGTCAGGGGTGCTAAATGTGTTGATGTGCACGGCCGCAGCATTGTTCATCTCCGCCGCATAGGTGGATCCGGCAGGGAAGTGGTTTGGCCGCGTGCGGGAGGAGGAAGGAGCTCCCCCCCCATGGGTCCTCCTGAGTACGCTACATACTTTCATACATACAGTCGGGGAGTCTGTTGTTTGTTAGAAGTGATCAGCATATCATTTAAATATGGCTCGAAGCGATAGGGTAATATTGCCCCGGTCACTTCACTTGATTGTGAGATGTTCTCTTCTTCGAAAAGAGCTTCCTTTCGTCTCCCATAGCAGGTGGCACAGCGTGTTTTCAATGGCGAATTTCCCGGTGTGACGTCACGGACAGAAGATGCAGCCAATGTGGCTACCCCTTGAATGTCGAATGAGACTTCCGCAACTTTGCGCATGAATGACACGTCTCTGCTCATTTTTTTTTCAATAGAGACGTTGAAGTGAATCTCATTATATGTAATTTTCATAACAATATCAATTTTACAATGCATATAGGGATGTCGGTAGACCTCTAAACATCAGACGTTTAATTATCTGACTCTTATCCTGTGTCCTCATCTGAGTTCTCTATAAAAGGTTCTAACGAGATGGTCAACGGTGTATCTCCATTTAGGATTGTGCTGTTGCAACTCCGCTGTATGTTTATCTTTTTCTAGGTGTGAAGGAGCGTGCTCAAGAACAGTGTGTGCGGGAAAGTTGCGAGGCGTCTCTGCTGCTGTCCTTTCACCCTCGCTCGTCCCTCACACTCGTCTTACAGGAGCTCCATAATGACGGGTCTGTATCCTTCCCCAACACAGCGAGACTTCTGCAGATTTTCTTCTGTGTGGCCTTTGAGCCTTTTAGGGCCAGAACATTTTTAGGTGTACTTCGACCCTCCCACAATAGCCTTAGCGATGTCACTTTTGATCAGTCATAAAATCATTCCGTCTCTGGAAGTGTTGTTGACACAATCCTATTGTCAGCCTTTACATGTCTTTACCCATGTATAATTTGTTTTATCTCACAAAGTAGCACATTCAGCTACAAGAGTGGACTAGGGTCTGCATGTACAGTTTGTGTGTCTTTTGCTCCCTGACCCGTTGTCCAGCTCTTGTCCTGTTACCTCAACGCCTCCTGCATGGCTATGATGGACGCCGGCTTGCCGATGAGTTGTCTCTTTTGCGGCGTTACCTGCGCCATCCACACGGACGGAAGAATCATCACTGACCCGACTGCTGCTCAGGAAGCGGTAAGTGAGTTTCCGGTGTCAGAGAGAGTCAAAAACGAATTGTCAGTGTATTACTTCTCCCTGCCTTAGCTTGCAAAGCGAAAGATGAGCTGGAAATTCACTGTGAAAGTTAAGGGTGTTACATTCATCCATTTACCATTACACTTGTGTGGTACAGTTACCAGTCAATTGCAATGGACATTCAAACAAAAACAAAACAATAACGCAACACATTTATAGCGATGGACAATGTAGGCTGATGTAGTATCAATGGTAAATTCATATATGTACTCATCTGCTTTTGACCTCATCAGGAGAGTCGAGCGCTGTTGACCTTTGCCATCGACAGCAAAGAGCGCCGAGTGATGATGACGTCGACCAAAGGATCGTTTTCAGTGCACGAGGTGGGTAAAATAAACCAGTGGTTCTCAACCTGTGCAAACCTACATTTAAATAAAACAAACATAATAAAACAGTGTGTGTGTGTTGTGTATGTGTGTTTGTGCACGTGTACAGATGCAGCAGTGCATCGCTGTCAGTCAAACAGTGTCCGAGAAGATCTTCAGTTTCCACAGAGAGTCGCTCAAGCGGCGTTACTCCAAAAGTGTACTTTGATTTTATTTTATTTTTTTGCTACTGTACCAAGACTGAATTTTCTCATAAAATATTTCTCACCCACCATTGGCCTCGTCTATTTCACTTAATTTTCATGTCATTTGTGTTGTGTGTGTATTGTGTTTATTTTGAAATAGATTTAGAGATGACAACACAAGTGCGAAGAAAGCTTGAAGGACTTCTGTAAAGCATTGGCTTCACAGTTCTAACGTCCAGGGTTCCAGTTTCCATGCTGTCCCCGTGTCTGTGTGGTTTTTCTCCAGGCAGTCCTGGCCTAGTTCCCCTTCTATCAGAAGTGGACTGGTTGTTTTATATAAAAAAATAAAAATAACCTTATTTTATCCCACTATTTTAAATCCGAAGCAATGACATCCCTGTAGGTGTCTTATTGGTAGGGTTTTATTTTGAAGGTGTTTTTTTGATTACTGTTGTTGTTTTAGTGCTGTAATCCAAACAAAATTAAAGGCGACTGGCTTGACCGCAGGAAAAGGGAGTCGTCTATTTGAAGTTCTGTGATTATTTGTGAAAATGTAATGCACACCCAGGCTGTCTACAACAGTATTGGCTCCAATTTGAGGAAGCAAGTTTTATGCAACAGTTCCCCAGCGGTTCCATCAGGGTGCAGCATCTGCTGCAGCAATTGCCACAAATTAATGGAATTGATTTTTTTGTCTTTTTTTTAAATTAAGGAAATAAAAAAAAAGTTGACTTTTTTTATGTGCGGGGCTTAAAGAGCTGCATGTGGACATTGGAGTCATGTTTTATAAAATTATGCATTTGTTATGCAAGAAGGTCCTGCGCATATTTGTAGAAATGGATTACGATGAATTAAGGTGCGGCATCCAGGACAGTGTTTTAAAATCTGGTTGTTTTCTTGTGAAACATTTGGTGGAATCATATATGATCCTAAACATTGCAGCCACCATTATGTTTTCATGAAGGTGGAACAAAAAATAAAATGACGTGTTTATTTGAGGTTGGGGGCTTATTTTCGGTGCACTGGACAATTAAAAAGAATTCAACTCAATTTCAAAGAAGTGCATTTTAATTTATTGGGATTCATTGGTTTTCCTTCCACTTTATTTACATTTGTAAGAAGAACATTTGCCCAGAGAGGAAATCCATGTGTCATGTGACAGGAAGTGAGCAGTCCAGGAGGAGTCACTCAGACTAAGAAGGTGGTGGAGGTGTATTGCTGGAAGGTTGGAAGCTGATGTAGCATCATGAGCCATCTTTGTGTACTGTTCACACGCAGTTATTGTTATTAGTTACATTTGATAATCATCGGTGCACTCTAGGATATAAAAACTACATTGACACAGAAAATGTAGAGCTTTCTCTTAAAATAGTCAGTGGCTTATATTAATGGCACGCTGAAGCTCAAGCCAAGTCAGGTGAGGGAGTCATGCTGGACATCTTTTTGTCTCTCTGGAATTCCCAAAGGAATATTTAAGCACTCTGAATTTGCAACCTCAATGTACTCACTGTAGCAACTTCTTTTCACCCTTTTTGGCACTTTTCTTAACAGCGTCAATCTGTCATGGCTCTCGTATGTTCTCAAACGCTGCACTGTGGAAATCTTGAAATTCAATCCAATAGGTCCTGAAAGGTGATCATATCTTTTAACCTGAGCACACAAGTTAGCATCTTGTGTGCAAGTGAAATGTGTTAACAGGCTTGATAGTAACTTGTCGGGATCACTTGTGCCAATGGGATAGCGTTTTACCTGAGATAAAAGCCCGTTTAACAAAGAGGTCCTGCAAAATTAACATCAGTCATGACAGAAGACACCACATTTTTATGCCTATGTCTTACGCAGAACCCAGCAGAGGCGAGGTTCTCCCAATGATCGAATATGAATTTCACACACAGACCCTGCATGATGGCAAACTCAGAGAAGAGCCAATGTTTAGCCACCTTTACTTTTTACACACAACTCAGCAAATATATTGCCAACTGGATTTGATATTGCTTTGGCACAGAGGTACTGCAAAACGGCCAAATGAGAGCAGTGACAACAAAAATGTTTTTCTTTTTATACGCTCGTCCTCCTTGGCCTTTTACACAGAACCTGGCAAAGAGAACGCAAAACTATGTGTACTTAAAAACGATAGCACAACATCGGTCCATCGTAACCTGTAAAAACACCAATTACTATTTTGCTTTCAGCCAGCGCTTTTGTGGGCTCTTGTTGCGTTAAAGAAAGAGCACAAAATATACAAATACGTGCCAGTAAGTGAGTTTTTCAGCAAATAGCTTAGGTTAGGTTGCATGAAAAAAAAAAAGATTCATGGATGGTGGGTGTAGGTTACTAGGTTAATACTATACTGTTTAAAAAAGCAATAATAATTATGATAATAATAATACAACAATAGCTGTGATTGTGTGAGTTTTTAAGATAGATTCCATTAATAAAAATGCGAATAGATGAATTTGTAACAGCAGGATTCACTGTACGAGATGCTAACTCAAACGCAGAAGATACTAACTTTTACATGTGAGATACGAGCTATCTGAAGAAGAATTCTTAGCTAACATGTCGATGTAATTGTAATGTTTATTCTTGAATTACACCATTATTCTTTTAGAAGGGTTCCATGTGCTTCTTCTTCCAGCCAATGATGTTGTCTGGAATCCCAGACCTGACATGGAAACACTTTTTTAAAAAAAATGTGGACGCAATATAGGTAAAACCTGGTCATTTGTGGCCACGAAATAAATGTTGTATGAACAAAATATAAATCATTTAAAAACTGGCATTGTGTTGGCCTATTGTAGTTTCTAACAAAGGTGCTCTCGATTTGCTTACCCAGACATTCAGAAGCTAGCTTCCTGTGTATGCCTCGCTAACGGTCTAGGTTTGAATATGTGACTGGCTGAAGCCGAACTTGCTGAAATGTTGGAGTTTTTGTTGTTGTTGTTTTTGGCTGGTGTCTTTGGCCAAAGTTAAATACATCTATATCATTTATTTATGCAGATGTGATGTACTTGTAAACATGATTGAGGCACAAATACCATCCATTGTGATCTTTCGTGGCTGTGTGGCAGAGGTGAGACCAAGTCATTGCTTTGCAAGTCACAAGTCCCAAATTTTTGCCCTCAAGGCCCCAATTCAGTCTCAAGTCAAAACATACAATCTCGAGTCAAGTACCAAGTCCTACACTTTGAGTTTTGAAAAAGCACTCAAATTCTTCTCCTCATCATTCTTGGGGACTTTAACAAAGCTAAACTCAAACTCCCTAAATACAAGCAGCACATTGTGTTGCCGGGGAAAACAACATGCTAGACCACTGCTAAATTACACAGAGCATGCTTTCCCTGTGCAGCTCTGGGCTCATCTGATCACTGATCGCTTCATACCAACATATACCCTGTAGGCACAAACCCAAGTGTGTGAAGCATATGGTGAAAACAATAAAGAAGTGGATCAATTAAGCAAAGATAGATGTTTACAGTGGTTCTTGGAATGTATACCTTTGTTTTCTTTGAGTTATATATATTTTTAATCCCTCTCCCCAAGCATGCCCAACGGGGTGTTAACTCTTAAAAGCTAGTAAAAAGTAACTACACATCAGCAAATTGGGTGTGGGATGCTTTGACCTCATAAATGATAATCAAGACTTACAGCTTTAAGTCGTTACACATTTTCCTGTAGTAAAACTGCGGTTGCACATATAGATATGGAAAGAGAAAGCTATAAAGTCTGCACATAGAGCTATAGAAAAAAAAAATCTACAGTCTTAGTTTCTCAGCACTTTGGTCAAAATAGCAAGTCTTTTCATGTCAGTAGGTTTAAGTTCCAATGAAGTCACGAGTCGTTTCTGTTCAAGTCCAAGTCGAGTTGCAAGTCTTTTAACATACTGTCAAGTCGAGTCTACAGTAAAGTCATCAAATTCAAGATTTGAGTCTAAGTCATGTGACTCGAGTCCACACCTCTGTTGTCTGGTGACGTGTAGTTTGCGCATCGGCTTGCCCATTGAATCCTTACATTAGTATTTCAAATGTACTTTATACTTATTTCACAACCACAAATTAGCATTTTGTCTGTAATCTATATTGTGGTCACATTTATTTCCCCCATCTGCTATGTTAGCTCACTTTATTCTACTCATCCCTCATGTTTTCTTTTAATTCTTTCAAATAATAGATTTATGGTGTAGTTTCAGAACTTCACCAGATCATGGCGAGGTCCACCAGGGTCTAGTTCTCTGCACACACGTCTTTTAAGTTCGCTTACATGGATCCAATGAATCCAAAGGGTATTAGAGAGCTGCAGGTGGCCAAATCAAGCGCATTTCCATTAAAAAGCGAGCTTAGAGTTGAACATTTTGCTTAGCTACACACACCCCCAACGCGGACTGGGCAATGAGCCGAGAACAGATTTGATTTATAAATCATTGTAAAAATAAATGCAAGCCGAGACGGGTAAAGTAACGGGGCCAGCTATTGTATGTATGTCCTCCGGGTTTCAGAGTTTGTGGTGGTCTAGAGTTGTTTTTTTTTTTTTTTTTTTGTGATACAGAAGTAAACCGAGCGCGAGCCAGCTAAGCTAACAAGGAGAGTTGTTGTATGTGTTAGTGGTTGCAACATTATTATTTTTTTTTTAAATGTTTTAAAAATTTAATTGAGAGCGAGCTGGCAAGATTTATGAGACTAGTTGCATGCTTCAGGTGGCCTTGTGTGAAGCCTATATTTATTTTCGCTTTTTATTGATAAGGTACGGTGAGGTACATAATGTGCTCTTGGTTACAATGTTTGGATAAGGCCTATCCCTTAATGCTTTTTGAATGAGTCAAATAGTAAATTGAAAGCTAACTGGCTAAGATAAAGAAGCTAGCTACTTGATGTGTTCCAGGTTTTCATGTTTGGCCCTGTTGTGACAGGCTGTCAAAATGCAAAGTCTGGTGGGAATGACCACTTTAACTTTAGGGCAGTTCACGAGCATTTTTGAAAATTGGATGACAGGATCTAGAGAAAATTGCCTGTTTTTGAAAACATTTTTGTGCAATATTGCCCATCTTGTCCAAAAAAAACATAACCAGATAATTTCTCAACCCTTTCATTTCACCTACATTGGTCAACCCCTTCTCTAATTGGCTGACAACTTTCAGTTGAGAATACCCCTCGTTAAACTTGTGTCCATCCATCCTTTTTCTGAGCCACTTATCCTCACAAGGTTCCCAGGTGTGCCGGAGTCTATTCCACCTGTATATCTTCTGCTGAGGTGCGGGGTACACCCTGAAGTGGTCGCTAGACAATTGCAGGGCATATATAAACAACTCACATTCATACCAACGGGCAATTTAGAATCTTCGATCAATCTATCATTTATGTTTTTGGGATTTGAATGACTGCCCTCAGAACTGTTAGACAGATGTGCTAACCAGTCACCGCCCCAATAACTTTGTATGGGCCTAACTTTCATGGAGTTCTCCAAGTTGACGCGTTCAAACCACTGACGGTTCACAGCATCCATTGTCCTAAAAAGTCAAAGAAAATAGTGCAACATTATTTGTGAGAAGAGCAGCGTGGGCACTAGAATAGGTCGTGTTTTTAGTCATTTATTTTTTCATTCATCTATTTTTTATGGCTGTGATTGGTTGGCAACCAGTTCAGGGTGTACCATAGTCTCTCGCCTGTAGCTAGCCGGAATAGGTTCTAGCACGCCCGCGACTCGAATGAGAAGTGCAACAGAGAATGAATGAATATTTACAAGGGAATTTAGAGGTGTTTGACGTGCTCATTCCATGTTTTCACAAAATGGCAGTCACTGGTCATGTTACTGCTGAAGGATTTTAATGGTAGAGGCTGGCAGGCCAAGCTAACAGGGCTGTATAAGATCTATTTCGTTTGCTTTTGAGTGGCTACAGTAGAGCAATCCAGCTTTTCAGTAACAGCGTCGCTGCTTAATATTGTGGTCCTCCTTCTTGCTGCTTGAAGTTTGGCATTCTGTCTTGATTTGTTATGACAGCAGTGCTTAAGGGGGTGTGTCTTAACTAAAGGTTGAAGATAGAAGAGGCAATGAACTAAAATGTGATAATGTTACAAGAACCCATTGGTGGCATGTGGACAAAATCCATGTTTTGATTTTTTTTGAAAAATAAATAAACGTTTATGGCGGCTTGGCCGACAAGTAGGAAATGAGAGCGGCGATGGCGCATATGTAGGTGACGATCCCGAACATGATGGACAGCACAGAGAGCCACAGGGCCTGGCGGGATGCGGCATTGGCCCCCTGGAGGTCCCCCTCAGCCGAAGCTTTGTTGGTCTGAAAGATTGACAGAGGAGACTGATTCAGTGGTGGCTTTGATGGTCAGTTCTCAAATTGGACTTAAATATCCTTGCCACACTCCTGGAAAAATACACATTTTTGTAAAATAATGACTTTTGAAGATGTTGTAAAGATTACAACTTTTTTTCATAATTTTTTAAACTATTCTCATACCATTAAATGTCCCATACTTTGGATGTATACACCTCCATAAAGTGACTTTCTCAGGTGGACTTAGTATAACTTAATTTAAAAAAAAAGCATCTCGGTTTTGTTACACGAGCAGTGGCTGTTTGTCGTATGGGAGCCGCTGAGGGTGGGATCCCCCCTGGCTCCCTTGACGATTGGCCTGATATGTGCAATTGACGGTCACCGCACACATGGCACCTATAGGTACAGTATACAGTACTAAAAACAGCTGTCTTTAAAATAAACAGCAAATCAACTTTTCATCGTCACTTCCTCACTCCCTCACCTTCCACCCTAGCTATTAAAAGCGTGAATTTCCTCCTGGCTGTAGTTCTAGTTTACCCGCACCAATTCAGGAATGGTGGCATCATTTGCTTGATTTGGAGCTAGTATTAGCGAGATCGCAAAGAAATAACCGAAGATATTCTTTGCTTCTGTCTTTACCACAGAACACAGCAAGGTGGGATATTGTCAAACTGATATATAGAAGACTTGTCGAACAGGAACAATTGCTTTTAACACAACACGATGGCAGAACAGTGTTGTCGGTTTGACGTCACAAGCTTCATCTTTATGTTAAAGCAATTGTTGGCATATTATGCTCGCAGTTCGAAAACTGCATATTCTTTAAAATGTTGAATGAGGACTTCCTTAGTTCACCCTGACTTCTCCAGTTTCTCAGTTTGAAAACCACTATACAAGACACTGAAACAAACGACACCAAATTTTTGGGGGCCATGCCGACCCTTCTTTTCTTACCAATTTTTACATCTTTAAATATGCTCACAATCTTGATCCTTTGTGGTTTGATTAAACCCACAATTCAATGTAATCCCTTTGCTTCCGTTGCTCTTCAAACAGTGAAACTGTGGTTAGTGCATTGCTGCCAACTACAGTGCCAGGTTGCATCTCGTCAACTGTGTGCAAATGTGTGTGTGTGTGTGTGTGGGGGGGGGTGTTACCTTCTGCGAGAGGTAGAAGGCGGCAATGCCCAGGGGCCAGAAGCAGCAGAGCATGGAGAAGAAGGCGAGGCCCAGGTAGTCCTGAGGGATCATCAGGGGGAAGTTGCTCTCGCTGTCGCTATCGCTGAAGTCTTCCATAGAGGAATCCTGAGGGCACGAGTAGACACAGTCAGGAGGTCAGAAAGGACACTTCTGCACAGTGTTCAGGCTCCCTGGATTCTGTGGTATGCCTTTTATACAAACTATACCTTTTCTGTATGTACTAAATGTATATACTGTACTTAATCACTTTATAGAGAATTTATTGAAATTGTTGCAAATTCAAAATGTCAACCCTAGACCATTCATGTACCGCTTATCACGCCCCAAAATTAGAACAATCTGAAGTTTGACCAAATATTCTGCCTTCAACGTCAAACAATGAATGTGATTAGATGTTTGGTGTGGTCGGAGGGGTTGTTGGTACAGAATGGCAGCCACAAAGGCCAGCTAAGGTTGCAGAAGTAGCTTCCTGTCACCAAGTGTGAGTGTGGAGGGAATGACTGTGTGTAATAATGTGTATAATTGTAATGCATCTTTGAGTGTCTAGAAAAGCGCTATATGAGTGTGATGCATCATCATTGTTATTGTTATTATTATTGTTAGAGTATGTTAGAATTGTACAGGACATATATGACGGCTGCAGAATTGTGGTGAGGTGTGCTGTAGGCATGACCGAGGAATTTAAGTTGGAGGTGGGAATGCATCAGGGATCAGCTCTGAGCCCCTTCGTGTTTGCTGTTGTAATGGATATGCTGACAGAAGAGGTTAGACTGGAGTCCACATGGACCATGATGTCCGCAGATGATATTGAGATCTGCAGTGAAAGCAGGAGCAGGCGGAGGAGCAATTGGAAAGATGGAGACATGCACTGGAAAGGAGAGGAATGAAGATTAGCCGAAGTAAAACAGAATTTATGTGCGTGAATGAGAAAAGTGGAGGGGGAAGAGTGAGGCTACAGGGAGAAGAGATAGCGAGGGTGGATGACTTCAAATTCTTGAGGTCAACAATCCACAGCAATGGTGAGTATGGTTAGGAAGTGAAGATGTGGGTCCAAGCAGGTTGGAACAGCTGGCGGAAGGTGTCTGGTGTGTTATGTGACAAAAGAGTATCCGCCAGGATGAAGGGCAAAGTTTATAAAACAATGGTGAGGCCTGAGTCTGTTTAGTTGAGCACGGTTATTATTCTATAAACTCTGGCAAATGGCAAAAGGTGGATGCACAGGTTAATTGTGCTTTCTGCCATCTGGTGGATTAGCATTCTGTCTGTCACTTTTGTCTATTGGCAGATGAATGAACAAAGAAGCATTTGTATTGAAAGAATAGTAATTTACGGACCTATTAAGTGCAATTGGATAATTTACAGCAGCACAGTGGTTGGGAATGAGTGCAGATTATATAAAACATGCATTTTCATTGTTTTTCAATGTTACCCTTTTGCGATAGATGTCATTTCTGCTCTACAAGAGGCCTTGGAGCAAAAGAGCCTGGTCGGCGTTCATATCTGTGCCAAAACTTTGCTCGTGCCATCTGACTGAATGAGGTCATGAATGAGGTTTGCCTGGACGAGCTCTGACAGGTCGCTCGTGACTCACGCATCATTAGGAAGCGAGGATTTATTGAATCTGACTTCCCGTACGCCAAACTTTAATGTGGGAGTTTGTTTGCACCTGCAGATCTACAGATGGGTTTTTTTGTGAGACCCGCACGTGACACAATAAAAATGGCCATGATTGTGCTTTGTGCTCTTAGATAGGGTATCCAGAAAAAAAACGCAATCATTCTTTTCCATTACTGTCAATCTCCAAGGCCGAGGTCTGCAATCAATAGCCAAAATCTGTGATTAATTGACACCCATCCAAAAAGATTTGAATTTGCCTATCAATATGACAAGTTAGCAGCACGGTGGAGCAACTGTAAAGTGTTGGCCTCACAGTTCTGAGGACCCGGATTCAATCCTGGCCTCCCCCTGTGTGGAGTTTGCATGTTCTCCCCGTGCCTGCATGGCTTTTTTCCGGGCACTCCAGAGATGAAGTGGGTGAAAATAAAGTAGTCCCCAAGTGTGGTTATATTGAGAGGCTGACTTTCCCCCATTCACTGATTGTACTGATTGTGCTGGCTTGATTTTGCTACCTTAATACTCAAAAAATGTTTGTGTGCGTGTGAAAATGCTGTGACATTGTGACGGCATGCACCCCCCGACTCTTGCATTTTGGAATCAAGACAACCACAAAACCGGTGGGTGATCCTAAATAATAATTATCCTAAATAATTTCAAATATCTAATTCATTTTTTAAGAAAGGACATTTTTCATCAAGGCTACTGGAAGTATTAAAAAGTCACAATAGTGATGGTAAATAATTAGCATGACATTCCCGAGATCTGGCACCAATTGATCCTTTTTTATGAGGATATTTTAAAGATGAGTTTTATGCCACAAACAAGCAGTCAGTTGGAAATCTATTGGTCTGCATTATTAGGTCTTTTTGGAAAAGGGTGGAAACCAGTTTGAACATTTGTATACTGAGGAATGAGTAGATTAGACTCAGAATAGTAAAAAAAAATAATTTTATCTTCTTTACTTTAACTCATGAGACTTGTATCTGTCAATTAACATTTAAATTAACATAAAATATCCTGTTTATGGGGGCCGCACGGTGGAGCAGCTGGTGAAGCGTTGGCCTCACAATTCTGAGGTCCCGGGTTTAATCCCGGACCCACTTTTGTGGAGTTTGCATGTTCTCCCCATGCCTGTGTGGGGTTTCTCCAGGCACTCCGGTTTCCTCCCACATCCTAAAAACATGCAACATTAATTGGACACTCTAAGTTGCCCCGAGGTGTGATTGTGAGTGCAGCTGTTTGTCTCCATGTGCACTGCAATTGGCTGGCAACCATTTCAGGGTGTACCCCGCCTCCTGCCTGTTGACAGCTGGGATAGGCTCCAGCACTTCCCGCGACCCTCGTGAGGATAAGCGGCAAAGAAAATTGATGGATGGATGGATATACTGTTTATGTACAGCACTGAGGATAATCTGTCGGACACATCTGAGATTGGAGTTGCTGACTGGTTTTAAGGAAGGAATGCTCTAGTGAGACCAGAGTTCTGCTATGAGTAATGAAGATAAATCTCTTTGCAAAGATAATCGTGCTCATGTTTGAAGTAAAATAATGCGATTTTGTGCTCGACTTGCTCCTGTCCACTTTTATTCCCCGCCATTTTCTTTGTGAAATGTTCGGGCTTTGCAGAGTGCGACGAAGGAGAAGATGCCGTGTTGTCTTTGAGGTCACGATGCGGTTTCCTCCCCGCAAGCCCGCACTTTTTTCACATGAATGCACTGCCGCGAGAATTCCAAATGAGTTTTTTGTCTGTCCTTGAGGAGTCAAACTCTTGACAAAATGTTAAGGCCATGCGTGTAATAAAAACAGCCTATTATGGGATTGTGACATAACTTTTCATCTTCATTCCTCTTCTCTTGGTATTTATGTTCCTTGTGACAACGTGATTGGCTGTTGGAACTGAGCTGTCATCCTACAATCGTTACCTGCGCTGAGCTTCCAGCAGTGTGACTCCTTTCACAGCTTTGCCCTGCCGCTGTCCTCAAAATACTTTGCTCACTTCTATTAATAAGCCGGGAGACGCTCGTGCTTTTAATGGAGTTATCTTCCTCACAGCACCAGTAGCGGAGGATGTGTCACATTTAAATTCTGTGATTAAAAACTGCTTGGTCTCTTAAACACAATTTCAACTTTCAGTAACCTCTCAGTTTTCTAATGGAGACTTCTACACTATTAGATTTTGTCTGCCTTATAATGCTACACTTGAAACTGATGGAAGGTAGGATAAATCACACCCAAAAGGGGACATGACAGAAAATAGACTTTTTTGGGGGAAGGCGATGTGTGCATGTGCCACATACACAGTGTGTTTGATGCCCATTTTCAAGTAAGGATGTCTGAAGTATAAAAAAAAATGTTGCAGGAACAAAGTTCATCCATCCATCCATTTTCTGAGCCTCTTATCCTCACAAAGGGTCGCGGGAGTGCTTGGAGCCTATCCCAGCTGTCATCGGACAGGAGGCAGGGTACACCCTAAACTATTTGCAAGCCAATTAGGAAAGAAGTTTAAAATCTTTCCAAGAACAAAGACATGATTTTTCAAAATAAAAATTCCCCACAAAAAAAAAAAAACCATAAGAAGCAAATAACTCCTCTAAAAGCTTGTTACAGTTTTTGACAAAGACAAAAGGTGTATTTCTTTGATGCTGTAGTCCTATTTTTTTAGGGAATAAAATTGGATTTTTCCAAGATGAAGCTGTCGTATTTTTATGTTCTGTCAATTTAACAGTGAAAGTTGTATTTTAAGAGGTGAATTCAAAAATAATATTTGGCCTTTTATTCTGAAAAAGAGACCTTTATCAACCAAAATAGTCTAGTTCTCTAAGAAAAAAAATGGGAAAAAAAGGGGGATTTTATTCCTGTATTAAGGGGCGGTTTCTGCCAAGTGCAGTACGTGTGGCTGCATAGGACCTAACCCCATTCCTCCGGTGTGTGGATTGGTTTTCTACTGGAATCATGAAATGTGCATTGTTGGCATTTTTATGGGGAATTTTGTTCTTCCTTGTGGAGAAATAAGCGTCTTTTCAAGGATTTTGCTAATAAACGAAGTGAGAGTTTGTCGGTGTCAAGTCGGACATCGTTATTCAAAGACTACGAAGCATTGTTGCTTGAGTGGGATTGGCTGTGTCATGGTCTATTATTGTGGCAGTGTGGTCATAAAAGGAAAGTGTGGGCCTTGCACAGGGTATAATTTAAGATAGGATGCCTGTACTATCTAATAATATGGTCTTTCTCAAAAAAGAAATGCCCTTAATAATATTAGTTTTTAATTAGCCCACTGGTGAGGTAGGAAAGAGATATGAGCTTCTAATATTTGTTTTCTCAGCAAGCCAGTCACTGACTGATATGTGAGCAATACAGTGGCTCTTCGCTATTCGAGGTGGATAGGGAAATGCAAATTATTTAAGCGACCCTCGATATGTTGTCCAGGGATCCCAGTTTAAGAACCACTGTTTTCATTTATTATCCTCTCTTGTAAAAGCAGACAGACATTGAGCATTCAGGCAAGGCGGTAACTTACATCCGAGTCAGGGAGCAGGTCATCTTCGTCGTCCATGCTGTAGGAGGCGCTGTAAAAGTCACCGTGCGCCTCGGCTAGAAGTTTACGCTCCAGCGTGGATCCGGGCCCTATGTCCACAAAGGTGGTCTCCAGGTAGTCCTTGCCGAGCAGCGAGTCGTTGTGGCTCCAGATGGGCGCAGCCGGGAAGAAGGACTCAAATGTGCGAGGCAAGGAACACGGATCCAGAAGCTGATGTGGCTGCTGAACATCCGGAGGGTGCCCGCAGTAGCCCCTCCATGCCAGAGGAGGGTAGGCCATGTCCTCCTCACACTTGACCAACATTCCTTTAAAGACTCCCCCGGGAGTTGGTCCCGATGGCGGCTCCGGGCTTTCCCCCAATAGAGGGTGCTCCAGCTCATCGCGTTTCTCCATCACTGGCTTTGTCTGGCATCCACATACAGAATGTAATCTACAAAATTGTAATGGCGTTCCCGAGGAGTGCACAATGGGATTAAATGATTTGCCAGATGCTAGTGTTTCAGTGATAATCCATCTTTAATCCAATTCTATGATTTCTCTTTTGGTAAAAGCTCATCTGCTGAAGACGACAACACGTTACAGCCCTCGTTCTTTGCAAGTTATGGCTCAAGAATCCCAAAGCCTCTGATCTTCAAGTGTTTGATTTTCTAGTTTAAATGTCCTTTCTGGTAAGGGATAATAAATTAAAAGCCCTTTAAGGAACTCCTGGAAAAATCCAATCCTCACAGAACAAAATCTTTTGATGGTTGTTCCCAGGTCACTGGTGGTGGTCTAGAGGTTCATTCAGTGTGGGATTGCCAGTGTGGGATCGCTAGTCACTCAGTTCCCACAACTCACTTTACATGTGGCCTGGGATTGTAGGGGGTTGGAAAAGTTCTTGGTGGAAACAGCAGTTAGAGAAAGCTGTAGTGATTTCAAGGTAGAGTTTTTAGCGACCAGTCTGGGGTGTAGGATTTTCTCATTGATCCTTCCTGTCAAGGATTAGAAAAGGGTTCTGGGTAGAATCAACAGTTTTTTGGTGTAAATTAGACTTTTGGAATGACTAATGGATAAAGAGCTGTCTTGATTTAGATGCTCAGATTTGTTTGTCGATTTGTGTCCTGTGACTGACTGACTGTCCAGTCCAGGGTGTAGGATTTATACAAATATGCTTCCTATCAAGGAATCCAAAAAAATAAAAGGTTCTGCTGTGTATGCAGTTGTGGAATGACCAAAAGCTAATAAGACTCAGAAGATCTCGTTGTTTGAGGTGTCTGAGTGGTGACTGTTGACTAAAACAGGATGTGGGATTATCTCATCAATCCATCCTGACAGTAAATAGGAAAATGTTAAAGATGGACAGTTATGGAATGATCATAAAACTTCCATGATTGTAAAGTATCAATCCTTCTAGTCCAGTGTTGGAAAAAGAGTTCTGGATTGTAAATGAGGACTTTTAGTAAAGTGACATAATCTTATGTGATTTCAACATCCGTGTTTGTTGTCTGTGTTTGTGATTTTAGGACTTTCACATTGATCATTTCCGTCAAGGATCATAAAATAACGTTCTGGGTGTTAATGAATGGATAACAAGACGAGCAGTCTTGATTGGAAATGCTCAAATTTGTTGTGTCTCTAGCACTGTGAAACAAGTTATTCAGTCGTGATCAATCCAAGGGGTACAAACATCACATCAAACCTTCATGTTGAGAATTGGAAGAGATGTTCTGTTTGGAAATAAGAGGAATGATGGTAATCCGAGTCATTGTCATCAGCCTTATGCCCGAAGTCAGATGGGATAGAGTCCAGATTTCTTGTGAGCCTGCACAGAATGATCAGAAGAAAATGGTTGGATTGGTAGTGTGTTTTTCAGATGGCTGCACCGATAATGGGTGCGTGTTGATTATGCCCAAGCATCAGTCAAACTAGTTGCGCCATGGGCAGATTGGGGTCATATTGAAGGGCATTTAATCTGTAAAAGCAATGTGGCTCCAGAAATAGAATCCTACGGTGCGCGTCGGCAGGTCAGCCAGCCCGCCGGCAACCACTCCACCGCATCATGATAAAGAAATCAAAGGGCCATTGTGTTGATTTAAGGGAAGCCGGGTTTGCTGCTGTCATGAGCTCCTCCAGGATGTGTATTTTTAATGTAATCGGTCCAACTTCACAAGGTTTAAGTTGGGACCAAATGAGGAGCACCGGGCTTTTTATCGGGGCTGCCACGAGGAAGAGGAGGAGGAAGAAGAGGTCTATTAAAGAGAAGGAACAAAGACATTTCAGTGTCAAGGTTCCCTTGATCAAGAAACGATTGTCCTCCAGGAGCTCACTGATCAACGCACATCAATAGTAGGCCTGGAGAACTATCATCAGTTGGTTTATAAACTTTGTCAGTGAGAAGACTGCTGAGTGAAGAGGAAAAACCCGCAAGATCCCCAAGAAGCACTTTGGATATTTTCTACATAAACTTTATATAAAGTGGACCTTTGGGTAAAACGCTACTTGCTCAAAGTTTAGAAAGTTAGTCTGAACTCTAACACTTACTTAGTTCAGCTTGATGTGTTCCAGACGTCCTCGAATAAAATCAGGAAGTGCTAAGCAGAGACACACCAGAGGGAGTTATATAAAACAACATTTAAGAACATCAGCACAACAAGTCAGTCAAAGCTTTGCAATGCAATGCGAATCGTGGATTCGTTCATGCAGATGAGGGATAGATGATGGAAACAAAATAATTAACATGTGATTGATAGATGGCTGATTAAGGATTGGTAGATACTTAACTGACAGATACCAGAGAAGGACGAGTGATTGATAACAATACAAGATCACTGATGGAGGCCCAATTGTTTCAGGATGATATTTGATTGATACATGAGAAATGCTTTAGTGCTCATACAGGATGGATAAATGGTGATTCGGGATTAATGGGGGAGTTTGAGCTAGAGCTAATCAGTGGAATTTTGCTTATCTGGTTGGTGACCAGTGCAGGGTGTACCCCGCCTCTTGGCCCAAAAATACAAAATGTTAATTTTCATCAGCATAAAAATCTATCTTTTTTTTAATTTTCATATTGGTCCCCAGTGACAGATGACAATACAGGACTGATAGATACAAGCAGGAAACTTTATAGATGCATGATGATACCAGGTGGACGCATGGCAGTAAAGCACTGATCCATCCTCGTTAGAAAATAATGATCAAATCAGAGTTGGTACAAGATGGAGTCATATTACTTGACGCGTATTTTATATGCCAGATACAATACATGACTGATACAGAGTGATTCTTGACGGACACATAAATTATCGATGGATGACCGATATCGGACCGCGTGATAGGAAGACACAATGATACTAAATGGTTACATACATGGTACCTGGCTGTTTCCTAATGGGTACATGATCGATATGTGACACGGTTGATTGATTGATTGATTGATTGATTGATTGATTGATTGATTGGTATGTGAGGTGTACACGATGAACGCACATTGATAAATGTCTGATACAGGATTTATAGATACATGGTGAAACCTGATGGACACAAAATGGACATGATCGACACATTACGATACTAGATGAACACTTGGATACATGACTGGCACATTTTCAACAAATGATTGGTACTAGATGGTTACTTGATGAAGACATGATCGAAACAGAATGATACATGGCCAATTGATGACCAATACAAGATAGTCATCCACTATAGATACATGATGTATGCATACTTGATAAGTTTGCAATGATTTCTAGGTGAATACTTTTAATTTAAAACTATGCTGCATCTACATTTACTCAATGACACATTTTTACTCCTTATAGCAATTTGTATGAACAATATTCTACTGTCGTTGCTTAGTAACAAGAGCAGGTGACGTTCTCATGTTATGAGAAGCTGCTGCAGTGTTGCGGTGGAGCTCGAACGCGATCGATAGCACATTTCACAGAACATTTCATTGCGCCACCAGAGAGAGGAAGAAGAAGCTTTGATTGCATCATCAAGCATCTTTGACTGTTCTTGCACTTCACTTGCACTCGTTGAGTCCATACTTCCTGCTCTTTCATCCACACACCAACACACACTCCCATTCGCCCCATCTTCATTGGAGTAGCAACGCACTCAGCGTATTACACCCGCCCACCTCCTTGTCGTCCTCCTCATCTTCTTCTTTGGATCCTGCGCCACGAATAAAACTGCTCTGAGGGAGGTGACAAGGACTCAGGGACAAATCACCGATTGTGTGTAATAACAGCAGCCTCTTCCCCCTTCCACTCAGCTTCATGCTTTCATTCAATCAGGACAATGCGTGTTTTAACTTTGAGGCTGGGATGACACAGTACAGTACAATGCTGTCACCACTCATCATATCTCCGTCTATACTGGCAATGCCTCCACAGTTACGTGGCTACCGTAGTGCATCATGAGTGATTTGAGGGATTTTTGCAATACCCGTGGTTTTGATCTGTTGCTTCCATTGATAAAGTATTGATGAAATATTTGATACAGTATATCATGTGTTAGATAAATGACCGAGAGAGGATTGGTTATTCCGTAACAGCTATATGATTCACTGATATGGAATTGATTGATACTGTTGATAATATCCAATTGATATTTGACCAAAAAGAGTCACTGATGATGTAGTGGTACACACGCCTGACTTTGATGCGGGCACCGTGGGATCGATTCCCGCTCAGTGATGGTGTTGATATCTGCCCTCCGACTGACTGAGCAACCAGTTCAGGGTGTAGTCCGCCTTTCGCACAAAGCTGGCTGGGTTAGGCACTGGCTCTCGGTGGAACGGTGGATCAGCTGGAAAGCGTTGGCCTCACAGTTCTGAGGTCCTGGCTTCAATCCTGGACCCACCTGTGTTGAGTTTGCATGTTCTCCCCGTTCCTGCGTGGGTTTTTCCGGGCACTCCAGTTTCCTCCCACATCCCACAAACCATGCAACATTAATTGGACACTAAATTGCCCCTACGTTTGAGTCTGAGTGGGGCTGTTTGTCTCCATGTGCCCTGCGATTGACTGGCAACCAGTTCAGGGTGTACCCTGCCTCCTCCTCGTTGACAACTGGGTTGGGCTCCTGCATTCCCCGTGACTCTCGTGAGCATAAGCGGCAAAGAAAATGGATGGATGGATGGATGGATGGATGGATGGATGGATGGATGGATGGATGGATGGATGGATGGATGGATGGATGGATGGACAGATTAACACAGTCAAAGTGAATAGACCAACAGGGACTGTGGTTTCTTTCCCTTAAGCCCACAATTATCAGAAGCAAGCATGTCTTCGAAAAATTGCTAGCATGGGAGAGTTCAAAATATCACACCAAAGATGATTACTCGGTAACAAACCCAATTCCAATGAAGTTGGTCCAATTTGTTAAACAAATAAAAACAGAATACAATTATTTGCAAATCATGTTCAACCTTTATTTAATTTAATGTACTACAAAGATAAGATATTTAATTTTTAAACTGATAAACTGATCGTTTTCACAAATAATCATTAACTTGGAATTTTATGGCTGCAACATTCCAAAAAAAGCTTGGTTAGGGTCACATTTATCACTGTTTTACCACCTTTTCTTTTAAAGCCCAAGTGTCATCCCTATAAACATTCTAAAATAGATATTGTAATGAAAACCCTAACATAAATCACTTCAATGTCTAAACAAAAAATTAATGTGAGTGGAGAGTGCGTCATCCATGCGCAAACTTGCAGAAGTGTCATTCTACGATATTCAAGTGGTCGCCATATTGGCTGCGTCCTTCGTACGTGACGTCACCCGGACATTCGCCAATGAAAACACGCGGTGCACCCTACTACGGGAGACGAACACGTCCCTTCTGACACAGAAGCTCTTTTCGAAAAGGAGAACACCACACAATCGAGTGAAGTTACTAGGGCAATATTACACTATTGTTTCGAGCTATGATGATAAACGATCACAGCCAAACCGCCTCCCTGTCCGATCCACTTCCGCGGCGGAGATGAGCCATCGCGGCTCGTCGCAGCTGGCATGTGTGGCTTATGACGGAGCCGAGCCGTCCTGATTTAGGGAGGTGTTCACAGATGCCGCAATACTGAGCAACACAGTCGAGCCGGGGAGCTTCATGCGCGCACGCGACTGAGTGACGCATTCTCGGCTGGGTTCTTCAGAGCCGCTCTTGTCCACAAAGCCCGACGCACAGCCTTCGCAAAAGCCGTGACCGCCGAATGGAGCCGAGCCGTGTTGCTCTTAGGGGTATGTTCAAAGCCGCTGCAGTACTTGTTGAACACCGTCGATCCAGGGCGCATTACTGCCTATCTGTTATTTGGAACCCACTAAGCTCTCGTCCTCTGCACCCTCGCAATCCATTTTTCACAACGAACCGGGTCTCTTGCAAACTTTTCAATCGGAGACAGGTTTGGACTTCAGGCAGTCCAGTATAATACCTGTACTATTTAACCATGAAGCCTCGCTGTTGCTTTTACTATGAAGCCACACTGTTGTAACATATCCAGAATGTGGTCTGGCATAGTCTTTCTGAAATGAGCAGGAGTGTCCAGGAAAAGGATGTTGCATGGATGACACCATGTTTCTCCAAAACCTGTATGTCCCTTTCAGGATGAATGATCCCTTCACAAATGTCTAAATTACCTATACCATTAGCACTAACGCATGCCATCACAGATCCTGGTTTCTGAACTTTGCCTGCATAACAGTCGGGATGGTTCTTTTCCACCTTGCCTCGCATGACACAATGTCCACAATTTCCAAAAACAAATGAAGAGTTTGTTTTCAAAACGAGACATAGGCATTTTTTTTTCAGATTTACGAAACTTGCGCCAAAATTATCCAGCTCCGAATGGATAATTTTGGCGCGAGTTTCGTAAATCTGAAAAAAATGCCTATGTCTCGTTTTGAAAACAAACTCTTCAAATTTAAATGTGGACTCGTCAGACAACAGAACACTTTTCCACTTTGGATAAGTCCATCTTAGATGAGCTTGGCCCCAGAGACATCAACTGAATTTCTGGGTGCTGATGATGAATACCTTTTGCTTTGCACAGTAGAGTTTTAAGTTGCACAAACAGATGTAGCACTGAACTGTATTTACTGACTTTGATTTTCTAAAGTGTTCCAGGGCCCATGTGGTGACTGTCGGTTATTGATGCAGTGGCGGGCATTCAAAGTTGGTTTCTCTGCCTTGACGCTTACATGCAGTGATTTCTCCAAATTCTCTGAACCTCTTGATGATATTCTGGACCATATACTCGTATTATCTTCTAATTTCCTTTCGGCTTGTCCCGTTAGGGGTTGCCACAGCGTGTCATCTTTTCCCATCTAAGGCTATCTCGTGCATCTTCTTCTCTAACACCCACTGTCCTTCTGTCCTCCCTCACAACATCCATCAACCTTATCTTTGGACTTCCTTTTGCTCTTTTGCCTGGCAGCTCTATCTTCGGCACCCTTCTGCCAATATACTCAATCTCTCGCTTCTGAACATGTCCAAACCATCCAAATCTCCTCTCTCTAACCTTGTCTCCAAAACATCCAACTTTGGCTGTCCCTCTCATGAGGTCATTTCTAATCCTATCCAACCTGCTCATTCCAAGAGAGAACTTCAACATCTTCATTTCTGCCACCCCCAGTTCTTCTTCCTGTGAATATTGTTCTAAGAGAGTTTGTATATTTTCTCACACACTTTCTAGTGTATTTAATTAAATACAGGTTGACCATGATTTGCAAATCATTGTATTCTGTTTTCATTTGTTTAACCACAAGGTCATACCTCCATTGGAATTGTACCGCATCTTCATATGTGTATGCACCCTCTTCATCAGTTTGACACCACATCCAAATGCCCTACTTCTGGGCCTAGGGTTAAACCAGGATATATGATTATTAGATGGGGTTTTTTTGTTTTTTTTACTACATCCATGTATGTACTCCCCAAGCAGTTTGGATGTCCACACATGCTTAGTTCTATTTCTGAACCTTCCTAGACTCAAAGCAGGGTTTCTGACTAATAGACATGGATTTACATCCAGTCCCTCAGTTTTGTTAGCACACACACCTGTATGTCCAATCTGATCCGTACAAGAGTGAATTTAGGACATATGATTTGTGAGGATAAGCGACTTGGAAAATGGAACGATGGATTGCTAAACATTTATTTATATCCATACCTTCCTTAATTCACTTTTCCAGAATGCCTGATTTGACTTACTAGGATGTATGATTACTCAACGTTTATATGCATACGTGTATCTGTATCCAAGTACAAGTATATATGATTAATGGACATCTATTCAGTCATCAGTTTTGGCAGTGCTATGTGAGCAAAGGAGTATTCCCACAGATTAAATGTCTTATGAAAGTATACGTATCTATGCACTTCTTCAATCGGCAGTATGCCTCTGATTAAAAACGCTGTTGTATTGCAACGTTCTTCAAGGTTTTACCTAAGGCAGTGTTAAAAAAAACAAAGGTAACCGTTGCACAGCTACCCAGCATTTTTTTCTTTACTCTTCAAGTACAATACATTTCAAAGTACAGTTCAGTATTTCACTTTTAAGTCTTTTCCATCCCAGCTATTTGCTGGCGACCAGTTCAGGGGTGTACCCCGCCTCTTGCTCAAGTGGGATGAGATCCACCACACCCATCACCAGAGTGAGCATAAGCAGTATGGAAAATGGATGCTTGGGAGGATGTACTTTTCATTTCATTTCTTTTCCAGTTTAGTTGTATTTAACTGTTAGGTATGATATGCAATAATTTTTTTATAAAGTGGTTGTAAACATTTTGGTATTACTGTATGTTAATTCCGCTTTTATGTGCAATATATTTCAGTTAAAGTAGTTTTTTTTATTTTCCTGTAGATAAAAGGTTTTACAGTTAGCATTGTTTTTTCCATCATAGTACCTGTGTTACTTTGTATGCAACAATGTTTTTTTTTTTTTGTTTTTAGCAGAGTTCAGTTGTATTTGTTCTTTTTTCATGTGGAGTACATAACATTTGAATTGAATCATTAAGTAGTGGTTGCCCCCCCGCCCCCTGCCCTATATTTAGGCACAGTGTTGATGTTCCAACTGTCCATCATGTTAAAGTGGCTTAATTTACTTCATCCATCCATTTTCTTTGCCACTTATCCTCACAAGGGTCACGTGGAGTGCTGGAGGCTATCCCAGCTGTCAACGGGCAGGAGGCGGGGGACACCTGAACTGGTTGTCAGCCAATTGCAGGGCACATAAAGACAAACAGTCGCATCACAATCACACCTAGGGGCAATTTAGAGTGTCCAATTAATGTTGCATTTACTTATGCTTCCTTATTTTTTGATGAACATGAGGCCAAACCCACTTGGCATTAACGATCTGTGCTGCTCATGAACATAGATGTTTTGATTGTGATATTACTGTGCACATACGAGTACATCATCGTGACACCAGAAGAAGTGTGTGTATTGTCCTTTAAGCCAGTCTCTCTCTCACACACACACACACACACACACACACATGCACGCACACGCACGCGCACAAAAATCCCCCCACGATGTGTCCACACAGAAAACAAGGTTAAGATGTCGTTTGCTGCATTTGTGTTATTGTTAAAACACAAACATACAATACGGTGTTGTTCCATATAGTTGACTCGTACCTTTTGGACCACAACCATACAACAAAACATTAGTGTGTGTGTGTTTTTAAAACCATCAGCGTATGTCTACATATGAGCAAAGGGCGATAATCCAGCGTCGGTACAACTTCACTCAGATCATTGTAATTATGTGGAGCTCATCGTGCTACATTTCCCAGCTCGTCATGATTTACGCACCAGTGTGTCTGTGTTTATGACCGAATTGTTAGGTCACACGTTCAAATCCAGGCCCCTATCGATGCCTGCGTGGCTTTCCTCAGAGCACTGTGGTGTCCTCTCACATTCCAAAAACATGCATGTTAGGTAAAATGAAGAGCCTAAATTTTACGTTGGTGTGACTGTGAATTTGAATGTGAATGATTGTCTATGTGTGCCATGCAATTGACTGGCGACAAGTTCAGAGTGTACCTCGCCTCTTGCCCAAAATCATTTGGGATAGACACCAGCACACCCGCAACCCAAGTGAGGAAAAGTGGTTAAGGGAATGGATGGACTTTTTACATGTATGCTCACATGTTTCTTTCGGCTTGTCCCTTTCGGGGTCGCCACAGCGTGTCATCTCAGATGAACACACATATGTTTGGCACAATTTTTACGCCGGATGCCCTTCCTGACGCAACCCTTCTCAGGGAGTGGAGGCCCCAGTGGGATACGAACCCACAACCCCTGGTTTACCAAACCAGTGCTCTAACCACTGAGCTACAGGGCCTCTAACATGTATGCTCACATGTAAATAAACATAAATGAGTTATTATCCATACACTGTGTGTATTATTATAATGCTTTGTGGAGTTTGCGTGTTCTCCCCGTGTCTGCGTGGGTTTTCTCTGGGTACCCCAGTTTCCTCCCAAATCCCCAAAACATGCATTAATTGAAGACTGACTCTAAAATGCGCTAATGTGAGTGCGAACAGTTGTTTGTCTGTATGTGCCCTGATGGCGACCAGTTCAGGGTGTAGCCCACCTCTCGCCCAGTCAGGGCACGCCCACAACCCTGGTAAGGATAAGCAGTGTAGAAAATGTATGGATGGATGATCCATAGTACAAAGATAGCACTAGTAATAGAAACGAATACTGTGGTTTGAGTATAATTGTACATATTCAATGGATTTTTCCCAGAATTGCATTAACAATCAAATAATAATTAGGATAGAGAATGCACTACACTCTCATAGAGGAATAAATACTGCATATAAACAGTATCGAAGGAGATGCCCATCAATCAATTCAAATGACCGTTGTAACGTCGCACGCGGTGAATGAACAACCGTGTCCTGTTGTCGGCTCACCGTCAGGTTGGAGTTTGGGCTCGTCTGTCCTCTGGACGATTCATCAGCCATCGAAGGAGACAATCGGCCGTTGGTCCCGCATTGTTTTGCATCCACACTGGTGCGCACGGGAGGACGTCAGTGCTGCATCGGATTCCCTACCCTCCCCCCCCCCCCCCCACCCCGCGCGTCGTCTTCTCTCCCGTCATCCTCCTCCTCTCCTCCTGGCTCCTCCTCAGTGGAGGGAGCATGGCGTTCCTCTCTCCTGTCAGCCCAATTTAGCTGTGACCCCCCTGTCCCTCTCTTTAAATATCTCCGAGCTTCCTTCAGGTTCCAGAAACTGCAGGTCTCCTCCTCTGCTTTGCAACTTCATGACTACTGGGTCCTAAAAGCCTTGTGGTTGAAGTGTGTGTCTTTGGTGTTTCAATTACTGCAGGGGGGGCGTAGAAACAAGCATGCTAAGTGAGGACATTTTGCCTTTTCTTACTTGTTTAAGAGGATTATGCAGGTCAAGGCTTGATTTGGGGTTGGAATTAGGATTGGGGTTAAGACCAGACATGCTGCCGGGATGGGCTTTAAGGTTAGTATGTGTGTGTGTATGGGTGTTGATAGTAGACCTTCTTTTTTATGGTTCAAGTTTCAATATTTGCTTTTGTGCATGTGTATACTGTACATATAAAGATTTTCATATGAGTTCTATGTTCGTAAACTGTGCAACTCTGGCGAACACGAATGATGGTGTATCTTGATTTTTTTGACCTGCTGCCTATTTTGCAGACCTGCGCCAAGATGGGCGTACCGGCCCATTGGGGGATGTGTCTTTTGACAGCTGCCTGGCACATGTGACAATTTGGCGACTAAAACTTGATCCAAACGTACGCCTGCTAAGACCGCTTCTAGGTTTGCTGGTCTAACGGGATTTTGGTGGTTCAGATTTATGTGAATTTATGGTGGATCTGTCATATCCATCCATCCATCCATCCATTTTCTTAGCCACTCATCCTCACGAGGGTCACGGGAGTGCTGTTGCTCATCCAAGCTGTCAACGCGCAGGAGGCAGGGTACACCCTGAACTGGTTGCGAGCCAATCGATTGGCACATGGAGACAAAGAATCACACTCACACCAAGGGGCAATTTAGAGTCTCCAATTAAAGTTGCATGTTTTTGGGATTGTGGGAGGAAAGCAGAGTGCCCGGAGAAAACCCATGCAAGCATGGGGAGAACATGCAAACTCCACAAGGGCAGGTCCGAGATTGAATCCTGGATCTCAGAACTGTGAGGCCAACGATTTCCAGATGAACCACTGTGCCACCCCATCATCATTATATATTTTTTAAATCATCCCACTGGGGAACGTACAACCACGTGAGTGTACACGAACAATACACGAGGCATAGGTGGCGGTTCTCACATTATGTATTTAATCACGTCGCCACATCAGCCAAGAGCAGTGACAATGCGCCAGTCACACACAAATTGACCCCTCCGTGGATATTGCGCAATCCGCGTCACTGACCAATCAGAGGCCAGAGATCTGCATAAGCCAAAGCCCGTTTTTGCTCCCGCCATTTTCTCAGATAACATTGCATGGTCCAGTATAGGTTTTGTTAGCGTTTTATCGCGTATTTGGGTTATTTAACAAAAAATATGGTTAAGAGGTGTAGTCACGGACTTTGTGACCACAGGTATCCTGAAAGGCTAGTTGGTGGAGTTCGATTCGTACCCTTTCCAAAACCGAAGACCCAGTACGAAAAATGCCTTCGATGGATCAAACTGTGGAAGACCGCATCATCAACTAAATCCATCTAATATCAACCGGAACACATATGTTTGCACGAAGGTTTGCCCAATATTTGATTTTCAATACATGTCTCGTATAAATGAATGAGACGTTCTCCGCTAGCATAACACCGCTACGTGTGAACGATTGACACACTTATTCTTTGTTGAGCGATATTTAGTGATGATCGGACTGCACAAACGTATTGATTTCTTGCTGGCTCGCGGCCGAAGCTTAACCAGACTGTGTTTGCACGAAGATATGCCATAAATTTGATTTTTAATACACGTCTCGTATAAATGAATGAGACGTTATCCGCTAGCATAACACCGCTACGTGTGAACGATTGACACACTTATTCTTTGTTGAACGATATTTAGCGTTGATCGGACTGCACAAACGTATTGTTTTCTTGCTGGCTCGCGGCCGAAGCTTAACCAGACGGTGTTTGCACGAAGAGATGCCCTAAGTTTGATTTTTAATACACGTCTCGTATAAATGAATGAGACGTTCTCCGCTAGCATAACATTGCTACGTGTGAATGATTGAATGAAATCAGAAGCATGGCGTCGCTCTCAGTTAAGAATGTATTGTATTTAGAATCTATAATATATCGTTGATTTGAATGAAATCAGAAGCATGGAGTCTGTCTCAGTTCAGAATGTATTGTATTGTATTTGCCATTTTTACTGTTTGTCATACGTCAGCGCACGTGGCGTGACGTCACTTCAGGAAGCGTGGTTAAGTGCCCTGTACGGAGGGGTCAATTGCTGTCCTCTTTTGCATATGGAGACGTTTCCATGCAAGACTATTTGCGTCGCTTTTAAAGGGAATGAGAGAAACCACTTCAATTGGACAAAACTGAAGTCAACTGTCCTATGGAGCTGTCTTTCTCTGTTGATCAGTCTGTCTCTCCTCTCTTTGTATTTCTGTTTGTCTCTTGTCTGTTTTTATAATCTGTCATTTCTCTCTCTCTCTCACTGTCAGTTTGTCTGTCCATCTGTCCATCTATTCTTTATTTTTATCTGTGTACCCTTTCTGTCCATCTGCTCTATTGGTGTGTCCTTTCATCCATTCATCCAAAAAATAATGCGCAAATGTGCTCAGCAGGCGTGACCAATCAACAAAGAGGTGGGAGAACAAAAGATTGATGGGGGAAGGTGCTTGCCGCTTGTGTGTTATGCATCGGGAGTGAGTGCATGTGTGGGTGTGTGCATGTGGTGTTATCTCACTCTTTCTTTCATGCCCACTTCACCACTTCTGTGACCCACTTTGGCCCTCCTGAGTCACACTCCAGAAGGCACCAGTATGCATACGGCTAAAGGTCCACAACACCAATCGTTGGCTGGGATGCATGCTGGGTTATGTTGACTATTTAATGAGGGACATACATGCACACACCTCAGAATATATATATATATTTTTTGGGGTTATATTGTTAGGATGGCCACAAATCCGTCTGTCTGAAAGGGTATTTGTCACTGGGGCAGGGATCAATATGCTCAGGGATCAGTGCTCTCGGCTCCCTCTTTACTTCGCGCGACCAAGCGCCACAACACACGAGCTCCATTCAGTCTTCATCCTGCTGCAGAGGTGGCAGAAATCCTCTCACTTTGTACTTAAGTGAAGTACAGCTCTTGTCAGTGAAGTCTTTTATTGACAGTAAGTAAAAGTATAAAAGCACAGGGCCTGAAGCATATTTTTGTATAAAAATGTAAAAAAAAAAAGTCAATATTCAATACCCTTTTTGGGAGAGCATTAGCTCAAGCTATCGTGCTTTCAAAACAATGTGCTACAACAAACAACACAAATGTTAAACTAGATAATTATGACAACTGAACAAATACAAGGGTACACTTAAGAGTGACCTGATTTATGGGGTTGTTTTAAATGGACATTTTTTGTTGTTGTTGCTTCGCGAGTACTAATTTGATCTCTGATATGTCACAACAAGCAGTAGCTTGAGAAAGAGTGAACAATTCTTCAAAAAAGTGGCTTGATGTTGTTCACTGCCACATACCTTTACCTGAGGAAAGTCCACTACCAAAATACTACCAACACAATATGAAAGGCAATAAAAGGGCGAATGAATAGTGTCAATGTTTTGGGGTTGTAACCACTGAAGCAAAGGATATTTGAACACAAACGCTGCATCAACACATGTAGACAAACATAACCCTTTCACAGGATGTAGTTTTCATCCATCAATTTTCTTAGCCGTTTATCCTCACGTGGGTCGCGGGAGTCCTGGAGCCCATCCCAGCTGTCTACGGGCAGGAGGCGGGGGACACCCTGAACTGGTTGCCAGCCAATCGCAGGGCACATAGAGACAAACAGCTGCACTCACAATCACACCGAGGGGCAATTTAGAGTGTCCATTTAATGTTGCATATTTTTGGGATGGGGGAGGAAATCGGAGTGCCCGGAGAAAACCCACATTATATACAACCCACGTAGGTACAGGGAGAACATGCAAACTCCACACAGGTGGGGCTGGGATCGAACCCGGGACCTCAGAACTGTGAGGCCAACACTTTCCAGCTGTTCTACCATGCTGCCTTTATATATATATATATATATATATATATACACACACACATATATATACATATATATATATATATATATATATATATATACACACACACACACACACAAATATACACATACACACATTTTCTTTGCCACTTATCCTCACGAGGGTCGTGGGAGTGCTGGAGCCCATCCCAGCTGTCAACGGGCTGGAGGCAGGGTACACCCTCAAATGGTTGCCAGCCAATTGCAGGGCACATGGAGAAAGACAACAGTCGCACTCAAGATTACACCTAGGGACAATTTAGAGTGTCCAATTAATGTTTTTGGGATGTGAGAGGAAACCAGAGTTCCCGGAGAAAACCCACATACACACACACACACACACACACACACACACACACACACACACACACACATACATACATATATATATATATATAAAGTTTCTTTTCGGCTTGTATATATATATATATATCATGGTTCTGGTGTGGCCTAGCCAGTCTCCAGACCTAAACCCAATAGAAAAACTCAGTGTTTCTCAGCGACAGCCCATAAACCTGTCTGATCCAGAAAAGATCTGTGTGGAGGAGTGGGCCAAAATCCCTCCTGCAGTGTGTGCAAACCTGGTGAACAACTACAGGAAATGTTTGACCTTTATAATTGGAAAAAAAAGGATACAGTACCAAATATTAACATTGGTTTCCTCAGGTGTTCAAATACTTATTTGCAGCTGTGTCACACAAATAAATCGTTAAACAATCATACATTGTGATTTCCGGATTTTTCTTTTTATTAAATTTACCTCTCACAGTGGACATGCACCTATGATGAAAATTTCAGGCCCCTCCATGATTTCTAAGTGGGAGATCTCGCAATATAGCAGGGTGTTCAAATATTTATTTTCTTCACTGTATAAAGACGCTTTAAGTGACGTAAGTACGTGACATTATAGGTACCAGGACCATTAATTTGGTGTGGCCATGGTATATAAGAGGGAAATATATACATGATATTAATTGTAGAGGAGGTAAATATAATGTAAATAGAGGACATGATCAAACAGGATGTGTGAAGATTTGACAGTAAGACTCTTCCTACCTCCTGGCCCGTCATGCTTTGCTGACAAGCCTATTTGTGAATACAGTAATGAGCTAACCGAGGATTGGGGCTAAAACGACCACCTTGCAGTCAGCCAACCGTGGAGGAGGCAAAGCATTTAACATTCCTCACGGTGAGAATACAACAAGCTTGATACATAGTCAGCCCAAGGCATTAGCCTACTCAGCACCGGGGGGGCCACCATCGCTATGAACAACAAATTTTGCTTCAGGCCCCACCCCATGGAAGGGTAAACCGCCTTTGTACATAGAAAGTACACAGAAAGCGTGTGTTCTTATGCCACAGGAAGGCTGTGGCAGCAGCATCGTGAAAGCCCACCTCAGCAAAGCCTGCGTTTGTAAGGCGGTGGAGAGGGATTTTGACAGCCTGAGGGGGTAAGAAGCTCATTAGGGAGGACACAATTAGTCCAATTCTCTTGAACAACTCCAAAACAGGGTTTATGGCCTGCCTTTTCAATCTGTATGCTCCATCAGGTTTCATTGCAACCTGTTTTCGTTGTTGTTGTTGTTGTTGTTGTTATCGAGCAGCCTGGAGCAACTTGGCACATTTGAGGAATAATTGCTCTTCCTTTGTGTCTCTCGTGGGGTAAAATAGGATACGTTATGTAGAACGCCAAGATGGCTGGTAAAAGATATGCCATTTTGGCTCTTTGATAGTGGAAAATGACGGGGAGAATTACGAGGTTTACAGGTGCTGTGAACGGACCTCATGTTCCACATCGGATATTAATTACCACAGGAAATGCCAAAATTATATGGTCAATTTCACCCACCATTTTGTGTCAATAATAGAAATAGATAACAGCAACATAAGGCCCCCATAAGGGGGGGGGGGCGTGGAAAAATGAGACTTTTTACAGGCTAAGTGGAAGGAGCCTTTGCTAAGGTGTCTCTATGACTTCTAAAGATGGAGAATTGGTGCGTCGATTTTGTGCCCCAATATGTGTTAGTGCTATTTATGTAAAACCGCACCATGGAAAAAGGTCATTTCAGTGTTGTTAAATAAACAACGAGAGGGGGAAAAGGGAGGAATAAAATGCTTTTCTGCCCTTTACAGACGGTGTGAAAGGTGATTTAGTTATGTGGCTCTGAAGTCGGAATCCAGCTGGATCTCTTTGACACCTCATTCTGTGTCAATGCTCTTTAACAAAAGCACAAAAAAATATTTGGAAAATGCTTTTGCAGATTTTACAAACGGTGTGAAAGGAGAATTTGTCACAGCTCTGATAATACCGCTCAAAATAGCCTTCTGTGCTTTATCCACCATTTTGTATGACTACACAGAACCACAACATGGAGCACATGATGAAAAACTGTTGATTCACGAGTCCTGAAAAAGACAGCAAACATTTTTTACTGCCTGTCATATAAAAAAGAAATGCTGGTGTGGCAACAGTCTCTTGATCCAGATGTCATCAGTCGTTCTGCCTCACCCTTGCACCGACTCGGCTTCTCGCTGTTGTTAATGTTTTCTCTTTGTTTATGCTTTTTTTATGTTATCCATAGTTCAATATTTTGAGGAGGTTCTTGGTGCAGGTGAAAACTGACGAAGAACATACTAAGAAAACGAATGTTGTGTATGTATAGGTTGCAGTAACAAAGCCTTTATACTGAGTTACTTCCCACCCATCATATCCATCCTGGTAAGTTGGTCACCACCAAAGATGGTGGGCAAAATGTAACGCTACATCGCTGTCTGATTTGCTTCACACTCATTTTCGCTGTGCTTGTCACAACAACAACAAAAAAAGCACATTAAACGCCCCCCCTTCTCCCTGCCTCCATTTCAAGTTTGCCGACCTCGCCATGAACCGACATGGCTCCTCGTTATGGGCATTCACGAGCAAACAGACTGGGAAGGGCGCTAATCCAATCAGACAGCAGGAAAATCCACACACACGCACGCACACGGATTGTGATATCGGTAATGAAGCAGAAGCAAATAATGAAATGAAAGCTTAAGTGCTCGTTTAAAGCGATTAAAAGTCTTTTCCGTGAGGATGGAGTTGAGTCACTGTCAAGGAAGATGAGAGTCAACAGTACAAGATAGAGGCACGGAAATGGTGGAGGGGAGGAGGAGTGGGGTGGGGGTGGTTTAGGGGGCTTCGGTTTCAGGCTTTCGGGCAATTAAAGTGATTAATATCCTCCCTGTGGGGGGTTGCGGTGCTTAATGGAGGCAGATTAAGTTGAAGCGTTGCTCTGACTGTTAGGAAGTCAAAGAGGCTGAGAACACCCACAAGATGGAAAGACAAACTGGAAGGCTGCCATTAGTCCAATGTACTGTGCATCTGTGTTCATCCATATTATCTTCCATCCATCCATCCATCCATCCATCCATCCATCCATCCATCCATCCATCCATCCATCCATGCCAACAACTTATGACATACAAAACAACAATAGTTGGCAGATGGTCCAATTAACCTGGGCATCCATCTGTTATCATTCATCCAACAAAATTATGTTTCCAGATTTCACAGCAAGTAAATTTGAGGAAATCAAAATTGAAATGCTGCACAATGTTGTCTGAAGAGATGAGCGTGATCGAGTGTCACAGTCGAGTGTCCAAAGGAAACGAAAAGCATTACGGGTAAAGATTGACGTCCCTCCTATCAAATGAGATGCCAGGAAGATGTTACGGTGATAGCCAATGAAGAGAGCAACTCCATCACGCCACACAAAGATACAGGATGTGTATCAGTTAAAGATTGACGTCTATCCTAGCCAATGACATGCTAGAGCGACAGCCAATGGGAGACCAAAGACAAACTTTTTTTTTTTCCCGGCACAACAATTTTTTTTTGAGGATGAGGATAAGCGGCTCGGAAAATGAATGAATGATCATGGTGCTTGAGCTAACCGTAGCTGAAACAGATCAATGACCTTTCCATTCACTTCAATGGGGAAAGATGATTTGAGATACAAGTGTTTTGGGTTACGAGCATTATGACCAAATGAATTAAACTCATATCTGAAGGTACCACTGTATATGCTTTATTTTTGCTCAGTGAAGGTCGGGAAGCGCCTTTCTAGCCTTATTATTTTTTTTTTTTGGGGGGGGGCTAATACTGAAGGTGCATTGCATCCATTGTGCATTCAGTGACATTCTGAATAATAAACGAGCGCTTGTCCTCCTTCCATCCCTCCGCAGTTAATCCCAGCTCGCCCTGGCTGCTCTCGTCACTTGAATAAATCATCCCGGCCTTCTGGATGACGAGTCCATCAGCGCAGGCTAACTCTACCATCTTGTCTTGTTACACAGTCTCCCCTCCCCTCCCCTCCCCTTTGTGTGCCCTTCACAGGCTGCTTTGGCAATGTGTACACAGTGTCTGCTCCAGTACATCAAAGTAGTGCAGTGGCCAGTGTTTCCCAACCAGGGATACCCCTGGGGTTATGACAACGCATTCCAGGTGGTAGGTTGAAACGGACTTGAACACGTATCATGGAATACGTATAACTGTAATCTGCTACATCTGGATATATAATCAGAAAAGAGGTGCATTTATTAAAAATGTAAGTATTTCACAGGATTACATTTTTATTGCTGCTAATTGCCGTTTTCAGCCCTTGCCCGCTTTGTCACTAGTGGGCCAAGCAACTGTTTTTGTCAGGAGTTTAGCACAATAACAAGTGGCTATATGGTCACAACATCAGTAGCTTAATGCAGTGATTTCCAACCTTCATAGAGCCAAGGCACATATTTTACAATTGAAAAATCCCACGCCACACCAACAAAAGCAAATGTCACCAAAAATTGATCGATTAATTACTGTATGTACTTCCTGTCATCTAATAGAAGAGGAGCCACACCGGCTGAGGCGCCGCGGCTTCGGCGAACGCTGCGCGTCGGGCTTGCGGACGGTGACGGCTCTGAAGAAGGCAGCCGACAATGCCTCACTCAGCTGCGTGCGCGCAGTAAAGCACCCCGGCTCGACGGTGTTGTTCATCGCATGCTGCGGCGGCTATGAACAACCCCCTAAAGCAGCACGGCTCGGCTCCGTGATAAGCCACCTCGGCGCCGAAAATGACCCACACCGGCCAGCTGCGATGAACCGCGATGGCTCATCTCCGCCGCGTAAGTGAATCGGACAGGGAGGCGGTTTGGTTGTGATCGTGTATCATCTGAAAATAGCTTGAAACAATAGTGTAATATTGCCCCGGTAACTTTACTCGGTTGTGTGGTGTTCTCCTTTTTGAAAAGAACTTCCGTGTCAGAAGGGGCGCGTTTGTTTCCCATAGTTAGGGTGCACCGCGTGTTTTCATTGGCGAATGTCCGGGTGACGTCACGGACAGAGGATGCAGCCAATATGGCGACCACTTGGATGTCGTAGAATGACACTTCTGCAACTTTGCGCATGGATTACGCGCTCTCCGCTCACATTAATTTTTTGTATAGACATTGAAGTGATTTATGTTAGGGTTTTCATTACAATATCTATTTTAGAATGTTTATAGGGATGACACCCGGGCTTTAAGCCTCAACTACCAAATAAATCACTGGAACTCATCCACACTGGTGATCTTTACGTTATTCTATAGGTCTTCTCCCCCTGGTTGCTCAGTTTGGCCCAACAGCCAGCTCTAGGAAGGGTTCCATTTAAGGACTATGGAGGCTAAGGTGCTCTTAGGAACCTTAAGTGTAGCATTTTTTTTTTTTTTTGGTAACTTTAGCCAGATCTGTGTCTTGTCACAATTCTGTCTCTTCAGGCAGTTCCTCTGATCACATGATTCTCATTTGCTCTGACATACCCTGTGAGCTGCGGGGTCTTATTTAGACAGGGGTGTAGCTGTAAAAATCAGACAGTGATCTTCTAGATTTTTTTTCTCATTTTGTCTCTCATTGGTGAGGTATACCTGTGATGAAAATTAAAATGCTCCTCTTATCTTTTTGAGGGGGGGAATTTGGAACTTGGTGTAGTTTACTTAAAATGGCAACTTTTTCCAAATTAGTGGAAAAAGGGAAATACTGTATATTTACCAAGTATAGAATCCACGAATGAATGTGCAATAAAAAGAAAACATCTGGTAAGAGTGTACATTATCCACCACAAGCACACTCACACACATTAACAGCACATTTTTTTTTTAATATAATTAATGCAGCCTTGCTCCGACCTCATCCTCCATTAGACATGTTCAATGGACAAAAGGCAAAGTATACAACATTGATGACCCGCAGGCCACTTCCCTTTTCCTCCCAGAACAATTGACCCAGCAGTCCATTTTTGTCTTCCTCCTACATTCCAAAAACATAAATGTAAGATTCATTGTGGACTCTAAATTGTTCATTGCTCTGACTGTGAATGGGGAATGGAAAACACATAAAATTTATGAATTCAAAGCACAATCCAAGGTTTAATTGCTCACATTACAGAGGAGCACTCTATTGAAACAAGATTACATGAGACCACCCTGTGGTTAGAGCTGGGCATTGCATTCTTATTAGACAACGGTAACATAACGGGTTTTCAGTATTATTATTATTATTCAATCTATCATCTCCAAACAATATACACAAACAGACATTGATTTAATACTTACTGAGGATATTCTTTTTTGTTGTTGTTGTTCTTTTCCAGTTAGATAAGCAGTAGAAAGCTTTACACATCACACTTTGCCATATCAAAAACTGGAATATTGTTGGCAGGAGTATTGAGGTTCACACAGAACAGGGAATGGAAAAAAAAGCGGTTTGATTTAAAAAAAAAAAATGTACAATTGAACATGAGCTTCACCCCAGCTGGAACCAATCAGACATTCCATGATTGTGGATGTGGGTGGGTGCATGTATGTGTGCCTTGCATTAAATGCAACTAAGAGCAAAGTGGGAAAAAAAAAAGAATACTGACTCATCCTTCAGCTGTCCTCGACTGATCTCTCACTCTTTCTCTCTGTCACTTACACATGTAAACACACTCACAAACATAAGTGCATGCGGACACACACACTACATTACATGAGCTGCTTGACCCCTGTATAATTTCCACAGCTAGGAGAAAGATTTGGGCCGAACCTTAGGGAAAAGCTGAAAAAAAGGGAAAACCAAAAGAAATGAAATAAATTACATTTCTTTGCTCACAGACAGAACAACACAGAAAAAAACGTGTATTCTGATATTAAAATAAAAACCAAGTAGTCTGATAGCAACATCATTGACATATATTGTGAATTGTTCATCTGATCAAAATAAAGTCTTACCCCAAAGTAGTTGTTAGGCACGAAGCCCTCGCGGCCGCAGAGCGAGGCCCACCACCAGTCGGACCCGTCGGCCTTCTGGAGGATGGTGACCATGTCTCCCTCCCGGAAGGTGAGCTCGTCGGGGGCCTGGGCCGGGTAACTCCACAGGGCGTAAAGTACGCCGCTGTTCTCCATGCCCATAGCCTCCTCCACGCCTGAAAGACACAAACATGGAGTCAGCCAGCAACATCAAAAACGCAAAATCAATATATTGTCAGCTAAGAAGTCACAGCATGGCATCAGGGCGCAATATTAAAGATGCAAACGTAGTGTGATAGTAAAGGGAAAATGTACAGTATTCTAGTAAAGACATCTGATAGTAACAGCATAAACATGTAGTCTGACAACAAGAGACACAAGTGTAGCCAAACAGTAGCATAAAAGGCATTAACATGGAGTCAAAAGAAGCATCAATGAGAGAAATGGGGTCTGACACCAACATTGGAGATACAACCAGTCATAAAAGAGCATCAAATAGCAACTTTGATTATCAAAGCCGAGAACATGTCTAATAGTAGCGTCCAAGACACAAACGTAGTCGGACAGTAGCAACACAGACAACCGTGTATAAAAGTAGCAGGGAGGAGGAGAATGACAGAGGAGCAAGACGGGAGTAAGAAAGAAAGTTTGGGGGGGGGGGGGATGAGATCGTCACTGCTTGACGTCGTTATGTTTCAAGTGGGATGACACGAAAATTCGGGTTATGCCACCACCGTAGGAACGGAACCCGTTCTTAACTTGAGGACCTCTTCTAATAATATTCAAACTAAGAATGACAAAAACAGAAGATTAAGTATTTCATCTGAAGTTGTGTTCCATTTACAACCCAGCTGGTTGTTGCATGCCCGTTTTAATACGTCACCATCAAGAAACTATGCGACAAAGACGTCCCTCAATTTAAGATAGTCCGTGGAAGCGCCTCGATGCTCGAGCGTCGCTCCTCGATGTGCGTTTTAAGACAATAGAGACGGTGCCTATTATGGCAGTGTGACAACAACTTCCGGGTGGCTTTCAGTGTTTTGAGGACCAAGGATGTTACAATTAGGAGACTTGAGATGAGCCTGTAGTTTCATAGTACCATCAGAGACAGTAAAATTAGAGACACAAATGGCTGATTTGATATCAAAGGTGTAAACATGTCATCAGTATCATCAGTGACACAAATGTAGCCTGAAAGTAGAATCAAGAAAAAAAGGAAGTCCGAGTAGCATCATTGACAAAAATGTACTCCGACATGGGCATGGTCACAAACAAAGTATAATCAACGAAACAAATATTTGTCATCGTCATAAAGACACAAATGTGCTCCGAGTGGCAATTCTGATATGAAACTGTCTATAATGTTCAAGTCGCAGACAAAGATGGGGTTAGACAGAAGCATCAAAGACACAACCGTGTCGTATCACAGCAACTTGACAGAAACAAACAACATTACACGTGCCTCACCTCTCAGGAAGCTCTCGCACTCCTCAAAGGCGACTGCATAGGGGTCGCACTTCTGTGCGGCCGTGGCGCCGTCGCTCTCCGTCATTGCCATCACAGCTGCGCCATTCCTCACCAGAAACTCGCACAACGGCCGGTCGTTGCACGAAGCCGCGCAGTGCAGCGGAGTCCTGCCACAACACAAAACGTTGCGTGTTGACTTCATTGTGAGTCATGTGGAAAGCAAGGGAGGGGTGGGATTGGGGTGGGGTGCTTGAGTCACGTGATGTGAGTGGAGCCAAACTTAAGTCGCAATTTATTGGTGAATATTTCTAATCCATGTTCTAACCATGAAAGATTGTGACATGACTTCTTTGAATTTGGCCCCAGTTACTTGAGAGTTGCTTAAATCTTGAACATGGGGACTAGTGACTCACTTATGACTTGCCCATATCCGATTTACGACATTTACCATCCGTGGCTGTCCGGGGCGCTGACATTGGCACCGATCCGAACCAGGAAGTCTACCACGTTGTAATGGCCGCCACAGATGGCGTTGTGGAGCGCCGTGATCCCTTCGTCGTTCGGCTGACTCGGGTCCAGCATCTGCAGGAATGCAGTTGTTGGAAAGTTACCAGTTACTAATCGTCGTTGTCATCATCATCATCATCATCATCATAATAATGTCTTAATGATTGTATTAATTATTGCATCAATCATTTGTTGGACAATGTGCATTTGTTCACCAGTGTGCCACTCTTGTATGTGAAAGGTGTCCCAATACTTTTTAAGCAATTTTAGTGGTGTCATATGGTAGCAATAGCATTTGCACCTCCTGTACGGCCCGCTGCACCGTCTCCAGCTCGCCCACAAGCGCTCCATCCAGCGCCAGCACCAGTGGGCTCAGGCGGGCTCGCCTCCCGGTACTTTTACGCTCCCGGCTGGCCCTCAGGATGGAATGGTAGTTCTGAGGGGACAAACATGAGCGCAGAACATTTGAGCTATGATTTAAAAAAATAAAATAAAATTCAATGTGATGCCTGCAGCATGCTCCAAAAAAGCTGGTACAAGCATGTCTGTTGTTGTGTTACATCACCTTTCATTTTAGAAACAATAAGTGTTAGAGACCTGAGGAAATAGCGTGTTCACGTTTTGTTGGTGGAATTGATTCCCCATTCTTCCTTCATGTCCATCTCTAGTTGCTCAACAGTCCCGGCTGTAAAATACATGATTTAATGTGGGCGATCCTCAGAACTGTGCGGCAGATGTGCTAGCCACTACCTTAAATAGCTAAAAATTATAAGATGCTGCCAAACTTTTGCACCTCTCTGTTGAGAGACGACTACATTATTCGTGCTCTCAATGCAGTAGTCTCATCACACCACACTATTTGCACATCTGTTGTTGACCAGTACTGGCCATTCAAGTGCTTGAAAACTGCACCATTTGCACAATTGTTACTGTTGCAGATGATCACACAATTACTCATTCAAACTGCTCTAAATTCCTTGAGTACTTTGACAAATGACGATTCTGATTCGCACAAAATAAAGCAATGACATCCGAGAAAAAGGCATTACTTGGATGGCTGCGTATTTTGCTCCAAAACCCGTATGTACCTTTCAGCATTAATGGTGCCTTCACTTATGTGCAAGTTATCCATGCCATGAGTACGAACACACGCACTACTATCACAGATTCTGGCTTTTCAACTTTGGGCCGATAAGTCAGGAAGGTCCTTTTCAACTTTAGCCTGGAGGATATGAGGTCCATGATTTCCACAAAGAATTTGAAATATGGACTCAGACCATAGAACTTTACGTCAGTCCAACTCAGATAAGCACAGGCCCAGAGAAACCGGCGACATTGCTGGGTGTTTTTGATATTTTGTTTTAATTTGCATTTGTAGCAATTAACTGTAATAACTTAGAATAGATTTCTGAAATCTTCCTGAGCCCACGTGACAATATCCTGTCCAGAACCATGGTGGTTTTCAACGCCGCGGCACCTGAGGATTCCAAGGTCATGAGTATTTAATGTTGGTTTTGGAGTTTACGTGAAGAGATTAGTATCAGGGGTGTCAAACTCATTGTAGTTCAAGGGCTATTTACAGTCTAATTTGATGCCAAAAAGAGGGAAAGTCAGACCACTAAAATGATACCATATTTTTTATATCATGGATTTTCCCCCTTTGAATATATATAATTTTTTTTAAAAACATCGAGAAAATGTTGCTTCAATTTGTTACCTACATGTGTGCATAACAAGTAATAATGTAATTAAAGTAATAATAATGTAGTATTACCATTAATACACTGCCAGATCTCCCAGTTCACGCAATTTGACTTCAAAGGCCATCATTGGCAGCAAATGAGTTAAAAATTATATCAATTTATGCATACTAAGGAATTACTACCAGTCACGAGCAAAAGAGTTCTCAAAAATAGTCCTCTGTCCACACCACCACAATGTCATTTTTTTTCCCCACTTTTAAAATCCTCCCGCAGGCTGGATGGTACCCCCTTGTACCTCGCTTGAAAAATAACTGTTCTCTCTGTGTTTTATGTATGTATGTATGTATGTATGTATTTATTTATTTATTTATTAGCACTGCTCAACTTTCTGGCCTTTTGTTTTTATCTATTCCAGCTTTTTGCAAATGCACTGCTGGCTTTAAATTCAAGATGAGAGAATATTTACATTTTTTTACATAAATGCATTTAAATATTTTGTCTTCCTAGTGTATTCAATTGTATATCTTGAAAAGGATTTACAAATCATAATCTCTTCTTCTTTGTTCAATGTAATAGAGGTGCACAAGGTTTTTGCTTTCTTACTCTGCAGTCCTGGTGCTTGGAGGCCTTGGGGGCCTGTGATGGAGGAGGTGCGGCGCTGTTGTCCTCTCCCTCCGATGAGGTGCCGCTCTCGCTCCCCCGCTCGCCGCCGCCCTCGCCCTTATGCCGCTGCTCCTTGCGCTGGAAGAGCTTGTTGATGAGCTTCTTGTACTGATTGGGCTCATACTGTGACGCGTTCTTCAGAGGCCGCGACTGGTCTGCAGAGCCGCGCCTTTTTAAAGGCCGGGGGATCTCTGAGCGGATGCGGAGCAGCTCCTCCAGATCAGGGATCTCCTGGCTGTGGGCCTCAGGGGCCACCACGGGCTGCAGCCGGGTGGGACTGAGGGGTCGAGGAGGCCCTTGACTGGTGTGAGGCTCGCTCTCATGGATCATTGGCAGGTGGTGAACTAAATCTAGTCGGGACAGCTCAGCATCAATGTCACCCGGGTTCAACGCTGTCAAGGAGGAAAGGCAGTTTCTTTATTGAATGAATCGACTCTTTTGTCAAAATTTTTGGGTGCAGAACTCCTTCGAGGGGAGAAATGTTTCAAGGATTCTGTTATCATTACAACACTATTTGTGATAAGGTTTGTTTGGGTTACCATCGCTGTAAACGGCCGGTTGTCTCAGCTCAGGCGGTGGCTGCATGGCAGCCGGGTTGAAGAGGTTCCTGGACGCGGTAGGCTGGTAGGGCGCCTCCCATGGATCTCCAGGAGGCCTCCCTGGTGTGGTCAGGGCAGACATGCCACCCCAGTGGGGGTTTTGGAGACGCATGATGACAGAAAGTGGGATGGGCCTGCGTTGTCGGGACTGGGTAGCAAGAGGCGGAATTGAAATACGGGAGATGATGGGCTGCTGGTGGTACTGATGGGACTGGGTTGGCGATACTACTTCCGGAAGTACTGTCACACGACTGTTCCGGCTCAATGAACCATGGGGGAACTGAAGAGGGGAAGCACGATGATTCTGCAAAAAAAAAAAAAAAAAAAAAAAAAAAAAAAAAAAAAAAAAAAAACAGGGAAAAAAAAAAGTCGAAAATCATTAATACCTACAAGCTGCGACTTTTTTTTTTTTTTTCCCACACGCTTTGAACCCCGCGGTTTATGTGGTGATGCGGCTAATTTGTGCATTATTTCCAATGGCCGCAAGGGGGCACTGGAGCAGAAAGGGTAAGAATGAGACAGGTGGAATATATGTGCCGAGGAAGTGACATTTACCGACCCTGTTAGTGTTAACGCTAGCGTTGAACTCTGTGTACCATCTATCTTTGTAAATATCTCGTGTTTCAATGTGAGTTTTCACTTTCAGATCATATTCTATGGTTGTTGGCCCCCTTAAGTTAGTCCTTCTCACTTTCCTGCAGTCTCCCTCAAAGATCAGTCTTAGGGCCTGTCCTTTTTGCACTGTAAATGCTTTCATCTTAGAAATGTCATCACCAATTTCAATGTATTGCATACCACTTGTATCCAGATGACACCAGATTTATTTTGCGTTCATAGATGCACACATTGAAGAATTGACTGCAGAGGAACTCTGTTCTTAACCAAAACAGCAGCACTCTATCTGGGCATAGAAATAGTTTGCATGAACAATGTATCCAATAGGTCATGGAAAATGTACCCTATTTTGACGATGTGATGTTAAATCCGCTCTCATTTAATAGTGTTTTGAGAAGATTTTTATCGCCAATTACGAATTTTCATGGGCGCTGCCATTTTGGCGAGTCACATGACCTACGTGGGCGGATTTGACGTGTTACGTGCCGTTCCAAACGCTCGATTACATGGGACACCATATGCCCAGCGCTGATTTCTCGGATTTATCCTCATCTGATGAAGAAATAGCAGTATCGGTCGATCAGGAAGACGTAGGAATACTTCCATACAGATTTGAACCTGTGGCTGTAAATAACGTTGAATATTCGGATGGTTCTTCGGGCAGAATGATGCGGAGTCTGACTACTTGGAGGCCTACACGCGGGACATAAGTGCATAAACAAAGGCCCCCGGAGTTCTGGGCTGGTAGCGCGTGCAAACCCCGCTGCCGTTTGATCGCGAGAAGCTGGCTGCTTGAAAAGTACAACTTGGGGTAAAAAAAAAAAATCTGGCCACGCCTGCTGTATATTCTCTACATGTAAACCAACTCCTCAGAAAACCATCAAATCTCAGCGGTCCAGAAATGGGACCGTTATTGTTCGTCGTCAGTGCCACGCCCCTCCCAACACATCAAGTTCCGTCTGTGTGTATTCTGGCTCAAACGCTTGAACATTGTACATTTGTTTTTGTTTTGTTTGCTCAATGGTGGTAGTAGTAATAACACGGAGCATTGACTCGCTGTTATACTCGCTTTGCTGGCTCTTAGCACACAACACTTGCGGTTACTATTTACGGCGATCCGCGTGTGCAACCCCCCCACCCCCGCCGCCGGTCTTTCGTGAGAGGCTGACTGCTTGAAAAGTACAATTTGGGGGGGAGTCTGGCCACGCTTGCTGTACAATCTCTATATCGAAACCAACTCCTCAGAAAAGCATCAAATCTCCCCGATCCATATAATAGGACTGTTATTGTTCGTCGTTAGTGCCACGCCCCCTCTTACACATCAAGTGTTGGATGTGTGTATTCAGGCTCAAGCGCACAGGCTTGAACATTGTACATCATGCTATTTTTGTTTTGTTTGTTTGTAATTATTTTTCACAAAAATCATACACAACATGCCAGATAGTTCTCTATTCGGTGAAACGTATCCGCGAGCAATGGGGGGGTCAGAACAGGAAGCACTGCAGGCGTGGCAAACGCTGATTGGCTGTCAGTTTTCCAACCAAGTAACCCTAACCTCATTGGAATGTCTGAGCGAGAGAGGAATTTCGATAATATTTTTCCCATTTAGAGATGGTGAAATCTGCGGATAACTCTGGCATTAAAAGAAATACTGAACCCTCATCTGCTAACATTTAATGTGTCCTCCCATTCCAATTACTTTCGACAAAGTCCTCCTTTCAGGTAACATCTCAAGACGTCAGCCAGGATGCTAACACTTGGGCGCAAATGGCTCTTCCAAATGGACAATGACTGTTAACATACTGCCAAAATGGTTGAAAACTGGTTTGAGGACAACAAAGTCAATTTCTTGGAATGGTCATCACTGAGTCCTGATCTGAATCTTATTGAAAGTCTGTGGTCAGATTGGAAAAGGTGTTTGCGAGCAAGTCAACTGACAAACCTGAATCTGTTACACCAGTTTTGTCAGGAGGAATGGGCCAGGATTCCACCAGAGTACTGTCAGAAACTTGTGGTAGGTTACCCAAAACGTTTGACCCAAGTCAGCAATTCAAAGGAAACAAAAAATTTAAGGAAACTTTTTACCTTGAAAACAATATAGAAAACTCTCTGAAGAAATTGTCTCATTGTTGTGGCATTCAACAAAATGAAATAATTGTGGTTTGAGCTTTAGTGTGATTTGACAGAAATGAGTTTTAACAACGGTGCTAATCAGACAATGGAACTCCATCTCGGTAAATCATGTGATGCTTAGATCGTGTGCATGTCACACGGCTGTTCCAATTAACGTATACACCCAAAAAGTCAGAATAGATCACGTCATTTTTAACAGTAGACCAAAGATCTCAATGAATTTGATCATGATGAGAAAAAAAGTGTCTATGTAAACCCAGCTATTGTGTAGGTAGTTTGCCAAAGACAATTCTCCTGTTTTTTTTTTTTAAATTGGCACCTTCTGCCTATCGCGCCCTCAAAACACTCCCTGATTGCCTCAAAGAAAACGATTTTATGATCCCACACCCATCGCACCTTGATTTTTTCCCCCCCGCTATTAGCATGGGTAAACACGGTATGGAAATTTTGAGCATAACCTTTGTGGGAAACCTCTTTTTAAAAGATAGGCGTGTCCATGATACAGTTTCAGAGTGAAAAGCAACTATGATCAGCTTCAGTTAGGGAGTGAACATGGGTTGATCCAGTACAGTATCACACAATCCTGCATGGATGGATCCATTTTTATCACAGTATAACAATGGAGAACAATGTCTCTGGCTTCTTTCCGACTTATAAAGCAACATACAGTACACGCTTACCAATAATCAGGCCAAATTGAAGCATTTTACCTCCTTTGTGGTCAAAGTCAACAAAGGCCCAATTATAGGATGTCTCAGAGATTATCCTCAGCTGTTCTCCTGTGGTGTGGAATGTGTTAGTTTTTCCACAACTGCTATTTCTTGAAACCGCCCAGTTTCTCAAAACCCTAAATTCAAATGCAAATTTTCTATCACAACTCAAATCATCATCTCAAAACCAGTGTGTTCAAACAATGTGTTCAGATCATACGCAATGTAAAAATACATTCAACATAAACTCAGACGCCAATGATTTTTTTAATCTTTACATTTTTTGGAAAGGTCTCTCAGTTCACTTAACTCCCCCGTTTGCATCACGGTGCCTAACATTGGCTGCTCATTGTTTTTTTTTGTTTTTTCAGTCACATGGCAGTACATTTAATGAAGTCCAGTCCCTTGTTGGTCATTTCCCCAAAATTCAGAATTGAGTGGCAGAACGCAGCTGCAGTTCCGTTTCTGCTCCCAGCCAACTGGCCTGCCTCACGGTTCATTGATTTCAGTTCGTTCACCAAAAATATTTGTTCTTCTGAACGAAATGTTTGCGTATGTAACAACACTATTATCCAACAAATTCTTCAAAGATATTACACAGAGATTAAACCACCAAATATTTTGAGAGGAAACAGCAAAACTGCAAAATAGAATGGGGGAAGGGTTACTGTATATACGTGAGTGAGCAAGACTATGACTTGATTTGCTTGAGATTTAGTGGGGTCTCCAATCGGGTGTCTTGATTTTTGCCGCAGTCACTTGTGTTTCATTTGAAATTTGAAGGGTCAAACTAGAGACTTTCCCAAACGTGACTATTCCAGCATAGTTTTGTGCAGCACACACCTTTTTGGGGCTGGGGGCTGGAGGAGGGCCATCCAGGTTGGACTCTCTCCAGTTACTGTTAGGCACGGATGCTCTGATCCACTCGCCCTCTGGAACAGAACAACACAAAAGGCCCTTTTGATGAGATTTTTTTGTCCGTTTGTCTACCTCAGCACACACACACACAAAAAAAGGAAAACAGACGACTAACTGTCATAGGTGTGGTGAGGCTTCCTTTCGAAGGACATGTCTAGATCCGTTTCGTTCCACTTGCTGGGACTCTTTTGCCTCTGTACACCTTCATCTGAGGGAAACCACAAAACAAGGAAAAAAATAATTCACTAACAGCAGCCACGAATGGGTGCTCACATCCCCAAGTATGAAAGTTGAGAGGTCCGCTAGACAGAGATTAAGATGTTAACTCGTGACGTCTAGTTACTTGAGATTTTATGGAAAATCATCAAACTTTGGCGTCATGTGTTACATGCACACAATAACCAAAACCAAGCATCTGCCAATTTTTCCATTGTCCATTTGTTTTGGGTACGCTAAAATTTGGTAGCTATTAAATGAAATCTCTACAACAAAGACATTTTGGTCCGCGCTCTCCTTCAGAGATAGGGTGAGAAGCTCGGTCACCCAGGAGGGGCTCAGTGTCGAGCCGCTGCTCCTCCGCATTGAGAGGAACTCGATAAGGTGGCTAGGGAATCTGATTCGGATGCCTCCCTGTTGAGATGTTCTGTGCACGTCCCACCGGAAGGAGACCACGGGGACAACCCAGGACATGGTGGGGAGACTGTCTCTTGGCTGCCCTGGGAACACCTCGAGATCCCTGCGGAAGAGCCGGGTGAAGTGGCTGGGGAAAGGGAAGTCTGGACATCCCTTCTCAAGCTACTGCCCCGCGACCTAACCTCAAATAAGCAGTAGAAGATGAATTAATGAATGAAATTTTGGAATGATGCCCAGAAATGATTTTTTTTTTTTTTTTTTTTTTATTAAACCAAAAGGATCCACTTCCAGAGTCTTTTCAGGCATTGCTTCTTCAGACATGGCTGCTTTAAACAAAATTGGCCGACTTCAAGAGTATTTTCAATGATGGGATTGCTGAAACCTTTGTGTATATCTATTCATGAGAGACATGCCTTCGAAATTTCATTCTACTAAAGGAAAACTGGCTAAAATTAGGTTGAAAGAGGCATTGACGAAATGATCCTAAAATAGCCACTTTAAACAAAAATGTTGAAAAGATGTGATCTTATCTAGCATTGCTTCGTCAGACTTTTTTTGTAGGTCTACTGAACAGATTTCATGTTGATAAGCGTAATAGAGGTTTTATTTTTATTTTTTTTTAATGCAGGGAGTGTCAAAACGGGCAAATATTTGGACCAACTATAATAATAGTAATGAAGCAATTTCCTTTTGTCTACATACCGTGCCCACTGGAATTCCTCAAACAAAAGGTGGGTATGCCTGCTTTGATACGCACATGATTTTTATCGCCATTGCTGCAAACCTGTTGGGCTTCTCATACCCACCTTTCTACAGTAACTTACACACTGATCCAGCAGCAACTCCACGCTCTTAAGCAATCCAACCATTCTTGCCATGCTGTTGCGTCACAGGCTACATAAATTGTTACGTTTACATTGCACAATTTAGGGTGGATACCCCTTTACCTTAGCAGAGGCATTCATATTACACTACAGCATTTCTCCACATAGTGAATGAGGTTGTTTTATTGACTGAAATTCACTGAAGGGAAGGCGGTCGCGGCGTTAGACAATAAAAAATGATACGTGGTAAAAATGAAAGTTAACCCACATGTATCATGGGTAATATTCCAAAGATACTCACAATAGGTGAAAATCACCGCAATTTTTACGTCAATGGCATGCTGTGCATTTGATAAGTTTTGCTAGTCAAAATTGGCTTAACAAGTTTTGCTCTGACCAACCTATTAGAGCACAGGTGTCAAACTCAAGATCCAGAGGCCAGATCCGGCCCGCCACATGATTTTATGTGGCCTGTGAAACCCAATCTAGAGTGTCAATTTCAATTATTCTTGTAAAGATTTGTACAAAAACTTCAAATTGTCATGCATCATAAATTATAAAGTTGAGGATTACAAGAATTTTTGTGTTACCAAACATGAATAGTTGAGAAACACATTACCCTTGATTTCTGATTCCAAAAGTAGATCATAAATTAATGTAAATTCTTCTTCTTTTCCTTTCGGCTTCTCCCATTAGGGGTCGCCACAGCGTGTCATCTTTTTCCATCTTAGTCTATCTCCTGCATCTTCCTCTCTAACCCCAACTGCCCTCATGTCTTCCTTCACAACATCCGTCAACCCTCTCTTTGGTCTTCCTCTCGCTCTTGTGCCTGGCAGCTTGTCCTCAGCACCCTTCTGCCAATATACTCACTCTCTCATCTCTGAACATGTCCAAACCATCGAAGTCTGCTCTCTCTAACCTTGTCTCCAAAACATCCAACTTTGCTTTTAAAGCAGCACCCCTACGTTATTGGGAGGCCTGGATCAGCACCGGCAAGAAATCTTTCACAAAAACTGTCCACAAGAAAAAATCATCCTTTTTTTAATGTCTCCCAGTGGCTCTTAAACAATGTAAATGTAAGACTATGCTTTTGATAGTGCTTAGGCCAGCAGAGAAGACCTTGCTGCATCGCGACTGTTTATACACTGGCATGATCAATCACAATAAAATTTCTACAACACTATCTTAAACCTTCATGAGGATGAGGGGCCACTCACCTGGTTGCCTGAAAGTAAAAGTCCGGGGAAGCGTTTCAGCTACAGCATGATGAAAAGTCAAAGGTGATGGGCCTCGGTCAGGCCGAGGCGATCTGCGACCTTCAAAAGGACTGAGTCGGTTGGGCGAGGGCACAGGTAGGTGCGATGTCGCGGTGCGGCTAGGGGATGGGCTCCTCTCCGCGTAGCTCACCGAACCACGGGGGCTCTGGTCATAGCTTCTGATTTTGGGGCGAATGCTTGGGGCTCAGCTGCCGATAGGTGTACCCATCAGGAACAACACGGGGGAGAGGCGAAGTGGCCCGGCTGATCTTGGGCGAAGAAAGTGGACTGATGGAAGGCGCTGGGGATGTTGGGGCGCTCTTGATCATAGTGATCGTGGAGTCCATCGGGTGGAGGGTCGATGCGCTGGGCTGGTATGGTGTTGATGTAGCGCTGAGGTTATTCCAGCTGCTCGACCCCCCTAGCGTGCTGGGCGCTGGAGAGATGTTGTGCTGGGGAACCTACACAGACATAAACACACATACATACATCCATGTGCAGGCAGTTTTTACTTTTGGTGAAGCAGCACATGGTTCAGAGCCCATCCTTAGTCTCCTGCAGTCTCTTCAACTCTTGGGTCCTGATTGTATGAACTTTGTTGCTCACATAAACGAATTGTGAACCTTATCTCAGAAGGACGTACACCCAGAATTGTGTCTGCATGTTTTGGTAGCATTAGATGCAAATAAAATGTGTCAGCAAGACAGGTGCAAATGACACTGCTGTAACCATGACCAAGGCGTGCAGGAAAAATAAGGGAGTTTAATGGAAGGGATCCTTTGTGTTCTTGCAAAACATTTTGGAATCCCAGAATAAATGAAACTAAATTGCCAATTTGTTTATTCAGCACTGTAATTTTAGAGCTTCTGTAGGACTGACTTGGAGCCAGTCTGTAGGCGGACTAATGCCATACCACCTGTGACAAAGCTCCTTTCAACTGAATATTTGTACATGCGAATCATTTCAATGCTATGGTGATTTGTGCTGGACTTTTCTAGAGAGGTTTTTGGCCTGTGCTGTATCAACCTTACGCAGGATGGCTGAATACATCCAATTCACATGTGCTTGGAACAAGTTGAATCATACAAAAAAAAAAGAATCTAGAGTTCCTGGCATCCCAAAAATGATTGGAGTGATAGATTTCCTCTTCTTTCCTTTCCTTTCTGTTGTTTTCCTCTACCATTTACACTTCCAAATCCCATCACTTTAAACATCATTTTACGATTGCAGCACTCTACCTAGTTCATATTTAAATGGTGGTAAAACCTATTAAATACGGCGGTCTCCCCCACTTTTACACCTGTTGCCAATTGCACCAAAATCTCGGGCGTACCGCACACTTGAGTGGCGCGGTCGAATCCCACTGAACTGCTGCACAGTGTGCGGTGTGCGGCCACTAGTTTACAGCAGTGGCCAACTGTCCGGTACTAATTTGGCTGCAGTTTTAAAAAAAAATGTAGTAGTTTCCATTAAATTTCCAGGTATTAAGCAAGGGACAATTGCTTATTGCCAACAATCTCTTTTTTTTCCTCGACATTTCCTCTTCTTGTGGCCATCCATTTCTTCCTTGACAGGTGTGTGTGTGTGTATATACCTGGGATGCATGCTGTGTGCCTGTGGGTCTGGAGGAAGCCTCCCTCAGCATGGAGTTAAACTCCTTGGCTAGCTCGTCTGCGCTGGCCAAAGATGCATTCAGGTCATCGTTCATGGTCTGGACTAGGGATCCCCAGACCGCATAGAATACTTTTAGCAAAGTGCTAACATCATCAGGAAGAGTGATTAAATGCAGACTAGGTGGACGGGGAGACTCACACAGGATGTTGCTGCCATAGGTGCTCTGAGAAGTCATGGTTGTCAGGTAGTGGTTATTAGTTTCTGGAAAACAGAACAACAAACCCTTTTTTGACTTTTGATAGATTTTTTTTTTTTTTTTTTGCATTTAAAATAAATATTTTGAGGTATGTTTTGTATTGGGCAACACAGTGGACTAATGGTTAGCATATGGGTGATTCCAAGTTATGTCTAAATATAGAGGAACCTTTATAGAACAGGGGGTTGGAGGGATTACCTGTTACATGAAAGTACTTTTTTTGGAGGGTCATGTACACCCCTTATTACTGTCCACTACAAAAGTATTGTTGTTTCATGGTCTAAAATGTCTAGCACAGGACAATGTTATGGTAAATAAACGTTTTTTAAAAAAATCTTGAATAGTTTGATAATATATTCTATCCAATATCCAAACTTTCTACACCCTTTGTCATGTGAGATTAACATACACTACTCATTAGAGGCGAGGTGCATTCATGAGCTGTGGGGAATTCCAAGTTCGAAAATCTGTTGCCAAAGGTGAACAGGGTGACAAAAGAATTTTAAAAAAAGGCTTCATACCAGGGGTCTCAAACTCAATTCATCTAAGTTGGGGCCATTGGAGGAAAATTCTGTCAGAGGTTGGGCCACAGTCATGGTGTAAAAATCCTACCTTCTCAAGAACGTTTATTTTTCAACACTTTGTTTGTTTGGTAATAGAGTTTGTTTGTTGTTATCACTTTGTTTCAGCGGCAGTTGTTTTTTAGTGCCCTACACAAAAGTTTAAAATCACTCAATTAAGTGCAGTGTAAGTAAGTACTTTTTTACTTGGCACCACCGAACCAAGGTGACGTGCGTTTACGCTTGTGTGACAACCACAGCGTGACTCACCGGCAGCAGCCTTGGCGGGGCCTCCGGTCACCGAGGCTGTTGGCTTACTCAGCCTTTTCCTTCCAGGTGTTGGCGCTTGACTTAACCATTGTCCCAAATTCCAAACAGCCCCATTAGGTGTACCGATCTACAAATGCTTCACCTCGTGATTGCACCAGGATTTGTACCACTTTTGACACACCCATTGTATGCACATAAGTGAGTTAGCCTACTGTCAAATTAAAGTATATCTTACAATTATTATTCTCGTCTACAGTGAAACTGCACTGTAAAGTTGAATTTCAGAGGTAGATATGCAGAGAAATTATACACATAAATTCCAGTGCTGTGTGCTGACAATTTTTACTTTTCAGTACAGTGGACATTTCACTATTTCCTATATATATGTGTGTATGTATAATTGTCATATAGCATAATTATTGTAAATAGTTGCTATAAATTTACAAGTGAAAAGTTTTTCAACAAACAAAGCCAAACCATTTTTAGTCTAACGTGGCAGTTTTGGGATACAAAAGTTGTAATTAGTAAAAAGTCATATTAGTCAATAATTGTAATTTTATGCAAAGAAAGTCTAAATCTTATGAAGGTAAAAGTTAAAAATAAAATAATTTTACAAAAAAGTAAGGCAGTTTTTCTATTTTATTTTCACAATATTGTGGCTGTTGTCTTCTAAAGGTACAAACTTTCTCCTAAAATTGTTATTCTTGTAAAATGCCAACCATTTTCCAAATAAAATTATGGATATTGTAAATTAGCACTTTAATTTTATTCTAGTTAGTGTTTTACTTGAAATGTAGTTCAAATCTGCATCCTGGAACTAAATGTCTTAAATAAAAATACACTTTAGAGGACTAGAAAAGGGCTGTGGTACTTGCATGTCCCTAAAAGATCCAAAATGCAATGGGCTCACCGCTTCCCGAAGGCCACTGTAACGTGGCTATGTTATTAAAAGTCACTTATGCTCTTTTATTTTTGCCTTTTCTTTTTTGCCTACTTTTTCCTTTTGCTCTGCCCTCTTCGTTGGCCAAAAGGGCAGAGGCTAAATGGCCACTGATCTAAAAGAGGACTTTTACTTTGGACGAGATGGACAGCACACAGATGTTTGTTGTGCTTTGCTTCACATGGATTGAAATAAAAGTACTTTTCCAGTACAAGGAAATTGTTTTGGGGTTTTTTTTTTTTGGATTGCCATAATTTCATCAGACAGTAAAAACCTTGGAGGCAGTTTGTTCATCTATCCAAGTTATTTTTCGGCAAGTGGTAGGGTACTGATTCGGATGCCTCACTAGCCAATCGCAGGGCACCTAGAAACAACAACTCACAGTCAAATTTACACCTACGTGCAATTTAGAGTCTTCAATTAACCTACCGTGCATGTTTTTGGGAAGTGGAAGGAAACTGGTGTATCTGGTGAAAAGTCACACAAGTGCAGGTCTGAACATGCAAACTCCACACAGGCCAGGCCAGATAACTGTGAGGCCAACATGCTAACTAGTTGATCAACGTGTTGGCAATTATATTATTGTAAAATTGAAACTTTTTTTCCCACATGAAATTACTGTAAAAATTGACCATTTGCTGATGATCTTTTTAAATTATTGACAGAATTGGAATTTTTCATAAAATGGCACTTATTAAGTTATTATTCTCATATCGTATTCTAATTATTTTGCTTTTGATAGATTTTATAAGAAAAAAATAATATTTTATTCTCATGAACCTGTGATCTTATTGTCATCATATAATCACTTTTTCCCCCCCACAAAAAAAATCTCATAAAATGGTATTTTTGGAAAACATCACATTTCAACTCACTGATTGTTGTTTTTATTTTTTTATAAGATTGCAACTTTTTCACATAAAATTATGACTTTGAAGTTACTTTGTTAAAAAAAAAAAAAGGGGGGAAGTAAAATCGGGATCAAGTATCTGACCTCTCATTACTTCCTTGATTTTCGATGGTGAAAACAGTTTCCAAAGATAGACTCAACTTTGACAAGTGTTCCCAATTATAGATCACATCTCAGCCTTCTTGTACATAAGTGTGCACATTTCCTGGCAAACGGACAAATGTTTGCAGTGACATTTAGATGAACATTAGCCAGGCCCATAGAGGAGAGAACCGGTTCACAAGAGAGTATCGATAAGCTCGGCTGTGCAAGACTCACGGTCGCATTCCCCAGCGGACTAGCCTGTCAACTCCACACAGACAATCTTATCTTTGTCAAGCGCAGTGTGCTACACAGAGCCGGATTTCACAGCGGCCACATCCCTGTCCAGTCCCTCCGCTTCCTGGCCCGTCACCCCCTACACCCTCTGTGTTTACTGGAACGCTTACTGAACTTCTGTTTGTCTAAAACAACTGTTTGTCCTCCGTCCACATGTCATTTGGACTTACTGGAATGGGAGGGCCAACTGATATGACTCAAATCCATGGATTGACAGAGAATGTCAATGTATAAATAAATGACTAAACAGGAAACAGTGCTGCTTGATAGTCAATGAAATGTACAAAAAAAAAACTATTCCCCATTTAGGCCTGCAACGATGAACCAAGTAACTCAATTTAATTATAATAAAAGCTTTAAATATAATCCATGGTTTGACGATTGTAAGGGATTTTTGCACACAGACAAGTGTTACTGCAGTTGCGCACACCATACCCCATGTACAAATAGGTTGGTACAATGGTGGTGAGCCAGGAGGAATTAATCCATAAAGGATGTTGATTCCTCCCTTTACTTGTTGCAATAGTATTATATATATGTTTTTTATTTTGTTGCACACCACAATAAACTAACTCAGATGCACTTTCAGTCGCTTTACTGAAAAAAGAAAATGACCAAGTAATCAGTGCAGGAATACACAAGCTGCTGATAGCCACAGCTCAAGACGAGTCACTCAACACGTAGCCTGGCAATCAGGTTAGCTATAACAACCAGCCAATTTTGCACTCTTATTCGCCGACAACTACATCACTCACCAGGCCCCATATTATAAAGCCATACACACTCAAGGTATGTGATGGCAACCTTAAGTGGTTAAAAATTATACCAAAGATTGGTCATCCCCTTTTTACACTAAAATGTATTAAACTAAATCATACAAGAAAAAAAAAATCTCAATCAAAACGTTAATAGTTGGAGGTATTGTCTGATGTCAATGAAAAAATTACATACAGAGAGAGAGAAAGATCTCACAAATGTACACCCAACTCTCATTATACACAAAAGAGAACTGCATTTTGTCAAGCAGGATTCAGAGGTACTGAATTGAGATTCCATGCATCCATCCATCCATCCATCCATCCATCCATCCATTTTCTAAGACAATCATCCTCCCAGTGTCACAGGAGTGCTGGAGCCTATCCCAGGTATCTTGGGGGCGGAGACAAGGTACAACCTGAAGTGGTTGCCAGCCAATTGGAGGGCACATGGAAACAGACAACAGTCACACTCACAATCACACCTAGGGGCAATTTAGAGTGTCCAATTAATGTCGCATGTTTTGGGATGTGGGAGGAAACCGGAGTGCCTGGAGAAAACCCACGCAGGCACGGGGAGAACATGCAAACTCACACAGGACGCGCCAGGATTTGAACCCCTGTCCTCAGAACTGTGAGGCAGGTGCCATGAACAGTTGTCCACCGTGCCCCCTGAGATTTTATTGATCATCTAAAAAGAAGTCAAACGTTTGGATACTGAGGGTTTTCGTTAGTGGTTCTCTTCCAAATGGTACAATGCGGAGAAACATTTTTGAGCAGGCTCTTACATATGAATAAGTCATTTAAAGAAGTGTGTCGTGCACTATTTTTTGACAATTTCAGCATTTTTTGGGCGCACAGACCTCTTTACAAGGCAGACGCCATCTGTCTCAAACTAGGGATTAAGTTATTGTTCAGCAACATTTTTTACTGTGTATGTCATTCAGCAGCACAAAATGAAAATATTGGCCTTGTTTATATGGCTGACGGACAAAAGAGCATATGGAGTCACCAGCTCTACTTGAAAATGAAAAAAAAAAAAACGGAATAAGAAACAAGATAACACAAGGCGCAGGTGGAGTCACCATTGTCACCCAAACTATCAGAGAAACGAATGAGCAATGAGATAAGGAAATGCTTGGAATCCCCCACACCCCTCCACGCCCCAATGGAGCAAAGCCCAACGAAACATGATTTTGCTGAAATCCTTGCCCTACTGGATGTGACAGACAGGACGTAGGCCCCTGCCCCAAAAACATGCAACATTAATTGGAGACTCTAAATTGCCCCGAGGTATGATTGTGAGTGTGGCTGTTGTCTGTGTCCATGTGCCCTGCAATTGGCTGGCAACCAGCTCAGGGTGTACCCTGGCTCCTGCCCATTGATAGCTGGGAAAGGCTCCAGTACTCCCCGCGACCCTTTTGAGGATGAGCAACTAAGAAAACGGATGGATGGATGTTTGCTTTGTTTCTTATGGATGACAACCTCACTAACCCCAATTATAACATCGCTCCAGATCTTACATTAGATAAATGCAACAAATTCGCTTGGAATTTTTGTGAAAAAATACAATCAAGTTAAATGTCAGTGCAACGCATCAAAATGATAAAATGATGCTACGTACCTCTGAAGCCAACCAGGAAAAACTCTATTACCAAAAAAAGTGTACCAATTAAAAAAATGGTTCAGCAGTTGAAACTATAAACAAGCTGTCTTGACAAAATAACAACTTACATTTCAAAACTATTAAAAAGTCTGTGATGATTTGTAGAACATAATCCATTGCTCACTTTAGTCAAGTGAGTTTCTTAAAGCTCTTGAAGTAGCTGCAATTACCGGTAAGCCTAAAAAAAATAGAACACTAAACAGGTTCCATTTTATAGCCTGTTATAAAAACATCTCGAACTTTCCCTTCAGATTGATAAGAAAGTGATTTTTAATCAACTCAGCAATTTCTTAAATCTAAACTGACTTTTTGACAAATGGCAATCTGGTTTCTGAACTCATGACAGTACAAAATTAGTTTTATCCAAGTGCTATATGACATCAAATTAAATAATTGGGAAAGGCGTCAATCCTCATCTGGTTGAATCTCAGTCAGGCTTTTGATTGAAACATTTTAAAAGATGGGTAGACAAAAATGGAACAGGTCTTACCCAGAGGAAAGTTATTTGGTAACCATCAGAAGTGTTGACTTTTTATAAAATGTGTAATGAGCTGTTGTCCCTCTAGGGTCAGTTCTTGGAACCCTCCAATCCAGCCTGTATATGATAACCTATGGTCAAATTCTTCGGAACCTGAATGACTATCATAGCTATGCAGATGACACACAGTTATGTCTACCAGTGTCTCCGAATTGACTATAGTTCAACTGAGGTGTTGTGGCCCTGTCTAAAACAGATGAATAACTGGACGAGCCAAAAACCTATTTGATGAAACCACAACAAAACCGAGATTATTATTTTGGGCAGGAAAAAAAAAATGGGAAAAAAAAATTGCTGTTAGTAAATACTCATCAAAAATCTGGACAAGTCCAATACCTTGGTGTTCTGACTTTCATCAGTCATATAAAATCAATTTCTAAAACTGCCTGCCTCTTCCAGTTGAACATATCCAAAAAATAAGCATTCAAAGTACAAATTGTAAAGAAGGATAAAAAGGATGTTGATTTACCTTTAGCGTTGGTCAACTATGCAAAGAGAAGGGTGAGTGACAAGCAAAAGGCATCATGGAGGATGGAGGAGGGGGCAAACGCTTGACAGCTGAGAGAAAACATACATATGAACATACGCACGCACACCACTTAATTCCACTAAAGTTTCATGGGGCCCATGGTGAAGAAAGATGAATAGGCTTGCAAAAATCACAAATGAAAAAGTTGTTCTTTACCAATGTGCGCCATCTTGTAACAGCATGTGAAAGCGTTCCGTGATTAGGAAAGGGAAATGAAAATCATCATGGGTAAAGATTGACGTTCTTCCTAGCCAATAGGATGCCAGAAAGATGCTACAGCGATAGCCAATGAGAGAGCAGCTCTATCGCGCCCAACAAATCAAGCTACAGGATGTTTACATTTGGTGAATCCAGCGCCTATTTTTTCCTTTTGTATCCTGAATTTTCCTTCGCAACTAGAGACAATATTTTTTCCGAGGAGGCATTTCCTAACCTCAATTTTTCATTACTAGAGACGTTCATAAGTAGAGGTAACACTGTATTTGATAATTACTCATTTTTATAATTCTTGTGTTACTATGTCATGCTGTACTTTAGTGTAGCAACAGAGCTAACCCAATATCCCATGTCAAAATACCTCTACCAAAATAAAGAACAAAGGGTTATCGTTCAGTAGCGCCATGTTTAAAAATTTCAGAACTAAAATACATTTCGCTTGCATGTGATGTTATCGCACATTTTCGATGCAAGTGAAATCAACAATTGGAATTGTCGGGTAGGCAAACAAAGTATACCTAAGAATCAAACGACCCAAAACTGGTTCTAAAAAAACAAAAAAAGAGCCAATTTTCGAGATAATGTATGAAGTCAATTACAATAGTCAATGCTTATTATTACCAAATCTTCGGGTCCAGTCAACCTCACAAATTAAATATGAATCGACTGATAAATTTGGGGCTTAACTTTGATGACACAAACAGTACACGATTGCTTAAGAGCGCCACCCATTTCCACAGCAACATTAAAATATAGTAGAAGTGTCTCTTTTCCCAGTTTGTTGACCCTCTGATTCACTTTGGACTATTTCTCAAGAGAAGTTGTGCAAAAGCAACAGATTGCTCTTCCTCTTCCCAACATTTATGCACCAATTGGTTCCCCCACTAAAACAAAAAGACGTTTGGTTTTTTTTTCACCTTGACATGCAAACATGGACCACACTAACTGTAGATAGATGGTGGTAAGGACAATATGGTTATTTTTAGTTTTGGAGAACACCGGGACGTGTCATTGATTGCGCTGACTGCCCAGTAGTGTTCCTTGCATTCAAACCTTTCATTGATTTCCTACATTGCCTGCTTCATCCTTCCACAATTTACTTCCTCAAGCCTCATAACCTGGCTAGGATGCAAGGATTTTTTTTAATTCTCAGCACTCTTTGATGAGGACTCGTGGCAGACCTATGCGGGCATTCCACAAGACTACCAAAGAACACAAGACAAACAAATCGTGCAGAGTCCTGATAAATGACAAAACCTTTGCTAAAAACATGATCACACCCACTTGTCAGTCACTAAATAACACATGACGAGATTTTTGCGAATCACAGGAGACTCCCATTAAATCACAACTCTGTGAGACTTCCATTCGTCCAGCGAGATTCACAAATCACAAAAGACTGCCATTAATCTCAGGAGACATTGCCCTAAATTATACTCAACATCACTTTCAAAAATCATGCAAGATGTGCATTAAATCATACGGAACCTACGCAACACCTACAAATGCTAAAAAACCTCTGCAAATCACACAAATCCCACAAATCGCAGAAACAAAAACCCACCAGACTTCTCCTAATTCCAATAAAACTTCCTCAAAATCCCATGACGACCACTAAATCCTGTGATGCTTCTTTTAAACCACAAGACTTTCAAAAATCCTGCACGAAAATGAAACTTCAGCAATTCCCAAGAGACGCCCACATTTTATACAAATGCTCGTTAAAGCAGTTAATAAAGAGCTCAACTGTTTATTGCAATCAATAAATTGCTAAATGCATTCATAAATCTGTCTGTCCTGTTGGTCAGAAGGCTGTTAATTTATTTTGCAAATTTGACAAATCCAAGCATGAGTCTCGGAAGGAGATCCTTAATTCCCACATATTGAGATTAACTGACAAGTAATCATTCAGAGTCTTCCATTTGCAGACTTTTGCAAGAGTTACGCCCAAATTCCTCACAACTCTCCCCTGGTGAGCCACACAGGAGCGCGACATTACCTCATGAAAAAAACAAAACACAAAAAAAAAAAAAACGCACCAAGCGAATGAGTACGCATTCTATTTGCCAGAGGCAAAGAAAACAGGCTCAGCAACAGAAAACGTGGCACGGTGGCTCAGCTAGAAAGGGTTGGCCTCACAGTTTTGAGGACCCAGATTCAATCCCAGCCCCGCCTGTGTGGAGTTGGCTTGTTCTCCCCGTGCCTGCGTGGGTTTTCTCCGGGCAATCCGGTTTCTTCCCACGTCCCAAAAACATGCAACATTAATTGGACACTCTAAATTGCCCATAGGTGTTATTGTGAGTGCGGCTGTTTGTCTCTACGTGCCCTGCGATTGGCTGGCAACCTCTTGCCCATTGATAGCTGGGATTGGCTCCAGCACTCCCCGCGACCCTCGTGAGGATAAGCGCCAAAGAAAATGGATGGATGGACGGAAATCAATACATTTGTTATGTCAATTTCCAACAAAGAAAAAGAAATGTAACGTTTTTCTTGCTTCAGTTTTTCTCCCTCGGGTTTTCACTTCTATATGTGTCCCAAGTGACTCAGGATTGTGTTGGCACCACATTGTCAACAAAGCAGGGACATTACGCAAAGATTTACAGGTCATTTCCCACAACTTATGTTCCCCTTCAAAACAATTATGTGCTTTCCCCAATGAGTTGGGTGCCAAAATGTGAATGGGTGCACAGGAGCAGTGGTGGTTTGGGGCAACGGGTAGTTTTAGTGCCATTCCGACAGTGATTAAATGCTGAAGGCAGAACTGTGCAAAACATGTGTTGCCTATTTGCAACTGCAAGTTTCACCCCCCCCCCCCTTACAATCATCCCAGAGTCTGTTTTAAACTGCAGTAAAAAAATAAAAAAATAAAAAAAATGAAAATAGCAGAGGCTAATCATAATCATTACAGTAAATCATGTGCGCTGGGGTTGCATCATTTTGAATCAGGCTGAAATTTTAAGGTTGATAGAAAAACAACTCTGTTTCATACAGAACAGTGATTTATAAATAAACAATGCAGTACAGTATTAGGGTTTCAGATTAAACTTCATAATTACACTAAAATGATTAGAACCTTTACAGGTTAACTTAAAGGGCCACTGTCATGAAATGCATGATTTTTAGTATGTTATGAATGAAAAAACGGGAGTTGACGTGGACCCATGCGTTTTTTCCCCACCACAAAACGTGATTTTGACGCATAAAGATTTTTGTAACTCCCGCCATGAAAATCCTCTCGAGGGATTTGTTTTCGAGAAGAAGCAGGAAGTGATGTAAATGGCAGGCCCGCCCTCAAGCGTTTGTTTCTATTAGTTTAACCTCTGGGATGGTAGCTCATTATTCCTTTGTGTTAGCCAAAATGCCGGCTCGTTGCATTGCTAGCAATTGCTTGAACAATCGGGAGGATGGATTTATCCTTCATAAGTTTGCAAGAGACCCGGTTCGTCGTGAAAAATGGATTGCACGGGTGCAGAGGATGAGAGCTTCGTGGGTTTCAAATAACAGGTAGGTGTGTATACAGCTACTAAAAAAATTATAGTTTGGGGGGACCACGTAATTGGTCTCTCATAACGTAACTAAAGATCCGCGCACGTATGACAGGCGTGCTAAATATGTCAATGTGCGCAACTGATGGCGTCGGGTGTTGGCTCGCGGACAGTAGCGGCTATGAACAACGCTCACGACAATGGTGCACTCAGCCGCATGCGACAACAACGCCGTAAAGCAGCCCGGCTCGGCTCCGTGAGAAGCCACCCCGGCCAAGGCGCTGCATCCGGCAGTCATGGTTTCGGCGAAGGCTGCGCGTCGGACTCGCGGATGGCGACGGCTCTGAACAACGCTGCCAACAATGGCGCACTCGGCCGCGTGCGACGACAATGCCGTAAAGCGCCCCAGCTCGGCAGTGTTGTTCATTGCGGACGGCGGCGGCTATGAACAACGCTATAAAGTGGCCAGGCTCGGCGCCATGATAAGACACCTGCCGACGGCCTTGTCACCTTGTCGGCAAGGCCGAGCCGGCTGCCGGCCTTCCCGCGCCGGGCCGCGATGGCTCACCTCCGCCGTGGAAGTGGATCGGACGGGGAGGCGGTTTGGCCGTGATCACATATCAACTGAATATGGCTCAAAACAATAGGGTAATATTGCCCTGGTAACTTCACTCGGTTGTGTGATGTTCTCTTCTTCGAAAAGAGCTTCCGTGTCAGAAGGGGTGTGTTCATCTCCCATAATAGTAGTGGCCCTTACAATGGGACACGCCCCTTCAGACACGATTTCCACCACGGATCCACTTGAAGCCCGCAACACGATATTCTGCGGCCCTTACATGGCATCAAAGTTTAGTGTTAGTGCAGCCCAAAACTACTAAACTACTATAGATCTGACTAAGAACTGATTTCTGTTTGTTGACAAGTTCGTAAAAGTGAATTAGCAATGTTAGTCACTCACCCAGTTGCAGGGTTAGGGTTTCTCAAAACCTGCTATGAGGAGAAGGGCAAGTTTAATATTGGAGCCGTTTCTCACAATAGCCTCAAAGAGAATGCTTTATTCTTTGATAGCCATCAAAGAACTCTACTGGCCCACAGGAAGAAAGCAAACATAAAAGGATGTGACTGCCGCAGAAGCACAGAACTGCACATCAACTGAGGCATCAGGAATGTGTGTGTCTTGGGTTGGGCGCGGGGGACACCGACATGTCAGACACAGAAAGTTGCAGTGCTAAAGAAATACGACGGCAGACCTCATTATTCAATTAGACAGGCTGAGGGGTATGCAAAATACATACCAGGGAGATGAGAATGGAACGCGTCACAAATCGCGTTTTGAACTGTTCTCAAAGTTTGAGAAGATTAGATTCATCGTATGGTTTTTCAATACTTGAAATTTTTTTTTGGTGGAATGCTTGATGCAGCCCAAACTCACCCAGATTTTATCTCCAGCACCCCCTGGATTAGTTGAAATCCCTGAATTGCAGTAAGTTATTAGCATTACTGGTACCCTGATACTGCTCAATATTCTCTTTACTTATGTGTTCATCTCCCGAATTTGTGTAATACTGGCTTGTTTGTTGTAGTACATGAGTGACTCTGTTTTAAATACTTTGCCAATAAATATGATTCTGATTCTGATAAAACAAAATCACAGTGTATTAAAAAGAACGACATACTGAAATTTTGCTAAGGAGTCTGATGCTAACACAATAGGAAACACCATCGACTATTGCTATCTATGTGGCTGTTCTAGAACCTAAAGCATTGGATATTTGAATAAAAATAGTGTAGCAATATACAGTGAAGAAAATAAGTATGTGAACACCCCGCTATATTGCAAGTTCTCGCACTTAGAAGTCATTGAGGGGTTTGAAATTTTCAGCGTAGGTGCATGTACACTGTGAGAGAGATCATTTAAAAAGAAAAATCAACAAATCAAAATGTATGATTTTTAACGATTTATCTTTGTGATACAGCTGCAAATAAGTATTAGAACATGTCTATCAGCTACAATTCTGACCCTCAAAGACCTGTTAGTCCGCCTTTAAAAGTCCACCTCCAATCCATGTATTATCCGGAATAAGATACACCTGTTTGAGTTTGATAGCTGCATAAAGACCCCCGTCCACCCCATACAATCAATAAGTCTCAAACTTGTAACATGGCCAAGCCCAAAGAGCTGTCCAAAGACACTAGAGACAAAATTGTACAACTCCACATGGCTAGAAAGGGCTACGAAGAAATTCCCAAGCAGCTTGGTGAAAAAAGGTCCAATGTAGGAGCAATCATTTGAAAATGGAAGAAGCTAAACATGACGGTCAATCTCAATCAGAGTGAAGACCCATGCAAGATATCACCTGGTGGTATCTCAATTATCCTTAGAAAGGTGAGGAATCAGCCCAGGGCTACACAGCGGGACTTGGTCAATGACCAGAAATGAGCTGGGACCACCGTTTCCAAGGTGACTGTTGGTAATGCACTAAGACGTCATGGTTTGAAATCATGCATGGCACAGAAGGTTCCCCTGCTTAAACCAGCACATGTCAAGGCCCCTCTTAAGTTTGCCAATGACCATTTGGATAATAGAGAGGAATCATGGGAGAAGGTTTTGCGGTCAGATAAGGCCAAAATTGAACTTTTTGGTCATAATAGACTAACAGTGTTTGGAGGAAGGCGAATGATGAGTTCCATCCCAAGAACACCATCCCTACTGTGAAGCATGGGGGTCATAGCATCATGCTTTGGGGATGTTTTTCTGCAGATGGGACAGGACGACTGCACTGTATTAAGGAGGAGGAAGACCGCGGCCATGTATTGTGAGATTTTGGGGAAAAACCTCTTTCCCTCAGTCAGAGCATTGAAGATGGGTCGCAGCTGGGTCTTTCAACATGACAGTGACCCGAATCACACAGCAAGGAATACCAAGGAATGGCTCCGTAAGAAGCATATCAAGGTTCTGGCGTGACCTCGCCAGTCTACAGACCTAAACCCAATAGAAAATCTTTGGAGGGAGCTGAAACTCCGTTTTTCTCAGTAACAGCTCATAAACCTGTCTGATCTAGAGAAGATCTGTGTGGAGGAGAGGGCCAAAATCCCTCCTGCAGTGTTTGTAAACCTGGTGAACAACTACAAGAAACATTTGACCTCTGTAATTACAAACAAAGGCTACTGTACCAAAGCACAAGCACCTACAATGAAAATTTCAGACCCCTCCATGATTTCCAAGTGGGAGAACTTACAATATAGCAGGGTGTTCAAATACTTATTTTCTTCACTGTATGCATGCAAAACAAATGTCTATTTAATAATGTTATAGTATGATTTTTGAAGCAATATTACAGAATGCAATTTTTCCCATCAAGAACATTACAAAACTTTTTCCTGGGTTTTGGGGGAGGTTGGAATGGATTAATGGAAGGAATTTCAGTCCATTTGAATGGGCAAAGATGATTTGATACAAGTATTTTGATTCACAGGCATGATCACAGAGTGAATTAAACTTGCATCGCAAGGCACTATTGTATTATGTCTACTGGGAACGCAACCTGTGATTTTCTGTCCCATTTAGTCAGCATGCTCATATTTGAATTATAATCTTGAGAGACAGAGTGTGTGCATGCATTTAAATACCTGGGAGTGTTGTTGTGCTAATCAACAAGTTGCAACAAGTGGCAAAGCACCAACTGGCCGAGTGCCACTTGGACATTCTGCAAGGAGGTATGATTTGCTTGCTGAGGTAAAATATAGGTTTCAGTTTTGCACGTCCCCAATGTGTGTCAATCTCTGTGTCAGGCCTCAGGCCAAAAGAACATTGCGGGTTCATGAACAAGTCCAGATTTGCTGAAGCAACACAGAATTATAAGTATTTGCATGAATGATTAGTCTTTTTTTTTTTTTTTTAAATCCGCGAGCAGCACTCTGACTCATCCACCTCCCACTGAGTGACTTTTATAATTCAGTTCTTTTTCTCTTTTGTCTTTATCGCATCCAACCAGGGTCAAGGGGGAGTGGGAGCCGATTGCATGGCGTACACCCTGGATTGTCGGCAGTCAATCACAAGGCAACAATGACCATACATACTCAGATTCACATTTATGGACAATTTAGTTTTCAATTGACCTTAAATAGTTTTGGAATTTGTTTGAAAAAAAAAAAAAAAAAAAAAAATCTCACACAAGCACAACATTCAAAATCCACACAGGAAGCCCAGGACAGGTTTGAACCTTTAAACTTAAGAACAATGACACAGACATTCTAACCATGGGTTCACCGTGCTGCCCTTCTCATTATCTCATAGATTAGATACAGTGATTGTCAGTGTGGTTATTGTACCAGTAGTGCAAGGACAGCCAACCTGCGGCTCTCGGGCTGTTTTCCTCTTTTCACGTGGCTCTTGTGAAGGCACGAAAGCTTATCGAAGTTCAGGTTTTTTTTTCAAGTGCATGTGCACACACTTTGCTTGTGTTTATTACATTCTTTGGGGCTATTGTGACAACAAGCTCATGCGTGTGTGGATCAATATGTGAGTGAGATGGGACTGCACAGGCGTGTGCAGAAGGACGGCGACCGGGGAAGAGTAGCTTTATTGTTCCCGCCACCCAGCTCAGATGTGCAAGGACAGAAAGGAGTTCTCAGAGGAAAGACGTCTCCCTTGACTCTTCCAAACACAGTCAGGTGACCGTAGCAGGAAAGGTTAACACGGTATTTTCGCAAAACTGGCATGCACATTTAATAAAAAAAATAGCTTGAAGTTTACCAGTCAGATCATGATGTTTCGAGAAAATAGTTTGTCAATTTTGCTCTCAAAATGGAAGAAAGAGAAAAAAAAAAATTTAAAACATGTGGATGAACACAGGACGTTTTTACCAGAGCGGGAGAGGTTTTTTTTGAGCACAATGGCCAGCCACTCTGCCATTGGAGTCAGACATCTTTATCCCATTTCACACCTTCAACTCCTCACTTGAGCTCACTCCGTGCTAACACTGACTTGGAATTTCCAAAAGGGACTGAACTTTGCAGTCACCAGTTAGCCACTTTTTCATAATGATGCATGCACAGATTCACGCTTGCATCGTGTCAACTGGCTTGGAACAATGCAAGGGCCAAAAAGCCATTCAATGAAAGGATTCTTTTTTTTTTTTTTTTAAATGCCTCTGTGACATTGCTGAAATCTTGTGTTATGAAAACCAAAATCTTAAATAGTATCAGAGCTTCAACTGTCCCGCCACACTGAACAGAGATGATCAGGCATTAACTTGTCTCCTGATTCACAGTTGCAATCAGACCTCTAATCATGTGAGTATTTTAGTGTTGCATTACATGAGAGTTGTGACATACAAGACAAGACCTGGTTGAACTGGTAGTCTGAACTGTCTATGAGAGAACACACATTTTTTTTTTTTTTAATTACTGGCCTGTGGGCTTGGTACTCTGTAGGAGTCGATTTTTATTATCATGTTGGTGTGTGACATTTATAATAAATCTGGTTGCGCAAAGGTATGTGTAAGGAGGGAATGATTTTCGTGTGTATGATGTGGCTCTTTGCCGTAACAGACATGACGTAACATGACTCTTGAGCTCTGACTGGTAGGCCACCCCTCCACTAGTGGTACGCAAGCTCCCTCTGAGGGTACCCGAAAGAATCACTGACTAAGTACAATTCAGTTGTATTTACCTGTAAACTTTTTGTACAAGCTTTGCATTCCATTTTAAGAACTGCTTGCAGTTAAACTTCATTTTAGCTACTATTTTTTAATCAAAAGTTTATGTGTAATACATTTTGTGTTACTTGGAGAAGTATTTAATTAGGTTGTACTTGATGTAAAAAGTTCATGGGAGAAAGCACTCATTTGTGCAGCCAGTGGCAAAATCCAGTTTTGCAAGAGCAAAGGAATTAAAAATTGAAAACAACTACATGTACATATTTACTACATCATGCAATATTAACAAATGCAATGAGTAGTGTGTGTTGTCTAAGTGGCAAAATTTCCATGTCTAAATTTGTCTTGAATACATTCTAAAATCTTCAGCATCTTTGGCGATATTCCTGTGCAACATTTACAATCACAGTCAACAGTCAATTGATTTTGCACCCTAAAGCTTAAAACTCCAGAGTCTACAAAGTCACAGGGAATGAACACAAAAGTACCGTGTACAAATAGTACTGGATTGTTTGTTGTGAGGATCAGCAGCCTGCATTTAAGAGTCCAGTAATGGCTCGGAACTGGCTGAAGCACTGCAGGTTGCATACCAGTCACAGAAATAGTAACATCTGATGGTCATTAGTTCTCAGAAAACACACACACACAAATCAAATCCATCACCACAGCGAACTATAACGACGTAAAAAAAAAAAATGGTGTGGAGGAATTAACTTTTTTTTTTTTTTGCAAGAATACACATGAGGCGTGTCTTACCTCACTGAAAATAAAAGCTTCTTGTCCTCCTGACTTCGAGAGAAAAATATCTGCGTGTCCAGATCTAGCAACACTTTTCTTTTCTTCTTCTTCTTCTTCTTCTTCTTCTTGCTTGGGCTTCCTGAAGTCGGCTGCCCAGTTCCAGACTGTCCCTCCTCCCTCCAGGCGTCAGCGCACAACATTGCTTCCAGGTCCGCCCTTGCTCCTCCTCTCGACACAAACCCTTGAAATCCGAGCCAGGTGTTTGAACCACCTCTGGCCATGTGAAACATGCCACTTTTTCATTTTTATGGTACTATTTTCCGAAACAACACTTTTTATATACATATTTATTAACTCCTTAGAATGAATTTTCCACTTTGAAAACCGAAAAAACGTCTTTGTAATCGAATGACAAAGTACAAATACGTGGGTACACATGGTGAATGTGGTCCTTGTCCAGCGTGCATTTGTCATAATTCGTTCGTGACGTATCACCGCGACGTCTGATTGGTCGCCGGGGTAACCACGTGATTCTCGTCTTCAGCAAGCACTGTTCCGGGATGTGAACGCAATTCCGCCCCAAGATGGTCGTCGGCGCCTTCCCAATCGCCAAGCTCCTCTACCTCGGAGTGAAGCAGATGAGCAAGCCCGTCGCCAACAGAATAAAAGCTGGGGCCCGGAGGAGCGAGTTTTTCAAGAATTACATCTGTTTGCCGCCTGCCCAGCGTGAGTAACCAGGCATTTAAGGGCAACCAGTGACCGCTAAACGCCAGTCTCAGACGTCCACGGACTGAGTATTCGCCGATGACCAATGACATAGCACCTGCGTAAATACGCTATCCAATAGACGTCGTGAATTCCCTTGCATGACCAATAGTAAGACAAGCGGACCCAGAGTGGGCGGGTCTTGTTTGTCATTGCAAGGTATTGTTAGCGGCACAGGGCAACTTTTCCCCACTGACCTTAATCATTATAAAATGGTGCACGGGTTGTCCGTGTTATGACGACTTATTTAAGTATATCGGAATATGCCACTTGCTGTTTTCTGTTTACCATTGTACATTACATTGAAATATACCGTTAGTTGAAGCGACAGGCAAATGGCAGCTATAAACTTGTAGATTTACGTGTAACAGTCTTCTTGAAAATACCTCATTCAACACATAAAAAATCTAATCTCTCTTGTATTTGTTTCTAAAATGTAATGGTAATCCACAAATTAAAGTGAGCTACACAGTCTCTGGGCAAGTTAATGTTATCGTGTTAACGGGTTCTGGGACCAAGCTCAACTCAGTAGACTAGGATACATCTGCTCGAAATGTGGCTTCGCTCACATGTGCATGCTCTTTAAATCCCTGCAGTGTATCACTGGATCGAGATGAGAACCAAAATGCGGATCATGGGCTTCCGAGGGGCCAGCATTAAACCGCTGAACGAGGATGCTGCGGCGGAGCTGGGCGCCGAGCTGCTGGGCGAGACGGTCATTTTCCTTGTGGGCGGGGGTTGCATGGTGCTGGAGTATACCAGGCAGGCGGCTAATGCGCGTCGCAAGGAGGACGAGCTCAACCAGACGCTCATCAGCCTACAGACTCAAGTAGCCGAACTCACGTTCACTACAGAGACGCTAAGCGCTCAGCTGAGAGAGGTGAACAGGCAGCTGGTCTCCTTTCCCACACCAACCAAAAAGTGATTTTTTTTGTAAATATGGCATGGGAAAGGACATATGAACACATGACTCCCACATGTAAAGCCCAAAGCTGCTACTTCAGATATTGCCACAACTCAAGGAGGATCAAGTGGACATAACATCAGGGAGCTGTGAAGTGTCATGAGCTGGTGTTTGGAGCAATTATATGTGCAAAAAAAAAAAAAAAAAAAAGAGAGAGAAAAGGGGATTACTATGACATTCATAGTCTGTTTTCTGTGGTGGATCGTTGAAATGCTCATTACAAAGTCAAATGACTGTGTACAGAAATTGCATCAACATTCATAAGTTAATATATCTGATAACAGTGATGTTTTTTTTTTTATTTAATGACTGGGAGAGGTGTTAATGATTAACATCGCTCTAAAGAAAAATGATCAGTCAAAATCACTGTGAATCACTTTGCTGGTTTATGTGGAGGGGGATGAATGATGGGTGTAAAATAAAGATGAGAGGAATTAATAGTGAGTTTGTTCAGTTCCTGTGGAGAAGGGAAAATATTTTTTTTGCCTCATTGGTACATGTCGTCGCGCCAGGGATGGCACATTAGTATATAGCGATCTGTTTTTTTTTTTTTTTTGTGGGGGGGGGGGGTGTCAGAAATCCATGATGCACTGAATCCACAATAGATGAGCCGCAAAGTTGTGAGGGATTGCTGTACTGCATACTATGAATAACCTTGTGGCTTGTCACTGAAACGTACACTGTATCCGTATCATGGTGCTCAAAAATATTGGCACTGCTGGGGTGCCAACATTTCTCGTCATCAAATAGAAGAGAATTGATTTTTTTCGGTCTTTATATGCTGCTGGTAAAGATAGATCAATAAAGATATATTATTGTAAATACATCTTTTGACCATTTAAGTGAGATTTGACCATTTTTCACAGAACACCAGGAGAGCGCTTACGGCACACTGGTTGGGAACCACTGATATAGAAGCAAAATCTGCCACCTTTACTTTTCTCTGATGGCGCAGTGTCTCATGCCTCTCAGTGAAGGTGGAAAAACTGATGTAGAGATCTTGGAGAAAGACAAGGACCCAAAACCTGAAGCCGGAGCTACAAGGCAATGATTAAAAAAATATCCACATATATTCAGACCCCAGTCAAAGTCTACACCGAAATCCCGTTGAGCATCTGTGGTAAAACTTGAAAATTGCTCTTCAAAAAGGCTCCCGGTCAAATCTGGCTGACCTCGAGGTATCTTGCAAAGAACAATGGCCAAACATTTCAGTCTCAAGATGTGCAAAGTTGCTAGAGACATGCTCCAAAAGACTTCCAGCTGTAATTGCGATGAAAGGCAGCTCGACAAAATAAAGGGTTGAATACACACCTTTTTGAGATTTTTATTTGCTTGAAATGTAAGATATAGGTATAATTTCTGTTCCATTTTAGAATTATGTACTACTTTGTGTCGATTACATGAATATCTTGCTTAAGATTTTTTTTTGTGGTGACATGAAAAAGTTCAAGAAAGAACGAATACTTTTTCAAGGCACTGGAATTGTCAATATTGTGCTTCAAATTATCTTTCAAACGTTTTTCTTCATCAGAGTCAGGTGAGTTGAAATAATTATATTCACTGGATTAAAAGTATTCAGTATTTATTTTATTGAACAGTTGTTTAGTTTTAATTCAATTAGAAATAACATTGGAATTACTGCACTTTTTTTTCAACATTCCAAATTACCTGGTCAAAGACTAAATTATCCAGAATCCTTTTCGGTAAAGAGGCGGGGCTTTCCCTGGTTCTTGATAACCACAAATGATGTCATTAATAACCACCAGTTTGTTTCAGCCATTTCGCAAGCAACAATGGACGACGAGTCAATGGACCTTTCCGATGGGGATCTTAAACTTCGCCCCCCTTAGCTACAGTTGCCATGTCCCACAAGCTTCCAAAATGATGACTGAACAGAACATATTTGAAGTCAATTCTCTATCGCGTCTTACAGATAGTATTGCGGTATGTTTTTGCCAAATGCGTCAGACTTGTCCAAGAGAGTTCTACAGAGAGGTCTTGACTATTTCACGCAAGGATATGTACACGGAATCTAGATTTTGGACGGAGCAGGACGCAATGTCAGAGTTACAGCTAAATGTTGGCGATCGAAGCAAAAAAGTTTGACGCATCACAAACTTCACATTGAAATCCAACAAGATAAAATAGTGGAATCGTACTACACATGTAAAGCAGGGTGAGTACTTTTTACTTGGAAAGATCATGAGTAATATCATTGTAGTTTTTACGAGTGGTTGTATTCATGATGAACGCAGTGTCTTGCAGCGGGAGCTTTTGTAACAGTTCATTGAGAACTCATTATATTTATCTTTAATCAGCCGTGTTTATTTTCGATTAGGAAAATAACGTTCGTACTCGCGCTCCACTTTGCTTAACAACAACTCTATTGACGGAATCGGAAAACGGAAACAACAGGTGAGCAATGCAAGTACAGGTACAGGATAACACTGCCCTCTGTAGGACACAATCAGTAAGGGCTCACTTAACAATAACATTTAACAATTCATTTGATTTGGCTCGTAATCGAAGCCAGTGCTCTGTGTTAAAAGTCCGATGTGATACAAATTGGGAAATAGACATTTCTCTTGCACGACATCGTGCATTTACGTATCACTAACCCGACTCTTCGGCATTAAACATGACAGACTTCATTCAGCAGGTCAGTGAGACACTAACAAAGTAAAAGTTGTTCTCCTGCAATGTTTAAAGCCTTGATAATAATTCAATCAAACTCAGAGAAGTTACTTCTCCCTTACTGACCTTCAAACATGCAGCCTTGTGTTTGTTGATATTGTCCACACTTAGTTGTACGTGCGCTCTTCCGCAAGCCTTAATCCATCGGACACATTTCTTCAACTGTGTTTTAGGCTTTTGAAAATGTTGAAAAATCAACCGGGCCCCTTGTAACCTAGCAGGATTGGTTTCATCAGACTTGCACGTTCCCCAAGCGTATCTGAGGACCGTTTTCTTCGTAACATTAACACGCTACTGACAACCAGCGGTGGAATTTTCCCCCTCTGTTGTGGAGCACTGGATGGGACGCATTTTGTCCTCAAAGGCGCTTTCAAGTCAGGATTCCGGGTAAAAGGACCCTTTTTCCTGGTTCTCTTGGCGCTTGTGGACGCTCAGTATTTTTTCGAGTGATAGATGTCAGGTGCTGCGGAAGAACAACTGATGGTGGAGTTCTGGCCAATTCAACCTTTGGTGAAGCGCTGCGTTCCGGCACCCTCCATTTGGCTGCTGACCTGCCACTACCTGGAGCTGATCACCGAGGACCCCAACCACACGTCTTTGTTGAAGATAAGGCTTTTCTGCTCCCGAAAAATCTCATGCGACCATTCCCCGGATGTATCATTCCAAAAGAGCACCAGATCTTTAACTACCGTCTCTCCCGAGCCCGGCTGGTGGTGGAGAACGCCTTCGGGTTTCTGTCTGGCCAGTGGAGGATGTCCAGACATGACATTGCAGCTCATTACGAAGTTCCTGAAAAGTGTGTGAAGGCAACCTGTCTTCTCAATAACTTCTGCAGAAAACAACGCAGGCATCTGCGGCGAGGGGGGGCATCCAGCTTGAACAGATCAAACCGCTGCCAGGTCTGGGAAGACTCGCCGCCAACAACTCGACAAGAAAAGCGAGAAGGCTTAGGGAGGCTTTCACAGCTTTCTTCTTGGCTTAGGGAGCTGTTCCATGGCAAGATGGAGGGTAAGTGTGTGTGGTGTGTGTGTGTGTGTGTGTGTGTATTTTCTCTCTTCACTTGTAACCAACCACTTCGGTCAACCTCTGATTGCTCTGCTGGATCCGGACGCCATTCCCTCTGTACCATTTTGGGCGGTTCTCCTACGCGCTTCAGGTTTTCTAGACTGCTCCGGCAGTCCGTTTATCTCAATGCAAAATTACTGTCAAAACTAACGATCTTAAAATAGAAATCCTGTCCCGAATATTATTTTTTTTTTAGTGGCTGTATACCCATCTATCTGTCATTTGGAACCCATGAAGCTTTCATCCTCTGCACCCGTGCAATCCATTTTTCACGACAAACCAGGTCTCTTGGAAACCTATGAAGGGTAAATCCATCCTCCCAAGCGTTCGAGCAATATCCAGCAATGCAACAAGCCGGCGTTTTAGCTAACACGAAGGAACAACGAGCTACCTTCCCGCAGGTAAAATAGGAACAAACGAGTCCACTTGAGGGCGCTCCTGCCCCGTACGTCACTTCCTGCTTCTTCTCTCGAAAACAAATCCCTCGAGAGGATTTTCATGGCGGGAGTTACAAAAAGCCATATGCGTCAAAATCATGTTTTGTGGTGAAGAAACGGATGGGTCCATACCGGCTGTCATTTTTTTCATTAATAACATAGTGAAAATCATCCATTTCATGACACCTGACCTTTAAGCGCTCCATTGAGTGAGGTGACTACGCGGCCAGTTTCTTTTCCTCTACACACCAAAAAGTGTTTTTTTTTTTGTAAAAGCAGCACACGATGGGGCGTGGGAATACCTACTCTCCATGTAAAGCCTGAAGCACATGCAATCCGACCCCATCAGGTGGATGTAAATAATATCAGGGAGCTGCAATTTGCAAACACCCAACTCAGGCTGTTCTGTTGTAACTAAGCCTCGTTGCCGGAAATGATGAAGCCTGTTCAGATGAGACGACAAACGTCTTCTAATACAACCAGGGCAGTCCGCTTTGGTATTTTCAGTGCCCTGAGAATGAAATATGTAATGAATGAATGATGGTGTAATATAAAGATGATACTGAGGATAATTGTAAAAATTGTATTTAAAATAAAAATATTGATGACTACCTTGATGTAACTACTGTTTTTCACAACTAAATTTTACTTCCTCCTATTGATGGTTCTCAGGATTACAGCTACGCTTTAGCTGGAGTGAAAGAATTGTACGCACTGCAAATATTTATTTCTTGTATTAAATAGATTTGATTTCATCAGTCTAAGACTGTGTGACTTGTGACTTGTTTCACAGTCTTGAACGTATTAAAGTATGTCCAAAAAAGGTTTGAAACCAGATTAAGAGATGCCCCCCAACCGCACAAAGGACACCACAGTATAAAAAGTATACCAGAATGAACGACGACTTGGAATTCATAGTTTATTTTACATGAATATCCAGTTAGTTACAGAAATCGATGGGACATATGAAGCGAACTTTATAATCAGAGCAACGTCGCCCCGTCTGGTCAGCATTTTTACAGATGAACCCAGTAGTTGTATCCATTCTGCAGAGAGATGAAAGTAATCACTTAAATCCAAACATGGAAAGTAATAGCGAATTCTGAGCCCATCAGCTCAGTGTACTGTACATTTGTGAGCAAGGGAAGGTCCTTAAAACAAGCAGATCCGGTTAGATTAAATACAATGAATGTGTGCAATGTAGTGTAGTACTTACACAAAAATGACATCCCCTGTTGAAGCCAGACTACTTCCAGCGACGGTTTGGACCTCAATGTCCAGCGGAAATTGGCAGATTTCATTTGGGTGTTCAATGTAGAGATTCCCAAGTGTCTCATAGTCTCCGGTCCCACTAGGGTTGTCTCGATCGTACCATGGAGTCTTGCATTCTTAATAAAGACAGGAAAGAAGATTACAATGTAGTTTGATTCAAATGAAAGTTTTCTGAATCCAATCACATGGTAGCTCTGCTCTCAGGTTGTTTACAGTATTATATTGATGTGAAAACTTGTGGCTGAAATCAAAGTAAAAACATTGGACTTTATTCAACAGTAAACGTGAAATGTTATTTCTCCACACATTCATGACAGATTGAGAAAAAAAAAAATATTCATGCCATGCAGACCGATGTCCAAAATACCATGACCATTTAGATGTTAAGGACTAAATTTGGTTTTGCAGCTGAACAGTATATAGACTGATAACTGTCCAATTCTTAGTGTTCTGTATCCAATTCCGACAAATTGTGCTGGAAATTATTTTCTATTGGTTTGAAGCAGGGTGTGGTGGAGTTTCATTAACTTTGATGCACTGCCAAGTTTAAAAAAAAAAAAAAAAAGCCAAACAAGCATTTGTGATGTGCAATATCACATTTACGATTGAGCTGAACGGTAGTGGGGTAAAGCATAAACTATTGGCTAAATACAGTACTTGTGCAAGAATACCTTTTGCTTTACAGAACTCAACGGGGCACAAGAAACGAACTTGATAATCTGCACAAAGACCATCATGCAGCTGGTCACGATTTCTACATATAAATCCAGTGTGTGCATTAGATCTGTGGAGGGGGGCAGAAAGAGAAAAAGCAACCTTTTTCAAAACATACCAGAATTTCTATAGTATGCACTGTCAAATTAAAGAACAATTTGTATAATACAATTTGCTGCGACTGAGGATACCATTTTAGTTCTTCACAGAGTTTGCCCTGTATTTGATTTTTTTTTTTTTTTTTAATTTAAATAAAAGATCCTGTCTAAAATGCGCAGATGTTCTAAACAGCAATCACTAAAATTTGCCAACCATAGCCTGGCTTTCGGTCCAATATCTGACATGGAAGGGTCAAAAGAGAGATGTTCTCAAATTTGGGAGATAATTGACTAGTTTGATATCAAGCAAGAAGATTTACATGCTTGCATCATTTTAGACAGTCTAGGATAACAGCCCCACCCCCCCAAAAAAAACAAAACATTATAGAACAAAATTACCTTTCCACAAGGCTGAAGTACAGGTCTAAATTTGTACAATTTGTTTTAATCTTCCTCATGCCTACACTATGGATCACATGTTCCATTGACAAAATTTGGGAAACATTGAGTTAACATTTGTGGTTCATCTTGTACTTACGTATGAATCACATCGCCCGTTGTACCAACACTGGCTCCAGATTTTGTTTTGACCTCAATTTCAATTGGATGCTCACAGACCTTCCCTGGGTTTTCTTTGAGCAGGTCTGCAAGAGTTTCATAGTCTCCAGTACCAGAGGGGTTGTCACGATCAAACCACGGAGTCCAGCATTCTGGAGCAATCATTTAGTGGGTGGGACATGTTTTAAATCACAGGATTACCCATTTCAAATGTGACATACATTTACCTATGTTGCCGAGTCATTTAACACCCTGCTGTGTTTTAATAGCTCACAAGATACAGTATTATAGTTACAGGCACCAAACCGTTTAAGCGCCATGTTTTGTTAGCATAATGTTCCACTTGTAGGAGACTTACAATGACAGTTAAGGACAAACTTTTTTTTCACCACAATAACTAACATGACAGATTAGGAGTTAAAAAAATCTCATCAATATTTGGTTAAAAAAAAAGTCAAATGTGTTTGGACTCTAAATATGAGAATACTCTGAGTAGACTAAAACCTGTCGGGCGTGTTATGCCTTAGATTTTAAGCACTATAATCGATGCAGAATAAACAAAATGAGCAGCCTTCTTACGGTCACTACTGGCTTGGATGAGATTCCCTAGGGGGAAAAAATAAAAAAATCACAAAAATAAGTTTCAGATACAGGATATGTCCAAGGTGTTTCAGAGAAGAAATATTGTACAGACTGAGGTTGAAGGGAAAAAAAAAGAAAAAAAATCTCACCAGATTGAAGGAGCACGAGTGTGAACAACTGATGCCGGAGTACATTCAGTATTAGTACAATTGCATGGTAAATCTTGATCCATGTTTCAATTGAAGAGATATTTATACATTACCCATTTGATCATTGAAAGTGACATTTTTGTAGCTTTTCCTAAAACGTAAAAAAGTACCAAGTGTATATATAAGTATAACCAAGTATACCATTGGCTTAAGAATTGTTTCAAACTAATTACATTGAAGAAAATCCTCAAAAGAAACTTACACGACTGATGTTCTTGATAGGGTGGCTGCGTTTACAACAAGGAACGATCCACTAGACTAAATTTCCTGCACACAGAGGCAATAGTTCATATTTTTCACAGGTTGTAGCAATGAGTCTTGTTGGAGGACTTTTTTCCTCCGCGTGTTCATTTAAGTTTGAGGTATGAGAATGTTGGTTATCCAAATAAAGGCTGGAGACGATGAACAGTTTCTTCAAAGAATTTACTTACAGAATATTCCGGGCCCTTACGAGTTCCAGACAATGGCAGTAGAGAGCAGATCACAAGTGCGAAGATACAGAGAAAGCACACATCCTTTATCTGGTCAGAAGGGCGGACCATGGGCGGTATCAAACCTGTGGCATGACATCGGGGCTTTCCACGGAGACAAAGGGTTTCTGTCTCAACCTGTCCTAGATCACAATAGATTATTTCGAAAAGTGTCCAGTATGCAGTTCATCAAGGTTAGCCAACGTGCAAGGATGCGATCAAGGACACGTGCCTACATAGCAGAGCCCCACTGAGGACATGAGGAAATTATGCAGTCATGACTAAATATGGGCAAAAGACATACTTCAATCCCCCTTTCGGACTCTTTTGAGTCCGACACCTGAAATGGACAAAATTAAAGAAAGGTCGTCAGGTGGAGGGATCGCTGAACCTAAGGCGGATCTGTCGGGTCGTGTTGACGAGATGTTGAGTCACGTGTCCCCCTTTCATGCAGGACGTACTGCTGTAGCTGTCTACTCCGTGACCTGTACACCTTGGTTCAGACCATTCACGTTTAATTACTTTTGACCACACAGATTCACAACTATTCATTACGAGTGGGCCCGGGTGTATAAAGGACCCTGGGGACGACTGGTCCTTGGCCAGATCGTTGCGGCTCATGCCCCGTTCCTGCACTCCCGTATCTCTGATCGTGAACACGTGTGTACCGACCTCTGCCTGTTCTCCGACTGACACCGTAAGCCTGACTCCTTTGACACTCCTGCCTTCTCGGATCGATCTCCCGTGTACCGACTCCTGCCCGCCCACGGACCTGCTCTCTATGGTCGACGTCCTGACTACCGCTGCTGCACCTGACTGTCTGCCTGATCCCCAACCTTGGAACAGGTCTCTTAGTCTCCTGAGTCCTGCATTTGGGTCCTCCCTCCGTATCGATGGGTCGTGACACTACGCTTGCTGTTTCAGATTTTCAGGGATATGGCTCTGGCCATTACAAAAAGGGAACTAGTATGACTAGCAAATACTGGTAACCTGACACTGTTTTAATCATGTCAGTGAAATCCTATTGAAATCACTTGACCAGGGCTGTCCACGTCCGGATCGTGGACTCCCTGTGGTGGTTTCATTTATACCTACTGCAAATGCTGCAGTCCTGCAATTCACCTTTAACGGTTTGTCTCATGAAAGAATGCCACCAGGCGTGGAATCATCTGTGTTTCATCCACACCTACAGAATTTTTTTTTTCAATTGTATCTGAGATGAAATGCACTTACCCTCTGAAATATGTCTTATGCCAATATTTAGTCATGACGACATAATTTCCTCATGTCCTCAGGTCTAGCCAGATGTGTCCTTGATCGCATCCCTGCACGTAGGCTAACCTTGATGAACTGCGTACAGGACACTTTGTACTAATCCATTGTCAACTACAACCGGTTGAGACACAAACCCTTTGTTTAAGTGGAAAGCCCTGAACTCACGCCACAGGTTTGATACCACCCATAGTCGTCCCTTCTGACAAGATAAAGGATGTGTACTTTCTCTTTATTTTCGCACTTCTGATCTGCTCTCTACAGCCATTGTCTGGAACTCATAAATGCCCAGAATACTTTGTCAGTAAATTCTTTGAAGAAACTGTTCATCATCTCCAGCCTTTATTTAAATAACCAACATTCTCACTGTCTGAAATTAAACGAACATGCGGAGGAAAAAAGCTTCCTCCAACAATTGGTGACCATAAAAAAAAACTATATATATATATATCAAAGTAAGTAGTTAAGAGGGAAAACATGTAATAATAATAATCCTTCTGAGATCACAAATTGTAGAAATTAAAGTGACCTTAATAAAATGGCCTAAGAAGGATATGACAATACCCAGTGTGTGTTTCTTTCGGCTTGTCCCTTTCGGGGTCACCACAGCGTGTCATCTCAGATGAACGCATATATATGTTTGGCACAATTTTTACGCCGGATGCCCTTCCTGACGCAACCCTTCTCAGGGAGTGGAGGCCCCAGTGGGATACGAACCCACAACCCCTGGTTTACCAAACCAGTGCTCTAACCACTGAGCTACGGGGCCTCATATGACAATACCCAGTAGTAGTTTAAAAAAAAAAAAACAAAAAGAGCGTCCTTCAACATCTGCTGGTGCGCGCACACACATGATTAGAGCGTGGTGGGGCAAGTGTGTGTGTGTGTGCAAGATCAACGGAGGCAACACTGCTTATAAGTTTGCTGTTCTCATTCTTGTTTTTATATGTTTGCATTTTTAAGGTTGAGTTCTTTGAGTTGTTGCTTGCGTAAGTGTGCAAGGAAGCCCAGCCCCCGCGTTCTTGTTGCTTTTTCACTTATCTGGCTCTCTGTTAGTAATAGAAAGACCTGTTGACTACAAAAAAAAGAGAGAGGGGGGGGGGGTTTGTTTAAAAACAAAATGCAGGGACAGTTTGATCGGGAAAGTGAATGGTTCGATTTGCGGCAAATACCAAACCATTCTGAACAATTGTTGCTAAATGTACATGTGAGAAATGCATGTGATGTGTGTGTTGGAGGGTTGCCTGTAAAACAATGAGATAGTGAGAAAGAATAGTTGAAAGAATGGATAAAATGTTGTGAGAAGGGTTCCCTCCATTGTCTTCGACTGCGTGTTTGGTGACAATGAAAGAAACGGAATAAGCTTGTGTTAAAAGAGTGGTGGAAAAAATTAACAGGTTGTCTTCAATAGGTAGAAACGTGAGGGAGAATACTAAGAAAGTTGTGGAAATGAAAGCGAGAGCAAGAATGATGCAATGGGATGTGCGTTGAAGTTGTCCCGTTTGGCTGTCAAGGAAGAAAGTGTTGGTCTGGTTCCGTCAACACCCAAACTGCCCTCCACGCCGCCTCCTTACTTGGAGGAGAAACGGCCTTGGGCGTTGTCTCCAACTAACACATTTGTACAGTCACCTTACTATAAACCAGGAAAGGTTTAAATTAATTTCAGGCTCCATTATTGAATGTAATTGCGGGCCGGCTCAAAGTAAATGCAGAAGATCAAACGTCTCTCACTCATGCACAACAGACATCGAACATGAATACAGTTGCGGAATCTTTGGCTGCTGGAGTGACGGCCCCATTAGAGAATTTGAAGGCAGATTGGAAAAAGTGGCCAATTTGAGAGCTGACCCATTCACACGTTTGACTCAGCAAGGACTGTAGAAGGCAGAATTAAACGGACACCAAGAGGTGCCATAAAATATCAGAAATCAACTTAAGAGAACTGCTACTGACCATGAAGATAGAGCAAATGCTGAAGTGGAAAAGCAAGACTGCTGCGCCCTTCGCGCTAAACAAGAAGCAGCCCGACTGAAAAGAGAACAGGGAGTTGCTGTCTACGCTGCGGAACACGCAGCTAGAGGCTCTTCGAATGTGGAAGCAGAAAACAGGTTGTATGTTGCTCAGTTACAATCAATTAGCAGAATTAAAGTCTCATGTCCAGAATCTTTCAGGTGCCCACCCTGACTCCGTTTTGGATCGAACCAGAGGTCCTGAAGACTCAGATGAATCTTCCAAAAGTCTATATTTTCCTCCTCATCGGTGTGTGACTCGTTACCAAATCTTGCAGGCACCCGTGTTAGCCAAATCTTTCTCTCCCACTGGTGTGAGTGTGTTGCTGCAGAAACTTCCACCCATGCAATCTGGTGGTGCCAATTGGCTTCAAGCACTGCAGAGAGCGGTTACTGGACAAATGTTAACAGCAGGTGACATCTTTTTTTCTCCTTAAACAATCATGTCTGATGCAAAATTCTGGTTTTTCTTCTCGCCCCGATCATCAGGCTCTTACACGAGAAAATTATTTGACCTTGTCTACAGCGTTAGATACTTTATTCCCGCTCCCTGAGTGTGTCATTCCAGATTTGGTTGCTCCCAAAGCAGATGAGGAGGCCGCAGCTTTTCTTGACCGAGCCCTCACTGATTACACTCTGAAAACAGGACACGGCCCTAGAGCCTGTGCTTTGCATTCGCAAGTGTTCCGAGCAGCCATTTTGAAGGGCATTTTCAAGTCAGTGGCGCAAACCATGGAGGCCAATTTGGACCTTCCTGGTGCTGAGGTTGACTGGTGGTAAACGTCATTTGAGGAGACATGCTAAAGATAAGGTAGACAAACAAAAACTACAGAAACACAACTTGCCATGTTGCAGTTGCAAAATCTAAAAAGCAGGAAGAAGCCGTTCTTGCTCTGATCTCATCTCCCTCTGTTGGTGCTGAGTGCATGATGTATCAAGCATGGGTCGAGGTGCGTCCCTGGTGGCCGTAACGTGTGCTTCAATTGTGGACAGCCTGGTCATTGGGCCCCCGAGTCCAGAGAGTGACCTCAAGGGTCTGAATGGAGCATGTGGCTACAATCAAGTAGGTTACAACCAACCCCAAGAGAGTCAAACCAACAGTCACAGACTCTTGCCTTCATTTGTGTTTGCATCTAACTGTCCAGTCAATCTTTTGGGCAGAGATCTCTTCATCGCCACATGCCCTCTCATCAAATGCAGCCTTGATGGACTCCTACTGGAATTTCCAGATGGTAACACCATTCTGCTGCTCTGCCTCCGGTGCCACCTCCCAGTTCCCGCTTGTTGAACAACATGCACCACTGCCGACATCTACTGGGCAAGAGTGGATATTGACTCCAGTGGGTGGCTCGAAGCTGAACGCTTTTGGACTCTCTGGTCACCTTGGGTTCTCAACCTCAGATCTTATGATATGGTAACTGATTGTATGCATTGCACTCTGTACGATAACAGATCAGAGGATGAGATGTATAGTGAGGCATTTCAGGAAATTGAAAACAACATATGGGAATAGAACATGGGTGATTTGTTTGCAGGCAAACCAGGTGTCGCCTTTTCGGAGTTCCTGACTCCTGAACAACTCAAATGGTACAGGATGGCGGATCCCCCGGATCCTTCTATGCCTCCTTGTCACCCACATGTCTCTTTGATGATCTCGCCTCAGCACACAGCGAAGGATCTTTGTCCGTTCGTCTTGGCATACACACAGGCCACAGATTGGCAAAATTCATTTCACTCTGTATTGCTCTATTCCCTGTCACTTGATGCTTATTGGATTCAGTTGTGTGGATTCACACATTTTTACCCACTTCTGTTTCGGAGCACCAGCTTCTGGATAGACACCATGGGCGTGAGACAACCGAGAGCGATTTTGCTGGTCAACTTCTTGATTCACTTCCCACATCGCTGTGGTCCATGTATCCCACTGACGTTGGTCTCTGCAATGTATCACCTGTTGTGTTTCAGATGAAACCAGGACCAATATATGTTCCCCAATACTCTGTAAAAGAGGCTGGGATGGTTGGCATTTCGGAAACAATTGACGGCTTGCTCAAAGCAGGGGTGTTGTGTGAAATTCCTGGCTCTGATTTTAACACCCCCATCTTGCCTGTTGTAAAGAAAAACACTGGAAAGTTTCGCATGGTCCATGCAGCCGTGTTAACCCTCACTTTGCCCTTTGCCCGTCCCGAACCCTCACTCGACACTGTCCCAAATTACATCAGCCCACACTCATTTCACTTGCATTGACTTGGCTAATGCTTTCTTTTGCATTCCGCTTCATCCTTCCATGAAGAATTTTTTTTGCTTTCAATTGAAATGGTGTTTGGTATTCCTACAATCGTCTGCCACAAGGCTTTGTCCTTTCACCTGGACTCTTCAATGACTGTCTTCGCCAGTTGCTGTCTCCACTTGAATTGCCTCATGGGGTTCTCCTGGGGCAGTATGTGGATGACCTCTTGCTGGCGGCTCCATCTGAAACTTCTTGTCTCGAAGCCACTGGGTCTTTGCTTTCTCATTTGGCCTCTGTTGGACTGAAGTGTTCCAAGTCCAAACTCCAGATTGCCCGACCACAGGTTTCCTTTCTTGGACGTCTGATCTCACGCCATGGCACAGGAATGTCTCCCTCTCCCAAAGACGATATCCTCCATCACCCAAACCAACAAATGTCAAAACCATGCTGGCCTTTCTCTGTCTTTGCAACTACTCCAGGCATCATGTTCCAAATTTTGCTGAACTCACTCACCCACTCAGACAGATGGTCAATGAACAAGGTATGCACAATCTTTGTAACACTCTTTGTTGGACCACGGAAGCAGACTCTTCCTTCATCTTCTTGAAACATCATCTTTCCACTGGCGCAGCTTTTGCAATTCCTGATTACAGTCGCATCTTCTATCTTGACGTGTCTGAAAAGATCAGCAGTGTTTCTGCTGCTCTTTATCAGAAAGGGGAAAGAGAAATTCGACAAGTTTGTCTGTATGCATCAACTCCATTGGAAAAATATGAGCAAAGAAACTCAATTTGCGCTTCTTTCGCATCTGCTCTAGCCAGAGTGATTCAGAAGACATCTTACGTTGTTCTTCATAACCTACTGACTGTGCGAACATCACGCAGTACAGTCCAACACATCACGAGTCAACCTTTCACCATGACCGGAGGAAGACAGAGGAAAATGTAACCAATTTTAACACAACCACATATTCGCTTCACTCATGAAGGGGTAAACATGACTGAAGGTCTGCTCGGAGGAGAACCGCATTGTTGTGTACAAAAAACTACGGAAGAAAACTCACTCCGCACTGAACTTAATGCGACACCCAGACTTGATTCTTTTCACAGATGGATGTTGCTTCAAAGGCAACGATGACCTACAATCTGGATTTGCAGTAACCCAACCCACAGAAACAGGTTTTGAAGAAGTGCAGGCAGAAAGAATTCCAGGATCCTAGTCAGCACAAAGAGCAGAAATTTTGGCATTAACGGCAGCTCTCAAGTTGGCAAAAAATCAGTCAGTTAACATTTACACAGATTCGGCACATGCACACATGGACAGTTCATGTTGCATTAAAAGAATGGCAGCGAAACGATTTCCAAACTGCAACCGGTACACCTATTAATCATCAGGACAACATTCTCGAATTGCGAGAATGATTTAATGCTCCCGACAGCGGTGGCAGTACTGAAATGCAAAGGTCACTCTCGAACTAATGATTTTGTATCAGCAGGAAATGAATCAGCAGATCGAGCAGTAAAAAAGGTTGCGGGGTACCGACCAACACTCTAACTGTAAGTGAGTCTGAATGTGACAATCAACAGGAGGTGACAGTAGAAACAGTTAAGTTGTAGCAGGAAAAGGCAAGTCCAGAAGAAAAGAGTGTGGAAGTCGAAAGGGCGTGTCAAAGATGAGGATGGCATATGGCGAAAAGAGGGTAAGTGCATTTCATCTCAGACACAATTGAGAAATGTCATTTCTGAAGCCCATGGGACATTCCATGTAGGTGTGGATGAAACACTGAGACGACTCCACGCCTGGTGGCATCCTTTCATGAGACAAATTGTTACAGGTGAACTGCAGGACTGCAGCGTTTGCAATAGGTACAACAGTATGCTTACAACGAAATCACCACAGGGAGTCCATGATCCGGACGTGGACGCCCCTGGTCAAGTGATTTCAATAGGTTTCGCTGACATGATTAAAACAGTGTCAGGTTACCAGTATTTGCTAGTCATAGTAGTTCCCTTTTTGTAATGGCCAGAGCCATATCCCTGAAAATCTGAAACAGCAAGTATAGTGTTAAAACATTTGGTTAATCACTACATTCACAACCAGACACTCCCCTCGAAATGAATACTTGTGAATCTGTGTGGTTAAAAGTAACTAAACGTAAATAGTCTGAACCTAGGATTACAGGTCCCTTTCAGGTCACGGAGCAGACGATCACAGCAGTACGTCCTCCAGGAAAGGGGGACATGTGGTTCTACATCTCGTCAACACGACCTGCCAGATCCGCCTCGTGTTCAGCGATCCCTCCACCTGACGACAACCGGAAAACCACGTCTTCTCAAGTGCCAGCTGGCACCCGTTGATGACAATATTTGACAAGGAAGCTGACTACGCCCCAGTTCGACTCATTCCAGTGGAAAAGGCCCCATGCCCGATGCACCACCCACTCCTGATGATGACGACGCTGGCACCTTTCTTTAATTTTGTTCCCGATGAACTGCATACTGGACACTTTTTGTAACAATCCATTGCCATCTAGAACCGGTTGAGACAGAAACACTTTGTCTAAGTCGAAAGGCCCGATGTCATGCCACAGGTTTGATCCTGATCATGGTCCGCTCTTCTGACAAGATAAAGGATGTGATCTGCTCTCAACAACTTTGTCTGTAACTCATAAGGGCCCGGAATATTCTGTAAGTAAATTCTTTGAAGAAACTGTTCATCGTCTTCAGTCAATGGAACATGTGACACATACTGCAGGTATTTTTTAAAGTTAAAACAAATTGTACAAACTTGGACCTGTACTTCGGCCTTGTGGAAAGGTAATTTTGTTCTGTAATGTTTCTCACTGTACACATACAGTATTCAGTAGTTCACCTGAGAGTGTCTAAAATGATGATGAAAGCATGAAAATCTTCTTGCATAGTATCAAACTACAGTCAATTATCTCCCAAATTTTTTGCCCCTTCCATCTCAGATATTGGACCGAAGGCCAGGTTACGGAGAAAGGTTGGCAAATTTTGGTGATTGCTGTTTAGGATATTTGCGCATGTGGCATTTTAGACGGGATCTTGAATTTAAATTAAAAAAAAAATGCAAATCAAGGGCAAAGTCTTTGAAGAACTAAAATAGATAGAATCCTCGGTCGCTGCAAATCGATGTACTATGCAATTTTTTTTCTTGATTTTGACGATGCTTTTTATATAAATTCTGTCAAAACGAATCAGCAGATCGAGCAGCAAAAAAGGTTGCGGGCTACCGAAAAACACTCCAGCTAACTAAGTGAGTCTGAATGTGACGATCAACAAGAGGTGACAGTAGAAACAGTTAAGTTGTGGCAGGAAAAAGCGAGCCCAGAAGAAAAGTGTGTGGAAGTTGAAAAGGGTGTCAAAGATGAGGATGGCATATGGTGAAAGGCGCTTTGGAGGACGCTTTTTTCCTACACGTGTTCGTTTAATTTCGGACAGTGAGAATGTTGGTTATCCAAATAAAGGCTGGAGATGATGAACAGTTTCTTCGAAGAATTTACTTACAGAATATTCTGGGCACTTATGAGTTCCAGACAATGGCTGTAGAGCAGATCAGAAGTGCGAAGATACAGAGAAAGTACACATCCTTTATCTTGTCAGAAGGGCCAACTATGGGTGGTATCAAACCTGTGGCGTTAGTTCGGGGCTTTCCACTTAAACAAAGGGTTTCTGTCTCAACCGGTTCTAGCTGGCAATGGATTATTACAAAAAGTGTCCAGTATGCAGTTCATCAAGGTTAGCCTACGTGCAGAGATGCGGTCAAGTACACATCTGGCTAGAGCTGAGGACATGAGAACATCATGTAGTCATGACTAAATATGGGCATAAGACATACTTCTATCCCCGTTTCGGACTCGAAAGAGTCCGACACTTGAAATGAACAAAATTAAAGAAAGGTGCCAGTGTTGTCATCGTCCGGAGTGGGCGGTGCATCGGGCTTGGGGCCTTTTCCACTGGAATGAGTCGAGCTGGGGCACAGTCAGCTTCCTTGTCGAACGATGTCATCAACGGGTGCCAGCTGGCACTTGAGAAGACGTGGTTTTCCGGTTGTCGTCAGGTGGAGGGATCGCTGAATCCGAGGCGGATCTGACAGGTCGTGTTGACGAGATGTAGAACCACATGTCCCCCTTTCCTGGAGGACGCACTGCTGTGATCGTCTTCTACGTGACCTAAAAGGGACCTGTAATACTAGGTTCAGACTATTTACGTTTAGTTACTTTTAACCACACAGATTCACAAGTATTCATTTTGAGGGGAGTGTCTGGTAGTGAATGTAGTGATTAACCAAATGTTTTAACACTATGCTTGCTGTTTCAGATTTTCAGGGATATGGCTCTGGCCATTACAAAAAGGGAACTACTATGACTAGCAAATACTGGTAACCTGACACTGTTTTAATCATGTCAGCGAAACCTATTGAAATCACTTGACCAGGGGCGTCCACGTCCGGATCATGGACTCCCTGTGGTGATTTCGTTGTAAGCATACTGTTGTACCTATTGCAAACGCTGCAGTCCTGCAGTTCACCTGTAACAATTTGTCTCATGAAAGGATGCCACCAGGCGTGGAGTCGTCTCAGTGTTTCATCCACACCTACATGGAATGTCCCATGGGCTTCAGAAATGACATTTCTCAATTTGTCTGATGATGAAATGCACTTACCCTCTTTTCGCCATATGCCATCCTCTTTGACCCGCCCTTTCGCTTTCGACTTCCACACTCTTTTCTTCTGGACTTGCCTTTTCCTGCTACAACTTAACTGTTTCTACTGTCACCTCCTGTTGATTGTCACATTCAGACTCACTTACAGTTAGAGTGTTGGTCGGTACCCCCCGCAACCTTTTTTACTGCTCGATCTGCTGATTCATTTCCTGCTGATACAAAATCATTAGTTCGAGAGTGACCTTTGCATTTCAGTACTGCCACCGCTGTCGGGAGCATTAAATCATTCTCGCAATTCGAGAATGTTGTCCTGATGATTAATAGGTGTACCGGTTGCAGTTTGGAAATCGTTTCGCTGCCATTCTTTTAATGCAACATGAACTGTCCATGTGTGCATGTGCCGAATCTGTGTAAATGTTAACTGACTGATTTTTTGCCAACTTGAGAGCTGCCGTTAATGCCAAAATTTCTGCTCTTTGTGCTGACTAGGATCCTGGAATTCTTTCTGCCTGCACTTCTTCAAAACCTGTTTCTGTGGGTTGGGTTACTGCAAATCCAGATTGTAGGTCATCGTTGCCTTTGAAGCAACATCCATCTGTGAAAAGAATCAAGTCTGGGTGTCGCATTAAGTTCAGTGCGGAGTGAGTTTTCTTCCGTAGTTTTTTGTACACAACAATGCGGTTCTCCTCCGAGCAGACCTTCAGTCATGTTTACCCCTTCATGAGTGAAGCGAATATGTGGTTGTGTTAAAATTGGTTACATTTTCCTCTGTCTTCCTCCGGTCATGGTGAAAGGTTGACTCGTGATGTGTTGGACTGTACTGCGTGATGTTCGCACAGTCAGTAGGTTATGAAGAACAACGTAAGATGTCTTCTGAATCACTCTGGCTAGAGCAGATGCGAAAGAAGCGCAAATTGAGTTTCTTTGCTCATATTTTTCCAATGGAGTTGATGCATACAGACAAACTTGTCGAATTTCTCTTTCCCCTTTCTGATAAAGAGCAGCAGAAACACTGCTGATCTTTTCAGACACGTCAAGATAGAAGATGCGACTGTAATCAGGAATTGCAAAAGCTGCGCCAGTGGAAAGATGATGTTTCAAGAAGATGAAGGAAGAGTCTGCTTCCGTGGTCCAACAAAGAGTGTTACAAAGATTGTGCATACCTTGTTCATTGACCATCTGTCTGAGTGGGTGAGTGAGTTCAGCAAAATTTGGAACATGATGCCTGGAGTAGTTGCAAAGACAGAGAAAGGCCAGCATGGTTTTGACATTTGTTGGTTTGGGTGATGGAGGATATCGTCTTTGGGAGAGGGAGACATTCCTGTGCCATGGCGTGAGATCAGACGTCCAAGAAAGGAAACCTGTGGTCGGGCAATCTGGAGTTTGGACTTGGAACACTTCAGTCCAACAGAGGCCAAATGAGAAAGCAAAGACCCAGTGGCTTCGAGACAAGAAGTTTCAGATGGAGCCGCCAGCAAGAGGTCATCCACATACTGCCCCAGGAGAACCCCATGAGGCAATTCAAGTGGAGACAGCAACTGGCGAAGACAGTCATTGAAGAGTCCAGGTGAAAGGACAAAGCCTTGTGGCAGACGATTGTAGGAATACCAAACACCATTTCAATTGAAAGCAAAAAAAATTCTTCATGGAAGGATGAAGCGGAATGCAAAAGAAAGCATTAGCCAAGTCAATGCAAGTGAAATGAGTGTGGGCTGATGTAATTTGGGACAGTGTCGAGTGAGGGTTCGGGACGGGCAAAGTGAGGGTTAACACGGCTGCATGGACCATGCGAAACTTTCCAGTGTTTTTCTTTACAACAGGCAAGATGGGGGTGTTAAAATCAGAGCCAGGAATTTCACACAACACCCCTGCTTTGAGCAAGCCGTCAATTGTTTCCGAAATGCCAACCATCCCAGCCTCTTTTACAGAGTATTGGGGAACATATATTGGTCCTGGTTTCATCTGAAACACAACAGGTGATACATTGCAGAGACCAACGTCAGTGGGATACATGGACCACAGCGATGTGGGAAGTGAATCAAGAAGTTGACCAGCAAAATCGCTCTCGGTTGTCTCACGCCCATGGTGTCTATCCAGAAGCTGGTGCTCCGAAACAGAAGTGGGTAAAAATGTGTGAATCCACACAACTGAATCCAATAAGCATCAAGTGACAGGGAATAGAGCAATACAGAGTGAAATGAATTTTGCCAATCTGTGGCCTGTGTGTATGCCAAGACGAACGGACAAAGATCCTTCGCTGTGTGCTGAGGCGAGATCATCAAAGAGACATGTGGGTGACAAGGAGGCATAGAAGGATCCGGGGGATCCGCCATCCTGTACCATTTGAGTTGTTCAGGAGTCAGGAACTCCGAAAAGGCGACACCTGGTTTGCCTGCAAACAAATCACCCATGTTCTATTCCCATATGTTGTTTTCAATTTCCTGAAATGCCTCACTATACATCTCATCCTCTGATCTGTTATCGTACAGAGTGCAATGCATACAATCAGTTACCATATCATAAGATCTGAGGTTGAGAACCCAAGGTGACCAGAGAGTCCAAAAGCGTTCAGCTTCGAGCCACCCACTGGAGTCAATATCCACTCTTGCCCAGTAGATGTCGGCAGTGGTGCATGTTGTTCAACAAGCGGGAACTGGGAGGTGGCACCGGAGGCAGAGCAGCAGAATGGTGTTACCATCTGGAAATTCCAGTAGGAGTCCATCAAGGCTGCATTTGATGAGAGGGCATGTGGCGATGAAGAGATCTCTGCCCAAAAGATTGACTGGACAGTTAGATGCAAACACAAATGAAGGCAAGAGTCTGTGACTGTTGGTTTGACTCTCTTGGGGTTGGTTGTAACCTACTTGATTGTAGCCACATGCTCCATTCAGACCCTTGAGGTCACTCTCTGGACTCGGGGGCCCAATGACCAGGCTGTCCACAATTGAAGCACACGTTACGGCCACCAGGGACGCACCTCGACCCATGCTTGATACATCATGCACTCAGCACCAACAGAGGGAGATGAGATCAGAGCAAGAACGGCTTCTTCCTGCTTTTTAGATTTTGCAACTGCAACATGGCAAGTTGTGTTTCTGTAGTTTTTGTTTGTCTACCTTATCTTTAGCATGTCTCCTCAAATGACGTTTACCACCAGTCAACCTCAGCACCAGGAAGGTCCAAATTGGCCTCCATGGTTTGCGCCACTGACTTGAAAATGCCCTTCAAAATGGCTGCTCGGAACACTTGCGAATGCAAAGCACAGGCTCTAGGGCCGTGTCCTGTTTTCAGAGTGTAATCAGTGAGGGCTCGGTCAAGAAAAGCTGCGGCCTCCTCATCTGCTTTGGGAGCAACCAAATCTGGAATGACACACTCAGGGAGCGGGAATAAAGTATCTAACGCTGTAGACAAGGTCAAATAATTTTCTCGTGTAAGAGCCTGATGATCGGGGCGAGAAGAAAAACCAGAATTTTGCATCAGACATGATTGTTTAAGGAGAAAAAAAGATGTCACCTGCTGTTAACATTTGTCCAGTAACCGCTCTCTGCAGTGCTTGAAGCCAATTGGCACCACCAGATTGCATGGGTGGAAGTTTCTGCAGCAACACACTCACACCAGTGGGAGAGAAAGATTTGGCTAACACGGGTGCCTGCAAGATTTGGTAACGAGTCACACACCGATGAGGAGGAAAATATAGACTTTTGGAAGATTCATCTGAGTCTTCAGGACCTCTGGTTCGATCCAAAACGGAGTCAGGGTGGGCACCTGAAAGATTCTGGACATGAGACTTTAATTCTGCTAATTGATTGTAACTGAGCAACATACAACCTGTTTTCTGCTTCCACATTCGAAGAGCCTCTAGCTGCGTGTTCCGCAGCGTAGACAGCAACTCCCTGTTCTCTTTTCAGTCGGGCTGCTTCTTGTTTAGCGCGAAGGGCGCAGTCTTGCTTTTCCACTTCAGCATTTGCTCTATCTTCATGGTCAGTAGCAGTTCTCTTAAGTTGATTTCTGATATTTTATGGCACCTCTTGGTGTCCGTTTAATTCTGCCTTCTACAGTCCTTGCTGAGTCAAACGTGTGAATGGGTCAGCTCTCAAATTGGCCACTTTTTCCAATCTGCCTTCAAATTCTCTAATGGGGGCCGTCACTCCAGCAGCCAAAGATTCCGCAACTGTATTCATGTTCGATGTCTGTTGTGCATGAGTGAGAGACGTTTGATCTTCTACATCTACTTTGAGCCGGCCCGCAATTACATTCAATAATGGAGCCTGAAATTAATTTAAACCTTTCCTGGTTTATAGTAAGGTGACTGTACAAATGTGTTAGTTGGAGACAACGCCCAAGGCCGTTTCTCCTCCAAGTAAGGAGGCGGCGTGGAGGGCAGTTTGGGTGTTGACGGTACCAGACCAACACTTTCTTCCTTGACAGCCAAACGGGACAACTTCAACGCACATCCCATTGCATCATTCTTGCTCTCGCTTTCATTTCCACAACTTTCTTAGTATTCTCCCTCACGTTTCTACCTATTGAAGACAACCTGTTAATTTTTTCCACCACTCTTTTAACACAAGCTTATTCCGTTTCTTTCATTGTCACCAAACACGCAGTCGAAGACAATGGAGGGAACCCTTCTCACAACATTTTATCCATTCTTTCAACTATTCTTTCTCACTATCTCATTGTTTTACAGGCAACCCTCCAACACACACATCACATGCATTTCTCACATGTACATTTAGCAACAATTGTTCAGAATGGTTTGGTATTTGCCGCAAATCGAACCATTCACTTTCCCGATCAAACTGTCCCTGCATTTTGTTTTTAAACAAACCCCCCCCCCTCTCTCTTTTTTTTTGTAGTCAACAGGTCTTTCTATTACTAACAGAGAGCCAGATAAGTGAAAAAGCAACAAGAACGCGGGGGCTGGGCTTCCTTGCACACTTACGCAAGCAACAACTCAAAGAACTCAACCTTAAAAATGCAAACATATAAAAACAAGAATGAGAACAGCAAACTTATAAGCAGTGTTGCCTCCGTTGATCTTGCACACACACACACACACTTGCCCCACCACGCTCTAATCATGTGTGTGCGCGCACCAGCAGATGTTGAAGGACGCTCTTTTTGTTTTTTTTTTTTTAAACTACTACTGGGTATTGTCATATGAGGCCCCGTAGCTCAGTGGTTAGAGCACTGGTTTGGTAAACCAGGGGTTGTGGGTTCGTATCCCACTGGGGCCTCCACTCCCTGAGAAGGGTTGCGTCAGGAAGGGCATCCGGCGTAAAAATTGTGCCAAACATATATATGCGTTCATCTGAGATGACACGCTGTGGTGACCCCGAAAGGGACAAGCCGAAAGAAACACACACTGGGTATTGTCATATCCTTCTTAGGCCATTTTATTAAGGTCACTTTAATTTCTACAATTTGTGATCTCAGAAGGATTATTATTATTACATGTTTTCCCTCTTAACTACTTACTTGATATATATATATATATATATATATATAGTTTTTTTTTATGGTCACCAATTGTTGGAGGAAGCTTTTTTCCTCCGCATGTTCGTTTAATTTCAGACAGTGAGAATGTTGGTTATTTAAATAAAGGCTGGAGATGATGAACAGTTTCTTCAAAGAATTTACTGACAAAGTATTCTGGGCATTTATGAGTTCCAGACAATGGCTGTAGAGAGCAGATCAGAAGTGCGAAAATAAAGAGAAAGTACACATCCTTTATCTTGTCAGAAGGGACGACTATGGGTGGTATCAAACCTGTGGCGTGAGTTCAGGGCTTTCCACTTAAACAAAGGGTTTGTGTCTCAACCGGTTGTAGTTGACAATGGATTAGTACAAAGTGTCCTGTACGCAGTTCATCAAGGTTAGCCTACGTGCAGGGATGCGATCAAGGACACATCTGGCTAGACCTGAGGACATGAGGAAATTATGTCGTCATGACTAAATATTGGCATAAGACATATTTCAGAGGGTAAGTGCATTTCATCTCAGATACAATTGAAAAATAAAATTTCTGTAGGTGTGGATGAAACACTGAGACGATTCCACGCCTGGTGGCATTCTTTCATGAGACAAACTGTTAAAGGTGAATTGCAGGACTGCAGCATTTGCAGTAGGTATAAATCAGTATACCTGCAATGAAACCACCACAGGGAGTCCACGATCCGGACGTGGACAGCCCTGGTCAAGTGATTTCAATAGGATTTCGCTGACATGATTAAAACAGTGTCAGGTTACCAGTATTTGCTAGTCATAGTAGTTTCTCTTTTGTAATGGCCAGAGCCATATCCCTGCAAATCTGAAACAGCAAGCGTAGTGTCACGACCCATCGATACAGAGGGAGGACCCAAATGCAGGACTCAGGAGACTAAGAGACCTGTTCCAAGGTTGGGGATCAGGCAGACAGTCAGGTGCAGCAGCGGTAGTCAGGACGTCGACCATAGAGAGCAGGTCCGCGGGCGGGCAGGAGTCGGTACACGGGAGATCGATCAGAGAAGGCAGGAGTGTCAAAGGAGTCAGGCTTACGGTTCAGTCGGAGAACTGGCGGATGTTGTTACACGTGTTCACGATCAGAGATACGGGAGTGCAGGAACGGGGCATGAGCCGCAACGATCTGGCCAAGGACCAGTCGTCCCCAGGGTCCTTTATACACCCGGGCCCACTCGTAATGAATAGTTGTGAATCTGTGTGGTCAAAAGTAATTAAACGTGAATGGTCTGAACCAAGGTGTACAGGTCACGGAGTAGACAGCTACAGCAGTACGTCCTGCATGAAAGGGGGACACGTGACTCAACATCTCGTCAACACGACCCGACAGATCCGCCTTAGGTTCAGGTTCAAGTTATCCCTCCACCTGACGACCTTTCTTTAATTTTGTCCATTTCAGGTGTCGGACTCAAAAGAGTCCGAAAGGGGGATTGAAGTATGTCTTATGCCCATATTTAGTCATGACTGCATAATTTCCTCATGTCCTCAGTGGGGCTCTGCTATGTAGGCACGTGTCCTTGATCGCATCCTTGCACGTTGGCTAACCTTGATGAACTGCATACTGGACACTTTTCGAAATAATCTATTGTGATCTAGGACAGGTTGAGACAGATATCCTTTGTCTAAGTGGAACGCCCCGATGTCATGCCACAGGTTTGATACCGCCCATGGTCCGCCCTTCTGACCAGATAAAGGATGTGTGCTTTCTCTGTATCTTCGCACTTGTGATCTGCTCTCAACAGCCATTGTCTGTAACTCGTAAGGGCCCGGAATATTCTGTAAGTAAATTCTTTGAAGAAACTGTTCATCGTCTCCAGCCTTTATTTAGGATAACCAACATTCTCATTCCTCAAACTTAAATGAACACGCAGAGGAAAAAAGTCCTCCAACAAGACTTATTGCTACAACCTGTGAAAAATATGAACTATTGCCTCTGTGTGCAGGAAATTCAGTCTAGTGGATCGTTCCTTGTTGTCAACGCAGGCACCCTATCAAGAACATCAGTCGTGTAAGTTTCTTTTGAGGATTTTCTTCAATGTAATTAGTTTGAAACAATTCTTAAGCCAATGGTATACTTGGTTATACTTATATATACACTTGGTACTTTTTTACGTTTTAGGAAAAGCTACAAAAATGTCACTTTCAATGATCAAATGGGTAATGTATAAATATCTCTTCAATTGAAACATGGATCAAGATTTACCATGCAATTGTACTAATACTGAATGTACTCCGGCATCAGTTGTTCACACTCGTGCTCCTTCAATCTGGTGAGATTTTTTTTCTTTTTTTTTCCCTTCAACCTCAGTCTGTACAATATTTCTTCTCTGAAACACCTTGGACATATCCTGTATCTGAAACTTATTTTTGTGATTTTTTTATTTTTTCCCCCTAGGGAATCTCATCCAAGCCAGTAGTGACCGTAAGAAGGCTGCTCATTTTGTTTATTCTGCATCGATTATAGTGCTTAAAATCTAAGGCATAACACGCCCGACAGGTTTTAGTCTACTCAGAGTATTCTCATATTTAGAGTCCAAACACATTTGACTTTTTTTTTAACCAAATATTGATGAGATTTTTTTAACTCCTAATCTGTCATGTTAGTTATTGTGGTGAAAAAAAAGTTTGTCCTTAACTGTCATTGTAAGTCTCCTACAAGTGGAACATTATGCTAACAAAACATGGCGCTTAAACGGTTTGGTGCCTGTAACTATAATACTGTATCTTGTGAGCTATTAAAACACAGCAGGGTGTTAAATGACTCGGCAACATAGGTAAATGTATGTCACATTTGAAATGGGTAATCCTGTGATTTAAAACATGTCCCACCCACTAAATGATTGCTCCAGAATGCTGGACTCCGTGGTTTGATCGTGACAACCCCTCTGGTACTGGAGACTATGAAACTCTTGCAGACCTGCTCAAAGAAAACCCAGGGAAGGTCTGTGAGCATCCAATTGAAATTGAGGTCAAAACAAAATCTGGAGCCAGTGTTGGTACAACGGGCGATGTGATTCATACGTAAGTACAAGATGAACCACAAATGTTAACTCAATGTTTCCCAAATTTTGTCAATGGAACATGTGATCCATAGTGTAGGCATGAGGAAGATTAAAACAAATTGTACAAATTTAGACCTGTACTTCAGCCTTGTGGAAAGGTAATTTTGTTCTATAATGTTTTGTTTTTTTTTGGGGGTGGGGCTGTTATCCTAGACTGTCTAAAATGATGCAAGCATGTAAATCTTCTTGCTTGATATCAAACTAGTCAATTATCTCCCAAATTTGAGAACATCTCTCTTTTGACCCTTCCATGTCAGATATTGGACCGAAAGCCAGGCTATGGTTGGCAAATTTTAGTGATTGCTGTTTAGAACATCTGCGCATTTTAGACAGGATCTTTTATTTAAATTAAAAAAAAAAAAAAATCAAATACAGGGCAAACTCTGTGAAGAACTAAAATGGTATCCTCAGTCGCAGCAAATTGTATTATACAAATTGTTCTTTAATTTGACAGTGCATACTATAGAAATTCTGGTATGTTTTGAAAAAGGTTGCTTTTTCTCTTTCTGCCCCCCTCCACAGATCTAATGCACACACTGGATTTATATGTAGAAATCGTGACCAGCTGCATGATGGTCTTTGTGCAGATTATCAAGTTCGTTTCTTGTGCCCCGTTGAGTTCTGTAAAGCAAAAGGTATTCTTGCACAAGTACTGTATTTAGCCAATAGTTTATGCTTTACCCCACTACCGTTCAGCTCAATCATAAATGTGATATTGCACATCACAAATGCTTGTTTGGCTTTTTTTTTTTTTTTTAAACTTGGCAGTGCATCAAAGTTAATGAAACTCCACCACACCCTGCTTCAAACCAATAGAAAATAATTTCCAGCACAATTTGTCGGAATTGGATACAGAACACTAAGAATTGGACAGTTATCAGTCTATATACTGTTCAGCTGCAAAACCAAATTTAGTCCTTAACATCTAAATGGTCATGGTATTTTGGACATCGGTCTGCATGGCATGAATATTTTTTTTTTTTCTCAATCTGTCATGAATGTGTGGAGAAATAACATTTCACGTTTACTGTTGAATAAAGTCCAATGTTTTTACTTTGATTTCAGCCACAAGTTTTCACATCAATATAATACTGTAAACAACCTGAGAGCCGAGCTACCATGTGATTAGATTCAGAAAACTTTCAATTGAATCAAACTACATTGTCATCTTCTTTCCTGTCTATATTAAGAATGCAAGACTCCATGGTACGATCGAGACAACCCTAGTGGGACCGGAGACTATGAGACACTTGAGAAACTCAACATTGAACACCCAAATGAAATCTGCGAATTCCCGCTGGACATTGAGGTCCAAACCGTCACTGGAAGTAGTCTGGCTTCAACGGGGAATGTCATTAGTATGTAAGTACTACATTGCACACATTCATTGTACTTAATCTAACCGGATCTGCTTGGTTTAAGGACTTTCCCTCGCTCACAAATGTACAGTACACTGAGCTGATGGGCTCAGAATTCGCTATTACTTTCCATGTTTGGATTTAAGTGATTACTTTCATCTCTGCAGAATGGATACAACTACTGGGTTCATCTGTAAAAATGCTGACCAGACGGGGCGACGTTGCTCTGATTATAAAGTTCGCTTCATATGTCCCATCGATTTCTGTAACTAACTGGATATTCATGTAAAATAAACTATGAATTCCAAGTCGTCGTTCATTCTGGTATACTTTTTATACTGTGGTGTCCTTTGTGCGGTTGGGGGCCATCTCTTAATCTGGTTTCAAACCTTTTTTGGACATATTTTAATACGTTCAAGTCTGTGAAACAAGTCACAAGTCACACAGTCTTAGACTGATGAAATCAAATCAATTTAATACAAGAAATAAATATTTGCAGTGCGTACAATTCTTTCACTCCAGCTAAAGCGTAGCTGTAATCCTGAGAACCATCAATAGGAGGAAGTAAAATTTAGTTGTGAAAAACAGTAGTTACATCAAGGTAGTCATCAATATTTTTATTTTAAATACAATTTTTACAATTATCCTCAGTATCATCTTTATATTACACCATCATTCATTCATTACATATTTCATTCTCAGGGCACTGAAAATACCAAAGCGGACTGCCCTGGTTGTATTAGAAGACGTTTGTCGTCTCATCTGAACAGGCTTCATCATTTCCGGCAACGAGGCTTAGTTACAACAGAACAGCCTGAGTTGGGTGTTTGCAAATTGCAGCTCCCTGATATTATTTACATCCACCTGATGGGGTCGGATTGCATGTGCTTCAGGCTTTACATGGGAGTAGGTATTCCCACGCCCCATCGTGTGCTGCTTTTACAAAAAAAAAACACTTTTTGGTGTGTAGAGGAAAAGAAACTGGCCGCGTAGTCACCTCACTCAATGGAGCGCTTAAAGGTCAGGTGTCATGAAATGGATGATTTTCACTATGTTATTAATGAAAAAAATGACAGCCGGTATGGACCCATCCGTTTCTTCACCACAAAACATGATTTTGACGCATATGGCTTTTTGTAACTCCCGCCATGAAAATCCTCTCGAGGGATTTGTTTTCGAGAAGAAGCAGGAAGTGACGTACGGGGCAGGAGCGCCCTCAAGCGGACTCGTTTGTTTCTATTTTACCTGCAGGAAGGTAGCTCGTTGTTCCTTCGTGTTAGGTAAAATGCCGGCTTGTTGCATTGCTGGATATTGCTCGAATGCTTGGGGGGATGGATTTACCCTTCATAGGTTTCCAACAGACCCGGTTTGTCGTGAAAAATGGATTGCACGGGTGCAGAGGATGAGAGCTTCGTGGCTTCCAAATGACAGGTAGATGGGTATACAGCCACTAAAAAAAAAAATATCGGGACAGCGGTGAGTTTCTATTTTAAGATCGTTAGTTTTGACAGTAATTTTGCATTGAGATAAACGGACTGCCGGAGCAGTCTAGAAAACCTGAAGCGCGTAGGAGAACCGCCCAAAATGGTACAGAGGGAATGGCGTCCGGATCCAGCAGAGCAATCAGAGGTTGACCGAAGTGGTTGGTTACAAGTGAAGAGAGAAAATACACACACACACACACACACACACACACACACACTTACCCTCCATCTTGCCATGGAACAGCTCCCTAAGCCAAGAAGAAAGCTGTGAAAGCCTCCCTAAGCCTTCTCGCTTTTCTTGTCGAGTTGTTGGCGGCGAGTCTTCCCAGACCTGGCAGCGGTTTGATCTGTTCAAGCTGGATGCCCCCCCGCCGCAGATGCCTGCGTTGTTTTCTGCAGAAGTTATTGAGAAGACAGGTTGCCTTCACACACTTTTCAGGAACTTCGTAATGAGCTGCAATGTCATGTCTGGACATCCTCCACTGGCCAGACAGAAACCCGAAGGCGTTCTCCACCACCAGCCGGGCTCGGGAGAGACGGTAGTTAAAGATCTGGTGCTCTTTTGGAATGATACATCCGGGGAATGGTCGCATGAGATTTTTCGGGAGCAGAAAAGCCTTATCTTCAACAAAGACGTGTGGTTGGGGTCCTCGGTGATCAGCTCCAGGTAGTGGCAGGTCAGCAGCCAAATGGAGGGTGCCGGAACGCAGCGCTTCACCAAAGGTTGAATTGGCCAGAACTCCACCATCAGTTGTTCTTCCGCAGCACCTGACATCTATCACTCGAAAAAATACTGAGCGTCCACAAGCGCCAAGAGAACCAGGAAAAAGGGTCCTTTTACCCGGAATCCTGACTTGAAAGCGCCTTTGAGGACAAAATGCGTCCCATCCAGTGCTCCACAACAGAGGGGGAAAATTCCACCGCTGGTTGTCAGTAGCGTGTTAATGTTACGAAGAAAACGGTCCTCAGATACGCTTGGGGAACGTGCAAGTCTGATGAAACCAATCCTGCTAGGTTACAAGGGGCCCGGTTGATTTTTCAACATTTTCAAAAGCCTAAAACACAGTTGAAGAAATGTGTCCGATGGATTAAGGCTTGCGGAAGAGCGCACGTACAACTAAGTGTGGACAATATCAACAAACACAAGGCTGCATGTTTGAAGGTCAGTAAGGGAGAAGTAACTTCTCTGAGTTTGATTGAATTATTATCAAGGCTTTAAACATTGCAGGAGAACAACTTTTACTTTGTTAGTGTCTCACTGACCTGCTGAATGAAGTCTGTCATGTTTAATGCCGAAGAGTCGGTTAGTGATACGTAAATGCACGATGTCGTGCAAGAGAAATGTCTATTTCCCAATTTGTATCACATCGGACTTTTAACACAGAGCACTGGCTTCGATTACGAGCCAAATCAAATGAATTGTCAAATGTTATTGTTAAGTGAGCCCTTACTGATTGTGTCCTACAGAGGGCAGTGTTATCCTGTACCTGTACTTGCATTGCTCACCTGTTGTTTCCGTTTTCCGATTCCGTCAATAGAGTTGTTGTTAAGCAAAGTGGAGCGCGAGTACGAACGTTATTTTCCTAATCGAAAATAAACACGGCTGATTAAAGATAAATATAATGAGTTCTCAAGGAACTGTTTCAAAGGCTGCCGCTTACATCATAAGGACCGAGAATATAGTTTCAGCCCTCCGTGATGAAGGAGAGAACATGAGTGACGGGCTGCTTGTAGCAACTGCTTTGAATGGACTGCCAGAATCTTTCAGGCCGTTGGCTGTCCATGTTACATAAAATTAGGACAATGTTACATTTACGGACTTCAAGAGAATGCGGAGAGTCGATGAAAAGTCTGCAAAAGTGGAGGGCAACTTGTCGTACTGACGGCGTGATGAAGACTTGCTCGACACAAAGCAGAGGAGACACCAAAACGCACAAGAAGGATGGAGAAGCCAGTCTGATATGTTACAAGCGTGGACAAAAAGGACACATCAGAAACAAGTGCAATCAAAAGGTTTGGTGCGGACACTGCAGAAGCAACACACACGCTGAATCGCTATGCAGGAAAAAGGGAAAAGAAGATAGAGTCGGAAAAATTGTTGAAGATTCAGTAGAAGGCATCAATAACCAGGATCGGTGTTTCATGGCCAAGCGAGCAAGAAGCAAGACGACATCTCCCAACATAAAAATGAAGGCGATCGTGGTGGACGCTGGAGCAACATCTCCCATTGTGAATGATATCACAAAGTTCAAGAGCTTCGACAACTCATTCCAACCCGAGCAAGGCATTGACCATGAGGAAACTTTCTCACCTTCAGCCAACATGACCACTGTTCGAATAGTCATGCAGAAGGCAGCACAAAGTTTTAATTCTACATCAAAGGCCTGTGAAAACTGCATACCTGCATGCAGCAATTGATTGCGAGGTGTACTTAGAACAGCCTGAAGGCTGTAAGAAAAAGTCAAAAGCAGGGGAAAGGTTGGTGTGTAAATTGGAGAAGTTATTGTATGGACTTAGCCAGGCAGGCAGGAACTAGAATACTCTATTACATGCATATTGATCTGAAAATTGTTTCAAACAAAATCTAGCCGATAACTGTCTGTACTCAAGAGAAAGACAACATGAAAAAGTTATTTTGATTGTGTGTGCGCTGATGATCTTATTATCGCTGCTAATACTCACACTGCTTATTTTTTTTATCCATCCAGCCATTTTCCATACTGCTTATCCTCACTGGAGTCGCAGGTGACTCTGGGCGAGGGCAAGGGTACACCCTGAGCTGGCCGCCAGCAAATCACAAGGCACATATCGACAACCATTCTCAGTCACATTCACACCTAAGTGCAATGTAGACTCTTCAATTCACCTACCAAGGATATTTTTGGAATCTGCAAGGAAACTACAGAAAATCAACAGGGACAACATGCAAACTGAACTTGAAGCCAGGCCCCGGAACTGTGAGCCAGATGTGATCGTCCTTCAAGGGTGTCACCCGACGTTGATATGAACACTTGACTGCGAGAAATGTCGCCAAGGACCAGAGTAATAGTTTCCTATATATAAAGTTTTTATTAAAAAAAAAAACTTTTTGAAAGTTAAGTTTATTCAACCAGCTAGAACAAGTTGAAAACTTGAATTGACAACTTGCCATTTAAAATAATGACCTGGCCAAGAGGTAGTTTAAAAAAAAAAAAAAGTATAAAATTGACAATAAACAACCAATCCAATACAGTCATGCATAAACTATATTCAAACTTTAGTATTTTTAATTCAATCATGACAAAGCTGTAAAATAAATGAAATGAAATTAAACATGGTTTCAATACCAATAAAAGTGATTGTGATTAACTTTTTCCAAGAATCTAGTGTCGACATCCCTTTTCACACTGCACAAGGGTGCTGGACCTGTAACGTAAACCCTAACAAACATGTCGCATCACGTAGTCTCAACCACTGATCATACATAAATTGAAACACTTACAGCTAATTCATATGAATGGTATAGCCAGTGATCAACATAGTTCACTCACGGCTGATCGGCAGCATAAAAGCCTGATCCAAGTAGCAGCAAAAAGTTATTCAATCACAGGCCCTGATGTGATGTCCTCTTCTTCCTCCTTGCAGACGTTCCCAGTGTGTGAAGTATCAGCTTCAGTCTCTACATCCAACAATTATGTTTTTATATCCCGTCCCACACCACCTGTCAAATCACTTTTTGGAGTGTAGCGAAAAGGAGACCTGCTTCCTGCACATCTCTCTCACGTGAGCGCTTAACTTGTCAGTGAGAAATGTGAGATGGGCTACTTCAGTCAGTAGGCTGGTGAGCGTCTGGTTCAGCTCATCCTCCTTGCAACCCCGAGGAAAATCACGGTCTTGCCCAGCATCTTGGCACCGAAGTCCACCACCATGATGCCCATCTCGATCCAGTGGGATACTCCTGTGATATAAACATAGACACATCTTTTTAACAATTCCATTAGTTGTTTGAGTTGTTTGTTCTGGAAAAATGGCTGTGCCATACAACATCTTGCTTATGCCTACATATGAAAAAAAGTAACACCTCTTCTTCTGGGTTTGCTCATCTTCATTGTGGCCCCCGTTCTCCTCACGTGCTCGCTTTAGGTCGCTTCTCTCAGACTCCATCTTCACCTGCACAGCAGGACGGCCTCCATCCTGTCCGTGTTTCGGGTCTGTCTCGCATGTCTTCCACCCGGCATCAAAGACTGGCAGCAGGGGGTTCTCAATTTTGAGCTCCTCTTTCATTTCTGTAATGAAGGAAAATGAACATGATTGGTCTGCCTGAAACCAATTGAAGCTTTTTGTCATATAATGCTTTGCATATTCACAGTTCACTATAGAGCTTGTGCACATGACATCACCATTTTCATGGCGCCATATTGCCGGTCAAAAAGAGCTGCTCGGCATTGTGGGGGACATTGAACTGGAGGAGAATATTCACAATGCCCCGAGACTTGTTGTGCTGTTGGTTGTCACAACAGACGAGACAGATATTCAAAGAGATCATTCTATGGAATACCAGCTGAAAAGACGTGAAAAGATTGCTGGGTTTCGCAAACAGGAAGGGGCTCAGAGAGGATCTGTGATGCAGTCCCACCTCCACCTTAAATTCTTCTGACACACCTAAGGCACATCTCACCACTGTTCTGGTGTCCTCATACATGCCCTGTACTAACCCTAACCCTTCTCAAAGTACTCTTTCCATCTACTTAACACACTACTGGCGCCAGTCAACATATTTCCATCGCTATCCTTAACGACCTTTACTTGCTGCACATCCTCCCATCTCTATCCCTCTGTCTGGCTAACCTGTAGAGATCCTTTTCTCTTTCCTTCGTATCCAACCTGGTGTACATGTCGTCATATGCCTCTTGTTTAGGCTTCGCCACCTCTACCTCTGCCCTACGTCGCATCTCAATGTACGACTTTCTCCTCTACTCAGTCCTCTCCATGTCCCACTTCTTCTTCGCTAATCTCTTTCCTTGAGTGACATCCTGTATTTTGAGGTTCCACCACCAAGTTTCCTTCCCCCATTTCCTACCTGACGACACCCAATGTACTCTACCTGCCTCTCTGAAAACTTTGGCAGTAATATTCCAGTCTTCCGGGAGCTCTTCTTTGTCCATCTAGAGTCTGTCTCACCTCTTTCCAAAATGCCACACAACATTCTTCCTTTCTCAACTTCCACCAACTGATTCTCTGCTCTCTTTGCCTTCTTAATCTTCCTACCCGCTACCAGTCATCCAACATACCAACATCCTGTGCTGTCGAGCTACACTCTCCCCAACCTCTACCTTACAGTCAGTAACCCTTTTCAAATGACATAATCTGCACAACATATAATCCACCTGCGCACTTCTACCTCCGCTCTTGTAGGTCACTGTATGTTCCTCCCTCTTCTGGAAATAAGTGTTCACCACAGCCATCTCCATCCTTTTTGGCGAAGTCCACCATCATCTGACCCTCAAAGTTCCTTTGCTGGATGCCGTAATTATGCATCACTTCTTCATCACACCTGTTTCCTTCACCAACATGTGCAGTGAAATCTGCCCCAATCACAACTTTCTCTCTGACTGGGATGCTCAGGACTACTTCGTCTAATTCCTTCCAGAATTTCTCTTTCAACTCGAGGTCACATCCAACCTGTGGGGCATAGCCTCTAATAACATTATACACAATACCCTCAAATTCAAATTCCATCCTCATCACTCGATCTGATACTCTTTTCACCTCCAATACATTCTGAAGAAATTGAGAAATTTGGCCAGTGTTGTTTTAATAACTACACTTCTCATCTATGGTACTTTTTATGACTTTTATGACATCCAGTCTGAACACATTATGATAAACCAAAGAATTTAGAATGGTACAATGAATCATTTAACAAATTTAAATTGAATACAAACCAGGGTGTCTTCAATTCAACTTTCACACACCTTTTTTGACGTCAACATGTTGCTCCTCATCCGGTTCAAGTTTGATGGTCATTTTGTTGACGGTGGCCATTTCGGAGAGGTCTGCGTTGTCACTCAAGTCCGGCACATTGTAGCCAGAGTACGACACCGGCTGATCCTCGTACGGCTGCCATTCGGCCTCTGGCTCAGCATCCTCTTCCTTGAAGCGGCCACGGGAATCTAAAACTTCATCTTCTAGCGGCGCATCAACTTCAGCAAAGGCAAAAATTACTTTCATCATTTGTTGTTCCATGACTAGAATCATCATATTGGGCATTTTATTTATTTGATTAGTAAATGGCTCTAGTTTGAACTTATTTCAGGTCATTAATTCAAACTCTGAATTATCTAATTTAGGGTCCTGCCTATTTAATTTTCAGTTCTGAATTGAGATATTTGGTCACACCAGTACTACCAATCCAAAATTTTGCATAGAGCTCTGACTCGCTGAGAAGGGTATTACGATGATCAATTTTAAGAAGCCTCCTCACGTGTATCTAATGTTAGTTTTATTATCCAAGACAAACATCCAGATTTGAAATATAGGTAACAAAATAATATTCCTCACGGTTTCCACAGAACAAGAGGCCTGCCAGACAACCCAAGTGATGAAGAGAGTTAATCAATTTGTTCTCCAACTATTGTCATCACTTTAAATTGGTTAATATTACCTAAAATTAACAAAGTGGGTACACACCAATGTTATTAAAAAAAATAATAATACATTGACTATAATTGGAAATATGGTGTCATGATATGAAACATAAAAATTTTTTTCAAGAAAATCTAAAAATTGTCACTGAATGGTCAGGGTTAGGGTTAACCTTGCTAATTTTGCCTTTTTATTCCTTCTCCCTTTCCCCCATTACCACTATCATCCTTTGTGCCTTTTTCGCCATGCTCCCCGGGCCCTCGGCCGGATGACTTGACCCACGACTCTTTCTTCAGCACAGGTACAAGCCACTTAACCAGGGTCAGCTTCGGGTCGTTGTTGTCCAGGTGCTGGCACTCTTCTTTCAGCTTGTTAACTTTCGGATTCTTCAGGTTATCTTGGTTGCCAGTGTGAGTGTCCTTAGTACAAACACTGCAAAGAAATAGTGTGGGAAAGAGACTTTTAAGTTATTTACCTAACGGGACATGCCGAAAGAAATGCATACATACTCAAAGTTAGGGTTAATGTTCTGTTAGGGGGAGTGTGGAATTTAAAAATATATACGTATATATGGATACACATCAAATTAAAAAAAAAAATATTCTTTACCTGTACTTACTAAAACTGTCACCATGACTTGGCAGTTCTAGAGTGATGGGTGAGGGAAAGAGGGAAAAAAAAAAAAAAATTCTTCCTCCCAGGTCTCATCTTTTGCCTCTAATTTAGTTTGCAAGTAACCACCGTGGCCAAGAAAGAACAATCTTTTGAAGACCGGAGATTTGAAGGTGTCAATTATAGGCTTGTAATGAGAGTGTAATTTTAAACACCTATTGGCTTGTATTTTTTTTTAAATTTACAATAAATTAAAAATAAAAAAAAAGATGATAAACATACAAGTCAAGCAGAAATGTTGCTAATTCTGCATCTGTATTGAATCCTCTCTCCTGCCTGAAGTCCCTCCACCTCTGAAAGGCAGCTCCTAAGTTCAGGCTTCTTTGGTCTTGGGCTCTGTCCAATTTCTCCTTTTTTGCCTGTGATAATCTTTTGCTCTGCTTCTGTTTCCACTGTTTCTTCTGTAGCAAAGATTTTATAAGGTTGGTTAAAATTCACATTGGCATGGTTACATTTTGTAATAAATATGTACACATCATCCATCTATCCATCCATTCATTCATTCATTTTCTACTGCTTTTCCGGGTCGGGTTGCGGGGGAGACACCTTCAACAGGGGTACCCAGACTTCCCTTTCCCCAACCACTTCCTCCAGCTCTTCCGGAGGGATCCCGAGGCGTTCCCAGGCCAGCCGAAGGACATAGTCTCTCCAGTGTGTCCTGGGTCACCCACGGGGGTCTCTTTCCAGTGGGACATGCCCGGAATACCTCACCAGGTAGGCATCCGGGAGGCCTCAGACTCTGATGCCCTCGCCACCTCATCTGGCTCCTCTCAATGTGGAGGAGCAGCGGCTTGACACTGAGCCCCTCCCGGACGACCGAACTTCTCACCCTATCTCTAAGGGAGAACCCAGACACCCTGTGAAAGAAACTCATTTGGACCGCTTGTATCCAGGATCTTGTTCTTTTGGTCACGACCCACAGCTCGTGCCCATAGGTGAGGTTAAGAACATGGATCGACTGGTAAATTGAGAGCACTGCCTTTCAAATTAGATCCTTTATTACCACAACGGACCCATACAAAGTCCACCTCACTGTAGACGCTGCATCAATCAATCTGTCGATCTCCCGCTCCATTCTTCCTTTACTTGTGAACAAGAGCCCAAGATACTTGAACTCCTCCACTTGGGGCAGGCTCTCATCCCCAACCCGGAGAGAGCATTCCACCCTTTTCCGACTGAGGATCATGGTCTCAGATTTGGAGGTGCTGATTCTCATCCAAGCTGCTTCGCACTCTGCTGTGAACCAAAAATGGATGGATGGATATGGACACATCATTCATTTATTCAATCAATCAATCAATCATCTTCCATTCACCTTATCCTCAGTAGGGTCACGGGTGCACTGGAGCCTATACCTGGCAACATTTCCAGTAAATAGTCAACCTTAGTTTGGATAAAATTTGTTGTTAAATATACAGTGCCGTCAGATAGTGTTTGCACCCTTCAGTTTTCCACATTTAAGATACCGTTAAAAATGTTAAACAATGATAACCCAAGCAAACATAAAATGCAGGTTTATAAATGGTCATTTTAATTATTGAGGAAAAAATATATTCAAAGCTACTTGAATGTGTGGAAAAAGTAGTTTCCCACCTCCATGTTGAAACATGAATTAACTGTGGCTAATCAAACTTTTTGGGAAAGCAGTGTATCCATCCATCCATCCATCCATCCATTTTCTCTACTGCTTATCCTCACAACATGGGTTGTTGGATCATGGATGTTGTTGTTGTCCTGCTGGAGCCTATCCCAACTTTATTCAGGCGGGAGGCAGGGTACACCTTGAACTGGTCGCTAGCCAATGGCAAGGCACACAACCGCACACACATTTACACTTAAAGGATTTAGTTTCCATTCAATCTACCATGCATGTTTTGGGGAAGTGGGAGGACACCAGAGTACCCAGAGAAAAGCCAAGCAGGCACGGGGAGAACACGCACCCTACACACAGGTGGGGCCGCCCTGGACCTCAGAATTGTGAGGCAGATGTGCTAACCACTCACCCACCATGAGTTTATTTATACTTTGTTTTTACAGGCCTGATTACCTCCAGGCTCATTCAATCAATCATTCACTAGACCTTTCTAACAAAATAGACCAGGCCAAAATAGCTCAAAAAGGTGCAACAAAAAGATGGGGGGAAAAATAATTGGAGATTTAACAGTCTGAAAAGGGTTGCAAAGCCATTTGTAAAATTTTAGGATTCCAATGTCAAGTGGTTTTTCCATGAACAAGATAAAACGTTTATCCAGATGTCACATTAAAGACTATGGAAAATGTTCAAATTGCCTTTCACTTATATTTATATAGTTTTTTAAGGTGAATTCGCATCTGAAATCAGATCTGAAAGAAACATGTATAAGTATCGATTATTGGCAAAAATTGATCGCACATTGATGAATTCCTCGGAACAACCTGAGCGCACAGCGGAAATTCCCGAGAAGATTCGTCACGTCACACCAAGGAAAAAAAAAACATTGCCGGAGTGAAAGATCAATTTGAGATCGACGATGAATTTTCCGATAATTGGAACGATGAACATGATTCTGAAGGGTCCAATGAAGACCGTGATGAATACAAAGTATATGAAGGTGTTAAAGGTTATCAGTTTGAGTCAGTTATACAGAACACAAGTTAAAATGCAGACGAAGCGACTGGCTATGAAGGTGCCGATCCAGCAGTCAGAACCAGGGAGGAAAACTTACTCTGTGTTGGAAACACTGACTGGTGAGCACCTGTGAAGTTTATTTATTTATTTATTTTAAGGGTTAGGGTTTTTTTTATTTGGCCATAAACTGACAAATAGAAATGCCTTAGCTATCCTGAATGAATATATGAAGTACTTGGTCTTGTTTTAAAATTATGCAAAGGCGCTGTATTTTTTCTGAACATTTTGACACCAAGTAGCTGGAGTCCAAGTTATATTTTCACAAATAAGGATTTTAAGGAACGAAATGGCTTCAAAAAGTTGTCACATTAATTTGACAGCAATAGCTGGTCACACCGAGCTTCACCATAAATATATTTTCACGTGGTAAACTGATGCCAAATCTTGGGACTTCTTCTGAGAGCCATTACCAGACAGTACCCAGAACCGTCCGTCCCCATTTTAGTCACACCTTTGGTCACAAAAATGGCACAAAACTGCTATACTTTATACAGAAAAAACTGGTAAACTGGTATCTCGTGGTTTTGTTTGGGCACAAAATGCTCAAAATAGAAATTTAAATGGGTTGGATGGTTCCGTGTACTGGACTGATATGGGTCTTTGACCTGTACAAGTTTGTCAATGTCAACAGATTTTTTTTTTTTTTTTTTTTTAAATATCCACATGTGCATGTACAAGCTGCATACCCATTTAAACAACCAAATTTCCAAGTAAGAGAATTTCTGTTTCTATTTCTAAGAGAAATTCTGGGAGTGACGAGTGTGTAATACTATGTAGTATTTTATTAAAATTAAAAACCCCGCACACATCAGAACATAAGCTTGCCTGCTCCTGTCAATAGCCAGATGTACTTCCTTGTCATACTCTTTGTTTAGGGTGGAGTCACGAGCATTGTTTCACATTTTGCATAACAGTCATTAAATTGTTAAATAATAAAAGATTTGTATACAATATTTTCACATTTTTCTAGTTGAGAATAGTAATTGAACTTATATTTTTGCCAAGAACGACATATGCTGCTTTAATTCAAACGTCAACAGTGTTCAAAGTTTTTAAGAAGCAAAAGATTACCAACATACCCCTGCAACTTTTTCAGTCTCACAACTTTTGGAATGTACCAAATCTGTTGGGTTGATGTCAACCGCTTGTGCAGAAGATGCTTCCTGCAACATCTGTAATTAATATAGAAAAATAAGGTTCAAAGTTGATCGAATCAGAAAAAATGTATGGCTAAAGCACAGGTTTATTTAATTCTATTTCATGGTGCACAAATTATTTTGATAAGTTGCAAAGAGGTCTCCTATTCTACTAGACTAGTATATAATACTGCTTGTTTTAATGCTACTTAGTATTTCATTAAAATAAAAAACCCTGCACAAATAAATAAATGGTTTGTATCCATCTATCCATTTTCTTAGCCACTTATCCTCACGAGGGTTGCAGGAGTGCTGGAGCCTATCCCACCTGTCAACGGGGAAGAGGCAGGCTACACCCTGAACTGGTTGCCAGCCAATCGCAGGGCACATTGAGACAAACAGCCGCACTCGCAATCACGCTGAGGGGCAATTTAGAGACTCCAATTAATGATGCATGTCTTTGGGATGTGGGAGGAAACTGGAATGCCCGGAGAAAACCCAGGCGGGCACGGGGAGAGCATGCAAACTCCACACAGAGAGGGCTGGGATTGAACACGGACCCTCAGCACTGAGAGGCCAACGCTTTCCAGAAGCACCACCCTGTCGCCATTTATACACAATATTATCCTGTTTTTCTAGTTCAGAATGGTCAAACGATGTGCGGTAGTAAAATATTGTTTGCTAAGAACGACGTGCTTCTTTCATTCAACAATGTCAACAGTATTTGAAGTTTTCAGGAAATAAAAGATGATCAACATACCTCCACAATTCGTCTTTTAACAAAAGCTCTTCGCAGTTTTGGTACCTTCTGTGGGGGTGCTGTGCTTGTCGAAGCGTGTCCAGGTTCAGCGGCTGATCCAAGTTCGGGTTTGGTGCCTTTAGCAACACTGATCTGTTTCGGTGTCAGAAATGGCTTTATGTTAGTTACTGATCCAGGTTTTAATCTTTTTTTTTTCCGATGTAAAACCCATCTCAGACATGAGTTAACCAAAAAAGAGTTCGGGGTGAAATGTTCACTGCATATGACAGACTGCTGACCGGGTTTGGAAAAATTAGCTCTCTTCGTTTGCACAAACCTTACCCACTGTCTTCTGAGGCTTGGGTCTTTGTGAAAATAATGTAAACCGTGACCAGAATAATACGAATTGCAACCAAACAGAACCACACACATCTTCATCATTTTTACGGATTGGTTTTAGCTTACAATCACTAAGGAATTCTCAAAACGAATGGGTTTTTCTTCAGCATCAACAAACGACGGTGCAAGCAAGCATCCGTTGCCACAAATACAAGTCGCCTATGTGTGAGCCAGAGATTTAAAAAAAAAAAAAAAAAACAGGAGGAGGCATTCTGCCATGTCCGGCAAAATCGATCCATTTTCGGGTATTTTTATTTATAAATACATTTTTCGGTTAAAAAAAAAAAAAAAAAAGTAAAACGAGATGTGTCTTCTATGGTATAGTTGAACATATATGTCCGTTTAGACACGATAACTTGCGCTCGAAAATTTACTTTCCATTCACTTATAAATATTATGTTGACAAAATTATCATCTTTTACCCACATAAAAAAATTTATTTACAAGGACCTTGGAAGTAAAACTCTCCCTGGACAGAGATTGTATACGCAATATTTCAAGGTAAACTTAATCAATTTGATCAAAAGTACAGAGGAAAAAAAAAACCTATGATCATATGCCCTACCAGCAGGTATTATGGACGATTGGTATTATAAATTTACTGTAAATTGCCACCATCAAAACATCCCAAACACATAAGATGTTGTGGAATGAGCAGTGGGTCGCATTTGTGATAATGCGCTTCGATGAGCGGGAAGTTACGTCGTTCAAACTGCAACGAGCGTCATTGGTTTTCGCCTTTAACAGTTAAAGGCGAAAACCAACTACGCTTGTCACAAAAAAAAGCACAACTGTTAACTGTAAATGGGTAAAATCAATGACGCTCGTTGCCTTTTTTAAAAAACGTAATTTCCTGTTCATTGATGCCACGAACACATTTTGCATTTATTTTATTACTGTCTAACATGAAAGCAGACAATACCATTTGTTTTAAGTCAATTAGCATTACAAAAGTTGTTCTATTTGCGAACAGCCAGAATAGTGAGTGAGTTTTCTTCCCCCTGATAGTGGTAAACATAAGGAAAGGAAATCCTCACTTGTCTGCCCTGCTTCAGCGCTGCACCGCTCCTGCTGTGGCATTTAACCATCTTGCTGGGGTTTCAGCTACCGATGGCCGCCGGAAAAATAGTTGGCACCGCATCTGGTTTCAGCCTCTGCCCAAGTACACCTGTCTATCCGATTCTATCTGCCAAGTCTTTCTCAAGACACGCCGGCTCGAAGTGCTCACCACAGAGTTTGGAATGCTTGCTCGGCTTCCCCGTCGATTGACTTTACGTATCCACTGGTCACGTATTCCCTTTTCACTCGGAAAGCCAAAGAACCTCTTTCCGCTGCCTGAAACATTTGGACAACCGACCGCCACACAATAAACCATCATGAAATCGCTAACTCATACGACGACAAACTATACAAAGACGGAAAGAGCATGAGGTAGTTCGGCAAGCGTGTCATCACAACAACGGATATAGCCGAAGACCGGAAGGTGCACTTTTATTCTTATTTATAAATTTAACTGAAAATAACAAGCATTGAGGCTTTCCTCACAATCATGACAGAAATATTTAAGGCTTCAGTGAAGGCGACATCTAGTGGACAACTGAAGCCATAGCAACCACGACTGAGGCACAGTTTCTCATGACGGCAATAAAAGTCCAGAAAAGTCAGTATGAACATACCAAAATAATCATGACAGCCATTACAATAAAATATTCAGATGCTCTTCCCGATACTCTCAAACACATTCCAGATTAACCCAAAGAATAAAAAAATGCAAATTATGTTAAGCGTTTATTTAAAGCTTTGATCTTGAACAACTCTACTAAATGTCCCGAACAGGATTAGAGATCCTTCCTACTTTGAAAATTGTCATTTCGTGAGAATTCAGAAAGGTTTTTTTTTTTTTTACTTTTAAAGATAAGGCTTGCAATTTTGGGACCTGTCAAAATGCAGGGAATCCTCGGGTTAAGACGGTCTCGACCTAAAACGTCTCGACTTTACAACGCCCGTACCCCATCCGCCATTTTCTCTGGCTAATGCTTGTCGTTGTTTGTGCGCCGGGAGTATCTTGGCATTTTTTGCCCTCCTTTTCAGACATTAGCACCCCAAAGAAGAAAGCTGTGTCTTTTAGCAATGCTTCTGCAGCCAAAAGAAAATCCATTACCATGGGAACGAAGCTCAAGATCATAAAAAGATCGGAAAAGGAGAGACACCAACACCACCAAGGCTTCAGTTGGTCGAATGTGGTGACAAATATTAAAGACAAACCCCGTATTTTAGCGCATGTGAAGGGTTCCATACCTATGCCGGGATCTTGTTCTTTGGGTCATGACCCACAGCTCCTGACCACAGGTAAGTAGGAACGTAGACCCACTGGTAAATTGAGAACTTCGCTTTTGGACTTAACTCCCTCTTTACGACAACAGATTGATACAAAGTCCGCATCACTGCAGACGCTGCACAGATCAGTCTGTCGATCTGCCGCTCCATTCTTCCCTCACTCGTGAACAAGACCCCAAGATACTTGCACTCCTCTAAGTGGGGCAGGATGTCATCCCCGACCGACCCAGAGAGGGCATGCCACCCTTTTCCGAGTGAGGACCATGGTCTCAGATTTGGAGGTTCTGATTCTGACCCCAGACGCTTCACGCTGTGCTGCGAACTGCTTCAGTGAGAGTTGACGATCATGGCTTGATGAAGCCAACAGAACCAAATAATCTGCAAAAGGTAGAGATGCAATACTGGAGCCATCAAATCGGCCTCCCTCTACATGTTGGCTCCAATTATACTTACTGGATATCTAATCCAGAGGACCTATATTTTATTTATGGTTCACACAAACGTAGATTATTTTTCATGAAAAAAGATTTTAAAAATTCTCAACACATCAGCTAAGAATTAAATTAGTGCCAAAGTGCACATTTTCTTTGTAATCGGAATGACTCCGATGTCTGTTTCAAACCGAGGCTCTGTTGAAGCCGCTTCCGTGTGACGTCACTCCTAGACCACCCCAGTAAAGAAAATGGCTTCCTATACAGACAATCATACATGTTGCGAGTGGGATCTAGGGAGATGGACAGCAGTGATGAAAACATTTTTACAGAATGCTCTGTGGAAGAGATAGGAAATGAAGAGGGGGAATTTTCTTATTCTTCCCATGTTCGAAAAACATTGAATGCAGGTGTAATTCAACAATCTATGTTCAAACCTGAGTTGACGAATTCAACACAAGGACAAGATTCAGCGAAACCTGACGAAGTTGATGTGGAACTTCACACCCAAAACACAGACTGGTTGGTGTATCAAGAAATCTACATACATCTTGTTGACCAAATCTAATTCAAACACATTTAAATGTCTGATGCTGCTTGCACACAACAATGAGTAGTTTGTTGTTGTTGTACTAGTTACTGAGTCGGCGTAAAACAAGTCAAAACCTTCGATATCGTTCTGCGTTTAAAGATCACATCTATAGTACACGCTGAGTTGGACAGTACAGTTCACTTACATTAAGCCAGTGATTATTGTTATTTAAACTAAATGATCAGTAGTAGTAGCTAATAGCCATATACACAGAAATCTGTAATTTGTATCTTATTACAAGGACATAAGGGGCAAGTTATAAATTTAACAGCGTCCATTTCTTAATTGTTGTTAAGGTATTGTTGCATACACTCAAGTATGTCATGTTTTCACTCTTTAGTCAGAAGATAATGAATGAATAAATGATAGGGCTTTACGCCACAGCGGCATTATTTCAGCCTTGGCGAGCAAAAGATAGTATAATGAAATACAACTTTTTTCTTAAAACAAACCAAATAACATTATTTTCACTGATTATGTTTTTTTTAACCAGGTGTAACTGTGGAAATTGCCAGCCAATGCCTTCCCAGAGAGAATGCCGCTACTATAAGGAAATTACAGAAAACGCCCAGAAGTTGGATGGAACCGCCTTAGCTTTGCATTGCTAACCACGAAGGCTTTCACCCAGTCTGCCTAAACCCATTTGTATTGGAGACAGCCTAGCATTTATAAAAATGTATCTGGCCCCCAATGGATAGGTTTCCAATGACATCTCCACAGTCCTTAGACCAATCGGATAAATTATCGATAGAAAAAAAACTTCACGCTCTATGACAAGATTAGATTGGAAACCTATAGATTGACTACATGTACAAGAAAACTGTAACATGATGGATTATTAAACTTACTCTTGATCTTTCTCGTTTTTCATATACTGGTCTTCTAGGGTTAGTGTTACAATTCTCTTTGTCTGGTGAAAGGCACGAGTGGATAGTTGGACAGGCACAAGGTAGTAACTTTGGCCTTCTGCAAGATAAAACAAAAAACATTTCATTCATATTTTCAATGTGGAATATTTTGGCAGATCAGAGTAATGTCCATTGTTTGTTGCGCATTCTTCACGTTATTTAGATGCATATTGCCCGTATTTTAAATAATGCACCTAACACTCGAGAGCACACTGCTGAAGTCGAATTTCAGGAAGACCTCAGTGTCAACAGTACTTTAACTTTATACAGTGTCCTAATTTCGTCAACTCCTAAACATCACGTGGATCCGGATATTAGCTGACACATATCTGTATCGGTATTCTACTTACATTTAAAACACGGTAAATACTTGTCAATACTAAACAATTGAACACGTACTCACTTACTTGCTACCGAAGCCAAGTGAACGCTGTACCAGGTTTTCAAAGCAGTCCTCAGTGAAATGCTTGGAACATATTACTGTCGACTTTGATTTGTTAGTCCAATGCGCCCGCTTTGTTTTCACAAACCTGGTCCATAACCTGCCTATCCGTTCATCTTTCGGCCATTCATGTAAGCTGACTCCGTCAGCGTTTGACGCAGAACAACCGTAAACTACACACTTCCTCACCATCTTTGCTAGCTTTTTCACTCTCTGGCTAAATGTTGTTTTGGCGTGACGTAATATCCCGGGGAGTTACGGAATTTGCCAATCTCAGTGACATTTCGAACAAAATCTTGAGACTGATTTTGACGCTAATTTATTTCATTTTTGTTGTGCTGATAATTGATTAATTCTTTAAAAGTGAAATTTTAGATACATTTGTATGATAGACAAAATACAGGCACTCTGGATTAGATTTTTAAAGATTATGACTGACGTCACTGCCGAGCATGCGCATTAATCGTCCGCCATATTGGAAGACAAAGCAACCCCAGGGAAGTTCGAGTGCGTGTGTGTAATCAATTTGTTTTTATAGGGTTTTGTCACTGTTTCTTCAGTTGGAATTTGATTTCCATGATCTAGCAAGGAATGGCAGGCCCTTCTGCCAAGTGTGAACATGTTGACACCCTGTCAGCTGTCGAAAGGAATCAATACAAGGAGAAACTTGCTCTGGTTGATGGAGTTGACCCCTAGGAGTTACCCAAACAGGAACAGACAACAGACGTGACATACTATCCTGGTGTAACTTACCCTGACATTGTGAACTATTTAATCTTCACTCCAAGTGTTCATACCATGGATGACATGAAAGTTTACAAAAGCATGGATGCATACAATCAGTTTGTGTGTGGCTGAGTTCGTGATGGACCAGCTGTTGTCCGAAATGGATACCACTTAGTCAGTGGAAAGGTCAGCGTTTACATTTCATACGATCTATATTTCATTACACTGTGACTTTTCTCAGTTCAATATAAACATTCCCACTACAGCTTTTTAGCAAATCCAATTATTTAATTCATGTAAATTTAAATGTATGTAATGTTTGTGAGGCCAGGAGTAATTTAATGATCATTAGCAATTTATAATTCAACAGTTAAGTAACACCATGCAGGAAAGAGCATAATTCATTTCTTGTTTGCGTCTCTTTGTACTACATATATTTTCAAAATCATATTTGAAAGACAATTTTTTTCAATAAAATGTACATTTCTGTACCCTACATTCTTTTGTGAAATGTTCATTTACTACAATATTGATATGTAAACATATTCAGTAATATTAATTAAATGTGCATGACACCAAATACATGTATACATGCATGTATGTTAAAAACTTCAATATTATCTTTCCAGCTTCTTCATTCCCAAGCATTGCGAGAAAAGCCCCTTTGGGCTTGGGTGATTGCAGAACAAAGTGGGAAAATTGTTGCTGCACATTGCAACTCCAAAGCTGGTCTTGGAGAAGCTTGCTCACATGTTGCAGCACTGCTGTTTTGGGTTGAAGCCAACATCAGGATACGGAAATCAAAAACTGTCACACATGAGAAAGCATACTGGAAACTGCCAACACCTTTAGAGGAAGTGGCGTATCGTCCAACTAGTGAAATTGACTTCAGCAAAGACAAAAAGACACCAATTGGATATTGCCCTTGAAGCTGGTGCCAATATGGATGCAACAAAAGGGACAAAACCACCCAGAGTTGCCTCAAGGTCAAGCACTAAAAGTACAGATGCAGAGTTGAACTCTTTCTTTGATTAAATAAGCAAGTGTGGTATCAAACCAGCTATTTTAAGTATCAGTCATGCATATTCAGCTCAGTTTGTGCCACAGTCTGACGTTTGATGCTCTCCTCAAACGTTTTGAAAATGTACAAATTGAATTAAGTGAATTAAATGTTTTGACCATATAAGTGTGCTGTACCCAATGTTATGTAAGTGCGAAACAAACAAACCAATTGTACTTCAAAATTTCATTGTCTCATTCTCCATCTAACATGTCAGGCTGTTCTGTACCCTGAAAATTGTTGAGTTCTACTACCCACTGTATTTGAAACAAAAACCTGTGTGTGTGTGTGTGTATATATATATATATATATATATATATATATATATATATATATATATAGCACACACACAAATTTACATGAATTGCAATAAATACCTTCCAAATATAACAGATTTTTGTTTTCAATTTAGAGCTGTTGATACTATCTTTGAATAACAAAATGTCACTCCCAACGTTCAAGGAAGAATGCAAAGTCCATTATCTTGAGCTCATAAAGCATGCTTGGGTAACTACAAACATGCCAATATAATTCCAAAAAGACATGCACTTAAGAATACATCAGGCATCAAGTCATCCTGCAGCATGAGCAGACTGGCTGCAGCATCAAGGTGCCGACGTTTTGCTGTCTGTTCTGTATTTCGGTGAAATCTTGCTGAATACTTTTTAGCGCATCCAGGTTTGAATTTGTGGTGTCCCGTGTTCATGGTTGGAACCCAGTCCGAATTAGTGGAATCATACAGCTGTGCTGGCTTTCCTGAAACAATAATCATAATTAACAAAATATTAATATATTTAGTTTTTGTTTGGCTAACTTACTTAATAAAACAGAATACATCATATTCAAATTTCAGTGAGTTGTTGAAAGGATGCTGTTATTAAAACAAGTCCCCAGTCCTAAAATATTTCATAATTTACAGTCAAGAAAATAAGTATTTGAACAGCCTGCTATATTGCAAGTTCTCCCACTTAGAAATCATGGAGGGGTCTGAAATTTTCATCGTAGGTGCATGTCTACTGTGAGAGAGATAAAATAAAAAGAAAAATCCAGAAACGATTTATTTGTGTTACACACCTGCAAATAAGTATTTGAACACCTGTGAAAATCATTGTTAATATTTGGTAGAGTAGCCTTTGTTTGCAATTACAGAGGTCAAACGTTTCAGTAGTTGTTCACCAGGTTTGCACACACTGCAGGAGGGATTTTGGCCCTCTCCTCCACACAGATCTTCTCTAGATCAGACAGGTTTCTGGGCTGTCGCTGAGAAACCCAGTTATTGGGTTTAGGTCTGGAGACTGGCGAGGCCATGCAAGAACCTTGATATGCTTCTTACAAAGCCACTCCTTGGTTTTCCTGGCTGTGTGCTTCGGGTCATTGTCAAGTTGAAAAACCCAGCCACGACTCATCTTCAATGCTCTGACTGAGGGAAAGAGGTTGTTCCCCAAAATCTCACAATACATGGCCGCGGTCATCCTCTCCTGAATAAAGTGCAGTCGTCCTGTCCCATGTGCTGAAAAACACCCCCAAAGCATGATGCTACCACCCCCATGCTTCACAGTAGTGATGGTGTTCTTGGTATAGAACTCATCATTCGTCTTCCTCCGAACACAGTTAGTGGAATTATGACCAAAAAGTTCCCTTTTGGTCTCATCAGACCACAAAACTTTCTCCCATGACTCTCTGTATCATCCAAATGGTCATTGGCAAACTTAAGACGGGACTTGACATGTGCTGGTTTAAGCAGGGGAACCTTCCGTGCCATGCATGATTTCAAACCATGACGTCTTAGTGCATTACCAACAGTCACCTTGGAAACGGTGGTCCCAGCTCATTTCTGGTCATTGACAATGTCCTGTCGTGTAGTCCTGGGCTGATTCCTCACCTTTCTAAGGATCATTGAGATGCCACCAGGTGATATCTTGCATGGGGCTCCACTCTGATTGAGATTGACCGTCATGTTTAGCTTCTTCCATTTTCTATTGATTGCTCCAACAGTGGACCTTTTTTCACCAAGCGGCTTGGCAATTCTTTCCAGCCGTGTGAAGTTTTGACTGTGGTATCTTTGGACAGGTCTTTGGTTTTGGCCATGTTACAAGTTTGAGTCTTACTAATTTTATGGGCTGGATAGGTGTCTTTATGCAGCTAACAACCTCACACATATGCATCTGATCCAGGATAATGCATGGAGTGGAGGTGGACTTTTAAAGGCAGACTAACAGGTCTTTGAGGGTCAGAATTCTAGCTGATGGACAGGTGCTCAAATACGCATTTGCAGCTGTGTCACACAAATAAAGAGTTAAAAAAACATCACACATTGTGATTTCTGGATTTTTTTAAATTTACTCTCTCACAGTGGACATGCACCTACGATGAAAATTTCAGACCTCTCCATGATTTCTGAGTGGGAGAACTGCAATATAGCAGGGTGTTCAAATACTTATTTTCTTCACTGTAATTCATGTAACTCAGTACAGTATCAAACAATAACCATATTATTCAGAGCACACCAGAAAAACGTTTCAAAACAGTAGTCATTTAACATCTTTATAAGTGGAAGCATGTTTTCCTGTTTAGTATCAGTTTCAATGTTTACATGTTCCAAGTGCCAACAGATCATGCAGTCTTACATGACCCACCATTGTCTGGGTTTGCAGATCTAGGTCACCTGTTTACTTAAATTTATCACTCAACTGACAAAAAACACTTACCAGTGGCAAAATGATCTGAGCAGAGACAATATTGGGACAGATTAGCAGTGTTTACATCTGCTCTGGATAATGCTGCCAACCAATCCCTTTGATGGTGAGAAGAAAGTTTTTTTAGTTTGACTTGTGACTTGTTTAAGTCAGGCCCTGCTCTGTTGGAGCAGCCAAAAACCGCACAGAAGTTAAGAATACTTGGAGGCTGGTTGCTTTGTGGAAGTTTTGAAAAAAAATAATGGGGTCACTGGTGCTTGGAGATACGGCCGCCGGTCCACTTGCTTGTCTTCCAATATGGCACGAGGCCTATAAATCACGTGACTGTGACGTCATGTCGCTGGCCTCTATAAAAAATATGAACAGAATTGGGGATCAAGTCCAGCCTCGGCGGAGTACAACTCTCATCGGAAATTATTACAATTTACTGCCAGAAATGCGGACCGCACTCTGACACTGGTCAGACCGACGAGCCTCTATCAGAGGGTTCGGTACCGCATTCTCCCAAAGAACCCCCCACATGACTCCCCGAGCGACACAGTCAAATGCTATCTTCAAGTCCATTTCATGAACTGAATGATTAGACAGTTAAATATTCTGTGAAAAAGAACTTGATTCGATTAACTGATCTTTTTAAAAGTACACGCTAATGAATTGCCATGCCCATCACTGCTGGATTGATTACAACGCCTACATTATATGTTTGGTTTCAACAAAACTTTTGACTCCACACCCAGGACAAGGTAGGGTAGAGTGAGTTTGACAACAATATTTTTCACAAAAGTGACACCTGTAAACATCAGAACACTAGTTTCATTTATAAAACAACAAAAACAACGCTAAAGGCTTTCAATGGAACAATTTATTTACATATGTAACAATGTACAATTTTTTTTTTACACATGGCTCCTCCCCAAAAAACTTTTGGGAAAGCATTACTATGTATTCTGCCACATCTTAAAAAAAAAGACTTGTTTTTTCACCCTTATATAGAATAGTTCATTTTAGTGTGGTAATCTGTGAAACATTCTCCAGGATGCAAGGGGACACAACAGGAAGTGCACCACATTCTGGTATCTCTGCGCTTGCCCCTACGTGCGCAGACCCTACACCTCCTTGTCGGCTTTAATTTTTTCCCGACCGGCATCAGGTATTCGAGTCTGTGTTTGCCAAGCTGTCCATCGAGCCTGCTGTCTGGGTCAGTTTTATATGGTGCCCTCGTAGAGCGCCGACCTCCTTCCAAATCTTCCTCAACTGCAACTTCTTTATCCTTTTTTACCTGCAGCCCCACATGTCGCTTTACAGTCCATGACTTCACTACACTGCGAATGAACTCCAAGAGGGTTTTAAACTCCCCTGGGTTTCTGGCTCTGTAGAGGACATAGGCATTAAACATACAAAGTTGAAAGAGATAGGCTACAAACTTTTTGGACCACTTATGTGACCTTCGGACAAAAGGGTAGTATGCAATGTTTTGGTCGAGCCTATCCACTCCGTGCATGGAAGAGTTGAATGCAACAACACACTGTGGCTTGAAATGACAACCTTCATCTTTGTGTCCCTTCTGCAAAACCTTAACCTTCTGCATCCTATCTTGGTGGCAAGTTGTCACCATTCTCAGTAACTGCTTGTCCTGCCAGGCTACTACCATCACTCTCTCATTGTGTCGCACAACTTTTTCCCCCACCGCCAACTCATACTTTGTCATCTCTCTAAAGATCTTAGGTTCCCCCCTATTCTTCCTCAATGTCCCACAGACATTGGTGTCTGCTCCCAGTAAAAGCTCACACAGTGCTACAGAATTGTAGGAATCATCCATATATAACGTATAACCATGACCTGCCAGACGATCAAGTAGAGAGAAAACTATCTCCGACGTAGTACGAGCTTCTCCAATATCAGGCTGCATATTGAAGCAGTACCCTGTGGCGGAGTCACACAGTATGTAGGATTTGATTCCATATTTCACAGGCTTTTTTGGGTTGTACACTCTGAAAGATACACGCCCTCGCCACAGCATCATACCCTCATCAATGCAAATATTTTGCCCCGGTTGATACATCTCCTTGAACTTTTCCACAATGTATTCAAACACTGGGCGGATTTTGTACAATTTGTCAGCATCATGCTGTGATTCATGATCGTTGTATTGAAGGAATTGCCAGATAATCTGAAATCTGTTCCTTGACATAGTCTGGCTGAAATGAGGTGTTGAGTCTACCTCATCCACACTCCAGTAGAGTGCAATGCTTGGCTTTTTAACATAACTGGTGAGAAACGTGAGTCCAAAGAAAGTTTTCAGCTCTGGGACTGACACCGGTTTCCACGCATGAACTCTGCTTTGTGGCAACCTCTCAGACTGTGCTTGAAAATACTGAGTCGCATACAGGTTGGTCTGATCCGCAATGCGTTGGAGCAGCTCGTCGGTTAAGAACAGCTCCAGAAAGTCAGATGGCAGATTGGAATCCATTTCTGCAGCAGCACTTCGGGGTCCAGGAGTGGCAGTGAAGCAGAATTTATTAGGCTGCCAGTCAGTTTCATACCAGTCACAATATTCCCCATCATCTGTCCTCCATGGCCGACCTGTAAATTGTAGAAATATTATGAATTACCATAAAAATACTACTTGAAGAAAACTTTTCTTTTTTTTTTACCTTCTTCATCACTGCTAACAGGAATCGGGGTGGGACCTCTGCTTGATGCAGGACTTGTAAATTACAGAAATATATGCAATTACCATATATATATATTTTTTTTTTCTTATTTTGCACTGTGTGATGCAGAGATTTTTTTGTTTTACCTTTCATCTTCAGACTGGTCACTTGAGTGGGATCTCTGCATGGTGCAAGATCTGTAAAATGCAAAGTTCCTTCACGTCAGCATTGGTGTGGGACTTAAGTGCTGTGATTTGACATGGACTACACGACATGGTGAACGACTGGTTAGCACATCTGCCTCACGGTTCTGACGACCGGGGTTCAATTCCTGGCCAGTTGGATGTTCTCCCCGTGCCTGCGTGGTTTTTCTCCAGTCACTCCAGTTTCTTCCCACATCCCAAAAACATGGATAGTAGGTTGGAGACTCCAAAATGGTCAAAGGTGTGAATGTGAGTCCGAATTGTTGTTTATTTATACAATGGGTACAGAAAATATGGGGTGCCGTGTATACATTTGTGAGGATAAAATTAACTTAAATGAATCCAGCAAATAGCTGCAATTTAACAGTGAAAAATTAAAGAAGTTCTGAATACTTTCTGTATCCACAACATGTGCTCTGATATTGGCAGGTGATGTTCAGGGTGTACCCAACTCCCATTAAACTAGCTGGTATAGGCTCCAGTAGGCATGTGATCCTCGCGAGGATAAGCGGTACAGAAAATGGATGGATGACACGGACTAACAGAGGTGAAAAGGGGGGGGTATCGCATTGATGGTTCAAATCAATGCAACTGACTATACACGCAGCACTTCCACGTTTGGGGTAAAGTGTTGTCCATACTAATTTACAGTCGCCAGGCAAACTTGTAGTGATTACAGTGACAGTATAAACCGCTTCAAAGTAAACTTGCGGTCTGCTGGAAATTCCGTAAAGTTACTAAGAATGACACGTTACAGTGCCGTGAGAAAAAAGTACACGCCCACTTCTGTATTTTCGGGAGGTTTCAAATCATCAAACTGATTTTACACTCAAGAGACAACCCAAGGAAATACAAAATGCAGTTTTTAAGTGACAATTCAATTTATTAAGGCACAAAAAAAAAAAAAAAAAATATCGAAACCTTTCTGACCATCTACGAAAATGTAATTGCCCCCTGAATCTAATAATGGATTGGGCCACCTGTGGCAGCAATAACTGAAATCAAGCGTTCGGGATAATTGGTGATGTCTTTCACATCGCTCTGGAGGAATTTTGTCCCTCTCTTTGCAGAATTGTTTCAACACTGCCAAATTGGAGGTTTTTCTAGCATGAAGTACTCGTTTAAAGTCACATAAAATCTGACTTAAAGCCACTCCAAAACCCTATATATTTTTTAAGCCTTTCCAAGGTAGACTTGCTGTAGACCTATGTGTACGTGTGAGCACCAAAATCCAAACATTAAAAAAAACGCCACAAAGGAGATATGATTTAATCACTATTCATCCTTGAGAAACAATACGGCCTTCAATATGTTTTAAAGGCAAAGAAAACGGCAATTCTAGATGCTATCAGCTGAGAAGTACTTGTATTTTGCATTTTATCTCCCAAATGCGACATGTAAGCTGTTACCCTGGTGATATGGATGAGACCTTTTACATAATCAGAAACTGTAAACAACTGCATGCCTGCTGTCATTGATTGATTCGACAACAAAACTAAGAAGCTTCTCACTTCAGCGCTTAATAAAAGCGCCTCACCCAGAGACAGCAACTCTTTGTTGAATGGAACTACTTGCAAAGGATGCTGTAGAAAAGCTTCTTGAAACCTGGGAAATACAGAAGGTATGTCTATTGCAGTGGCCAAAACATCCTCAGCGGAAGGTTTAATTTTCGATTTGAACTCATTTAATGCCAAATATGTATTCTTATTTTTTCATAAACCCATTCGTTCTGTGTCAAAAGACGTAATAAGTTTTCATCTTAATTGTAATTGTAATAGAGCGTTTGGCGCAACTCCACAATAAGCATATAAGGCTTGGGAAGGATTTTAGAAAGATACACCGACACCTGATGGCAGCAGATGCTTTGAGCCATTTCAAGCGATAAAAATCATAGATAAATACAGAGTTTACTCTAAAAACAACAGATGTACCGTTATATCCCTTCTCCCCAAAAAGAAAAGGCTGACTCTACGACAACGAACACCGTGTAACACTGGTTGTTGGATTCAAAGACCTGAGATCACAACTCACTGTATGCTGATCTCACACCCATACAGGGGACCTGCTGCCACCTACACGGTGAGTTCATCACTACACTAGTTTACAAGCTCAAAGACACTGCACAAGCTCTGCGAGTCAGCAGTCAGCTATGTCAGCCTGTGCGCTCCATTGAAAAACATATTTGACTTTCATAGACTTCTTTGGCAGTCAGTGGTGTTCAAATTGCTATTGACATCAGTGGCTTCCAATGGAATGAGAGGTGTGACCAAACAATGCTTGACGTGTGGCTTGCTTTTAAAAGGGTCACGAGGAGAACGGCCAAGAGGCCCCAGTTATGAACAAGCCTGCTTTTTGCTTTATCACTGTAGCTTGGCCCATTTGGTCACGGGTCAGACCAAACGGGTTCAAAAACAGTGCTTATTGTCTGTCAGCTGTCATTATCCTGAGTGATTATTCTATGATATGTTGAAAGATATTTCCGACCCCCTATCTGCTTGGAAAAAAACAAAAAAAATTATAAACCCGTTCCAATATTTATCAACACAAATACAGTGCCTTGTGAAAGTATTCGGCATTCTTGAACTTTTAAACCTTTCGCCACATTTCAGGCGTCAAACAAAATATATATTTTTTTTTTGTCAAGAATCATCAAGTGGGACACAATCGTAAAGTGGAACAAAATTTATTGGATATTTCATACTTTTTTAACAAATAAAAAAGTGAGAACTGGGGCGTGCAATATTATTCGGCCGCTTTACTTTCAGTGCACCAAACTCACTCCAGAAGTTCAGTGAGGATCTCTTTATCATCATCAGTCAACACTGGATTCAATGTTGACTGATGATAAATAGAATTCACCGGTGTGTAATCAAATCTCCGTATAAATGCACCTGCTCTGCGATAGTCTCAGGGTTCTGCTTGAAGTGGAGAGAGCATCGTGAAGACCAAGGAACACACCAGGCAGGTCCGAGAAACTGTTGTGGAGAAGTTTAAAGCCGGATTTGGATACAAAAATATTTCCCAAACTTTAAACATCTCAAAGAGCACTGTGCAAGCAATCATATTGAAATGGAAGGAGTATCAGACCGCTGCATATCTACCAAGACCTGGCCGTCCCTCTAAACTTTCACCTTGTACAAAGAGAAGACTGACTCAGAGATGCAGCGAAAAAGCCCATGATCACTTTGGATGAACTCCAGAGATCTACAGCTGAGGTGAGAGAGTCTGTCCATAGGACAACAATCAGTCGTATACTGCACAAATCTGGCCTTTATGGAAGAGTGGCAACAAGAAAGTCATTTCTCAAAGATAACAATAACAAGTCTCGTTTAAAGTTCCCCACAAGCCACCCGGGAGACACACCAAACGTGGAAGAAGGTGCTCTGGTCAGATGACACCAAAATCAAACTTTTTGGCCGCTATGCAAAGCGGTATGTTTGGTGTAAAAGCAACACAGCCATCACCCTGAACACACCATCCCACTGTCAAAAATGGTGGTGGGAGCCTCATGGTTTGGGCCTGCTTTTCTTCAGCGGGGACAGGGAAGATGGTTTAGAATTGATGGGAAGATGAATGGAGCCAAATACAGGACCATTCTGGAAGGAAACCTGTTGGGCGTCTGCAAAAGACGTGAGACTGGGACGGAGATTTATCTTCCAATAGGACAATGATCCAAAACAAAACAAAACAAAAAAAAAAAACAAATCTACAATGGAATGGTTCCTAAATAAACGTATCCAAGTGTAAGAATGGCCAAGTCAAAGTCCAGACCTGAATCTGCAGAAACTGCAGACAGAGCTGAAGGCTGCTGTTCACAAATGCTCTCCATCCAACCTCACTAAGCTCGAGCTGTTTTGCAAGGAAGAATGGGCAACAATTTCAGTCTCTCGATGTGCAAAACTGATAGAAACATACCCCAATCGACTTGCAGCTGTAATTGCAGCAAAAGGTGGCGCTACAAAGTATTGATGCAAGGGGGCCGTATAATATTGCACACCCCACTTTTCAAGTTTTTATTTGTTAAAAAAAGCTTAAAATATCCAATAAATTTTGTTCCACTTCACAATTGTGTCACACTTGTTGTTGATTCTTGAGAAAACATTTTTATTTTATATCTTTATGTTTGAAGCTTAAAATGTGGCGAAAGGTTGAAAAGTTCAAGGGGACTGAATATTTTCACAAGGCACCGCAGTTTAATTTCTATGGTGACAAATGCGAAAGTGTTTAGTCAACACCAAGCAAGGGACTGATTGTGATCTGAAACAAAGTGTGTCTTAAAGTCATTCACCGAAATGTAGTTACAAGTTAACAGCATAACTTCTACTAGTCTTCTTTATATGTTATGGCAGTCTGGCAGACCTGGCACCATGCTACCACCCACAAGTGAGCATTGGTACTACTGGTACTGGTACTATTGATATTACAATGAGTAGCTCAAAGCAACCTGGTGTGATTGAAGATTTGAAGCCTTTGTCAATATGGTCAATGGCTGCATCTATTACAATTGTAAGTAACGTTATAGTTTATGTAATGTTAGGATACGTGCATCACATTTGTATTTTCATTGCTGGGCACAGGGTTCAATAATTGCAAGCTGACGTGAAACGGGAAATGTCTTACTGTTTTTTCCCCGACCCAACTGAAGAAGGTGGGAGGAACGATTGTTTAAAATTGATTTCGTCAAAAGGTTTTAAGTTTTAAGACAACACGTCTTTGTTTCGACTTCATACAAATTTGACCAAGAAATGGTTGACAAAACTGAATTGCTGTGTAAGGAGCTGGGAAAGAACTACTGAGCAATACGAAGTGTGGAAGATTAATAATATCTCTCCCACCCAACAAAAAAAGATAGGTAGCTCACAGGAGGTTGGCTGCTTGAAAAGTACATCTTTGGGCAAAAAGGTTTGAGCACTCCGCGATGAACAGGGACGTAACGCAATTTATTTTAAACAAGGACCTCTTCTGCCTTAAAGAACTGACCATCAAACTTCCTCTCCAGACAACATTTTGGGCAATTAATGAATGGATACCTCTTCTTCTCACAATGCTCATAGTAGATGTAGCCCCTGCTCTCCTCGTGTGGTCGTTTTCTGTCATGGTGTCCACTTTTCTTGGACTCCACCGTCACCCGTTCTCCAAGACTGTAACCATTTTGTCCACGTTTCGTCTCTGCTCCGCGGACCTCTCGCCCAGCGTTTCCACACGCCTCTGGGGCGTCCTCCATTTTTATCTCCTCTTTTATTTCTGTAATGAAGGACATTAGATGTCATCGACTTATGCCCTAATAGTGGGACTGTTTCAAAGACAGTAAGTGACCAATCAAAATTGGCAAAATCAGTTTTCAATTTTTTTCCTCCTTCCATAAAGGTCTACATGACAAAAGATGGTGTCAAAGCACTGACTAATATGTAGTAATTGGTGTCAAATAGATTCCTGTCCTGTGGAAAAACACTATCACAATTTAACTTTATTAATATAGGTCCCCCTGTGCTCCTGAGCCACCGTTGTCAACCTAAGTGCTCTCACAAGTGGGTCTGCTACACTCAGACGAGAGAAGGTGGTCTTAGCCAAATATGGACAAAGATGGTACAAAAGTTGATCAAACAGAAGTAGCTATCATGGTAACATTTTCTGGAGAGTCGTATAAGAAAAAGTGTTCTTTTTTTGTGGGGTTTTTTTTGGTTGGGGGGGTTGTTAATCCAGAGATGGCCAACAAGGCAGAGATCAAGAGTCACATTTTTTAAACATTTTCGCTTAACTGTGCATTTTTTTCCTTCCAGTTTGAGAGCAAATTAGACAAACTATTTTCTCCAAAGATCACGATCAGACTGGAAAAGGTCCAGCTATTTTCCTTCAATGCGCATGGCAGTTTTGCAAAAATAACGTAATAAACGAAAACAAAGCGCGCATGCAAATATCGTAATAAACTCGAAAAAAAAAAAAGCACGAAAAACCACCTCAGCCATAAACAGAGGTCTCCCTGTAAGGAAAGCAGAAGCTCATTGTCTTCCATTAAGGTCAGTATCTGATTAATAACTCAACTTAAAAAAATGATGCTTTGAAATAAATTTTGACTAACTAACTATTTGCATAATGTTTAACTGAATACAAACCAAGGTGTCTGGAATTTGACGTCACGCACCTTGTACATTTTCCTCCTTCTCTAGTTCAAATTTGATGACTGGCTCTGTGATGCCAGTTTGTGAAAGAGCGGTGGCGGCGCTGAAGTATTTCATGCTGTGATCGGAATCCGTCACTGGCTGACTCCCGTAAGGCTCGCATTCGGCATCAGGGTCAGGCTCCTCTTCCTTGTCATACCCATCCAAATCTCCATCCTCATCTTCCTCTAGCAGCGAGTCATCGTCGACTTGTGCAAAAGACACTGCTGTGAACGCAGACGTTATTTTGATCAGTTTGTTGCCAGGTCATCATGATTACATGATGTATTCCATTTATTTGATAGAAAAGTTTGTATGCAAGTTTATAAGTTTGAACGTAAAGATATCTCATCTATAGTGATTAATCGTGATTACGATTTTGGATGCCACGTTTAAATGAGCCTGATCATCAGCGATCTTTGCATTTAAAATATGGGCATGGCTGCATATAAAACACTTTCTCAACCTAGTCAGCCACTCACCGGTGGCCAGCCCTTGGTAAACGCTACGTGAACTCGAAGTACCAGGGCCAAATTCCTACTGTGTTTTGAAACATGAACAATAATAATGATTCTGATTTAAATCTTCATTTTGCACTGAAAACTGTTCAAATAGTTTGTTGAACTGTACCGTGAACAAAAATGCTATTTTCACTGACATGAAAAATAATTGTGATTATTCATCGTGATTGCAATATTGATCCTAATATTTGTGATTGCCATTTTGCTGTAAAGCAAAGCAAATGTATTTATATAGTGCATTTCATACACAATGTGCTTTATATCAGTGGTCATCGAAAAAACATGGTATTGCTATCAGAGCAAGCCTTGTGCAGTTGTATAATGTTAAAAATGCTGTTATGTCCCCAAAACCCCATTAATTGTTATATTAACGTGAATGTTAATCAATCTTCTGTGTTTTTATTCCCCCTCTAAGGCTTTTGTTGTGTCTTAACTTTTTTTTTTTTTTTTAACAATCTGGCACCAGGTGTGGAAAGGTCATCTCAGCACATGACATCTTTAGTTTTCAGTGAGTTGTTCAAGGATGCTGAAGCACCTCTGCATAGCTTGTCACAAGCAGGTCAAAAAAAGGTTCCTCCCTGCTCCACATAACACCTACGCCACCGCCACCTTGATCGATTTTGCAGTAGAATTAAACGTATGATCTGGTCACTGGCGGTGGTCAGCTGGTAAAGCGTTGGCCTCACAGTTCTGAGGACCCGGGTTCAATCCCGGCCCCGCCTCTGTGGACTGTGTTCTCCCCGTGCCTGCGTGGGTTTTCTCCGGGCACTCTGGTTTCCTCCCACATCCCAAAAACATGCAACATTAATTGCCCCGAGGTGTGATTGTGAGTGTGACTGTTTGTCTCTATGTGCCCTGCGATTGGCTAGCGACCAGTTCAGGGTGTACCCCACCTCCTGCTCGATGACAGCTGGGATAGGCTCCAGCACTCCCCGCGACCCTCGTGAGGATAAGCGGCAAAGAAAATGGATGGATGGATATTTTCATGTAAATTTTGACTTTAATGGTCTAAAAGGTGTAAATCAGTGTTTTACCTTGTTCCTCGAGAGTATCCTCCCCATCATCTGAGAAGTCGTCATCGCCCTGCTTCTCATCTCCTCCGCTGCTTGCTGACTCAGCCAGGCTTTCCTCCTGGAGCGCCGCCTTGAGTCGCTCCAACAGGTCCACCTTACGGCCTTTAGCATCCAACCCACGGCGCTGGAGCTCGTCCTTCAACTCGTTTACTTTCAGTTTCTTAACACCGGAACTCATCGCGTTGCCTGGCGTGTGTGTGCGGCATAAATGCTGGAGAGAAAAAAAGCAAGAGGATAAGACCCTGCAAAGTGTTGAGCTAAATTTGTAACGCTGATATATTAGCAAGGCATTGGTGAAGCGATAGGCTTACATTTTGTGTCATGTAAGTTCTGTACATAGTTATATTTCTACTTTTTCTGTCAAAGGTACTATGTTGTTTTATGTTCAGATGTTTGTCATTTTCACCAAATAAAAAAAATATTGGTGTCAGTCATTGTTTCTGCTTTGACAAAAAGGCTGTTTTCCTAGCGTTTTTTCTTCATTTTCATTTAGCTGAAAGTAATCGATATTTGACTGCTGATTAGCCTAGAAGAATATAAGGTCAATCAACTTTTTCCGATGAAAGAAGAGTGTGATCTTTTGGTCTTTTTGGTGTTTACATAGTCCAAGTACACAATATCATGTGGGGTTTGAAAAATGGGTGAAATTGCTTTAAAATACCTGAGAGTGGGGGTTCCCTGGTCAGGGAATGACTGGCAGTGAATGAGTTGAGTTCAATCCTGACTGCAGCGCAATACCAAAAAAGGAGGGATTCAAAAGAGTAAGAAGAGTGTCAGGAAAAAGCAAACCAACAAATGAATGAATAAATGACAAGTGTCCCTTTTCTCACTTCAGCATCTTCATTAAAAAATGTGAAGGCCACTTTATACGACCGTGGTCGACAGTGCCTGCATTGCATCAAGTGACGTACACATTGTCCCATGCAACAGCATAGTGTATGTAGTATTGCTGGGAGGGTGGAGGCACTCCCAGCATGATTTGCTGCACTAAGGATATGACACGTGACCGAAAATGACACGTAGAATGACTTGCGTCTGTTATTCTACGAGCTAGGCTTGTTCTGCTTGTAAAATAAAATGTTCCTCACTGCCTCGTGAGGGCCACAGTGGCTTGCTGCACACATGTCAAAAAAATTAGTTGTATCACTCATGATTGTACCGTGTGAATAGACTGTTTTCGACCATGTGACTACATCAGGGGCACCTGACCACGTTGGATGGGTTCACTCTACTGATGCGCTGTTCACTCTAATGCTTTTGCATATAGACCGGAGTTACACAAATGTTTGTACTACCGTTAAAAGTGACGCATGATGGCTAAAAAGACTTTTTAAAGTTATCGGCGCTCATTCGATGTTGTTTCAATCATTACGACAAGAGGTGTGCTTTGATCAATAATATCGACCCATATGCCTTGGAAAAAGACAAATGAAGCACGACTGTGGGCATCGGTAACCTATCCAGACATCGTCAACTATCTCCTCTTCTTGACAAGCACTTATACCATGGACCAACTAAAGAATTACAAAGGTCTGGAGGCCTACAACCAATTCATCAATGGCTGGGTTCGTCATGCAGCGGTATCCATTGTAAGCAACCCGTCTCTCCACACTGCTCAGGTTAGTGTACCCCACAATGCCATTTAAATATGTACTGCGTGATTTCAGTCAGCTTTGTGTTAAATTATATTGATTATACCAACGAAAGAGGTCTAGATTATTATTTTCATTTTTGTTACCAAGAGGGAGAGAGAGAGCGAGGTTCGACCGAGACGAGTCCCAAGTGGAGCCCGCACCTTTTTCTCCAAGGCTACATTTTTAACTCAACTCACAAAACAGCTAGCGGTGCGGTAACTCATTTTTCCAAACATATTACAATAAAACAGAAAATACAGATTTTGGAGAGATGCATTGCATTCACACACAAATGAGTATTATGTAGGCCCTTGGCCCTAAAGAATACTTCTCCTTCACAGAACTTAGTTATTGCTATATAGGTGTGGAATCCTAAAAGGTATCCAATACTTACCAAGAACAAAATGCTCCGAGCAAACCCGGACGTAAGGGAATGACTTGGCTGCTGGATCGGCTCTGCTAATACGATACAGCCACAGTTGTCGCCGTTTGGTTGATTGCTCCGTTTTCACACACTGGTTCTTGATCACAGCTGGCAGTCTAAAGAAAGACGCTTTACAACGCTAGTAACGATAGTATAGCAGTGCGCTTTCATTCATACGCCTTTCTGAAATGATTCCTGCTTAGCTACTGTCTGTTTACTTGAATTCACCAAACCAAGATGGCACCCGCGTTCTAAATCAAAAGATGTGGGACATCAGTCGACAACAGTCTATAGGGATTCTTTTACTTCTCCAAGTCAGACGTGTCGCTACGGCTGGTATTGGCGAGGATGCCACAGGTTGCAAAATCGATTGAGAAGGCGGAGGCGTGGTCTTCTGTCAAATGCTGTGATGACCTAGAGTCATTTAGGTCAATTTTTTTCAAGCAGGGGCAGCACTCAATGTGCCCTGCGATTGGCTGGTAACCGGTTCAGGGTGTAGCCTGCCTCCTGCCCAATGACAGCTGGGATAGGCTCTAGCACTCCGCGAGCCTCGTGAGGATAAGCGGCTCAGAAAATGGATGGATGTTCAAGCAGACGCTTTCACGGTCACCATTGTTATTGCTTTGTTACTTGTTACAGTAGGAAAGTAAAAATGTCTCGCGGAAAAGACCAAAAAGTGCAGCGGAAACTCCAATCTGTGGCGTCCTAGCCAATAGCAGCCATGGCGACACCTCTGACCTGGAGAAGAACTGCACCGCATTTTCAAAACGCGCGACTTAAGAGATGTCAGCTCGGTCGTCACACGCGCGAGTATAAAGAAGCCTTGAGAATATTTGTGCAAGTCTCACAGCTGTTTAGCTATTGGGTGCACATAATGAAAACACACAACTCCAAGGGAGAAAACTCCCCCCGCACCCTCCCTCCCCAGAAGCGTATCTATAATAAATACTATACAAAATGGACAAATTATACACGCTCGTGTGTCCTTTTAGAAAACACGTTTATAGCATTCATTCAGTCTTAGCCGCATGAAAAGTCAATCAGCAAACATGCATGGGTTTCACTTGCTGAGTTTTCCATGCATTCAGATAACAAATGCTACACCTGGGATTGTGGGTAGATTCAAATTCTATGCTTACCACTGCACTCAGGGGAACCTCCACTGGTATAAATGAAGTCAAGTGAACCAGAGATAAAGCCCGGTTGATGGCGCACCCAAAATGACGCAAACGGAAATGACGGCACGGCAATGAGGTCTTTCAAATCTTTATAATGTATTTGTTGTTTCTAATAAATCAGTTTTTGTCGCATTGTGGTGAATAAACAATGAAAACCCTATGTACATAGTAAACATCTTCCTGTAAATTAAAAACACTGCATATTTTTTTAACTGAGTTTTTGTTCATAAATTATTTTATGAATCAAATTTATTCATGCAAATTTAGCCACGTTGTCTGAATAATAACAGGTCTTTATTTTATTACGGGTCTTTTTGTGTCCTTGATGTAAAATTGAAAGAAAAAATGTTTGAAATATTTTTTTCCCCAATAACCAGCACTGTTCATGTCTAATTATAAGCGTTGTCTAAAATTCCATGTTAATATTAGTATGTTTTGACAGTTTTTGAGCGGTTTTATGATGGTATTTTACAGTTTTCAACCTGTCACTAGCACATAGTTTGGATATTTGAAGCTATAGGAAGGGGGACCTAAACTGGTTGCCAGCCAATCCCAGGGCATATAGAAACAAACAACCATTTGCCCACACATTCACACCTAAGGCCAATTTAGAGTCTCCAATTTATGTATGTTTTTTAAGATCTGGGAGGAAACCTCAAGAAAACCCACAAAGGCACGGGGACAACATTCAAACACCACACAAACCCTTGTTCTCAGAACTGTGAGGCAGACATTCTAACCTGTTGCTCCACCGTGCAATGATCGATAGTTGTTGAAAAATATCAGACAGTACAAAGTTTTAAAGAGTAGTGAAAGAAAAAGAAGATACAAGAAGTGAAAAAAATTATGAAATACTATAAGAAGAGAAGACAAAGACGGGAAAATAAATCATATGCAGCCTGTACAGGAAGGACAAGATAATATAAGACACGATTGGACAGGACATGGACAAAGAAAGGAGGGGAAGCATGCAGGTCAGAGGTAGTGGACGCAGCTAAACAAATCAAGAATAATGGGAGTGGCCATGTAAATTCTAAACAACTCAAGACTGAAAATGTGTTGTCACTTTCACAATGAAACTGCAAAGAACATTCGATCCTCTCACTGAAGGAAGGTGGTTGTTCCCCAAAAACTCACAATACATGGCCCCAGTCAACCTCTCCTTAATAGAGTGCATTCGTCCTGTCCCATGTATGAACAAAAACACCCTCAGTACAAGCAATAGGGTTGTTTTTTTGGGGATGGTATTCCTCATTCTTCCTCCTCCAAACATGGCGAGTGTAATTAACACCGAATGTTTTATTTTGGTCCACATAACTGACCACATACAGTAACTTTCCCCCATGAGTCCTCTGAATCATCCAAATGGCAATGGGGAAATTTAAGTTGCGCCTGTAATGTGCTAATTTAAATCTTCCATGCCACGCATGATTTTAAACCATGTTATCTTAGTGTATTACCCACAGTAACCTTGGAATCAGTGATCCCAAACCTCTTCAGGTCAATGACCAGCTCCTCCCATCTAGTCCTGGGGTGATTCCTTCCCTTTTTTAGGACCATTGATACGCCACATGGTGAGTTCTCGCTTGGAGCCCAGTCCAGGGGAAGTTGACCGTCATGTTTAGGTTCTTCCGTTTTCTAATAATTGCTCCAATAGTTGATCTTTTTTCACCAAGTAGCTTAGCAAGCTCAGCCCTGTCGCCCTTTCCGGCCTTGTGGAGGTCTATGATGTTGTCTCTGGTGTCTTTGGACAGCTCTTTGGTCTTAGCCATGTTAATAGTTGGAGTCTTACTGATTGTGTTGGGACGACAGGTGTCTTTATGCATCTCAAACAGAATAATTAGTGGTGTGTAGGTTAACAGTTACTGTGATTTAACGGATGCGTATGCACCCACGCGCCATCGCAAATCTGCACAGTTGAGGACGAAAAACTCACATGCGTAAAATTTGTTACAAGTAGAAATACATAGATATTGAAAGAAGTCTCTTATTTTGTGTAGTCTTGACATTATTTCAGGTGTTTATTTCACAAATGTTGGAAACAAAACAAAACTGATCCTGAACAATCAGTATTCACCCGGAAACAGGAAACCGTACTGAGCATGTTCGGATATTATGTCAAAAGCACATGTTCTGAATGCATTTACGTCGAAAGTCATCAACATCATGAGCCGTGTCAAAAGAAATTCAGTTACACTGAAAACATTTCTGGGCTATAACACAGGTAATGTTTCAGTATCTAACGATAATAAGTACGAGATTGTGATTTACTTTGATTTGATCTACATACAAGGATATAATAACTCAGTAAATTATTTTAAGGTCTCGAGATTCCATTGCTAATCACACCTGCAACTTTATATCTGCAGGCATTAGTGACCACACCTGTACATTTTTCAAAAGTGACTGGGTTAAAATTTTAGAGGTGGATGAACGGGTCTTCGATGGCCAGAATTTTTGGAAATTGGCAAGAGTTCAAATCTTATGTACAGCCTTTTTTGGCAATTGTTTTTTATGCTGCCTTTTGGCCAGGTTAACATTGTGAATGTTCCACGAACGTTTTGAACGTTCTGCAGCGTTTAAAATTAAACATTGATGAACGCTGGTCTCGGTGAGAAATTTTGTGCATGTTCAAAACTTTTTTTTCCTTGACCGGCGTTCTGCACCGATTCCCAGCGATCATTGACGTTCACTCGCGTTCAAACAACGCTCTTCTGGAGCTATCCCGGCGACCATGGACGACTACCACCGTTTCCTCAAACGCTATAGAACGCTGACCAGAACGTTATGGTGTGACGGGGCCATAAACAGATGTATACATGTAAAAGTCTTCCTCTCAAAAAAGCCCATGGTCCACCTTTGGTATTTATTTTCTGTGCTCACTTTTGGGAGCTGGTTTAATCCAGAAAAAAAAAATGCATACTATGTTTGTTTTATAAATCCAGTCCATTCCTCTTTTTGTGTGGTTGAACATTCAAACAACATTTTTCACATTTGATGGTTTGGTTAAAGACTTTCTCAAAGTGTTGCATTTGTACTTCCAGGCTCTTCCATAGTTGGAGGGAAAATACTTGACGCCTTCTCTTTCTTGATACATATATATATATATATATATATATATATATATATATATATATATATATATATATATATATATATATATATATATATATATATACATACTATTAGTACTACTAGCTCTATATCTAAGATAGTGGGCAAAGTGGTTGTGTATCAGTACAACGTTAATATATATATATATATATATATATATATATATATATATATATATATATATATATATACACATACAAACAGATAGATAGATAGATAGATAGATAGATAGATAGATAGATAGATAGATAGATAGATAGATAGATAGATAGATAGATAGATAGATAGATAGATTTATCTATAGAGAACAGAGATAATGCATCAGAACAAACAGAAACGCGTCCTTACAGCTTGTTAGTGTTAGTGGATCACGTGACCACCCCAATGCATAACTAGTTTCAAAACAAAATCCATAAAATAAAAGAAAATATGAGAACATAATTCAACACAAATAATGTTATGCTTGGCTTTCAAAATGTGGGAAAGAAATTAGATTTAATTGATCAAAAATTACTTTTTCCTGGTTGGGAGCTGACACGCATAAACCTCAGTTCCTAGAATCGCCCTTGGCCCCGCCCCTGGGGGTCACATGGTACAATTGAACAATTTTCTCTTTATATTTGTCGAGTGTATTTATGCATATTCAATTCTCTATCAGAGTTGTATAAATATGACCCACGTTGAACATTTATTGGTGAGAATTTTAAAAATGCCATTATGGACAATCTTGCCATCATTTACTTGGTCACCTGACTGCTAAAGGGCGCGAAGAAACCCCATATAAAGGAGTCACAGACTCAACCCATGTGTGCACTTCGGCTTTAGAATGCAGCATCGTTTGAACGGCGGTGAGTGCCAATATATGCTTCGAGGTCAGACTAAGGAATAAACAACCGGGTTAGCGTTTTAGACGAGCGAAGGGGAATGAGGAGTTGGGTGGTGTCTGGTTTATGCGATAAACCAAGGGGGCAATGGTTAACTGTTGACTTGTGAAGTGTGTGTGCAAGAGGTATTGTCAGTGAAATAATTCATGACGTTCCGCTTGCAGCCACAGTTTGGGTCTGGAATCTTTTGTGTGTGTTGGTATTGAAGTTTCAGATTTTACTGGCAGAACATGTGACACCTGGAGCGCACACAGGTGGAATTCATTGGACTTCTTTGGTAGCACACTGTGCCATACCGTAACAATTGGTGAATTAAAGCATTTATTTTCAGACAGATTCAATGTGTTAACCCTAAAGCTTATTCTAGTCACTTTCAATTCAAACTTGTTTACAAGAATTATTCAAAATATGAGCTATTCCGTCAAGTGGATTGTTCCTTGTAGTCAACGCAGCAATCCTATATATAACACAGCCGTGTAAGTTTCTTTTGAGGCTTTTTTTTTTTCTTTTCTTGAATTCAATTTTAAATAACTCTTAAATCAACGGTATACTGGTTATAACTTGTAATTTTTATTTATTTTTTTACTTTTTCAGGAGAAGCCCCCGATTGCTGCAAAAAAATGTCACTTTCAATGATCAGATGGGTAATGTATACATATTTCCCCAATTGAAACATGGATCAAGATTTACTATGCAGATGTACTAATACTGAATGTACTCCTTCAGTTGTTCACACTTGTGCTCCTTGATTCTGGTAATTCCCCCCTTCAAGCTCAGCCTGTACCATCTTTCTTCTGAAACATCTTGAACAGATCTTGTATCTTAAATTTCTTTTTGTGAATTTTTCTAGGGAATCTCATCCAAGCCACTGTTGACCGTAAGAAGGCTGCTCATTTTGTTTGTTCTGCATAGAGTGCTCAAAATGTAAGGCATAATACACTGGACAGGTTTGAGTCTACTGAGAGTATTCTCATATGTAGATTCCGAACACCTTTTGACACCCCCCCCCCCCAAATATTGAGCTTTTTTTTTAAAACTGCTAATCTGTCATGTTAGTTCTTGCGGTGGAAAAAGTCTGTAGTTTATCACTATCCGTCTCCTACAAGTGGAACATTATGCTAACAAAACAATGCTTAAACCAGGGCTGGGCCACTTTGTGAGCACCAATCGTATGAAGGGATACGTGACCCATTTGCGGCAAATTTCAGACTCTGTTAATTACATGTACATTTTTTGTAATTGTAGTTAATGCCATTACAGGTATTTTAATACACTTAAGCAAGTCAGATTCAGAATTTAAAGCACAAATAATGGGAACAATTTGGCCTGTGATATTTTTAGAACATGCCTCGCAGGCGTCTTATATGGTCCTCGCGGGATACCATTCCCCACAGGCACTGTCTTGGTGACCCCTGGCTTAAACTGGTGCCTGAAAGTCCTCTGGATTTTCTGGGAATTTTTAAATTATCTGGAAAAATTGCCTAAAATTAATCCGGATATTAGTTGACAATATTGAACAAACATGTTTGAGTTTGTTGTTTTGCTTTCATGAGCGTAGCCATGTAGAGGCACTATCACTAGGAACAGTAACGCCCCTCCCCTCGCATTCTCTCAAGACTTTTATTTTGGGTGGTCTTGACATTAATTTGTTTATTTCATAAATGTTAACTAAACAAGCATGCTCCAAAACAACCGGTAGTCACCCGGAAACAGGAAATGCAAGTTAACCATATGGCGCATGTTCAGAACTGCTTCACGTAATGAGAGCGCATTTGTTTCAAAAGTCATCAACACCATGAGCTATGTCAAAGGAAATTCAGTTACACTAGGCTGGGGTGCTCTTTGCGTCGATCGCAAGGCAGTGTGACGGTGTAAAAAGACTATCATCCACCTCGTCGCTTGATTCAGGTGTGGCCAATGTGTCAAGCGCACGCACATAAAGGTGCGTTCTCGCAAGCCGGCCTCCTATTTACGGCAGTCAAGTGAGTGACTGTGTGAAAGTAACTTTCTTTCGGCTTGTCCTGTTGGGGGTCGCCACAGCGTGTAATCTCAGATGAAACCCTCATATTTGTTTGGTACAGTTTTTACACCGGATGCCCTTCATATATATTAGGCAACTGATTATACTATTAGTACAACTAGCTCTATATCTAAGATAGTGGGCAAAGTGGTCGTATCAGTAAAACGTTAATAGTAATTACAGATCAACTTCTTTAACATGTTTTCCTTTATGGTGTAGAAATTCTAGGATATATTTTTGTGTAATGACAAATGTGATGGGGGGGGACAAAATCTGGGCTTGGCCCTTGGGAACTTCTACCCTTTTTTTTTTTTTTTTTTTTTTTTTTTTTTTTTTTTTTTTTTGTTCAGGACTTAGAAATTTTACTTCCAATTTTTGTCTGAATTTTGTTCAAATATTGCCAAAATGCATGGCAGCCAGCCTTTTAAAAAAACAAAAAAAAATTCCGCATTTGTATTTTCACCAAAGTCTACTTTCATCTCTAAATACTGTATCTTGTGATCTACTAAAACACGGCTGGGTGACACATTTCCAATGGCTAATCCTGTGACTTAAACATGTCCCACCCGCTAAATGATTGTTCCAGAATGCTGGACTCCGTGGTTTGATCGTGACAACCCCTCTGGTAGTGGGGATTTTGAAACTCTTCCCAAGTTGCTGAAAGAAAACCCAGAGAAGATCTGTAAGCGTCCAATTGAAATTGAGGTCCAAACTGCATCTGGAGCCATTGTTAGTTCAACAGGCGACGTCATTCATGTGTAAGTACAAATGTTGGCAAAATGCAATTCCACCCCATGGATGCCTGATTGTTTACCTCTACAGCACAAATGTGCACAGAGGATTTGTTTGTAGAAATCGTGACCAGCCTGGCAACAGTCGTTGCGAAGATTATAAAGTTCGTTTCTTGTGCCCCGTTGAGTTCTGCAACCCAAAAGCTAATCTTGTGCCTTTTTTTTTTTTTTTTTTTTTTTTTTTTTTTTTTTTTCCCCCAAAAGTAAAACAATATGCGTGCGACTGAGAGGGGTGGAGGGGGAAGAGTGAGGCTACAGGGAGAGGAGATACCATGGGTGGACAACTTCATGGGTTAATAGGCTAGAAATTATGCCATTTGTTGCAGGTGACTTATTGCTAGAGTGCTCATTTTGTGGTGAGTTTTGATTTGATAGTACTTTACTGTTCAATGCTGCTATAGTGCTAGCGAGGTTAGGCATGGAATGTGCACATTGAAAATGGAGGTGGATGTTATATTCCTTGTTTTAAATGTTAAATTATTCTGACAGTTGCTCATTAAGGCTGTTAACTCAACCAATCAAAAGCAGTACTGCTTATATTAAGCCAATTTGAGTTTTTTTTTTTTTTTTTTTTCCCCCCCCCAAATGCAGTTGAAATTTCTTTTTCAGTTTTGTCTTTAATCATGAGTCACTCCTGTACAAATGTACCAAACAGAAATAAACTGTTTGGAACAAGCAAACTATCCTATGTAATCTTTGTTTGCCGCGTGTAAGTAAGGAAATTTAGGTGTCTGGTCATTGTGATTGAAAACTTGCTCCAGAATGCTGGACTCCATGGTTTGACCGAGACAACCCCTCTGGTACTGGAGACCATGAAACTCTTGTCAACCTGCACAAAGAAAACCCAGGGAAGATATGTGACTATCCAATTAACATTGAGGTCCAAACTATATCTGGAGCCAGTGTTGGTTCAACAGGCGATGTCATTCATACGTAAGTGCAAATGTTTATAAAATGTGTGGATGACTACCCCCCCCCCCCCCCAAATGGATGAGTCTACTGTTTCTCTGCAGAGCTGATGCCAGCACAGGATTTGCTTGTAGGAATCATGACCAGCCACACAATCGTCTTTGTGCAGATTATAAAGTTCGTTTCTTGTGCCCACTTGAATTCTGTGAACCTGAAGGTAATGTGATAATGCTCTGCTTCACGTGTTTTGTTTTGGGGGGGGCGGAGTTCATGCATGGTACCTTCAAACATTGACGTTTGACAAGTGTTAGAAATCATGTTCATTTTTGCATTTCTGAAGGTGACGGAAGTTTGCTTCCACTTGACAACATCGCTCTGATTTGGTCTGTTGCTGCAACAGCTGAGCATTACATTGAATAACTTTGTGGCAGAAATGCAACCAACACATGTCTATTTGTGTGGTTGCAGCCATGTGGGGCGATGGACCATAAATTCGGCAGCAATGGTAGTTCTTAATCTTTAAGTAACCAATTTCTGGATTTACTGACACTCTTTGGACCTCTGTCTCCTGATTAGTTAATGTGATTTGTCAGACAAATTATGTGCATGGTCCTTATACACCGGATGAGTTCCAAAGACACCACAAATGTTTGCCTCTTGTCAAAGGCTTTTAATACAAAAACTAATGTAAATTTGAATTGCAGCTACAATTTTTTTTTTTTTTTTTTTTGGTAAGTTTCCCTTTACTGCCAGAGTCACACTGCATGTTAATTTTTCATTTATTTTTGATGTACAAAACATTGGCCACTGGGATTCAATTACATTAATGCGCTAAGATTATATATTATATACTATATTTAATAATAATGACCTTACCATACCTTTCCCTCTGGATGAATCGCTTTAGAATGCAAGACTCCATGGTACGATCGAGACAACCCTAGCGGGACTGGAGACTTCGAGATACTTGAGAAACTCTACCTTGAACATCCAAAGGAAATCTGCTCGTTTCCCCTCAACATTGAGGTCCAAACTGTTGCTGGAAATACTGTAGCTTCAACAGGAGATGCCATTGCTGTGTAAGTACGAGACAAAGTTGATTAAGAAACTTGGATGTGTGGCATCACCCCCCCCCCAAAAAAAAGGCGTGTGTGTGTGGAACCTCTACTTTAATCGAGGAAATCATGTTTCCTGGCCTTCAAAACTCGGCATTTCCCATTCACCCCCCCCCCCCTTCTTAGCAAACTATTGCAGCCTTAGGTTTTGTGATGCTGGCCTAATTTTGTACTATGGAGTCTTGGGAAAAGTGTAAGTGATGTTACTCAAACGGACGAGTTTGAGAAACAATTAAATGACCTGACTTGAGGGCAACATTCCCTCTAAGCTGCAGCACTTGTAGCGCACATGAAAACCGATCCAGCTCAGTGAAACACTGCACCACGAAGTCTCTAAAAGCTGCTGCTCAGCCACACAACTTCTTTGTTTACCTCCCACTCTTAAAGGGTACTCATTAAAAACCCCGCCCACCACTGGTGCTTTAGTTAAACATGCTGCTTATGTTTACTCCAGATGATGATGACGGCAAAAGTAAAAAAAAAAAACAAACCAATAAGTCAGTTACACCAAGAAAAACAGACTGCATTATCATTGCAGGGAAAAAAAAAAAAATGAAACTAAGTTGGATGCCACTTTCAAATTTAGTTCCTAGTTGATTTGGTTAGCAATGTACGTTTTTATTTTTTTACTTTCATTGCAAGTTTGCGAAACACAATTTTTCTGATAGGAATGTAATCTGAATCTTTGAATGCGGCATGTAACTTCAATGGATGACACAAATCTGACCACAGTGCATAAGTCTGTTGCGCACGGTGCTCAAAGGGGGTGCTCACGGCTTTAGTATGTTGCTCACTTGTTAAAAAAAGTCAACGTTGCTGGAGGGAGAGTGTGGTTTGCATGGATAGTAAAGTTTAATTTTTAAAAAAATCCCCCCTTCTCCACAGCGCTTGAACGTGATGGCTGTTTGTGTACAAATTAATTTTGATGACCCTTGGTGAAGTGGGATTTTTGCATCCAGTCTGCCTTTTTTGTAGACAGACTTGTGACGTGCCACTAAAATTTCTGTCTTGTACAGAATTATTCCAAATATAAACTTTTAGTTTATCCAAACTTGCCTCGCTGGTGCTTGAGAGTTGCTTTCATGAGTTGTGATTGGATGCCATAGTGGCTTGACAAAATAGACCAATTCAGTATAGCATGCTCACTCCAGGAAACTGACATAACTAGATGAAACATGACTTTCAACGAGACAATTTTGTTCAGGTTCCGCTAAACTGCTTTCATGGCTAATACTTGCACACATTGCTTTGATTTGAAGTGACTTTTTATTTCTGCAGAGCTGATGTGACGACTGGGTTTATCTGTAAAAATGCTGACCAGAAGAGCGGCCATTGCTCAGATTATAAAGTTCGGTTCGTATGTCCCATTGCGTTCTGCAAAGAAAAAGGTAAGCATATGAAATCAGAAGTAATCTAGTTTTCCAAACGCTTGTTTGGAAGCTTGTGAATTTTATAAATGTTGACCTTGAAGTATCGATGTTACGAAGCTCAAATTTGATGTCACCCTTGCAATGGACTCCTCCAGAATGCTGGACTCCGTGGTTTGATCGCGACAACCCCTCTGGTACTGGAGACTATGAAACTCTTGCAGACCTGCTCAAAGAAAACCCAGGGAAGGTCTGTGAGCATCCAATTGAAATTGAGGTCAAAACAAAATCTGGAGCCAGTGTTGGTACAACGGGCGATGTGATTCATACGTAAGTACAAGATGAACCACAAATGTTAACTCAGGTTTCCCAAATTTTGTCAATGGAACATGTGATCCATACTGTGGTCATGAGGAAAATTAAAACAAATTGTACAAATTTAGACCTGTACTTCAGCCTTGTGGAAAGGTAATTTTGTTCTGTTTTGTTTTTTTTTGGGGGGGTGGGGCTGTTATCCTAGACTGTCTAAAATGATGCAAGCATGTAAATCTTCTTGCTTGATATCAAACTAGTCAATTATCTCCCAAATTTGAGAACATCTCTCATTTGCCCCTTCCATGTCAGATATTGGACCGAAAGCCAGGCTATGGTTGGCAAATTTTAGTGATTGCTGTTTAGAACATCTGCGCATTTTAGACAGGATCTTTTATTTAAATTAAAAAAAAAACATCAAATGCAGGGCAAACTCTGAAGAACTAAAATGGTATCCTTAGTTGCAGCAAATTCTAAAGGTTGCTTTTTCTCTTTCTGCCCCCCTCCACAGATCTAATGCACACACTGGATTTATATGTAGAAATCGTGACCAGCTGCATGATGGTCTTTGTGCAGATTATCAAGTTCGTTTCTTGTGCCCCGTTGAGTTCTGCAAAGCAAAAGGTAATCTTGCACAAGTACTGTATTTAGCCAATAGTTTATGCTTTACCCCACTACCGTTCAGCTCAATCGTAAATGTGATATTGCACATCACAAATGCTTGTTTGGCTTTTTTTTTTTTTTTTTTTTTAAACTTGGCAGTGCATCAAAGTTAATGAAACTCCACCACACCCTGCTTCAAACCAATAGAAAATAATTTCCAGCACAATTTGTCGGAATTGGATACAGAACACTAAGAATTGGACAGTTATCAGTCTATATACTGTTCAGCTGCAAAAACAAATTTAGTCCTTAACATCTAAATGGTCATGGTATTTTGGACATCGGTCTGAATGACATGAATTTTATTTTTTTTTTTTCTCAATCTGTCATGAATGTGTGGAGAAATAACATTTCACGTTTACTATTGAATAAATTCCTATGTTTTTAATTTGATTTCAGCCACAAGTTTTCACATCAGTATAATACTGTAAACACCGTGAGAGCAGAGCTACCATGTGATTGGATTCAGAAAACTTTCAATTGAATCAAACTACATTGTCATCTTCTTTCCTGTCTATATTAAGAATGCAAGACTCCATGGTACGATCGAGACAACCCTAGTGGGACCGGCGACTTTGAGATACTTGAGAAACTCTACATTGAACACCCAAATGAAATCTGCCAGTTTCCGCTGGACATTGAGGTCCAAACAGTCACTGGAAATACTCTGGCTTCAACAGGGGATGCCATTAGTATGTAAGTACTACATTGAATTGTACTTAATCTAACCGGATCTGCTGGGTTTAAGGACCTTGCCTTGCTCACAAATGATGTACAGTGCACTGAACCGATGGGCTCAAACTGCTATTACTTTCCATGTTTTGGATTTAAGTGATTACTTTCATCTCCGCAGAGTCGATGCAACTACTGGCTTCATCTGTAAAAATGTTGACCAGAAGACTGGACGTTGCTCTGATTATAAAGTTCGCTTCACATGTCCCATAGATTTCTGTAAAAAAATGAATATTCATGTAAAATAAAATGTGCATTTCAAATAGTTGTTCATTCTGGTGTACTTTTATACTGTGTCCTTTGTGTGGTTGAGGGGCATGTCTGAATCTGGTTTCAAACCTTTTTTGGACATACTTAAACACATTCAAATCTCTGAAACACGACTGTATGTACAAAGGTGTTGATGCTACAAAACTGCTGCAGTTATGTCCCCCTAGCCATTACTTGGGTGTTAAGGTGATGATCAGGTGCTTTGGTTCGATCTTTTCTCTCAGCTAAAATGTGCTATAATCCAAGGGAATGTGATCAATGAGTCTTCTTTGTGGGGTCCTTCAGGGATTGGTACTTGCCCCTTTTTAGTCAGTATTTTTCTGCTGATTTATCACCAACTAATAAAATGTGATGCTGGCAGGAGGATACATATGCATTTAAAAGTAGGGCACACAAATGCAGTAATGTGGACCTTTCTCCTAATTTGGAATTTGTCAGTTGACTCCAAAGCAAGGACTACACAAGCTTTTTTTTTTTTTTTTTTTTTTTTTTTTTTTTTTTTTTTTTTGCTTTCTGTCGCGGTCAAAAAGGAGCCATTTCAGAACCTCGCCGATGGTTGTGTAAACCCTAACCAGTCATGCAGACTACTATACTAGCTCCCGTACTGAACTTCTGAAATTAGTCTCTCACTTGGATTTATTTCACTAGAGACAGAGGCCAGTGTCCTCTACTCAATGACAAGAAATTGTCAACTACACACAATTTCTGTTAGTGATGGGCAAGGTCGTCCTTTAGACTTGTGCTTCCTGACCAGTGTGTCGTGAGTCAAAATGATTCTGTACACTCAAAACAGCAGCTGCGTGCATCACTGACTTGCTCTTGGGCCATTAGCGTTCTGAAATAAAATGAGTGGTGTAATTCTGTGTCAGATAGTGGCCCTTTCATTTTAAAAAGGGTAATTATGCAATTATGAACATTAAGTATGATTAAGTTCCAGTAAATCTATGTACAATAAATTCCATGGTATTATCCAAAGGCAGCACAGTGGGCCAACTGGTTAGTGTGTCTGCCTCATAGTTGGAGTCCAAATCCTGGCATAATTTTTGACTGAGTTATCAAAAGTCACAAATTGTTTAAATTTGAAAATAATGGTAAAATATTCCAACATTACACACCTGGATATTCTCTTCCATGCTGAAAAGAATCTGCTGTCAATCTGTACCTCTGCATTGCAGTTCTGGGAGCAGAGCTGTGGGGATGTTTTCTTTCATATGCTTTTTCATGTGTTTATATAGTTGTTGCCTTTGTGGTGTCTAATCTAAATTACTAATTTCTGCAGACATTTGAAAGGAATATATTATGAGTATTGTTGATTTGCGAGTTTGGACCCTCTGCGTGTTCACGAATTGAGGAAGATATGAGCAATGATTGGACGAGTTGATGGATTTATTACAAAGGAATGTGCTACTCAGACGTCCGGGTCTTATCTAGGTATCTGCCGCACACGAGACGTGTGTCTTCTGGCAGGATAGCCCCAAGAAGAAGACAAAAGCTGCCCAGTAACACAAGGTTTTTATATGTATGAGTCCATGGTAGAAGTGGCTGCCCCCCCCCCTGCAGTCTGGTCCTGGGCCGGGATGGTAACTTTCTGCTCCTCCTCGGGTGTCATTCATCCCCACAGCAACGCCTGGAAGAGGAGGATGGCACCAGCTAGTTTTCTGTGTTCAAAGATCAAGGACAGCCACGCCACTCCACAACACATCCTTCTCTGATTAGCAAAAGGACAACACTTTATCTGTTAATGAAATGTATACGGTCATATTTAAGCAAATAATGAAAGTGCAATAAAAGTCAAATAGTCTTCATGATCAATATGTGCAGTATTAGATCCATCCATTTTCTGAAACCCTTATCCTCACCAGGGTCTGCTGCAGCCTATCTCTGCTGACCTGGGGTGAGAGGCTGGGTACACTTCGAACTGGTTGGCAGCCAATCACAGGGCACTCACATTCACACCTACAGACAAGTCTTCAACCAACCTACCGTGCATCTTTTTGATATACATGAGGAAACCGGAGTACCAGGAGAAAACGCGAACTCCACATAGGCGAGGCCAGGATTTGAACCCAGGACCTAAGAAGGAGTGTGCGGCAGATGTGCTTGCCAGTTTTCACCGTGTCACAGTCTTAGACTGATGAAATTAAATGACCTATTATTTGATACAAGAAATAAATATATGCAGTGTATACAATTCTTTCACTCCAGCTCAAGCTTAGCTGCAATTCTAAGAACCATCAATATAAAAAGGAGGTAAAATTGAGTTGTGCACTGAAAATACCGGAAGCGGACTGCTCTAGTTGTCTTAGAAGACGTTTGTCGTCTCATCTGAACAGGCCTCATCATTTCAGGCAACGAGGCTTAGTTCCAACAGAACAGCCCGAGTTGGGTGTTTGCAAATTGCAGCTCCCTGATATTATTTACATCCACCTGATGGGGTCGGATTGTATGTGCTTCAGGCTTTACATGGGAGTAGGTATTCCCATGCCCCATCGTATGCTGCTTTACAAAAAAAACACTTTTTGGTGTGTAGAGGAAAGGAAACCGGCTCCCTAGTCACCTCTCTCAATGGAGTGCTTAAGGCCAGTTTATCCGTCCGCATTGCATCAGTTGAGTTCGGCCTTGGAAGCACCTCTGCATCACTGATCCCAAAAAAAAAAAAAGACTGGATAGCGCATACACATCGAGCGGTTTGAAGCCACTGGCCGCCATCTTGGTACTCTCAAAATGTGTGGACGACATGGTTTACAAATTGGATTATTGTTTTTCTCACAAGTTTGGCATGTACAATTAAAACTAGTCGTGTGAGCTTGATATTTTTCAGTTCTGGTAACATGAATGATTTCTAATTCGACTTGGTAAGCCAAAAAAGGCTAAGTGTAAAGGAACGACATGTAACACCGTGACTACCAAGAAACCTCGCATATTCCCTCAGGTCCAATTTCCGTGACATGTAAAAGGGGAATTCCGGTGGTTTGCATGAACAATGTATCCAATAGGTCATGTCATATGTACTCTATTTTGACAATGTGATGTTAAATCCTCTCTCATTTAATAGTGTTTCGAGAAGATTTTTATCAACAATTACGAATTTTCAGTCACATGACCTACGTGGGCGGATGTGACGCGTTACAAGCTGTTCCAAACAAATCCTCGCTGGTTTTTAGCGTCATCACACGCGTTACCATCACGATCGGACACAGAGAAATGCTTTACTGTATTGTGAAATTTTGCCATAATTTGGATAAAAATAATCCACAAAATGTTCTGTGGCATGTTCTGCCCAGTAAGAACAGGAACCATTTAAGGACCCAGTGGTTAGCGAAGTGTAGTCGCCCTGAGCTATACGACAAACAAGCCAGGGGACGCAGTGAACATTTTGTGCACCCGGAGAATTATTCTGAGAGTGTGGTTCGGTACTCTTTGAATTTTTGAAGGAACCTAAACTCAATCCAGGAGCCGTCCCTTCGATCTTCCTTGATTGATATTCTGAGCAGGACAAATGCACAGAACACCAGGAAGCAGTAGCGACGCTAGCAGTTCAACTACAATGCAATGCAGGGCACGCTGTGCAGCTTGAAGCAAGAGAAAGATAAGTGAGCCAAAGGTCTAGCCTGTATAGTTACTGCCTTATTGGGGCGCCTTTAGCCTTTGGCATTTTGGTCCCTGCCCTAGCTAGTCAAGAAATCCATTTGTTTGCATTCAGTTGTGTAGAGTGTTGGGCCAAAAGTTGAGCAGGCCTCCTGCCGGTTATTTTTCCTACAGTAGGGATGCATGTCCTGTGTGTCCCCTGATCTTAGGCATGGCTCATCCAATCATCATACAACTTTTTCTTTAACCTGTACCTGCTTCCAGATGATGCTTGCTCATAGTCAAAAGATACATTGCTAGTAATGCCGATTTGACCTAACAGACATGATACTTTTTGTCGAAATATTAATTCTCCTTTCCATTTTTCATCTTATTGAGGAATTACTTTCTCCTGTGATCCCAGTTGTGAGTGTTCATGAAATGACATTTAATCCCGAATAAGCAGCTGCTAGTTGTGCAGAAGATGTTGACCTACATGAAAAAGACAACCCTTCCATGATTGAGGATGAAGCTTGGCTTGGTCAATCTTCAAGTGCCATGTTGCCTCCGGAGTTTCACTGCTATTGCTGCAGGCTTGCTATTACTGCCAAAGGTATGTAGCTGGTGCGAAGCTATAAAAATCAACTTTTTGGTGTGACTGTATGTTCTACTGTAGCCCATTCAAGAAAGACGATAACCACATGTATGAATTCCTTATTTGATATGTAAAACAAATGAAATATCAACTGAAATCTCACATCAATGTTTTTGTACATATGTGCTGTAAGTTTTTTTTTTTTTTATCCAAATAAATCTCAAGTCGTGCAGAATCAATTCAAATAATTCCTCTGATTTCCAACCGATATTAATTAGCTGTGCATTACTTAAATTAAATTATGGTGTGGAATATTTCCCTCAAATTTTAATTAATTTCTTCTACTTTATTTAAGATGCATCAATTCAGACAGATATGGACTTGATATATGAGGCGGTTTTTAAGGATCACACATATTCCCAAAACCTTGAGGACATCAGACATCGTGTGCCACCAACAAGTCCATCCTCAAAAACCGATGCAGGTCAAGATGTAACTTTTTGGGGGGGTTAAAGCATTTCCTTTTAACATGCATTTATAGGTTTATAAATGGAAAAAAACAAAAATAAAAAAAATACAGCTCGTGCACCAAGGTCATAAATTCACGTGACTCGCCATGTTGCCGGTCTAGCAAAGCATTGATGAAGGTAAATTCCATTGTGACAAAACAAAAAATACGTCTTATAGCATGACATCAAGATTTTTTTCTGATACCGTAAAACATTAAGAAGGTTAGAATAAAAAAAAAGGCACGTGGAAAAATTAGAGACACTTGGCATAGAGGACTCATAATCAATGGCGAATTTAAATTTTTTACCAATAATAATAATAATAGTAAGAAAAAATTTGATTGTCAATTTGTTTCCACTTGTGTTGGACAACTAGATATGGACATGCATCTGGTGAATAAGTCGCCGAGATTTACAAATCGGAGTTTGAATGTGTATAAAAGACGCATACAAATATTTCTTAGCCGGATGCATTGACAAACAGGCGTAAATCAGCCGACAAACAGCCGCACTCACTGTCACACCCAGGGAACATTTAGAGTGTCAAATTGATGCGTTGATGCAATATTTATACAATATTTTGTGTGTTTTCTGGCTTCCTGTCTCTCACAGAGCTCACTCAAAATCACTTTTGACAGCAGTGTCCAGTTTACTGCTGCCCTCGCGATAGAGAGTCTGAGCTGGACTTACCAAACAACACAGAGAATGGTGGATAATTATTTTCTCCACTGAAACCAATAACCTGGGTTGAACATATTTGAGCGTGTATATATACTGTTAGTACAATTGTAATGTGTACGTGTATTCCGCCCACCCCGTCAGTCACTAGAGTGCGCTGTATGTGTGTAGTTACTCCCCTCTCTTCTCAGCACGAGAAAGTTGCAAGATTCAAATATGAGAAGTTCATGGCTGATGACCATACCAATTTTGCTGCAATTGAAACAGGGCTCCATCTCAACCCACGGTGCCCATTTCTTGGTGCATCTCCAGATGGTCTGGTCCAGTGTTCTTGCGGTGGCATGGGTGTTTGTGAAATTAAGGTGTGTTTGAATTAACATAGTATTGGATCTTACGACAATGGATCCCGAAGCTGTTTGAGACTTAAGTCAAACTAAGTCTAAACTTCAAAACAGTCTACAGTGCTTAAATTAATATTACCATATTAAACTGATTCAATTTTAAACCACAGGCCAACTGTTTCATTTTGTGGCAAAAAAAACAAATCAAAGTTCAGGATAGTTGCCTTCAGTTAAGACTAAGTCAGAATTCAGTCTCAGAGGGTTTCGTATTAAAAGTTTCAACTCAAGCAAAATGATTTTTTAACTTCTTAGTTCCTCTGAAAGACAATTCAGATACATGTAATTCATTCCATTTTACTACATGTCCGAATTTTTTTTTCCAGTGCCCATTCTCAGCTCGAGATCTGACTGTAGATGAGGCAGTCAAAACTCCCAATTGTTGCCTTGTATCTAATGCCAACAATGCACATCACTTGTCTCGAAACCACCCTTACTATTATCGGGTATGTACATCATGTCTTTTTTTTGTTTTTTGGTAAGTCAAATCCAAGGCCTTGCTGTCTCAGTAATTCAGTCTGTGTAGCTGTACCAAACTGTGTCTTGAGTATGGTTATAAACACCAATCAATGAAACAAAACAGACCGAATAAAGGGTTAAAAAGTCCTTACGCGTTCTGTACTTTTACATACTCTTCGGGAAACTTTGTTTTCTCTCTCCCCCAGATTCAGGCTCAACTCCATGCATCAGCCAGAGATTATTTTGACTTCCTTTTTTGTACATCGAAGGACTTCTACGTTGAACGAATACAACCTGATTTCAAGATGTAGGAAGAAGCTGTTGAGAAGGCAGAGCTTTTTTTTAATCAAGCAATCCTTCCAGAGTTAATGGGACGAGTGTTTTCAAGATCTGCAGTCACCAGCAACACACATGTATTGCCCAGCATGCCTGATGCCGGACAACAAAGGCCATGTATATGTGGAAGAAAGCTGAGAATCAAAATGGTTATCTGTGCTTCTCCACACTGTCAAATTAAGACATTCGACTGAAAATGCGTGAATTTAAGGACGACACCAAGGCACCACTGGTTTTGTAATCAATGTGAGAACAAGGAAAATTAAGTAACAAAGACTGTGATAGTTTTATTGACTATGAAAATAACAAACTACATATATAACTGAAACACCAAAATATTTAGTTCAGTGACAGGATTATTTGTACACAAACTTTTTTCTGACACATGAATGTAAATAGAATAAAGTGACGGTCCATAGAGAAACTTGGTGGTGTACATCCCCTATTGTGCATATATATGGGCTACATTGTAAATAAGATCTACACTTCAGCCGTCAATAATATATTAAACATGAAATTACATATTACTCAAGGAAAAAAAGGTGAAAAAAGGGAAACATGGTGTGCTTCCTTTTTCCTTGAGAAAAAATACATATATTCATCTATATATCTATATAGATATATATAGATATATAGATAGATATATAAAACCTGTGAATATTTTCAACTTCTTCATTCAACAACCTGGTGATGTCTTGAAGTTGCAGTCTCCGCTGAGACGGTGAGTTTAGTATGACCAAGCTTCAATGTAGGCGCCCAGTCTGGGTGTTCAGGTGGGAACAGTGGAGCAGGCTGACCTATCAAAGAAAAAGTATATAAATATATATAATTGTATATATAGAATAGGGTTATAGTCCAGATTCAGGCCTTGACTTAATTGACCCCTCCGTACAGGGGACTTACTTAACCACGCCTCCTGAAGTTACGTCACCCCACTGTTGCTAACCTCAGACAAACATTTGACAAAATGGCGTCGCAGGAAGAAAAGACGAGAGCGAAATTGTCCCATTTACCAGCTGATTTTTCACTCGCATTCTTAGCGAATAGTGAAATATCGTTGAAGACCAGACAGCAGGGCTTCAAGTATTTCAGCGAGGGCTATTTCAATGGTATTTCCATGCATATCGACGGAGAAACCATCGATATTAGCGCGAGATCTTTCAGAGGAAGAACGAGAAGCCACATAATATAATATATTATAACCCAAAGACAAATTCGTCATTGACAGTTTCCTATTTTCGTGTTACATATCACGTTTGTGTGCAGAATCTGTATCTGTATAGCCGTTTGTGAACCGCCGTATGAACGAAAACGTCACATGCTCCCCTCAATAATTATACTTGAATTAGTGGCGACCCTACGTAAGTCCCGATCGAGTACGACAATCACTACTTTAGTGTCCTCGAACATCCTTCCTTCAGTCTTGGTGTCTCTGTGCACGTCGAAGGCTTTTAGGAATCGCTAGTCCGGTTTAGCTTACCTCGCTAGCCGCCAACAAAGAGACACGTTTGTGCAGTCAGGTCCTCGCAAAGTATCGTTCAACACAGATCAAGTGTGTCAATCATTCACACGTACCTATATTATGCAACCGAAGAACTGCTAATTCATTTATATGAGACATGTATTGAAAATCAAAAATAGGGCTTACCTTCGTGCAAACATATCTGTTCCGGTTGATTTTAGATGGATTCAGTTGATCATGCGGTCTTCCACATAGTTTGATCCATCGAAGACATTTTTCGTACTCGGTCTTCGGTTTTGGAAAGAGTACGAATTGAGCTCCACCAACTAGCCTTTCAGGATACCTGTTCTCTCTATTACAATGTCCGTGACTACACCACTTAACCATATCTATTGTTAAGGAACCCAAATACACGATAAACCGCCAACAGAAGCTATATTGGACCATGCGACTTTGTCTGAGGTAATGGCGGACGTCAACAAGGGGTGTGGTTTATGCAGACCTCTGATTGGTCAGTGACGCGGATTACGCAATTTCTACGCAGGGGTCAATTCCATAACAAGTATCTATTTACTTTGTCACATTTGCCATTTTACATTTTAAGGTACTGCTACCTAAACTATCAACCTTGTAGGTAGTCCAACAGGGCGTATTACAGAAATACTAGCCTTAAGCCTATATACCTAATTTATCATTTTGACATTAGCTGAGTATACCAAACAAATGTCAAAATAACAAAAAAAAAAAGGTATTTTATGGGCTGGCTCGGACAGTTTTGGTCAGACTATTTACGCATAGTAACCTGCACAGTGCATTTCCCCAAAAGTGTATTGTTCTCAGTTCTACAAAACGTGATTATTATGTGGGCAGGTGCTACATGCATACTCGTGTTGTTTTCAAATATATATACGGTATATTTCCTTCTTAAAAATAATTTGACGTTTACAGACATTAAACAGACAGCAAACGCAGAACACACATTCATACGTTTGTATCCTAAACTGTAGATGAAAAGCCTCTCCAGTCACTGGCGGCCGATTTCGATCGAGGGCCGAGTTGGATGTACATGTAGACCGATCAAACACCGTTAGTCTTGTAATATAAAACACACCAAACAACACATACATGTAAAAATAGCGGAAGGAGGATATGGTCAAAGTGCAATACTCGGCTTAAACTTACCACTTATGAAGTGATCGCTGCACGCACGACTTGAAACTGTGGGTGAGTGAGATCTGCACGTGAGATATTACTGAGCCACTTCGCTTGCCGTTTGCTCGACATTTCTTCTGTTTGGGGTACATGGTGCGTAATTATTTTCTGAAATCGGAAAAAACGTCTGTTCCCTTCTTTGCTGAACTTGTTATAGCAGCCAATAACACAACACGTGAGCACCATCGTCTTAGAAGTCAAAAGGCATCTCATGTAATCTAATCTAATACGGCGGCCAGAAAAAATTCAAACGGATGTGACGTTGTCACCTATAGAAGTCACTAAGCTTGTTTAAAATGAGCCTACTTGGCATTATAAATAGCTCTTTGGAATTTGAGATAGAGAAGAATAATTTGTCACGTCCCATCGGAATGGGAGTAGGACCCAAATGCAGGACTCGGACGATGCAAGGTAGTTCAGGGAGAAACGAAGGTCGGGGATCGAGCAGGCAGTCAGGTGCAGCAGCGGGAGTTGGGACGTCGGGCGAAGAGAGCAGGTGAGAAACGGACAATAATTGACACAGTCAGGGGTGGGCGGAAGGGGGATCCGGAGGAGGGCACGCCCCCCCCAAACTCCAGTCTGATGGCCATCCATGCCCCCAAACGCAAGGCGTCCGGGTGGACAGGTCAGGAGGACGACCCGGACGCCAAGCACCAGGGTCCCCACGGGGCGATTCGGGAGGACGACCTCTGTGAGGAACCAAACGACGAAGCAGGAACCAGGCCGAGGCAGGAAACTGCTCCGGACGAGAACCTCCCACGCCGTGGTTGCGAGACGACCAGGGACTGGTCGCCACCGAGGCTTGGTCAGGAGGCAGCCGTGGATTGGTCACCAACGAGGCCAGGTCCTGAAGCAGCTGGGAGCCCTCAGGAGAGAAGAGGATGATGGCGAGAAGGACCAGATCCATGACTGCCACCATCACAGCCATCCCGAAGTCTCTCCAGCTCCGGGGTGGCTCCACAGAACTCCCCAGCTCCTCCTCCTGGACAGCAACGTGAGAAGGCGGCGACACCATCGCCATCACCACCTCCTGGACAGGAACGTGAGAAGGCGGCAACACCATCGCCATCACCACCTCCTGGACAGCAATGTGAGAAGGCGGCGACACCATCGCCATCGCCATCACCACCTCCTGGACAGCAACGTGAGAAGGCAGCAACACCATCGCCATAACCACCTCCTTCTGGACAGGAACGTGAGAAGGCGGCAACACCATCGCCATCACCACCTCCTGGATAGCAACGTGAGAAGGCGGCAATACCATCGCCATCACCACCTCCTCCTGGACAGCAACGTGAGAAGGCGGCGACACCATCGCCACCACCACCTCCTCCTGGACAGCAACGTGAGAAGGCGGCGACACCATCGCCATCACCACCTCCTCCTGGACAGCAACATGAGAAGGCGGCGCCAGTGCCACCTCCTCCTGGACAGGAACGTGAGAAGGCGGCGCCAGTGCCACCTCCTCCTGGACAGGAACGTGAGAAGGTGGCGGCACCATCGCCACCTCCTGGACGGGAACATATGGACGTGCCCGTCGCCGTCGGAGCAGGAACAGGGGACGACCGGGGACCGGTCGCCGCTGGTACTCCAGGGCATGGACGAGAAGCGGCTGTGGAGACGTCGCCACCTCCTGGACAGCAACGTGAGGCGGCATCGGGTCGGCCCCCACTGCCACGTGAGCTTACAGTGCATTCGTTGAAACAGCAACGTGGGCGTGGCGCGGTGGCGAATCCGTTTCCAGGGCAACGTGAATGAGAGTCGGCAGAGAGTCAGTCGAAACTGACACGTGGGTGTGTCTCGGGAGCGGGTCAGTTCCAACTGCCGCGTGAGCTCTGCTTGGAACAGCCAAAACCTCGACGTGGGAATGGCGAGGAGGCGGATCCGTTCCCACTGCGAGGTGCACTTGGTGAGGGGGCGGATCTGTTTCCACGGCGATGTGAACGAGAGTAGGCAGAGAGTCAGTCGAAACTGACACGTGGGCGTGTCTCGGGAGCGGGTCAGTTCCAACTGCCACGTGAACCTGCGTCAGCAGTGAGTCCGTCGTGGTTGTGACGTCAGCGTAGCTCGGCTGGTTCGCCAATCCTTGCCGGACGTGGGCCGTGAGAGCCGCCAATTCGGCGCTCTGCCGCTCTATATGCGCCCGCATTTCGCGGCAGAATGCCTCGTGATTTGGCGGCTCCTCCTCCCTCTGGGCTGGAAGCTTCGCCACCAGCCGGTTTCGCCGTTCCCGGCGAGGAGTGGGAGGACAATGTCTTAGTTGCCGCACAGCGGGAGGCACAAGGGAGCGCCCGGCCGGGGCATCTCCTCTGGCCGCCACGCGGAGGTCCCGGGTAGATGGCCAAGCGGGTTCCCTCATACGGATTGGTGTTCTTGGACCTACCGGGCGAAGACGCTCGGGTGCTGGAAACGCGGCGAGGTGAAACAAACTGACTGGGATGAAAGATCGGACGAGCAGATTCATAATCAGAATAATCGGAGTCGTACTCCGGCAGCCGGTCATACAAATCACGGTCCTCCTCATATTCCGAAAAGTCAGAGTCCAGAAGAATATGAGGAGCCGGACGGGTCGTGTTCGGGACGTATTCATACCTCGCTGGCGGCACATAAGACACGGAAGCGGAGGACGTCAAGGAGCCTACCCGGATCAGACAGGCTTGGTCCTCCGGCAGACAGTCTACCTTGCGTCGGTCCCGGCGACGCCGGGTCTTTCCTGCTGGGTCCTGTTGTGGCCAGTTCGTTCTGTCAAGTCCCATTGGAACGAGAGCAGGACCCAAATGCAGGACCCGGACGACGCAAGGCAGTTCAGGGAGAAACGTCCACTAAATGCCGAGGTCGGGGATCGAGCAGGCAGTCAGGTGCACCAGCGGTAGTTGGGACGTCGGGCAAAGAGAGCAGGTGAGCGGGCAGGCAGGAGTCGGTACACAGGAGAACGATCAAAGCAGGCAGAAGTATCAAAGGAGTCAGGCTTACAAGGTTGGTCGGAGAACAGGCGAAGGTCGGTACACACAGGTTGTCGATGAGGGATACCGGAGCACTCGAACGGGACATGAAGCTCAACGAACTGGCGCCGGCCAGTCGTCATCGGGGTCATATAAATACACAGCATAATCAGGCTGCATGAGGCGCAGGTGTGCGCCTACCAATCAGCGCAACCGCACTGGCACCCGCACAGCCCGGGCTGGAGCGGCAGGATCATGACATAATTACCAAATGACGTGATCGCTACACAGGCCTGTGCATTTGATTGGGCACCATCCATCACGTTCAATTTTCGAAATCAGTCGATCTTTTCCAGTTGTATTCTATAGAATGATGTCTTTGAATATCTGTCTCGTCTGTTGTGACATCCAACAGTGCAACAGGTCGCAGGCATTGTGAATATTCTGCTCCAGTTTGTTGTCCCCCACAATGTTGAGCAGCTACGCTCGACCGTCAATAAGGTGCCATGAAAATGTAGACGTTCCGTGTACGAGCTCTATTGTATGATTTTCTGGCGAAAACTAAATTGTGTCCATTCAAGAAAAATAATGTGCTTGGAAATGTAAGTCAACATACTGGTCCCATATTTACATTGTCTTGACTCTTCTCAGTTATTTGGAGGAAGTAAACGATCCTTTGATGTGATGTTTCTTTATTTATTTTAAAAAAAACATTATTACTGTGATGAGTATTAAAATGACTCGCTTTTCTTCTTCCAGCCTTTCTGCAAGTCCAGACATACCAGGGCCATCAGTGTGCACACAGTCAGACGATTACATATATGAGGAAACAATGGCAAACTGGAAGGACACTAGTTTTGTGGTTGAGGGCTACATCACAGAGACATCTTCCATTTTCGATTCTGATGGAGATGGCAGTGACTGTGAACAGATTGAAAGTGACTTTGAAGACATTCAGACATTTTGTGTTCCCCCAAATGCTGCAGATGACAAAATGGTTCTTGGTTTTTGAATCATGTCTTTTGTCATTGTTTATGAATTGCAAGAAAACAGGATGTGCAGCAGAAGTAAGGGAAATCAGACACTCATTTATTGGTTCTAGGCTGTTGGTGCAAACTAAATGTGCTGTAGGGTGCAATTTCAAATGGTCGTCTCAAGCTGTTTTGGGGGGAATGGGTGCAGGGAACTTACTTTTAGCTGCTGCAGTCGTGTTCTCTGGCCATACCTTTTCTCGAGATCTTGATCTGTCAGACTATCTAAAAATCCCTATTCCCTCACAATCACAATTTTATACTCTACAGAGGAGGTACCTGTTTCCTGTCATCAATGAAACATGGATTTCATGCCAAATCGGTGGTCTACAGGATTGTCAGAGAGCCACTCAAGTTGTGATACATACTTGGGGATGGCCGATGTGACAGCCCAGGACACACAGCAAAATACTGCACATTTAGTCTAATGGATGCGCACACTGGACTCATAGTGGATTTTGCGGTGTTGAATTTGGCTGATCCAAAGGTTAAAAATTCAAAGGCTGTCAATGTATTGGCTACAGAAGTGGAAGAAAGATTATGAGGGTTGAATTCCCTGAAATTACATGTGGCATTTCAGCAAAACAATCGTAAAGAAAATTGTCAGTGCTTGTAAGAGAAACAAACTGCTTGCTCCACTTTTGGCTTGGTTGCGTTCAATCAAAAATCGTTTTTGGTGGTGTGCAGCGTCATATGAGGGTAATGTCAAATTATTGAAGGAAAAGTGGGAATTGATCCCGTGCCATGCTGCTGATGTTCATGCATGGAATGACAAAAGGTTATACCATGCATGTGAACAGCCAGTCCTTGATGGAAATGACCACAACGAGCAATGGTTCAGATGCACATGATTGCCTAACCAGATTTGTCAAACAATACAGGCTGATTTAAAATACTGTCCCCTGTATTGCTACACTGGGGAGTTGGAGGTTTACCATTCTTTGACAAACAAATGTTCCGCTAAGAGGAACCAATTTTCCCATGACGGAATGGTTACCAGGACCCAGCTGGCTGCAATCGACCGGGCGATTGCAGGGCCAAACAAAAGATGGCCAGCCAACGTACAAATTTTTTGTCCCGAAGTCCTTCACCAATGACAAAAAAATGGGCGGCTAAACCTGTCAAAATAGCCAAGGACCACCCATACCGTGAACACATTCATAATGCTGACAAAAAACATATGTGAAGACAAACCAATAGTGGCAATTTGTGAAAAAGTATTAAATTGACCATATTTGGACATGCAAGATTTCCGTCCAACAGAGGTAATATGCATTTGATTTCATTTGTTGAGGGTAATCTATTTATGTTGTCTTTGGAGTAAAATATTAGATTGAATTATTTAAACATGCTGAAAATGCAATATGTTACATATGAATAATATGTATCTAGTAATATGTAATATGCATGTTATTTTTTGGGGGGGGGGGGGGTTGTAACTCAGTGGTTTACCTTGGCGCTTGCATCATTTGTCCTTCCCCCCTGTCGCACTGCTCTTTGGTCTCTGGGCCAGAAGACTTGATCCGTGCCTCATCCACCAGTGCCGCTGACAGCCGCTCGACCAGGTCCACCTTCAGGCCATTGACGGCGGCACTGGATTTCTATTTTAAGATCGTTAGTTTTGAGTTTCTCAAGTCATCCAATTTGTAGGCGACTGCAGAGAAAGGGGGCGGGGATAGGACTGGGATAGTTGACAACGTTGAAGTTAAAGGCGGAGGATTTTTTAATTTTTCAGTATTTTAAGTTCAGTTATTTAAATGAATTTATTTGAACAAAAATTCATTTTTCCTGGTTGGGAGCTGACACGCATAAACCTCAGTTCCTAGAATCGCCCTTGGCCCCGCCCCTGGGGGTCACATGGTACAATTGAACAATTTTCTCTTTATATTTGTCGAGTGTATTTATGCATATTCAATTCTCTATCAGAGTTGTATAAATATGACCCACGTTGAACATTTATTGGTGAGAATTTTAAAAATGCCATTATGGACAATCTTGCCATCATTTACTTGGTCACCTGACTGCTAAAGGGCGCGAAGAAACCCCATATAAAGGAGTCACAGACTCCGCCTATGTGTGCACTTCTACTGAGAGGACGGCTTTAGGATGCAGCATCGTTTGAACGGCGGTGAGTGCCAATATATGCTTCGAGGTCAGACTAAGGAATAAACAACCGGGTTAGCGTTTTAGACGAGCGAAGGGGAATGAGGAGTTGGGTGGTGTCTGGTTTATGCGATAAACCAAGGGGGCAATGGTTAACTGTTGACTTGTGAAGTGTGTGTGCAAGAGGTATTGTCAGTGAAATAATTCATGACGTTCCGCTTGCAGCCACAGTTTGGGTCTGTAATCTTTTGTGTGTGTTGGTATTGAAGTTTCAGATTTTACTGGCAGAACATGTGACACCTGGAGTGCACACAGGTGGAATTCATTGGACTTCATTGGTAGCACGCTGTGACGTACTTTAACAATTTGTGAATTAAAGCACTTCATTTAAAAGACAGCTCCAATGTGTTAACCTTAAATCTTGATATTTCTAGTCACTTGTAATTAAAACCTTCCTACCAGAATTATTCAAAATTCCAGCCTTGTGAATCATTGCTACAACTTTGAAAATATGAACTATTGCCTCTGTGTGCAGTAAATTCTGTCTAGTGGGTTGTTCCTTGTAGTCAACTCAGCCATCCTATCAAGTATAGCACAATTGTGTAAATTTCCTTTTGAGGTTTTTTTTTTTTTCCTTGAATGTGATTTTTAAACAAGCCAATGGTATACTTGGTTTATATATTATATTATATTTTCCAGAAAAAACTCCACCCGTTGCTGCAAAAATGACACTTTCAATAATCAAATGGGTAATGTATGACAATTTCCTCAATTGAAACATGGATCAAGATTTACCATGCAGTTGTAGTAATACTGAATTGTACTCCATCAGTTGTTCACACTCGTGCTCCTTCATTCTGGTACATTTTTTTTTTTTTTTTTTTTTTTTTAGTTCAACCTTAATCTTTACATTGTTTCTGCTCTGAAACATCTTGGACATGTCCTGTATCTTAAACTTATTTTTGTGTATTTTTCTAGGGAATCTCATGGAAGTCAGTGGTGACCGTAAACAGGCTGCTCGATTTGTTTATTTTGTGTAGATTATGAGGGCTCAAAATGTAAAGCATAACACACTGGGGAGGTTTGAGTCTACTGATAGACTGTTCTCTTATGCACATTAGATGCCCAACAACTTTGCCTTTTTTTTTTCTTAACCAAATTTGGGTAAAATGGTAATGTTTTAAACTCTGTAAATGATTGCTCCAGAATGCTGGACTCTGTGGTTTGATCGTGACAACCCCTCTGGTAGCGGAGATTTTGAAACTCTTCCTGAGTTGTTGAAAGAAAACCCTGAGAAGATCTGTAAGCGTCCAATTGAAATTGAGGTCCAAACTGCATCTGGAGCCATTGTGAGTTCAACAGGCGACGTCATTCATGTGTAAGTACAAATGTTGACAAAATGCAATTCCACCCCATGGATGCCTGATTGTACTGTTTGCCTCTTCACCACAAATGCGCAGAGAGGATTTGTATGTAGATCGTGACCAGGCCGGCAACGGTCGTTGTGAAGACTATAAAGTTTGTTTCTTGTGCCCCGTTGAGTTCTGCAACCCAAAAGGTAATCTTGTCCTGAATACTGCACACCCCACTATTGACCAGAAATTGTGATGACTGTGAATCCAGATTAACAAAAGTGCTCAAACGAGTATGGTGAGCAAAGAAGGGTCAAATTTTGCAATTAAAAAAAGTTTTTATACCTGCGTGGACTGAATTTTTGAATTACGATTACCAATTAGCAACATGTGGTGGGTGTGATGGAGCTAATTGCAGTGTGATATTGGTCTAATCTAGGAGGAACAGCAATTTAGCGAAAGATGTTCATTTCGACAGATCCCAATTTAGGCAATTTCAGAAGTTTCAAATGTATGAACTCTGGTAGAGTCCCATGTATTTGTAGCAGGTGACATTGCTGGAGTGCTCATTTAGTGGGGAGTTTTGATTTGATAGACTTTACTGTTCAGTGCTTCTGTAGCCCAGCTATAGCGCTAGCTAGGTTAACCGTGCAATGTTCACATTGAAAATGGAGACTGTAATATTCCTTGTTTTAAATGTTAAATTGACAGTTGCTTATGAAGGCTGTTAACCAATCAAAAGCAGTGCTGCTTGTATTCAGCCAATTTAATTTTTAAGTTGGGTTTTGCCAAATGCAGTTGATGTTACTTTTCAGTTTCGTTGTAGCGATTGCAAAAGTTTGTCTACAATCATGAGTCACACCTGTATAAATCAGTGAAAGTCCTCCGGAATTCTGGATTTTTAAATTTTCATGACAATAGCTCTGAAATTGCCTAAAATTAATCTGAATATTAGTTGACAACATTGGACAAACATGCGTTTGTTTTTGCTTTCACAAGCGTAGCCATGTTGAGGAACAAACACTAAGAGTAACGCCCCTCCCCTCGCATTCTCTCAAGACGTCGCTTACTTTGTGTGGTCTTGACATTAATTTGTTTATTTCCTAAACATTAACCAAACAAGCCTGCTCCAACCAGTATTCATCCGGAAACAGGAAATCCAAGTTAACCGTATTGAGCATGTACGAAAGCGCATGTTCAGAACTGCTTCATGTAATGCAAGTGCATTTGTGTCGAAAGTAAACATCATGAGCCATGTCAAAGGAAATTCGGTTACACCAGGGGTGCTCTTTGTGTCGATCGCGAGGCAGTGTGACGATGTAAAAAGACTATCATCCACCTCGTCACTTGAGTCAGGTGTGGCCAATACCTCGAGCGCATGCACGTTCTAGCAAGCCGGCCTCCTATTTATGGCATTCACGCACACACACACGTCACGATTGTTGACCGACATGTTTGTTCCTATGTATCGCTAGCTTGTTGCCACGAACGCCGATTTTATGTTGAACTAAACTTTCAGCATTTTCAAAACATTTGAGGGGATAGACCGTTTGGTTATTCCTTGACAGGCCACTGCATTTAACTTTTATTCAGAGTTTGTCAGATCAAGAATTTTTGAAAAATTTTAAATACCGTTTTATATCATGTTCTACGAGTATCCGTTGAAACTGGAAATGATCATTTCTGAATTTGAAATTCTAGTTATATATTTGCTTATTTTATCTTTATTTTAGTTATATTAATCCAGTAAGTTATTTTAGGGCCATCCCTAATCACACCCGCAACTTTATCTGCGACCACGACTGACCACACTTGTACATTTTTCGTGTATATATTAAAGGGAACTGATTATACTATTAGTATTACTAGATCTAAGATGGTGAGCAATGTGGTAGTGTATCAGTACAACGCGACGTAACAAGTTTGAGACTTAAACGTTAACAGTAATTACTACAGATCAACATGTTTTGCTGTACGGTGTAGAAATTCTAGGATATATTCTATATGTATAATGTGGGGAAAAGGACAATTTTAGATGCCTTTTTCCTGAATAGTTCACTTAATTTGTCTTGAGATAAGATGGCATATTTTAATGACAAATGTAATTGTGCTATCAAGTGATAAGGGAATGGGGTGCAAAAGTCTGGGCTTGGCCCTTGGAACTTCTGCCTTTTTTTTTTTTTTTTTTTTTTTTGGTCAGGACTTAGAAATTTTACTTTAAATTTTTGTCTGAATTTTGTTCACAGATATCACCAGAAGGCACCACAGCCATTTTTATTTCCCAGGGGAGCATGCCCCCGGTCCCTTCTAGTACTCACATTTGTATTTTCACGAAAGTCCACATTCATCACGAATAAATTTGCAACAAGCAAACTATCCTATTTCTTTGTTGCGTGTAAGTAAGGAAATTAAATGTCTGATCATTGTGATTGAAAACTTGCTCCAGAATGCTGGACTCCATGGTTTGATCGAGACAATCCCTCTGCTACTGGAGACTATGAAACTCTTGTCAACCTACACAAGGAAAACCCTGGGAAGATCTGTGAATATCCAATTGACATTGAGGTCCAAACTACATCTGGAACCAGTGTTGGTTCAACAGGCGATGTCATTCATACGTAAGTACATGCTGTGCAAATGATTATAAAATACGTCTTTTTTTTTTTTTTTTTTTTTTAAAATGGATGACAGTCCATCGTATGTCTCTGCAGAGCTGATGCCATCACAGGGTTTGCTTGTAGGAATCGTGACCAGCCACACAATCATCGGTGTGCAGATTATAAAGTTCGTTTCTTGTGCCCACTTGATTTCTGTGAACCTGAAGGTAATGTGATAATGCCACAGATTTCTGTCCAACTTTTTTTTTTTTTTTTTCTTTGCATGGTAGCTTCAAACGTTGACGTTTGACAAGTGTTAGAAAACGTATCTTAATTCTTGCGTTTGTGAAGGCCATGGAAATTTGATTCCACTTGACATTTCTCTCATTTTGTCTATTGCTGCAACTTGAGCATTACATTGAATAATTTTGTGCCAGAATTGCCACTGACACATGCCTGTTTGCAGCTGTATGGGGCAATGTACCATCAATGGTAGTTTTTAATCCTCTTTGAGTAACCAATTTCTGGATTTGCTGACACTCCTTGGCCCTCTGTCTCCTGATTAGTTTTTTTTTTCCATTTTTTTTTTTTTTGTCGGTGATGGAGTATGCGCATGGTCCCTATACACCGGATGAGTTGATGGAAATCAACAGAGCAAAATTCCAAGTAGACACCAAATGTTAGCCACTTATCAAAGGCTTTAATACAAAAACTGATATAAATTTGAATTGCAGCGAATCCCCCCCCCCCCTGCTGTTTGGTTTTCCTCTTACTGTCTTTTTATTTTTTTAGGATGTACATGTATTGGCCATACACCTCAGATTTCTGGGCTTCACTTACAGGTTAATGCAAATGTTTTTTTCTTGAACTGCAAACTTACCACACCTTTCTCTCTGGATGCATTGCTTTAGAATGCAAGACCCCATGGTACGATCGAGATAATCCTAGCGGGACTGGAGACTTCGAGATACTTGAGAAACTCTACCTTGAACATCCAAAGGAAATCTGTTCATTTCCCCTCAACATTGAGGTCCAAACTGTTGCTGGAAATACTGTAGCTTCAACAGGAGATGCCATTGCTGTGTAAGTACTAGATCGAGTTGATTAAGGAACTTTGTGTGGATTTCCACACAAAATGTATGGTGAGTGGAACCTCAATTGTAATGAAGGAAATCATGCTTCCTGGCCTCTAAAACCTCTGCATTTCCCATTCAATTGTTTCTCTTCTGAGCAAATGGATATTGCAGCCTTAGTTTTGTGATGCTGGCCTAATTTTTGTTGTATGGAATCTTGGGAAAGGTTTAAGTGAAGTTACTCAAACAGAAGTTAGTTTGAGGAACAATTAACTAACCAGACTTGAGGGAGAGTGTGATGCACAAATAGTAACTTTTTTCACAGCACTTGAACGAGGTGGCTTTGTGCACAAATTCATTTTGATGACCCTTGGAAAAGTGAGATTTTTGCATCCAGTCTGTCTTTTTTTACAGACACTGACTTGTGACATGCCACTAAAATTTCTGTCCTCTTTCGAATTATTCCAAATATAAAAACTTTTAGTTTATCAAAACCTGCCTTGCTGATACTTGAGAGGGTTGCGATTGAGTGCCATAGTGGCTTGACAAAAAAATATACCAATTCAGTATAGCGTGCTTAAATGTCTAAACGTGCTCACTCCGGTAAACTGACATAAGGCTAGATGAAACTTGAGTTTCAACTGGACAATTTTGTTCAGGTTCCACTAAACTGCTTTCATGGCTAATACCTGCACACATTGCTTTAATTGAAGTGACTTTTTATCCCTGCAGAGCTGACGTGACGACTGGGTTTATCTGTAAAAATGCTGACCAGAAGAGCGGCCATTGCTCAGACTATAAAGTTCGGTTCGTATGTCCCATTGCGTTCTGCAAAGAAAAAGGTAAATATGAAATCAGAGGTAATCTGGTTTTCCAAATGCTTGTTTGGAAGCTTATGAAATTTATAAATGTTGACCTTGGATACCAAGTATCGATGTTACGAAGCTCAAATTTGTCACCCTTGCAATGGACTTTATGCAGAATGCTGGACTCCGTGGTTTGATCGAGACAACCCCTCTGGTTCTGGAGACTATGAAACTCTTGCCAACCTGCTCAAAGAAAACCCAGGGAAGGTCTGTGAGCATCCAATTGAAATTGAGGTCAAAACAAAATCTGGAGCCAGTGTTGGTACAACGGGCGACGTGATTCTTACGTAAGTACAAGATGAACCACAAATGTTGACTATTTCAGGTAGATTTCCCAAATTTTGTCAATGGAACAGGTGATACATACTGCAGAAATTAGGTAATTTAAAACCAATTGTAATTTAAACCTGTACTCCGGCTTGTAGTTTTTTTTTTGTTTTTTGAGCTGTTCACCTGAGACTGTCTAAAATGATGAAGGCATGAAAATGTTCTTGCTTTGTATCAAACTAGTTAATTATTTCCCAAAGTGAACATCTCTCTTTTGCCCCTTCCATCTCAGATATTGGACTGAAAGGCAGGCTATGGATAATGGTTGGCAAATTTTGGTGATTGCTGTTTAGGATATTTGGCATTTTAGACAGGATCTTTTATTTAAATAAAAAAAAAAATGCAAATAGGTGGTCAAGTCTGAAGAACTAATTGTTTTTTTTTTTTTTTTTTTTTTGCTGTGCCTACTTCATAAATTCTAATTTGTTTATATATTTTTGTTTTTCTCACAGATCTAATGCACAAACTGGATTTATATGTAGAAATCATGACCAGCTGCATAATGGTCTTTGTGCAGATTATCAAGTTCGTTTCTTGTGCCCCGTTGAATTCTGCGAAGCAAAAGGTAATCTTGCACAAGTACTGTATTTTTAGCCAATAGTTTATGCTGGGGAGGGAGAGAAAAAAAACCACTACTGTTCAGATCAATCGTATGTGATATTGTACATCACAAATACTCTTTTGGCAATCTTTTCTTACTTGGCAATGCATCACAGTTAACTAGGTAATTCCCCCCGCTACCAACCAATAGATCATTTCCAGCACAACTTGTCGGATTTGGATAAAGAACACTAAGAATTGGAAAGTTATCACAGTCTAGATACTGTTCAATTGCAAAACCAAATTTAGTCCTTCACATCTAAATGGTCATGGTATTTTGGACTTTTTTTTTTTTTTTTTTCTTTTCTCCCCCTCCCCTCAAGCTATCCTGAACATGTAGTCATAACGTTTTACTATGGAATAAAGTCCAATGTTTTTACTTTGATTTCAGCCACAAGTTTTCACATCAATATAATACTGTAAACAACCTGAGAGCAGAGCTACCATGTGATTGGATTCAGAAAACTTTCAACTGAATCAAACTACATTGTCATCTTCTTTCCTGTCTATATTAAGAATGCAAGACTCCATGGTACGATCGAGACAACCCTAGTGGGACTGGAGACTTTGAGATACTTGAGAAACTCTACATAGAACACCCAAATGAAATCTGCCAGTTTCCGCTGGACATTGAGGTCCAAACTGTCGCTGGAAACACTCTGGCTTCAACAGGGGATGTCATTAGTAGGTAAGTACTCCATTGTACTTAATCTAACCGGATCTGCTTGGTTTAAGACTTTGAAGTGCTCACAAATGATGCACAGTACACTGAACTGATAGGTTCAGAAGCTGCTATTAGTTTCCATGTTTTGGATTTAAGTGATTACTTTCATCTCTGCAGAGTGGATACAACTACTGGGTTCATCTGTAAAAATGCTGTCCAGAAGAGTGGACGTTGTTCTGATTATAAAGTTCGCTTCACATGTCCCATTGATTTCTGTAAAAAAATGGATATTCATGTAAAATAAACTATGCGTTTCAAGTGATTTGTCATTTATTCTGGTATGCTTTGCAGGCTGTTCTTGTGGTGAGGTAGCATAAGGGGCATCTCCAAATCTAGTCTCAACCTTAGCTTTTAACAACTACTTTAAAAACAATTTCTTATGCAATGTACAAAAATTCTGCAGTTATGGCACACTAGCCCCTTAATCTTTTTAGATGACTTTATTGCTGACTTTGACCATGCAACCTATTTATCATTGCTGACTTAATATATTCCTCATTGGTGAAACTTAGTGCAGGGTTTTTGATTTTATGAGTTTGAAATTAACTCGTGAACTGACCTATAATGGTAATACTTGAGATTTATTAACCAGGGGCGTTTTGGTGGCAAGTATGTCTATCACGTCAAAGGGCCACTGACACCTAAAACTTTTAGTATAATGGAAAAAAAAAAAAAAAAAAAATAGCCAGAACAGACACATCAGTTTGTTTACAGCACATCAGAATGTTGCCCCCCCCATGAAAATTCTCAAGGCATATGCCAACATTATTTGTTGGAAAAGAACCAGGAAGTGACTTTTTTTTTTTCCCCTCCCCCAGCCTCTTACAGTGGTGGGTTTGATTGTACCTGTTTTACCAGTGAGAAATTTGCAAGCTTTGTGGGTTTTAAATGACAGGTGTGTACAGAGCTATTAAAAAAAGAGGGGGTGGGGGGTTAATTTCTGTTTATGGCATGTTAATTTAGAATAAACGTCCTTGGTCAAACTAGCAAACTATAACACTTGTAACCAAGACAAAACAAAATAGAAATAGACAGTTTAGTAGCGTGTAACATGAGCGACCTGGCCAAACCTGGAGCAAATGTTATTTCCAGCGAATGTTCCAGGAAGGCAGTGTGGCCGTTAGTCGGTGGCCCACTGTTCGGGAGGAGAAAGGAGCTGAGTCATATCGCAGTTAGCTTCCATTCCACCCGACGCAGAGGTGGGTTGAGCCAGGAGGCTGTCTGGCCCGTGTTGTCACACGGCTGACAGGGAGGGGAAAGGAGCTCCCCGCCCCATGATCATCGGTGTCTGGGCACCCCTGATGTACGTACTTCGCCCGGTGTGGGTCCTCCTGAGTATGCTACATTCATGACTTGTAAAAGGGTTAGGAAATCAAATAATTATGGGCCAGTCATTTTGAATATTTCACAGGGTTCCTCATCTGTCTGTCGGGGAGTCCATCAGAAGTGATCTGCATATCGTCTAATATCGCAAAACAATAGGGTTATATGGCCCCAATCACTTTACTTGCTTCTGAGATGTTCTCTTCAAAAAGAGCTTCAGTCTCAGAAAGGGTGTCAGAAAAATCTGAAAATCTCTCGTTCATCTGCCACAGCAGATCAATTTTGTGGCGCTCACGTTTTTGATGGAATCATTAAGACTGAAAACTCATCCCAAGAGACACTCCTTAGTTCACAGCTACCAAACATCCACATCCCATTTTACATCCAGCTATTTATTTTTTTCCCTTTGTGTACAGAATCACTGACACCAGTGTATAATACCTGGGTTTCCTGCTCACTCACCTGTTAGCTGATTTTTTTTTTTTTTTTTTTTTGTCTGTTTTGAGAAGCACTGTTTAATTAAAAGGCTTTAATAATCTGAGAATACACGTCTGCATATGCCCACTCACAGTGGACAAGAGCATCAGGGGCTGCTCCTAATTCAGGGAATGAGGGGTTCATCTGAAACTTCATTTTCTGTCATAAATTTATTTGGTAGATAGAGCCACTCTTGGTCATTTGAGTCACTCCTTTGAATAAATCCCCCAAAACATGCATGGTCGGACTCCAGATTGCCTGTACATGAGAATGTGTTAATGGTTTATGTCCCCTGCAAGTGACTGGCAACCAGTTCACGGGGTCCCCTGCCTCTCGCCCAGAGGCATCTAGGATAAACTCCAGCGCAGTTGTGACTGGTGAGGATAAGTAGTGTGGGAAAATGGATGTATGGGCTCCTGCAGGCCTGACCCATTCCCGTGGGACAACCACTGGGAGAGAGGACCGCCACACCGCGCCCTGCAAAACTGCCTCCCAGAACCACCATCATCCCAGACAGTGCCCACTATCTGCTCCAGAGTGTAGGAAGTGGGCCTGTGCCTGAACCAGGTAGCAACAAAATCCTCTGTGAGAAAACATTCCACAGGTAAGTTAGAAAGATTTACTTTAACACTGTTAAAGTTTGTTTGTAAAGAGTTTTTTTTTTCTCATGAGCTTAATTCAATTGAACAAAATTTTGTTTACCGTTGTTGTTCACTGTTCACTCTGCTTCACCTTTATTGGCATACGGTTTTTCACGAAAAACCGATGTAAATATTTTCCAAAATGTCATCAGTGGATAAGCAGGCAAACACATTTTCTGTGAAATTCTTGATGAATTTCAAAATACAGAACTCTGTAAATTGAATTTGATTTTCAAATATGAGGAAACAAGTTTAAATTTTCTCTCTGAAATAGGACGTCACAGAGACAACAAATGAACAATGCGTAACGTATTTTCCCATTGTGAGTCCTTATTTCCAATTATATAAATTGTAGGGATTTGCGAGTCTGGACCCTACGCGTGTTCATGAATCGAGGAAGATATGACCAATGATTAGAAAAAGTTAGCAAATGGATTTATTACAAAGGAATGTGCTACTCAGACGTCCGGGTCTTATCTCGGTATCTGCCGCACACGAGACGTGTGTCTTCTGGCAGGATAGCCAAAGAAGAAGACAAAAGCTGCCCAGTAACACAAGGTTTTTATATGTATGAGTCCATGGTAGAAGTGGCTGCCCCCCCCCCTGCAGTCTGGTCCTGGGCCGGGATGGTAACTTTCCGATCCTTATCTCGTGTCGTTCGTCTCCACGGCAATGCCTGCAAGAGGAGGATAGCGCCAGCCGATTTTCTGCGTACAAAGATCAAGGACAACCACCGGCTCCACAACACATCCTTCTCTGATTAGCAAATGGGCAACACTTTATCCGTTGATTAAATATATAAGGTCATATTTAAGCAAATAAGGAAAGTGCAATAAAAGTAAAATAGTCTTCAATATCTAACTGATTGACTTAAAATGTAATGTTTTTATGACAAAAAATGCTTAGCTTTTTGCTGTTATGATGATAGTGCTTCACAGCGTATTTTGGGAAAAGTGAACATGTCACGGAAATCGGGCCCTGGGTAATATGCAAGGTTTCTTGGTAGTCACGGTGTTATGTCTTTCCTTTGCACTTAGCCTTTTTTGGCTTACCAAATCGAATTACAAAATCCTTCATGTTACCAGGACTGAAAAAAATATCAAGCTCACACGACTAGTTTTAATTCTACATGCCAAAATTTGAGGAAAAATCCCGTCATAATCCAACCTGTAAACCATGTCCTTCACGCATTTTGGGAGTACAAAGATGGCGGCCAACGAGCGATTGTTGGCGGGCAATACTTCCGGTGGCCGGAAACAGCTAACATTCCGCTACGTTTTCCTCACATCTTTATATTGAAACACTCCAATTGTATGGCGTAGTTTGTAATTGTTAAAAAGGATCAAAATTATTTTTTTCCAAAAAACGAGGGCAAAATGTGTGCTGACGTAATGTCCGTCCTTCCATTAAGTGTCTGGATAGGCCACTAGGGGGGAGTCGTGAATCTTCGTTCTCTTCCACTACTGTACAACGCATTCAGTGCCCGCCAGACTTGTCGGAGGAGGTAGGCCACGGCTGGAATTCCATCCATAATTTGACGCGTAACATTTGTTATTATTGATGCGAATGACCCTCGGTATTCAGTTTGCATGCAAGACCCATGTACATTTGCGAATTGCTATTTTCGCGCGGAAAGCTTCAGCTCTCGCTGCACTGCGATTGCCCTCCTTGTGCTATGCTCGGTAGCTAACATCGAATGCGATAAACGAGCATTCGAAAATGGCAAACGAGTGGCGTTACATGCGTTTGCGAATAGTTGATTTTTGTCTAACATTAATTGTAATCGCGATTTTAGGGCGAAGCTTCCCCTTGTTGCGTGTTTTGGTAGCTATGAAGCTAAATACCAAATGTTTGTATGTTAGCCTGAACGTTCCAGTAATGGCGCGCCAATGTATCAGCCTTGCAAGTTCAACTCAGCACGGAAAACTTCGCAGTCTCTCATCAGCTCGCTTTCCCCCCCAGCATTTATACTGCACGAAAACGCCAGGAAACGCGATGAGTTTCGACGTGAAGAAACTGAAAGTAAACGAATTGAGGGACGAGCTCCAGCGCCGCGGCCTCGATGCGAAAGGCCTGAAGGCGGAGCTGGTGGAGCGGCTCAAGGCGGCGATGGAAGAGGAAGCGCTGGCGGAGTCGCCTGGCGGAGTAGGAGGCGAGGAGCAGGGCGACGATGACTTCCCGGATGATGAGGACGAAGCGCAAGAGCAACAAGGTAAAGTACGGTTTAAAACTTTTTTTTTTAAAGTTTCCCTTAAAGGTCCACCGACATCCCCATATACATTTTAAAATAGCCTTTTTTTTTTCGACAACGTGACCACATCCGGGGCACCTGGCCGTGTTGGATGGGTTCACTCTACAGACGCGCCTTTCATTCTAGTGCTTTTGGATTTACACAAATGTTCGTACAACTGTTAAAAGTGATCCATGGTGGCTAAAAAGACAAGAGAAATTTATGGGGCCTGATTAGATGTTGTTTCAAGAAACTGTTAAGACAAGAAGTGTGCTTTGTTCGACAATATTGACCCATATACCTTGGAGCACATAACTATGGGCGGCGGTAACCTATCCAGAGATCGTCAATTATCTCCTTCTCGACAAGTGCGTACACCATGGACCAACTAAAGAATTACAAAGGTCTGGAGCCCGACAGTCAATTCATCAATCGCTTGGTTCGTCATGCGGCGGTATCTATTGTAAGCAACCTGTGTCACCACACTGCTTAGGTTAGTGTACTGCACAATGGAATTTAAATCTGTATTGCGTGAGTATAGTCTGCGTTGTTAAATTATGTTGATTATAACAACAAAAGAGGTGTATATTATTGTTTTTGTTACTGAGAGAGGGAGAGGTCAACCGGGACGAGTCCCAAGTGGAGCCCCGCACCTTTTTCTCCACTTCCTCGGCTACATTTTTAGCTCAACTCACAAAACAGCTAGCTGTGTGGTAACTCCTTTTGCAAACTTATTATAATGAAACAGAAAATACAGATTTTAGAGACAAGCATTGCATTCACACACGAGTATTGTGCTTGGCTGCTAGATCAGCTCTGCTAATACGAGACAGCCACAATTGTCGCCGTTTGGGTGCTCACTGCTCAGTTTTCTCGCACTGGTAATTGATCACAGCTGGCAGTCCAAAGAAAGACTCTTTAAATGTCTGTTTGAGCAACTGATAGTATAGCAGTGCGCTTTCATTCATACGCCTTTCTGAAATTACTTCTGGTTAGTTACGTGTGTTAAAGTGAATTCACCAAACAAAGATGACGCCCACGTTCTAGATCGGAAGGTGTGTGACATCAGTCGAAAACAGTCTATAGATATTGTTATGAAAACTACATGTAATGTTATTCACTTCATTGTCTATACAAAACAAAAAAAAACCCCCAGCTGAGAGCGTGTCATTCATGTGCAAAGTTGCGGAAGTCTCACTCGACATCGCAGTGGCGGCCATATTGCCTGCAACGTCATTTACAGATGTCACACTGGGACAGTCACCATTGAGAAGACGCTGTGCCAGCTGCTATGGGAGACGAACAACAGAGATTTTCAGATTTTGTTCGACGCCCCTTCTGACACGGAAGCTCGTTTTGAAGAAGAGAACATCTCACAATCGAGTGAAGTGACCGGGCCAATATTACCCTCTCGTTTTGAGCCATATTTATATGATATGCAGATCACTTCTAACTAACAGACTCCCGGACGGACGAGGAACCCGATGAAATATTTCAAATGACAGGTCTATAATTGTTCGATTTCCTAACTCTTGTACAAGTCTTGTGTATGTAGCGTACTCAGTAGGACCCAGGCCGGGTGAAGTAAGTATGTCAGGGGTGCCCAGGCGCGGGTGGGAGGGGAGCTCCTTTCCGCCAGCAGTGTGACAACACGGGCTAGACAGCCTCCTGGCTCGACTCACCTCTGCATCGGGTGGAACGGCAGCTAACTGCGGCGACCGGTGATATGACATGGCTACGGCGGTTACGTTCTGAGAGGATTATATCGTCTGACGCGAATTGAGCTTTTTATTATTGCTGCTTTCGGAGGAGTTTGAGTTTGGTGACTATACGTCTAGTTAGCTGGTGTTACACGCGACGAAACTGTCTTTGTACTTCTATTTTTCTCGTTTTGTGTTGTACTGTTTTGCGTGTGTGATTAAATTGTCTTGTCTGATCAAAGGGATTTATTCTAAATTCACACATAACATATGCTATAAACTGTGAGACAAACTAGTCCCCCACCACTTTTTTTTTTTTTTTTTTTTTATAAATAGCTCTAAACACACCTACCGGTCATGTAGAACCCACAAAGCTCTCGTCTTTTGCACCTGTGCAATCCATTTTTCATGACAAACTGGGTGTTTTGGAAAAGCGTGAAGAGTGAATCCATCCTCCCGAGTGTTCGTTCAAACTCCAATAATACAACGAACTGGCTTTTTGGCTAACTCGATGGGGGTGGGGGGGAGAAGACAAGTAAATTTTCGCCGGTACAATAGGTATAGACCAATATAAACACTCAATACCGTTACTGAGAAAAAAAAAGTCACTTCCTGGTTTTTCTCAAACACAAATGCCTTAGCAGGATTTTCATGGTGAGAGATGCAAAAATCCGTATACCACACAATCATGACGTGTGGTGAAAAAACAGGCGGGTCCATTGCAGCTGCCTTTTTTTAATTTTTTTTTTATTTTTAAGACTTACAGAAAATCATGCTTTACATGTCCGTAGACCTTAAAAGAACAGGTCATAGGTTTCATTTTTACTGCGTGTTAGACGTTGCAATCTGTCTCAAAAGGACACAAAGTATGGAAAGAGATTCAATGATAATCCTTTATAAAATTAACCACAAACAAAGGACTACCATAACCATTGAAATAACATGGTGTTTTTACTGTACACCTCTGGTGATCAGTCAACTTTCTGCTAAAATTTCACTTTTAATGAACATTTATACTACTTTAATGTACATTCCTTGATAGACAAGTTATGGGATGTCCACCCCCGAGCCCCACTGAATTAATAGGGAGTTTTCCATTAAGTAGTTAAATTTGTTTCTCAGATTACTTTCAAAGCTTCATCACATTCATCATAGGCTGTTTACTCCTCCTTGAACGCTGGCTGGTAGATAGATACATTCCGCGTGTCCACCATGCACACACAAATATAATTTCTAAATTTGACTCAGTTACTCCGCTGGGAATTTATATGAAAGTGCATCGGTGTGAGGTTCTGCCGTTACAATAAAATGGTTCTTTTACTCCGTCACAATTAGAATTTACACGATAAGGATTTTTGTGGCCGACCAACAAGTTTAAAAAAAAAAAATAAAATAACGAATCACCCGTCGGATCACAACATGGAGTAATGTCTATGTAAATGACCTGCTCATTTACTGTAAATACTTGTGTACTTAAGTGCTCTGAAAATATTTAAGATAATTTATCTTTGTTCATATACTGTATTTATGCCAGTGAGGCATAGTGACAGAACAAATGAATTGTCTTCTTTTGAGATGTCAGGAAATGCATCCAATAATTTAATGTATCCCACTTCTTGTGACATTTTTGTTTGTTGTGTGCTGTGACATTGTTTTTATTCCAATTATAAAATGTGCCTTGGCTCTATAAATGTTGGAAATAACTACACTAGTCAAATTGTGTATTCTAATTAGTCGGGTCAAACAAAACATTACAGTATGGAGTCACTCACATTTGAAAAATGTACAGTTGTGGTCAGTCATGCCCGCAGATATAAAGTTATGAGTATGGTCCACCAGTCATGTCCGCAGATAAAGTTGCGGGTGTGATTAGGGTTGGAATCTCAAGACCTTAAAATAAGTTAGTGACTTGTTATATCCGAGCATGTAGTTATTACATAATATCATCGCTATCTATTGTCCATCCATTGAACTAGCAAGCTAGCAGTAGATCTATATCTTCCTAAAGCATGTAGAGGGGAAGTTTTCAACTTCAAGAAAACGCGGTACCACGGGAGGAAATGACAGCGTTTCGCTATATAGGCAGACTAGTCTGTTAGAATTTAGATCAAGTCAAAGTAAATCACAATCTCATATTTCTTATAGTTAGATACTGAAAGATTACCTGTGTTATATCCCAGAAATGTTTTCAGTGTAACTGAATTTACTTTGACATGGCTCATAATGTTGATGACTTTCGAAGTAAATGCGCTCGCAGTATGTGAAGCAGCTAGGAACGTGCTTTTGGCATCACTTCGGAACGTGCTCAGTATGGTTAACTTGCATTTCCTGTTTCCCGGGTGAATACTGATTCTTTAGGATCAGGCTTCTTTTGTTACCAACGTTCATGAAATAAACACGTCAATTAATGTCAAGACCAACATTCCCTCTAATTTTTTACGTGTCTGAGCAAACACACTAGGCCTGTGAGTGCCCCCTTTGACCACCGGGAGCAACATCAGACGTATGGACGGTGGTCAGATCGGTGTCATCCATTGAAGTTACATGGCTCATTCAAAGATTCAGATTACAGCATTTACATTCCCATCCTTGTTTATTCAGCCACTGCCTGTTACAAACATTATAGTGAGTACAATAGTTTGCAGGTATAACTTTTCCTTAATCTTTGTTTCATGTAAAGATACAGTATCTCCAATTATGTAAGATGACAATTTATGGTCCAGTGCTCCCAATAGAAAAAGCGAGTCTGTAGAGTCATGTTTGAATTTTCATTTCAATCTTAATTTCTTTATTAAATGATTGTGTTTTTTAATTTGTTATAGATTTTTTTTTTTTTTCAATGCTCTAACTCTGCATCACCAGACTAGTTTATGGGCACTTAAAAATGTGATGTCACCTTAACATGTTATCAAAAATTAATATTTCAACGTAGGGAAAATTTACTCCCTTATTGCTATTTAACAGATATTGGCACATTAATTAAATTTCAGGTCAACTTTTCACCGAAAGAATCGCATTTGAACCCAGAGAATCACAGTCAGAATGGGAGGCTTATAATGTCTTGTACTAATTTGTGTGAAGTTAAATAGTGTGAATTTACTCTTCTGTAAAACTAGCCACAACACCCCAGTTTGACCACATTTTAATTTGGACGATTATCTGCCAAAAAAGACTGCGTATATGTGCCAAAATACCAAATATTGTCCTTGATAATCGGCCCGGTTGATACTCTGTCAGGAATATGCATTAATATTAATATCATAAATATGTATAATAGAAGATAACATTTATTAGCCACACAATAATGATTTATGAATAATTTCTGCAGGAAAAGTGGATACAGGAAATAGCACACAAAGATAGATGGTTGCAAATGCATCTCCTATAAGATATTTTTTTTCTTTTTCTTCTGTGTATTCACATCAGATTCCTTTGCTGAAGGCAATGGCGATGCACTTTTTGAGGACGACGAAGGCAGAGATTCGGGCGGCTACTATGAGGAAGAAGAGGCTGAGCCAGATAGTGAATGCAAGCTGCCATACGAGAGTCAGCCAGCATCAGATTCTGGCCACAGCATGCCAGACTTCGCCGCCGATCCAAGCCTTGACCAAACCGCTACCGTTGCAGAGGCTGTCGTCAAACCTGAACCAAAGGAGGAGGGAAATGTTGATGTCAAACAAGGTGCATGAAGTCTAATTCAATTGACCCCTCCGTACAGGGCACTTAACCACGCCTCCTGAAGTGACGTCCCGCCACGTGCGCTGACGTCAGACAAACAATTGGCAAAAATATCGGCGCTGCAAGAAAAGAATAGAGCGAAACTGTCCAATTTACCGGCTGATTTTTCACTCGCATTCTTAGCTAACAGTGAAATATCGTTGAAAAGCATACAGCAGGGCTTAAAGTATTTCAGCGAGCGGTATTTCAATGGTATTTACATGCATATCGACGGAGAAACCATTGATATTAGCGCGAGGTCTTTCCAGAGTCAGAGGAAGACCGAGAAGCCACATAATATAATATATTATAACCCAAAGACGAATTCGTCATTGACAGTTTCCTATTTTCGTGTTACATATCACACTTGTGTGCAGAATCTGTATATGTATCTGTATAGCCGTTTATGAACCACCGTATGAAGGAAAAAAACAATCATTCACACGTAGCTATATTATGCAAGCGAAGAACTGCTAATTCATTTATATGAGACATGTATTGAAAATCAAATATAGGGCATACCTTCGTGCTAACACAGTCCGGTTTACCCTAGCCGCGAACAAAGCGACACGTTTGTGCAGTCAGATCATCGCAAAATATCGCTCAACACAGATCAAGTGTGTCAATCATTCACACGTAGCTATATTATGCAAGCGAAGAACTGCTAATTGATTTACATGAGACATGTATTGAAAATTAAATATAGGACTTACCTTCGTGCAAACATTTCTGTTCCGGTTGATGGATTCAGTTGATCATGCGGTCTTCCTCAAAGTTTTATCCATCAAAGATATTTTTCGTACTCAGTCTTCTGTTCCGGTTGATTTTAGATGGATTCAGTTGATGATGCGGTCTTACACAAAGTTTGATCCATCAAAGACATTTTTCGTACTGGGTCTTCGGTTTGAATTGAACTGTACCAACTAGCCTTTCAGGATACCTGTTGTCACTATTATAAAGTCCGTGACTACACTTCTTTACCATATCTATTGTTAAAGAACCCAAATACGCGATAAACCGCCAACAGAAGCTATACTGGACCATGCAGCGTTGTCTGAGAAAACTGCGGGTCCAAAAGGGGCGTGGTTTATGCAGATCTCTGGCCTCTGATTGGTCAGTGACGCGGATTGCGCAATTTCTACAGAGGGGTCAATTAAACCTAAGCACCATGTCTATGCATTGGGTATTCATTGCATTATTTAAGCTATACTGGACCATCCAGCCAGCGTTGTCTGAGATTTGAGTCTGAGATTATGCAGATCTCTGGCCTCTGATTGGTCAGTGACGCGGATTGCGCAACATACACGGAGGGGTCCATTGAACTCATTATGAAAGGAGTCCTCTGTTTATGAAGTATATGTGTATTTCACAAAAGTAAATTCCGTATTTATTGACACGTGCTCAGTGATGGTATCTGTGTGCCCCGCGACTGACTGGCGACCTGTTCAGGATGTAGTCTGCCTTTTCCCCTAATTTAGCTGGGATAGGCTCCAGCACTCCAGCAACTGTTGTCTGGATTAGCGGCTTGAAAATGAATGAATGGATGGATTTAGGACTTTAGGGCTATGACAACAGGATAGTGATAGATTTTGACGCGTTCTGTGATGGACACAAATTTGTTGTCATGGCATTAAAACTGTATCGAGCCAGTTACTGTATTGCATTTTCTCAAATAGTGACAATTTTGTTTACAAACAGTAGTAACAAAATAAAAGTGCTGGGACCATTGAGGTAAATTCCAGTAATATCCCTACAAAGCCCTGCCACGAGAAGCAAAGATTGATCCAGACCCATCCAAAGTCTTTGTGGACACATGCACCTAACACACAGTCATACCTACTGTCGGACTGCGTTTGAAATTGAAATTTTACCATGATTTTGTCCTCTCAGTACCATTTAAAAACATGACAATCAAACAAGACCATTAATATGTCTAATGCATTGTAAAAGCACCCTTAATGCACCTGTTGCTTGAACGAACAAACGTGTAGGATATGTTGCTCTGTTCTCCATGAGCATGCTTTGTTTGGAGTTAATTGTATATCTAAATCCCAAAAGGTCTTTTTAGACACATGGCAAGGCTTATGCTAACATTCAATGGAAAACCCAATTCACAATTAGAAGCCACCAGTGGGATTTACCGTCAAACAAATATTCCCACACAAACGATAGGAATTGATAGAACGGTAATACTCACAGGGGTATATTCTTCCTAGTCTGTGGAAAATTACTTATGTTCAATTAACCCCCCCTTTTTTTTTTTTTTTTTTTTTTAAATCATATTTTTCATGCTTGGACTTTACCTTAGAGGCAAAGGTGTACAGACCGGGTCTTAAATTTACAGGTATTATTTTACTTGCTGCTTTTTTTTCTTGTCGGTTACCTGTGAAGTTGAGTTTTATTAGTTGAATAAATATAAAATAATTTACGTACAACTTTACTTTGTACATTAATATGACGGTGTTTTGCAGCCATGTGGCTCGTCCGGGCACAGCACAAAAGAGCTCAACACTTGTGGGACGGGGCATAGGGGTCAGGTGCAGCCTAAACTATGCAGTTCCCGAAGTCGGGGACCTTGGTGATCCGAACCCAGGCTTCAGAAACTGGCTCTAGGGAAGTGGGATGTCACCTCTCTGGCAGGAGAGGAGCCCGAGCTGGTGTGCGAGGTCGAGAAGTTCCAATTCGATATAGTTGGACTTGACTTCACACACCGCTTGCAGGCATGAGGATTTCGGCAAATATGGTAACCGATCTTTCGGTTCCGTTGATTTTTGTCCTGGGAAACGATTTTTCGGTTCCCATTGATAATGCTCATGGGAGCCGGTTTTTACATGTACTTCAAAATAAAGCCTTAGCAGGCATGAGCATTTTGTCTTTTACGCTTAGCAACCGACATGTTTGACTAGCGTTTGAGTGACCCGGATATGAATAACTCGACCTTGCGCATGCGTAGCGTAGAAGTGGAAACCGGTGCTGTTTGTAAACCACACTGACAAAGCTGGGCGTATTAATCATTAAAAATAAATAGGTTCATGTAGGTTTGTTTTAAACAGATTGTTGTATTTTGTTGAGAACTTGTTTTACATTCCACACATGGCTGAATTTTATCAAAAGTAAGCCCAGAGATCTGAGAAACAGACTTTCGGTTCCGTGTTTTTTCCGGCTGGGTAACGACACGGTAACGGAACGATCGTTTCCATGAAATGCTCATGCCTGCGCTTGGGTTCTGGTATCAGTCCTCTTTAGAGGGGTTGGATTCTGTTCCACTCTGGAGTTGCCCACGGTGAGCGGTGCCGAGTAGGTGTGGGTATATTTATTGCCCCTCCGGCTCGTCGCCTGTACGTTGGGGTTCACCCTGGTAGACGAGAGGAGAGCTTTCACGGGTCCTGTTTGTGCAAATGCAACAAAGGACAGTTCAGGGTACCCACCCTTTTTGGAGTCCTTAGAGGGAGTGCTGTAGAGCGCTCCCGCTGGGGACTCCATCATTCTGCTGGGAGACTTCAATGCTCACCTGGGCAATGACAGTGAGACCTGGAAGGGCTTGATTGGGAAGAATGCCCCCTGATCAGAACCTGAGATGGTTCTGTTGCTGTACTTCTGTGCTCATCACTGATTGTCCATAACGAACACCATGTTCAGATATGGGGGTATCCACGTGCACTAGGACACTGTAGGTCGCACTTCAATGATCAACGTTTTGGTCGGTTCATTTGACTTGCTGCCACGTCTTGCGCACACTAGTGAAGAGAAGGGTGGAGCTGTCAAGTACTCACTCTGATTTGGTGGCCTCAGTATTGAATTTCTGCTTTTTGCAGATGATGTGGTTCTTTGGCTTCATCAAGCCATGATCTATCTTGAGCGGTTTGGAGCAGAGTGTGAAGCAGGTTGGATGAGAATCAGCACCTCCAAATCTGAGACCATGGTCCTCATCCAGAAAAGGGTGGCGTGCCTTCACCAGGTCGGCGATGCGATCCTGCGCAAAGTGAAGGAGTTCAACTATCTTTGGGTCTTGTTCACAAGTGACAGAAGAATCGAATGGGAGATTGACAGGTGGATCGGACCAGCATCTGTGCAGTCTGTTGTGGTAAAGAGGGAGCTAAGTTGAAAGACAAAGCTCTCAAATTATTGGTTGATCTATGTTCCTGCCCTCACCTGTGGTCACGATTTGTGGGTCATGAACAAGATCCTGGATACAAGCGGCCAAAATGAGTTTCTTCCGCGGACTGTCAGAGATCTCCTTTAGAGATGGGGTCAGAAGCTCGGTCATCCTGGAGTCATCCGGCTCAGTCAAGCCGCTTCTCCTCTGCTTTGAGAGGACCCAGATGAGGTGGCTGGGGCATCTGCTTTGGATGCCTCTTTGGGACGTCCCTCCAGAAAGAGACCCCGGGGATGACCCAGGACACATTGGAGAGACTTTGTCTCTCGGCTGGCCTCGCTAAAACTACTCTCCCTGCGACCTGACCTCGGATAAGTGGTAGAAAATGGATGAGCGGCTTTATCTTGTAAGCAAAGCAAATTTATTTGTATCGCGCATTTCTTACATAAGATAACTCAATGTCCTTTACATGATCAAAAGGATTTTAATACAAAGTGATAAAACATTCAAAACAGGTAAAAAAAAACCCTCTATATTAAAAAAACAAAAGTACAATTAAAAACAATGTACAGTGCAAGAAGCATTAAAATTGGAAATACTCAAATTCTAGTCTGATCCAGGCATAAGGACTCAATTACTATTTATTAGCCAGGGTTTTGATGTTGTTCGTCCCATAATAGAGAGCTGAAGAAGGTATGCAAGAAAATGGGCATGTTGAATTTCAATTTCTCCATTAGAAATATAACATGTATTGGTCCATATATTGGCCAATGATGCTCACGTTCCTATTCCTTTATTATAGAAATAAAAGAAGAGATTAAAATCGAGGACGTCCCAGAGGCGGCTGGCGACGCTGTGCGAGTTGACCAAAAACACGGACAAGAAGGTGGAAGTTTGGGAGAACAGATGGAGTCCGAAAGAAGCGGACACCATGGCCGAAAGCGACCACATGAGGAGAGCAGGGGCTACAACTACTATGAGCATCGTGAGGAGAAGAGGTATTCATTCATAAGTTGACCAAAATTGAATGTCTGAAGAGGAAGTTTGATGGTCAGTTCTTTAAGCCAAGAGAGGCCCTCAGTGAAACTGCAACGTAAGGAGTCCACATTTAATAGAGTGGTGCCTTGAATTGCTAGTTATATTATATCCATGACCACCCACTTAACTCAAAAAATATAGGTTTCAAATCATCTTTCCCCATTGCATCAATGCATGTTTTTTTTTTCTGCATAGTGCTGGAAAGCTGACATGAATATTTTGACAGGACTTGCAGTAGTCTGTGTGTGCGTGTAAAATAAATAGTTGCGAGGACAGGCATGTGATCTGTAAGTGCACTGCTAAAATGTCTGTTTGTAATTGTATGGTTTTCTTCGATTTTCCCCTCACCACAACTGAGTTGAGTTTTTCCTCTGGCAGGGGCGTTGGCAGTGCTCATTGTGGGCTCAGGAAACAGTTCCATAACCTGTTTTTACATACTTTTCAGGATTAATGGTGCCTTCACAGATGTATAAATCACGCATGCTATGGGCACTAACACGCCACTACACAAATTGTCAGTCCATCTCTGATAAGCCTGAGCCCGGAAAAGATGGCTGTGTTTCTCGATGTTGTTGTATGGCTTTATTTTTGCATCGTACTGTTTTAACTTGATGTAGATGTAGCAACAAACTGACAATGGTTTCTGAGGTGTTCCCTCGCCCATGTGGCAATGTACTTTGATACTGATGCAGCTTTTAATCCATTGCTGGCTGTGGGTTTGTGGGTCAGAAATTCAGCAGTGGTTTTCAGCCTTGCTGTTTACATGCAGAGATTTCTCTGGATTTTCAGAATCTACTAATATTATGGACTGCAGATAATTCCTCAAAACAAAGTTGGAAAAGTCTTAAACTTCTGGACTATTTGCTCATCATTCACAAAGTGGAAACTTGTTCCACCCTTTCTTATGAACTCAGCCTTTTTATGAATGATCCCTTTATACTTAGAGACACTCAACTGTTTCCAGTCAACCTCTTCACGTGCAAAATGTTTCAGCTGTTTTTATGAGCATTCTTCAACTTTTCCAGTTTTTTGTTGATGCCCCTGTCCAAGCCTTTTAGGAATGTCTTGCAGGCATCAAATTCAACACGAGAGAATATTTGCTAACAGACAATAACGTTCATCATTTTGAACTTATCTTTTTTGATGTATTGTAGTTAATGTTGGTTGAAGGATTTGGAAAGCTTTGGATTCTGTATTTTAGGTTTTGCAGAATATCCCAACATAATTGGAATTGGGTTTATTATATTGCAGCTCACCTACAACGCGCTGCTATTTCATGTTTTGCGAAAATCTCAGCAATATTGCGACAATCTCTGATTTGTAGTCGTTTTTTTTTCTTAACTTTTTACATTACCATTGTCAACAAATACTGAGTAAAATGCAACAAAGGGTCAGAATGCATATAATTTTAATATTTAAGCAGTTTTGTGGTATTTTCAACCTCTTGGGTTCTGATGGGAGATATCCCAGACAGAACAACTCGCAGCATCATCACTTTTTGTTTCATTTTAAGCTCTACTACTATGGTGGCCCACAAGTATCCTGCATCTTCGAAGGTGTCTGGTCGTGTGCCTAAGCGCCACAGGAAGATGCTGACCATTCAGCAGAAGATACAACTCCTGGATATACTTCAGGAAGGATGGAGTTATGCAGCCGTAGCTCGCCATTACGGTTTAAACGAATCAACGATACGCTGCATCAAAAAAGATGAAAAGAAAATAAGAACCACTGCATCAGTTTCCTTCAACCTATCAGCAAAAAGGCTGGCAACCTCTCAAAACCAAGTCATTGTTCGGATGGAATCTGCGTTGGCCCTTTGGATCACAGACTGCAGGAAGAAAAATATTCATTTCGACATGAACATCAGAGAGAGAGCACAGCAGCTCTACGCCATGTTTGCAAATGCGGATGATGTTTGCAAAGAACATGGACGGTCTAAAGAATCTAAAGCCAGCCCCACTAAATTTGTGGCCAGTAAGGGTTGGTTTGTTAGATTTACAAATCGCTTCAATCTCAAGAACCTTTCACTGCATGGTGAAGCCGCTGCATCCATGGTTCAGAAAGCAGACAAGTACACAGAGACTTTCATGACTATTGTCAAAGGGGGAGGTTACAAGCCAGAACAAGTCTTCAACATGGATGAAACTGGCTTGTATTGGAAGAGAGTGCCTTCTTATTCGTTCATCACGAATGAGGAAGTGGGAGGCTCTGAATTCAAAGCTCAAAAAGAAAGATTGTGTCTGATAATGTGTGGCAATGCTGCTGGCCACATGATAAAGCCAGGACTAATTTATAAGTACAAGAATCCCAGGGAACTAAAGACCAAAACTAAAAAGCTGCTGCCAGTTTATTGGATGCATAGCTCCAAGGCTTTCATTTCTAAAGTCCTCGTTTGTAAATGGTTCCGCCAATGCTTCATTCCGGCAGTGAAGTTGTACTTTGCTGAGATGGGGCTACAATTCAAGGTGCTGTTGCTGATTGACAATGCAGAGGGCCATGCGCTGGACTTATCCTACGAAGGTGTGCGGATAGAGTTCCTCCCGCGACGCACATCACTGATTCAACCAATGGCTCAAGGCGTCATGCGTGCATTCAAGGCTCTGTACACACGAAACCTCCTAGAGCACCTCGTGGAAGCAATGGATTATGATGAAAACGTAACATTTAAGGTGTGTTGGCGTGATTACACAATTGCTTCGTGTCTTCAAAATATCCAAAAGTCTGTGAAGGAGATAAAAAAGAAAACAGTAAATTCTTGTTGGAAAAAGCTCTGGCCTAATTGTGTCCAGGACTATGAAGGTTTCTCTCCTGATGAGATTTGTAATATGGCTGTAGATGAGTCTGTGAAACTGGCTAAGCTGCTAGGAGAAGGCTTCGATGACATGACTTATGAGAACATCAATGACCTGGTCGATGCGCACTCAGGTCCACTGTCAGACGAAGACTTGATTGAACTCACAAATGATCCAAGCGAGGAGGAGGAAGACAAGGCTCCAGAAGAGGAAGTCGACTCCATTCTATCACTTGAACGGCTGGCAACAATGGTGAGAGTGGCTAAACAACTGCAGAGAATGGCAGAAGATTGGGATCCCCAAATGTCCCGGGCATTACAGTTTCAAAACTCCATTGACGGAGCTATTGAAGTCTATAAAAACCTTGCAGAGAAGAGTACCTGCAACAGTTTTCATTAATTCAAAGAAAGACAAAAGACAGGTCGATACCTTCAGCAGAAATTTCAAATCTAGTAACAACAGGGGTACCCCCTCTAAAGAGATGCCTGATGAAGAATGTGAAGCTACTGAGCTGTACATTTATGTACTCCTTGTCATCGGTTTAGTCACTACAGTCAATTAATCTTCACTGAAGTTAGGGATTTAAAAAAATAAAAATAAAAATTCTCAAAGGGAAATTCAACTCCCACTCAGATATATAAATGAATTTGCAAACATCACGCTGAACCAGATCTCACACGTATCTGCAAATTCATTGTGAAGCTCCACAGAAAATTGTGTTACAGTGTACCACTTGAGCCAGGTTGGTGTGGACAATGCTTTGCTCAAGGGCACTCGGCAAGCAGAAAGGTGTCTCTCCAACAATTACCTTGAATTTTTGTATTTTTACATTCTTGTCATACGTCATACTCAAGTCCTGGTAAGGACCGCACCTTAGTCACACTATATATCCACAATGGATATATATGTACATTGTGAAATTAGGTCGTCACACAATTTATTTTCATACCTTGTTTCCAGTGATTGTAACATGGCAGTAAAATGGCTCAAACGTAACAGAAAACTCATTCTTTATTCATCCTCCTGTTCATTGAAACCACTACTTGTCGTCTTCAGTATCTGAGTTGGAGAGCCTCAGAAAGTCTCTGTCACACTGTTTCAGTCTTTGTCGCACTTAGTCATTTTTATCTTGAGTTACTGTTGAAGTTGTGCTATTCCCCTCACTTAGCAGTCCATCTTTTCAAAATCCATTTATTGTAGATTCTTTCACACTGATCCGCACGTTTGAGTTCCACTTGCAGACCTCAGAAAAGGATGAGCTTCTTGTACAACGAGTTTTTGTGAAATATTTCTCCCCTGTCCTCATTCATACTTTCAACTCAGCAGAGTGTCGCTTGTAAAGCATGATTCACACTGAAGTTCAGTGGCTGAAAAAGGTTGTGCCTCCTGTAATCACAGCTGGAATTGAGTTTGATCTCTTGATGGCTCTTTTTATAGAATCTGTTGTATGGGCCCTCATCCAAAACAAGCAATGCTTTTTTTTTTGGGTGGGAAAATAATTCTCCTATCTACTGTTACCGAGCAGTCTTTTTTTTTTTTTTTTTTTAACCAGAAGTAGCTTCTTCTTCTTCTATACTTTTGGGGGAGTGTCTTCTACTGTTCCTTTTATAAATGTAATATTTTAACTGGTGATTTTACAAGATTTCTATTCTCTTTTTTTTGTAATCAATCATGTTTATATTTGTTTTGATGTCTTTGTAAAGCACTTTGAATCACCTTGTTGAATTGTGCTTTACAAATAAACCTGCCTTACCTACACCTGGAAGGTGCATGCCCAAACCCTAATACATTATAGGGAGCAGTCATGTTTTAACCATTACATTTGAAGTTTTGTTGCATGTTTAAACAGGGTTCATACGCGGCCCTAAAAGTCCCTAAAAACCCCTACATTTCTGAGGGTCCATTTAAGGGCCCCTAAAAGTCCTTAAAATTCACAGAAAACTGGTCAAGCCCTTAAAAATGCCTTAAATTAAAAAAAAATCAAAGAGAGGACCTCTACTGCCAAAATTCTCCCTAAAAAATTAATCTTTTATTTAAAAAAAATAGAGATCCGTCTGGTGTCCAAAACAGCCGGAAATTCCCAAGGGAAGTCATTGTGTTCACATTTTTCTTATTGTCGCCATCTTGTCGTTGATATTCCATTGTTTGTTTTTGTGAGAAGGCATTTCACTGTCTTCATAGCATAGTTCTTTGATTGATCCAATAAGAATACTTGTATCATGGGGAAGTACATTTTTCAAGATGCTTGGGTTGAAAGTAAAGAGTTTTGGAGCTGGATTCGTCGAGATCCAAAATATCAGCACGTTCTACTGTCATCTGTGCAAACAGTTACCAGCTTGGAAAGATGGGTGTCAAAGCACTGGAGTCGCACCAGAAAAACAGGAGAAACGCTGATCTGGCGAAGACTGTCTCATCTTCTGTTAGTATGAATCTGTTTCTGTCAAAATATCAAGATAATTAAGCATCAACTTCAGGCAGTAGTAGGGATAAACCAAGCACCAGTACTGGCAGTGCATGCGCACCGACAGTTGTCCAGACATCGACTTCAACTAGCCAGAAGTCAGGCTCTGTGAACGTAGTTGAATACACGAAAACAGACTCATTAAAGGGAGAGATCGTGTGGACTTTAAACGTGATCTGCACCCATTACAGTTACATATCTTGTGAAAATAATTCAAAAGTGTTTGCAGTCATGTTTCCAGACAGTGATATTGCTAAAAACTACCACTGTCATATCAATGAGAACTACCACAAGGCGTGACAGGTGATCACCGTGACAGGTACTGAGGTAATGGAACCTTTGATGAACCAATAATGGTTGATGGCACCATTGGGTGAGTCTTTTTTCCTTAATCTTGATTTGCCACGATGGCCCTAAATTTTTCGTGTCGGCCCCTAAAAAGCCCTTAAATTTTTTTGGGTCACAGCGAGTGTGAACCCTGTTGAACTTATAGGTGCAAGTGACGAAAAACCCCAAACATTTTGTCTGCATCGTTTCATAGCCTGCACAGGTTCACAGTGCTGGGAAAAAAGTAGCAGCTTGTAGTCTGGAAAATACAGTACATTTCTTACCATTTTTATGTAGCGTTGACCTTGTCACAAAGGGTTGGCAAGGAGTGGGTAGGAAAAGACGGAATAGCATTATGCTAATTGCTTAAGTATCGTGTCATGTAGTCTCAAAACACTGAAATAAGTGTATAGGGTCACATAGGTCCACCTGGAACTGTATTATTGCAGAGTAACTTAATTTGAACAATAATATAACTGCATTCAAAATTTCCACACCATAGAGATTTTTTCATGACAATGGAATGTTGAAATCAGTTTGATTCAGGCTGTAGCTGCGTCTGCCATTACAAGGTTGATGAAATAAGATTCTCCTGGTCTGCCTTACACTTGCAAGCCTTCACTCTGGATAGTTATGTTCTTCAGATGGTATAAGGCAGTTTTCATTATTTTATATGAAAGTCAAGTTGGAGTCCCAAGGTTTCTGACTAGGATTTTGTTTTTTTAAATAGTTAGTCCAGATATTTAGTACCAGCAATGCACAGGAGGGGTTCAAGAACTGACCCTAAGGGCACCCCATATTTCATTGCTATTTATTGAGATTGAGCACTTCTTAATGTTACAAAGTAACACCTTTCCTCCAGGTAGGACTTGAACTTAGAGGTTTAAAAGATAAAACTAGACTATTTAAATCTCTAAGCGGTGGGTGGGGGTGCGCGAGGTGACATGATCAACCCTGGGCCAAGTGATGAAAGTGAACATAGGTCACGCTGCTATGTACCACTGACAAATCCGGCTCAATGGAATTCAGCGAACCTGGCCTACATTCCTTTGCGTGGTTACCATCTCGATCCACACAGAGCAGCAGAGCCTCATCTCTAGATTCTCCAGAAAGACATTAAGGTAAGCCCAATCTTGCTAGCTAGCCAATTTTTTGCTTTGATAAAGGAGTAGAAGGTGTAATGGACCATATGCACAGAAACATATTAAGCAATTATGGTTATATGGTTAGGTGTCATCAGTTTCCACTGAATGACCATATGTTTAAAAATTCTGTGAGCCGTTTGACAGAAAAATAACGTTCGTTAAATGTATGATATCGTGACGTTTTGTAAAACGTACATTCATTAGTTGCGTGCTGGATTGTTTGAAGCCCGAAAGTTCATTGCGAGTTTTTACTTTTTAAAGACCGCGATAGCTCCTTCATTGAACACTGCGGTGTACCGCCCGCTTGTTCAGCAATTGAACTCGGCTTTTTATTTTTACACGTTTAACAGTGACCTGGTACCGCAAAGGAGATTGGAAGTTAACTTTCGCCGAAAAAATTTCACCATCTCAGCAAGAGTCGACGGTGGTCGAAGCTCCGTCTCCTTCCCCACTTGGTGCTGCTCGGGTCCTGCTGGTCGAGCCAGTCATTCCGTCACAAAACTCCAGTCATGGGCTCGAGAAACTCGAGACGTGGGAACATTATCCTGCCAGTCGTATATGCTTGTCATGTTTTGTTTTTTCCCGTAAACTAAATTTCGTTGTATCTGCACCACACAATGGCAATAAATTATTTCTATTCTATTTATGTTCAATCTTTATGTACAGCACTTTGTTACAGCTGTTGGTTTGTGTTCTACAGGTACATCTCAATAAAAATACGCTAGAAAAGTTTTCCCCTACGCCCAACTTTCTTGTTTTTATATCAAGTCAAGCTTTATATAGATTCTTCAAACCTTGGGAAAATACTTTTTAGATAGCATATTCTTGTCTAATTTTTAAAATTTTTTTTTCTTCGTTACATAATTTTTCTAGAGATCATAAATTGGGGATTTTGTTTCGTGTAAGATAGGATTAAAAACTATACCTATCTACTAAAAAAAAAATTAAAACTGCGTATTATATCTACACGAGTTTCACTTAATTGAACTACATCAATTGATCTGTCACGTTATAATTTATTGAGATGTACCCTATAAACCAAATTTAATTGAGTCGCGTTTTAAATATTAATCTGTGCATGTGTAAGTACATATACGACTGCATGTACTGTGAAACTGCACATGCCACAAATAAAATATGGATCCTTTCATCACTACGCTAATAGTTGGATATCAGTACCAATTATAAAGGTAATACGTTAACAGTAACATATCCTACTTTCCATGAGACAGGCAAGTTTACTTTGAAGCGATTGTCATCATCGTTATGCGTTTACTTGCGGATGCCACTTTAACACAAGTGCTGCGTGCATAGAGTCCATTGCATTGATTTGACCCATCAACTTCCACCCGACCACCCCTCCTCTCCTTCAACTCATGTCATATTAAAGCAGTTTTGTCTCACACTTGTTCTGATGTGAAGGAATTTTCCATTTTACAGATTGTACCCAGGAGAGGTCACGTTCCAGTTGGCAGGCTGAAGATGGAAGGTAAAAAGCTCTTCTCCACGTCACATAGTGCAATAAGAATAGTGCAAAGAAAAATGGTAATTGTATATATTTGTATGATTTACAAGTCCTGGATTAAGCAGAGATTCCACTTCTATTCCTGTTAGGAGGCATAAGGAAGGTAAAATATATTTCTGCACGTTGTAGCATCAATTTTTTAAAGGTATGTTTATGGTAATTAATATTTCTACCATTTACAGGTCAGATATGGAGAAGAGCCTTTGAGGAAGATTGTGACTGGTATGAAGCTGACTGGCAACCAAATAAATTCTGCTTCACTGCAACTCCTGGACCCCGGAGTGCTGCTGCAGAAATGGATTTCAATCTGCCATATGACTTTCTGGAGTTGTTCTTAATTGACGAGCTGCTCCAACATATTGCGGATCAAACCAACCTGTATGCGACTCAGTATTTTCAAGCACAGTCTGAGAGGTTGCCACAAAGCAGAGTTCATGCGTGGGAACTGGTGTCAGTCCCAGGGCTGAAAGCTTTCTTTGCACTCTTTTCTCACCGGTTATGTTAAAAAGCCAAGCATTGCACTTTACTGGAGTGTGGATGAGGTATACGTAACCTCATTTCAGAAAAACTATGTCAAGGAACAGATTTCAAATTAACTGGCAATTCCTTCAATTCAAAGATCACAAATTACAGCATGATGCTGACAAATTGTACAAAAGCCCCCCAGTGTTTGAATACATTGTGAAAAGTTCAAGGAGATGTATCAACAGAGGCAAAACATTCGCGTTGAGGGTATGATGCTGTGGCGAGGGCGTGTATCTGACTGTACAACCCAAAAAAGCCTGTGAAATATGGAATCAAATCCTACATACTATGTAACTCCGCCACAGGGTACTGCTTCAATAGGCAGCCTGATATTGGGAGAAGCTCGTACTATGTCAGAGATAGTTTTCTCTCTATTTGATCCTCTGGAAGGTCAAGGTTATACAGTACATTACATATGGATGATTCCTACAATTCTGTAGCACTGTGCGAGGAAGATTAGGTGGGTATGAGTTGGGGGTGGGAAAAAAAGTTGTGCGACACAAAGAGAGGGTGATGGTAGTAGCCTGGCAGGACAAGCAGTTATTGAGAATGGTGACAACTTGCCACCAAGATAGGATAAAGAAGGTTAAGGTTTTGCAGAAGGGACACAAAGATGAGGGTTGTCATTTCAAGCCATTGTGTGTTGTTGCGTTCAACTCTTCCATGCATGGAGTAAATACTTTGGACCAAAACATTGCATACTATCCTTTCATCCGAAGATCACTAAATTGATCCAAGAAGTTTATAGCCTATCTGTTTCAACTGTGTATGGTTAATTGCCTATGTTCCCTACAGAGCCAGAAATCCAGGGTAGTTGAAACCCCTTTTGGAGTTCATGCGCAGTGAAGTGAAGTCGTGAATTGTAAAATATGTGCTGGTACAGATAAAAAATGAGAAGTTGCAGGTGAGATGTGTGGGAGCTTTGAGGGAACTCGGCGTCTACAGAGCCACCATGTAAAACTGACGGAGATAGGAGACTAGATGGAGGGTTTGGCAAACAGACTTGAATACCTGATCCCGGTTTGCAAGAAGTTAAGACCGTCAAGGGTTTGTGCTCGTCGCAGCGATACCAGATTGTGGTGCGCTTCCTGTTGTGTCCCCTTGCATGTAGTACAGTGTTTAAAGCCCAAGTGTCATCCCTATAAACATTCTAAAATAGATATTGTAATGAAAAATACATATAACATTATTCACTTCAATGTCTACACAAAAAAATAAATGTGAGCATCATCCATGCGCAAAGTTGCAAAAGTGTCATTCTACGATATCCAAGTGGTGTCCATATTGGCTGCATCCTCCGTCTGTGACGTCACCCGGAGATGAGCCATCGCAGCCGGCTGGTGTGGCTTATGACAGAACCGAGCGATGCTGCTTTAGGGGGTTGTTCATAGCTGCCGCAGTACGTGATGAACACCGTCTTTACTGCGCGCACACGGTTGAGTGAGGCATTCTTGGCTGGGTTCTTCAGATTTTCCGCCGTCTGTTCAGCAGCCCGACGCGCACATTGACATATTTTGTACGTGGATCTTTTGTTACGTTATGAGAGACAGATTACGTGGTCCGCCCCAAACTTATTTTTAGTAGCTGTATACACACCTACCTCTTATTTGAAACCCACTAAGCTCTCGTCCTCTGCATCTGTGCAATCCATTTTTCACAACGAACCGGGTCTCTTGCAAACTTATGAAGGGTAAATCCATTCTCCCGAGTGTTCAAGCAACGTCCAGCAATGCAATGAGCCACCATTTTGGCTAACACGAAGGAACAACGTGCTTCCTTCACGCAGGTAAAACTAATGGAAACAAACGAGTCCACGAGGGGGCGCCGCTGTCCTTTACGTCACTTCCTGCTTCTTCTCGAAAACAAATCCCTTGAGGATTTTCATGGTGGGAGTTACAATAAGCTGTATACGTCACAATCATGTTTTGTGGTGGGGGAAAAAAAACACATGGGCCCATATTGGCTGACTTTTTTTCATTAATAACACACTAAAAATCATCCAATTCATGACAGTAGCCCCTTAACAGATTACCACACAAAGTTGAACTACTCTGTGTAAAGGTGAAAACGTTTTTTTTAAATATAGGTGTGACACTAAACTGATTCATTAAGGGTTTTTTTTCCCATGTAAAAATTGTGCTAAGGTTTGTAAATAAAAAAAGACCCTTGTGTTGTTTAGTCTTTTAGAGTAGTGGTTCCCAACCAACAATAGTGTGCCGTTGGAAAACAAATTTTACTTTATTGGTCAAAAAATGCTTACCAACAAGTAATTTATATTCATCTGTTTGTGCTAGTCAGGCATAGTGACAGACGACAAATACTATTCCATTAGATGGCAGGAAGTTCATACAGTAATGTATCCAGTTTGACATTTTTGTTTGTTGTTGTGCCATAAGATTTTTCAATTGCAGACTGGCTTGGCTTAATGAAACTTACAAGTAAGTCACTGTTATAGAGGAATCCAATGGTCTGATGTTTGCTGTGTCATAAACGTGAAAGATAATGGCATCAATCACTTTTACATGCCACCTTGCTGGGTGAACATTTTGCAGCTTCAACGAACGTGATAATTTGGCGTTGATAGTAGACTGGAGAATCCATACATGCAAATTATTCGCTTGTCTGATCTTTTTTGAGGGGTAGGTGTTGTCATCAGAGGGTGTTTCATACCCTTTAAATGCTGGCATTAAGGTCTTTTCCACAATCCACCTTCCACATATGTGTAATTTCTGGATATTATTCCGCTGTGGACTAAGCTACGCATGTGTCAGCCGGGTGTTCTGCCTGTTTTCCAGGGACCTGCTTTTAGATTAGTCACAGGAGTTTACGAGACCAGAGAAAAACACTTCTGCCTCTTCTGTAGTTGAAATGTAATGGTACTTTTACTTCATTACAATGATCTATGTGTCACTTACTGATTTTTTTTTTTTTTATTTTTATTTGTGAAAATTTTAAAATTTATTTGTTCGCATGACTACGGGTTTGATTTCCACATTGTAAGCTGTTTGCGCCAATCCCATAAGCTATTAGCGTTTATGGCTAATTTCACCAATCAAATGTCAGAAATTCATGACCTCATACGGAAGGTCGTTATCATACCAATGTTGTGGCTTTACATTTTGACAAATAGCTTTCATGTATTATTTGTCTGGCATGGTTTGCCCAAATATGGCAGAACGTAGCTTATTTTGAGAAAACACCTCGCAGTAAATGGTGGATGTTTTATTGTAGTTTTAGCTGTGTACACACACACCAATACCAGAATTTGCACAATTTGTGTTTTTATTTGTGTTGTGGTTAAGAAATCTGAAGGTACTCGCTATTTACTCAATACTTCAATACTTTATTTCACTGTGTACTTATTACTCAAGTAATTATTGGACCACTACATGAGTCACATTGTCAAGCAACTTCTCTTGAATACAATATTTGGTTACACTACCCACCTCTGGAGGAGACAATACTCTATTGCTACTCTTACCTTTAAGCATCATTTTTTGATCATCCAATCACCTAGTGTCATATTTGTTGCATTGGTCTTTTGTATTTTTGCGTTTAGGTACTGTGGGTTATGGACCCTGCGGAACCGTGATTTACACCTAACAGTGACGAGATGACGATCTAGTACATTTTGTATTGGGAAAGGTGGCTGCATTAACCTAGTCTATGGATGTTAATGTTCTATGGAAGTTAATGTTCAATGTATTAAGTGACACGCCGTTGTTAGGGATTGTCACAACAAAGAATGAACAAAGTTCAAATTCAGAAATGGTCAATACAAACACTTAATATTTTCCTGGAGGATCCTGTGCTATTACCCTTTTAAACTAGTAATGGTAAAAAATAAAAGTTAGACTGATTTTAGTTGGTTTTCCAGACTGCGAGTGCTTAAAGAGGAGCTATAGCACATCTTGAAGCAGGCATCAGGAGCTGCTTGAGATGGCGCTGGCTTAATGGCTTTGGAGGCCATAACAAAACGCGAAGAAATGAGGCAAATATAATTTTAAATTACTCATGTACTTCAGAAGTGTACATGTTTCTGTGTGAAGTTTTATTTTGCCCTGTTGTACTATTCAGTCTTCTAGATTGCACAATTTATTTTATGATTTAAAAAAAATTCCTGCCCATATCCCCCAATGTATTTTTTGGCTTATGCCTTTGTTGTTTGCACGTTTTCAATCAAAATTTCTCTGTAAATAAGCATCTTTGAAAATTGATTTTAAGCAAACTCATTTATTATTTGAAATGAGTGAACTCTAGTTCAGGGGTGGTCAATCCGCGGCTCTTGAACCGCATACGTCTCAGCCCGTTTTCATGTGGCTCTTATGAAAGCATATCGAAATTTAGGTTTTTTGCACGCGCACTATGTTTAAGTTCATAACGGTATTTTCTGAAAACTGGCATTGAATGAAAATGTCTTGAAGTTTATCAGTTGAATTGCGATCTGCTGAGAAATTGATTTGTTATTGCAAGGAAAAAAACAATAATTCAACTCACTCCACGCTAACGTCAGAATCCGCTTTATTGGCCAATTATGTAAACAACTCTCGAAGAATTTCTCAGTAGTTGGAGCTGCCCTAGTATGACATGACATACATGTTTAGTGTGGGGGGGGGGGTCAATTGACTGAAGGTTTTTTTTTGTTGTTTTTTTTTAAATCACAGTTGTACGCGGACTTGGAATTTTTGAAAACGACTGAACCTCACAGTCACAAGTTGGTAACAAAAAAATTTATCTGCCTGGACTAACACACCATGTGAAAGAACTGCTTTAATTGGCAACAATGGATTACAAGCTGGATTTGAAAAAGATTGTTCAAGGCAAGGAATGTGAAAGATCCATCCATCCCCACTAATAAAAGTCAAGAGTAAAAGAAATATTTTTGTTTTTGTTTGTGGACTTGATTTAAGTGAGAGTTTTTGTGTGAGAGCACGCAATTTTCATCTTTTAAAACCTAGTTTCTCAAAATGAGTTAAAGGATGAATTTGTCATCTATGGGTGTTGAAAGGTCAGTCAAAATCATCTGAAACTGCTGGCAGCCAATAAGGAAACAATTGTTCCTTTTTGCAATCTGTTTAACCCATACCTCGTCCTATGCCAATATTCTTAAGGTCTCGCACACCACAGCCACCTGCTGAAGATGAGGAAGAGAACATTGATGACACACTTGTTACTATTGACACATGTAAGTGTTAAGATGAATCCTAAATATATATATTTTTTTCTAGGATTTATTAACTGTCCGCTTTGTCTTGGTTTCAGACAACTGTGATTTGCACTTCAAAGTGTCCCGGGATCGCTACAGTGGCTACCCGCTGACCATTGAAGGCTTCGCCTACTTGTGGGCAGGAGCACGGGCCACCCATGGGGTCACCTGTGGACGCGTGTGCTACGAAATGAAGGTAATTTTGACTACTTTACTCCCCCCACCCTAAAAAAACTTAAAAATTGTAACAATTATGTCTGGAAAACATTTTTTTGACTGGATTTACAAGATACAAAGTAGTTCTTTGAGACATGGTATGTACCTAAAAATAACAGGATAGGTAACAAAAGATAGTCTGTGAATCGGTGGATTTGCTAATGTTGAACTCTGAATATGCAAGGGTTACCTCGTATTTCTGATGGGAGGCTAGACTCAGGACAGAATTAAGTATCTGCGAGCAACAGTATGGTGTCATTCCTAGAAAGAGTACTACAGATGCACTATTTTGCATTGAGGATTCTCGTGGAAAACTACAGAAAAGGTCAGAAGGAGCTACATTGTAGACCTAGAGAAAGCCTATGACAGAGTACCTAGAGAGGAACTGTAGTACTGCATGCGCAAGTCTGGTGTGGTGGTGAAATATGTTAGTACAAGACATGTATGAGGGCAGCAGAACAGCGGTGAGATATGCTGTTGGTGTGTCAGAAGAATTTAAGGTGGAGGTGGGACTGCATCAGGGTTCCACACTGGGCCCCTTCCTGTTTGCGGTAGTAATGGATACCCTGACAGACGAGGCTAGACTGGATTCCCCTTGGACCATGATGTTCGCAGATGACATTGTGATCTGCAGTGAAAGCAGGGAACTGGCGGAGGAACAGTTACAGGAAAAGTTAGAAAGTACTCACTGGAAAGGAGAGGAATGAAGATTAGCCGAAGTAAAACAGAATATATGTGTGTGAATGAGAGGGACGGAGGAGGAAGAGTGAAGCTCCAGGGAGAAGTCATAGTGAATGTGGACGGCTTCAAATACTTGGGGTCTACAATACAGAACAATGGAGAGTGTGGTAAGGAAGTGAAGAAACTGGTCCAAGTGGGGTGGAACAGTTGGCGGAAGGTGTCTGGTGTTCTACCTGACAGAAGAGTCTCCGCTAAGATGAAGGGCAAAGTTTATAAAACAGTGGCGAGGCCGGCCATGATTTACGGATTAGCGACAGTGACCCTGAAGAAACAACAGGAAGCAGAACTTGAGGTAGCAGAATTGAAGATGCTGAGGTTCTCGCTTGGTGTGAACAGGTTGGATAGGATTAGAAATGAGCTCAGTAGAGGGACAGCCAAAGTTGGATGTTTTGGAGACAAGGCGTGAGAGAGCAGACTTCGATGGTTTGGAGATGTTCAGAGGTGAGAGAGTGAGTATGTTGGTAGAACAGTGCTGAGGATGGAGCTGCCAGGCAAAAGAGCGAGAGGAAGACCAAAGAAAAGGTTGTTGGATGTTGTCAGGGAGGACATGAGGACAGTGGGTGTTAGAGAGGAGGATGCACGAGATAGGCTTAGATGGAAAAAGATGACACGCTGTGGCGACCCCTAACGGGACAAGGCGAAAGAAGAAGAATCTCTTGTTTCTGATAAATAAAAGTGTTTTTTATGGCTTGACCTACTGGATGTTTGTCTTCAGATTAATGAGGAAATTCCTGTCAAGCACCTTCCCAGTTCAGAACCGGACCCGCATGTGGTCCGTATCGGATGGTCCCTCAACCACTGCAGCACTCAGCTTGGTGAGGGCATGGAGATTGAAAATAGACTTCAAAAAGACACTTTTACTCTGACATGTGCTGACCTTAATTCTCATTTTAGGAGAGGAGCCCTTTTCCTTTGGCTATGGAGGAACTGGAAAGAAATCATCAGACTGTAAATTTGCTAACTATGGGGAGAAGTTTGGGGAAAATGATGTCATCGGCTGTTACATAGTAAGTGAAGTTTTATATCCCTCAACAGCTTTATCCTAAAAGCTTACATCAACTGTGCTGTTGCTAGGACTTTGACCAAGGTGAAGAGGTGGAGATGGGATACTCAAAGAATGGTGTGGCGCTCGGTGTAGCATTCAAGACCACCAAGGAGGCGTTGGCGGGCCGCGCGCTCTTTCCCCATGTGCTGGTGAAGAACTGCGCTGTGGAGTTCAACTTCGGACAGAAGCAGCCTTACTTCCCCCCACCTGAGGGCTTTACCTACATCCACAGTGTGGCCCTGGAGGACAAGGTCAGAGGCACCAAAGGACCTGCTAGCAAAGGCGAATGTGAGGTAAGACAGGAAGAAAACGTCACGTCGTCTGTGTCCTACATCACTGGTATAGATAGATGAACACATTGTTTTAAGGCTGTCTTTCATATTGATGCGTCGAAATTCATCATTTTAAGGAAGTTCTATTCATGACGTCACTTTATTTTGTAAAACCAAATTATTTTTATACATTTTTCAGTAAATTAATGTAATTACATCAGTTTTGGCCTTTCAAACCCCTAAAATGTTAGGTGGTGAAACTGTCAAAGCTAGGTAGGAGACTGAGAAAACTAGCGTATTCTCCAGACTACAGAGGGCACCAGACAATAGGTTGCGCCCACTCTGCGCAGCGGTTTTTTCCCTTCCATACATTAGTGGCGGACTGTACGCTGCAGATATACCATACGTACCGGTACGTTGTGAAATTCGAATTTCTCATACTTTGTAAATGTTTATTTACATACTTTGGTTCCAAACATTGACTGTAACATGCCAGGCATTAAAACGGCTTAAACAGACGTCCAAAGTCTGGCCCGGAAGCCAAATACATGGTCAAATTTCATCCGGCCCGCAATTTCTGTCATAAAATCCATAAAGTCTGGCCAGCAAGTAGACTTAATGCATAAGGCAGCGGTACTGTTACCTGCATATGGCGTATCTTACACAATAAATGCCGTTCCTCTTTTACCCACTAGAGGACAGCAGCCAGTGTGACTCTTTGCCCCCAAATTTTTTAAAATGGCGACAACAAAAAAAAGGAAAGTTGACTACGAGGGCTGACGCGTCAAGGATGGGTGGAAATTAGACTATTTCTTCACTGAAATATGCAAGAACTGTCTCTGCCTCATTTGCAACGAGACGGTGTGTGTTTCTTTCGGCTTGTCCCTTTCGGGGTCGCCACAGCGTATCATCTCAGATGGACACATATATACGTTTGGCACAATTTTTACGCCGGATGCCCTTCCTGACCCAACCCTTCTCAGGGAGTGGAGACGGTGGCTGTTTTTAAATAGTTCAATGTCAAGTGACATTACCAAATGAGACATGCTCACGTATACAATATGATCATAGGGAAGGAACGGGTCAAGAAACTGAAGCAACTTGAAAGTAGTTTAATCTCAATGGAATGGAAATTGGACTATTTCTTCACTGGAATATGCAAGAACTGTCTCTGCCTCATTTGCAACGAGACGGTGGCTGTTTTTAAAGAGTTCAATGTCAAGTGACATTACCAAATGTGACATGCTCCTGTATACAACATGATCATAGGGAAGGAACGCGTCAAGAAACTGAAGCAACTTGAAAGTAGTTTAATCACAAGCAGCAATATTTTGGAATAGCCCCAGACTCAAATGACAATGCGACAAAGGCTAGTTATGAGGTAGCCGAGCTGATCGCAAAGCATTGCAAACCTTTCACTGAGAGCGAATTTATCAAAGCCTGGGTGATGACTATGGTGAAGAAAATCTGTCCTGAGAGGCAGCAAGAGTTTGCTAAAGTTTGCCTGGAACGTAACATCGTTGCATGCAGGATTGAAGAAGTGTCATCAGACATCAAAAAACAATTGAGAGTCAGAGGAAAGACGTTTGACTTTTTTTCGCTAGCTTGTGGCGAAAGCAGAGTTGCTCAGTTACTTATTTTTTTGAGAGGAGTCGACAACGAAATGAACGTTACTGAAGAACTACTTGACGTTAAGACCCTGAAAAACCAAACGAGAGAAAAAGCCTTATTCTCTTCTGTTTGCACTGCTGCGGAGGACATGAAACTCTCGTGGAATAAAATTTCTGTGATTATTACAGATGGTGAACCATCCATGACTGGCAAACAAAGTAGATTAAGAACACTAATAAGTAACAAAGTAAGTTAAGAAATGGGTAAAGCTGTAAAACTCCATTGCATCATTCATCAGCAAGTTCTGTGTGCTAAATATCTCCAATACGAACATGTTATGAAACCGGTGATAAAGGCTATTAACTATATGTGCTCAAGAGCACTATGCCATGGTCAGTTTCTAAGTGAGATTCATGCGGAATATGGAGATGTCTTATCACATTGACGTGAGATGGCTGAGTCGGGGTTCTGCACTGTCACGCTACTACTACTATCTTCGGCAAGAAATCGTTGAGTTTCTGGCTGAAAAAGGACAACCTATGCGAGAACCAAGTGACCCTATGTGGCTGGCTGATTTGGGGTTTCTCGTTGATATTATAAAGCACCTTAATCTCCTCAACATCAGTCTCCAGGGACCAAACGCAGTCATAAGACAACTATATTCACACATCAAAGCCTTTGAGACCAAGCTGCAACTGTTTGAAAGACACCTGTCGTCAACCCAACCCAATACTCCACACTTTTTAGAGCTGTGAGTAATCATGACAAGATTCCCACAGTGCACAAATGAGGCAGTACGCATCACATATCTAATCTCTGGTTGGAGAGTTTGAACAACACTTTAAAGATTTTGCGGCTATCAAGAAGATCACTCTCTTTTCCTCACCTTTCTCCGTGGACATATATGATGTTCCAGACCATTTGCAGCTGTAGCTCATTGAGCTTCAGTGTGACACAGAGATCCGCGGTCGGCAACAGCATCTTTCTCTCGGCAACTTTTACTGACAGCCTGATAAGGGCAGTTCACGATTAATGGATGTAAGTCTCAATGCCCGCGTGAAGCTTAAACTAACGATGTATGAAGCACCAGAAGTCGCATTCATGGTTAGTACTTTTGTCATCATTGCTTAGCAACAGCGTAACAATGTTTAAAAGAATTCAGTTATTGTACACTAAAGGTGTTGGTCTTGCATAAATGTGCAAATACACCTGTATTTAGTTTTAAAAATACTATATGGTTCTTTTGAAATTACCTTTTAAAATATTTGGCATTTATGGCTCACTCAGTCAAAAAGGTTCCCGACTCCACCTCAAGGCTCCAGGTTGTCCAACTTAAGTTCGCAAATGAGAACAGTCATTGAAGACAAGTCTGGTTATCGACAGGAAATGGAGAGACTGACGCTTTGGTGTGGCCAACACAACTTGGAGCTGAACAGACTGACTGTAGCGATTATTGTGGACTTCAGGAGGCAACCTTCAATACAGCTGCCCCTCACGCTGTCCAAGGGTCTTGTCTCAACCATCAAGCCATTGAAGTTGTTAAGAATTACAGGCCACAGGACCTGAAGTGGGAGACAAACAACAACTGAATCCTCAAAACAGCCCAGCAAAGGATGTACTTCTTCCAGCTTCTGAGGAAGCACGACTTGCCACAAGAACTGCTAAGACAGTTTTACCTCTATCCTAGTCTGGTTTGGGCCTGCCACAAAAAAGGACAAACTCCGACTACAACAGAAAATTATCTGATGAAAGGGTTATCAGCACCACCCTAGCAATCCTTGAGGACTTGCATGCCACCTGAACTGGAACAAGAGTGGCCAGGATTGGACAGATGAACTTGGCACCTTCAAGGATTTGGAAATTGCACCCAAGGATGAACCAGAGTTCTGGAGCTCCACAATTCTTTCTCTATTCCTGATCGATTTCCTTTTATTCAACCATGATTTCAAACAAGGAAGCGGAGTATTTGTGGTGTGGCCTTAAATACATTCCCACGTGTGCCGTCAATTCACTCACGTTGGTTAACCTATCAGAAACTTTCAAAGCCAATCAACAAGGCTTTCCCATGTTCTTTTAAAACACAGTACTTTTTGTTTATGTAAACTTTGGACTTCTGACAAAATAATAAAGTTCTCGAAGAAATTCCATCATTATTGTGGCATTTAACAAAAAACTTAAATTATAATAAAAATGATAAACCAGACTGACCTCAAACAGCCTAGGTTTAGTTATAATTGACTTCAGTGAGACAAAAAATGAATCGTTTCTCCACAGTGTTTGTAAGGGTTAGGGTTATTCCATACCCACAATTTTTGGTCTGGAATTTAAAAGATCCCTGATATAAACCACTCTATCTGGCCATCTATTTTCCACTGCCATGCCACTTATCCTCAAGTTGGTCAATGGTATGTTGGAGCCTATCCCAGGTATCTTTGGGCGAGAGGCAGCGTACACCCTGATCTGGTCACCAGCCAATGGACCTTTACGACTGGCGATCTTCAGCTCTGCCCCCCTTAGCTACAGTTGCCATCTCCCACAATCTTCCAAAATGGCAACTGAACAGAACAGGTTTGAAGTGGATTCTCTATTTAATATTCCCGGTAACATTGCAATGTTTTTTGTGAAATACGCCAGACTTGTCCAAGAGGGTTCTATAGAGAGGTCTCAACTATTTCACGCAAGGATATCTACACGAGATTGAGATTTTGGACGGAGCAGGACACAATTTCAGAGTTACAGTGAAACGTTGGCGATTGATGCAAAAAAAAATGTTTGACGCCTCACAAATTTCATATTGAAATCCAACAGGATAAAATAGTGGAATCGTACTGTGCATGTAAAGCAAGGTGAGTAGTTTTTACTTGGAAAGATCATGAGTAATATCATTGTAGTCTTTATAAGTGAGTGGGTGTATTCATTTGGCTTAGCTCGTAATGGAACCCAGTGCTCTGTCTTAAAAGTCCGATGTGATACAAATAGGCAAATAGACATTTCTCTTGCATGAGATTGAGTTTTTACGTATCACTAACCCGACTCTTCGGCATAAAACATTACACACTTCATTTGCCAGGTCAGTGATACGCTAGCAAAGTGAAAGTTGTTCTCCTGCAATGTATAAAGCCCCGATAATAATGAAATCAAACTCAGAAGTTACTTCTCCCTTACCTTCGAACGTACAGCCTTGTTTGTTGATATTGTCCACACTTAGTTGTACGTGAGCTCAACTTTTTTCATGGTATATAAACATCAATACAGTACAAAATTGCTTTATACTTTATAGTAACAGTGCAGTAGACAATTATTCGAAAATGTTTGAAGTTTTTAGGTTTCAAGGGTATTCAAGCTTATGTCACTATTGCATGGGAGGGGTAATTTTGAGTTCCAACTTGATACTATTTTCTGTCTGTTAAATCGAGGTTCCATTGTATGTATAGTCAATTGTATTCATATATCACAAATAACATTTATTTTTCTCTATTTTATTGTGTGAATGCCAAATGGTGGCCTTGTCCTGGCAATTCAGCTCACGGTACCCTCTGGTCTGTTGCAGCAACATTGTGAGGCTCTCCCCAGTGCCATTAATGGTAAAAACATCTTGAGTGTAAATTAAATTCAATGGACCATGTCTTTATCATTTTTCATCAAATAATGACAATGACCCGTATATAGTCACATGCTGCGAGGACGATAGTCCACTAATAACAACCTAGCCCAAGGTTGGCCAACCAGTCAGAGATCAATAGCCAAATTTACGTTTAAATGGTGAACTGTAACTATTCAGCGATTTACCATGTTATTCAAAAAGACGCCAACTGGTAATTTGAGTGATGCCTATTCCAGTGATGACTTCTCTTTTTGGCCTGGTTGCTTTCAGATTCTGATGATGGTGGGCCTGCCTGCCTGTGGAAAGACCACCTGGGCTATGAAGCATGCAGAGACCAACCCTGAGAAGAAGTACAACATCCTGGGCACCAATGCGATCATGGATAAGATGAAGGTAAGTGAAATGCACCAAGCCCAAACATGATTTAATTCTTAGTATAAAAAGTTATACATTTCCTGTTATAGGTTTGAAAAAATATGGAAAATTTAATGAGTAATTAAAAGTAAAGGGACAGCAGAGACCCCGCCCAGCCTTGAAGAGCGAAAATGCATTGATGCCTTTCTTTGCCACACCATTACCATCCCTAAGGGGGTTCACGCAAATATTTAGGAACTCGGAAATCTTAATGGCAAATTGCCAGACAGTGTAGGCTATTAGTGGCTGTGACAGGAGAGAAGCAGAAACATACAGTGGGTATGGAAAGTATTCAGAACTGGATCCATTTTCCACTGTTGCACCCATTTGGAAGAGAAATTACTTGTCTTCCCGTCATTAATATACATGTTGACATAAAAAGTTGAAATTTTTGCAGATTAAAATAGAAACATTGAAATAACACACAGCCATAGGTATTCAGTGCCTTTCCCCAGTATTTAGTAGAAGCATCCTTTATCACCATAAGTCTCTTTGGGAAAGGTGCAAGTTTTCATACCTTGATTTGGGGATGCTCTGCCATTCTTTGTTCACGTTCAAGTTACTATTGTCAGATGTGCTATACATACTTACATAACATACGTGAAAAAGCATTCCTCTGACATGCGGTGCTATAAGAGATTAAAGAGTTAAAAATGAATGAAATATAAAAAAAATGGTCTGTCTAAAATATGTACATTGTGCCTTATACAATAGGGAATATAACCAATATGGTAATCTCAGTAATTTAAAAATAACTGCATAGGTCTGTGGTATTGGCATTATCAACAGCAATGTACGCTTGGCTATTATGGACGGATTTATCAAATTATAGACATTTCCCAACAGTGTGGCAAAGTAATCTGTTGGGTAATGTACACACTGCTGCAGGGGTAAGGCGAATACTGTGCTACTGCTACCTTTCTAAAAGTGTGGTTTGTGCAAAAGCTCAATTTCTTGTTGAGAGTCAATGGTGGTGGGAGGTAGGGAGGCATGTTGACAGTGAGTGCAAATCAGAGAGGGAGTTGAGCATCCTGACTACCTGGTGGGGAAAAAACTGTCTTTAAGATGCTGGTTTTGGACCAGAGACTGCAGTCTCCTCCTTGAGGGCAGCAATTTGAAGAGGCAGTGAGTTGGGTGAGTGGGGTCACCTGCGGTCTTGGTGGCCTTGCAGATCAGGCTGGTGTTAAAAATGTTCAGAAGGGAGGGGGAGAGAAACACCCATGATCTTCGCAGGTGCTTTCAGTGTGTTGTAGGATCTTGCAGCAGTAGGTAGTGCAGGCGCCATACTGCACGGTGATGCTGCTGCTTAAGATGCTCTCGATCGGCCCTCTGTAAAATGAGATCATGATTGAGGAGGGTGTGCTTGCTATTTTCAGTTTCCGCAGGCAGTAAAGCCGCTGTTGAGCCTTTTAAGCCAGTGCTGTGGTGTTGGTAGCTCAGGACAGGTCTTTGGAGATGTGTACACCCAGGATTTTGGCGCTGCTCACCTGCTCTACTGCAGAACTGTTGTTTACCGGGGGATGCTGGGTGTGCCGTCTCCTGAAGTCAGCTATGATCGCTTTAGTTTTCTCCATGTTCAGTGGAGATTGTTGTCCTTGCACCACAGCGCCAGGCGGTTCACCTCCCTCCTGTAACTTGTCTCATTGTTGTTGTTGATGCGGCCCACCACAGTCATGTCGTCCACAAAGTTGATGAAGAGGTTGGAGTTGGATGTGGGTTCTTAGTTGTGGGTCAGCAGCGTGAAGAAGAGGGGGGTCAGCATGCATCCTTGGGGAAGGGGGGGCCTTGTGTTCAGCATGATGGTGTTGGAGGTGTTGCTGCTGACACGAACTGGCTGGGGTCTCCCTGCCAGTAAGCCCAATAGGCAGTTGCATAAGGTGCAGTAGAGTCCCAGCAAGTCTAGCTTGAGGATGTGCCGCTCGGGGGGTGTTGAAGGCTGAGTTGAAGTCGATGAACAGCATTCTGACTTTGGTCTCCAGGTGGGTAAGGCATGAGTGGAGGGCAATGGAGATAGCATCATCTGTTCAGCAGTTGGACCGATATGCAAATTGATCGGTGTCCTGCGTAGTGGGGAGGGAGGATATGATGTGCTCCATGACTAGCCACTCGAAGCACTTCATAATAATGGGAGAGTGTGCAACCAGGCGGTGGTCATTGTAGCAGAAATGGCTTCATTGAGACCAGGGTGATGGTGGTGTCTTTGAGGCAGCTCGGAACAATGGCTTGGCTCAGTGAGGTGTTGAAGACATTTGTGAGCTCATCTGCACAGTCTCTTAGGATGCAGCCAGGAACGTTGTCCAGTCCGGAGGCCTTCCTTGCGTTTGTCCTTCTGAGTGCTCTCTGTACGCTGTCTGGAGACAGCAGCAGTGCCTGGTTGTTGGTAGCTCGAGGGATCTTCTGTGCTGGCGTGGTGTTGTCTGCCTCAAAACGAGCAAAGAAGTCATTAAGCTGATCTGCCCACCAGCTAAGAAGAGTGGTCGCAGGTCTGTAGAGGGGGCTTGTAGTCTGTTTGTCTGGATACCACGCCACATGTTCCTGGTGACTTTGTTGTTGCTAAAACGGTCGGCAATCGTTGTAGAGTACTGCCTCCTACCTTCTCTGATGCCACTTGACAGGTTAGTCCTAGCTGTTCTGAGGCTCACTTCGTCCCCAGCTCTGAATGCAGCATTTCAGGCCTTCAGGAGCCTGTGAACTCAAACATGGCTTCTGATTTGTCCTGGTGAAGATGGTTCTGGAGACCGTGACGTCGTCCATGCACTTTCACATGTAAGCAGTGATTGTCTTTGTGTACTCCTGGAGGTCTATGTTGTTGTGGGTCGGTGCCTGTTCTAACATGCTCCAGTCTGTGGTGACAAAACAGTCCTTGAGTGCCTCTGATCACCCCTTTGGCCACACCCAGATCTTCTTCTTGGCTGGCTTTGTCACCTTAACCAGCAGTCTGTATACAGGCATTAACAGTACTGTGGTCTGAGGCTTGCAGTAAGGGGAAGGGGTGTGCTTTGTAGGCTCTTTTGTGGGTTGTGTAAACATTGTCCAGGCTATTTCTTCTTTTGGGGAAACTCAACATGTTCATGAAATTGTGGACACAGTTTGGTGTGGTTGAAATCTCCGGCCAGGATGAGGAAGGCATCAGGGTGCGGAGTTTGCTGCTCACTGTTCAGCTGGTGGAGTTGATATCTTGCCTTGCTCCTGTTGTAAGTTGAGCTGGGATGGATGCAATAGGTTGCCAGCAGAGCAGCAGTAAATTCGTTCAATAGGTAGAAAGACCAAGACTTGACAAAAATTAACTGCAGCAGCGGTCTACAGTGTTTACAAACACCTGCAGCACTGCGCCACCAGGTATCGCTGATGTAAACACACAGCTCCCCACAGTTCTGTGAGTTTGGATGGTGAACGTTGGTGGACAACCATTTTCAGTTCTCCCCAGAGACTCCAACCTCAACTGGGTTTAAGTCAGGGATCTGGATGACCATGCAAGAACAGTTGCGAAATTGTTCCGAAGCCACGTCTTCGTTATTGTGTGCTTAGCGTCAGTCTCTTGTTGAAAAGTAAACCTTTGGCCCAGTCCGAGGTCCTGAGCACTCTGTAAAAAGTTTTTTTCCCTGTATATCCCTGTACCTGGCTGCATTCATCTTTCCTTTGATTGCAACCAGTCATCCTGTCCCTGCAACTGAAAAAAAACGCCCGCAGCATGATGCTGCCACAACCATCCTTCACTGTTGATACTGTATTGGGCAGGTAATGACCAATGCCTGGTTTTCTTCACACATACCTCCTAGAGTTAAGGCCAAAAAGCTTGAATTTGCTCTCACAAGACCAGAGAATCTTATTTCTCACATTCTTGCATGCTTCAAATGTTTTTTATTTTTTTTTAGCAAACTTCATGCAAGCTTTCATTTCTCTTGCACCGAGGACAGGCTACCCTCTGGGTCAAAAATGAGAATGCGCTTGTTCTTACCAGATTCACAGAGGAGATATTAAGCTTACAGGCATACCTGAAAATGTTGTGGCAGTTGAGACTGGAGGGGGGGGGGGGTAATGGGAATTATTTTTTCTAATTAAAATTGGAAAAATTAAACGATTATTAAAATCTTTAGTTGGGGCCCTAGATATTCTAAACCATATATCAGTGATTTCCAACCAGTGTCGTCTTTTCTTCCTTTTCTTACGGCTTGTCTCGTTCGGGGTTGCCACAGCGTGTCATCTTTTTTCCACCTAAGCCTATCTCGTGCATCCTCTTCACTGACACCCACTGTCCTCATGTCCTCCATCACAACATTCATCAACCTTTTGTTTGGTTTTCCTCTCGCTCTTTCGCCTGGCAGCGTGTCAAGGGAAATTAATTGTCAAGGAAAACAAATAAATTCTCTATGATTAAATGGCAAGAACTACAAACAGCAATTAATGTATGTACTTTTTGACGTTTTTGGTTGTGTGCTGCGAGAGTTTTCAATTGTTAAATGTGCCTCGGCTCCCTAAAGGTTGGAAATCTCTGCTGTATATGACTAATCTCCTTTTCCTTTTGGCTAGTTCAGTTAGGTGTCACCACAGCGCGTCATCTTTTTCCATGTGTTCTTTTTTACATATACTGCCGCAGATGACGATATTACAAACTTTTTTGCAATTGTTTGGTGAGGAAAAGTTCAGAAACTGTTGGAACACAAAGTGGTGAACCTCTCCCCCCATGATTTAATTTGACACATTTGTTCAAATGTATCAATTTTTTTTTTCAATTTACTAAGCATGATCAGATTTTTTTTTTTTTTTTTTAACCATGTAGCCTGGTAATTATTTACTATTGTCGGCGTGTTTGCCGCAGATGATGGGGCTGCGGCGCCAGAGGAACTACGCAGGTCGCTGGGACGTTCTGATCCAACAGGCCACGCAGTGTCTCAACCGATTGATTGAAATCGCCGCACGCAAGAGACGCAACTACATCTTGGACCAGGTAGCGTACGAGCATCCGCGCACACACTGTGAACACTCAGCATCGTCAGTCAATGATCACTCTCTCTAATGGACTATTCATTTATTTTTCAGGGGGGCTCTGTGTATTGTAGAAGTAGTAGAAGCAGCATTGAATCTCACCCTCTTTGTCACTTTGCTTGTCTGATATTATAAACAAAAGTGGCATAACATTTACTCCATGATGTCATTCTCGCTATATGAATTTTTGTACTTGCTATCTCTTGTCATTATACTATACTGTTTGTCTTGTGAACTGCGACAATGTACAAGTAGACCATGACTTTGTAAAGATGTTGAGAAACAAGTAAGCTCTGACTCTGGTGAGTAAGAAAAACACCTTCTGTTGCTAATTTTTAAGAGAGAGCTTTTTCACATAAAAAGCTGTTTTTAAACTACATAAGTGAGATTCGTGGAACTGTTGAGTGTGTGTTTTAATTTATTGACCCCCAAGGTAAGTAGTGACTAACAGCGTTGTTTTCAGGTCTTTAGTAGTGAGGTCGGAAAAGGTAGGTGAGGTCAGATGGCAACATTCCCATGGAGACGTGAGTATATGGAGGTAAGTTGTATCTGTTGTTGTGTCAATTGGGATTAGAGCTCTATGGAAAACCAGGTAAATCCAGGTAAGTTATTTTTATGGGGGGGTGGGGGGACCCACTGCACTAGCACCTAGTAAACACTGCTTACATTTGTTAAATAATAAATTAAATAAGAATAAATAAATTAATAAACTACTATGTGAAGTTCTTTGAAATGAGCAGGTAGATGTACATTTATGAACAAATTTTCATTGGCTGTCGTAAGTACAACACTTGCGCTGCTGCTGTTTTATGACTACTTAACACCATTGTTTCTCAAATTTTGCCTTATTCAATATTTAGAAAAGTTTTAAAATTGTGTAGCACAGAATGCCTCACCTTCTGAAGCAATCCCGTTATTCTTTGAAGCATTTTTAGGTTTATGTAACATCACTTAAAATAAACAAATTTAATGCATGCTTTTTTTTCTACTCGTTTAACCCAAACTCCATAGAATGTGCACAATAAGTCCATTGGAGACGTTTATTCATTACATTTTAAGTGTGAAAATCTCACTGATTACTGTCCATGTTAATAGTCCATGGATTGCATTTAGAGAACCACAGACTTCCATATTAAAAGAACAAGCACAAACTCGTTGGACCGATATTGGTTTGGCGTTGTTGCAAGAGTCTTTCCTTCTTCTACACACATTTGTAAATAACCGACATTCAGTTTCGAGATCTTATTTGTAACCCAACTTCTGAACAAGGAGAGTCATAATTTTAGGAAGTATTTATGTAAAAAAAACACTTCTGGGCCATAAATTTAAATCAAATGATAAACAAAAACAATAGTAACTGATCGTGTTCTGCATGACGACACTGTTTAACGTCACGTTAGAACCGTTGTAAATTGAGGATCATATATTAAGATATCAAACGAACACCACAATTTTGAAGTCATCATAGCTTTTGCGTGATATACTGTTGCAAATCTTCATTAATACAACACTGCTCCAAAATTATGTTCAACTGCTAATTTAGTTTGCTAAAAGAATTGATGATTGAAGTAATATTTCTTTGAATTAGAATGGTATGGATGTGATGCCACAGCCAACAGTGACCGCCTCGTGCCGAGCTCTTCGGCTAAGGGCTTTAATAGTAAACCAAAGCGATTAACAGTTGTTGCATACATTTTCTCAGTGTATTTTATAGTTTACTGATTCACTAAAAAAAAAAGGTTAGTCTTTATAGGCAGTGATTAAACTCCATGCAAACTTAACTTTGTGGTTTATACCCTTCTGCGCTGCAGGACTAGAGCCAATGATTTTAAGACCAAAAAAAAAAAAGCAACCATACTCAAATGTTGTTTGACCCTATTTTTCTTCCTTTGTTGGGACGTTCAATCTTGAGATGATCTATTGCCTCAAAGCTGCCATGGTTGAGTTACGAGACTTATCAGACAGTTGAAGTGCACTTTAGTTGATTTGGTCTCAAACCACATTTAGTACTGTTTTTTTTTTTTTTTTTTTTTCGACATTGAGAACTTGGATACTAACACATAGCATCGATTTCTCAAGTTATATGGAACAATTTTGTTGAGGTTTTCACCCAATCGTTGAAATATGCAGCGTGTTGCTCATTTAACTGCTGTTGTAATTTATGAAATTGACGTAAGCCATTCTTTCACCTGAATCATTTACAGACCACACTATAGAGTTGATCTTTATCTAGGAGAAAATTAATTTGACATTGTTTTTAATGATGCGTAACCATTTTGTCGAGAATTGTACATACATGCAATGTCGTTCTTTAAGTCCACATTTTTCGCATCAACTGCTTGTCATAGCTGAAGCAATTGAATATATTACTTGAGTATCCTATAACATTTTTAGCAAATAATTAAGTACTATATCTTATCTAGGTAAATGACCAATTTTGAATACACAACAAATAAGCCATTTCTCTCAAAATGAATAACCATTTTCTATTTTTTCCTCTAAATTAACATAGAGCCAAAAACTATTTTCTTGTCTAAAAATTCAAGAGAACCAATTTCACTCTAAACTTTTTTTTTTTTTTTACTTCGTATTCTTATACTTCATGTATTTTAAAAAAAATGGGCCTTAATTAAAAGAAGCCGTTAGAAGCCTTTTGTGCAATTTCATTTGAGCAAGTAGCATTTTAAGATGTGACCTAATACTTTGGTATTCGTTTTGTTGTTTTGTGGCTGAGTATTGATTAGCTTAGCTTACTTTATTTCAGTAGGAAAGTGGTACAGGGTGGTCCTTGGTTTACAATGAATTGGGTTCGTAGAGCAGTGATAGGAAAGCCACGAATGCACTGTCAAGAATTGTATACTAGAAGTCCGGTGTTTCCTGGGCACGGTTTCTATTGTCATTACAATATTCTTACGCTGATCCCCAAACTAAGACCCCCATCTTATTTGCATTTACTGTTTGCAAAATTGTAACTTTTGCTCGCTAGTGGTGCACTACTTGAACAATCCTTGAATAGAAACCCAAATAAGTTATATATTTAAATTAGAATCCTCATTAGGGCTGGAGGTATTCGGACCATATCCTAGCTTATTTTATGTGCATGTTTTCACCTTTAACCAAAACCTCTTGGCACACTAACATGACTCCACATCCATATACATACAGCATTGAAAAATGTGAGGAATACTTTTATGGGTTCCCCTTATCCCCCCTTTGGTCTATAGTTAATGCCATGCAGCAGATTTAACAGGTGAGTCATGTGAGCGACGCGGCTTCTAGCAGCCGAGCTAATGCGTAGCCTCATCCCAGCCAAACAAACCTGTCACTTGATGATTGCAGGGTTCCAGCTTCCCATTCCAGCGGAACGCCTTTGCAAGTAAAACATTAACAAACAAGCTTCTACCTCTTTCTTGTCGCCATTGCTAGACAAATGTATATGGATCAGCAAGGAGACGAAAAATGCGTCCTTTTGAGGGTTTTCAACGCAAGGCTATTGTAATTTGTCCCACGGACGAGGATTTTAAAGAGCGAACATTAAAGCAAACCAATGAGCAGGGGAAGGATGTGCCCGATCATGCTGTGTTAGAAATGAAAGGTAGGACTGCTGTGGATACAAGCAACAAAACAGATCTGCTTTTTGTTTTTTTTCTGTGTAAAAATCAAACTTGGAAGATGCCCCCTTTCTTCCTTTCCCTCCTCCAAAACCCCTCCACCTCTTTCCCCCAAGATGTCAGACCTGGACATTTTTTTTTTTTTTAAAGTTATGATTATTTTTCAATGTTCTCTCTTTTTGCCTCTCCTCGTGCACTGCAAACTGAGGTGGTGTCCTCTTATTCTTGCACAGTCTGTTACAGTAATCCCCCACCTATTCGCAGTTGACTATTTTTGAATTGACCTACAGTGGAATCTTAGAGTTCACATAATTAGTTCCTGGGAAATGTTCAAAGTCTGAGTTGTTACACTTCTGAAACATTTTCCCATAGGAAATAATGTAAATTAGTTTAATCCGTTTTCCAACTCCAAATAGGAAATTCCCATTTTAATTCCTATTTATGGAAAAACATTTTAGCAAAAAGTACAGAAACTTATAGCATCTTAAATATCTATCGTTTACCTTTTTGGTGGCAGCGCGATGGTATCAGAGGGATTCGTGTGGGAATGGGGAAGTGTTGCGCTGTAGTCAAACTCACACTACGTGATTTGACTCTGTATTTATCCAGAAGCTTCTCCATTTCTTCAATTATCTGTGGTGTTTAGTTTCTAATGCTAATCACTCCTTTGGCAACAGTAGCTGCCTGTTATTACATTTTAATTCTTTAGGATAGTCGAAATAGTCGACTTAGCCATATAAAGCTAGCAAGAACCGTAAAAAACCCGCACCCCATTTTCGTACTTACTGTACTTAGATCTACTGCCGTTCGCTAAACTTGCCTTTTCCTTCGCTGCTGGTAGCACCGCAGTCTTTCTTTGGGCCAATGGCAAAGAAAATACTGGAAAAATAAACTATCGATAAGCTCATACTATGAGCACGCACTGGTGTCTTATGAGCATGCACTGGCTTGAGTATAAGTGACTGCTTGACTCAAAGTGGCCTGCAGCCTCGGCACTGCCCCGTGTTTGTTAGGCATCGCTCAGCTTGAGTCGGCTTTCTGGTCAGCATGGGTTCAGCTCTTCCCAGCAGCTCGGACACCGAAAAGTGGTCCGAAAATCTTTTTTTTTTTTTAATGCAGATTTTTTTTTTTTTTTAAACCATTTTGTACAACCAACAAGACGTTCAAACTCTGAGGTTCCATTCTATTAACATATTCTGTGGAATGTATTCCCAGATATTTGCTCAAAAATTCAATTTCTGAAATGCCTTGTGATGACATAACTCCCATCTAAATTGGATAGCAGTAATTGGTCCTGGGAAATATGTTTGTGCTGCATATTCAACTGAGAGACGAGCTTTGCCGGGGAGCAGCAAAGTTTAGCAACACATAGCTTTGCTTGAATAGTCCATCCACCCATATTCTGAGCCGCTTCTTCTCACAAGAGTCGTGGAAGTGCTGGAGCCAATCCCAGCTATCTTTGTGCAGGAAGCGGGGTACACCCTGAACTGGTTGCCATACAATCGCAGGGCACATATAACCGTTTGCTTGATTAGTTTAGCTTAATGCTATCAAACTATATAAAATGCTCCCCATGTATGAATGAATAACCTGTGCTGTGAATTTGTAAACCTTAAATAAACTATTTGAACACAAACTGCGCAGCATCTCAAAGGAAAATATAACAGGCATATATTCTTTTTTTCTTTGAAATAGGACAATTACTACAGTTTACAAAGTTTGTGTAATGCTTCAGATATTCTCTGTATTATACTGCCCCCACGAGACTGTGGCGGTACCTAAAGGACCACAATGTTACGTTTAGGGCTGTCGCCACTGACTCTTTTTTTGATACTGCGTCGACTGACAGTAACACCCCCAATATCTTTGAAATTTCTAGTGACTGACTGTATGATATAAATGCGCTGCACAGAATGTGAGTGAAAGTAAATGAATTGAAGCACTCGGTCTTATGATTAATTGTGTACCAATATGTATCTGCATGGTCTGCTCGCAAACGAGACCGTATATTCTAACTACCAACGGTAGGGTTACAGTATGTTCTAAGTTAAATCTAGCGATTGTAAGATATGACATTGGCATTGACACCCTTCGGTGACACCCTTGAAGGTTGTCCAACACGTGTGAATGTTGTCTTAACCAAGCAGCTGTGTACAGACTACCTCCGCGTTTGCTACATTGCAAACACTTTATTTTAATTTTGTTTGAAAGTTTTGTTGTCAAAATTTGGACATCCTGTCTACAGCAGTGCATTCCAATAGTGGTCCAGGTTCCCAATCATAGCTATGGAGACTAATTACCACAGTACCTGGTAGCTGCTTGACTCTCGTGACTGTGGTAGCTTCATTTCTTTTCATGTATCTGCAAGTACATTGTCCTCTGTTTTAGACGTGCCTATGTGGCGACCATGTATAGAGCTCATGCACCTGTGTCATAAAATCACGTGACTTTTGTTTACCTCGCCATATTGCCGGTATAACAATTTATTGTTAAATGCTAAGTCGGTTGGAGACGACATGAAAATGTCTTATAGCACAACTCGCAGAGTCTCGTCCGATACCGTTAAACATTTAAAAGGTGAAAATAAACAAAGGTCCTTGGAAAAATGAGAGACACTTGGCTTTGAGGACTCGTATTTAATGCCGAAGTCGATATTTTCGCCGATAAGAAATTGGACTGTTAATTCACTTACGGTTGTCTTAGACAATATATGGATATACACGTGTATTTGGGGAATAACTCGTCGAGATTTACACAGAAGAGTTTGAAAGCGTATGAAAGTCTGGACGCATACAAATACTTCGTTGCTGGATCTGTTCTCAATCAGGAATAAATCCCACATAATGACGGGGTGACGGTTCGCGAACACAGAATCGCCTGGCCACGCGCTAGCCTTTGGCGGAATCCATCAATCATTTCAGCTAGTATTCAATACAAATACTAATATTTGAAGAAATGACCCCTGGTTATACATAAACTCGCATTCATTAACTATGATTAAGAAAAAAAAAAAAGAGGACGGAGTCGTCTCCACGTATCGTACACTAAAGCGATGGCGGCCGCACTTTACCTCCGTAAACCTCTGCAACGTTTTTTTTTTTTATTTGTATTGTTCTCAAAACAGCCAATTTGGAATTATAAATACTTCTTGGTAATTTGAGATTAAGAAGAATAATTCCAACCTGAAATGAAGTGATCGTTACACAGGCGTGTGTGTTTTTTGGTTTGGCACCACCATCATGTTTAATTGCCCAAATCCATCGATATTTTCTGATCTTTTCAGCTGGTATTCCATAGATTGATCTGTTTGAATTTCTGTCTCATCTGTTGTAGCAACCAGAAGCACAATTCCCGGGTATTGTAAATGTTCTCCTCCGGTTCAATGTCTCCCACAATGTAGAGCAGCTCTGTTGGACCGGCAATATGGCGCTGTAAAAATGGTGACGTCACGTGCACAAGCTCTATGGGAGGTCATAACGTTGTGTGCTTTTGCGTGAATTGTCCATGTGAAAACATGAACTGTAACAAACAATTTTCTGCAAAGCAGCTCAAATTGGTTCCTGTAAAAGCAAATCTGCTTTTAACTTTTTTTTTTTTTTTTTTTTTTTTGTGCTTTGAAATCAATTTTCGCAGTGATCAATTTTTGGGGTCAACTTAACTGATTTATTTTCGTAGCCCTAGTTACATTATACTACAAACATTTTCATTGTTTTCAGTAGGCTGGAATTGATGAATGGCATATCCATTCATTTCGATTGGGATAATATATTTGAGATGTCTTTTCGGTTTCAAATTTGGTCATTAAACAAAATAAACATGAATATCAAGGCGCCAGCGTGAAGACAACAATTTTGGGGGGTGTCAATTGCTTGCAGTCTTACGTTGTTTGTGGCAGGACTCGGTAATTTTTAAGGGGATTACTGTATTACACGTTAGTACATTGATTTTCAATTACTTGAGTTTTCGTCTACTTGGTTTGCAGTGCTTCTTTCCTCGCCCCACCCTACCCTTACCACTCCTTTGTCTACGTCTGCAAATGTTGCCTCCACGGAGAGAATATTTGCTTCTTGTAACTCAATCTTTCTGCTCTTTCCACCTCCTTTGCGTGACACTAAATTAGTCATTGTTTTGTTTTTGTCTTCTGGTGGTGTGGCTGGTCTGGTCCTCACTACATCCCCATCCCCTTCTTATCTCCCCTTTCTTCCTCTTACTCCCTTGCTCGGCATCCCCAACCAAAGCTAACTTCACCCTGCCGGACGTTTGCGACTTCTTGGAGGCAGTTACCTATGCCGAGCTACAGCACAGCGATGCGGAGAAGCTGCTGAAGCAGTACAATGATGAAGGGCGCAAAGCAGGCCCACCACCCGACAAGCGCTTCGACAACCGGCAGGGTGGATTCCGCGGCCGCGGCAGCTTTCCACGTTACGACAGCCGCGACGCACCCCGTGGTGGAGGGGGTGGTTACCAGAGCCGCAGCGGAGACGCGGGGGGATACAGAGGCAAGCTCATTTTTGTCCATTTTTTTCTGTATTGATTTGGTTTTGACAAATCATATCATAGAATCTCTACCTGTGCAGGCAGTGTTTTAAGTAACTTTGTAACATTTTATGATTAAAAGTATATGTATAATAAAGCTTATTGTATATAATAATGTAATACAATAGTATAACGTATTAGTACAATTAATCGGCTCCACCATTAAAGTTACTATTAAATTAATATCAAGGCACTCTGGTTAAGCTTACTTTACTCAGTTTTTCCAGTGGTAGAGTTACAATTAGGGTTCTGAGTGCAGGAAAAAAGTACCTTAGTCAGCAAAAAACGGTATTCTTACTGGTGTATAATATTTTGGCACGCTACCTACCTCTGGAGTGGACATCTATTGCTTCTCTTACTTTAAAACATTTTTGCTCATCGGAGCTGCCTATTTCATATTTGTTCCAATGGTGTTTTGTATTTTCACATTGGGTGGGAGTCATTGTGCTGAACCAGTGGAGCCGTGACGCGACGAGCTGATCTTATATTAATTAGAAAACGTGCCTTCGTTTATCTAATATAGTGTATGGATGTTAATGTTAAACGTATTAAGCAATAAAGCAATGTTAGGAATTATGTCACACACAATGAACTAACTTCTAATGCAGAAGTGGCCACTAAAAGCAAAAATATTTTACGATAGTTTCTCGCATCACCCCCCAACCCCCACCCCACCCCCAATAATTGTCGAAAGTCTATAGTGTACATTATATATAGCTATAGGATAGAATTTATGAAGCTCACATTTTAAGAATGTATGCAGCCACCCAGAGGTTGACAAAGCTGTCCAATTTCTTTCCAGTATGCAACCACCTTCTAGAGTTGAAGAATTTGTACACTTATACACTTAAAGCATGCCACAGCCTAAACTTTCATTTCAATATCACAAGGGGAACATATGACTCCATATATGTACATTTGTTTTGATTATTTTTATTTAAGTATGCCTGATTGAACAACCGTCTTTTTTTTTTACGAGCCATAGAGTCAATATAACATGCGAAACACAAGAAAAAGTTGGTTTGGTCAGATATGGGACATTTCCACTGTTGAAGGCAACCTGACTGAAGTAAATAGGGCAAGCGTGCATGGATGCCAGGAGGGAGTGCTTTCTATAGTCTGTCTTTGGAAATCGTTTCACGCCAGAGACTTACGTCAACTACACCCACCGTTGCGCCATAACGGCAATTTGTAAAAGTTGAGTCAAATTCAATGGGTGCCGTTTTTGGTTTTCCTATGTTCGAAATAGTCACCTTTTCAACTCACCTTGACCCCATGATGTTTTCCTCGAAACTTGAGAAACTAGTTACAGTAAGCTAAACTTTACATTCCAAAGAGGGCTCTGGACTATGGTCCGCCTACGATTATTACCACACTTTTCTCTTTTCCCAGGAAAATGGTCTCGTCTTGGTCATTCTCTGATTTTAGCTCTCACTATGCATGTGTATAGTGTCAAAATAAGGCATTGTATTCCGTTTACCATGCTACACATAATTGTTTGACTTTTTCCCAGAGCATTTCATTCAAACTACAAAAAGTACCACTTAAAGTTGGTTTAGAACAAGAATCTTTTAATGACACGAGACCTCACTGTGGTAGGATCACAAAAACACATTGACAAAAGAAGCCGAACATAGGTATGGAGTGACTTGAGATGCTCCCTAAACTGAAGCCTCAATAAAACATTGCAATCTTCTTTTGTCAGGCTACAGTCGCGGAGGGTATGGTCAGAACCGCTGGGGGGGCAACAACGGTGGCGGTGGCTACCGCGACGGCGGCTCCGACTCTCGCTCCGGATACCGCAGCCAGTCGTCGGGAAGCAGCTACAACAGGCCAGCTCCTTACAACAAGGGCGGCTACAACCAGGTAATGGAATGTTAGTTACATTGAACCCACACATATTCCCAATTTTCAATTCACAAAGCTTGGCTTTTTGAGTCATTGGGGTTATTTTTGTTGTTTTTGAAATATCCCAATAGACTACAAGATGTCAAAGCCCCGGATAATGGGAAAGTAGTAATTGGTGACAAAGAAGTATATTGCAGTGATACATCTGGATTTTAAGGTATTGGTATGTCAGGGAGAAGATAAATTGATATTAGGTTGTTAGCATCAATTACAGCGAGTAGATTCCGGGCCATTTTTTGCCTGTTACCGATTAATTAGTCGGTCGCTGTGTAACTTTACATGGTGGAGGTTCCGTCCACCTCTTCCTCTTCCCCATTCACTCTCTCTCAGCTGCAGGTGCTGAGAGGGCGAAGATAAAATTAACTTTTTTTTTTTTTAAACTTCATGGTAAATGATTTTGTGAAACAATATAACGGCATATAAAATATAGATGCTAATAAATCGTCTTTTATCAAAATGTTGTTTTGAACTCCAAATATGTCAGCCAAGATGAGGACCTTCTTAAAAATGTCAACTCTTAATGTATTATGCCAACTTTTTCTAGAATTTGGGATTTAATGTTGTCTCTTTGAACTCGTCCAGCCGTCCTGAGTTCCAGATGTTTTTCTGCCTAAAGGATTGAAATCCGGTTTGAATGCATTCGGTTCTCACTGTATGTTTTTGTGGCTCTTAAAATGGACCAGCAAAGTAATGATGGCAGTGTCATTACTGCTTGACAATTTCTCCTTTTTTTTAATGGGTGGCGAATGCAACATACATGGACACTTTTCAAAATACATTTAAACATTTATTTAAACTGTGCCAAACAAATATGTGTTCATCTGAGATAACACGCTGTGGCTACCCCTAACGGGGGAAGCTGAACGGAAAAGAAGAATTTTAGATTCTGTAAGATGAGTTTGGTCAAGATCTTATGGTGTGGATATAGGTTTTAAGCTATCAATATAGACATTTTTCAACAGTTGGGGAGGGAGAGGTAAATTTTGCCATATTTAACATGCTTGTGCGCCCCACCCCCTTGCAGGGCTACGGGCACAGTTACAACCAAGGTGGCTACAACCAGGGCGGCTACAACCAGAACTACTATGGGAACTACAGTCAATACCCGGGCTACGGCCAGAGCTACAGCCAGCCGGCCGCCCCTGGCCAGGCGTACGGCCATCACCAGCCCCCCGCTCAGCAGCATCAGGCCCCTCCGCAGCAGCATCAGCAGCCCCCGCAGCAGCAGCAGAGCTACAACCAGCAGTACCAGCAGGTACTATGCGAACATGTGCGACTACTTGCATTTTAACCTTACAGGTAAAGTATTTTGCCATTGATTGAATCAACATGCAGTACAAAAGAAAAACAAAACATTTACAATAGGAATATTTATTCCAAGATGCGGAATGGAAAAGGAGCATAAAGAAGTAAGTTGAATGCTTTCCCTTTAACAAAGCTAAATAACCGTTAACTCCGAACCTCCATTCATGATAAGTATGCATGAATGATAATTCAATGGATATAAAAGTCTACACACCCCTTTTAAAAGCCCTGATTTTGACGGTCTAAAAATTTAAACCAAGATAAATCCTTTGAAAACCGTTTCCAGCATTATTGTGAATGTCTGCGACTCAACTGGGGAAGAAAAACTTTGAGGAGAAATAAAAATAAGATAGTGCACACCCTCTTTTATGGTAGTTTTGACAATCACACTTAAGGCACATATTTATGCCTGTAAGCAATTTAAACTTATAAATGGGTCGCTGCCTACAAGAGGAAGGTTAATTTAGTAAAAAAAATACTTTTCTATCCACATATTGTGCAAAGAAGAACAATACAGTGCTTCATAAAAGTATTCACTGCGCTTCACCCCCCTCCCCCCCAATTTTACGTTGTAACCTTATTCCAAAATGATTATTTAAAAAAAAAAAATGGTAAAATGCTCCTTCGCTACCATTACTCATTATTTAAGTAATCAGTTTCACCTATTGTAGTCCTAGGCTACATAAACTGGCATTTTTGTCAGCAATGTGACATGCGTCTTTTTTTTTTGTATATCTGTACCTGTATATATAATATATATATATATATATTTTTTTTTCATCTCAATGTGAATATCATATACTAATTTCTGAAATATGTGGCTTTGGTTTGTCACAAGGAAGGGGGCTTTCAAAGTGGAAAAAAATGCACTATAATCTTTCCAGTTTAATTAGATTTCCTTTCCTAAACATTCATGGTGTTGAATGTCTCAGTACTTTTTATATATTTACGTGTATACATTTATAACACAGGCTTGGAAGAGTATTGGTCTGGTGAAAGTAGTTCACAGGCTTGATGTAGGTATTGCGCGGGTCATGCCCCCAAATATTGTTATTCACCATAGGTTAGGTAATTTAATCGTGTCTGTTCTAACACTTATGTTGACTTGAAAAGTGCGTGGCTTCAAGCAAAAAGTGCGATGTCCTGAGTTATAACATTGAAATGACAATACTATGAAATGAAAACTGGGATTCTTAACGTTTGTCTCATCTTTTGTATTGAAATCCAATTATTTTTAGTCTAGCGCAAAAACTAACTTGCTGTTCCAATGCTTTTGGAGAGGACTGTGGATACAGGTACGCATGTATGGCTAGATAGTAGCAGCGTCACTAATGGAGAAGAATGGTCAGTGTTTGGTGTAAAAAATAAATTGTGCTTTTTTTTTTTTTTTTTTTAATGTCCACTCAACCAAAAACAGAACCCTGTGGATCTGCTTACACACCATCCCATCCATCTAGACAATTAGAAATCTTAACAGTAGACAGAAAGAATCCAGTGGTTTTGGGTCAATAAGCACTGAGGCACTGTAACTGCTCCGTCAGTCACTTTCGGTGGACTCAGTCAGTGACTACAGTCCTATGTGCCTTGGCTCAGTAACGGTGGCGGTGGGAGGGAGGGAGGGAGGGAAGGGGGGGGGGCAGTGTGTTAGTTTTAAAAGCGTTGTTACATCTAAAAACTGGAGCAAATCCAAACAGTTGCAATACTGCTCTGCTGGACAGGTCCCAGTAGCTTACTACATTGCATTGCACTGTATTTGTATTGAGTTTGTGTTTATGGCGCTCGTGTGTGTGTGTGTGTGGTGTGTGTGTGTGTGTGTGTGTGTGTGTGTGTGTGTGTGTGTGTGTGTGTGTGTGTGTGCATGTGTGTGTGTGTGTATACGTACCCTTCACAGTACGCTCAGCAGTGGCAGCAGTACTACCAGAACCAGAGCCAGTGGAACCAGTATTACAGCCAGTACGGCGGCTACCCTGGACAGGGCAGCCAAGGTTCATCTTCTGGCTCCCAGTAGCTCTCCACCCCACCTGCTCTTCCCGTGTAATGACCCCCTCCTAATTCCTCACCATTTTTTTTTTTTTTTTTTTTTTTTTAACCCACCTTCCTTTTCTAGATCAATTTTATGTAATGCGCTGGCGTGGTGATAGATGCTAGCAAGCCCCGTGTTAACAACCCTTGCTTTGTGTGGATAAGAGTAAAGGCTCTTTGCAGCATTAAAAAATTTAGACATGGAGGGAGTGGACAAAAGCATGCTTTTTACATTTTCTTTTTCAGTCATACATAACCGCCATTTTAGATGCTGTTGTATTCAAATGTTACTTTTTGAGTAGCTGCTTTTTTTTTTTTTTTTTTTTTAAATCTATCCTATTGCTAATTGTAGTTGAAATCCCCAGTCTCAAATGATTTATTTTCTACCAGTGTGAAAGCGTTGATCATTGTCTGGTCTTTATACAATAAAAAAAAGTTGTACACAGATGCAACTTGTCACCTTTACTTTGAGGTAATTCCTTGCTGTATCATCTGTTTGCTTGTTTTTGTGTTTATTTACATTTTACAGTTACTTGAATGTCTCTCATGCAGTTAGCTTTATTGGTTATGATTTTAATGTGGCAACAATGATTCATGTGGTGTACTGGGCTCTTATTCTTGGCAGGAAAAGAAACCTTACTGACTAGTCCATTTCCATGAATTAAGGCCCATTTGTACTTAAAATCATTGCATTGGGGTGCCTTTGACCCCAATAAAAGGCCACCTTTTTGGGTGCACATTTGAGAGTGCGGAGTCCAAGGTACACCTTTGCAACAATATTTGAAAAAGAAATCTTTTGTGAAAATGGAAAAAGTCACAAAGTGTTCAATTCCGTTTACAATAATGTATTGATGTTTTTGGATCGGTTCCGCATCTTTTGTGCGCCACACCCACAGAACCGCGCACAATTTGGCAAAGAGTAACTTGGCGGCCCAGTGATGAAGTGCTGCTTCCACTTGGGAAAATACAATCCATGATTTTATTGTCTTTTGGGGGTCTCATGTCCTCCCCTAGTTCTCATTACAATGAAATCCCTACTCGCAATCAGTTGGGCAGTATATGGGATGGGAGGGGGTGCCTGCCTTCAGACAGATCCATCCCCTCAAAACCGGCCAGTTATGTCTAGTAGTAGTAGTGTGTGATAAATCTCAATCCTCGATGTTATGAAAAGTGTGTGTGGGGGTGGGTGCACATACATCCTTGAAAATACAAAGCTTTTTTGTGTGGTAGTTTCCACATTTAAAAAAAAAACAAAACAAACTGGGAATTCTGCTTCAATTTTGTGGTTCATTTGTTTTCACAGACTCGATCCCAGATCAGAAAACAGCTTGCTTGATATTCCCAAGAAACAGCACCAGAGACGACAATGTCCTTAATTTAAACCAGAATCTTGACAAAAACACACCCGTGGAGTCCATTTGCTGTGTGAAATGTTCGTTTTCTGGATGGTGAGAAAAGGTTGCGGGGGTCAATCGGGCTCCCGGTTCTTCTCCTTGCAGAGGTGCATCTCCTCCAGCTTCTCCTGCAGGAAAGAGACCGGCATGGAGCACCCACGACTCCTCGGAGGAGGCAGCGTGTTGGCCTGACACACAAACAACAAAAAAAAAACCGCCTCATTTATTTCACACGAGTGGCAAAGGCCACACACACACACACACACCAAGGCTTCTCAAGCCTTTTGATTGTAGAGAAGAAAGTTTTCCCAATTCTAATTAACAGTTGCCTATTACTGAGAAAAAATTGCACATTTGTAAGTCAGGAAAAAAGACCCCATTGTAATCTTTACAAGAGCACACATTTTACAAGGTGAAAAGGACTTACAAGAAGAATAAAGACATTCAGAAAATGATCTTAAAAATATTTTTCTCAGTACAGCAAACGTTTGTCGTGGGAAAACTTTGTTCCCGTTAAATCTTTTATTTTGGAAAAAGATATTTTTGTATAAGAAATTCATGATGGTGAAATTAATATAGGTTACAACGTGCAGTCCCATTGTTGCAAAAAGTGCGAAGAGCATGCGTCTCATACTTTGGATCAGTACTTCATCATAGAAAATAATACACTAATGTACAGTCGTGCTTTCATACTAATGATTCAGTTCACAACATCACGAGGTTTAAAAAAAAAAAAATCTTGTGGTTTTAAATTCAGTATCTATGTGACATGCCAATAAGTTGAAATCAAACTTGCACAATGGATATAAAGAATACGCACCCCTGTCCAAAAGCCTACTCAAAAAGCCGAAGTTCATTTGGGGTCAATCAAAGGCACTTTAAAAGGCCGCAAGTGTGTGCTGACTCACATTTAACAATGTTTGAATGTGACACATCCCCAGGTAAGGTGTGCACACTTGTTCCACCACGTGATCTCATTTGTGTTTTTTTTTTTTCCACTTCTCCTGAAAATACAGTATTTCTTTTTTGGCAATTGAAAAGGTTTTGGGCTCTGTCTCATTTATTTATTTATTTATTTTTTGATTCCGCAGAAGCCTGGCATTTGAACAGGGGTGTGTAGACTTTTCTATCCACTGTAAGTCAAAGTTACTAATGTATTTGGTACTTTAGGTATTCCCCTGTCAGTTTGGTGTCTCACCTGGCCAGGTGAGCTGTGGGTGTACACCCTACGCTCCCGCTTCTCCTGGGGGGTCCACACTCCGGGGTCCGTCTGTGTGGAGCGATCCCACAGACCCATAGAGTCTCCGCTCTTTCTGAAAGGGGTGCAACCCTTGTGGTGGTCCGAGTCGTTGCCATGGGGGAAGACAAAAGCGTCCTCCTCGGAACCTGATGGGTGGAAACAAGGGTGCGTGGTTGGGATGTAGAAATCAGAGCTGGTGGGGTGGATGGTGTTGAGGGGGAGAGGTGCGGGGGGACCTACTCCAAATGCTCCCTTTGGTTCGGGAGTCAGCGGAAGGGGTGCACGGGCAAGAACCGCTGGTGTTTTTGTGTTTCTTCAAGCACTCGATTCCCACCAAATCCCGGCAGTGTCGGTGGCAGTTCATCCCGCAGCCTGACAGGAAATGAACTTTTAGTTATTAGTTATTGTTGTTGTGGTTCTTTTGGGTGCTTTAACAAACTGAAAAACTCGGCGTGATAGCAGACACAGGAATCAAGTAGCTCCGGTCTGACACGGACATGCTGTTGCTGAATTTGGTTTGTAAGGTTTAAATATTATTATTTGTATTATTTTAGAGCAAGGGGGGGGGGGGTGGCTTTAAAGGTCTACGGACATGTATGGCATGGCTTTTAGTATGTTTTTAATTTAAAGAAGAAAAAAAAGGCAGCCAGAATGGACCCATCCGTTTCTTCACCACACGTCACGATGTTGTCGTATATGCATTTTTGTATCTCCCGCCATGAAAATCTTCTCGAGGCATTCGTTTTGAAGAAGAAGAAGCATGAAGTGACGTTTTTCCCAGACTTCAACACTGGCAGGCTCGTATTTATACGAGTTTTACCGGCGTAGCTGTGTTCGCCAAAATGCCGTTTCTTTTTATTGCTGGATATTGCTCGAACACTCGGGAGAATGGATTCACTCTTCACACTTTTCCAAAAGACCCAGTTGATTGTGAAAAATGGATTGCACAGGTGCAAAGGAAGATCTTCGTGGATTTCAAATGACAGGTGGGTGTGTATAGAGTTTAAAAAAAAAAAAATAATAGTTGGGGGGAGGGAGGAGGACGTAATCCTCTCAGCAGTAATGAAAGAACCGCGTCATAATAACTTAATAAAGTACGTAAGTCAAGTGTGCTCAATATGTCGATGTGCGCGGCCGCGGCATTGTTCATTACTGCCGCGAAGGTGGATCGGTCAGTTTGGTCGCGTGCGGGAGTAGAGAGGAGCGCTTTCCCCCTCCGGCCAGATACTTTGCCTGGCATGGGTCCTCCTGAGTACGTCACATACTGTCGGGAAGTCTGTTGTTAGTTTGAAGTGATTCGCATATCATCTAAATATGGCTCAAAACGATAGGGTAATATTGCCCTGGTCACTTCACTCGATTATGAGATGTTCTCTTCTTCAAAAAAAGCTTCCGTGTCAGAAGGGTCGTTAGAAAAAAGCAAAAATCTGTTGTTCGTCTTCCATAGCCGCTGGCACAGCATCTTCACAATGGCGACTGTCCCAGTATAACAGCTGTAAATGACGTAGCAGGCATGATGTCGAGTGAGACTTCCGCGTCTTTCCGGATGGATGACACGCTCTGTGCTTATATTTATTTTTTCATATAGACATTGAAGTGAATAATATGTATTTTTAATAACAATATGAATGTTACAATGTATAGGGATGTCGGTAGACATTTAACATACTCGCTAGCATCCAATAAAAATCAATGCTTGCTCTTTAACACACGAGTAGCTAATTTGGTTTGAAGTTTTTTTTTTTTTTTTAAGATTTGGTTCATTATAGTTATCATATCCGGCCTTAAACCAGCTCGGAATTTCATTACAGTAAATGAAAATCAATAAAGAACATGCACTAGTAGTCAACTAATTCGTTTTGAAGGTACATTTTATTTGGCTTTATTTATTATTACTCTTTGATCAACTTATATTTTTTAAAAAATGACATAAAAACCAACATGGGTGAAAGTCTTTTTTTTTTTTTTTTTTTTTTTTTTTACAGGCACAGGTTATAGGCCATTTTGACTTGTAAGTGCTGTGCAGCTTTAATTATTATTGTTATTCCTGTAATTCTTTTGGAAGCTGTAACCAACTCAAAAACTCACGAGAGGCAGGCTGGAAAACAATGACACTATCAAACTTTTGTCGCCATTTTGGGTTTAAGTCACCCTTTTATCAATCTTATTATTTGTATCATTACATTTAATGCCCCCAAAAAGCATCACGACAGTTGGGCAATTTGATTTGAAGGTATTTTTGTTTTAAGGGATCTTGAGCTTTAATTATTATGATTACTAATCTTCTTTTGGGGGCTTGAACATACTCTAAAATACATTGCCACTGGACACCCTGTAAAAAGTACCGTTAGCCGGTTATTTTGTCCTGAGACACCCCTTTTATTTTGCTTTAATGATCATTATTAGTATTATTTCAATAACTCATCAAATTTAGTAAATATGTGTTTATATCTGGGCAGTATTTTATGTATTTTACCTGTCCCAAAGTAGTCGGCCAGTTTTAATTTGAAGGTGCCTTTTAGAGGCATTTGCAGCTATAGTAATTATTACTGTATTGTTATTCTAATTTTGTTGGCCCAATGCACAAAAAAAAAAAAAAAAAACTCACAAATGCACCTGAGCAAAAATAGACATATTTTAGTCATTTTATTTTGAAGGCACCTTTTTTTCAGGAAATTGCAGCTTTTATTATTATCATAGCAAATACTATTTCCATTTTTTTGGGGGGTGGGGGGGCTGTAACATACTCAAACAAATACATTTTGCCCACGGGACATGTTTTAGCTGTCCTGGAGGTTCTTAGCCATTTGATTTTGAAGAGCCATTTTTGGGGAAGATTTGCTTTAATGATCATTATTCATACAACAATTCTTCTTTTATGTACTAGAACAAACCAAATTTTGCAAACGCTTGTATCCAGGTGACAGTTGATGTATTTTAGGAGTCCTGACACAATCTTCCCCAAAGTAGCTTTAATTATTATGATTTATTATGATTGTGATTATTCTTTTGGGGCCTTGAACGTGCAAGCGCACTCGTGATGAATACGTGCGACGCTTGCTTACCTTTGCAGTGGTAGCCCTGCTTGATGAGCCCCCACAGCTATGACAGGATACCACACGTTATTTTTCAGTGAAGATTTGATTTGCATGATTTTTTTTATGACGGGATGCCCAAGACTCACAAAGCCGTTGCAGGTGTCACAGAAGGTGGGCCTCTTGTATGTGGTCTCGTGGAAGTTGTGTGCGTCGTTGAAGTTGTAGCCCAGCTTGGCACACACTGACATGCCGCGCATGAAGTACGATGTCATCTCCTCGCGGCTGATTTGACCCTGCCTGAGGGAACGGGGATGAAGCGGATGGTTAAAATATTTAGATGTTGAAATTTTGGAAGCTGTAATTGTGAATTTTGGGACAAAAGGTTATATTAAGTGGATGCTCTGTTTTTGAGCACAAGATTAGACCTGCTCTGTTGTCTTGTATTTTGGAACCTCTATGGTGACGTACAGGATCGCCCTTTCAAACATCCATTTTCTAAGCCGCTTATCCTTACAAGGGTCACGGAAGTGCCGGAGGTAATCCCAGGTGTCATTGGGCAGAACACCCTGAACTGTTTGCCAGCCGATGGCGGAGGGACATGGAGACAGACAATAGTTGCACTTACATTCATACCAAGGGAGCAATTTAGAGTCTTCAATCAACCTATCATACATTTTTTTTTTTTTTTTGAGGGGGGTGGGGGAGACTGAAGTATCCGAAGAAAACCCACGCAGGCATGGGGAGAAGATGCAAACTCTAGAGAGACGAGGCCAGATTATAACATTTTCCTCAGAACTGTGAAGCAGAGGTGCTAACCAGTCATCCACCGTGGCTGCCAGTCGGATATTTATTGATGAACACTTATTGATGTACGTGTGCCATTAAAGCACATTTCCGCTCCAGTATTATGTCACCTGTCAGTTTGCTGCGTGCAGAAGGAGAAGGGGAAGTTGGCGGCTATATTCTCAAAGTCTTCCAGAAGGATGTAACCATCCTGCTTGTAGTCGTAATTCTTCATGATGGACTAAAGGGGGCGACACAAAGAAAGAGTCAAGTGTGAAGTGAAAAACGTGTGTATGCTTGACTGAGAGAGGAGCCGTCAGTGGCAAATGCAGTAGTAATTTAGGATTAGTTGTGTAAGAACGTTTCAATGGTGTGAGAAAGTGTTTCAATTGTCAGTGAAAGCGGTTCAGTATTGTTTCAGAGCATCGAACATTTTATTTTGCTTACACAACTCTTGACACTAATGAACCGCTTGCATGCATTGCAAAACTGCTCTCACACACAACGGAATTTTCTCTCTCAGACACTAAACACAGTATTGAAATGCTCTTATACTGTACAATACACACAAATAAACAGAAATGCTCTCATAAACACAAAAGTGAGATACTGCCACGTGTACTGAAATGCTCTTTCATTATACTGCATACAACATTACATATACATACACACGTTATACTCACATCCACCATCTGTTTGACGTGTTTTGATATGGTGTCGGGGTCTAGGCGGGGGGTGACCCCTGACCCCCATTCTGCCACCACTGGCGGTTTAACTGGAGTGACGGGCTGTAACCGTGAGAGAGAAGCAAGTCGGTTACAACTTTGCACTTTGATGTGGTCCAGTTTCTGGTGTGGTGCGCTTTTCTTGCGGAGCTAACGCCCACACCGCCGACCCAAATGTGTGCGCTCGTTAGATGTAAGTGTACCAAAGATCAATGACAACATCCTTAAGTTAAACGTACCACCACACCATGATATCCCAATTTTTCTTTTGTATATTGGTACGATGATACTCTGATATTAGTATCTTTTTGTCCATTTAAGATAATACCGTGATATGACGACATCACCATACAGTATTTCGCCCACAACAATGATGAAACTTCGATAACATGAGGTATGAACTTGTTTCTTCCCACCGGAATCGCGGGTATGCTGGTGACTACCCCGGCTATTTTCAGGCAAGAAGCGGGGTACGCCCTGAATTGGTTGCCAGCCAATCACAGGGAACACATTAAACAAACCATTTAATATGATCAATTCTTGTTCTACTGTTCAAACTATTTTGTTAATATCATGCCTGGTGCACAAACTATTTGTTTAATCAGCAAACATGAGTAGCTTCAGAATTTGTGATACTTTCCGGAGATGATTTCAATAAATGCTAAATAACTTGGGCCTAAACACTGAGCCTTGGGGAAGTCCACAAGATGTTTTTTCAATCTGGCATTAAGCCATTGATTTCAACATGTTGAAGTCTATTCTTTAAATAGCTATGAAATCGAGATTGTTACAGAACCCTCATAACGTATTCTGTCATAAAAAGTTTTTCATTGGAGCAATTTTTTTTTATTAGTCAATGAATACACTGATGGAATTTCCCTTCTGATCATTTCTTGCTGCTGTACAAAATCTTATAGATGTAGATCTGTTGTTGCAAAAGTTGTATCGTTGATCATTTAAAAATGTGTCCTTTTCTAAAAATTGCTGATTACAAAATTTCTCTAGTATCTTTGAAAATAGTACTGTAATGAGACTGGTTGGCAATTAGTTATCATTTGTTTCTTAGCATCTTTAAAACTGTACTTCTTCAGCAAAATTTAGAACCACATTAACAAAAAGCTTGTGGACTTCATTGCAATAGAGTGTCACGTGGCTGGAGAGAGATTAGAATGAGGTCATACTGGACGTTAGTCAGATGAAGCCAGATCATGATAGCGACATATGACCTGCTGCGTTTTTTTTTTTTTTTTTTTAATCAGACCGTAAACTCCAAGTTCTTATCTTGTCGTTTGAGTTCAAGGAGTACCAAAACTCGGGCTTCAAAGATGTTTCGTTTTTACACCAATATTTGAAATATGTATTGATAAAATGTTGATACTTTATTGTAAGAATAATGATGCCCACAACAATGCTAACGTCACGATACCAAGCTATCACGGTCACAAAAAGGCTACATAAGCGCAGTCCATTTACAATTGACTACACTTGTTGAGTGTGAAGGTGACTAACCTGGATCCTGGGGTTCTTGGGTTCCTTTGTGTAGGAGAGTTCATAGATCTGGTCCTCAGTGTAGTAGAGATCTAGAGAGAGCTGAAGCATTAAAGACATCATTGGCGATATTCCAGCAAGACTCCTTGGGGGGTCTGGGCCTGGGACCGGATCTGGGCCTCCTACCGTCAACAGGTGCAGGAGGTCTTTGTTGGCTTCGAATGGCGGCGTGAGTCTGTGCAGCTCCAGAAGCTCGTTGACGTTGCTGTGAAGATGCTGCAGCTTGCTTAGGTTGATTTTGTCCCCATCTACGTAGTCGGGCAGAGCCTCATTGAGGGAGATCAAATCTTTGAGATGGACGCCCAGAATCGGAACCTTGAACCCGGAACACTCGCTGTAGAGACGGCGGTAATTGCTATAGTTGCTGCGCGACGACAGCAGTTCCGTCATCTCACTCAGCGCCTGAAAACAACGTGCGAGAAGGTGCTGATGTTTCTTAAGACCATCTTATTTAGACATTTTTACAGTACAGTACACGAGAATACATGTAAGAGAATGATTGCTTCAACCACCTTCCCATTGAGCTACCATATTGCTCTCAAAGAGTGCAATTGTATTCTTGGGAGCAATTCCTTATCTAACAGGTCTCCGCTGCTGTTTACGGGGCAATACATCCTGTGGGTTGTATAGGAAGCAAAGACATAAATGGGCACTGCCACTATAATATTAAAAGAAACAATTATTATTTGGTCCTGAAAAAGGCTGAAACTCAAGACAAAGAGGTACCAAATGATTAGTGTAGAGAAATCAAGACACAAATGGTAAATTTTATTCGTAGTTTAGAAGAAGTTTATCCGTCTTTTTACATACACTGCGACTGAGTTGCTGTCAACCGGTTCAAGGCGTTTTGCCCAAAGTCAGATGAGATAGGCCCCACGATATTGAACAGGATAAATGGTACTGGGAATGGATGGATGCTATTGGTCCAGCTTGGAAGGAAAGACTGATGAGTGGACTTATTACAGTGTAGTGTAATTTTATCAGGGATGAGGGAAATGGATCAAGGACAGGTACAGGGTTTCATCTTTTTTACAATGCCATCAACTTCTTACTTGGAAGCTTTGGTGAAAGAGCAGAGAGGCTGAGTGGTTCTGGCCAGAAGTCAACAGTTGGGTTGAGGAGACAAAAGCGTTGGAGAGGAGAACAGGGTCAGAGGATATTTTCCACTTTCATCCTGCTCTGGTCCTGGTCCTTGATCTTAATACCTCAGCTGTAGGCTTTCTGATACTCATGGTAGCCTGTTTTGTACACCCTGAAATGGTCCCGTGTTCCTGAAAGGCCTTTCAAAGATTCGTGGCACCCTATGAGCTCAGTGGTGTGTCAGGGGGCAGTCTGGGTGAAGGTGACTCTGTGCAACAGGGGCATGGTAGTCCAAAAGGCTGCTCAGTGATGCATTGTAAGCATCCCCGTAATCAGCGACTAATAGCGTGGTGTTGCCAGAGGAGGGATGCTGGAGGTTTATGTTTTTGAGGTTCCAAAAACTGACGACTCCTGAGCCTACTGAGGGGTGTCAGGGCTGGTAGTTCCATGGAAACGGCCTCATGCTCAGACATGGCCAGATCACATACCAGGAGGTTATTGTTGAATGCACTTTTTGTGATGACCAGATCTAGGATGTGGCCTGAGGCAAGACTGTGATAGGTGAGGTTGAGACTCTCCAATAGTTTCAGAAAATTGGTGACAGAGTGGGAGGAGGCGGTGTTTACATAAATGCTAAAATCTCACAATTTGACAAAATTGCCCACAGTTTTACTCTTATTTTATTCTAGTTGAGTCTGGTCATGTTTAGGTGAATGTACAGTAGTCTTGTTTATTATACTGTAGTATAGTTAAAATAGTTTTGTTTCGTCTAATTTAGTCTGGAGTAGTCTCGTCCGGTCTTGTTTTGTCTCCTATATTCTAATCTAATATACATTATTTGACTCCTGTTTAATCTAGCCTTGTTTAGTGTGGTTTAGGCTAGCGTAGTCTAGTCTTGATTGGTCAAATCTAAATTGGTCTAACCTAGTCTAGCATCGTCTGGTCTTTAGTACCTTGGTGACATCAGGAGGCAGGAGGGTGTACGTGTCTTTGAGACGGGAGATGGCGCTGTGGCAGAGGCCTCCAGTGACAGCCATCAACGTGTTGAAGTTCTGCAGAGCTCGGAGTCTCTGCACATACAGAGGAGAACGTTGTAAAATGAGTTTGAAGTGATGAAAAACATTTCTTTTCAGATAACAGTTTGTGGTACACTCTAGCTACGATTTAAAACTTCAAACTCCAATTCCAATGAAGTTGGGGTGTTTAATAAAACAGATAAAAACAAAAAAGTATTTGCAAATCCTTTTCAAGCAATAGTCAAGTAAACGCAATACAAAGAGCTGTTATTTAATCGATTATTTTGTTTGTGCAAACATTATCTCATTTTAAATTTGATGGCAGCAACACATTAAAAAAAAGATGGAAGGAAGGGCCACAAAAAACTGAAAGTTGAGGAATGCTAAAACATCTTTTTGGAACATTCTACAGGTGAATAAGGAGAAATAAGATTGACCAGTTCGAACAATAAAGATCACGTCTTTGTAGTTAATTCAATTGGGTATAGGTTGAAAAGTATTTGCAAATTGGCTGTTCTGTTTTTATTTACGTTTTACACAATCACAACTTCATTGCAATTGGGGTTTGTATTTCTAGGGATGCATGATATATTGTTTAAACAGTGACAATGTTACTGACATCACTGGACGTTAACTCATTACGGCCAAAAAAATAAGAGTTCCGGATATTTGAACAAAACAGTCCAGCGTTTCTGCTTCATGTGTGCCTTCATATCGCAGGAGTTTATGGCGCCTGTATGTTTTACTCTATCTGTAATCTTTGTTTAAGCACCGGTACCGCCGCCGAGGCACAAGGAAGGCATCACCGTTTTCTACAAAATTGCGATGTGTTGTGCAGGTGAGAGGTGTTGTGCAGAACACCATGCTCATTCATATGCTGTGAAAAAAAAAAGCCTGCTACAATGTAAAAAAATACACATGCACACACAGACAATCACACGCACAAATCCATGTAATAGCGAGGCCGCGTAGAGTGAACCGCGTTGTAGTGAGGGAACACAAGATTGCACAGTCATAGTGCATTGTATATTCAACAATCACCTCCAAACTAATTTCTTTCTTCTACTCATATATCAACATGTTTTGTGTTCTAGTCAAACTTTGAATCTTCAGCATACAGTCATGCTTTAATGAGAACTGCTATAAACCCACGTGTAACCAGTGTTTAAATACTCTATTGGGGGTAATTGAAGCATTACTTTTCTCTTTCCCAATGTGGCAGAATCACTCCTCAGCATTCACTATTGCCATTTCTCATCTTTGGTCCACTCCTAGTGGTTGAAGTGTTCAGAGCTGAAGCTGAGTAGAAACAGAGCAGCCAATGTGGAACCAGTGTACCAAAGTATCATAGGACTTACTGCCTGGTGCCGATCCCAGCTGTCAACGGGCAGGAGGCAGGGTACACCCTGGACTGGTTGCCAGCCAATCGCATGGGATATAGACACTAACAACCGCACTCACAATCACACCTCGGGGCAATTTAGAGTGTCCTAATAATGTTGCATGTTTTTGGCATGTGGGAGGAAACCGGAGTGCCTGGAGAAAACCCACACAGGCACAGGGAGAACATGCAAACTCCACACAGGTGGGGCCGAGATCGAACCCGGGTCCTGAGAACTATGAGGCCAGCGCTTTTACCAGCTGTTCCACCGTGCCGCCGGTTTTCTGAAAATATATTTTTTGAAAACAATTGCTATCGAGGCAGGCCTAAACCCTACTGATGTACAGTACTGTATACTGATAGAGCTCAAAAGAATTGGATAAAACAAAAAATATTGTACAAATAGCATATAACTTTAAAGCGGAACAACTAATAAATATTTACAATATAGGGAAACCATGAAGCAAGAACCCCAATGTAGTGGAGGAGTACTGTATTTTTATTCTGTGATGATAAATTGCAGGGGACTTACAGCCCCAAAGCTGGTAGTCATTGTTTCCATGACACGTACACCCCAGGACGTGTGAAGTGATCTATGCTGCAGTGTTTCTTAAATACTAGTAGACGTTACACAAATGAGTCAGTATACTTTCATGTCGAGTTTCTTTTGAACTGAAACTAATGCAAATTGTCCAAAAAATACGGAGTGAAAAAGAGCAATGTGAGCTGTTTTTTCAGGTCATGAGTATGTTATCCTGTGTTTTCACATCCCAATATACAATGTTGCAAGTAAAAAAAAATAATGCAATGTATTTTTTTTTTCAATATCGTGCGGCGCTAATAGCAAATGACTGTCTAAACATAACTTCCCTGCTGCGAATATCCCTGGGAATCACGTCTGGAAGGAGGAAGACGAAGATAATGTTCTCACTCGGTGTCCCACCTGAGCCACGTGGATGAACTTGGTGAAGACCTGAGCTCTCTGTTGGGCCGTGTGTCTGCTGAGGATCATGAGCTGGACCCACTGGGACACCCCGTTGCACATCATGACGGAACGCTCCAGCGCAGGGTTGTCCCGCACCGAGCCTCGCACCACGTAGCTTCGGTAGTCCAGAAACTGACCAATCGAGAGCACCGAAATCGTCGCATACATAAGTAAGCATCAATTTTCACGGTCAGCACCCGTTTTAATAACTCAAGTAAAGTGTTGTAAGAAAAAACAAGTGCTCAGGTCGCTCCCCAGTCTCACCGAAACGCTGCAGAAGTTCTTGAACTCCAAATAGCTGAGGTGCTCGGCCATCTCATCAGCCTCCATGTGGTCAAAGATGAGGGACACCTTCCTCTTCTTCACAGAAGGCGAGGGGGCCCGTGACACGTTGACGTGAGGGCTTCTGGGAAAACACAGGGTCAAAGCGATTTAACCGTTGGAGCTGATCCCAGATAACTTCAGGCGAAAGGCAGACTGCACCCTAAACTGGTCACCAGTCAGTCGCAGGGCACATATCGACATCATCACTGAGCGGGACTTGAACTCACGCTTCCCGCACCAAAGTTGGGCGTGTGTACCACAACATATATATATTTTTCAAAATGAAATATCTCACTCTGGACTGGATCTCTATCATATTTCCGCTTTTTGAATTGAACTAGCTAATTAAATGAAGCTGTTGAAACTTTTCTACATTAGTGTCTTCTCACAGGCACCAACAACCAACTTCTCTCACGAGCGAAGGACAGTGGTGCTGTCCGATCACCTACATCATTTCCTAACGAGAAAAAAAGTCAGCTAATTCCTACCTTACAACATAAGCTGTGAATAATGATTAAATGCAGCAAAAATGCCGAATAGTCATTTTAAATGTGTGTTGTATGTACTGAGTAATTCAAGTCAAGGATCATACCAAATATCCTGGTTTGAGGCAGGCACTTAAACCATATCACACGAACGGAGCTAATGCTCTGTGCAGGTTAAGCACTCGGGGCCCAGTCCAGGAGAGGTGGCAGGGATAAAGTTGAACAAAACATTTTTTGGGCCAATGTGGGCGGCTTTTTTTCCTTTTAAAAATTTCGGGGTTCTGGGGTTCATTTTAAGGGTGCCTCAGCATGGCAGCATGGTGACCGACAGAGGCCGCTGTTTTCATGTTCTCCCTGTGCTTGTGTGGGTTTTCCCTTTGTACTCGCATTAAAATATGTCGCTCGGCTCAGTTATGTGGAAAACATTGTTATAAAGGTAACGTAATCGAAACCAGTGTACATGGGACTGTAAACATCGACCTGGGGAAAACCCACACAACCACAATGAGAACATTAACATTAACCGCGCTAGAAGGCACAAGTGGAGATTTGAATGCTGATTAAAAACAAGTCGGTGCAGAAGTTAAGTGGCCCAAAAAAAAAATCTCACATGCAGGAAGTGTCGATGATCTGCGCCTCCTCCCCGTCCGACCGTACTAATGCCCACAGGTCCCCCATGGTCTGCTCCAGAAGGGGGTCAGCCTCGAACACAGCGGGGAACTGGCTGATCCAGGTCCTGGCCGCCGGGGCGCGACAGGAGAGTGTGTTTAGTAAGCACAAAACAGGGAGTGTGAAGAAACCGGTTCTGTCAGGAATGGAGAGGTTACACTCACCTGACCAGGTGGCACACTTGACCCCGCCTCAGGCCTCTTTTGTCGGCGGGGCAGTCCTTGTACGTGAGAGAGAGTCAAGGAGAACACATTCTGATACCTGATTTCGGAGTTTTGGACTACTTATTGCATTTCTCCATTGTCTGATCTGCTTTTTCTCACGAGGGTCGCAGGAGTGCTGAAGCCAATCTTTGCTGTCATCGGGCAGGAGGCGGGGTACACCCCGAACTGGTTGCCAGCCAATCGCAGGACACATGGAGACAGACAACATTCGCACTCACAATCACACCCAGGGGCAATTCAGAGTCTCCAATTAATGCATGTTTTTAGTATGTTGGAGAAAAACGGAGAAAACCCACGCAGGCAACGGGAGAGCATGCAAACTCCACACAGGCAGAGCTGGGAATGGAATTCAGGACTGTGAGGCCAACACTCTAGCGCTAGAGCTGCACAACCGTACCACACTTATGACACTAATGGTGAATACAAAATGCACATTCTAAATGATTATTATTATTCATGGGAAAACGCATTGAAACCTGTTTATCTTGAGTGAAAGTAATCCACCCAACCTAGTTCAATAATGAACAATTATTTTTTTGATTTTGTTGACTCCCCCCCCCAAAAAAAAAATCACAAAAGTGAAGAAGGCTACCAGATCTAAATTAAAAAAAAAAAAGGAAAATGGAGAAACAAAATAAATGAAATATTTCAGTCTGTAAAAGTTAAAAGGCGATTTCCAGGGTTTTGGACACCAGCAAACCACAGTCAGAGCCAATATCATTAAATGGATAAAAGAAGGCAAGGCAAAACCCACTGGTGACATCAAAGAACCCCCTACTTGAGCTGTCATCTTATTGTGGTCGAGGGGTTTGTGTGTCCCCATGATCTTGGGAGCTGAGTTGTTGTTGGGGGAGGGGGTATGTCTCTGGTAGGGTCACCTGGGGCACAAGATGAGGGACCATACAAAGCAGTGCTCAGAGACCCTAAAAGTCGATGAGTATATACTGTATAACCCCCGTGACCCAACTCTGGATATGTGGAAGAAAATGCATGGATGGATGGATGGGTGACATTTGTTCCCTTTAGGAATAAAATGATCATTTAGGAAATGGAATTGAACTGCAAATGAATCATTAGAATTGGTTTGATGATCTGACTCCTTTAAATATGATAAAGATGCAAAAGAACTTAAATTAGTCAAGGAACTGATCATCACATGCTTCAAATTATTGGATGGCAATTAGCACGTTACGGTACGATATCAGCCCCATTTGAGGCAGCCAATAATCAGTCCTTTGCTAACTTTGATCTTGTCCAATTTTTGCTCAGTTTGTACTACACCGTTTAAGACCAACATTACTGTTGCCCCTAAAATGTTAAATTTGAGTTTCCTTAAAATTAACAATCCGTAAATTATTCAATGCATATTTTTTTCCGTCAAGAAACATTAATTATAAATGTTTTTGCATTTCAACAGATAACAGACTGGTCTTAAATTCGACTAAATGGTCTGATTTTTCTGTTAAACATTTTATTTTTAAAATAAAATAATGTAATTTTACATCATGTTTTTAAATAATATTCTCCATTTTTTAAATCGGGGAGTAGCACCCTGTTCCCACCAGGATATAAGGCGAGGAGCTTCTTGGCAAAAGTCTGTGATGGGACCACCCAACTGTGCATCATCAGCATCATTTGGACCATGTGGGACCCTCGGGGGCTGCACAGTTTCCCCTCTGAATCTGACATGGAAGCATAACAGAGACTAAATTTAATGTTCAATTGAAGTTGTGTATGTATGTAATTGGCACTCAATTATTATCAAAATACTTTTTTTACTTGGTGTGTGGGGAAAATCACAAAATCACCTTTTCGTAATGAGTCCAACATGAAAAAAAACTCTTGAAAATCAGATGTGACGTCACCATGTAAAACATTTGATGACATGTGGCAGGAGAGCTAAAATGGTTGGCTAGATGTACAGTGTTCCTCAAACTGGGGTCCCTGGACCTCCACAGGTCATGAGTCATAACTCAAAGGTCTGGTAAATAATATGGGATAAATTATTCATTTGTATACTGCAATTGTCTGGCAACCAGTTCAGGATGTACCCCGCCTCCTGCCCGATGACAGCTGGGATTGGCTTCAGCATTCCCGCGACTCTTGTGAGGATAAGCAGCTAAGAAAATGGATGGATGGATGTTTTCAAAAATCCTCCCATTTCCATTCCATTTTCCGTACCACTGAGACTCTATAGGGTTGCGGGCGTGCTGGAGTCTATCCCCAGCGATATTCGGACGAGAGGCGGGCTACACCCAGAACTGGTCGCCAGCCAATCGCAGGGAACATACTGTATATACAATCACTTGCACTCATATTCACACCGACGGGCAATTTAGTGTCTTCAATCAACCAACCACACATGTTTTGGGGATGTGGGAGTAACAGGTGTAAAAACCCACACAGGCATGGGAAGAAAAGGCAAACAACATAAAGGCGAGACCGGGATTCGAAACCCGCTCCTCAGAACTGTCAGGCAGATGTAAATAACCAGTCCCCCACTGTCTTGCTGTTTAAAAAAGTAGTAAAAACAAACAAACAACAAAAAACCTCAATGTTTGAAAACAAACTTCAAATGAATTACATGCAAATATACTAGGTTAATTACAAATAAACCATAATAACTGTGCTATGATGGATTAAAAACATGTATTATGCATCTTGAACTTTTAATTCAGTAATTCTGACATAAAGCACTAGAGTCCTTGTAACTGGTGGTACTGTATTTGTACTTTGATGACTGAACTAAACAGACGACTTTACACTACTTGAGCTTTGGGCCAATTAAAAGCTCAACTATATCATATCATCTTATAAAGCTGACATCCTCCCATGGATGCCTTACATTTCAATCGAAACAAAAGGACTAAATAATCTTATTTATTTTTTTAGAAAAAAAGGCGGGAAGATCGGCCTCTTTATTTTTATAGAATAAAGCTGTTTTGAAGAAAAACATGTACTATTAAGTGACTACAGCTATATATTTGAAATTGACTTAAAAAGGGAATTCCTTCCCTTGCTAAACTTTGACTTTAGTCTCATAACAATCCAACTTTATCTTGTAAAAATAACATTTGGCCTGACGAAATGCATCTTTTTTCTTGTTAGGGTTTAGGTTTTTTTTTAAAGGAAAAAATACCACTGTATTCTTAGAAAATTGGAAGGTTTTTTTTTCCAAAAATAAGCAACTTTTTAATTCTTCTGGCAGTTATTATTTTCAATGTTTTGGATAACGACGAGGTCATCGGAAACATTTCTCTCCTGTACGAGATCCCTGGTTGCAAATAGTTTGAGACCCCTTTGGCAGAACAAAAAGCTTCATTGTCTTTGGAAGCCCCCCCAATATGCACCCCACTTGTGTGTATCGGCCCTCATTTACATAACCAGATTGTGATGAAATGCGTGCAACTGACCAAAGTAGCCGAGGCAGCGTAGAATGAGCTCATCCAGGCTGGCCGCGCTGGCGCTGGGGGCTGACGAGGGGCCCTGTAGAGCCCGGTTGATGTCTGCCGGACTGGGACATGTGTTCCGTCTGCGCGGCACCAACTTCCTGTTCTTCAGCACGCCAGGACTCTCGCAGTTGGGCTTCCTGAGAACAAGTAGGTGCGAGATAAGTAGAGCATAGTGTGAGACCTGATAACATTGAGTCACATGAACAGTGATCAAGAGTGGGCCTTCGCAAACTTCATGGGTCCAAAGAATTTTTCCAAAGTCCCCTCATAAATAGAACGAACCCTAAATGCCAGAGACATTTCACTGCCACCCCCCCCCCCCCCACACACACAGAGCAAAAAAAGACAGCAAGGGGGTTGACACATCTGCCTCACGATTCTAAGGACCAGGATTCAAACCCCAACACCACCTGTGTGGAGTTTGCATGTTCTTCCCGTGCCTATGTGGGGTTTCTCCGGTCACTCCAGTTTCCTCCCGCATCCCAAAAACATGCAACATTAATTGGACACTCTAAATTGTCCGTAGGTGTGAAAGTGAGAGTGAATGGTTGTTCGTTTGTATGTGCCGTGCTATTGGCTGACAACCAGTTCTGGGCGTACCCCACCTCTCACCCACAGTCAGCTAGGATAAACTCCAGCATGTCTGTAACCCCGGTGAGGATAAGTGGGGTGGAAAATGGATGGGTGGGTGCACTTTGTCCTTATGATAATCAAATACATAGGTTTATTGAATACTGCATATACAATATATAGATAATGCGAGGTACGTACTGCTTATCCACCCCTCCATTTTCCTTTCTTATCCTCACAAGGATCACGAGCGGGCTGGAGCTTATCCCAGCTGATTCTGGGTGAGAAGCAGGGTACAGCCTGGACCGTTTGCCAGCCCATGAGGATAAAAACAGATTTTCAAAAACCCATGTAAGAACAAAGACATTTTGTTGGGAGAAAATATCATCAAAATAGGGTTTTATTCCAGTATTCATATGCCATTTTGTAAAAACAAATAAATAATAAAATAGCAACACTGTATTCATCCAGCGATTTCAGATTTATGTGATGATTTGTGCTATCAATAATTACATTAACAAATAAATAAATCAAAATGTTATCTTCATTATTCATTAGGGATGATTGTGCACACTTAGTCCAAGAAATGAAATATATTAAAAGGGCGAAATACAGAAAGAGTTCTAATTTTGTAATTTTATTTTTGTGTGGTTTGTGATCATCTTACCCATAAAATAAAACGAGAAATAAACATAAACAAGCATATTATAAAAATGTTCAGTGATGTATGAACTTCACCCAAATTGTGTCCTGGCTTTTAAGCCAAAGAAAAATAAATTACAAAAACACTTCAAAGATTGTGGAAACAAATTCACACATGCATCCTCCTTAATTATAATAAAATATACCACAATGTCATCTTGAGGAAAATATTATCATACGATGATTTTGCTAACCTTATGAAATGTCCTGTTGCGATATTTGTCTGGCTGCAGTGTGTCCCGCGTAACGTGTTTGAGTGTGTAGAAATGTGTGTGCGTGTTTTGCAACACTACTGCTGCTAAATAATATTGTGACATTACCAGGAAACTGCATGAGTTCAGAGAAATGACGACAAGTTCCCTGAATGGCCAGACCTACATCCCCTTCTCTTAACCTATGTGTGTGTGTGTGTATGAGGCCGTTTGTGTGCATGTTTGTATGGTTACGCACAAAGAAATTGTGAATTATTGCATGTCACTTCACTGATGACTACATTCACATTTCTACCGCAGGAAGGAGAGAGTCACAGCAAAGTAACTTCAATCCAATCTATAAAATCCTCCCGAAAAGTTATGAATATTTGTCTTTTGGGCGAAAGATCAGTATGAACCCAAAAGGCTTTATAGAAATGTATTATCTTTCTTTCCAGTTTTGAATGCACGTCAACTGTGTAACAAAACTCACGAGAGGTGTTTGATCCATGAATGGAACAACACATTTCTTGGTTTATTTAGAAGTGATATTGAAATAGTCCTCTTCGTCCTCATTGGAAGGCTTCAAAGAGGAAGCAGCCAGTGAGTCAAAGTGTCATCAGCAGGTTGCGACATGAGACTGAAGGAGTCACAGAAAGGCAATGGTAAGTAAGAGAGTCCAACTATCAATCTTCATCATCAAAACTATTCCAGGTGAAGTGAATGTACACTTATCATTACATCTCGAACATACTGAGTGTGCATGCTACATATTGTATATGAAATTGATATGCAGTATGGGCGGCATGGTGGGTGACTCACAGTTCTGTTCTGTTCAAATCCGGTGGAATTTGCATGTTCCCCCCTTGCCTGGGTGGGTTTTCTCCAGGTACAGTATTTCACTTTCCTCCCACATTCCAAAAACATGCATGCTAGATTCATTGGAGACTCTAAATTGCCTGTAGGTATGAATGTGAGTGTGATTGGTTTTTTGCTTTTACTGTATGTGCCCTGCAATTGGCTGGTGACTAATTCAGGGTGGGCGGCACGCTGGAGCAGCTGGAAAGCGTTTTGCCTCACAGTTCTGAGGACGCGGGTTCGATCCCAGCCCTCCCTGTGTGGAGTTTGCATGTTCTCCCGGTGCCTGGGTGGGTTTGCTCCGAGCACTCCGGTTTCCTTCCACATCCCAAAAAAAATGTCAATTGGACACTCTAAATTGCCCCTGGGTGTGATTGTGAGTGCGGATATTTGTCTCGATGTCCCCTGCAATTGGCTGGCAACCAGTTCAGGGAGTACCCTGCTTCCTGCCCGGTGGGAGCTGGGATAGGCTCCAGCACTCCCAGCAACACTAGTGAGGATAAGCGGCAAAGAAAATGGATGGATAGTACTGCAGTACTTTCTTCTTTCTTTTTTCTTGATGACATTTGTTTTGGGGTTTCCCCGTTGTCGAGACACCACATGCACCCACACACAAAGCAGGTGAAAAAGATCTTGAGAATTAACTTGTGTTGCTCTCAATGGAGTACTGGCAGAGGAAGTTCTCGAGCTTTTCCTCAGCGGTGTCTTTCCTCTTTCTTCATCCCTCAGTACACTATTGAAGTCAGAAAACTGCTTCCCCTTTTCTTTCCCTTTTGGAAACCCCCCCTTTGTGGTTCCCATCTATGTAAGGACTCCTGGCAAGAGAGCCAGAAGCTCGCTCTCACCAAATTCTGCTGCCTTCCCACTCCTGTTTCCACACAGGCAAGCACAAATTCCTCGCTTTCTGTCCTTAATTGATTAATTGAAGCTTCTTTGAAGGCAGAGATTGTGCCCCCCAGCTCCCTTTGTGACCCACTCACAACCTGCATGAAGGGGACACTTCTTCTCCTTTCATCCATTTACTGCTACATAACACTAGGTGCATGAAGCCTATAAAATGGTATAATCCCAGGACACATTTGCGATACAGTATTAAAGTACACATCTTTGTCTCACTGTGCTATATTTACATGGCATTTATGTGTCTTCCTCAAATGAAATTTTCTTTACAAATGGATGCATTATTTACAAATTGAATATATTTATCTGACCTTAAAGTGCCACTGACACCTAAAATATAAAATTTAGTATATTTTTAACCAAAAATAATCATCCGGAATGGATTCATCCATTTATTTATTTTTTTTTTTTTTTTTTTTACAGCAAGCCAAAATGTTGCCACATATTGTTTTTTTCATCTCATGCCAAGGAAAGTCTCGCTAGGATTTTATGTTGGTTGTGGAAGAACCAGGAAGTGACGTTTTTTGCAGTAGTGGGGTCGAGAATTTATACCTATTGTAGCGTCGAGGAATTACCAGTTTTTTCTGCATGTTAGCCAAAATGCCAGCTCGTTGTATTGCTGGATTTTTGCTCGAACGTTGGGAGGATGGATTCACTCTTCACACTTTTCTAAAAGACCTGATTCGTCGTGAAAAATGGATTGTACAGGTGCAAAGGACAATAGCTTTGTGTGTTGAAAATGACAGGTAAGTGTGTATCGAGCTACTAAAAAAAAAAAAAAAAAGTTGGGGGGGACTAATTTGTCTCACAGTTTATAGCATATGTTACGTGATAATTTAGAATAAATCCCCTTTGTCAAACCGGCAAGACATAACAAAGCACTTGTATTGCGTTCAAGACAATTTAATCACACACACAATACAATACAACACAAAAACAATAACAAAATACAAAGTACAAAGAGAGTTTCGTAGTGCGTAACGTGAGCTAACTAGCCAAATGACGTATACTCACCACTAAAACTGGAACAACTTGTCCGAAAGCACCAATAATAAAAAGCTCCGTCCGCGTGTAACGAAGTAATACTCCTCTCAGAACGTAAGAAAAGAGCCAAGTCATATCACCGTTAGCTGCCGTCAGCCCCGACGCGGAGGTGGGTGGTGCCTGGAGGCTGGCTGGCTGGCCTGTGCTGTCGCACCGCTGGCGGGGAGGAGAAAGGACCGCTCCCCCCTACCAGTGTCTGGGCAAGCCTGAAGTAGTTACATCGCCTGGCATGGGTCATCTTGAGAACGCCACAGACACAAGACTTGTAAAAGCGTTTGGAAATCGAACAATTGTAGGCCTGTCTTTCCTCGTCCGTCTGCCATCTGTTGTTAGTCAGAAGTAATTGCACATCATTGAAATAGGCCTCGAAATGATAGAGTAATGTGGCCCCGGTCACTCGATTTTGAGATGTTCTCTTCTTCTCAGAAGGGGCGTCAGAAAATTTTGAAAATCTCTCTTGCTCATCTGCCATAGCAGCATGTTTTCTATGGCGACTGTCCCAGTGTGACATCTGTAGACGACATCGCAGGCAATACGGCCGCCACTGGGATGTTGAGTGAGACGTCTGCAACTTTCCACATTAATGACACACTCTCCGCTCATTTTTTCTGTACATTTATTGGATTGAATACTATATGTAGTTTTCGTAACAATATCTATTTTAAAATGTATATTTGGGTCTCAGTGGCACTTTAATGAACAATGGCGGCTTGAGACACGTTTAAATTGTTACATGACTATGCTCGTAACTCAAAACAAAAAGTCTGTATCTCTTATCATCTTTTTTCCATTGAAATGAATGGAAAGGCCATCAATCTGTTCCAGCCTCCACAAAAAAAACAAAAGTTATTGTAATATTTATTTTAATGGGGTAAAATAGCATTCCATAATATTTTACCTTATAAAAACATATAGTGATGATATATGTAAATAAAAAAACTGTATTGACCAGGCTTCTTTCCAAAAAGACAGATTATTGTGACCAACTTTGTTAAAAAAGCAAAATCAAACTTTAAAAGTCAATCATACGATGTTAATAGAATAGTCATCGTGCAGCTTCACCCGAGGGCAGTACACTATTCATTGAGTCTTCTCAACTCCATTTTCGCTCATTAGTGCTGCACTAATACTAGCTGTTGTTTGCAAAGGCTGCAGACCTGTCACCAGTCACCCTTCGGTACCTAACCCCTTTAAACTTTCCTGATCCTGGAAGTCGTCGCCAGGGTATTGAAGCTTCTGCACCGTTACAACGGCTCCCCAGTTCCCAGGTAATCTATGCAATTCCTTGTCATCGTGCGGACCTCTGTATTTTTCCTTGTTCTCGGTGTTTCCTCGCCAAGTGGGTTTCTGCGACCTCACCGCCAATCCATCCGCCTGTCCTCGACCCTTGCTGCGACGCATTCTCTGTCTCAACAACCCGCCAGCGTATCTCAAAGACCGGCTCCATTTTCCTTTTCATCAAACTGTTCATCACAACCGCTCAGCCTCCACCTGCTGTTGGCTCCAGTCTCAATCCATTTGTGACAATTTTAGCTTTATTTAAAATTTCATTTTTTTTCTTTAATATTAATTATTTATCATAAAAAAGCACAAACTGCACTAATGTTGCATTAAATATGTTATATTTGTGCAATGTAGTGAAAAAACATCTGTTCATTTAATAATTATAATCATTCTTTGCTGTTGCTTTTTTTCAAATCAAATGTTTATAATTAAATATATTTTGTGGAAACCATATGGTCTACTATATATTTTTTTTCATCGGTTTATGTGTATGTGTATGTGTGTGTGTGTGTGTGTGTGTGTGTGTGTGTGTGTGAATGTAGTGTGAGTGTAAGTGTTGATGGTGGGGATGGAGGCTGGTGGCTAAGGGTGGATGGGTGGTTAGGGCTCACAAATTGTGTCATTGAAGCTCCGAACTCCATTGCAATTAACAGATTTTGAAAAATTCAAACATTTTCCATATTTCCATGTTTGGTTACAAGGTGGAAACAGAAAGAGAAAGTGGTTGGACTTTGTAGATTTAAGACTCAGGAAGATGAAATTCCATATGCTACCAAGATGAGTTAAAGGTAAGATAAATAGTCTAAGTTGGAAGTTTTGTAGCTCCATGGAGACCATTTTTAAGGAAGTGGCATAAAAATAGTCTGCAGGAAATACACTACTGTCACGTAAACACAGCTGCTATCTTTAATGAACAACTTTACTAACAAACACTTCATTTTTTTTACTGTCTTACAAAGATGTTTTCATTGTAAAAACTAGGGAATGAGGAATATATGACTTAATTAAGCAAAAATTATTTCCTCAACAGGCGGCATAATGGCACAACTGGAGTTTGCATGTTCTTCCTGTGCCTTTGTGGCTTTTCTCCGAGGACTCTGGATTCCTTCCACATCCCAATAACGTGTTCATTGGATACTCTCAATTGACTTTAGGGGCAATTGTGAGTCTCTGTTCCTTGTGATTGGCCGGTAACCAGTTCAGGGTGTATCCCACCTCCTGCCTGATGACAGCTGGGATAGGCTCCAGCACTCCTGGCAGACTTGTGAGGATAACCAGCTCAATAAATGGAGGGATTAATGGTTCCCAACACAAGAAAATCTCACTTGGCAAAATTTCTTAAAACATGTAAACAAATCCTGGTCCCACCTGTGTGAACGTTGCACGTTCTGCCCGTGCCTGCATGGGTTTTTTTCCGGGCACTCCAATTTCCTCCCACATTCCAAAAACATGCATTTATTGGTGACTGTAAACTGCCCCTAGGTGGGATTGTCAGTGCGACTTGTCTGTCTCCATGTGCCCTGCGATTGGCTGGCAACCAGTTCAGGGTGTACCCTGCCTCACAAGGGTCGTGGGGGTGCAGGAGCCTATCCCAGCTGCCAATGGGCAGGAGGCGGAGTACAGCCTGAACTGGGTGCCAACCAATCGCAGAGCACATGCAGACAGACAAGTTGCACTGACAATCACACCTCGGGACATTTTTGGAATGTGGGAGGAAACCAGAGTGCCCAGAGAAAACCCACACAGGCACGGGGAGAACATGTAAACTCACACAGGGAGAGGTAGGATTGAACCCGGGTCCTCAGAGCTGTGAGGCCAACGCTCTTCAGCTGCACCACCGTGCCGCCCTGATTGAAAATAAAAGTGCATGATAACATGGCTAATCATTTCCAACAACCACTTACAGTATTAAAAATGTATTGCATGGTCCCTTGCGCAATGAGGATTAAAACTGAGGTTTGACGCATCATTGTGACTACCGTGGTGTGTTGATGGCACGGCATCTGATAAGAGCTGCGGTCACAAGAGCAGCAGCAAAACTAGTACCAAAGTTTGTCAAGAGGGACTTCCTGCAGTCACATCAAAAAACCCAAGTTAATAAATAATATTACAAAGAAACCATAGATTTTCGTTAGTGCTTAAGTTTGAAACCCAGCAACTCTCAAATGTGAGGCAGACAAGCTAACCACTGCGTGAGAACATCAATTGTCTCATGGGAAATCATCCAATTTCAATTTTACTGGGCGGAAAATTATTTATTGACTCCAAATGACATATCTCTGATTGGCTAATTATACCATTGTTGTGTAGTGGTAGGAAGACCAATGAAATGCTCTTCCGTTACCTGGCAGAAGGTACAATGGACTACGTTTTGGGTGCCTGCACCTGTCCCCATTCATTAGACTGAAATGTTTTGTATTCACATAAAAAAATTCCAGACTGAACATTGATTATGTCTCTTTGCGAGTAAATCTAGACAAGATCATCAAAATATAAGTATATGAACCTTTTGTGACATATTTACTTAGTGGTGTGCATGAGATTTCTTTTTTATTTCTTTCACGTAAAATGTTTGCGGTTCAGCATTTTATTTTTGGGGGCGTTGTTAATATTTTCAATTTTAAAAGGTGATCTCAGGAAGCCTGTGTGACTGTTGAATGTTGAACTAAAAAGCCAATGTGACATTTTGTTATGTAGGGCAAATAAATTAGCTGTGACCGTGCATGTGTGTGTGTACAACCTGTCCTATGATACTACATTGCACTGCAACACTCAAATAGCTGATACAAACATCAGAAGCCAAACAGATGAACACCTTTTTTCCCCCAAAAAAAAAAAAAAAAAAAAACCACTCCCATGCACTCTATGAGTCATGACCTCAAAACCTCTGTACACAAGTTTTAATGCACTTTTTGTTTGTGTTACCTCTTGGTCTTGTTCATTGCGGGTGCTACCTCTCAGCGGCCTCCTCCTCCTCCTCCTGCCGGGCATCTGAGTACAGTGTCCCTATACCTCCATGCTTGACCCCCCACTCTTAATCCTCCTTCTCTTCTTCTTCTTCTTCTTCTTCCTCTCTGTCCTAGATGAAGTGTTCAACTCGCAGCCATCCACAGAACTAATCCCCCCCCCACCCAGGAAGTCCGACCCAGTCAAGCCCCTCTCCGAGGATATATGATGACCGCCGACCAGCAGAACCAGATTTCATGTACCTGCCACTAAGGAGGCATATAGCGAGAGAAAGGCCTGCACTAGTGTGGACAAAGTAGCACCCAGAATAGAAAAAAAAAAAAAAAAAATCACTTGTTGCGTCTACATAAACAAGTCAGCATCTTAAATGGAAGAACTGGCTCTGGCAGATAGGGGAACTTACATCAGTTTCTGTGTGTGCGTGTGTGTGTATAAGGGGGAGGGGTGAGGCCACAGAGAGAGAATGGTGCACACATGCAGTGCTTGTATAGGAAGGAGGAGAGCTGCAGGCAGGCTAAGAAGGAGGGTTTGATGAACAATCGTCAGCGTACCCCAGGAAGCAGCATTTGCCGGCCTGTTGAAGGGACTTCCTTTAGGAAATAGGAATATAGCGTTTCCATGGTGCTGCTGTCGCCATCATGCTACTTTTACTCACTGTACAGAGAATGTTTCGAGTGACTTTTGTCACTTGTTTTCACCATATACAGTAAGTGAAAAAAGAAGCTAATTGTCATGCAATAAAACTCCATGTTCATTCCTTTTGATAGCCGCATGAGGGTTTTCGATGATAGGGACCAATCACAGTTGACTTTGGTGAGAGACGTGGGGCACAACATGGTTTGGTCACTAGTCAGTCATAGGGCACATATCAGAATTAAAATTCACATTACCACTTGTGGACAATTTTGAGTCTTCAGTGAAGGTAAGACAAAACTAACCTGGGAACGTTCTACTGAGAGAGAGTCGTACTAACCACCCGAGAAGTGATCATCGGGTAACATTACTCTGTTGAGTACAAAAGTATTAATCTTATAGTATCTGTGTAGTGTACAAAAGTATTTATTGTATACACAAAAGAGAGTTGCTCTAAAAGTGTATAAAGAGTTAATTAAAAAACATTTCTGGTAGTGAACTACAAGAACAGTATTTTGAAGGGATAAAATCCTACGAGAATAAACGCATATGGTGCCAAAATAAAGTTGAAATATTATATTAAAAGGTCACATTTGAAGAAGTCCGTTTACACATTCAGTCTCAAAATGGGCTATTCTCAGAAATAGTAGACTTTGTTTTGGAAAAAAAGTGGGTCCTCCTAAAGCATTTGTTCTAAAAAAAAAAAAATCATGCGTGTGAAATTTATGAGTTGATATGTCACAATCATATCTGCGTCTTTAAGTGTTCCAATGACAAGGTAGGGAGGACTATTTTTTTAATTTATTTTATTGCATGTAGCGAGGTGGTCACTTTTTAAAAAGAGCACAACATACAATTGTTCATCCATCCATCCATTTTCTTATCCGCTTATCCTCACAAGGGTCACGGGGAGTGCTGGAGCCTTTCCCCCCTGTCAATGGGCAGGAGACCGGGTACACCCTGAACTGGTTGCCAGCCAATCGCACGGCACATAGAGACAAACAGCTGCACTCACAATCACACCTAGGGGCAATTTAGAGTGTCCAACTAATGTTGCATGTTTTTGGGATGTGGGAGGAAACCACAGTGGCCGGAGAAAGCCTACGCAGGCACGGGGAGAACATGCGAATTCCACACAGGCGGGTCCGGAATTGAACCCGGGACCTCAGAACTGCGAGGCCAACGCTTTAGCAGCTGTTCCACCGTTCCGCCCTACAATAGTTCATTACAAATGATTTTGCAGTACCTGAAGCTGTGACTGGTTGACCCCCGGCCTTCCAGGGAACCCAGTTTGAGAATCCCTGCTCTATGATACCCATATCAGTTTCCCAATCCTGATGTATTCTTTCTTCTCCCCCTCTGTAATGCCCGAGGGTGGCAAGCAACCACACAGGGCGTGTAGTGTTTGAACTTGTGAATGTGTCGGTGCAGCTGGACAGGGGCGACTCAATAGCATCCTTGTTTGAACATGCAACCAGGAGGAAGAGACCACCATACAGGGGACATTAATCCGCCCCAAGCACCCAGGGATGGCCTCTTTTTGCCACAGGAAGCTGACTAACTTGGCAGAAAGGGTGATATGGCATCGAGAAGCAGGCAAAGATGCCGAGCATACAGAGCGAGGCAGGCATCCTCCAGTATGTGCAAGTAAAGTCCCATATTAAACGAGACTCTGAGGCCAAGAAATGCTACGTTGTGCTCTGCTGCCAAGTGGCAATTCTACAGCAATCTTAAAGGGGACGTAATAATGTAAGATCAACAATTGTGTAAGCATAAGAAAGATGTTAGACGAAGTGAATTGAAACACATTTAATTCATAATTGATCGTATTTGGAGACTTTGGCTCACGAACAGTAACGGTTTGATCAGAAATACTTGTCTCAGTTCGGACAAAAATGTTACCCAATCACTTTTAAATGAAGTATCCATCCATCCATTTTCTTAGATGCTTATCCTCACGAGGGTCGTGGGAGTGCTGGAGCCTATCCTCGCGGTCAACGGTCAGGCGGCGGGGTACACCCTGAACTGGTTGCCAGCCAATCGCAGGGCACATAGAGACAAACACCCAAACTCACAATCACATCTCGAGCAATTTCGAGCATCCAATTCATGTTGCATGTTTTGGGGATGTGGGAGGAAACCGGAGTGCCCGGAGAAACCCCACACAGGCATGGAGAGAACATCCAAAGTCCACACAGGTGAACCCGGGACCTCAGAACTGTAAACCCAACGCTTTCCAGCTGAGCCATCTTCTTTTCCTTTCGGCTTGTCCCGTTAGGGGTCGCCACAGCGTGTCATTGTTTTTCTAACATTATGATTTTAAAGTCAGTTCTAAAATACTTGGAAAACATTAATATAGCTTCTCTTCATTTTTCGTCTCTCTCCACTTTGTAATCTCAAATCTAATCCAACACAGCTTTCCTGAAATATTTCACATCCATATTGAGCTCCATCGCAATAATTGACTGTAACAGATGGCTTCAATTTGTTAAATCCTTTACATTTATTTCCAGCAGATTTTGTTCCCTCGTCACGCTCTTTACTCTGCCGTATTACACGAATTATCTCCTTTATTTCTTTTCTTTTCGGCTTGTCCGTTAGGGATTGCCAATCTTGCAGCAAATGCCCTCATGTCTTCTCTCATGGCATCCATAAACCTTTTTTCTTTAGTCTTCGTCAGTCTGGGGTGTCGCCCGGCAGCTCCATCCCCATCACCCTTCTCCCTTCTCCCAATGCACTCATTTTGTTGCAGATTCTCAGTCATGCAGGTCATGTAGTGATCAGAAAAGGTTGAAAGCAGGGAAGTGGATTATTCTTGTTTGTTGAGTGTGGTTGCATTTTTTTTTTGTAGTTTCCCCGAAAAGGTTCAAATTTGAGTTTGGATAACTATTCCAAAACGAAATGTACAGGTGGCTCTACTATGAGACTTTACACCGGTAGCGACATCGAGACCATAAAATATGAATGGAAAAAAAACAAGACTGATCCAGGATTTTAGTCGTATGGTAAGAGGCAGACGTTAGCTATAAATGAAGACCTGTTGCGTCCCGTTTGTGGTAGTCGTCAGCAGTACGTACTTGCGGCTTTCCTTGACATCTTCCCAGCTCTTGCGAGTTGCTTCTCTGACTCCAACTATTAACACAACGTCGCCACTCTCCGGTGCGCCAATACAACTGCACCACAAGCTAAGCTTTACAGAAATGGATGGCTGTATCGACGAATCCGCTCTGTGCCGGGGACTATATTTCCCACAATGCACCAGCAGTCTTCTTCGTCGCCTCCCAGAGTCCCCCGCCCATGGATGCCGCTCTCCGTTCTACAGGCAGCAGGCGGGGTTGTTTCCCGGAGAGTTTTGTCCCCAAAACGCCCTCCCTGTGTTGCAGGGGGAGATGAAGGAGAGGATGACGGATGCCCGATGGACACGAAGCAGGTAAGAATATGAGCGTGTGCCTTTGTGTGGTACTCCGATGTGAGCGCTGATACGATGACAACAGAATCATGGAGAGCCACCTTCCCCAAAATATTTGGGATAATATTTCATTGATTCCCAAGCTTCTCAGAGCCAACGCACCTATTTTTCATGAGGAAAATTTCAGAGCTCACCACCAACCAAAAATGTCACAACAGGTACATCCAGCAACCCTCCTCCTAAATTCAAATTCACCCATCTCCATTTGTCCACATCCTAAGCTTTTCGCTGAAATATCCAAGACGCCGCAAGATGCAGCCAAAGCCCTAGCTAATCTCGAAAGTAGTAATTGGTGTCAAGAAAGTATGTTGAAGTAATATCTTGACTGCTGTAAGATTTTGTGTGTTGGTGAGGAGCTAACTTTAGCCGGGTTGTTGAAGAACGTCTTCATCGCATGTGTGTGTGTGTGTGTGTGTGTGTGTGTGTGTGTGTGTGTGTGTGTGTTTTAAATCAAATGATAGATAGATAGATAGATAGATAGATAGATAGATAGATAGATAGATAGATAGATAGATAGATAGATAGATAGATAGATAGATAGACAAGAGTACACAACTACGTAAAACCATTGTGCCATGGCAATGTGGTTGGAATTACTTATGTATTTTGTGATTGCAAAATATCTTCTTGATGATTTCTAGTGATTTGAGTAAGTCAGTTGAAAAAAATATATATTATTGGTGTAATAGATGTAAAAAGTAAAACAAATACAGTGAAAACACAAATGTGGTTTTCTGATTTAGATTTTCTTTCCCACAAAGGAAAAAACAAGATTTGTAATTCATCCCTCCCAGGGTCAACCTATCATTTTAAAAAAAAACATTTGATTTAAACTGCATAGGAAACAGTTCAAGTAGCATTTTTTTTTAACACTTGTAACAGTTGTAATAAGCATTAAAAATATTTGTAAGAGTCATGCAAATATAAGGGAAAGTTAACATTTGTTAATATGGTAACATAAAACAATGAAACGTGACATTTTACACAAAGTGCTTTTAAAGATTTTCTGAAAATTAAAGATTTAATTAAAATGTATTCTACAATAGGCGGCATGGTGGATCAGCTGGTAAAGCGTTGGCCTCACATTTCTGAGGTTCCGGATTCAATCCCGGAACAGCCTGTGTAGAGTTTGCATGTTCTCCCCGTGCCTGCGTGGATTTTCTCCGGGCACTCCGGTTTCCTCCCACTTCCCAAAAACATGCAACATTAATTGGACACTCTAAATTGCCCCTAAGTGTGATTGTGAGTGTGGTTGTTTGTCTCTATGTGCCCTGCGATTGGCTGGCAACCAGTCCAGGGTGTACCCCGCCTCCTGCCCGTTGAGCGCTGGGAGAGGCTCCAGCACTCCCCCCGACTCTTGTGAGGATAATCGGCAAGGAAAATGGATGGATGGATGTATTTTACAATATTTAAAGGTTAGATACAACTCAACTTCACTTAACAAATGTATTGTTCCGGATTAGAAAAAGTCAGCCACTGTCACTTTATGCAATGTTTCAGTCGTGGAACAAGTACCACTAATCACTATTTTGGGGGCTTGTGGAGACAAAGTCTCTTATGACATCCTGCTTGTTTTTATAGTATATTTTTACAGAAAATTCAGTCAAATTTAGACTTTTTTTTTAACCTTTTATATTTATCTTATTTCTGAGTATGACTGTGGACATGTACAGTGGCTGCTCCCCACTTTTGACTCAATCCTTTTATAGTCTCAGAAATTATGGAGGAGGAGAGGGGGGAGTTTCTGTCAGTGGGGAGGAGTGGCACTCCTTCTACAAACATGGTTGCATGGCAAGCTGGGAGCCATGCGAGTAGAGTGGGGGGCTAGGGGTGCCCCTCCCTCCCTCACACTCTGAGTTAGAGTCCACCCGGACGGGTGCAGTCCTCCAGCACACCCACATCCTCTGTGAGAGAGAGAGAGAGAGAGAGAGAGAGAGAGAGAGAGAGAGAGAGAGAGGAGAGAGAGAGAGAGAGAGAGAGAGGAGAGAGAGAGAGAGAGAGAGAGAGAGATAGAGAGAGAGAGAGAGAGAGAGAGAGAGAGTGATAGAAACATAGAAGAAGAAAGCAAACTAAAGAATTCTGTCTTATCTCCGGAGGTGCTGCGAGTAACGTGCCGGGAAGGATGGCTGAAGGGGGCGAGGGAGAGGAGGAGATCCAGTTTCTGCGAACGGTGAGCCCATCTTACTTTTCCTGATTTAATGCCAACCGGGAGGAGATGATCTGGATGACACTCCGGGGCAACTTCATCACGCGTGCTTCACTTGAGTGCAATCAGTATCTGAACTTGTTGGTCATCCCTCTGCCCCCAAAAAGGAAGAACAGTGACTTATTTTTTTGTTGGCAACCTGCTCTCTTCAAACTGAGCTCCTGGTTCATGTGCCAGCTTGTAAAGCTGCCTGTGTTCACATCTGATCTTCAGTGCATGGATGTGTGGGTGCATGCGTTGTACACCAGTGGCAGGCCATGCATTTGGTACCTTGGCCTTATGGGGGAATTCGTTCTACTTAATCCACCTCTTAATATGCGCACTTTCTGGTAAAAGTTATAGAAACCATCAACATAGAAAAACACAGTATAACAGCATACAACTATGTGAGATACATCATTCGGGCAGTTCAGAATCAATATTTATCTAACGGCATGAAAAAAACGTAATCAAACAAATAAAATTCATTACAGTCATCAGAGATGCTGATTATTAAATGTATTTATTTCTGCAGATTGACACAAGTCATGTTTTGCTACTTGAAATTGGTTGAACAAAAATTTACTGAGCACACTTAGGGCCAGAATTTGAAATCTGAAAATGTCCAACTGCTCATATAGTTCTGAATGCCTTTGATGTATTTAATTGACATGGCAGCACATAGAGGTGGAAATCTCATTGGACATATATAAATGAATACATTAATTAATAAATTACTAAATCACTGCTATACACGCGTGTAGACAGACAGACAGACAGACAGGGTGGAGCATCTGTTAGCATATCTATCTATTTTTAATCTGAGGAAAGCAGAAGCCGAGAGAGGGAACGAGCGTGGCTTGGCGAGGCAAAGCAGCTAGTGGCTAGCGAGCATCTGTAGGAGACAGCTGACATAGTGGACACATCCACTTCCCACTCAGTGGGAGGAAAACCCGCCACCCCCACCCTGCCCCCCCAAAAAAGACTACAAAGTGCTGACCTGGTCGGTGCTTTTTCAGAAGATGAGAAGAGGGACAGATTGAGGGGTGTAGTGTTGCTGTTAGGTTTACAGATTGTACTGTTGAAACTTTTAAGCGGACGCTGGTTGACTTGTGAGTTTCTCAAATAATGCGAAGTGAATTATTCGTTTTGAAATGATGCCCAAAAAGTTCAATGTTGGTTTAAGACTGTAAAGTATTTATACCATAGGCCTGGGGGGATTTTTGGAAAAAACTGGATCCACAATTTTACTTTTCTAAAAAATTTCAACATGTTTGTTTGGCCCTAACACAACACTGCCCTTCACCAAATGAACACCATAAGTACCGGGAAGCATGGTACTGGCACCAGCATGCTTTGCATGCAGTTGCTTCTCTTTAGCTGGAACCGGGCCTTTTGTCAACGTGGAAGGAATTATGAACAGTTCCAAAAACTAGTTGGTGGTAGGAAAAAAACTTCAGAAGAAAGAACATAGAAAATCAGTTTTTTATTTGGGATTAATTAGAGGCAGATGGCAGGTGTCTGTCCCATTTAACATAATTTTGAATGTCATTGTTCAATTCTGAATACGGGAGGGTGTGCACGCTTGTGGACCTTGGTTGTGTATTTACATTTCTAGTCTCAAAAAAAAAAAAATAAATTCAGTTCTTGAAGTTATAGATCACTATAGGTTGATTATGGGAAAAGTTTGCTTTGAAATGAATTATTTAGGTCTCTTATTTTTATTATTATTATTTTTTATTACAAAAATCCGGCAAGGAGGGATGGTGGATGACTCGCTAGCACATCTGTCTTATAGTTCTGCCTGTGGGGAGTTTGCATGTTCTTTATGTGCCTGTGTGGGTTTTCTCCAGGTGCTCTGGTTTCCTCCCACATCCCAAAAACAAGCATGGTGGGTGAATAGAATATACTGTGCTCTTAAATTGCCCATAGGTGTCAATATGAAATCGAATGGTTGTTTGTTTACATGCCCTATGATTGGCAGGTGACCAGTTCAGGGTGTACCCTGCCTCTCGCCCAAAGATAACTGGAATAGCCTCCATCCATTCAATGGTAGCTTTCATGCGAACTGAATCAAGTTGTACTTCATGGGAGTCATACAACAATGTTTACAGATATTGGAACTTGGTGTGCACACAGGGCACACATTATAAGGTGCCCTGTCTATTTAGGAGAAAATGTAAGACTTTTGAGTGCAGCTAATCATTGTGAAAATAATGTACATTACGGGAAAAAAAATACTTTGATAGCAAATTCCACGAATTGTCAAGGGCATACTGTACATTTCATTTCATAAGTCACAGTAAAGCTCTTTACCATTCTTATTCCATGTTTTATCACACTTTTATTGCTTGACATAAGATGAGAAGAGAAAAGTGTCAATAAAAGAGGGCCAAAATGTAGATGTCAGAGGGTGAGACTGGGCAGGAGACTCCTTCCTTACTAGGTGAGGTTTACCCAAATGCGAGAGTATAAAATTAAGTCTTAAACTGATATTTAAACATTTGAGGTAGGCACTCTTATTTCCACACCCAAGGCTTTCCAGACTACCTGGTGCCTGATGAGAGAATGCTCGAGAACCTGCTGTCTGGCAGGTGCACATCTCTAGTACATAAAAAATCATTCACATTTGCTTTTATGTTCACACCTCTGGACAATTAAGTCATTAAAGAACAAGAATGTTGTTGCAATGTGTGAAGAAGAAAACCCACTCAAGAATAGGATACACCTACAAGCTTTACTCCGAAAAAGCAGACCCGAGATTCAAATTGTGATTCTTAGAACTGTGTGACTGACACACGTACGACTCGTTCACCAGGCTGTCCTGAATGAGCTCTAATACAGTCCACTTCAGAGTTGTTTCACATTACAGCAACACACAAAAATATGCTATTAAAAGTAGTTTATTTAAGTAGCTCCTTCAGGTCACTGGTCTGTCCCCCAAAGGCCTCTAGTGATGTTCTGATGTGTTCCATGAGATTCAAGATGAAAGTATAGTGGAGGCTTCATTAATTATTCAATAGTGGCAATGACACCATGGGGGTTATGAGTTTGCCAGGTTCCTGACTAGAGACGCTTCTAAAAAGCACCTGCATTAGCAGTCTGTTTTAATTTCAAGTCACAAATAAAATAAGTCTCAGGTGTACGTTACATTTTATTAGCCTAATACCATACTTAGTTCAGTCTTATTAGAATGTATACAGTATGAGATCAAAGTTGCATTCATGGTTTGTTCCTGAATTACAGAGTAGCGTGGCTGCAGGGTTGGTTGTCTGGTTGGCTGGGTGGGTCAAAAAGGGGTTTTCTTCTTCAGGCTGTCGTACACCGAGCGTTCATGAGTCCACTTTCTTCACGAGTGGCCCATCAACTGGCCACTGTTTTTGCCATGATTCAAAATTTGAATTGCCATCACACACTGTCAGAACTCACAATATACGGCCGATAAAAATACACAGAAGCTTTCACTCATGATAAAAATACATTTCCCAATGGGCAGAGGTGGTGTGGGGAACTGTTATTTTTATGCGATGGTCTTTTCCAATTGGATTCGATTGTGGATCATGCTGTAAAGCTCAGTGTTATCCCTATAAACATTCTAAAATAGATATTGTAATGAAAAATACATATAACATTATTCACTTCAATGTCTACACAAAAAAATAAATGTGAGCGTCATCCATGCGCAAAGTTGCAGAAGTGTCATTCTACGATATCCAAGTGGTCGCCATATTGGCTGCATCCTCCGTCCTTGACGTCACCCGGACATTCGCCAATGAAAACACGCGGTGCACCCTAACTATGGGAGACAAACGCGCCCCTTCTGACCCGGAAGCTCTTTTCGAAAAGGAGAATACCACACAACCGAGTGAAGTTACCGGGGCAATATTAAACTATTGTTCGAGCCCTCGGGGCAATATTACACTCTTGTTTCGAGCCCTCGGGGCAATATTACACTCTTGTTTCGAGCCATATTCAGATGATATGCGATCACGGCCAAACCGCATCCCCGTCCGATCCACTTCCGTGGCGGAGATGAGCCGTCGCGGCTCATCACAGCCGGCCGGTGTGGCTTATGACGGACCTGAGCGGTGCTGCTTTAGGGGGTTGTTCATAGATGCCGCAGTATGCGATGGACAACACAGTCGAGCTGGGGTGCTTTACTGCGCGCACGCGGCTGAGTGAGGCATTCTCGCCTGGGTTCTTCAGAGCCGCTCCCGTCTGCAAAGCCCAACGCGCAGCCTTCGCAGAAGACGTGACTGCCGAACGCGGCGCTTCAGCCGGTGTGGCTGATTTTTGGCACCGTGTTATCATATAATGGAGCCGAGCCGTGCTGCTTTTAGGGGGTTGTTCATAGCCGCCGCAGTATGCGATGAACACCAAGCCGGGGCGCTTTACTGCGTGCTCCCGGCTGAGTGAGGCATTCTTGACTGGGTTCTTCAGATTCGCTGCTGTCCGTGCAGGAGCCCAACGCCGTCCGACGCACACATCGACATATTTTGTACGCAGATCTTTTGTTACGTTATGAGAGACTGATTACGTAGTCCGCCCCAAACTAAACAATTATTTTTTTTAGTAGCTGTATACACACCTACCTGTTATTTGAAACCCACGAAGCTCTCGTCCTCTGCACCCGTGCAATCCATTTTTCCACAACGAACCGGGTCTCTTGCAAACTTATGAAGGGTAAATCCATTCTCCTGAGTGTTCAAGCAATGTCCAGCAATGCAACGAGCCGGCATTTTGGCTAACACGAAAGAACAACGAGCTGCCATCCCTGAGGTAAAACTAATGGAAACAAACGAGTTCATTTAGGGGCGCTGCTGTCCTTTACGTCACTTCCTGCTTCTTCTCGAGAACAAATCCCTCAAGAGGATTTTCATGGCGGGAGTTACAAAAAGCTGTATACGTCAAAATCATGTTTGTTGTGAAAAAACGCATGGGCCCATATTGGCTGACGTTTTTTCATTAATAACATACTAAAAATCATCCATTTCATGACAGTAGCCCTTTAAAAAATGATTATAGTCTCTTTGATGTTCATGGTTGTGTTGAAATCACAAAATAAACAAAAAAACAAAATAAAAAGCAAAACATTGTTTATAATTAGGATGCACACCAAACTCAAAATTTGCAAGATTTACTCAGGGTCCACTGAAAGGAATCCAAATTGTAACAACAGGGTCATCATTTTACCATGGAATGTAAACACTATGTCACTGTTTGGTTTATCGCACTGTATTGCCGTACATGGCCGACAAAGACACTTTCAGGTTGTATTTGAGTTGCAGTCTATAAAAGAAGCTTCTTTTTATAGTGTGTCACTAAAAGTGTGCACCCTGAAGGGAGAAGCAGGAGCAGCCAGTGGCCTACTTCATAACATCCCATGGTACATATCTGTGTGTGTGTGTGTGTGTGCGTGTGTGCGCGCGTGTGTGTGTGTCTCCGCATTTGTGGTTGTTGGTGTGTGTAACACCATTTTTAAATTGACCTTACAAGTATCTCCTGGGAAACGTTTGCATATCACTCCATACTGTATCCAACCTATACAAATACAGTATTTGCCATGCATACCTATCATTAATATATTTATTATGGACTTGCAACAAAGCCAAAGTATCATCCTTGTTTCGAAGAGTCTTGTTCACAGGATGAGATCCTACACACAGATGCAACAGTATCTTCCTAGAAGTGGCCAAGGACAACTCCATCATAACCAAAGAATGTGCCACATCATCACCAAAACTGTACCTTGGTTAATTTCATCTGCTCACCCCTCCTTTTGACCTTGTGTGTTTTCTAATTAAAAAAAAAAAAAAAAAGAGTACGTGAGAGGATGGTTCAGAACGTGTTTGGAGACTGTAATTGGCCTGTCTCTCACGTCCTCCTGATCAGAAGAAAGACGACTTCTTGTCCGTTATTTGTGCATCTATTCCAGCAAGTTAGGTGATAAACCTAAACAATAGTACAGACAGAGAGGATGCACTTTTGGAATAATATTGTACGATGGCAGAAGTATATGATCGGCATCATCCTGACCTAGTGATTCGCACATCAGCCTCAAATTTCTGAAATCAGAGTTTAGAATCTGTGCTCTTTTCCTCTCTTTGTTTTTTGTGGGGACTTTGCATGCTCTCAACGTGCTCCTACGGGTTTTCTCCAGGTGCTTTAGCTTTCTGGCATATTCATAAAACATTTATGTTAAGTTAATTAAAGGGAAATTCCGCTGGTTTGAATTAACAATGTATCCAATCGGTCATGTCTAATGTATTGTACCTTGAGAATGTGATGTTAAGTTTTTTTGAGAAGATTTTTATCTGCAATTACGAATTTTCATGGGTGCCGCCATTTTGGCAAGTCACATGACCTACGTGCGACGTAATAGGTCGGCAAAACAAAGGATCGCTTACGTTGGGAAACAATTGTGGCCAGCGCTGATTTCTCTGATTTATCCTCATCTGATGAAGAAATAGCAGTATCTGTTGATCGGGAAGACGGAGCAATGCGTCCATACAGATTTGAACCTGTGGCTGTAAATAACGTTGAATATTCGGATGGCTCTTCGGACGGAATGACGCGGAGTCTGACGAGTGAGCTCTGGCGGCGGGGCCGCCCTCCCGCGAGCTCTGGTGGCGGGGCCGCCCCCCCGCGAGCTCTGGTGGCGGAGCTAAGCAAACGTAACTGGATTGGCTGGGTTAAGAAGGCAGGGTTACGTCAAGTCAGAACCCAACACTCAGCTTATCCAGTTATGCTTTCTTAGTATGTGATGTCACATGACTAAGAAAGTGTAACTGGATTGGCTGGTTGTTAGACGGTAGATTTCAGACAGTGAATTGTAGCCAGTTGAATCTCAGGAGACTGAAAATATTGCGTTTGAATTTTAAAGGTTGAATTTTTTTACATGGCGAATTTGTTGAGATTCAAAAGTTAAAATGAAATAAAGCTATTGGAAATGTGATCACTTTGAAATAACAATGTGAATTTTACAACATAAAATTTTCAGTGGCATTTTTAATTCAAATCCTGGTTGCACATATTTCCTTTCATAGCTGGTGACCAGTTCATTATGTACCCCATCTTTTGCTCGAAGTCAGCTGGGATAGGCTCTAACTCACTTGCGACCTTAATGAATGGTATTTACTGTTTGGTTGAGAAAACAATAGATGGATTGATAGATAGCAGTATTGTAGGACCTCTGACTTGGAACAACTCGAGGGTTGTACAAATCAGACTTCAACCAGCCTAAAAAAAAATCCCTTGGTGTTCGACCCAATTCTCATACACCAGTGCAAAGCTGAACCCATGTTGAACGCGTCGCTGATTGAAGCTGAGCGATTCAAATCCCTGCCCACCTGGAGTCAAGCGAACAATCATAGAGTAACCATGCACATTCTGAGTGCTTCGCAAGATTAAAAGAAAAAAACATTCCAGTATCCAGCCAATCGCAGGACACATAACAAAAAACTTACCACATTCACATTTACACCAACGGGCAATTTAGAGTCTTCACTTAACGTCCCATGCATGTTTTTGGGATGTGGGAGGAAACCGGAGTGCCCGGAGAAAACCCATGCAGACACTGGGAGAACAAGCAAACTCTAGTCCTGGGTGTTCCCTAGCTCTTGCCCTAAGTCTGCTGGGATAGGCGCCAGCACACCTGCAGCCCTTATGAGGATAAGCGCTACAGAGAATGGAATTTTTTTTTTTCAACCCATCCCCCAATATTTGCTGAAAAACTCACCAATTCATCATTCTCTGCTCATTTTTGTCGTCCTTCTGAAACGCCGTGGATGCCACAAGTGGCACTAAAGCCTAGGAATGTCGTCGTTGGTCTCAAGAATTTTTGCAAAGTCACACGTCAGGTGTTTAAGATCTCTGTTGGCAAATGCGACGTATGTGGCAGCGTCCATGTACTTCTGGTGCATACGTATTTAGTGAACTCATTTATATGTGGTATACTTATCGTTCATACAAACAGAGTCCATGAAGAGGCTGTTTATGTGCATTGGTAGTTGCTGCTATTTTGGTTAGCAACGCGGTTCGGATGGACTCAGACAGTTTAATGTCTGTGTGAACAATCGCGCCTATGGATTGAGATAATTCCACATACCTACTTCCTTTTTTTCCTCTGGGGAAAGGGTTGGAAGGTCTTTTTTTCATGGTTTTGCATGTTTTTTTTCATCGGATGGGTACAATTTGTTTTAACAATTCTGCGTTTATAAAAATGAATGATTAGAAATGCATTGTCATACATGTGATATATCCACTTTTTGTATTGATACTAAAATGCAGATGTTCTCAAACCAGATATCTGAATGATCAGGGGTCTGTGAGCTGCAGCTGGAGGGTTCGCAAAATAATTACAATCAGTGATAATGTTATATCATTTTAGAAAAAAGCATAGGATATTTAAAAATCAAGTAATCTTCATCTTCGTCTTTTCCTTTCGGCTTGTCCCGTTAGGGGTCGCCACAGGGTGTCATCTTTTTCCATCTAAGCCTATCTCGTGCATCTTCCTCTCAAACACCCACTGTCCTCATGTCTTCCCTCACAACATCCATCAATCTTTTCTTTGGTCTTCCTCTCGCTCGTTTGCCTGGCACCTCCATACTCAGCACCCTTCTACCAATATACTCACTCTCTTGCTTCTGGACATGTCCAAACTCTCGAACGTTGTCTCCAAAACATCCAACTTTGGCTGTGCCTCTAATGAGCTCATTTCTAAACCTATCCAACCTGCTCACTCCGAAAGAGAATCTCAACATGTTCATTTCTGCCACCTCCAGTTTTGCTGCTTGTTGTCTCTTCAGTGTCACCGTCTCTAATCCACACATCATGGCCGGCCTCACCACTGTTTTGTAAACTTTGCCCTTCATCCTAGCAGAGACTCTTCTGTCACATAGAACACCAGACACCTTCCGCCAGCTGTTCCACCCCGCTTGGACCTGTTTCTTCACTTCCTTACCACACTCTCCATTGCTCTGTATTGTTGACCTCAAGTATTTGAAGTCGTCCACCCTCGCTATCTCTTCTCTCTGGAGCTTCACACTTCCCCCTCCACCGCTATCATTCAGGCACATATACTCTGTTTTACTTCGGCTAATCTTCATTCCTCTCCTTTCCAGTGCATGTCTCCATCTTTCCAATTGTTCCTCTGCATGCTCCCTGCTTTCACTGCATATGACAATATCATCTGCGAACATCATGGTCCAAGGGGATTCCAGTCTAACCTCATCTGTCAGCCTATCCATTACCACAGCAAACATGAAGGGGCTCAGAGCTGATCCCTGATGCAATCCCACCGTCACATGAAATTCTTTTGTTACGCCTATGGCACAGCTCATCACTGTTTTGCTGCCCTCATACATGTCCTGTACTGTTCTAACTCTCCACCACGTCAGACTTGCACATGCAGTACCGCAGTTCCTCTCTTGGTACTCTGTCATAGGCTTTCTCTAGAGCCACAAAGACACAATGAAGCTCCTTTTGACATTCTCTGTACTTTTCAATTAGCATCCTCAAGGGAAATAATATATTTGTGGTACTCTTTCTAGGCATGAAACCAGACTGTTGCTCCCAGATACTGACTTTTTCTCTTTCCCATAACTTCATTGTGTAGCTCTTCAACTTTATTCCTCTGTAGTTTCCGCAGTTCTGAAAACCGTCTTTGTTCTTAAAAATGGGCACTAGCACACTTTCCCTCCATTTTTCAGGCATCTTCTCGCCTGCTGGTATTCTGTTGAAAAAGTTGGTCAAAAACTCCACAGCCACCTCTCCAAATTACTTCCATACCTCCACCGGTATGTCATCAGGACCAACTGCCTTTCTATTTTTTAGCCTATTTAAAAACAGGACGATGTAAGAAACTAGTTAGTACTCCCCACGTTAGCTTTCAGTTAATTGTGTTAATTAGTTTTCAATTTTACATTGTCATGAACAGTCACCTTTTTAAATTTTTGAACAAAATGTGTATTATTACAAGAATAAAGTCCTATTTTTCAGTATCAAAGGGGTAACATTTTTCAAGAATGCAATCCAATTTAGGAATAAAGGAATAAAAAGTGTACTCTTACGAATATAAAGTTGTATTTTTTAAAGTCACTTGTTAACATTTGACTTCAATATCCTAATATTATGACTTTATCTTTACCCTGAAAAACGATGACTTTCGTGTCGTGACAAATACGCTTCTCTTCTTGTAAAGATTCAGGCTTTTTTTCCTTGGCTGGTTGGAGTCTGGATTAGAACTTGTCCTTGCAAAAAATGTCTCCCGAGCAAGGCCTCCCTGCACTGTCAAAAATTTGAGAACCCCTGCTGTATGGTCAATTTAAATGAAACTGTTGACGGTCTTTTGAAACGCATTGAATCTATGTGAAAAAAATAAACTCATCACTTATGCAGAGGGTTGCGTCAGGAAGGGCTTCCGGCGTAAAAACTGTGCCAAACAAATATGAGCGTTCATCTAAAGAATCTCATACTGGAACGGCACTGCTAACCTGCAGGGCGTCGGTGGAGATTCAGCTACTGTGGGTCGAAGACAAAGAAGAGGAGGAAAACAGATCCATCCTCAGAAGAAAAAGAGGAATGCACAGAGCCTACAATTGAGTGTAGGGACTTTAAATGTTGGGACTATGACAGGAAAAGCTCAGGAGTTGGTTGACATGATGATTAGGAGAAAGGTTGATATTCTGTGCATCCAAGAGAGCAGGTGGAAAGGTAGTAAGGCTAGAAGTTTAGAAGCAGGGTTTAAATTTTTCTACCACGGATTAGATGGGAAGAGAAATGGAGTAGGGGTTATTTTAAAGGAAGAGCTCGCTAAGAATGTCCTGGAGGTGAAAAGAGTATCAGATCAAGTCATGAGACTAAAATTTGAAATTGAGGGTGTTATGTATATTGTGGTTAGCCCCACACGTAGGAGAGTACTTGGTGTGTCTTTTGGTAGGAAAGGGGAGAAGGAGACTTGGTGGTGGAATCCCAAAATACAGGGAGTCATACAAGGAAAGAGATTAGCGAAAAAGTGGGACAGTGAGAGGACTGAGGAAAGGCGAAAGGAGTAAATCGAGATGCGACGTAGGGCAAAAGTAGAGGTGGCAAAGGCTAAAGAGGCATATGAAGACATGTACACCAGGTTGGACACGAAAGAAGGAGAAAAGGATCTCTACAGGTTGGCCAGACAGAGGGATAGATGATATTGTGATATGCAGTGAAAGCAGGGAACATGCAGAGGAACAATTAGAAAGATGGAGACATGCACTGGAAAGGAGAGGAATGAAGATTAGCCAAAGTAAAAAAGAATATATGTGCGTGAATGAGAAAGGTGGAGGGGGAAGAGTGAGGCGACAGGGAGAAGAGATAGCGACGTTGGAGGATTTCAAATATTTAGGGTCAACAATCCAGAGCAACAGTGATTGTGGTAAGGAAGTGAAGAAACGGGTCCAAGCAGGTTGGAACAGCTGGCGTAAGGTGTCTGGTGTGTTATGTGACAGAAGAGTTTCTGCTTGTATGAAGGGCAAAGTCTACAAAAGAATGGTGAGGCCGGCCATGATGTACGGATTAGAGATAGTGGCACTGAAGAAACAACAGGAAGCAGAACTGGAGGTGGCAGAAATGAAGATGTTGTCTCGCTTGGAGTGAACAGGATGGATAGGATTAGAAATGAGCTCATCAGCCAAAGTTGGATGTTTTGGAGACAAGGTGCGAGAGAGCAGACTTCGATGGCTTGGATATGTTCAGAGGCGAGAGAGTGAGTATATTAGTGGAAGGGTGCTGAGGATGGAGCTGCCAGGCAAAAGAGCGAGAAGAGAAGGTTTATGGATGTGGTGAGGGAAGACATGAGGGCAGTTGGGGTTAGAGAGGAATATGCAGGAGATAGGCTAAGATGGAAAAAGATGACACGTTGTGGCGACCCCTAAAGGGACAAGCCGAAAGGAAAAGAAGAAGAATACATATATATATATATATATATATATATATATATCTCAGTGTTTTAATCTACCGGTAACTCATATTTGATTGCTGAAGCAGTGATGTAACTATATATTTAACATCTGTGTGTCCTTGCTAATATTTTTGTATTTTTGATAATTATAATCCATCCATCCATTGTCTTCCCTGCTTATCGTCACAAGGGTCACGGGGAGTGCTGGAGCCTATCCCAGCTGTCAACGGGCAGGAAGCGGGGTACACCTTGAACTTGCCAGCCAATTGCAGGGCAAATTGAGACAAACAGCCAGACTCACAATCACACCTTGGGGCAATTTAGAGTGTCCAATCAATGTTGGATGTTTTTGGAATGTGGGAGGAAACCGGAGTGCCTGGAGAAAGCCCACGCAGGCACGGGGAGAACAGGCAAACTCCACACAGGCGGGTCCGAGATTGAACCTGGGACCTCAGAACTGTGAGCCCAACATTTTACCAGCTGATCCACCGTGCTGCTATTTTTCATACAATACTTTTATATATTTTCTTTCATTTGTTTAATTTTTAATCCAATTTTTATTTTTTCCATATATAATTTCCTTCCAATTTATTTTGTGAATGACATGACAGTATTTGTATTTGTCTTTTTGTTTATGTGGCCTGCGATTGGCTGGCAACCAGTTCAGGGTGTACCCTGCCTCCTGCACGAAGATAGCTGGGATAGGGTCCAGCATTCCTTTGACCCTCGTGAGGATAAGCGACTCAGAAAATGGCTGGAAAGATATCTTGTATTATTATCCAAGGGCTTTTTGCAGTGTGATAACGTGTCCATTTTGAGCGTCTCACACACACCCAAAGCCCCCAATAAATACGTGTTAATCCTCCCATCATTCCTTTCCCTCTCTTTTCTTCTGAAGTTATTTTGTCTTCATCAATCAGACGTTCACGAAATGTAGCGTTCTGGCTTTGCGAAAGCGGATTAAAAAAAAAATAAATCATTTGACTGAGATGTTGAAGCTGGCGAGAGGTAGAGGATTTTGCAAGCAAAGCTGAGGCTTTAGAAGTGTTGAGCCTGGCAGATGAACACGTTCAGAGACACCCGTACGCGCACACACGGCACCTGTTGTTGCGTCTGTGTTGGTGGTTTGCACAATAAACAGGTAGTCTTTTCTTGTCTGACACTAGTGTGAAAAAAGCCATTAAAGCTACGTCTATCATTAGTTATTGTTTACTTTTCACTTTGATTGAATCTTCCAGAAAGTCATTGATGAGCAGCAGGAACTTAAAAATGAAATGTCAAACGAGTGTGTGTAAATCATCCCTGGAGATGAGGAGGCAAATATGGCATCGTGACACTCTGCTAATAAATATTTTTTTTTTTTCGTGGCTCCTCTCATCTTTTGTACTAAAAGAGTAAGTAGATGAATAGGACACAACTCAGACAGTGAAGAAGTCAGATTTACTGAAAAGTATACGCTCCGGTACTTTGAAACCTGATGAAATGCACCCTTGTTCTTTTGTTTTGCCCAATATTTTTTTTTATTTTTGATCAAATAGTAGCAGTTTATAGTTTTTTTATAATAGTTTTTAGTTGTCTGCAGTAATTTTGTTTTTAATGTTTTTGTTTTCATAATATATTTGCACATTCCTTAAATCTGAGTGTTTTCTGTCCAATATTTGAGAATTTTTCATAAAGTATTTCATAGTTTTGTCTTATCTTTTTCTCGTATTTTTTTTGTCTAAAATGCTTTTTCAACATTTCACACTCATATTTATCTATTTCCTGTGCAATATTTTAGTTTTATTTAAAACTCGGTTTTTTACATTTTTTAATATAACATTTTCTATTTGGAATATTGAATTTTGAATTCGTATTTTATATTATTTTATATATTTTTACATTATATTTCCAATATTTTTTTTCTAACGCCTTACTTTCTGTGTAACAATTGCTTATATTTTGAACAGTGGTGTGTATTTTTCATCTGGTATTGTATCCATTTTGTTGGTATTTTTTGTTTATTTTTTTAATAGTTTGGATTATTTTTCAATATTTTTAATTTTGTCCAATTTCACCATTTTCTTTATGTATTGCAATGTTTTCCCTGACTTTAAGTCTTATTTGTCTCGGATATTACTGCTGTAAGGGTTTCCATCCTTACTATTGATCAAGGCTTATTGTCAATTTTCAAACATTTGAGTTTACTGGTTCTGAAGAGCTTGGTTGGTTGCTGTCTCCCCTGAAGCGAGCACCCAAATATCTGCTGGTCAGCAGACGGATGCAATGTGATCTTGACAGGTGCAACCACCGAAAATAGTCAGAGTGGACTGAAGGGCCAAGGCCCGTAGCACAGGGGTAGAACAGAGAGAGATAGAGAGCAGAATGCATTATGGTGCTATGTGACTAATTTCTACGTTCGAGTTCCATTTTGAATTTTCCTTTGCTTTCTGCAGAAGGCAACACAAATAGAGCACACCTGTCGATGTATACCACTGCATAATATAGTAATCCCCCTCTATAAAACCCATAATTGATGACCCCCCATTTTAGAAAAAAATAAAAAGCTATTTTATCGTTTAAACCACTCCAAATTCTGATATACAAACATCCATCCATCCATTGTCCGAGCTGCTTATCCTCACAAGGGTTGTGGGAGTGCTGGAGCCGATCCCAGCGATCATCGGACAGTAGACAGGGTAGACCCTGAACTGCTTGCCAGCCAATCGCAGGGCACATAGACAACAGTAGCACTTACAATCACACCTAGGGGAAATTTACAGTCTCCAATAAATGCAAGTTTTTGGGTTGTGGGAGGGAATTGAAGTGCCCGGAGAAAACCCACACAGGCACAGGGAGAACATGCAAACTCCACACAGACTGCTGGGGGGGGATTTCCTCCCTATGGGTCATCTCCACTGTGCCTCGTCTGTGGCTATCTTTGGGCTAATGGCCATCAGGTCCTCTCGGACCGTCTCCTGCCAGGTCTTTTGCATTTTACCCAGAACCTATCCTTGTGTACTTTTACACAGTGACCAAAAATCACACACTCAGCTCGATCCTGTCAATGCTTGAGTCTGGCGCAAAACCTAAAAATTGTCAGATAACAACAACTGTTTTCAACACAACAGGGTGGATGGAAGGAGTGCTGCGGCTATATTTCAGACTGCTGTCAGGGTACAAAATACTCTGAGACACTAGCAGTGTAAAAGATCAGCTACAGAATCATCTTCATTTGCCAAGTATGTCAAAAACATACAAGGAATTTGTCTCCGGTTGTTTTAGTCGCTCCAGGACAACATACATGTTGAGTACGACAACAGAGAGACAGTCAATTATGTCATAAAGACATTGGGGTAACAGTCACGGAGCCAATAAGGGTTGCTAGTAATCTGGCAATGATGGATCACTTTTTTTGGACAATTGTGCAAAAGATGCTGAGTTCTCTAAGCATTTAGAACAGTGAGAATGTCAACTGGAGCAATAGTCCAGTACAATAACCATTGTGCAAACGCTGTCAAGACTTGATGGAATGTATGGAATTTAAAATGACTAGTCGAGTGATAATCTGGGACAATGTCGTATGTGCAAATGTTCCCGATATTCCTCAGTTGATTGTGCAAGTAGTGCAGATGGTACTCAGGGACCAGAAGCTAGTATTGGTCAACAACAGATGTGGAGGTGGTGCAGCGTAGGGAGATTACTACAGTGAGTGCATGATTAATATATAATATAGAATAATGATTGGCCTGGAAGAATGTGACAACAAACTCAAGGCAAATAAATGCACCATTTTGCAGTTGAATTGTAAATTGTGGGATTAAGAAGGTAATTGCAAGAGGGAAGAAGCTGTTGGAAAGCCTGGTAGTCATGATTTGGATTGCTCTGTAGTGTCTAACTGAGAGAAGGAGCTGGAAAAGCTGGTGACCAGGATTTGGAATGTCTGAGAGGATCTTGCAGGCTCGTATCTTAGTTTGTGTAGCACTACCACTGAAGCTGGAAAAGTGCTTGGTAGACATCCCCTTCATTCTCTGTCACTGCTATGCAGTGTTGCCTCGCTACAATGCGGTTCTCTTTACGCGGCTTAACTATTACACAGAATTGTGTGTATAGTTTTTTTACAGTGTAGCAGGCTTTTTTTCCCTTTTTACTGTGTGTGAATGTCCATTGTAAACCACCCGAAGTACCGGGACTGTCGCCACAGGGGCAGCCAGCGGGCCCCGCGGCGTTTCGTTCGTCCACAGGATTCCATGAGTTAGTCATTATAGTGAGTATTGTTAATTTTAACCAGTTGATTCTGATAATTGTTTTAAAATTCTTACTGAGTTTGAAAACTCTTTGAAGTGATGACTTGGGTTCTTGGAAAATAGTGATATAATCTGTATATAGATTGATTTTTGTTCTGAGTGCAGATAACTTAAATGTTAGTGTTCTACTGTATAGCTTTTGCCACTGGTTCGACAAATAGTATGAATTAGCAAGGGTGAGAGTGGGCATTGTTATCTAGTTCCTGTTTTCAAAGTGAAACTTTATGTGATTGCACTTCTGGTCACAGTTACTTTGGGTGAATTGTATAACGTTGTGATCCATTGAAAATACAGTATGAGTGAGTCATCCATCCATCCATCCATCCATCCATCCATCCATCCATCCATCCATCCATCCATCCATCCATCCATCCATCCATCCATCATCTATCACTTTTCCGGGTCGGGTCACGGGGGAAGTAGCTTCAGCAGGGATACCCAGACTTCCCTTTCCCCAGCCACTTCTTCCAGTTCTTCCGGAGGGATCCCGAAGTGTTCCCAAGTTAGGTGAGAGACATAGTCTCTCCAGCGCGTCCTGGGTCATCCTCGGGGTGATTGTAGGAACGTAAATTGACTGGTAAATTGATAGCTTCGCCTTTTGACTGAGCTCCCTCTTTACCACAACGGACCGATACAAAGTCCGCATCACTGCAGACGCTGCACCGATTCGTCTGTTGATCTCCTGCTACATTCTTCACTCACTCGTGAACAAGACCCCAAGATACTTGAACTCCTCCACTTGGGGAAGGATATCATCCCCCGACCTAGAGAGGGCACCCCTCATCCCAGCCGCTTCACACTTGGCTTCGAATCGCTCTAAGTGAGAGCTGGAGATCACGTCGTGATGAAGCCAACAAAACCACATCATCTGCAAAGAGCAGAGATGCGATGGTGAGGCCACCAAACCGGACACCCTCTACGCCTCGGCTGCGCCTAGAAATTCTGTCCATAAATGTCCATATGAACAAAATCGGTGACAATGCGGACCAAACTCTGAGAGCGGTCTTACAGAGACCAAACAGCTCGTATCAGGGGATTTGGTACCCCATACTCTCAAAGAACCCCCCACAGGACTCCCCGAGGGACATAGTCGAATGCCTTCTCCAAGTCCACAAAACACATGTAGACTGGTTGGGCAAACTCCCACACACCCTCGAGGATCCTGCTGACTGTTCCAAGGCCAGGAAGAAAACCGCATTGCTCCTCCTGAATCCGAGGCTCGACTTCCCTACGGACCCTCCTCTCCAGTACACCTGAGTAGACCTTACCAGGAAGGCTGAGGAGTGTGATCCCTCTATAGTTGGAACACACCGTTCGGTCACCCTTCTTGAAAAGGGGGACCACCACCCCAGTCTGCCAATCCAGAAGCACTGTCCCCGATGTCCATGCGATGTTGCAGAGGCGTGTCAACCAGGACAGCCCCACAACATCCAGAGCCTTTAGGAACTCCGGGCGAATTTCATCCACCCCAGGGCCCTGCCACCAAGGAGCTTTTTAACCACCTCGGTAACCTCAACCCCAGAGTTAGAAGAGCCTGCCCCAGAGCACCCAGACTCAGCTTCCTCGTGGGAAGGCATGTTGGTGGAATTGAGAAGGTCTTCAAAGTATTCTCCCCACCGACTCACAACATCCCGAGTTAAGGTCAGCAGCGCCCCGTCCTCACTATACATAGTGTTGACGGTGCACTGCTTCCCCCTCCTAAGACGCCGGACCAGAATTTCCTCAAAGCCATCTTGAAGTCGTTCTCCATGGCCTCACCGAATTCCTTCCACGCCCGGGTTTTTGCCTCAGCGACCACGGAAGCTTCCGCTTGGCCAGCCGATAGCTATCAGCTGCCTCGGCAGTCCCACACGCCAGAAATGCCTGATAGGACTCCTTCTTCAGCTTGACAGCATCCCTCACTGTTGGTGTCCACCAACGTGCTCGTGGGTTGCCGCCACGACAGGCACCGACCACCTTATGGCCACAGCTCCAGTCGGCCGCCTCAGCAATGGAAGCGCGGAACATCGTCCACTCGGATTCAATGTCCCCCGCCTCCTCTGGGACATGAACAAAGTTCTTTCGGAGGTGGGAGTTGAATTTGCTTCTGACAGGGGAATCTGCCAGCCGTGCCCAGCAGAACCTCACAATACGTTTGGGCCTGCCACGTCAGACTGGCGTCTTCCCCTACCATCAGAGCCAACTTACCACCAGGTGGTGATCAGTTGACAACTCCGCCCCTCTCTTCACCCGAGTGTCCTAGACATGTGGTCGCAAGTCTGATGACACAACCACAAAGTCGATCATCGAACCTAGGGTGTCCTGGTGCCAAGTGGACATGTGAACATCCTTATGCATGAACATTGTGTTTGTTATGGACAATCCGTGATGAGCACAGAATTCCAGTAACAGAACACCACTCGAGTTTTGATCGGGGGAGGGGGGTATTCTTCCCAATCACGCCCTTCCAGGTCTCACTGTCATTGCCCACGTGGGCATTGAAGTCCGCCAGCAGAATCATGGAGTCGCCAGAGGGGGCGCTCTCCAACACTCCCTCTTAGGACTCCAAAAGGATGGGTACTCTGCACTACTGTTTGGTGCATAAGCACAAACAACAGTTAGGAACCGCCCCCCGACCTGCAAGTGGAGGGAGGCTACCCTCTCATCCACTGGGGTAAACCCCAACGTACAGGCCCCGAGCCGGGGGCAATAAGTATACCCACACCTGCTCGGCGTCTCTCCCCGTGGACAACTCAAAAGTGGAACAGAGTCCAACCCCTCTCAAGAGGAGTGGTGCCAGAGCCCAAGTGGTGCGTAGAGGCAAGTCCGACTATATCTAGTCAGAACTTCTTGACCTCACACGCTCGGGCTCCTTCCCTGCTAAAAGAGGAGACATTCCATGTCTCTAGAGCTAGTTTCTGTTGCCGGGGATCGGATCACGAAGGTCCCCGCCTTTGGCCACCACCCAGCTCACATTGCACCCGACCCCCATGGCCCCTCTCACAGGTGGTGAGCCCATGGGAAAGAGGACCCATGTTACCCTTTCGCACCGTGCCCGGCCGAGCCCCATGGGTGCAGGCTCGGCCACCAGACACTCGTCTTCGAGCTCCACCTCCAGGCCTGGCTCCAGAGGGGGGCCCCGGTGACCCGCGTTCTGGCAAGGGAAACCAAGATCCAATTTTTGTAGTCATCATAGGGATTTTGGAGTTGTACTTTGTCTTGTCCCTCAATTAGGACCTGTTTGCCATGCGTGACCCTACCAGGGGCATGAAGCACCAGGCAACTTAGCTCCTAGGATGATCGGGACACACAAACCCCTCCACCATGATAAGGTGACTGCTCGACAAGGGGCAGTATGAATCACCAATGCCATATTTGTGAAGTACTGTGCTGAAAGTAAAACAGACCAATTGACTTCGTCAAAAGGTTTTTCTGCATCTAGTGACAAGACAATTCCTTTTAGATTATGATGATGAGACATTCTTGTTAGGTTTATCACTCACCTGTCATTGATGGTGGAGCTCCGACCGCTAATAAATGGTCACAATGTCTTATTGATGGAAGTGTCACGACCCATCCGAACGGGAGTAGGACCCAAATGCAGGTCTCGGACGATGCAAGGTAGTTCGGGGAGAAACGTTTATTATTCCGTGGTCGGGGATCGGGCAGGCAGTCAGGTGCAGCACCGGTAGTTGGGACGTCGCGCGAAGAGAGCAGGTTAGCGGGCAGGCAGGAGTCGGTACACGGGACAACAATCAAAGCAGGCAGAAGTGTCAAAGGAGTCAGGCTTACGGGGTTGGTCGGAGAACAGACGTAGGTCGGTACACACGGGTTGTCGATCAGGGATACGGGAGTACTCGAACGGGACATGAAGCTCAACGATCTGGCACCAATCAGTCGTCATCGGGGTCATATAAATACACAGGATAATCAACCCACACGAGGCGCAGGTGTGCGCCTCCCAATCAGCGCAACCGCGCGGACACCCACACAGCCCGGGCTGGAGCGGCAGGATCATGACAGGAAGAATTTTTTCCAGTCTTCGAAATGATTGCCGTCTGTATTAATCAGTGACATTGGCCACAAGCAGCTGCACAAGTCTATCGCATCTCTATGGAGTTTTAGTGAATGGAAACCATCTCACATGCATTGTAGTCAAATGGTCTATGGAGTCAAGTCGCTTGATTACCAAATTAAAGTCAAGTGGAGGCTGACATAAGTTTTAGCCATCCAAGTCTCAAGTCCTAAAATTGGCGACTTAAGTCAGACTCAAGTCGAGTCATGTAACTCGAGCCCCCACCTATGTCATGTTGATGTGTTGCAGACACAGACCCAATGGGTCAGCCAGGTGACCAGATATCCTGACCTTCCATTAGAAACTTCTCTGTTCCATCAGATGTGGTGAGATTATCAAATAATCAGGGCTTGTGTTTTGCACACCGCTAAGTGTCAACCTTCAAATGCGGAAGGCGGCCTCTATTAATAAAGTGGTGAGTTAAGCTCCAGAGTTTGTGTGGCCTCTGTCTCAACTTTCTATGTGGTCAACGTGGACCACATTCGCTCAGCGTGACTGCTGGAAGGTCAAAGCTGCACGGATGAAGATCAGATTTGCTCACAACGCATTTGTTTCGATAAAACATGGATGATTGTGTGGTCAAGTTTCTTGTGCTCAGATGCAGCAAAGGTATTCCCTCTCTGTTCTGAAGTAGAAGCACAGTACAGATACTTGTAAATAAATATTTTGGTAAAAGTCCAAGTATTTATTCAACTCTTTTGTACTTTGTGGTTTTCTGTCACTCCATGCGCCAATGCTGGCCAGATAGTGTACCACTGTGCTTCCACTGTGGTTGAATTGAATGTAAATACCATTAATCTGTTCCAGCCCAAGAAAAAATATCAACAAAAATGTTTGTAATATATTTTTATTCATAAAAAACGTATACCAAGTCACATCATTTAATAGAATATAAAAATTAAATAATTTATGGATATTTTAGTGAGCTTTGTGCTCCTCCTCTTGGGCTCCATACTTTAGCCACCAGGGGACAGTATAGTACATATAAAATAAATGCATGAAGAAGACAGTCAGAACAATTACAGTAAGTTTATATTTTGCACACGTGCCCGTTTTTTTTTGTTTTTCTACTTGTGGCTCCACGATTTTTACTCGTATAGCCATTGCCTTAGAAGCTTAGAACTAATGCAACATCAATGGTATTTTCATTAGGCGGTCTATTAGGTTTTGCATTATGGATTAACATTAACCTAGCAGACTTTTGTCAACCAAAGTTATCCGGTTTGGTTAAATCATGGGTAATTCAGTTTGTGTTAAAATTGACATCAAACGTCAAATGGGCATGACAATAAATACCTTGAAGCAAACGCACTTGGTCTCTGCCAAGTAACAAAATTTTTGCTTGCAACTCAAGACAAAAAAAAAATGTCAGAGCAACGCTCGTACCTCAAAAAACTAATTTGTGACACACATAGATTTAGGTGGCACTCCAGTTAGATAAAGATTGCAGTGGTGTTGCTGTTGTGAGTGGGCACATTGTTCTACCTTTTAGAGTTCAAGGGCTAGGGGTATAGGACAATGGACATTTGGGTTCTGAGGGGAGATAGAAGAGTGCAGGGTTGAGACGAAACAGTCATTGGCAAAGGAAACACTTTCCAGGCCTGTGAGTACATGAGGCGACCAGCTTTTACGAGGTCACCCATCTGAGTCACTTTCCATTTCTCGCTGTCATAAACATGCGAATGCTCTCGACATCGCTTTGAACCAGTAGGTGGCCTTGTACGCCACGCACTACAATGCAGAATCAAGGGTTGAACACTTCACGTCTGAAATATCATCATGATGGGAACACAGGAGAGAGTAAAAAAATGGACAAATCTGAGCAGGAACGAGCGAGACGAGCGTGACTCAGGTTAAGTGGCGGATCTTCTTGCTTGTGTAATGGTTGAGTACAGCCAACAGCTGAGAATGTGAGTGTCACGTGGGGGGGGTTCACAGGGGAGGGAGTGTTTATTGCTGTCATTTGCACCAGTCAAATTAGCACTCCACTTGGGATGTATACACACTTTGCTTCGTTCCTTCACCAAATAAAAAAACATCACAAAAAAAAAACAAAAAACTAAATAAAACTTGTTCTACTCCTTGGATGAAAGAGCAAACTCAGCCCGCAACAGACAGTGCCTGCTGTTCTAAATATTAATCAATTCCTTTGTTTTTATTGTCCACTGAAAAAAATTTGGGTTGAAAAGATGATTATGAGACAATAGTTCATCATTCCAGCTTGTATTTCATGGTATTTACATCTAGATATGATAAACTACTCAGGACAGAGCACCTTTCGTTTGAAGCAACTCATTTTTCAAGTGAGCAAAATGCTGCGTTGTGCGTGTCGCAAATGGTGCTCACTTCTTCCAAAGGTGTTTTTGTGGTTTCCCAAGTTTTAAACACACTGTTACACAGGATGTGCTGATACTGTACATATGATTTCCATGCACTCGGGACTAGTTAAATCACACATACTGTAATTGACAAGTCATGTTGTCATTTACCATTTTTGCACATTTTGAGAAAACAAGGAACATCTTCAATTAAAAAAACAAATGTAGTTGCCTCATTCCAACCCTTGTGGATTACTATGATGATCTACCATATAACTGTAAACTATATACCAACATGAAAACGAAAAATGTTTTAGTAATTAGCTGCGTATTTTTTTAAAGGATATTGTGAAAGTAAGGTAAAAATCAGGTGTATGTGGTTATGCTTCTGACAATATGGCTTCTATGCAGTTGCTGGCTTCCCTAAAATTCATGGAATGATGTGCTCGACTGCAGTCATGTTCAACTTGTGTTCAACTATCCAGTGTTAGTTTGCCTCTCCATCACTTCGATATTCGTTTTGCCCTCATAATGCGCTCTCAAACGTTTCAAGATGAAACTTTTCAGATATGTAGAGTGCTAAACCCTCATTTAAAGAGATCAGTCTCCCCCACCTTTACGCCTGCCGCCAACTGCGTTGTAGTCTTAGTAGATCATGCACAACATGCCCAACATAATTGGGATGTTTTTGTCATGATTTTGCCCTTTCCCAACCAAGGACAACAAATGCCAGACTGATGATAATACAGTAAAACATCTCCAGTATGTGTAAAGTATAAACTAAAAGTGTTTTTGTGCTTTCACATATGCAGGATGACCAGGTGGTTCTGCAGTGCACTGCCTCCATCCTGAAGGAGCAGCAGATTAAACTGTGTCTTTCCTGCGAGGGGTTCGGGAACCGCCTCTGCTTCCTTGAGACCACGTCCAATGCCCAGGTAACTAACTACTGTAATCATCTTGAAGAATCCACTCTGGTGATTTCCTGCTTCTTTCTGGAGGTGGAAGTTAGTCACGTACAGTATGTGGAAGCCATGAGTAAGTCTGACAAACCCCCAGTATTATCGGTGTAGTACACAAAACATAACTTTTGATTCAAAACAAATGGCACATTATCTTGAAAAGAGGTGGGATTTCAACTGCAAACAATTAAAAGTCAGTCTTTTGTAAGTTTTAGCCAAGCAAGTCAAAAGTCCTAAAATCGGTGACTTACAAATACTGTTCAACTCGAGTCAAGTCAGGTGACTCGTGTCCCCGCCTCTGTTTCATCTCCAACCCAGTGTTGCATTGTTTTTCTCATTTTCTTTTCTTTTTTTTTTTTTTTTTTTCAGAAGGTGCCTCCAGACTTGGCAATATGCAATTTTATTCTGGAGCAGTCGTTGTCGGTGCGTGCTCTCCAGGAGATGCTGGCCAACACGGTGGATATGACTGAGGTAGGAGTCTGAAAAGGACATGGAGAAAATAAAGTTGCAACAATCATTTCTCTCTCTCTCTCTCTCTCTCTCTCTCACACACACACACTCTCTTTATTATACGCACCATATTTTGCCCAATAGTGGTTCAGAAGGCTCATTTACTCAAGTGCAGATGGGGCTAGAAGTCTGTTCAAGCCTTTTCAAACTACTTAGCAACTCAACTGAGCTGTCGACGAACCCATTTATTGTTTATGTGCTAAAAGGGTATTAGGATGGCTCACGACGTAAAGCACAAACTGGGCGTTAGCCACAATACTATGTACCCTTGGATGAAAAAAAATGTTTATTTCAATGGCATCGCAGGGACATCAGAAACTGCATGTAATAGTAGAGTGGCTGACAGAGTGATTTCAGACTTCTCACACTTAGAGACCAACCAGCGAAAAAGCTGCCTTGTTACTTTCTAATCAGGCTTCTATGCGACCACTACGAAATATGGGCAAGCCTGCACCGTGGCTTTGTTGTCTTTGCCCTCCCTTGCAGTCAACACCAAAATCACGAACTCCATTGTGAAAAGTTCTGAAGGGAGAAGTGTCAAACTGGTGGCCTGGGGCCCGGATCCGGCCCGCCACATAATTTTATCTGGCCTGTTAAAGCAAATCAAAATTGCTACTTGTTTTTGGGTGTAATACCATTGAGATACCAATCCCCCTTTGAAAACAAATGTGATAGTTGAAAAACACGTTTTATAGGCTTCAATTTAAAAATTAGTTATACATTATATATGAGGTAATTTTTCATTTAGATGGGTTTGGAGTCATACTGGCCCTCCAAGGGATGTCATAATTACAATCTGGCCCATTACAAAAATGAGTTTGACACCCCTGCCTTAAGGGGAGAGGTCTTAATTTCAATGCATTTTTGGATTATAGAACACCTGCCTACACATGAATTCTCCTATTTATGTTTTATCAGTGGAAATTATTTGCGGTTTATGTGCTCTAAGATCCTACGGGATAATGCCAAAGCCCTGGCCATGAGGATAACAGTACTCAAGACAAATGATGAAGTGATACATCTCAACTGTTTTATGATCTTTGTATGTTGGGAAAAGTTAAGTTTCCCAATGTTCTTTGCACGTTCTTATTTTTTGCAGGGTAACATTGAAAGATGAGTGAAATATTAAACTGTTTTGGGTAAAAAAATGTATCTTTCCAGTTTTAGCAATTAAAATAGTTGTTAAATATGTTTGGAGGATGTTGGTAACTAGTGTTTTTAAATATTTGTGAATAAAAGGGCTTTACTGTAATATTTAACAATGTTAGAGGTGTACTCAAGTGAAAGTTGTGTTTAAATTAAAATGAATTCCATGGACCGAACTGTATTTTCATGATCAGCGTAAATCTGATGGTTTTGTTAATTTGCAGATGTGTGTAGGCCTTTTGGAACTTTGTGGGTTTGAGCAAATCTGACTTCAATAAGTCCAATCAAAGTAGCTCCTCTCATTCCCTTTAAATGTGGCCCACTAGTCATGCACTGACAGCCTTGACATGGCAATGTGCAGACAACAAAATGTTTGAAGAAGAAACTGATTTGATCGAGTCTCGGAGGTCAAAGTGTGCAAAGTACATTTCTATGGAACCACAAGCAGATCTCCGTGGTTGGATAATATAAAGTCATCTTGGGAGGAAATCACAAATAGTGTATATGTGACGTGATGTGGGCATTTGGAAACTTATAATGAGTTATATGAAATGATTCCTACAACGGAGTCAAAGGTTTTGATGCCTGATGTTCATATTAATGAATGAAATATATTTTAAATCCACCACACATGTCCGAGGGGCACTGAATCTGTCTGCCTGTGCTCAGATTATATTTACTAAAATTGCATTAAGCCAATGGTCTACCTACTGCTCCAGGACTGGTCTAGCCACGCATACATTTATACTGACATTCTGCACCAAATTGTTACTCCGAGCTCATCTCCAAGGACACAATCTTGCTGCACCGAATTACCAGCTGGGTGCAAACATGTCTACCAAATTTGCAACTGAGCAGCAGACCTAGTGATTGCATAATAATCAGGATACGCTGACATCTGCAACCAATCACAGATGCCCAGTCTATGAAAACAGAGTCCTGTGTTTTGATGTTCAATTTTTCTAGTGTGATACAGTATTCAACATAACATTATTACTCAAATAGCTTTCCCAGATGTCGGTTTTTTTTTTTTTTGCAATGTAATTGTCACGTGAGAAAACATTGCGCTAGTGTTTGAGTCTCTTCGGACACATAAAGAGTAGAAACATAACAACAACCTAAATGGGGGGAGTATGGATGTTAATGCAATGTTAGATCCCCATTCGCACCTTGAGGTCCATGTCCGGCATCCCAGATGACGATGACAACGCCAGGTTGAGAATAGCAGGGCATTGGGCCCAGAATGGCCTACTCACCTCAGTCAGAGGTAGAGGTGTAACAAGACACCCCCAGTGTATCCCTCTGCCCCCCAGACTTACACTGAGAAAGACAAGCACCACCACCTGTTCTGCCCAAATTAGTGCTAATGGCAACCGTAGCTAACAGTGTAGTACTTGACATACCTGCCCCTCCCGTGTAATCTTTGTGGATTAGCAATACATAACCCTGCATAAAACTCCATTGTCATCACCCTGTTGGTGGGACTAAATTGTTTTTTCCATCCATCCATCCATCCATCCATCCATCCATCCATCCATTTTCTTAGCCGATTATCCTCACAAGTGTCACAGGAGTGCTGGGACCAGTCCCAGCTATCATCGGGCAGGAGGCAGGGTACACCCTGAACTGGTTGCCAGCCAATTGGAGGGCACATATAGACAGACATCAGTCGCACTCACTATCACACCTAGGGGCAATTTAGAGTGTCCAATGAATGCATGTTTTTGGGATGTGGGGGAAAAAAAATGCAAACTTCAAACAGTCAGGCCCGGGATTTGAACCCCGGTCCTCATAACAGGAAAGGCAACCCTCTCCAGCTATGCCCACCATGCCACCCATCTTTATCATTCATTCTGAATTTATTAATATTTTTTTTATTGTATTATAAAAGCTACAGCACAGCAGATTACTGGTTAGCACATCTGCCTCACATTTCTGAGAACCAGGGATCACATCCGGGCTCATCTCTGTGGAGTTTGCATGTTCTCCCCATGCCTTTCTTTCTTCGGTTAATCCACTTTCCTCCCCCATCCCAAAAAACATAGACGGTCGGTTAATTAAAGACTTGCCCACAGGTGTGAATGAGTGTGAATGACTGTTTGTTTGTATGTGCTCTACGATTGGCTGGCGACCAGTTGAGGGTGTACTCTGCACTTGTCCTACGATAACTGGGATAGGCTCTAGCACGCCCACGAAACTTGTGAGGGGAACTAGTAAGGACATTGGATGGATAAGTGGATAAAAGCTATGTAAACAAAAGATTGACATTATTTAATAATAAGATGTATCTCCATAATTTGTGACTGTTTTAGTTTTATCTGAGATGCAGCGATTTCAGATATTTTTAAAAAAATCTTCCACAGTGCATCCTACTAGCATATTGATAAAATATTTAATAATATTATATTTAAGCATCAGTCCTGTGAGCTTTTGAATCTGAGCAGTGGTCTGAGCAGCAACCACTGCAAGGTTCCTGTTATCATTATTAAGACAGAGTTCCTGGAGAAAACCCACAAAAGCACAAGTACCTCCACAAAGGACTGTGAGACATGTGTCCTATTTGTTACCTTGCCCCGTGAAGCAGTATTTCCCAACCTATATTGAGCTAAAGCCAAAGAAATATTATAGCAGACTGCCAGACACATATGTCACAAAAATAAACTGAATCCATGATGATCTCGTCTCAGTTTTCTCATAAATTGACTTTGTGTGACATCTGAGTCTGTTTAGTTGAACACAAAGCTATTAATGGCAACATGTGTTAAGGATGCTGTGTGTTGTCTGCAGTTAACCGGTTTTAGAAAAGTTTGTTTCTTGCCTGTACTTCCCCAGTCCTCTCAAGGTGGCGGCCATCGCACCTTGTTGTACGGCCACGCCATCCTTCTCAGGCACAACCACTCGGGCATGGTAAGTTAGACTCTTTTATATGGTGCACCAGACGTTGCTGTCTTTCCCACTCAGTGTAAAAGTTCTGAATCAAGACTCTTTCTCCAGTACCTCAGCTGTTTGACCACATCTCGGTCGCTCACAGACAAGCTGGCCTTTGATGTGGGACTACAAGAAGATTCCACTGGTAAACCTAATAATGCTCTGTGGAGTGATTATTAAAAAGATCAAGCTTACAAATTCTTAACAATTACAATTGTTATGGGTTGCAAAGGCGATATAACACACAACATTGGCAAGGGGGGGGGGGGCACGTGACTTTTGGGGCACTTTAAAACACCGTTTCCATTCTGATGAAGGAGCATGTCACACTACGGGCACATTGGGTAAAAGGTGGGGGAGGGGCACGTGCCTTTAATGCCCGACGGTTCTGCTGCCTCTGTATACACATGTACCTCTTCTATATTTATTCAAATGCAAATTGCCTGTCAGCCATTTATTTTTAAGGTTAATGTTGTAAGATGTGTTTTGGGATAATAGTTTTTAGTAAATTTACGATCCACACAGTTAATGCAGTGAATCCACTTTTTTTGCAGGGGACACATTCCAGGCCCACTAGCAATAAGTGAAAATCCATGATATCATGAGACCATATAAAAAATTTGGGGGGCATAGCATTACCCCTCCCACATGCACACATTTGTGTTAAAACACAATTTAAAGACATTGTAAACATGTCAACACACAATAAAAATTGCAAGCATGAAATGTATTGAAAATATTGTATTTAATGTAGGGTCTGTGTGTTGGATACTTGCATGTGCCTTTAAGAGGCAGGGCCTGCTGGGCTGGCATGTGATCTTGGAAGTCTGTAGGTGGGTGGTTGTGACTTGTTTTTATTTGCAGCATGTGTTGGTTCCATGAATATTAAGGGTTCAAAATATTGTTTGTTTTTTTCAATTTAAGATACCTTGACTCAGCATTCTTGTTGGCACAGGTGAGGCGTGTTGGTGGACCATTCATCCCGCCTCCAAGCAGCGGTCTGAAGGTGAAAAGGTCCGGGTGGGGGATGACCTCATCCTTGTCAGCGTGTCCTCTGAGAGATACCTAGTAAGACTCCTCAAAATGTGCACAGTGTCCAGTCTTTATTGGCTGACCCCTTATCACTTCTCCCTTAGCACCTGTCCTATGCGAGTGGAGATTTGATGGTGGACGCCTCCTTCATGCAGACTCTGTGGAATATGAATCCCATTAGCTCAGGATGCGAACTAGCTGAAGGTGCAAACACATACATCCACAAATAATTCCAAAGACTCTAAAAAGAGTTTGCACGCTCTACCCGTACCTGCGTGAATATTTTCTCCAGGTACTCCTGTTTCCTCTCACATTTCAAGAACGTGCATGGTAGGTTAATTGAAGACTCTAAATTGCCCATACGTGTGAATGTGAGCATGAATGGTTGTTTGTTTATATGTGCCCTGTGATTGGGTAGTAACCACTTCAGGGTGTACCCCGCCTCTCACCCAGAGTCAGCTGGGATAAACTCCAGCATGCCCGCAACCCTAGTGAGGAGAAGCAGTTAGGAACATAGATGGATTAATAAATGGAATCCAAATGCTTAAATAATGATGGAACTGAACAGAGGTGCCTGAAACAAGGAGACTAAAATGTTTCAAAAACAAATAAAAAGTTTCAGCAATAGTAAATTAAATCTAAATAGGCGGCAGTCTGTGAGCATTGGCCTCACAGACTGGGGTTCAAATCCTGGCCCCGCCTGTATGTAGCTTGTATGTTCTCCCCATGCCTGCATGGGTTTTCTCCGGGCACTCCGGTCCCTCCCCCACCCCAAAAACCTGCAGTAACTGGAGACTAAATTGCCCCTAGGTGTGATTGTAAGTGCGACATTTGTCTGTCTCCACGTGCCCAGCGATTGGCTGGCAACCAGTTCAGGGTATACCCTGCCTCTTGTCCGATGACAACTAGGATAGACTCCAGCACTCTCGTGACCCTTGTGAGGATAAACAGCTCAGAAATGGATGGATGGATGAAATCTAAATAAATCAATTATTGAATGGAACATTTAGATTTTTGTTATGCTGCTTGAGAGACACAGCTACTTCACTTTATGATGGCCTTTTTTTCTGCTGTTTTGCAGGGTTTCTGACAGGCGGCCATGTTCTCAGGCTGTTCCACGGCCACATGGATGAGTGTCTGACTATTGCCACACCGGAGGAAGGAGAGGAGAAGCGCAGGTGAGAAAAGCAAGGTGCAAAAACATCTTTGTCTGAGTACCATTAAATTTTTTAATTCAAATTAAAATGTTGAGCTTTATTAGTATTTGTTAGTTATTTTTAGTTTTGGTGACTTTGTTATTATTAGCTTTATTAGTATTTATTTTGCGTTTTTGAAACAAATGTTTTAAATGTTTTTCTTTACTTTTTTAAAGTTGTTTCTAGCTTTAAGCATTTAATATGTATGCAATAGCTGTTTTCACATTTTATTTTATTTTTTTACCTTCTTTGTCTGTCATCTTTCTGTCATTCCGTGTCTACACGTGTGTTTTTGTGTGTTTTCCAGAATGGCTCACTATGAAGGCGGTGCTGTTTGCAGTCAGGCTCGTTCCCTGTGGCGGTTGGAGCCTTTGCGGATCAGGTGATTTTACATACATAAATAGATAGATATATTCATCCATACTGCTTATCCCAGGAGTCACCAATGGTGAAGTGGTACACACGCCTGACTTTGGTGGAGGCAGTGTGGCATCAATTCCCACTCAGTGATGGTGTTGAGATATGTTCTGTGACTGACTGGTCACCACTTCAGGGTATAGTCCGCCTTTCGCCTGAAGCTAGCAGGGATAGGCTCCGGCTCTCCTGTGATCCTTGTGAGGATAAGTGGCTCAGATAATGGATGGGTGGATGCTTATCCTCATTCGGGTCGATTGTGTGCTGGAGCTTATCCGACCTGCTTCTGGGTGCGAAGCAGGATACACCCTCAACTGGTCACCAACCAATCACAATGCACGTAGAAATAAATACCCATTTGCACTCACATTCACACCTACAGGCAATTTAGAGTTTTTCAGTGAACATACCATGCAGGTTTTTGAAATATTAGAAGAAATTGGAGTACCCTGATGAAACCCACGCAAGCACAGGGAGAACATGCAAACTCTACACAGACGAGGCTGGATTTAAAACCTCAGAACTGTGAGCTTTTCCCCCAAATAGATACATACCGTAACATAATACAACAACGCAACAAGGAAAGAGAGTAGTAGTTTAACACTTTCTTTTACTTTCTCAAAAATCAATAGCAAAAAAAAACTATTAATGCAGCGATGTCAGATTATGTGATAAATTAGAGTTATGTTAGAGTTTTTAATTGGCCAAGAGCTACTAGCTATGGATTAATATTTGTTTTTGCAGTTTTGTGTCTGTGACCAGTTTGAAAACCACTGGATTAGAAATATGTGATATGTGAATTTTTTTCCCTCCATCCCCTACAGCTGGAGTGGTAGTCATTTTAAGTGGGGTCAATCATTCCGCATCCGCCACATCACCACAGGCCGGTACCTGTGTCTGGATGAGGAGAAGGGCCTGTTGGTGGTGGACTCTGACAGAGCCAACACCAAACTGTCTGCGTTCTGCTTCCGCGTATCAAAGGTCTGATATGTTGTTTTTTTTCAACTTTCATTTTTCTATTTGTTATAAACTAATTACCATAAGTTAGGGGCATTTGCCTTGTTAAACAAAAACAGTTCTGAAAAACATTTTTTTAACAAGGATAAATTCACAACAGGTGTTTGATCCCTTACAAACTGTAGACAAGGTAAAATTTTGTTCAGCTGTTAGCTTTTGTAGTGCCTGACATTCCACTCGAAACATCTATATCGAAATGTACGTGTTGTGTAGCTGTTTGTAATTGTCTTTTCCTGTTTGGTCGCCACTGAGCAGGAGAAGGTGGATGTGGCGCACAAGCGAGATGTGGAGGGGATGGGCATTCCAGAGATCAAGTATGGAGAGTCCATGTGCTTCGTGCAGCATGTATCCACTGGCCTGTGGCTCACATATGCTGCCCTCGATGCCAAAGCTGCTCGTCTGGGAATGATGAAGAGGAAGGTGTGCTTGCTTCTGCATGGTTAACTCCAATTATAAAGTCTTTACACTGGCTTTAGAATAGAATTTGAAGTTCTGCTACTGGTCTATAAATCACTAAATGGTTTAGGTCCTGAATCCATAAAACAAATGCTAATGGATACAAATCCAGTAGGGCTCTGAGATTGACTGGCTCAGCTCAAGTAGTGGAGTGCAGAGTCAAAAGTAAACATGGTAAAGCAACATTTAGCTATTATCCTGCAAACTGAGGTGACGTCAGCCCTAAGTGTGAGTGTTTTCAAACCCAGATTAAAAACTCTTATATTTTCTCACGCATTTTAGAGTACTTCCCTTTTTCAATGATATTTCTTGCAGTAAAAACTGTTTTAATTTTACATTTTATTTTCAAATGTTTTTATTTGTTTGTATTTAAATGCTTTTAATCATGTAAAGCGCATTGAGTTACCTTGTGTATGCAATGCATTTTCCAAATTATTTGGTTTGCTTTATACATCCATGAGATTGAGACTATGATTCATACCACCTTGAATTAGGGCCCAATTTACCCAATTTAATCTACCATAATTTTTAAGGTATAACACCCACTCGGGGCGGAATGGTGGTGCAACTGGCTAGAGCGTTGGCCTCACCGTTCTGAGGACTGATTCAAATCCCGCCCCCTCCTTTGTGGAGTTTGCATGTTGTCCCCATGACTGCATGGTTTGCCTCCTGGTTTCCTCTCACATCCTAAAAATATGTGTTAATTGGAGGTTCTAAATTGCTCTGAGGTGTGATTGTGAGTGCGACTGTTGTTTGTCTCTACAGTGAAGAAAATAAGTATTTGAACACCCTGCTATATTGCAAGTTCTCCCACTTAGAAATCATGGAGGGGTCTGACGTTTTCCTCATAGGTGCATGTCCACTGTGAGAGAGATAATCTAAGAATAAAAATCCAGAAATCCCAATGTATGATTTTTTTTAACGACTTTTTGCGTGATACAGCTCCAAATAAGTATTTGAACACCTGTCTATCAGCTAGAATTCTGACCCCCAAAGACCTGTCCACCTCATACAATCAGTAAGACTCAAACTTGTAACATGGCCAAGACCAAAGAGCTGTCCATAGACACCAGAGACAAAATTGTACAACTCCACACGGCTGGAAAGGGCTACGAAGAAATTGCCAAGCTGCAGCTTGGTGAAAAAAGATCCACTGTTGGCGCAATCATGAGAAAATGGAAGAAGCTAAACATGACGGTCAATCTCAATCGGACTGGAGCCCTATGCAAGGTATCACTCGTTTCAATGATCCTTAGAAAGGTGAGGAATCAGCCCAGGACTACACGACAGGACTTGGTCCATGACCTGAAAAGAGCTGGGACCACTGTTTCCTGTTGGTAATACACTAAGACGTCATGGTTTGAAATCATGCATGGCACGGAACGTTCCCCTGCTTAAACTAGCATATGTCAAGGCCCGTCATAAAGGTCAAGTGTCATGCCTATAAACATTCTAAAATCGATATTGTAATGAAGAAAACATAACATTATTCACTTCAATGTCTATACGAAAAAATAAATGTGAGCGGAGAGCGCGTTATCCATGCACAAAGTTGCACAAGTGTCATTCTACGACATCTAAGTGGTCGCCATATTGGCTGCATCCTATGTCTGTGACGTCACCCGGACATTCGCCAATGAAAACATGGTGCACCCTACTATGGGAGACAAACACGTACCTTTTGACACGGAAGCTCTTTTCGAAAAAGAGAACACCACACAACTGAGTGAAGTTATCGTGGCAATATTACACTATTGTTTTGAGCCATAATTAGATATGCGATCACAGGCAAACGGCCCCCCCCGTCCGATCATCTTCGGCGGCATCGTGGCTCATTCCAGCCGGCTGGTGTGGCTCATTTTTGGCGCCAAAGTGGCTTATCACGGAGCCGAGCCGTGCTGCTTTAAGGGGTTGTTCACAGCCACCGCAGTATGCGATGAACAACACTGTCAAGCCGGGGCGCTTTACTGCTTTGTCGTCGCACGCGGCTGAGTGAGGCATTGTCGGCTGCGTTCTTCAGAGCCGCCGCTGTCCGCGAGCCCGAAGCGCAGCCTTCACCAAAGCCGTGACCGGCGAACGCGGTGCCTCAGGTGGTGTGGCTCATTTTCGGCGGCGTGGTGGCTTATAATGGAGCCGAGCCGTGCTGCTTTAGGGGGTTGTTCATAGCCGCCACAGTACGTGATGAACAACACCGTCGCGCCGGGGTGCTTTACTGCGTTGTCATCGCACGCAGCTGGGTGAGGCGTTGTCAGCTGCGTTCGTCAGAGCCGCTGGTGAAGTGACGCAGCAGCCTGACGCCGTCCGACGCACACATCGACACATTTCATACGCGGATCTTTTGTTACGTTATGAGAGACCGATTACGTGGTCCAACGCAAACTATTATTTTTTTTAGTAGCTGTATACACACCTACCTGTCATTTGGAACCCACAAAGTTCTCGTCCTCTGCACCCATGCAATCCATTTTTCACAACGAACTGGGTCTCTTGCAAACTTATGAAGGGTAAATCCATCCTCCCGAGTGTTCAAGCAATGTCCAGCAATGCAAGGAGTCGGCATTTTGGCTAACACGAAGGAATAACGAGCTACCTTACCGGAGGTAAAACTAATGGAAACAAATGAGTCCACTTGAGGGCAGTACTGACCATTTTGTCACTTCTTCTCGAAAACAAATCCCTCAAGAGGATTTTCATGGCAGGAGTTACAAAAAGCTGTATACATCAAAATCATGTTTTGTGGTGAAAAAACGCATGGGTCTATGCCGGCTGCCATTTTTTCATTAATAACATACTAAAAATCATGCATTTCATGACAGTTTGCCAATGACCATTTGGATGATACAGAGAAGTCATGGGAGAAAGTTTTGTGGTCAGATGAGACCAAAATGAAAGTTTTTGGTCATAATTCCACTAACCGTGGACGAATGATGAGTTCCATCCCAAGAACGCCATCCCTACTGTGAAGCATCGGGGTAGCATCATGCTTTGGGGGTGCAATGTATTAAGGAGAGGATGACCGCGGCCATGTATAGTTCCCTCAGTCAGAAAATTGAAGATGGGTCGTAGCTGGGTCTTTCAACATGACAATGACCCAAAGTACACAGCCAGGAAAACCAAGGAGTGGCTCCGTAAGAAGCATATCAAGGTTCCGGCGTGGCCTAGCCAGTCTCCAGTCCTGTACTCCTTAGAAAATCTTTGAAGGGAGCTGAAATTCCGTGTTTCTCAGCTATAGCCCAGAAACCTGTCTTATCTAGGAAGATCTGTGTGGAGGAGTGGACCAAAATCCCTCCTGCAGTGTGTGCAAACCTGGTGAACAACTACAGGAAATGTTTGACCTCTGTAATTGCAAACAAAAGCTAGTGTACCAAATATTAACATTGGTTTTCTCAGGTGTTGAAATATTTATTTGCAGTTGTATCACATGAATAAATTGTTTGGATTTTTCTTTTTAGATTATCTCTCTCACAGTGGACATGCACCTACGATGAAAAGTTCAGTCCCCTCCATGATTTCTAAGTGGGAGAACTTGGAATATAGCAGGGTGTTCAAATACTTCTTTTCTTCACTGTATGTGCCCTGCGATTGGCTGGCGACCAGTTTAGGGTGTACCCTGCTTCCTGCCCGAAGATAGCTAGGATAGGCTCCAGCACTCCCATGACCTTTGTGAGGATAAGCAGTTAAGAAAACGGATGAATGTATATTTTCTTGCCTGTATTTTGTTGGATTTTTCTAACAATTATTCTGCTCTTCATGGACTTATCTAATTCCTACCATTTGTCTTCATTATCTTCAAAGCATTGAAACACAGACCTATGGGGGCTGCAAAAAAAATGCAATAAGTTGCTAAAAAGGTAAAAGGTAACGTCAGTCCCATTGATGGTATAATTTAAGTAACATGGGCCAGGACTATTTACTCAGAAGGCCCTGGTCAGATTAGATTGACATGGGTATTCGTAGCGACAGAAATTTGATTGGACAAAAAAAAAACATTTACAGTATGCAAGTGTAATGGAACCAGTGAAGCCAAGAGCAATTTTACTAAATAAAGAGAACAGACTGTCGGGAACACGCGCAATTTCATGTAACAGAAATCACAATTTAGGTTTTAAATGTAGATCAGTGCTTCCGATAATGTTTAGGTCAGCTGAGAAGGCCTTGCTAGCTTTGATGGCGCACCACTGGTCATGTTTAATTATGTCATCTTTGCTTCCAGGTCATTTTGCACCAAGAAGGACACATGGACGATGCCCTCACTGTGTCCCGGTCCCAGACTGAGGAGTCTCAAGCCGCTCGTATGATTTATAGCACCATGGGTCTCTTCAGACAGTTTATCAAGTAAGTCTATTTGGACGTAAATTTATTAAAGAGTTTTACAGTAAAACTACATCCATCTATTTTCTATCGAGCTTACTCCACAACTGGTTGCCAGCCATTCATCGGGCAAACAGACAAACAACCACTGACTCTTACATCCACTTCTGTGTCAATTTAGAGTTTTTAATGAACCCAATATCCATATTTTATTATCAAAATAAAACAGATTTTTTTGCTGGGATGTAATGTGGCGTGAGATATTTAATCTAAATGAATATGTTTGCCTTCTCTCTTAGGGGTTTGGACTCTCTGAGCGGGAAAAACAAATCTCCTGGGCCTTTGTCACTTCCTCTGGAGGGTGTCATTCTCTCCCTGCAGGATCTCATATTCTACTTCCATCCTCCGGAGGAAGAGCTGGAGCATGAGGAGAAGCAGACCAAGCTCCGCTCACTTCGCAACCGGCAGAATCTCTTTCAAGAGGAGGTATGCAAGCGAGCATGTTTTGCCGGCATGGCCAACATAAGAGAGTTTGAACTCACTCGTCGGCGTGTTGACTTTATTACTCTGCAAAGATGGTTAGATCTTAAAGTCAATTAATTGCCAATCATGTGTTTTGGCTTAAATAACATGGACGCCATGTGGAGAGCAACATCGGTCGATACATAGTTTCCCAAAAATGATACCGGTAGCATGACCAGTTGCAGTTACTTTGCTAAACCCTTCATCCCACACCCTTTGACACATGGCAAGATCTTAAGTCGACTTACACCTCGAGTCAATCATCCATTTACAAATCAGACTCAGACACTTACAGTGCCTCACAGACAACTGGAACTTAGAGAACTTGAGCAACAATCCACTTAACTCAACAGAAGTTCAGCCCAACACATGAAAAGCATTCCCTCATCTTATTTGAAAAATAAATTATAGAATTGTGGTGAGTAGCGACCCTGTAGTTGTGTTACTTGAATATAAGTTAGACTTCTACAATTTCCGACCATCTGCAAGTCTTTGAGGTGACTGAATGTGAATTGTGTCATTGGATAAGTAAGTCGTGGGGAATGGAGTAGAGGGAGGAGTGAGTGAGCTTGTATTTGCAGGATAGCTAGAAGCATTTTCCTGAACTGAACAGAATTTTTGCCATATTTTTCTCCATCAGGGAATGATCACCATTGTCCTGGAGTGCATTGACCGACTCAATGTGTACAACACAGCGGCCCACTTCTCTGAGTTTGCCGGTGAGGAAGCAGCAGAGTCCTGGAAAGAGATTGTCAATCTCCTCTACGAGCTGCTAGGTATAAGAATTATGAACACTTTTTGAAGACCGAGAGAGATGCATTTGACATGATTTGTTTATCCTGTTTTGGAAAGCTTCACTCATCAGAGGCAACCGCTCCAACTGCGCATTGTTCTGCGACAACCTGGATTGGTTGGTCAGCAAACTGGACCGTCTGGAGGCCTCGTCAGGTATCACATGATCCCTCCTCGAGTTTCCTACAAGTGTTTAATGGGAAAGATAGGGGTCAGGTACAGTGAGCTGGGCACTGGACGAACGCAGGGACCTTGGTGAAGTGATCCCCAGCTACAGAAGCTGGTTCTAGGGATGTGGAATGTCACCTCTCTGGCAGGGAAGGAGCTTGAGCGGGTGTGTGAGATTGAGAAGTCCCAACTAAATATAGTTTGGCTCGCCTCCACACACAGCTTGGGCTCTGGTACCAGTCCTCTTGAAAGGGGTTGGATCCTCTTCCACTGGAGTTGCCCACGTTGGGAGGCGTCGAGCAGGTGTGGGTATACTTGCCGCTTGTATGTTGGGGTTCACCCTGGTTGAAGAGAGGGTAGCCTCCTTCTGCTTTCAGGTGGGGGGGACGGGAAATGCACCAAACAGCATTTCAGACTACCTACCTTATTTCAAGTCCTTAGAAGGGGTGCTGGAGAGCACCCCCACTGGGGACTCCATTGTTCTGTTGGGGGACTTCAGTGGTCACGTGAGCAATAATAGTGAGACCTGAAAGGACGTGACTGCGAAACCAAGCGGTGTTCTGAAATTGGAGTTCTGTGTTCACGGATTGTCCATAACGGAGAAAACTGACATTAAGATAATGTTTTTTTTTACTAAAAAAAGCAAGGTTATGAAATTATTATTTATTTTACTTATTAGATGTACAAAATGCACATTAGTTAGATTTCATACAAAAATTATAAAGTCAGAATTAGTAGCGTTCACTTGCAATAACTTCTATTATGCACATTCATTCACCTTAATTTTTTAATGTTATATGCTCTTGAGTATCATGTGCACCCCCAAAATTGACCCAAAAAATCAAGAAAACCCTTCTGAAAATGTATAACTTGCAACATGAATTTGCTGTTATCCATAGGCCCGTAATGCTCATCAAATACATGTTTGGAACATCCCACAGGTGAACAAGTTAATTTGGAACAGGTGGGTGCCATGATTGGGTAGAAAAGAAGCTTCCCTGAATTGCTCAGTCAATCACAAGCAAAGATGAAGCGAGGTTCACCTCTTTATGAACAAGTGTGTGAGAAAATAGTCAAACACTTTAAAGACAATGTTCCTCAACATACATTTGCAAAGTATTTCAGGATTTCATCATCTGTGGTCTATAATTTCATCAAATGGTTCAGAGAATCTGCATGTAAGTGGCAAGGCCGAAGACCAACATTGAATGCCCGTGACCTTCATTCCCTCTGGCGGCACTCCATCAAAAACTGTCATTAGTGTGTAAAGGATATCACCACCTGGCTCAGGAACACTTCAGAAAATGTCAGTAAATCTAGTTCAGAGCTATTTCCGTTAGTGCAACTTAAAACTCTACTAATCAAAGCAAAAGTCATTTATCAACAACACCCAGAAACTCCGCCGCCTTCTCTGGGGCTGAGATAATCTAAATTGGACTTATCAAAAGTGGAAATGTGTTCTGCTGTCTGACGAGTAAAAATGGAAATTGTCGACATCGTGTCCTGCGAGCCAAGGACGAAAAAAAAACATTGCAACTAGAGGCAAAGTTCAAAAGCTAGCATCTGTGATGGTATGGGGCTGTGTTAGTGTCACTGGCATGGGTAACATATACATCTGTGAAGGCACCATTAATACTGAAAGGTACACACAGGTTTTGGAAAAACATGCTGTCATCCGAGCAAGGTCTTTTTCATGGACGCCCCTGCTTATTTCAGCAAGACGGTACCAAACCACATACTGCACGTGTTAGAACAGCGAGGCTTTGTAGTAAAAAAGAGCGGGTACAAGGCTAGCCTGCCTCCATTCCAGACCTTTCTCTCATTGAAAATGTGTGGTGCATTATGGAGTGAAAAATACGATAATGGAGACCCCGGACTGTTAAAGAATAGGAAAGAATTCCACATACAAAGCTTCAACAATTAGTGTTCTCAGTTCCTAAACACTTGTTGAATGTTGTTAAATGTGATGTAACAGTGGTAAACTTCAGCCTGACCCAGGTTTTTTAAAAGTGTTCAAGCTATAAAATTCAAAGTTAATGCTAAAAACTATAAAGTTTATCAGATTGAACATTTAATATCCTGTCAATTCAATTAAATATAGGTTGAACATGGTACACATGCCTGACTTTTGTGCGGGAAACATGGGATCGATTCCCACTCAGTGATGGTGTCTCTCTCCCCTGCTCCTAACTGGTGACCAGTTTAGGGTCTAGTCCCCCTTTCGCCTGAAGCTGGGATAGACTTCAGCTCTCCTCTGATCCTTGTGAGGGTCAGGACCTTCCATAATGGATGGCGTTGTGTTTATATTTAACACAACGTCCCAACTTCATTGGAATTGGATTTGAAAATTCTGATGAGAATACTAGTATTTTATATATTTTTGTCTGTAATTTAACCAAGGTATCCTGGAGGTGCTCTACTGTGTGCTCATTGAAAGCCCCGAGGTTCTAAACATCATCCAAGAAAACCACATAAAGTCCATTATCTCTCTCCTGGACAAGCATGGAAGGAACCATAAGGTGGGTTTTTGAAGTTTTATACATTCCTCAAAAGATATTGAACTAATATACTTTTTAACGTGGTGAATTTAGGTTCTAGATGTCCTGCGTTCTCTCTGCGTGTGCAACGGCGTTGCTGTGAGGTCTAATCAGAACCGCATCACGGAAAACCTCCTTCCGGCGCGCGACCTCCTGCTGCAGACCAACATTGTAAATTACGTAACCAGGTACTGAGAGCAGTTACCCCAATGGCTGGATTTACACTACAGGCCCAAGTGTCCAATTGCCATATAATTCTTATAGAGTGGGGGTTCTCCAACTTTTTACATTAAATACAGAATTACTAATCTCTCCAGTTACACCTATTACGAACGGCCTAGAGACGGTGGCCCTGAAGAGACAATAGGAAGCAGAACTTGAGGTAGCTGAAATGAAGATGCTGAGGTTCTCGCTTGGTGTGAACAGGTTGGATAGGATTAGAAATGAGGTCATTAGAGAGACAGCCAAAGTTGGATGTTTTGGAGACAAGGTGAGAGAGAGAAGACTTCGATGGTTTGGACATGTTCAGAGGCGAGAGAGTGACTATGTTGGTAGAAGGGCGCTGAGGATGGAGCTGCTAGGCAAAAGAGCGAGAGGAAGACCAAAGAAAAAGTTGATGGATGTTGTGAGGGAGGACATGAGGACAATGGCTGTTAGCGAGGAGGATGCACGAGATAGGCTTAAATGGAAAAAGATGACACACTGCGGCGACCCTATAACGGGACAAGCCGAAAGAAAAAGAAAATGATCAACATTAAAGTACAGCAGCGTAGTAGGCATTTTGATCTATTCATCTAAAATGAGTTTTTTTTCCCTAAAAAGTATATTTTTACATATATATATATATATATATATATATTACAAACTGTATAAACTGTTTGCTTTGTGTGAGGTGTAACTTTACAACAGTTTTAATTTTATATTCCATTATTATTACATATTTTCTATACAAGTAGATTTTCTGAAAAAAAACAATTTTTTTCCATGTTCAAATATGCTTATAATGTGTTGGAAAAAGTACATTTTAATACCTCAAAAAGTGTTTACTAAAAAGGTGTATGGTTACTCTATTATGTATTTTCACATTATGCAGCTGGTCATGCATAGTGTGAAAATATTGGTTTATTTTTGTTACTTTTAGTAGGCATGGATGGTTTTCATTATCCCACTTCGTACTTTGTCAACCCCAGGCCAGTCTTCTAACTGAATGTTATCTTTTGAGATTAAACAACATTCAACATGGATGAAGACATTTCATTTCAGGCTGACACCTGGCTCAAGGCCAATCAATATTATTGCAAAAATTGAGGTGTAGGTGGTTCCTATAATCATGATAATGATGATTGGCTCGTCTGTGCTCAGTGTTCGGCCAAACATCTTCTTGGGCACGTGTGAGGGCTCCACACAGTATAAGAAGTGGTATTACGAGATGATGGTGGACCACGTGGAACCATTTGTGACGGCGGAAGCGTCGCACCTACGCGTGGGCTGGGCCATGACAGAAGGCTACAGCCCCTACCCAGGAGGTGGGGAAGGTTGGGGAGGCAACGGGGTGGGTGACGACCTGTACTCGTACGGCTTTGACGGCCTCCACTTATGGTCAGGTAAGAAGCACATCAAACTTTAGAGAAGATTCTGCCCTTTTGTGCCATTGAATGTTGATGATCTGTTCTGAAACCAAGTTTGACAACTCCCAAAATATTCCCTCAGCCTATTTCTGGGATCTTTTAATGCATACTGTACTGTCCAATCAGGCACTGTTGCCCGCCAGGTCGCCTCACCTGGCGCACACACACTGGCTGCAGATGACGTGGTCAGTTGTTGTCTGGATCTGAGCGTGCCTAGTATCTCTTTCCGCATCAACGGACACCCTGTTCAGGGCATGTTTGAAAACTTCAATGTGGACGCCCTCTTTTTCCCGGTCATCAGCTTCTCAGCAGGTGTCAAGTAAGAGCAACATAGCATCATTTAAGGGAATGCCTTGACTCAAAGATTACATTTTTTTCATTGGAAAGTATCTAAAAAGACAAACAGAAGGACACTGTTTCCCTTGTTAAATAAGTGATCTCTGTAATGTTCAGACATACAATTCAAGCTTCCTTACATCTCCAGAGCTCGCTTCCTCCTGGGTGGTCGCCACGGAGACTTCAAGTTTATGCCCCCACCGGGGTATGCGCCATGCTATGAGGCTCTGCTGCCCAGGGAGAGGATGCGCATCGAACCCATCAAAGAGTACAAGCACGACTTCAATGGCGTACGGAACTTGCTCGGGCCTACCCTGTCACTCACCCACACCTCTTTCACCCCCTGCCCTGTGGACACAGTTCAGGTGCAAAACAACAACATACAAACCTCTGTTTATTCTTAGTAGACATAACATGCAGATATTATCTTTATCACATTTCATTATTTATTTTCTATAATTTCCATCAGGTTTCAGTGTGTAAAAACTATTATGTACTGTTTTGAAGACATGTTTGTCTGCCTTTCTGTCTGTCAGTTTATCTACCGATCTATCCACCTATCTATCTTTGTAGATTGTGTTGCCGCCACACCTTGAGAGAATTCGAGAGAAGCTGGCAGAGAATATTCACGAGCTCTGGGCGATCACCCGCATCGAGCAGGGATGGACTTACGGGACTGTGAGTCTGGAATTAGCCCCTAAGATACATTCATATTTGAGGCACAAAATAACTCCATCCATCCATTTTTTTATGGCTTATCCCCACTAGGGTTGCGGGCGTGCTGGAGTTGATCCCAGCTATCTTCGGGCGAGAGGCGGGGTACACCTTGAATTGGTTGCCAGCCAATAGTGGGGCACATATAAACAAACAGCCATTCGAATTTACATTCACACTTACGGGCAATTTAAAGTCTTCAATTAAAATACCCAAAAATATTTTGAATCACTGTTTATCCACTGCATCATCTCAGTCATCTGAACAGAGCTTCCATTCCTCCATGTTGAGAGGAGCTTTGATTTTGTTAAGTTTAGTTTTATTTTATTCTATTTTACTGTTTTACATTGTATTTCATTTAATTTTCTTTGAATTTTAAGTTTTTATGGTGGCTGACTGGTAAGCACATCTCCCTCCCTCACAGTTCTGGGGAGCCGGGTTCAAATCCGGCCTCCCCTGTTTGGAGTTCGCATGTTCTCCCTGTGCCTGCATGGTTTTTCGCTGGGTACTCTGCTTTCCTCCCACATCACAAAAACATGCAGGGTATGCATGTAGTGCAATTGAAGACTTTAAATTGCCTGTAGGTGTGAATGTAAGTTCGAATGGCTGTTTGTTTATATGTGCCCTGCTCTTGGTTGGCAACCAGTTTAGGGTGTGAACTCCGGTCCTCAGAACTGTGAGGCCCACGCTTTACAGCTGTGGCACTGTGCTGCCTTCTATTTTAGGATATATTTTCATTTTTACTTATTAATTCAATTGAATGTCATTTTGTCGCCAAAGACCAAGGCTCCCACATGTTCCTCTGCCGACAAAAAGAGCAGTAAATATACAGATTTGGAACCATTTTTACAATGCCCTCAGACATGCATTCATTTAAAAAAAAAAAAAATTTCTGTTTGTTTGATATTTTTTACCAATGAATAACTTACTCTAGTTAACTTTCACAGTTCAGAGATGACAACAAGAAGCTTCATCCCTGCTTGGTGGACTTCCAGAGTCTCCCTGAGCCTGAGAGGAACTACAACCTGCAGATGTCCGGAGAGACTCTCAAGTGAGCTTCTCGTTCAAACCCTCTTTCAGTTACTGTAGTTGGAAGTTGATGTGAGAAGAGAGCAGGGATGAGGACTTGAGTATTTCATCTTGGATTGGAGTCGACTCCAGTCACTGTTTTAATGACTTAGGATTTTACTTAGCAAAAGCTAAAAGACTTGAGAATCGACTTGGAATTAGGAGGTAAAGCTTCAGTACCTGATTTGAAACATGATTAGGTATAATAATACATTCATACATGGGTTGGATAAATTGGTCAAACACTATCATATGTACTTCTTGGTCTTCTCTCTCTTCATGAAGACAGTTCTAGGTAAGACTGCATTGCGAAGGGGAGTTAACATTTGACTTGACTTTGTCTAAGATAAAATGGCTTACTGGCATTACTGGCTTACCTACTTAATGGCTGACTTGTTGGAGACTTAATTGAAGGTTAAGACTTGAGACTGTCTTGAGACTGTCTTGAGACTTGCCCATGCGATCTCATCTCTGGAAGACAGTTTTGGTGAGATCCAGCTCCTCGTTCCCTCACAGGACTCTCCTGGCTCTGGGCTGCCATGTCGGCATGGGTGATGAGAAAGCTGAGGAGAACCTCAAGAAAATTAAGCTGCCAAAGACGTACGTCTGCTGACATGTTTTCACAGTTGGCACAAATATTTGTCAGGTGGGGGAAAAAAACTGATTTTTCCCTTCTGTAGCTATGTCATGAGCAACGGATATAAGCCCGCGCCGCTCGACCTTAGCCACGTCAAGCTAACACCCAATCAGAACCAGCTTGTGGAGAAACTGGCGGAAAACGGTCATAATGTTTGGGCAAGAGATCGTGTACGACAAGGGTGGACTTACAGCATTGTGCAGGTAAGGACATTTACTTGTACTTTCTGTTTAATTCATCCAGAAATATTCTTCAAAATAGGCGGAAATTTATAGCGTATTGCATGTATTTTTAGTGCACATTGTGGGTGTACGTAAAATTCTTCAGTCTATTTTTATATGTTTGCAGTGTTCTGTCTTCCAATACTGTTGGATTCAGCATTTAAATTGATCATTGGTGAAATTACCTGCCACGGTTAGTGGTTGCGAATCATGACAGTACATGTTTGTAAGCATGCCTTTCAGGACATCCTGAATAAGCGAAATCCTCGTCTGGTGCCTTACAACTTGCTGGATGAGAGAACTAAGAAGACCAACAGGGACAGTGTCAACAATGCGGTCCGTACACTAATTGGCTACGGCTACAACATTGAGCCTCCAGACCAAGAGAGTAGTGAGTCATCGTCATACAGTTACACCAATGATTGGCACAGTTTGGGGTCGGCAAAATTGCAATCAAATCATTGTATCATTTTAGAAAACTGAATAGCTCCATATATGGCTAGCTAATAAATCATACAATAAGCGGATCACTCCTTTATACCTTACCTTTAGGCCAATTAAAATCTCTGATATGATTGTGGCATATAAAGACATAAATCCGACATTCTTGTGTGAGTAAAGTATTGTTATTACAGGAATAAAATGCTGTTTTAATGAGAACAAAGTCAAGAAAGATATTACAAGAATAATGTAACAATAATAATTCTAATATCAACTATTTAATTATGATCTTTCCTTGTTTTACTTTGACTCAAAAATTTAAATATTGTGACTTTCATTCATTTATTCATTCATTTTCCAAACCACATCTCCTCACAAGGTTCACGAGCGTGTTGGAGCCTATCCCAGTTATCTTCCGGCAAGAGACGGTGTACACCCTGAACTGGTCGCCAGCCAAGCACAGGGCACATATAAACAAGCGATTCAGACTCACTTTCACACCTTGTGCACCGGGGAATTACTGACTGTAGTTTTACGCAATCTTTCACAAAAAAAGAGAACAATAATTCTGTCAATTTATCTTAAAAAAATAAAACTTTTATTTTGTAGGACTACAAAGATTTTTCTCGCTGAAATATGTTATTGAAAAATTAAGCTTTTCTTAGAAAAAAAAAAACACCCTCATGGTCTTCTGCTTTGCCTTCCTGCAGCTGGCCACGGCCAGGAGAACATCCGTGGCGACAAGGTTCGGCTGTTCAGGGCCGAGAGGTCGTACAGCATCACGCAAGGGAAGTGGTACTTTGAGTTTGAGGCTGTAACCACGGGAGAGATGCGAGTGGGTTGGGCTCGTCCGAGCGTCCGGTCTGACACAGAACTGGGTGCGGATGAGCTTGCTTACGTCTTTAATGGCAATAAGGTGAGTCCGACTCACCGTCTTTTTCTTTTATTTGAATAACAGTCAAGTTCTGAGAGTAGTCTCAAGCAAGATTAAGCAGGTTTTTACATCTTAAATGTTTAAAACATGAAATGCACCACACGTGATAAGGGAAATTTGATCGTGTTCTCCCAGGTCTTTTAGTGTGTGTTGTACTCGTTTTTGCTGTCATCACGAAACTATAACTGTTGTTGAAATTGCTGGTGTTGTGCCAATAATTCAAATTGGCCAGATTTTCTCTGTGTGTGTACCCCACTAGACAGGTTCTGATGTTACACAAACATTTTCTGTATTTACAATGACAATGTGATGTTGCAGGCACAAAGGTGGCACATTGGCAATGAGTCCTTTGGGCGTCAGTGGCAGTCTGGTGACGTGGTGGGCTGTATGATCGACTTGACGGAGATGAACATCATGTTCACACTAAATGGCGAAATGCTGATCAGCGACTCTGGTTCAGAGATGGCTTTCAAAGATATTGAAATTGGAGAAGGTGAGAATTTTAATTGACCCCCCCCCCCCCACCCCCCCAACCAAACCAAAAGGCACCGGATTCCATATGACAGTATTTCTTTAAATTTTTTGGGGGGACATTTCCATCGCCTGAACTTCGGAAAGTATGACAATCCATACCCATCCATACAAATTAAGCCACACCCCAACATTTTTAGCACTAATCGTAGTGGTCATTTTCATATAGATGAGTTGCATATGTGACAACAGGAATGGATTGGAAAGACTGTGTTACATGCCGAAAACCAACAAGTCCTTGTTTACTGTTTGGCTGTTCCTTTTAATTGCCTCACAATTTACAAAGAAACAACCAATATTAGGATTTACTATTCCATGGTCATGAGCTGAACTGGATTGTACCACTTGGTAGCAATTTAGCTTTAGACAGACCGCTGCAACCTAACCTTTTTTTACTCTTCAGGTTTTATTCCAGTGTGTGCATTGGGCTTGTCCCAGGTTGGAAGGATTAATCTTGGCCAGAATGTCAGCAGCTTGCGCTACTTTGCCATCTGTGGCCTTCAGGAAGGGTTCGAGCCCTTTGCCATCAACATGAAGCGAGACATTACCATGTGGTTCAGCAAAAGCCTACCCCAATTTGGGCCTGTTCCCGCTGACCACAACCACTTGGAGGTACCGGTCGAGTGGTTCTTTTATTGGATAAAAAAAATCACAGGCAGGACAGAGAATATCAGCTCCGGCCTTCCAGTCTGAAAATTGCATGTTCTGTCTTTGCTTGTTTCTTCACACATTCAAAAATATGCTTTTTTTTTTTTCTTTTAGGTAGGAGTAAGTCCCATGTCTTAACACTTCAGTTTCGAGCAAGTCCCAAATCAAACTGAGTCAATTTATTATATGACACAACATCTATTCACACATTATCCAGTATGCAGTCACTATCGGTACTTGGTTCAGTTAGCTTTAATCATTCACAATCACATTTTTTTAATGGTCCTAAAATAGTTATAGTAAAATAGCTATTTTTGTATTATATTATTTATTGTTTTCCCTCTAGTTTTACATGTACTGCATATGCAAATATTTTTTTTTTACTCAATAATATTTAAAAACCAGCTTTTCTTAAAGAGTAAATTCTAATTAATGTATTGAATTTAAAAAATTAAATTCAGCTGAACTGTCCCGAGGCAATAAGTCTTTTGCCGTCTACTAGAGGGGAGCCCGGGAGCATCACTGTGACAGAAAATGAACGGATGGATATCATTTGACTATTTTGTCATCATTCCTTTAGGTGTCCCGCGTGGATGGGACAGTGGACAGCGCACCCTGCCTGAAGCTGACCCACAAAACTTTTGGCTCGCAGAACGCCAACACAGACATGATGTTCCTCCGGCTCAGCATGCCCATCCAATTCCATGAGACATTCAAGATCCCAGCGGGTACCACGCTGCTCACCCGTGCGCTTACCATACCTGAAGACGAAGTATTAGTGGTGGAGCCTGACTCAGAGTTTGAAGTTCTAAAGAAGTCAGCGAGTCGTAAGGAGCAAGAGGAGGACAAAAAGGAGCCATCTGTACCAAAGGAGATCTCAGTGGAGAATGAGAAGGACACAATGTCAGAGAAAGGAAAGAAAAGAGGGTAAATTAAATTACAATAATCCTCTGCAAATTTGCTGTTCATCATTCCAAAGTTTGTTTTCAGTTATTTACAGGGGAAAAAAAAAAACCATTTGCAGTTCTTATTCGAAATTTATTTTTTGTGCTCTTTGTGTTATGCCACTAGATGGTGGCAAAGTGCACCTAATAGCAAAATAGCACAAGTGCACTACGGTGTTCCTTCATTTAATATGGGGGTTACCTTCCAAAAAAATACCTGCGTTAAATTAAATCCAAAATTAAATGTTTTTTTAGTTCATCATATAATTATTTCGTTTACAGGATATATTTTTTCATTTACAGTGCATGTTTTTTTGTTTACAGTTCTGTTTTTTTCATTTATAGTGTTTTTTTTCAATTAGAGTATTTCTTGCATTGTTAACCACACACTAAAAACTTTTGTCAGACAGGCGTTAACACTTTCTCACATTTCTATCATTTAAACACTCTCAAAATTCAAACCTTTGTAGATTAAAAAAAAGTACCCTTCATTATTCTAGAATGAAATCAAAGATCAGAATCTTTTTCAGGCCAAAACATTTATTTGCGAAATAAATATATGAACGTCCCTCCATCAATTTTCTTCCATTTCATCTAGCATCGGGTATGAGCGTTTTCCTCTAAAAGGAAAAATATTATAGTTTTTAGAAATCCATCCATTTTCTGAGTCACTTATCCTCACAAGAGTTGCAGGAGTGCTGAAGCCTATCCCGGCTGTCTTTGGGCAGGAGGTGCAGTTAATCGCGAACTAGTTGCCAACCAATTGCAGGGCACATAGAAATAAACAACAGTTGCACTCACATTCACACCTGCAGGCAATTTAGTCTCCAATTAACAGTTTTTAGAAATAAATTTAATTTTAATGATCAATCTATGAGGTCGGACACAAGAAATTATTAATTGTGATTCAGATGTATTTTACATTTGCAGGTGATTTGTGAGGGAAAAACTGCTATGGGGCCGTCACGGTGGAGCACCTGGAAAGCGTTGGCCTCACAGTTCTGAGGTGCCGAGTTCAATCCCGGACCTGCCTGTGTGGAGTTTGCATGTTCTCCCCGTGCCTGTGTGGGTTTTACTCCGGGCACTCTGGTTTCCTCCCACATCCCAAAAACATGCAACATTAATTGGATACTCTAAATTGCCCTTAAGTGTGATTGTGAGTGCGGCTGTTTGTCTCAATGTGCCCTGCGATTGGCTGGGAATCAGTTCCACTTGTACCCTGTCTCCTGCCCGTTGACAGCTGGGATAGGCTTCAGCACTCCCCGCGACCCTTGTGATCATAAGCGGATAAGAAAATGGATGGATGAAAAAGCTATGGGTTGTTGTTGGTGCTCTTCTTTTTTTTCCCATCTGTGCGAGAATATTCTTATGGACAGACATTCCACCTTCAATTTTGTCTGAGATCTGAAGTCACAACACTTTGTGGGTGCGCGCTAAAACGCTGCGGGGCCCACCGGCCACCCCCTGTACTAATGGCGACGATCCCCGCGGCCCCTGAACCCCGGTGTCGGAAGAGCGCACCCGAGCTCAGTGCAGTTCGCCTAAGGTCAATCAATCACCTCCACACCAATGATTTCCAACGTTTATAGAGCCAAGGCACATATTTTACAATTGAAAAATCCCACGGCACACCAAAAAAAGTAAATGTCACCAAAAATGGATCGATTAATTACTGTATGTACTTTCTGCCATCTAATAGAAGAGGATTTTTTTGTTCTGTCTGTCATTGTGCCTCATGAGCATAAACAGATGAATAAAGATACATTGTTTGCGGCACACCTGAAGAGCGCTAAAGGCACACTAATGTACCCTTGCACACTGTTTGGGAATCACTGCTGTACAGTACAGAATGCCTTCAGTTTGGCTAATTTACATAATTTTTTGATGCTAGCAATGTGGCTCTTTTGTGCTGAAAATGAAGAGGTAGACACAAGTGTTGCAAAAGAGCAGGAGAAGGAACTACCACTTGATTGCTTGACAACCATGGCCAATGAACATTGGGGGCTGCCGCGATGCATTGTGCAGGTATACAAAAACCGCAGCAGTCCCTTTACTTACGGCGATTGACTATGGTCTACAGTCCATAAGCCAATCGGCACACAGAACGCGATGCGGGTTTTCTTTTGTGAATCAGGATACAGAACACAATGCGCATTCATACGGTGTTACACCCCCCCCCCCAAAAAAAAAAAATACACAAAAAAAATCTGTGTAATAGCGAGGCCTTGTAAAATGAACTGTGTTGTAGTGAGGGAACACTGTACAGGGGTACCATGACTTAGGAGTGTTACTTAGTTTAGCATGATTTGTTAGTGGAAGTTAGGAGAGTCTTCGCTGTATTGCACAAAGGTGGCACATTGGCACTGTGATTCAGATGTACTACTTCAAAATCATATGTCCAAGACTGTCTCCATGCCCTGAAAATGTACTTAAAAACAACCAAATATTCTCCTTTCTGCACCTTAGATTTTTCTTCAAAGCCAAGAAGGTGGCCATGACACCTCTTGCACCTCCTCCTGCCCCTCCTACAGTGCCCCGCTTGGTGGAAGACGTTGTTCCTGACGACCGAGATGACCCTGAGATCATCCTAAACACCACCACAGTAAGACACACCATAAGGTTTGGTTTCAATTGTAGAAGACATAGATGACACTCAAAAAAACTTCATTATGTGTAGTGGTATACTGTAGTGTCATTGGGGGGTCAATTTGAGGTGGTTGTTGGGGGAATGATATTTGTAGCAAAGCAAATTTATTTATAGAGCACTTCATACAAAAGGTAACTCAATGTCCTTTAAGGTATTTAAGTAAAAAAAAAAAAAAACATTTAAAAAAAGAAACATTAGAAATATTATTTCAAAATGAAAATAGTATTGTAGAAATGTAGAAATTTCTTCTTGGAATAGCAATAAACAATGTTACTTTATAGTACTGTATATTATTGGGACGTTTGTTTCCAATTGTACTATTAGAATATGCAGCGGACCAATACAACTCATGCAGCCAATATTTGAATACAGCATAATTCTTCATGCTCATTTTCTTTCTAGTATTATTATTCGGTGAGGATCTTTGCTGGACAGGAGCCAACCGGCGTGTGGATCGGTTGGGTTACCCCTGACTACCACCAGTTTGATCCAAGTTTTGATCTCTCCAAAGTGCGCAACGTCACCGTTACTGTGGGTGATGACAAAGGCAACATACACGATAGGTTGGCACATTTTACCAGTCTCTGCTTATTTCCCATTACCATGCTTGGAATTGCTGTGTTTATTGGGGTTATTGTTAATTATTTACTTTTTTCATGTCCTTCTGAAAATGTATGGGCAAACCTTAATTAGAGCGATCTTTTATAAAATGTCAATAAAAAAATGTATTACAACACTTGATAAGCATTTAGAACAGGGATGGGCAACTTAGAAGACAGTGGGGACCACAATATTCTTTGTTGAGTTTTCTCTTAATGCAGCTTTTTGCCATTGCATTATTACTCACTCTTCATGCTAATTTTCTTCATGGCGTCCCTCTTTTGTGACGGAAAAGATCTGAAACTATAGCAAGCGATATCTGCCATATAGTTGCAAATAGTATATTTGTAATGTAAATATGCAATGTTACAGTACAGGTAACTTTAAAAAAATAAAAGAAAGAAAGAATCAAGAGGCCTTTTCAACTACAGGCACTGGCTACATTTTCCTGTTGTTGTAAAGTTGCGACCCACTTTCACAAAAATTAAAACTAATAAAGAACGTTTTTTTTTTTTAAATAGCCCCTGAAAACACACAATGTATTTTATATTAAAATGCTAATTCAACTGAAGAGGCATGGTGGCGCGGCTGTAGAGTGTTGGCCTCACAGTTCAGAGTACCAGGGTTAGATTCTGGCCCTGCCTGTGTGGAGTCTGCAAATTCTCCCCATGCCTGCGTGGGTTTTTTCTGGGCACTCCGGTTTCCTCCCACATCCCAAAAACATGTATTCAGTGAGACTCTAAATTGCCCCTAGGTGTGATTGTGAGTGCGACTGTTCTCTGTCTCTATATGCCTTGCGATTGACTAGTAACCATTTCAGGATGTACCCTGCCTCCTCCAGCTGGGATTGGCTCCAGCACTCCCCCGACCCTCGTGAGGATAAGCGTCTCCAGAAATGGATGGCTGGATTATTCAATTGAGCCTGCTGCCATTATCTGCGCACGGCACAACATTTACAATGAGAGGAAGCCAATTGTCAGTGATAAAGTTAGTTGTATACCAAACCATCATCTGACGGAGCATTAGAAGGGCTGAGGTATTTAGAGATTCCTGGGTCCTCAGTTTGAACATCATTTTTTTTTCCAATTGAATGTAAGTGAAAAAGGAATTCGAAATCATTGGATTTTGTTTTTATACACGTTTTACACAACGTCACAGGTTCATTGTAATTGGGGTTTGTATTTTAAGAGTCCCGAACAGTGTTCTTGGAAAGATGGGCAAAACTAGCCCCTTGACACAAGCTTTACCAATCGACATGAAATTGGACAGATATATCCATCATAACGGGCTCATGGAGCCTTGCTAAAGAATCAACAGGAAGACGGCCATTTCAATTTATAACATTTCAGTTGAATTCCAGAACATGTACCTTGATGAGCTCTCAGAATTGCCAGGTTTTTTGACAATGCCATCAAATATGGGTGTCAGGAAAGTAAATAGAAAATGACCCCCATCAGCAGATTCACCGTTCCAAACGAAATTGGGTAGACAAGTCGCATTTAACAGGACTCACCCAAACTTGTTAGTGGAAGATTGAAATGAATTGAATGAAATTAATTCTTTGCAGTATGAAGCACAGCAACTGTTACATGGTTTGGGGAGGGGACCTGGTCAGCACACAGCAAACCCGCTTTAGCCAAGAGGACATGGTGGTCGGCTGCCTGGTGGACCTGGCCACGGGCCTCATGACCTTCACTGCCAATGGCAAAGAAATCAACACCTTCTACCAGGTGAGGAGTCATCCACTGTATGTCCACACTTCGTGCGTTCCACCAAACGTGGGCATAAAAAATAAATGAAAATGTAGTAAAATAAGGAATACAATACTCAAATTTGACCTGGTGAGAGATTTCTTGCATTAGGGCATCCATAGCCAGCCTAAAAAACAGCTGTCTTAAAAGTAGCACATTTATGCTAACTAGACTTATAGCATTATGGTATTTCTTACTTAATTCTAAAATTAATCAAAATCATAAGTAAAATCTCATTGAAATCTCATTGAATCAGAATACAATTTTTAAGAAAAAAAATGCCTGCTCATTTCAATATCAGGTCACTGGGCAATAAGTCTGTGTTAATTAATGACATCATTACAACTTACAGTATGATCTGGACTATTTGCTACTAAAGGAAACGTGGTTAACAGAGTAATTCAAATATGACTTTAAATGAGACAACACCAGCAACTTTAAATTTTATGAACAAGTGTCGAAGACGGAAAAATGACGGTGGTGTTAGTGTTATTTTCAAGCTATTATTTCAGTTCAGTGTTATGTAATCATACTGGGTAACTTTAGCTCTTTTGAGTATCTCATTTTGTTGGTTATGCGTGAGCCAAAGGTTATTCCTTTAGCAATTTATAGACCTCCAACATACAATAGAACATTTATACTTGTTTTTATCAGTTACTTGTACATATACAACTATTTTGTCACAACTCTATATTTTAACACTCATGTTGACAATAACATGGAAAAGTAATCTATATAGGACTCCATACTTTACTAGACACATTTGACCCCTCACAACATATTAATAGTCCAACCGACAAGGTCAAATATTAGACGTGGTCATCAGGACGAGGAGAAACTAATCCATATTTTTATCACAGGTTGACTTGACTATATAATCGTCTTCTGATTGGATTCTCAAAAAAAAGAGCATATAACCACTGCAGCTCATTCAGAATGCTGCAGCTTGGGTTCTAACCAGCACAAAGAAGTCATAACATACTGCTCCAATTTTTAAACTCTTTACACTGGCACCCAGTCAGCTTTCGAATAGATTTTCAAGTTCCTTTACTACTCTATATGTTACTAAATGGTTTAGGTTCTGAATACATTAAATAAATTCTAATGGACTATAAACCCAGTTGGGGTCTGAGATCGACAGAGTCTGTTCAGACTCAGCTTGGCTGGTGGAGGGGTGTGGTGGTCCTGTAGGGTCCCTGCAGCTCTCGGCATGTAGGGAGTTGCAGGGGTGCTGGTGGATCACCCTGGGTCCCTCGGCGTGGGATGTGTCCTGTTCACTGGGTTGCTCTCTGGTGGACCCCTGGACCTGATTCTGCCCTCAGTTAATTGGGTGGGGTCCAACGTAATAAACTTAAAAAAAAAAAAAAAAAAATATATATATATATATATTTTTTTTATATATATATATATAAATTTTTTAAAGGAGTCTTAGCATTTGTCACTTGCAATCACCTCATTTCACGTAAAAAGTGGGAAAAATTATTTAATATACAATGGGTTACAAGCTTGGTCACAGAACAAAATAAGTCAAGGTACAGTATGTTACATTTAATAAAGGTTGGACATAATTTGTCTGATTCCAGTGTAGTAAACCAACAGGTGTTTTTTCTCAGGTGGAACCTAACACAAAACTGTTCCCTGCCGTCTTCATCCAACCTTCCAGTCAAAATATGGTACAACTGGAGCTGGGAAAACTCAAGGTCTGATTGTGACTCTCACGTCTCTGCTGTCACTTTTCCCAAGAGTCTCAAACTTTGTCTGCTCTGTCCTCAGAACATCATGCCGATCTCGGCAGCTATGTTCCGCAGTGAGCGCAAGAACTCGGTGCCCCAGTGTCCTCCGCGGCTGGACGTCCAGATGTTGACCCCGGTCATCTGGAGCCGAATGCCCAACCGCTTCCTAAATCCGGAGGTGGGCAAAGTGAACGAGTCGCTGGGGTGGATGGTGGAGTGCACTGAGCCGCTCATCATGATGGCCCTGCACATCCCGGAGGAGAACAGGTGGGAAGGCAACACTAACCAGGGAGCAACGTACTCTATTGTAAAAGTAGAGTAATAAAATATCATATATAAAATAAAAAATGAAATATTCTGTGGACACATGAAACCAAAGTCGAACTGTTTGGCAATGACCCTCAGTGCCATGTGTCGAGGAAAAATGGCACAGCACACCAGCGGGCATCATGGTTTGGAAGTCCTTTCCCACATCTGGGTCTGGACAGCTTCCTATCATCAGTGGAAAAATGAGTTTCAAAAATATCAATTATCATTATCATCATTAGGATGAGTGTTGCAATATGACTGATCCAAAACACAGAAACAAATCAACAACAGAATGGTTTCAAAAGAAAGAAATACACTCGGGAGTGGCTCAGTCAAAGTCCTGACTTTAATTCAATTAAGATGGTGTGGCATTCACTCAAGAGAGCTATTCACATCAGACATATCATCACATCACATACTTTTTCCTCCCACTGTTTATTGAATGTTATGTTTCATCCAATTTTGTGGCGCCCCCTTGGAGGGATTGCCACCCTTAACATTTTCCTTTTTTGCCTAATTGGTGCCTCGGGCTACTAAAAAACAGACATCGAGTCGCAAATGAGCGGGGGTTTGGACACGGCATTTTTACAGGCAGTGTGGAAGGGGTTCAAGACATATCACTCATTTGTTGACGTGGTTCTATGTCCAGGTGTATTGATATCCTGGAGCTGTCAGAGCGCCAAGATCTGATGAAGTTCCACTACCACACCCTCATGCTCTACTGCGCTGTGTGTGCCCTGGGCAACAACCGGGTGGCCCACGCGCTGTGTAGCCACGTGGATGAGTCCCAGCTCTTCTACGCAATTGAGAATACCTACCTGCCCGGTCCACTCCGCAGCGGCTACTACGACCTCCTGATTAGCATCCACCTGGAGTCGGCCAAGCGGGCACGTCTAGGCACCAACAAGGAGTTCATCGTGCCAATGACAGAGGACACGCTCAGCATCAACCTCTATCCGGACGCCAAAAAGGCCCATTCCCTGCCCGGTGTGGGTCTCAACACCTGTTTGCGACCGAAACTGCATTTCTCCTCAATCAACTTTGTGGGCATGGATCCCGACCTGTATACACTTAGTCCCATTTTCCCTCTGCAGGTAAGGGACTTGTTGAATTGAGCCATACTTCAAAATATGCAAATAATTATGCAAATGTGCAGTTTGTCACTGACTTATGCTAACACCAGAGATGGGGAAACAGGTTGGCTAAGATATTTTCTCCCAGTAATTTAATGAATTACAATTACATACATTTTTATAATTACATAATATCGTTATTTGTAATTAGTTAAGACTCACTGAATGTGTAGTGGTACACATGCGTGACTTTGGTGCAGCCGCCATGTGTTGAATTCCTGCTCAGTGATGGTGTTCATATCTGCCCTCCAACTGACTGGCGACTATTTTAAGGTGCAGTCTGCTTTTCACCCGAAGTTACCCGGGTAGGCTCCATTACTCCTGCAACACTTGTGAAAATAAATGGCTTGAAAAAAGGATGGATGTAATTAGTTAGCTGGCTCTCACAACAAACTTTTCAAAAATAAACATTTATCTTGTTCTTCTGCCTTCTCTCTGTGACATGCGCACACTCATGGCTGACAACAAGGTGTTCTAAAGTGGCCATGCCAGCCTGAAGTCCTCGTCCACACATGGTGGCTATCCACTCAGACTTAAAAAAAAAAAATCCCTCTCTCCTCCCTCTCGCATCTTTCTCCATGTGATGTGCATGCACTCATGATCGAGAAAGACAAGCTCGATAGAATATAATAAATAGCAAAGCTGTTATTGTCAGTGATGTACACAGTGGATTTTGAAAGCCTCCACAGTAGCGCAGGATAAGAAAGGAAGATGTATTTTTTGGAGTGTAGGCCGAACTAGAGAACTCACTGCACACTTCAATTGTGACGCATACCTTCTAATCGAAAGGGGGGACGCTCAAGTTGTTATATAGTTGGGGAGGGGTGACTCATAACAGGGCCCAAATGTGTTTTGGCCATGCCCAAAAATGTCAGGAAAACTGAAATGTTGAAAAGCAGTTTAATTCTTTATCTTCACAATTAAGTAGTGCAAAGTGCTTAGCTTTTCCGTTGTCTCCAAACATTATATGGCATTTAGAAAAAAATTGTAAATTCAGTTTACAGAGAATACATTTTTGTGGGGGGCTTCTGGATTATTTACAGGTCAACCCTACTAGTTTCTGTATTCCCTCCACTTCAGGAACTGAAGACCCTAGCAATTAGCATGCTAACAGAGGCTGTGCTGGATGGTAGCCAGGCCATGCGCGACCCAGTGGGAGGCAGCGTGGAGTTCCACTTCGTCCCCATACTGAAGCTGATCAGCACACTGCTCATCATGGGCATCTTCAACGACGAAGACACCAAACACATTCTGAAGATGATTGATCCCAATGTGTTCAGCGGAAAGGAAGAGGAGGAGGAAGAGGCAGTAACAGAGATGGTGACAAGGGAAGAGAACTGGGAAGGCGACGAGACGAAGGAGGAGCCGGACGAGGAGGCAGATGAGGCTGAGCTGGAGGATGTGGGTGCGGAGGAGGAGGAAGAGGAACTGAAAGCTTTGGAGAAAGCAGAGCATGAGAATGATGAAGAGGATGAACTGAAGGAGGAGGCAGAAGAGAAGAAGGAGGAAGAGGAGGCCAAAGTTGGAAAAGTAGATGGAGAAAAGGCAGAAGAGGAGAAGGAGGCAGAGATCCTGGAGGCAGAATCAAAAGAAGAAGGTCCTGAGGAGGGATTGCTCCAGATGAAGTTGCCAGAATCTGTCAAACTCCAGGTTAGTCTGTAATAATTACATTAAGGCTGAAGCACTAAGCTGAAGTGAAACTGAATTGAGTTGTTGAAATTTTGAACGTGAGTGGAGGATTGAAATACGTAACATTTATGTGATAATGGAAATTGTGTAATACTGGAATATGAGTGAATTTCGGGCATGTAATAAACTCATCCTTAGATGTCCTGAATGATCTGAAGAATTTGAAGTTGGAACAGTTTGAACAAGTATGGTAGGGGGAGATCTGTATGTAAAATATTTAATTGTGAAAATTGTAGAATTTTTAGAATGTGATAAATAGTTCAGTATACCATATGTCCTGAATGAGCTGAACATCTTGAAGTTCAAATGTTTTAAATCATTTGGGAAATACAGGAAGAGGAGGTTAATGTGTATAAAATCTCCAAATTTGATACTTTTATCACAAAACTCATACATTTGGGAATGAGGTTAATAGGTCTGTACAGGATATTTCCTAAATGATCTGAACTATCTGATGTTTTCATGGTGTGAATGCTTTATAAATGTGGAAGGAGGTCAATATAGAAAACATTTCCTACTGTAGGAGTTTAATTGTCAAAATTTTTGGTGACGTGATAAATACTGTAGTTTAAATTGCTACAAACTCTGAATTTGTGATTTTTTTTCTGGAGAAAGTGTGGAATTTTGAAAAAGTGTCATCTGGAAAATATTTCCCAAGATGTTCTTAGTGGGTTGAACATTTTGGGATGGTTTTTGAGTACAGTGGAGGAAGGATGTAAATACTGTGCGGAAAATAACTGCAATGTGTATGTTAATTTTATAATGTAAAATGTGTAATACTGAAAAGTATGGGAATTTTGGGAATGTAGTAACCATTTGAAATTGGAATGATTTGAATTGATCATGTTACGTGGAATTGTTCAAATTGTGCATTATGTAATGTGAAACTCTGGCTCTCCTTTCTAGATGTGCACGCTCCTGCAGTACTTCTGCGACTGTGAGCTGAGGCACCGCGTGGAGGCCATCGTGGCCTACTCGGACAACTTTGTCCATGAAATTCAGAGCAACCAGCGTGTTCGTTACAACCAACTGATGACAGCTTTTACCATGACAGCGGCCGAGACTGCGCGCAAGACTCGCGAGTTCCGCTCTCCTCCGCAGGACCAGGTACAGTTAAAATAGTTAAAAATACATTTTACATTTTATTATTTGCTTTAGATATTTTGAAATTATTTAAAAATTCATTAAAAATGGTAAATATATATATTAAATTGGATTGTAATTTTATTTTGGTTTATTATTTACAGTAAATAAATTCTATAAATTTTCTGAGCTGCTTATCCTCACAAGTGCTGGAGCCAAACCCAGCCATTTTGGGTCAGGAGGCGGGGTACACTCTGAACTGGTTGCCAGCTAATTGCAGGGCACATGGAAACAGACAACAGTCACAGTCACAATCACACCGAGGGGCAATTTAGAGTCTCCAATTAATGCATGTTTTTGGGATGTGGGAGGAAACCGGAGTGCCCGGAGAAAAGCCACGCAGGCACAGGGAGAACATTCAGACTTCGCACACGTTGGGCAGGGATTTTAAACCTGGTCCTCAGAAGTCTGAGGCCAATGCTCTAGCCACTTGCTTCACGGTGCCGCCAACTATTTAATCCAATATATTAAAAAATGTTCAATGTATAGTTATGTAATATTCTTCATTATATTTTTTATTATTCACATTAAATACATTTTAATTTCAGTATGTATTTAATCAAATACAGGGATAAATAATATGTGAAATTGTTGATTTTGCAATTTCGTATTTTACTGTTCACAATACAGAAATTGACCAATTATTTAATGAAATATATTTTGATAGTGTATTTAATTCATTTATATTTCAAATTGTTTTTGCTTTTTAAAAATGTGATTGTTTCCAATAATTTAATGAACCAACCATTGAATTTGAAAAATTTCGTGTACACTGGATCTAGATGGATTGTTAATTTTATGATGATTGATGTGATGATTTAAAACAAATCAAATATTTCCTAAAATGAAAAAATTTAATTATATAAAATTTTTTGGTTGATATTTTTCCAATATGTTTTTAAGATTGAGTAAAATAGTGTAGTTGACTTTTTAAAATATATTTTATTGAAGAAACCAATCAGTATTTAAAAATGTATTGATTTCAAGTCCATTTAATTTTTTATTTTACTTTTTAAAAATGTGTTATTCACAATAATTCGATTAACCAAGTGTTTAATAAAAAATGTCTAGTCTATAAGTAAAATTGTTCATTTTACCAATATTTTATTATTATTAATAAATAAATGAATCAACTGTTTTATTGTATAATTAAAAATGCTAAATGTATAAGTAAAATTGTTGATTATTTTGTCATATATTTTTTGTAATATGTAATGTAGTTGAGTTTTAATTGATTTTTTTTTTTTTGCATACATATATTAAATAATCGCGGCACGGTGAGCACCTGGTTAGAGTGTTGGCTCCACAGTTCTGAAGATTAGTTCTGTGTGGAGTTTGCATGTTCTTCCCATGCCTGTGTAGGTTTTCTCCGGGCACTCTGGTTTCTTCCCACATCACAAAAACATGCAATAATTGGAGACTCTAAATTGCCCCCAGGTGTGATTGAGTGTGTGACTGTTGTCTGTTTCCATGTGCCCCGTGATTGGCTGGCAACCAGTTTTGAGTGTTCCCTGCCTCCTGCCCGTTGACAGCTGGGATAGGTTCCAGCACTCTTGTGACCCTCGTGAGGATAAGTGGCTCAGAAAATCGATTGCTGGATATAAATTAATTATTTAGTAAAAAAAATGAAAAGATTTCAAAGGTACTGCATACAGTATGCAAAATTATTTAACTTTTTTTTTTTTTAACTACTTGAAGGTTCTTTTGCTCACCAATTTCAAACACAGTCCAGAGGATGAAGATTGTCCTGTGCCCGAGGATGTGCGAGACACTCTGGTAGAGTTTCACAATGACCTTCTTCTTCACTGCGGTAAGGACACCTTGAAAGGTGTCACATTCTGCATTTACTCTACTTTTCATTCTAAGCCACTCTTTAAACCACCCCCGAAGGCATTCATATTGAGGAGGAGACAGAGGAGGAGGAGGTGAACACCTCGCTGAGTGGAAGACTCCTTAGTCTGGTGGATAAAGTGAAAAGCTTGCGAAAGAAGGAAGAGGAGGAGAAACCTGAGGCAGAGGAGGAACCCAAACCCAGTAAAATCACACACATATACACACGCACACGCACACACACACACACACACACACTAATTTGACTTTTACGACCTGGTTTGATTCAGTTCAGAAATGTGGAAGGAGGAGGCAGATATGGTAAATGGTCAATGCATTATATTTTTCATTTCCACATGTCACAAAATAATCCCATTTTTTTTTAATGTGGAATCAGGATCTTAGTATCTAAAATATTTTCATTTATTTGTGATTTTTGTCATGGAAAATCTGGAATGTTGAAAAACAAGAGAATTTGGGGAATGTGAAAGTTCCTGAGGGCAAAACATTTTTGATGGTAACAATTGGTGGAGAAATGTGTGAGGAGGAAGTAGATTGTATACTGTGTCTCAGAATACGGGAATTTTATTTTTAAACTGGGCCTTTTTAGGAATGTGATCAATAGTTCCATGTATGTTCTAAATTATCTTAACAATTTGCCGTTGGAATCTTCTGAATGGGTTGTGAAATGTGGAAGAAGTAGATAAATAAGTAAAATGTTTCTTAATTTGAGAATTTTTGTTAAGTGTCGAATTAGAACGTATTTCTCAAGTTGTCCTGAATTTTAGATTTTTCATTCATTTGTGAAATCAGTCACGGAAAATATGGAACACTGAGAAACAGATTTTTGGTGAATGTGAATAACCGCAAGATGCCCTGAATGGAGTGGATATTTTAAATCAGGCGAATGTTGTGGAAGGAGTAAGTCTCTATGGAAAACATCTCATCACACAGGCACTCTTCAGGAACTGATCTCACACACCATGATCCACTGGGCCCAGGAATCATTTATCCAGAACCCAGAACTGGTGCGTCTGATGTTCAGCCTGCTCCACCGTCAGTACGATGGCCTTGGCGAGCTCATCCGGGCACTGCCTAAAGCCTACGCTATCAACGCAGTGTCCTACCAGGACACTATGGACCTGTTGGAGTGCTTGGGCCAAATCCGCTCATTGCTCATCGTCCAGATGGGCCCGGAAGAGGAGCGCCTCATGATCCAGAGCATCGGGTCAGAATGCTTGGTGTGAACTTTGTCTACACTCAAATCCAAAGTCCTTTGATTTACAAAAAAAACATTGGTAGCTATGGGCAATTTAGAGTCTTCAATTAACCTACTATGCATGTTTTTGGCATGTGGGAGGAAACCGGAGTAACAGAAAAATACCCATGCAGGCACAGGGAGTACATACAAACTAATTTTATTGAACCCAGATTCTGAGAACAGTGAAGCAGTTATGATAACTATTCATCACCTGTATCACCTATATATTTTTATTAATATCATTAAGTAGATTTATACAATTTCTGACTGCCTGTGAGGCATGAATTTGTTCAAATATGATTGGATAGAGTGAGTCTCGGGGGTGGGGGGCTGTGCAGCTGAAGGTGGTGAGGAGGATGATCGTGCTCAAGTGACCAAAGGAAATTGAATGTATCATACATTTGATTATATCCTGATTTTACAATTGATTTATTTTGATTTGTTTTTCCAGAAATATCATGAATAATAAGGTGTTTTACCAGCACCCCAATTTGATGAGAGCTCTTGGTATGCACGAGACTGTCATGGAAGTAATGGTCAACGTGTTGGGCGGGGGTGGAGACTCAAAGGTAACTAACTATCCTTCCCCCAAAATATCCATCATGTCATGTTTATGGATTTATAGCAGGGGTTTGCAAATGATGGTGCTGAAGGCAGCATTTGATTGTGAAAACAGCCAGCTCACTCACTATGCAACACATTCCACATTTTATTCCGCAGGAGATCCGCTTCCCCCAAATGGTGACCAACTGCTGCCGCTTCCTGTGCTATTTCTGCCGGATCAGCCGGCAGAACCAACGCTCCATGTTTGACCATCTGACCTACCTGCTGCAGAACAGCGGCATTGGACTGGGTCTGTGTGCAGTTTTGAACATTTGACAAATTAAAGAATAAAAGACTTTTAAAAAAAAAAGTACACTATTGCAATAAATAAACATATTGTTAATTTGGAATTAAAATGTGGATTGAGTACACTGTAATTATATTGCGTATTACATTACAATTATGCTAACCTAATGTTGTTATGGGATGAAGGAAATGGCTGTTGTGCTTCTCTTTTAACACCCAGGAATGCGGGGCTCCACTCCTCTGGATGTGGCAGCGGCTTCCTGCATTGACAACAACGAGCTGGCATTGGCACTACAGGAGCAGGACTTAGAAATGGTTTGACAACAGAACAAATGCAGTCAGACACTTGCGAGCTGAACCACTTATGTCCCAGAAATCTGTTCATATCTATCGTTGTTTTGACGTTTGATGCCAGTTGAAAAAGTCAATACAGTCAAAACTGCCCCAAAAAAGATTACATTTGATCTGAACAGTCTGTAAGGTTTGAAACATTGTTGTAATTAACATATCGGACATTTACACGAGTGTTTCGTATCTCAGAAATCTTTGTAAGACGAATTTTCACAAATTGGGGAGTGTATGTTTACCAGAGGTGTGGACTTGAGTCACATGACTTGGACTCAAGTCAATGAATTTGATGATTTCGGACTCGACAATTACCAGAGGTGTGGACTTGAGTCACATGACTTGGACTCAAGTCAATGAATTTGATGATTTCGGACTCGACAATATGAAAATTGCAATTTGACTTAGACTTGAACAGCGATGACTCTTGATGTCACTTAGAACTGAGCCCATTGACTTGAAAAGACAGGAAACAATCATGTCTTTGTAGTTTTAATAATATCTTTCCAAATAGAGAGACAGTCAAGAGAACCTACAAGTTGCTTTCCAACTCTGAGACACATGCGAAAAGCCATTCCTAATTATACTGGGAAAAAATGGAGGGGAATGGGGGGAGGGACCTATTCACAAAGTACTGTAATCTCATTTTGTCCTTGAAGCAAAGGGACGTTAATACGGTCACCGAGATAGGATGACACCTGAGACAGTATGACAATAAAGACAAGAAACAATTTAGCTTTTTAGGTGCAACTTACCATTTTACTAGATGAAAATTAAATAAGTGACAACATTTTGCTAAAGATATTAAAAATTGTTTTATAGGTTGAAGTTTTTTCTTTCACACACCACCTGAACTAATATTTTCATTTAAAAAGAAAAACATCCACATTGCAGATACCAATTTGTTGGCAAAATGACTCAAAAAGACTTGTGACGTAACCCGGGACTTGCATGTCATGACTTTGGGCTTGACTCAGGACTTGAGGGCAAAGGCTCGAGATTTACTTGTGACTTGTACAGCAATGTCTTGCAACCACTTCTCCTCTATACAAAATGATAAAGTGGCCATTTTCATATGATCTTATTATATCCATTAGGTGGTGACATACCTAGCAGGCTGCGGCCTGCAGATGTGCCCCATGCTGCTGTCCAAGGGATACCCCGACATTGGCTGGAACCCATGTGGAGGGGAGCGATATTTGGACTTTCTGCGCTTCGCGGTCTTTGTGAATGGTAACTTGTAATGTAATGCTCCGTAATCCACTGATAGGGCAGGGAACTAACACTGTTGTCGATGTAGCAATACGGGTATGGACAAATGTATTAAGGTAAAATCTGGTTGTGAACATTAGCCTGTGGGGATTCCCAGAAGAATAACAAGCCTGGAAGGTCTGGGACAGACAAGGTTGAAAACGGAAGATCAATTAATGGGAAAGTGGTGGAACATCATGCATGGGTGTGTTGTGATACAATCTGGCATTGAACGCATGATCAGCAGAGTCTGAAATAGCTGCTTGAGACTGACTGGCAGAGGTGGGTCCTAAATAAGAGTTTTATGCACCTGAAACAAAACCCCTAGGATATGTGTAGTGGTCAGTCAAAGAGTGATTAGGTTTTGGGGGGAACACTGTATAGTAAAATACTATTTTAGTACTCTATGTTGCTTACTTCCTTCCCCTAATAGGGGAGAGCGTGGAGGAGAACGCCAACGTGGTGGTGCGCCTTCTCATCCGCCGTCCAGAGTGCTTTGGCCCAGCACTCCGAGGTGAGGGTGGCAATGGTCTGCTGGCTGCCATGGAGGAGGCGATCAAGATCTCGGAGGATCCAGCAAGGGATGGACCCACTGTCAAAAAAGACAGACGCTTCATGTGGGTTTTCAATCTCAAACCCAGGGAATCTCAAATTTTAGGGTGTCCAGGGCCTCATAATAGGGGACAGGGTTAGGGTTACGGTTTTTCCAAAGATATCCTCGTAAACCCAATTGACCCCTCCGTACAGGGCACTTAACCACGCCTCCTGAAGTGACGTCACACCACGTGCGCCTACGTCAGACAAACAATTAGCAAAAAGGGCGGCACAGCAAGAAAAGAAAAGAGCGAAACTGTCCGATTTACCGGCTGATTTCTCACTCGCATTCTTAGCTAACAGTGAAATATCGTTGAAAAGCAGACAGCAGGGCTTCAAGTATTTCAGAAAGGGGTATCTCAATGGTATTTACATGCATATCGATGGAGAAACCATTGATATTAGCTCGAGATCTTTCCAGAGTCAGAGGAAGACCGAGAAGCCACATAATATAATATATTATAACCCAAAGACGAATTCGTCATTGACAGTTCCCAATTTCCGTGTTACATATCACACTTGTGTGCAGAATCTGTATATGTATCTGTATAGCCGTTTGTGAACCGCTGTCTGAAGGAAAAGAAGAAGGCGAGGCTTGATTTACGAGTTGTTTCTCTCGTTTCCTTTGTGTAACGTCACGCGCTCCCCTCAATAATTATTCTTGAATTAGTGCCGAACCTACGTATGTCCCGACCGAGTACGACAATCACTACTTTAGTGTCCTCAAACATCCTTCCTTCAGTCTTGGTGTCTTGGTGCACGTCGAAGGCTTTTAGGACTGCTAGTCCGGTTTAGCTTAGCTAATTAGCCGCGAACAAAGGGACACGTTTGTGCAGTCAGATCATCGCAAAATATCGCTCAACACAGATCAAGTGTGTCAATCATTCACACTTAGCTATGTTATGCAACCGAAGAACTGCTAATCCATTTATATGAGACATGTATTGAAAATCAAATATACGGCATACCTTCGTGCAAACACAGTCCGGTTTACCGTAGCCGCGAACAAAGGGACACGTTTGTGCAGTCAGATCATCACAAAATATCGCTCAACACAGATCAAGTGTGTCAATCATTCACACTTGGCTATGTTATGCAAGCGAAGAACTGCTAATTCATTTATATGAGACATGTATTGAAAATCAAATATAGGGCTTACCTTCGTGCAAACATATCTGTTCCGGTTGATGGATTCAGTTGATCATGCGGTCTTCCACAAAGTTTTATCCATCAAAGACATTTTTCGTACTCGGTTTTCGGTTTTGGAAAGGGTACGAATTAAACTCCTGCAACTAGCCTTTCAGGATACCTGTTGTCACTATTATAAAGTCCGTGACTACACCTCTTAACCATATCTATTGTTAAAGAACCCAAATACGCGATAAAACGCCAACAGAAGCTATACTGGACCATGCAGCGTTGTCTGAGAAAACTGCGGGTCCAAAAGGGGCGTGGTTTATGCAGATCTCTGGCCTCTGATTGGTCAGTGACGCTGATTGCGCAATTTCTACAGAGGGGTCAATTAAACCTAAGCACCATGTCTATGCATTGGGTATTCATTGCACTATTTAAGTGAACCCCAAACTATTGGGAATTACTGCTCAAACTATTTTAGAAAAACTTCTCCATCCTCATTCACACTGGACTTCATTGTCTTTCCTGTCAGGTTTGGTGGTGAGGAGCAGCAAGAGGAGAGTCGTGTACATCTGGGAAATGCCATCATGTCCTTCTACTCAGCCCTTATTGACTTGCTTGGCCGCTGCGCCCCCGAGATGCATGTGAGTGGAGCCACTTTTGAAAATTTCTCGTAGCTCTTTAGATGTAGAAATGAAACTCTTAAATTTCTTTTTATTGTCACCTAGCTGATCCAAGCAGGAAAGGGTGAAGCTCTGAGGATCCGAGCCATCTTGAGGTCTCTAGTGCCCATCGAGGATTTGGTGGGCGTCATCAGCTTGCCTGTGCAGATTCCTTCACATGGCAAAGGTGAAGTACAAGCTCTAGTCAGACTTTTTAATCAATTAACAGTATAGGCCTATAACTGTCAATAATTTTGTACTTCCTACTTAATACTTGGTGTACAAATACTACCGTACCATAATCAAACTGTATTTAGCACATACAATATGCCAAAATGTAACATCTTAATCCTGTGTACTTTCGTACATATGTTTTTATTTTCTATCCTTTCGATTGTTTGATGATCTGTAAACGTAACGGAATCATATTAGGACTAAACAATAGAATCAATATGTAAAAAAATCCGAACCGTCACATTGGATTTTTCAGCCCTAAAGTGACAGTATGTCAGTATAAATATTATTTTAACAGAAATTCAGATAAACATGTGAAAATGTATGCTTGCTTTCTGTTGTTCACGCTGCAGACGGTCAGGTTGTCGAGCCTAAGATGTCTGCCAGCTTCGTGCCCGACCACAAAGCCTCCATGGTCCTCTTTCTGGACAGAGTGTATGGTATCGAGAACCAGGACTTCCTGCTCCATGTGCTGGAGGTCGGCTTCCTGCCCGACATGAGAGCTGCAGCTTCTCTGGATACTGTAATTCCTTTAAATATCCTTAAACTGAATAGGGCTCTTGTTTGGGATGAGATTTGGAATTTTTTGTCTAAAAAGACAAACTGTTTACTGCAACTGCAAGTACCCCAAATATATAAAGTCCTCCACCTTTGCTAGATCTCTTCTCCATATAGTCTCACTATTCACCCTTCACTCTTCTCATTCATAGACATATTCTGTCTTAAAATGGCTCATCTTTTCGTCTCCTTTCCAGTGGGTGGCTACACCGTTCTAGCTATTCTTCCATCTTATCACTGCAGATCACAATGTCATCAGCGAACATCAGCATTCATGGGAATTCCAATTTAACCTCATCTGTCAACCTATTCATCACCATTGGAAACATAAAGGGGCTCAGGACTGATTCCTGATGCAGTCCCACCTTAAACTCATCTATCACACCTGCAGCAGACCTCACCACTTTTCTGCTGCCCTCATATATGTCCTGTATTATTCTAACACGCTTCTATGCCACTCCAGACTTCTTCGTTCAGTAGACCAGTTCCTGTCTGCATACTCTATCTTAGACTTTATCGAAATATACAAGACACACTCTAGGTCCTTCTGACCCTCTCTGTACTTCTCCATCAATACCCATAAGGTAAATAATGCATCTGTAGTACTCTTTCAAGGCATAAAACCATACCGTTGCTTGCAAATACTCACTTTTGTTATGAGCCTCCACTACTCTTTCCCGTAACTTCATTGTGTGCCTCATCAACTTTATTCCTCTATACAGTTTACGGCTCCGCATATCAACCTTGTTCTTAAAAATGGGGACCAGCACAACTTCCACCCCATTTCTCAGGTGTCTTGTCACCTGGTAGAATTTGTTTGAACAAGCTGGTCAAAAACTCCACAGAGACCTCTCCTACATGCATCCATACCTCCACAAGTATGACATCAGGACCAACTGTCTTTTCATTTTTCATTCTTTTTTGTGCCTTTCTAACTTTGCCTTTTCTAATCATTGCTACTTCCTAGTCCACCACACTTGGCTCTTCTACTCTTCTTTCTTCCCCATTTTGTTCATTAATCAACTCAAAGTATTCTTTCCATCTATTCAGCACACTTGTTACAGTCAACACATTTCCATCTCTTTCCTGAATCCCCTGCTGCATATCGTCCTCATCTCGGTCCCTCCTTTTGACCAACCTATATACAGTGTCTTGTGAAAGTATTCGGCCCTCTTGAACTTTTCAACCTTTCGCCACATTGCAGGCTTCAAATATAAAGATAAAAAATGTTCATTTTTTGTCTAGAATCAACAAGTGGGACACAATCATGAAGTGGAATGAAATTTATTGGATATTTTATACTTTTTAACAAATAAAAAATTGAAAAATGGGGTGTGCGATATTATTCGGCCCCTTTACTTTCAGTGCAGCAAGCTCACTCCAGAAGTTCAGTGAGGATCTCTGAATGATCCAATGTTGACTGATACTGATGAATAGAATCCGCCTGTGTGTAATCAAATCTCCGTATAAATGCATCTGTTCTGTTTAAAGTTCACAGAGCATCATAAAGACAAAGGAACACACCAGGCAAGTCTGAGATACTGTTGTGGGGAAGTTTAAAGCCGGATTTGGATACAAAAAATTTCCCAAGCTTTAAACTTCTCAAGGAGCACTGTGCAAGCAATTATATTGAAATGGAAGGAGTATCAGAACACTGCAAATCTACCAAGAACCGACCGTCCCTCTAAACTTTCACCTCCAACGAGGAGAAGACTGATCAGAGATGCAGCCAAGAGGGCCATGATCACTCTGGATGAACTGCAAAGATCTACAGCTGAGGTGGGAGAGTCTGTCCATAGGACAACAATCAATCGTACACTGCACAAACCTGGCCCTTATGGAAGAATGGCAAGAAGAAAGCCATTTCCCAAAGATATCCATAAAAAAGTCTCGTTTAAAGTTTGCCAGAAGCCACCAGGAAGACACACAAAACATGTGGAAGAAGGTGCTCTGGTCAGGTGAAACCCAAATCAAACTTTTTGGCCACAATGCAAAACATATTATGTTTGGTGAAAAAGCAACACAATGTCAAACATAGTGGTGGCAGCCTCATGGTTTGGGCCCAAAGTTTCTTTCGGCTTGTCCCTTTCGGGGTCGCCACAGTGTGTCATCTCAGATGAATGCACACATTTGTTTGGCACAATTTTTACGCCGGATGCCCTTCCTGACGCAACCCTTCTCAGGGAGTGGAGGCCCCAGCGCGATACGAACCCACAACCCCTGGTTTACCAAACCAATGCTCTAACTACTGAGCTACGGGGCCTCCAATCCCTTTCCTATCAGATGATATACAAAATAATCTCCTCCCTGTCTCTTTGATTCCCTCGGCTGTAGTGGTCCAGTGTTCTGGTCCTCCTGCCCACAAGAGCCTAACTCACCTCTTCTTGAAAATCTGCACAACACTCTTCCTTTCTCAGCTTCTACCACATGGTTCTCTGCCCTGCCTTTGTCATCATAACCTTCCTCCCTAACAAGAGAGTTATCTAACTCTACACCTGTCCTGGTACATTGTGACCTTCCATGACCTTACAGTCAGTAACCTCTTTAAGATTACATCATCTGTTCAAGATGTAATCCGCCATCATGCTTCTGCCTCCGCTCTTGTAGGTCACTCTATATTCCTGCCTTTTTTGGAAAAAAGTGTTCATCACAGCTATTTTCATCCTTTTTGAAAAGTACCACCATCTTTCCTTCCAAATTCATTTTCTGGATGCCAAGCTTAGCCATCGCTTTTTATCACCACTGTCTCCTTCACCAAGATGTCCATTACAGTCTGTAGCAATCACAACTCTCTACCTGGGATTCTCCGAGCTACTCCATGTAGCTCCTTCCAGAATTTCTCTATCACCTCTTGGTCACATCATACCTATGGGGCATAGCCATTAATCATATTATACAAAATGCCCACAATTTCTAGTTTCAGTCTCATCACTCAATCTGATGCCCTTTTCATATGGAAGTAAATATGTGCCACCAGGATTTGAATTAAATATGCTACTGAAAAATTTCTGTTCTAAAATTCACTTCATTTCAAAGTGATCACATTTTCAATAGCTGTATTTCAGTTTAACCTTTCAATGTTAACAAATTCGCCATGTAAAAAAAAAATCAACCTTTAAAATTCAAACGCAATATTTTCAGTCTCCTGAGATTCAACTGGCTACAATTCGCCGTCTGAAATTCACCGTCTCAATTCAGTGTTCAGATTTAAGAAGACCTGAAGTAACCCTGCCTTCGTAACACTGAATGTCACTCGACTTGCTTTAAATGGACTGAGGATTGGGCCTACTTTATTTTTGCCACAACAACTTGCCTAAAACCAAAATTTTAAGACTTGAAACTTGCACATGTAAGTTCCTCTCACTTCTGCTAGGTGGCATTCAGTACCATTGGTCTGTGTTGTAGATCGAAACGTGATTAAGACAAAATTTCTAAATCATCCCAGCAAAATTGGCAGTATTTTCCCATTATACTCTCCCCAGCAGTGAATTTAGGAAGCAAACTAATTGGGTCAAATTCAGTTGTAGTGACTACACAACAGCGTTTGTCTTTCTGCTTCAAGGTGGCATTCAGCACCACTGAAATGGCGTTGGCACTGAACCGCTACCTCTGCTCGGCCGTCCTGCCTCTGCTCACCAAGTGTGCCCCCTTGTTCGCTGGCACCGACCACCGTGCCATCATGATCGACTCCATGCTGCACACTATCTACCGGCTGTCCCGTGGCCGAGCTCTCACGAAAGCCCAGAGGGATGTCATTGAGGAGTGCCTCATGTCACTCTGCAAGTCAGTTTGAGAAAAAAAAAAGGCAAATAGCCCATGTGAAAACACAACCTCCCCTTATTCATGACGTACTTTTGGTAGGTACCTCCGGCCATCCATGCTTCAGCACCTGCTCAGGAGACTCGTGTTTGACGTGCCTATCTTGAATGAATATGCAAAGATGCCTCTCAAGGTTTGCCTCACTTTTTTTTTTTAAAATCAACTCCTTAATTTTACATTTTGTTGAACACAAACACAAATAACAATTCTGAAAGACAAGTGACATGCAGAATATGGTTTGCTTTGTGTAAACTAGGGCGGTGAACAAACACTGCCATGGAACAATTTTACATGTTTACTTAACTGGTCAGAAATTTGATTTACCACGGATAATGTATCTTTGGCGGCATGGTGAACCATGGGTTAGAACCTACTGGATGCCTCCCAGTTCTGAGCACCAGGGTTTAAATCCTAGCTCCACCTGTGTGGAGTTTGCATGTTCTTCCCGCACCTGCGTGGGTTGTCTCTGGGTACTCCGGTTTCCTCCAACACCCCAACAACATCCGTGGTAGGTGATTGAAAACTCTAAATATCCTGTAGGTGTGAAAGTGTGTGTGAATTTTTATTTATATGTGCTCTGCGATTTGCTGGCAACCAGTTCAGAGTGTATCCCGCCTCCTGCCTGAAGATAACAGGGATAGGCTCCAGCCCTCTCGAGACGTTTGTGAGGATAAGTGGCTCAAAAAATGGATGGCTGGATGGATGGATGGATGGATGTACTAAGTCTTTCCTCACCCATCTATGCCAGTGATCTACAGTAACAGTTAGAACAACTAAATGATTTTCAACTAAATACAACAAAATATAATTGTCACGACCCATCGGAACAGAGGTAGGACCCAAATGCAGGAGTCGGGAGGTGCAGGTGTAATTCGGGAAAAACGTTTATTATTAGTAGACAGGGAGTCAGGTACAGCAGCGGTGGTCGCGACGTTGGGTGTAGAGAGCAGGTCCGCGGGCAGGCAGGAGTCGGTACACGGGAGATCGATCAAGGAAGGCAGAAGTTTCAAAGGAGTCAGGCTTACGGGGTCGGTCAGAGAACAGGCGGAGGTCGGTACACACAGGAATACGATCAGAGATACGGGGGTGCTCGAACGGGGCATGAACCTCAACGATCTGGCGGAGGACCGGCGTAATCAGCCGGAACAAGGTGCAGGTGTGTGCCGACGAATTGGGTGGCCACGCCCAGCCTGGGCAGGATGCCAGGAGCATGACAATAATTAACCTGTTTATCCAGACAGCCATAGTAATAGGTTTCTGTTCAACTACAAAGTCAAAATTTAAAACTGAGAATGTAGATTTTAAAGTAAATTGAGACTAAATCATCATACAGTATACAGGGACAAATGTTTTGTAACAATTAATTTTTGGGTGGAGTAAATCCATGAGTAATTGACATCCACCCTAAAAGGTTTGTAATCACCTATAGATCCCATAACATGGTGGCATAGCATTTTTTCCATTACAAAGAGAAAAGCTATTACTAGTTATACAAAACTAATAACTAAATATATGACACAATGTCTGTTATAAGGGCCTGAATCTCCTTACTTAAAACTAATTCCTTCCCCCCAAGATGGAATCAAAGCAAGATTTTTATACTAGATGTGGCTTTGCCCTGAAATTTATGTGCTTTTAATCATATAAAGCACATTGAGTTACCTTGTGTATGAAATGTATTATGAAAATTAATTTGCCTTGAATGAAAAAAACAGCAAATAGCTGAATTTTTTGGCAAATAGGTAAGCTTTTTTTTTTGTAATAATAGAAGGTAGGTTTCCCTTACAATATCTATGGTTCAATAAATTTACAAATGCTGACTTCTGAATATGTGGGGGTTCACTGTACAGACACATACGTATATAAAAGAAAAAATATATATACATGGATATTTGCCTGGTCTAACATTAATGGTTTTCCTGCAGCTTCTGACCAATCACTATGAGCGCTGCTGGAAGTACTATTGCTTGCCTAATGGCTGGGCCAACTTTGGGGTGACCTCAGAGGAGGAGCTGCATCTTTCTCGCAAACTGTTTTGGGGAATTTTTGAGTCTTTGGCCCACAAGGTGAGAGCTGCTCCTTGTTTCTTTTGCATACTCACCTTCACGCAGAGTTACCAAAATTACACTGGATTTAATGTGTGTAAGCAGATGTACAGTTACCCGTGTAGGAAGAACTACTAAAAGTACAAATACTGTTTCAACTCCTGTACGTAAGTTTAAAAAAAAGACTGAAATGTTCTTAAGTAGTAAAGTAAAAATTAATTAACCTGATATCTCACATGTTTTTTAAGAAATAGTGTTGGCTTGACTTTTATGCGATTAAAATAAACAGTTTCAGTTCATATTCCATGTTGCTGCTTTCCCTGTTTTTGTTCCTTGTAAGACATCAAGATCTAAATCAAGACTTACACTGTGCTCTATCTCTTTAGAAGTATTTTACTGTCATCTGTGGGGACTGAAAAAAGTAACTAGCCTGTTTTGACCAAGTAAGGAAGAAAAATTGTTGATATTCCTTTTCAAATTCAGAGAATAAAAGTAAAAAATTATCAGACTAATGCTCAAGGAAAGTAGAATAACTGGAAAAATCTACTCAAGGCTATAATCAGTAATTTCTGTCAGATCCTATTGCTGGATTTCAGCATTACGACAAAGCCTTCATTGATTCGATATGACGTTGGCTAAATGGTTGTCAGGTCTCCTCCTCCCAACTCCGTATCGTTTCTCCTTTCTTTATAACTCAGTTTACCAGCACTTCGACCATATATGGGTCTGCCTGTTCGTAGGTAAGATACATCATTTCTGCTATGTCAGTTTAGAGTGACACCAAGTGATCCAATGCAGGAATGTTCAGGATAGTCAGTAAATGTAAAAAAAAAAAAAAATAGAAAAACATAGCAACGTGTCAGAAGCAGATAGACTTAATCGGCTTTCTGTCATTTACTCTTGTAGTGGCTTTAGTGAAAATTATATTTTTTAAACAAAAACAGTTGTGAATTTTATCTTCCATGAACAAAGTATTTGTACTTAAATTACTACCCATCACTGCCTGTAGTAACCCCACTTCTCTCCATCCATTTCCACACTAGAAATTTGATGCAGAGCTCTTCAAGATTGCCATGCCGTGCTTGTGTGCGATAGCAGGGGCTATTCCGCCAGACTACGTGGATGCCAGCTACTCTTCTCACACTGAGAAGAAAGCGTCTGTGGATGCCGAGGGCAACTTTGATCCTAAACCAGTGGAGACTACCAAGTGAGCTTTGAGAAATACATGTTGAAAGCATCCATTCATCTGCTTTCTATAGCGCTTATCCAATAAGATTGCAGGGGAGCTGGACATAATCCCAGATGGCTTTCGGGCCAGAGGTGTACTCTCTGGAGTGGTCAATAATCAATTGCAGGCTGCTCATAGACAAGGATTCACACCCAAGAGCAATTTAGAGTCTCCAGTGAACTTCACCTGCATGGAATAAACGCGGAAGTCAGAGTAACCGGAGAAAACCCATGCAAGCATAGGGAGAACATGAAAATGTCACGCAAGTGGACCTGAATTGATATTCAAACACAGGACCTCCCAAAGTGGGGTAGAGCAAGTTTCCAACCACTAGTCTCACAATAATTAGTTGGTACTGAGCCCTTCAGTGAGTAGCAAAATAAATACAAATACAATAATCCCTTGTTTTTTATAGGGTTTAGGTTCCAGACCACACCTACAATAGGTGAAAGTAGTGAAGTGGCGGAAGAGATTTTGTGGTTTATTGAGAAGAGATTAGGAGCTGGATCCTTGAGGGCTACTGGCGGGTCGATGTAACATGGAGCGTGCAGCAGGTGGTGATGTGAGCAATTTGATGGCTTGATGGCGTTGTGGAAAATGTCAGCAAGGTGAGTAACATGGAAGGAGCCCTGAGGACAAAGAGGAACATGAAGACCAGAAATATTGCGAGGACTGGCGTAGCTTACGTGTAAGAGTACTGGTGTGTCTCGGGGGAATATGATTGCTCTGGCACTGGAGTTTCTTATCTGGCAGGTTTAAATGGAGGTGATGAAGGCTGATTGACACCACCAGGAGCGCAGCCAAGGTGGTGCTGATTACAAAGGGGCTGGCGACACACACACGCAAAGCCCCAACCAAGTTCTAACAATGGAACTCCAGAGCACAGGTCACGACAGTACCCTCTTCCTGGCGTTCTGCCCAGCTTCCCAGGCTGAGCTCCATAAAAATCCCTAACCAGGGAGTCGTAAAGAATCATCTTGCGGGAGATCCAGGAGCATTCCTCCATGCCATACTCCCTCTCAGTCCACCAGGAACAGGTGACCCCTACACATGGGCCTCATGTCAAGGATGTGTGACCAGATGATTGTTGATAACACCGGGGGTAAGCAGGTCCGTTTGGGGGGCTTAGAGCATGAGAATTGACAGATGGACTGTCAGATTTATTTTGAGAGATTGTGGAAGTTGGACTCATCTGGAATAGATTATTTTGGAGTGGGGCAAGGGACCAATAAAGCATGGACTGAGTTTATGGTATTCAGTCTGGAATGGTAGGTCACAGGCGGCAAGACAAATTCTCTAACCCTCCTTGTACGTAAGTGTAGGCGAGCGGCACGGGTCCGCAGTAGCCAGACTGGCTGCTGCGGCATTCGCCTTGCAGAACTCCTTCCAGACCTGGGGGGAGAACTGAGGACCCCTGTCTGAGACAATGTCAATTAGAATACCATGAAGTCTGAATATTTGGAGGACTAGGAGGTAAGCAGTTTCAAAAGTAGAGAGCAACTTGGGAAGGGTCCATAATGGACCCACTTGGAAAAACTATGGTCCTCCTTGACCTACAAAGCTTGTCTCTTTGTTGAGATTTACAATATTGCATCTCAACACTGCTTACCCTCTTCATGGTCAAGGGGCATTTGGGCCTATCCCATCTTACTTCAGGTGAAGAGCAAACTAAACTAAAATGATCAGCACTCAGTCAGAGGGCGCATAAAGACATGGACAATAATTCATATTTAAATTCACACTGTCATTGCATAGGAACTGAACCCTTTGATAGAGTCCGTTTTAACCCAAATGTGAAAAATGCAAAAAAAAAATGCGGAGGGTTTTTTTTTTTTTAAAGCAAATAGCTGGGTATAGGTTCTGAATACTCCCAAAAAATGCAAAAGGTAAATTTGTCAATGCTTAGGAGTTAATCTGTGGGTGAAGTCATTACTGCATACATACAACAAGAAAAAAAAGAATAAAAATCCAGTGTTCTTTGTTTATGAATATTTTGCTTTCAATGATAATTTGTCAAGATATCTAATGATAACCCCAGCTCATTTCCCTGCAGCACCATAATCCCTGAGAGGTTGGACATCTTTATAAACAAGTATGCAGAGCATACTCATGACAAATGGGCATTTGAAAAGGTACGTGTTGAAAACATCCAATAATTAATTGTTTTTTCTATGTTAACAGTTTTTGCTCCGATGGATATATATATTTTTTTATAGATTCAGAACAACTGGACATATGGAGAGGTGTTAGACGAAGATGCGAAGACTCATCCAATGCTGAGGCCATACAAAACGTTCTCTGAAAAGGTAATAATTTATATTCTGTGAATTAGCCCAAATGTGAAAATTAGATAATTAGGTTGAGCCTAAACTCTTGTTCACTCCTGCTTCATAATTGTGTATTGACCGGCTCCCTGGTGCTGGTTTCTTCTTTCCCATATTTGTCAGGACAAGGAGATCTATCGTTGGCCAATAAAAGAGTCCATCAAAGCCATGCTGGCTTGGGAGTGGACCTTGGAGAAAGCTCGAGATGGCGAGGGAGAGGTCGAGAAGAAGGCTGCCACCCGGAAAATCTCCCAAACTGCTCAGGTACATTCAGGGTGTGTTAGGGCTTGTAGTTCAGTACCCTGGTGGAGACCAAAGGAAAGAAAATAAAACCCTGTCTCCAGGCCACGTATGATCCCAGCCATGGTTACAGCCCTCAACCAATAGACATCACAGGAATGGCTCTGTCCAGAGAGCTGCAGGTTTGTATCAGACAATTCTGTTCTTTTTGATCCCCTTTTTTTACTTTGGGCGTCACCAATATAAAGGCTACTCTGTTCACTTTACAGTCTATGGCTGAGCAGTTGGCTGAGAACTACCACAACACGTGGGGCCGGAAAAAGAAGTTGGAGCTGCAGTCCAAAGGTCAGGAGATTTTTTTTCTCTGTCACACGCTCTACAAATGGCAAGTTACTCAGCAGAAGCAACTGTCACATTTCAGGTGGCGGTACGCATCCTTTGCTGGTGCCTTACGACACCCTCACTGCCAAGGAGAAAGCCAGAGACAGAGAAAAAGCCCAGGATGTCCTCAAGTTCCTCCAGCTCAATGGATATGCTGTGACCAGGTAGCGAAAGTAGTTAGACTGGCAGAATAAAAGTGCAGATACCTGTGTAAAAAAAAAAAAAAAAGACTGTAAGAAGTGCAAGAATCTTTATGCCTTTGCCCCACAAGGAGAGAGCAGATCTTCTTCGATCCTCATCTCCATGCCGTACTCACCTTTAGTTAGATGAAGCAAACACACACACACTCAGTACTTAAGTAGAACTACAGATATTTGTGCAAAATAAAGACTAACTAAGTAAAAATACTGATTCAGCGCTTGGACTGAAAGCCTGCTGGACACCAAGTGAAAGCTGAAAGTGACTAAATTGAAAGTGAAAAAATACAGTCGTTAACCCACACCCACATATCAGGCTTGTACAGCTATACCAACTGCAACTCGCATAAACTGTACTCAATTCCCTTTATATTAAACCGCAAACAACATTTAGTACAGTTGTCAAGGGAGAAGTGACGCGCTCTGACTGCTGTAGCTGCATTACAATCATACAATGAGAGGAAACAGGGGATGAGACAGGGAAATAAAAGTATAGCGTGAGGATTTTTCACAAGCTGTTTGAGTTCATTAAGTGACTGTACTTATGGATTTTTGCAACACAGACTCTCCACGTTTTGTTTTTCCATCTACAGCTTCATCCGTGCATCCATCCATTTTCAGTACCGCTTAACCTCATGGGTTGTGAGCGTTTTGGAGCCTATCTTACGTTGCCCTGGAAGTGCAAAACAATCTTAACAAATTGTGAAATGTTAAAGTGTTTCAAATCTCCTGCTATCGGTGGCCTGGAAGTGCAAAACAATCTAACAATTGTGAAATGTTAAAGTGTTCCACAGTTTGTTATATTGTTTTGCAATTCCAGGCCACTGTACTATCCTACTTGACACCGCGCGAGAGTCGAGGGTCCTGCCTGAACTGGTCGTCACTCACTCGCAGGGCACATATAGACACGAGCAATCAGTCACTCTTACATTAACTTCATCACTGTGTGGGATCTGAACCCACGCTCCCTGCACCGAAATCAGACAAATGCATCACTACCAATCACTGACTTGCCACAGAAATTATTATTATTATAAATTATAAATATAGTTCGTACTATTGTAAAAAAAATTATATATATTATCTGTTGTTTACTGCTGTGGCTTGGTAGTCCCTGGCTGAATCTTGTTAAAATCCATACCCATATATTTTTGTTGTGAAAGCTCATATGGTATGACACAGCATTTTTGATAGGCCAATACATCTATAATGTTGAACCATTGTGACATTGTTCATCTGCGAATAAAACTTTGAATCACAGGAAAGCTAGTGGATGCCAGTAGTCCACTCATATATCTATCTATCTATATATATATATATATATATATATATATATATATATATATATATATATATATATATTACCCCTAGGTGTGATTGTGAGTGCCATTTTTTTATTTTTTCATTTTATTTTAATATTATTTTTTTATATGTGCGCTGCAATTGGCTGGCAACCAGTTCAGCATGTGTCTCGCCTCCTGCCCAAAGATAGCTGGGATAGGCTCCAGCCATCCCACAGCCCTTGTTAGGAGTGGTTCAGAAAATGGATGGATGGATACATATATGGTTGATCTCTTTATTACATTCAGTACCCATTTTGATAACTTGGTGCAACAACAAGAAAAAGAAATTAAATTTCTTTCTAAGTTCTAATTTCTCTCCCTGACTTCTCTGCTGTCAGGGGCATGAAGGATATGGAGCAGGACATCTCATCCATTGAGAAGCGCTTTGCCTATGGATTCCTACAAAAGCTTCTCAAATGGATGGACATTGCCCAAGAGTTTATCGCTCATCTTGGTATGCAAGACAGAGATAAGTTCAAAACATGAATGTTGATGTCAAGCTCGTTCATGGTGTTTCTTTTTACAGAGGCTGTCGTGAGCAGTGGTCGAGTGGAAAAATCACCTCACGAGCAAGAGATCAAATTCTTTGCCAAGGTGCAGTGGTTGGTCAACAAGGGTCCATAAGCCATAGCTTGGGGCTTGAATTATCCTCAGGATCATAATGGTGTCCGTGGAAAATATTATCTCCTATAAGGGGTTCCTGGACCCCAATAGTTTAGGAACTCTGCTTACACATATAAAAAAAAACGAGTTTTTTTTTCTCTTTTCCTCAATTCTGCAATTGACTGGTGTGTGTGTGTGTGTATATATATATATATATATATATATATATATATGCATTTTTGTTCGTGAAACTGTGTTTTTCCCCACAGATTCTCTTGCCGCTTGTGAATCAGTACTTCAAGAACCACTGCCTCTACTTTCTCTCTACTCCCGCTAAAGTCCTGGGAAGTGGTGGACATTCCTCCAACAAGGAGAAAGAAATGATCGCGAGGTACGGCCACAGTTATTGGAATCTCTAAGGTTATAGTGGAAATACTAATAATCTGTTCCCTTAGGTGTAAAAGCACTGTTTTCAGTCACCTTTTAACATTCTTCCCTGACACACAAGTAGAAGTTCACTTGCACTTGTCACACCTGAGTAGTATTTGACTTTAGAGGTTCCACTGGAAGATATTTTAGTTGCATTATTTTAGATTCATTCTTAGTTAAATATAAAAAACGAGTGTGTGATGTGTCTGTCTTCTCCCTCTTCCATGCTGCTCCTAATGTTGGCTTTCCATGTCAACTCAAACATCTCTCCTTACCTGGTTATCTTCTCATCGTCCTCCTCCTCTTATTTTCTTCTCCGTGTCAGTATCTTCTGTAAGTTGGCTGCTTTGGTGAGGCACCGAGTTTCTCTTTTTGGTAAGCGATCTGCATGGCATGAGCGTGTCTGTCTTTTTCTGCATCTTCTTCTTCTTCTATGCTGATTACATTGATTTCGCCCTCTTGTGCTCTCATCTGATGTTCCTCTTTCAGCCTTATGCCTTCTTGTTTTCCCACTAACATCCGAGGTGTAATTTCAATTTGTGTTCTCTCAATTGTCATCATGTAAGATGGCATTAGCAGTGAGCTTTAATTGCACTCTACAGTACGTAGGATTTCGTCTTTGAGATCAACTTCTGCAGTAGTGAAAGTAGTGAAAACCGTTTATTTCATTTGTTCATTTCAAAAAGGAAAATCCATATATAGAGTGTATCCTCACGTATTCATAGCACTTGATTATTTTACGCCCTTATTCCAGAATGGAATACTTTATATTAAGCTAAGTGACATGCAGTGAGGTTCATATTGGTGAGGCACTGAGTTCAGAGGAATCAGACATAAAAACATGAACCCAAAATAGAAGATATTCTTATATTTAAATTTTGACCTTCATTTTGAAACCATTCATTTTAAAAAATCTTTTAGACGCTTCAGTCAATTGCACACTGCTCAACAATATGAGAACAAGAAAAACTAAGGAAAATTTAATGAGAGTCAAATCATAGTTATTTTTCACTGATCTGTTTTGACCAAAAGCACGGGGATCTGTCACGTGACATCTAGAGTTCTCTGAAGTACGATTCAACACTGGCACATGGTGGTTGACCCACCGTACATACCAGACTCAGACTCCACTGTGAACTTTTAGTTGCATTTCTAGTAAATAAAGACTAAATGTCACACACTTTCATTAAATATATTAGACTGTCTGTTAGTCTGGTAAATGTCATTGAGTGTCGTACATGTGTAATTAAACCTGTATTATTGGCGTTGTAATGAGCAAACACTAATTTGTCTTGTGTGAAACCGTGGACCAATCACACCCTGTCTGAATGGATGTGTGCGTGCCTGCAGGGTCTGTTGTGCAATCACGGTAGCGATGACTCAATGTGTCTCCGTAGCTGCACTTTTTATGTAGTTGTAGAGGAAATATGAGCTTTCAGGTATTTCAATTATGAAATCATTGAATTTATTGAGTCGGCATGGTGGATCAGCTGGTAAAGTGTTGGCCTCACAGTTCTGAATGGATGTGTGCGTGCCTGCAGGGTCTGTTAAGCCATCATGGTAGCAATGACTCAACGTGTCTGTAGCTGCACTTTTTATGTAGTTGTAGAGGAAATATGAGCTTTCAGGTATTTCAATTATGAAATAATTGAATTTATTGGGGTGGCATGGTGGATCAGCTGGTACAGTGTTGGCCTCACAGTTGAGGTCCCGGGTTTGATCCCGGCCCTGCCTGTGTAGAGTTTACGTGTTCTTCCTGTGCCTACGTGAGTTTCCTCCGGGCATTCCGGTTTCCTCCCACATCCCAAAAACATGCAACATTAATTGGAGACTCTAAATTGCCCCTCGGTGTGATTGTGAGTGTGACTGTTGTTTGTCTCCATGTGCCCTGGGATTGGCTGCCAGCCAGTTCAAGGTGTACCCCACCTCCTGCCCGTTGACAGCTGGGATAGGCTCCAGCATGCCCCGTGACCCTTGTGAGGATAAGCGGCAAAGAAAATAGATTGATGGAGGCCTTTATTGGATTGGATTATTAGACCATGGAACTAAAATGGAACAATTTAATGTTATCATAAGGTTGTTTTTACTATTCACAAGCAGTGGAAAGGAATGACCATCAGGGGGCAGTGCGGCTCTGCCTCACTTGCTTACCCTGACCGCATGTTACTGATTAATCTACACCCTTGTTCAAATTGCATCTGTTTTATTATTCACTGTGATTTAATTTAAAACCTTTTTTCCACAATTCATGTACTGTATGACTTGTGAAACTGTTAAACACATTTTCCTACATGCGTTTGGGAGATTTTTTTTTTTTGAGTGTCAGACGGAACAAAGTTGATGCTGTATGCCATAATTTTACAGTGACACAGGGTGGGGCCTTGGACAAAAAAAACCAAAAAAAAACAAACAAACAAATATAAATAACCCAAACCTATCTGAAAAACCCTACCAAATCAAGTCGATGCTGCGTAAAATGTAACTTTAAAACAGAATTAATACTTTGTAAATACTTTTCAACCTACATTAGATTGAATACACTACAAAGTGAAGATATTTGATGCTTAAACTGATAAACTTCATTCATTCATTAATTCATCATCAGTACCGCTAAAGGCTGTGGGTGTGCCAGAGCCTATCGTAGCTATCTTCGGGCAACAGGTGAAATCCACTGTGGATAAGTGGTAGGGAAAATGGATGCGTGGATAAAAATACGGCATTCGAACAGGGGTGTGAGGACTTTGTATTTCCAATTGTCCTATGTTAAGTCAAGCTACAAAAACAGAGACGCTGCAGTTAAGCGAGTTAAGAGTAAATAAAGAAGGGTACCTCTGACCTCCTACCTGCTGTTCCTAGGAACGGATGCAAGCGCCGTGGTTAACTGCCTTCACATTCTGTCCCGCTCGCTGGATGCCAGGTGCATCTCCACTTCACATCTTTAGTTTCATGTGCTTTTGTTTGGCAATCAAACAGATTTATTCCTGTCTCACCCTCTTAGGACTGTAATGAAGTCAGGGCCCGAGATTGTCAAAGCCGGCCTGCGGCAGTTCTTTGAGAGTGCTGCTGATGACATTGAAAAAATGGTGGAAAATCTCAAGCTGGGTAAAGTGTCCAGTCGCAACCAGGTGACAAACCACCTTTAGAAAGTAATAAGTTCAATACAGTACACATTTGTGAATTGTGCTGAACAAACTGAGCCTCATTGCTTGTTGCAGGTGAAAGGCGTGGCGCAAAACATTAACTACACCACGAATGCTCTGCTGCCCGTCCTCACGTCTCTGTTCGACCACATCGCTCAGCACCAGTTTGGAGACGATGTCATGAGTGAGTCCTGTCCTGTTGTTGTCTGCAAGCCGTTATTTGTTGACAGCCAGACTAACACTTTGACTTTCCTTCTTTCCAGTGGATGACTTGCAAATCTCCTGCTATCGGATAATGTGCAGCATCTACTCGCTGGGCACGGTAAAAACGCCACATGTTGAAAAGTAAGTGGAACGCTTTACCTTCACTCCTCTGCCTTCTTTTCCTATGCTTTCTTTTTCACACCTCCTTTTCTTCATCCTCTCACTTCTCTCCCTCCTCTTCATCCTACCCTCCTGGTCTCCCTCCTTTCTCTTCATCCTCCTCCACCTCCTCTTCATAACACTTCTCTTTCTGTTCCTTTCATTCTTCTTCCACCTTTCCTTTGTTTAATCCCTCGTTTTCCCTTCCGCCCCTCACTCCTCTCCCACATCTTCCTCCTCCGCCTCACCCTCCTCTTCTTCTCTGCTCTCCTTTCTCTTCCTCTTCATCCAATTACTCCCTACATTCCTCTTTGTTACTCATTTCCTTTTCTTTCTTGCCCTCCTTTTCTTTCTCTCCTCCCCCTCTTCTTGTTCCACTTTTGTCTCCTCTTCTGCTTTCTTTTGTTCATCCAATTCCTCCCCTCATTCCTCTTTGTTTTCCTTTTTCCTCATCTTCCTCCTCCTCCTCCCCTTGATCCTCTTTTTTTCCTTCTTCCTCATCCTCCTGTTTAGACAGCGTCCTGCTCTTGGTGAGTGTTTGGCCCACCTTGCAGCTGCGATGCCGGTCGCCTTCCTTGAGCCACACCTGAATGAGTTCAATGCATTTTCCGTTTACACCACCAAGACTCCACGGGAAAGAACCAGTGAGTGTCACGACAATGCCTAATCACCCTTCAAAAAACAATCACTCTGAGCAGGGTAGGTGGGAGATAATTTGGCAGTGGGTGGCATGCATGTGTGACAGTATTAATTCACCTGAACATCTCCATAGACATCCGCTTATAGGTTTGGTCATTTGGTTGTTGGCCACTCCCAATTGATACACACAGCCCTTGATTATGTACACTTACTGGATTCTCCTCTTTTATGCACCTAGATTAAATTACATAAAGTTGCATGTAAGTCTTTGTTTCTAAATACATTAAATCTTTGAAGGTAAGCGTGAAAATATGTGCAAAGAGAGCAATTCAGGACTGTATTGTAGTTGGTTTTTTTATAGTGTGAAACTCTTTTTCAAGTCATGTCTACAATTCATGTTTTTTTTTTTCCGGCTAATGTCTCTTCTGTGTTGACCTGCGCATCGTAGGCTCACACAGCGAGCCTACGATGAGTTGGACTGCCCAACTGGCAAATGATCTCCCACTCGCGGCTAAGGTAGTGTTTATTCGCTGTTAGCAGGCTTGTAGACCTGAGGTGGCATTGGCTCCGTCCAATACTCCACAGTGCACACACATGCACCCACACATACTGTAGATGGACACAACATAGACACTGAAAGGAATTTTCAGTGCTTATTACATTGTGTAACACGTAAGCTAATGAGTTAGCGAGCTAAGAAACTCTGACTGTGCCTCACTCTGAGTCGTCGTGTGTGGGTCTCCCCAAATAACGGGAGACGACTATTTTTTAAACAAAACCACAGGGGCACATGTTATTCAGCAAGCACCTGACTACAGACACTGCCTTAAACGGATAGCATACTAGTGAATGTGTGGCGATTGACAGGTGAAGCCCACACAGTCCTGCAGTTCCTGGGCGAGCCTTATTTTTCATGATTTGAGGGTCATTTTACTTACTTAGTGGTTTCTTTTTATTATTATTATTATTATTAATTCATGTTTGGAAGGCTTTTTAAAAACACTATCTGTGATGTCAAATGTACATTTAATCTGCCTATTAGGTGCATGTTTGAAGATGTACTGGCACTGCATAGTCACAGCCACTACATAACCGCATCTGTTCTCTGCTTTTCTGTATTTATTTGCGACTTGTTGCTCCATTTCCTCACAACAACAAAAAGAGTCTCTCAAACATTTTTGTGTCCTCTAGTTCTGGGTCTTCCCAGCCAAGTGGAGGAATTGTGCCCTGACATCCCAGAGCTAGAGATCCTCATGAAGGAGATCCACGATTTGGCCGAGTCTGGGGCACGCTACACTGAAATGCCTCACGTGATCGAGATCACGCTGCCCATGCTGTGTAATTACCTCCCACGCTGGTGGGAGAGGGGCCTGGAGAACTTCCCCGAACTGGAGGGGCAGATCTGCACCTCAGTCACATCTGAGCACCTCAATCAGCTCCTAGGTAGCATCATGAAGATTGTAGTCAACAACCTGGGTATTGATGAAGCGTCGTGGATGAAGAGGTTGGCAGGTCAGTGGAAGCTTGTCTTCAGATCAGATATCCAGATCAAGTAACAGAATACAGTAGAACATTGGTTCAAAACTTTTGGTTCCAAGGATTCCTCACCCTTCTGGCATTTCCAACATAAATGATCTTGCAAACCCAATACAAGGACAACAAGGATTACAACAAAAATAAAACTAAAATTGGTGTAGTATGGGACATTCATTTTCCATAGCTCTTATCTTTACTAGGCTTGCGGGCGTGCCCTACCCTATCCCTGCTATCTTTTGGCGATAGGCGTTGTATACCATGGAATGGTCACCAGCCAGTCGCCGAAGAGACTTTCAATAAATCTTTAAAACATTTTCTCATGACCTGATATGGACCTTGATTTGAATTTATTATTACATTCACACTTGGAATTTTATTGTACACTTTCCTCATCTACACAAGATGAAATTTGGTACCACACTGTGTGCAGTGTTTGCTCAGCCCATTGTGAGCCGGGCCAAGCCGGAGATGCTCAAGTCCCACTTCATCCCCACCATGGAGAAGCTGAAGAAGCGCTCAGGCAAGGTGGTGGCCGAGGAGGACCATCTACGCATGGAAGGCAAGACGGAGGTGGATAGCGAGAACGGAACCATTCGAGACGAGTTTGCCGTGTTGTGCCGGGACCTCTATGCCCTCTACCCTTTGCTCATCCGCTACGTGGACAACAACAGGTAGACAAGTGAACATCTGTAGATCTTTTCTATATGCTTTGTAAATATCAATAAAGAAATAGATATTTTTGACAATTACAGGTTTAAAATACTGGTTTATCGATCCAAAACCTGGAATGTAAACCTGTATAGCGGAGGTTAGGAACCTATGGCTCGCGAGCCGTACCTGGCTCCTTTGGTGGTTGCATATGGCTCGAGGAGCACTCATAACAACATACTGCACATGTGATTTCTGCCGTGCAGAGAAGGTTTGGCCTAGTCGGGTTGCCGTAGTTTGGTGTAGGAGGCAATGCAAATGATGCAGAGACAGTTTTTCCTAGTTGGGTTGCTGTAGTTTGGTGTTGGCTGTAGATGTGCGCAGGCACAGAAGGGTCGAACGCCGATCCGGTTAGAACAAGTAATTATGGAAACGCTTTTGACAAAGGTTGTTCAAAGAAAAAAATACAGTATGATGAGTACTGAATTTTTCAACAAGAATGGACAGCCTTTGTGGAGAGGGAGGGTTATGCTGTGTGTTTAAATTCACAGATGGGGAGTATGCCAAAGCATTCATACTCGACATTGCCAAGAAACATTTTGACAATTCGCATAAAGACAAGATAATCAAACAAATAAAAGACATGCCTTTGTTGGCAAGAACTGTTCACCATCGTACCAGCATGATGACAAATCAAATTTATTTACGTTCACAATGAACGGATGGAAGTCTCGATGCCTGCGTGAAGCTTAATTTGACGATCTATGAACTCCAAAGATCAGCAAAACCCTGCAGCACTAGCTGTCGCATTAATGTTAAGAAGTACTTTTGTCATCATTGGTGAGCAACAGACTAACAATGTTATTTAAAATAATTCTGAGACTTGTTGTACTCTAAAAGTGTTGGTCTTACATAAATGCGTGAATAAACCTGGACTTAGTTTTTAAAATACTGTATGTCTCTTTTGAAATTACATTTTAAAATATTTGGCCTTCATGGCTCTCTCAGTCAAAAAGGTTCCCGACCCCAGCTGTATAGGATACATGGTCTTATATATAAATTGTCTCACATCCAGTTGAAAGATGCCAATGAAGTATTTTCTGACCTTATACTGAGATTCATGTGAAAGCTTTGTAATCAACTGACATCATCGCTGCATACTGGCAGGGCGAGATGGCTGACGTGTCCCGATCCTGATGCAGAGGAACTCTTCAGGATGGTGGGCGAGGTGTTTATTTTCTGGTCCAAATCTCATGTAAGTTTTGAGATTGCCTTACACCTTACCTATCCTTTGTTCTTCTTCTGTCAGTCCCGTGACCAACACACTCACATATGCACTTGAGCAGAAGTTCTGATATTTTTGTGAAAAAAGAACATTGTTTTTGTTTTTCTGTTTGTCACTCTGAATGTATGTGATATTAAATTGTATTTATAAATAATATTTTGATACTATAATTCAGTATTGTTAATGTTTTCCAGGCGCCACTGTGGTGCAACTGGTTAGGGCATTGGCCTCACAGTTCTGAGGACCGGGGTTCAAATTGTGGCCCCACCTGTGTGGAGTTTGCATGTTCTCCCCATGCCTGTGTGGGTTTTCTCCGGGCACTCCGGGTTACTCCCACATCCTAAAAACATGCATTGATTGGAGACTCTAAATTGGCCTTAGGATTGATCGGGAGTGCGATTGTTGTCTGTCTCGATGTGCCCTGCGAGTGGTTGGCAACCAGTTCAAGGTGTACCCTGCCTGTGCCCGATGACAGCTGGGATAGGCTCCAGCACTCCCACAACCCTTGTGAGGATAAGCGGCTCAAAAAATGGATGGATGTATAGATGTGATAAAGTACATCAAGTAAAGTACAAAGTACAGTGTTCACCACGATCCACTCAGAGCTGTCCATGTTGGTTTTGCGATGAAGCTCTACAGTACAATGAATGGTAACTGAGTACGTAGTTGCAGTCTGTGATTGGCAAGCATCCATCAGCTTGCCATTCATACAGTATACGGACCAGCTACACAGCAAATCCGACATGCACACCTCTGAGTGGATTCATCCACTGGAACATTATAGACTGTAAATATAGTTAATTTTTGACATTTTATTCTATTTATATGGCTTGAATCAGCACAGCAGCATGACTAAAACCTGGAGATGTATTCTTGGGCGTGAGGGAAAGCTGTGCATTCACATCTAATCTGTTGCGAGGTGTGTAAGATTCTTTAGCTCGGCAGAGGGCACCGATGTTTTTTTTTTTCTTTACTATATCGCAATGGCTAACAGTTTAGAATACAAGGGTACAGGACAAGTTTAAACATTTAACTAATGTAGGATGTGAGAGGGGAGCAATATTCTGGCTCAACAGCAACCATTGTACGTTAACAATCCCAGAGTGCTTTGTACACTCAAAAACAGTCCCTGCAAACTAAAACAATCTTTTTTTTATTTAAATGAATAATTTATAGATACGAATTAATGCTGTATTTAAAAAGTAAAGATCCGTCGTTGTGTTTTAAAATTATTCAATTCAAGTATAATCAGAGTTCCCTTTATGTGCAGTAACAACAAATTTGGACATAGTTATGTCCCACTGCTGCTAACATGTTTTGTGCATTTGTATGTGTGTGTGTGTGTATGTGTGTGTGTGTGCGTGCGTGGGTGTTTGTGTGTGGGCACATGCTTATTTTTGCAGAATTTCAAGCGCGAGGAGCAGAACTTTGTGGTGATGAACGAGATCAACAACATGTCCTTCCTCACTGCCGACAGTAAGAGCAAGATGAGCAAGGTGCGAGAGGAGACACACACACAGACACGCACGCGCTCCGATGTACACGCAAAACGCAAAAACTTTTTATTCAAAATTAAGATGGATTTACACTGCGCGGTTCATGTGGCACAAATTCCTCTTATTATTACATTTTTGCTACCAAGTGGTACAATTTGTGTATTGAATCAGTCGTACTCTAATTTATGAATCCTCACCACCAATTTAATATGTGTGCTAAACAAATTAAATGATTACTTGCATTGTATTAAGTGTACATAAACCATTAAATATGATGTAGCAATATAAAGAACATTAAATTTAATCCAAATGTGTTACATTAGCAATATATACTGTACAATAGAGCAGTTGCTCGCAACCTTTTTATATCAAGTACCACAAAAAAAATAGCTTGTATCACCATCACAACCACCATTAAAGTACAGTATCTTAGTCTGACTGTTTATTCCTAAAAACTATGATTCACATTATTGTAGGCAATTTTCCAGTTTGAAAATTAATACTGTCCTTAAATATAGGAAAATTTAAAAAATATACTTAAATTACGAGTTAATAACAATGGATTGCAGAAAGGATAAATAAAAATGGTTCCTCTGTGAATTTTTCAAAACAGTTGTTCATGATTAGATGCAAATGAAGTAACTTAAAAGTTAAATACAACTAGGCAGTGACTCTTTTGCATACCACTATTTGAAAATAGTCCATTAAATTTAATGTAAATACGACTTTAGTACATTAGAGGCATATGGATCATTGAATAGAATATGAATACGGCATTATTAGATAAATTTTAAATGTGCTCCAAAGGAAGTGTATAGATCAATATGTAATGAATATTTCAGCAAATTAATTTGAAGCTCATTTTACATGAAAATACTGCGGATCTGAGCGAAGGCTTGTGTATGAGTGCTAAATCCAAATTGGACATATGCAGTGTAAATCAAGCCAAAGATATTTCAGTCACTCCACATGCCGTAACACATTCAGGAACTAATTTCTGATCAACGTACTAACATTTTCACATGCTATAAAGACAAAACATTCTCATGTCAACCACGTGTCTTTTCTGCTGTGGATAAGATGGCCATGTTCCTGGAACTGAACCAGCCACAACCTTGTGTTCTTATTGTGTGCGTACAGTGCTTTTGAAAAGTATTTACACTGCTTCACTTTTAAAACATTTTGTCACGGTATGGCCTAATTCCAAAATTCAAAACCTCTTTCCCTCAAACGTCTACACACAACACACTGTAATAATCCATCAATCCATTTTCTGAGCTGCTTGTGCTCACAAGGGTTGGGGGAGTGCTGAAGCCTATCCCGCTATCTTCAGGCAGGAGGGGGGGGTCCACTCTAGACTGGTTGCAGCCAATCGCAACACCGTAATAAAATCCTGAAAACGTTTTTTAGTTGTTCTGACATTTATAATAATAAAAAAAATAATCGCATTTACGTAAGTACATTATTAGAGGAATATTCCCTAATAATATTAATATTAATAAATGAGAAAAGGTGCTTAACAGCTTCATCAAATTACATGTTTTGAATCAATTAACTGCTGGCGCAACGGCTGACCCGCACTGATGGTGGCTAACACACCTAGAGTTTATACTGTACCTACGTTCATGGATTTCCCAATGACGTAAAACCAAATGCCCACATTTCATAAAAAATGGCAAAAAATATTGTCGCCAGCTGACTCTTCCACCTGCAAAGTGCTGTTCCACTTCTAACATTCTGTTACAGCTTGGATTTTTTTTTTTAAGTGACAATCACTATTATAACAACTGCAATCGTTGTGGTGCAATGGTGACTTACATTTTGAATAATTTGTTTTTGTCTTTGTCAGTTGTAAAATACATTTAGTTGCAGGGCATCACTTAACGATACAACAGCAGGCATATGCTTTTCGTTTTGACTTCTAAATGTGTTTTGATCAAAGCACAATATTCTGATTCAATTACTTTTGGATTTTATATTTATTATTATTATTTATTATTATTTCATCCAGAATAAAAGCACATGCTCCTTTAGTTTGTTAGAGGAGTCGTACGCATGTCAGAGCTTTTCACATTTTACTCGTGACACTTAACTTTCCCGTCTGCTACAGAAGTCAATTTCAGATTTACAGTGTGCTATATTTTTTCAAAGAGATTTACAGCCAGTGTCAGACTTCAATAAAGTGCCTCTTTGGTTGTTGTGCACACAGTAGGTGCTTAAGCGCTGTAGTTGGGCCAGAAATTATTATGGTAGAATGTTGATAACGTCAAGGTGCGCAATTCAGACTTGTGCATGAAAAGGAAAATATGGCCCTTCACAAGTGGGCAGTACACTGCTGCAAAAAGCAGGAACTAATTGACGACCCTCCTTACAAAGATTTGTAATTACCTATATATGCAACAAGATGGGGGTAAAGCCATATTTTCATTTAAATAAAACCCCTCAACTCACTTGATACAAAAGTTCCTTGACACCCAAACCCTATTGAGCTTCTCATAATGGGGTGCTGAGTGTCAAATCTATATGAAGAAAACAATGAATTTATTCCAATGGTGAATAAGGCTTTAACATAACAAAATGTGGGAACAAAATGTGAAGCACTGTGAATACTTTCTGGATGTACTGTAACTCATGAGAAGCAATTCACTTTCACACTACTAATAAGACAAACTCCCAAAAGTGTTGTTTAGAGGTCGTTTGTGGTGGTTGAAGACAGATGGTGGCGTATCGCTAACTGTGCTCTCTCCTTGTATCCTGGGTCGGGGTCGGACGGCGGGCCACTAGGCCGGAGATGGAGAGGTTAGACTGTGTTTGTGCACGAGCGCTAGGCTGACAGCATGGGCACCTCTCGGTTTGGGCCAGGCTTCTCGTCAAGCTTCGCGCCGTGGACCGCCGCACTTGTTACGACGCAGACCTTCACTATCCTCCACGCGCTCGCTTGCACGCACACACACACACATGCACACCTGCACACACACACACACACATACACCAACATGCATGAACGCACACACGTTTTTGGCATTCCACAAATTACTGTCCAATTAAACCATGGATCACTAAATTTTAAATTTGAATTTTTTTCTTCTTATCCAAAGGAGGAACAAATAAAACAATAATGACATGTACACACATACACAGAAAAGTGAACTGATTATATTACGTTACCGTACTTGAGTTGGACTAATTTTAGAGCAGATAACAACAAGGGTATGACTATCACAAATCAAATTTTTAAACATAATGAAACATTCACATCAGCAAAAATAAAATGAACTTCTAATGTAATATAAAATGCACCATAACACACATCACAAAAGCTACATTTTAAGCACAAGATGGGAGCTGGCATTAGAAACTAAGATGGAAATCAAAGTCCTGTGTCTGTGTGTGTTAGCGAGCCGGGGTCTGCAGTGGCTTGATGAAATCTCTGTGCTGTTGTAGATTGTAGTGGCCTGATGGGGGTCATGGCGCTCGGCTAAGAAGTTTCACGTCAGTTTTAAGCGTGCCCTCCTGCAGCCGAGCGCCATCAACCCACTTTGTTTGATTAATAAAACAGTTTTTATGTAGATAGCTGGGGGTAGGGGGAGTTGTGTTCTTATGTTAGATTTCTTTCAGCTTTTTATGTAAAAATTACTCTGGTGGACTCTTCTTTGTTTGTCATTGTGAACAACATTGGCTTTGTGTTTCCTTTTTATTCCAGGGGTGTCCAAATATTTTCCTCTAAGGGTCACTTTCAGAAAAGTCCAAAAATACAAAAGCCACTTTGACAGCAGTGTCTTCTTCTTTTCCTGGGAGATCCATGTTCCTCAGAGGTGTGGCGCCTCCATCATAGAAAAACTGCACATTTTACAGTGACCTTCTACTGTGGGCATCCTAAAGCATACCTGTAAAATAATCATGCTGTTTAATCAGCGTCTTGATATGCCACAACTCTGATTTGGATGGATTGGAGGTGTGGAGGAGAAGTGCTCATTTACGTAGACTTAAATAATACTGACAAATTCCCCGACAAAGAAAACAGTCTTAGATCTTTGAGTTCAGTTCCTGACAAATAGGGGCAAAACAAAAATTGTTTCTTTTTCTATTTTATTTCAGTCTTTACATTCAGTCAATATTATAACATCAGCCAATGTAATCAGAGTAATTTCTAAAATGTGGACTCTGCCATCAAAAGATGGAGATCCTGCTTGAAGTTAGAAAAGAACTCAAGAAGAATCAGTTCAGTGAAAGTGAAATCAGACAGAATAATAATTGAGGAAAAACAATTCATTGTCACGTCCCATCAGAAACGGGGGTAGGACCCAAATGCAGGAACTCGGAAGACGCAAGGTAGTTCAAGAAAAGACACGTTTATTGTATGCAGCGGTCGGGGATCGAGCAGGCAGTCCGGTGCAGCAGCGGTAGTTGTGACGTCGGGCGAAGAGAACAGATGAGCGGACAGGCAGGAGTCGGTACACGGGGAAACAATCAACGCAGGCAGAAGTATCAAGGAGTCAGGCTTACAAGGTTTGTCAGAGAATGGACGGAGGTCGGTACACACAGGTTCAGTCAGGCATACGAGAGTGCTGGAACGGGACATAAAGCTCAACGAACTGGCAGAGGACCAGTCGTCACCGGGTCCTATATATACGGGGGATGATCAGCCCGCATGAGGCACAGGTGTGTGCCTCCCAATTAGCGCACCGCACGGGCACCCGCACAGCTCGTGCTGAAGCGGCAGGATCATGACATTCATATCTTTGTTTTATTATGTTTTTACAATGTTTTTACACCGTACAATATTGTTCCAGTGCTATTTTCTTATTAAATGTATCTTCCAAAAAATGTTAATGTTCTTTGGGTAACTGGAATTTCCATTTCCATTCGTTGCATTAGGGAAAGTTGATTTGAGACAGAAGTAAAGGTTCTATCAAGGTACAACCACATTTTATTTGTAAAGTGATTATTTGCATGTTTGCATTTTTATAAAAGCTATATATAAAAACAATGTTTTTAAAATAATTAGTAGTTGTAATGAACTTACAGCCATGCTACTCTTAGAACGCCTGATCTCGTCAGATCTTGGAAGCTAAGCGGTTTTGGCCCTGGTTAGTACTTGGATGGGAGACCGCCTGGGAATACCAGATGCTGTAAGCTTCTCTCCTCGGCTAAAATGCAGAGGGGTTTGCGTCAGGAAGGGCATCCGGCGTAAAACTGTGGCAAACAAATGTGCGTTCATCTGAGATGACACACTGTGGTGACCCTTAACGGGACAAGCTGAATGGAAAAGAAGAAGTAGTAGTCGTAATGGTTGTAAGGTCTTTGACACCCATGGGGGATGTGGATCTCAGAAGCCATCATCTTTTTAGACGCACACACATTTCACAATGCAAAAGAAAAAGAAAAAGATAAAGGGCCATATCTTAATGAAAAAATTAAAACCAATAGGGTTGCGGGACATGACAAATGTTATTTTTGGTATTGGCGAGCCACAAATGACTCGTGAGCCTGACTTTGGACACCCCTGTTTTATTTGCACTGAAAATCCACGTCATCATCGTTTGCTGTTACCACTGGATCTGTGCAAGGTGGACTTCAAGGAGGTTTTAAAGCTAGTGTTGATTGCAGGTGGCCTCCATTGCATTTACTAACTGGACCCTCCTCCCCTTTCACGTCTAATTCATTGACACTACTAAATACCTTCAACCATTGATTATCTAATCACGTGTTTGTCCCTTTGTGGTTTTAAGACAGGACACGTGTGTCCTTCGCAACTGGGTGAGAATTACTGTAATGGCCATCTGATGCCTGATTTCATGGCCAGACAGCAGACGGTAATGAAAACCGTAAGCCTCAGGACAGAAGTGTGTGAAAAGAGCTCCATAGTCTTTGAGCTTAAGCCAGAACCTTGAATGTACAACGCATCTGGAAAGTGTCCATAGCACTTCAATTTTTCCGTCTTTCGTTTTGTTGCACCCATGATGCAGACTTTAGAGCAATTGTCAATTATTTCTTTATACATAGTTTTAACCCTCCCACAGATTTAAACTCAGCAAAACACACATTGTAAAGTACTCCTTAGTGCCTCTTTTCATTTGCTAGCGGTCAAGGATTGGGATATTGTTGAATAACATCACTTTAAAGAAAAAAAAACTACGGTCCGATTTCGTCTAATCTACGTTTGCTAGCTTAATGCTCCCATAAAATGTGGGACACATTTGTTGGGTTAAAAGAAATGAGCAAAGATATACTTTTGAACCATCAAATAACTGCTATTTTAGCATGCAAAGGGCAGAAACAACCAGAGAATAAGGCTGCAAATACTGTGTTTCTAACAGTTAAGTGCCCATTAGAAGGTTGTTGGGACGAGAAAGTGTACCCGTAGTTGCTGCTCTGAGAAACAACTGTTCAATTTCTTGTTGAGTCATCTCGTGTGCATGCTGTGCATGATGTGAATCTGGCCATCACATAATAAACTTCTCTTGTTTCCCACTTATTTGGGGAATTTTCAGACTTATACAGTAGATCCTTTTCAAGTGACTTCAGATTAATTTCAATTTGAATAGTACACACATCAATAATGAAAGGTTTAGATAGATTAGAAGTTTGCATGATGCACTATGCCTTAAAGTCTCTGATTTTTATTGAACCAATATCTAATTGGCCTGCATGGCACAGAGATTCTTTGTCCAGCAAACAGAGGATCACTAGTTTGTATCCCCACACAATTGCATGTTGCCATTATCTCCATCGGGAAGACACTTAACCCACACTGCCTACGAATGAATGAGTTTGGATGTTTGCTGATGTGATTCTGTGCTCCTTGCGTAAGACTGCCCCAGGGAGAGCTTACCACCACCATAGTGTGACTGAGGAGTGTATGAATAGTGCATGAACTTTTAAAATGTCTTTGAATGCCCAAAAAAAAAAGCATTACATGTACTGTAATGCATTCTATTTATTTTCCCAGTACAATAAAAAATTCTTCCTTTGCTTACAAAAAATGCATTGATGCTATTCTAACCAAGTTTAGCTTTTTTCAAATTTAATAGGATTTTGTAGAGATTTAGTTGAGAAACAGTGGCAATGTCTGTCTTGGTTCATTGATAGTATATATACAAAGTCTACACACCCCTGTTCAAATACTGTACTATGTTTCAGTGATTTGAAAAAATGAGACCAAGATAAATGATTTACAAAAACATTCAAAGCTAAAGTTACCGACAACTTATAAACGAGAGTATAACCCCTCTCAAGAGGACTGCTGCCAGAACCCAAGCAATGTGTGGAGGCAAGCCCGACTATATCTAGTTGGAACTTCTTGACCACACACACTAGCTTTGCCTCCTTCCCTGCCAGAGAGCTGACATTTCACATCCCTAGAGCCAGCTTCTGGAGCCAGAGATCCGATCGCTAAGGTTCCCTTCGGCCACCACGGAGGTCACACTGCAGCCGAACCCTATGGACCCTCCTACATGTGGTGAATCCATGGGAAGAGGGACCCACGTTACCCTTTCAGGCTGTACCTGACCGAGCTCCATGGCAGAAGGTTCACCCACCAGGCCTACGATCCCCACCTTCAGGCCTTGCTCCAGAGAGGGAACCCGGTGACTAGACTCTGGGAAGGGGGAAGCCGAGATCCTTTTTTTTTTTTTTTTTACTCGTCATAGGGGTTTATGGAGCCGTTCTTTGTCTGGTTCCTCACCTAGGATCTTTTTGCCACGGGTGACCCTATTAGGGCCGTAGAGCTTCGCTCCTTGGGTCATTGAAACACACAAACCCCTCCACCATGGTAAGGTGATGGCTCAAGGACGGGTGTTCATGAATCACTTTCTGAAAAAAAAAAAAAGGTATTTGAACAGAGGTGTGGAGACCTTTTATATCCACTGTATCTATTCCAGCGACTCTTTGTGGCAGGCAAAACAGTTCAATGCGTTTCCACTAGATAACAGAATGTACAGTTGACCTGTCCACCAAGCTTTGCCTCATTTTTATTCTTGTGGTCTCTCAGCTGCTGCACTCATATTTTGATATTACTATGAATGATATTGTAATAAAGTATTGCTCCTACTTTACCTTTCATTAGTGATTCGATTAGAAATTACAGGTAGTGCATCTTGAAGTTGTATCTAGGGGAAATAGTCTGATGTGTCTGATGTCTACGGAAACCAGTTAGTACCAGGTCGACATGAACGTTGCTTCTTCCCTCCTCTAGTCTGGAGGCTCTGAGCAGGAGCGTACCAAGAAGAAACGACGGGGGGATCGCTACTCGGTGCAGACCTCACTCATCGTGGCAGCACTGAAGAAGATGCTTCCCATCGGCCTAAATATGTGCTCCCCTGCAGACCAGGAGCTCATCAATCTTGCCAAGATAAGATACTCGCTGGTACTGTAATCCCTTGAATGCACATTGAGAAACTGCGCGGATGCCAATTTATTAGTGACATAATGGAGTAAAAACTGTCTTTTCTCATAGAAAGACACAGATGAAGAAGTAAGGGAATTTTTGCACAACAATCTTCATCTCCAAGGCAAAGTAAGTCAATTACTGTTCATACACAATCTTATACACAAACTTTCAGCAAAATTGTCCGCCAATTAATCTATCCATTGTCCAAGCCACTTTCCTTATAAAGTGTTGCGGAAGTGCCAGAGCCTAACCCAGCTAACATCGGGCGAAAGGCAGACTACACCCTGAACTGGTCACCAGTGAGTCGCAGGGCACATATCGACACCATCACTGAGCAGGAATTGATCCCAGTGGTTTGTATCACCACTCCATCAGTGACTCCCACCAATTAATAAATATTAAATGAATTATTAAAATTTCTAAATTTGACTTGACAAGATTTATTAAAGTTAGCGTAGCTACATTAAAGAACTTCATCATTCTATTAAAATTGTACCTACTATATACTAGGGTTAGGTTTTAATCCATCAGGCAAATTCACCCCAATTGGATCCCAAATGGGCCAGACTAGCTGTGGCCTAATATGCTGTATATAAAGATTTTTTTTTTCCCTTTTTCTTTTGGTGCAAATAATATATAAACATAGGTGGCACGGGGGTGCAACTGGTTCGAACGTTGGCCTCGCGGTTCTGAGGACCAGGGTTCAGATCCCTGCCCTTCCTGTGTGGAGTTTACATGTTCTGCCTATGAATGTGTGGGTTTTATCTAGACACTCCAGTTTCCTCCCACATCCTAAAAACATGCATTAATTGGAGACTCTAGAGTTCCTTCCTTTGCCCGAAGTTAGCTGGGATAGACTTCAGCACTCCCGCGACTCTTGTGAAGATTAGCGGCTCAGATGATGGATGGATGGATAGAATGATTGAACAACTCTCTTTAATTTCTATGTTTTGTTTAATAAATTTGCTTTTCTGAAATATGTGACTGTTTAATTTGAATCCCATTAAAATAAAATACATTGTTTTTCGCCTGACCTTTCACATGTTCTGTACGTAGTAGGACTGTGAATTTCAAAATATGTCAAGGGCAGAGCCCGGGATAGGAATGTATGCATGACTCCAACATCAAGGGGCAGTTGAAGAAGAGAGGTTTATTTTCAGGCAGAGGGCGCTCTGCGGGTGTCACGTCCCATCGGAGCAGGGGTAAGACCCAAATGCAGGACTCGGACGATGCAAGGTAGTTCAAGGAGAACATTTATTATATGCCGAGGTCGGGGATCGAGCAGGCAGTCCGGTGGAGCAGCGGTAGTTGGGACGTCGGACGAAGAGAGCGGATGAGCGGACAGGCAGGAGTTGGTACACAGGAGAACAATCAAAGCAGGCAGAAGTAACGAAGGAGTCAGGCTTACAAGGTTGGTCGGAGAACAGGCGAAGGTCGGTACACACAGGTTGTCGATCAGGGATACAAGTGTGCTGGAACGGGACATGAAGCTCAACGAACTCGCGCCGGTCAGTTGTCATCGGGGTCATATAAATACACAGCATAATCAGGCTGCATGAGGCGCAGGTGTGCACCTCCCAATCAGAGCAACCGCCGACACCCGCACAGCCCGGGCTGGAGCGGCAGGATCATGACAGTGGGTAGGCACTTCAAAAAGGCAACAGTATCCAAATCATGAGGCAAAAAGGCAAAGTCAAAAAACACGACAGTGTCTAGCTTACTATGAGTTAATGATAAGGAACAAGGGGGAATGTGACGATAAGGTACAACAAATTGCCAACAGAGACACAAGGTTTATATGCATGGTGTAATTAGGGGAGACAAGGCACATGTAGGGAGGCTGATCACAGGAGCATGTGCGTACGAGACAAGGCGATGACCACACCCAGAACAAGATAAGAGCAAGTAAATTAAAAAAAAAGTTTTGTGTTCAAATAAAGTGCTTAGCTTCAGAATAATTCAATAATAAATAGCAAATACAGATAATACTTCACGTTTTGATCATATGGATAGAAGTAAAATCATGCATTGTAAAAATGCATTATACCTGCGTAGAAGGGATTTACAGAATTTTGATCTGAACTCTGGCGGCACATATTATACATGTGTGCACGTTATACAAGGGAAATTATGGTATTTCAGTATAATGTGTATCATTTTTGTGCCCTTCCAAGTTTGGTGGTGCATATGAGATTGTTCTATTGCAAAACTGCATGTGCCTTTACATAATAAAAGTGAGAAAATCCCATATTGGTGACCATGAATAATTACATACAGCATATGTGTGACTTGCAGGTGGAGGACCCAGCCATGCGCTGGCAAATGTCTCTGTACAAGGAGATGTCTGGAAAGGCTGAAGATGCTGAGGAGCCAGAGAAGGTGGTCAAAAGAGTCCAAGAGGTGTCTGCTGTCCTTTACCACATAGAGTTGGTGAGTAAAAAAGAATAATCTATTACCAGATGTTTCTTGGTGACTAGGCTTCATCTTCATTTGATGAATAGTACAGTGGATTTACCTTTTTTTTTTTTTTTACAGTATATTGTTTGTCAACACAAATTTAGGGTTGTACTCCATTTTTGTTGTCTCTTCACATTATACTGAAATAAAAGGCATTCTATTCTATTCTATTCTATTCTATTCTATTCTATTCTATTCTATTCTATTCTATTCTGTTTCAGACAGAGCATCCTTTTAAGTCTAAGAAGATGGTGTGGCACAAGCTGCTGTCCAAACAACGCCGGAGAGCCGTGGTGGCCTGCTTCAGGATGACACCCCTCTACAATATCCCCACGTAATGATTCCTCTGATACTATGGTTCTTAAATTGACCCCTCCGTGGATATTGCGCAATCCGCGTCACTGACCAATCAGAGGCCAGAGTTCTGCATAAACCAAAGCCCGTTTTTGCTCCCGCCATTTTCTCAGACAACATTGAATGGTCCAGTATAGGTTTTGTTAGCGTTTTATCGCGTATTTGGGTTATTTAACAAAAAATATGGTTAAGAGGTGTAGTCACGGACTTTGTAATAGTGACGACAGGTATCCTGAAAAGCTAGTTGGTGGAGTTCGATTCGTACCCTTTCCAAAACCGAAGACCCAGTACGAAAAATGCCTTCGATGGCTCAAACTTTGTGGAAGACCGCATCATCAACTAAATCCATCTAATATCAACCGGAACACATATGTTTGCACGAAGGTATGCCCTATATTTGATTTTCAATACATGTCTCGTATAAATGAATTCGAAGTTCTTCGCGAGCATAACACTGCTACGTGTGAACGATTGACACACTTATTCTTTGTTGAGCGATATTTAGTGATGATCGGACTGCACAAACGTGTCGCTTTCTTGCTGGCTCGCGGCCAAAGCTTAACCAGACTGTGTTTGCACGAAGGTATGCCCTAAATTTGATTTTTAATACACGTCTCGTATAAATGAATGAGACGTTCTTCGCTAGCATAACATTGCTACGTGTGAATGATTGAATGAAATCAGAAGCATGGCGTCTCTCTCAGTTAAGAATGTATTATATTGTATTTGCCATTTTTTACGAATTGTTTGTCTTACGTCAGCGCACGTGGCGTGACGTCACTTCAGGAGGCGTAGTTAAGTGCCCTGTACGGAGGGGTCAATTGGGGTCCCTAGATCCCCGAGGAGCCATAGCTTGGTGGTCCCCAAATAATTGGCAATAGATTATTTCCTTATCATTTAAAAAAATCTATGCCTACGTACTGTATTGTACAAGAAAATACATAAATTATTACTCCCCCCTACTTTAGAAGCTCTGACATGGTTATGACATATCAATGAAATCTGGCATGCCTGCATGAATAAAGTTTCCAAAACAAAGGACATATTATAAAAGGTGTGAAATTAGATAAATTTTTAAACCGTACAGACATACAGTTTTGGAGACTCAATGTCTCATGATTTGTAATCGAGCAGTATTGGACTCAACCCTAAAGCAGACGGAGGCGGACGAAATAGTTAATAAAGGTTTATTTGGCGATAGCATTGCGTCTGTATCTCCACGGCGTGAGGCTGCGCCATAGGAATAAGGAGCATGCAGGAAGGGGGAGTTTGAGCAGATGGATGAGCTTGCCACTGTGGTTGGAGTGCGCAACAGAGCAGGAGACATGGGCAGACACTGGAGGCAGAAGAGAGAACTAGAGGATACGTTTTTACACGGATGACCAAGTAATCTTTTCAAACACAAGAGTTTGAATGCAAGGGTCGGCCTGTATACGATGCCTATATCTGGCAGGCTTAAATGCAGCCTGTCATGAGTGCTGATTGAAACCAGGTACATGGGTGAGGTGGTGATGATTGCTAGAGAGGGAGGGAAGTCGAAGCTCCACAAAGGAACTGCAGGGTACTAAAAAAGACAGTACCTCCCCGCAATAGACACCTCCTGGCATCCTTCCACGCTTTCCAGGGAGGGTCACATAAATATCCCTAACAAGAAAGTTGTTTTATAGAAGTTTGCGAGAGATTCCTGAATGTTCCTCCAGAGATTCAGGAACATTGCCCCGAACCATACTCCCCCGAGTCCACCAGCAACTTAAACCCCCTCCCCGGGGACCAAACATCTAGGATGAGAAATAAGGCTGTGAGTTCAGAGGGTTAGTGGAATGGAGGTAGCCAAGATTCTTATGGTGAATCCATATAATAAACGACACACACCTCCATTCGTCCAGTGTGCAAACTCATGATTTTCTAGCTCATAATTCTGTTTGGACTGTGAGTGGTGCCAGGAAAGGAAGGCACAGGGATATAATTTTTGGGATTAAGGATCCCATGGGGAGAGGACAGCCCCAGCACCAGTGTCAGAGGTGTCAACCTCCACAACTCACAGGAGAAGAGGGGTCGAGATGTCTCAGGATGTGGTCACAGGTTAATACCGTTTGAAGGCTTGGGATGCAGCTAGGGTCCACTGAAAATGAATTGCTGGTGGAGGTGAGAATGGTAAGAGCTATGACCACTTTAATGTAATACCGGATGAATGCACGGTAAAATCTGGGCTTGGCCCTAGGGGAATTTCTGCCCAGTTTTTTTTTTGGTCAGGACTTAGATATTTTACTTTCAATTTTTGTCAGAATTTTGTTAAAAAATATCGCCAGAATGCATCACAGCCATCCATTTTTTTGTAAATTTCAAGGGGGGGGGGGCATGCCCCCGGACCCCCCTAGTGCTCACATTTGTATTTTCACGAAAGTCCACTTTCATCTCTATAACATGACAATCTAATCCTAATGACGCATCCTTCCACAGGCACAGAGCCACCAACATGTTTCTGGATGCCTACAAACGCAACTGGTTGGAGACAGAGGGTTACTCGTTTGAGGACAAAATGATTGACGACTTATCGGTACGTCATCTCCACCTACCACCCACAATCTTTGGCCAATTACAGGTTTATGAACTGTTGCATACTGTCCAGGTCTAGTGTGACCCATGTTGAAATCTGACTACCAAAAAAAAAAAAAACATTATTTCACCCTAAATTTCCATTAGCTTCCATAAGTTTGCCAAAATACCCCAATAAAAAAATCTGAAAAAATACTTTTATATGGCTACACATTTAAAAAATGTCTTTTTTTATGTGACTGTAGTATCAATGTTCAGGAAGGAGCTTCAGAATTGTCTGTGTTCTCACATTTGTCTGCGTTCCACCAACATTTTCATAGAAACATGCAGCTGTTTGTCTTTGAAAGATCATGGGGCAATCTGGCAACAATGAATAAAACATTATAAGAATGATCATAAGTACTAAAACAAGAAGTCAAGTCAACAATTGTGAAACTAGAGTCAATAAAAAGTTCACGTTCCCTTTTCTCTGAAACATTGACTAAGGATTAATCATCCGTCCATATGAGACATGCTATCTATACTATACATTTGTACATTGTACAAAAGATCTACAGTTCGTAATTTGATATTCTCAATTTATTTGCATTGAAAATGAACATTATCTAAGGGTTAAATCGTATTTACAATTACTAGAAAGCCCTGGAGGAAGAGGAGGAAGAGGAGGAAGAAACTGAGACTAAGCCTGACCCGCTTCATCAGCTCATTCTGCATTTCAGCCGGACAGCTCTCACAGAGAAAACGTAGGAATGTCTTGGGTTTTCTTCTCCTTCTTCTTTTTGTCACCAAGATTAATTCTTTTTCTTCCCCAGAAAACTTGATGTTGACCACCTCTATATGTCATACGCTGACATCATGGCAAAGGTAAGACCCCTTGATGAGCAGTGCTCCCCAGGTTTGTCTTTACAAAGTCTCGGAAAATCACAAAATACTGATACACACTTTTTATTTAGTTAATCAACCCTTGTGGCCTCCTCAAATTTAATAGCATTTGAGTAAAGTTGTTGTAAAAGTTCACATATGAAAAAGTAGTACAACAGTACTACAAAATCATCATACAGCAATATTTTTTTCTGAATTCTTTCCAAACAACCTCTTCACGCTTTACACGGTTCCTAGCAGCCATGACAGCCTCTTTTAAGGCTACCATTAACAAAATGGGATGGTCGTGACAAAACATGGGCAAACATAATTAGGTATGATTGCCATTGGTACCTGGCGAGATTATTGATAAATTCAGGGTGTACCCTGGCTCTTGCCCAAATCATAGTTCAAATAGGCTCCAGTTTGCCTTCAACCCTAGTGAGGATAAGCACTTTAGAAAAGGATACATTTACTGAGCTGCATTTACCCAACTCTGCCTGGGTGACAAATCTGTGCCATGTTTTATCCCGAGAGAGCCTCAACAAAATGTGACAAGCTGGTAGGGAACGCACAGGCGTCGGTGGTATATTGTGGGCTGAACCGTAGTACACCTTTGCGTCTCCGGGACTCAGCAGCCCTGTCTCTCTGAGGATGGATCCCGTAGTAGACTGTGAGACCTGAATATAGAGAAAATAGTTTGGGGAAAAACATACCGTACTGAACTTCCGTGTACCCTCGAGGATCCCTTGTAATGACAGTATTATTGCAGATCCTGTCGACACTGATAAATCTTGATTTTGACTTTGCCTTTTTTTTTTTTCCATCTCTGCAGAGTTGCCATATTGGTGAGGATGACGAAGGGGATGAACAGGAGGGGGAAGAGCCATCCTTTGAGGTGCGGCAGACAGAGATGGTATGGGGGGGCCAAGGGAAGGGGAGACAGGGGAGTCAGCGAAGACGCAGCTCCCCAAGCCACCATCGACCACACAGCATCAGCACACTCGCACCCACCCCCAGCCCCACCCAAAACAGCCAAAACAAGCAACTACATTCGTCTCTTTTAAAAAAAAAAAAAAAACGTTTTTTATTTTTTAGTCTTCGTGTGGTCTCTCACAACACGTCCTGCAGTGGTGGACTGAGCTGTGCATGCCTTTGCTGGACTCTAATATCACAGAGATTATTTTGACGCCCTCAGTTCGAAGTTGCAGGTCCAACCGGATCTCTGTGTGGCTCTCCTTTGCCTCACTCACATCCTCCCCTTTGCACACCTCCTCACAGGTCTTTGTCTCACTGATAAAGTGGAAAACTAACCGAGAGACTCGTTGCATTATGTCTTTCCCCTTCCCCTGTTTTGCTGCAGTGTATTGTAAGTCTCCCGTCTCTGTGGTAATGACAGTAAAAGCATGCACAGTGCACGGTCCCACAGACACTTTCAACCCTTACAAAACACAACACAGTTACAAGATAAGCTAATATTTGTCATTGGAAAAAAGGTTCAGAACATTGTACATTCAGTCAGGTTTCTGAGGAGATGGTGCGGGTGGTGGGCCTTTGTCATGATGGTCAGTGGGAGGGTAAATGAGTCCTGTTCCAAAGGCTAGTAATGTACTGTACAATATTGTACTGCGACACAGTGTATCATAGCTGCATTATAATAATCATTGATAGTGGCGCCTTGAGATACCCAACCCAGATGACCCAATTTATGGGTTTTTAGGGGTATGGGGTGGTTTATAATAATAATAATATAATAATAGTAATATTATGCACCAATGTCTTGAACTACTGTATTTCCACATATCATGGCTGAGTGTTTTGAGAATTTGTAAACCTGCATATTAGTCTGTCCATGAATTTCTCATTTTTTAAAAACATTACTTTTTTTGAGAATATAGTCTACATCCTATTGGGGGGAGGGGGGTGAGAGTGAAACATCACAAGGATAAAATGTAATTTTGAAATTCACTCTTTCCTGGTTAAACATCAACTCCGACACCGTAAATTTTTGACATCATAATATTATGACTTAATTCTCCCCCAAAATTTTCAGAAATAAAATAATTGGCGGCACGGTGGAGAAAATCGTGAGAGCATTGGCCTCACAATTCTGAAGACCGGGGTTCAAATCCTGGCCCCGCCTGTCTTCTCCCCGTGGCCTTCAGTGTGATTGTGAGTGCGACTGTTGTCTGTCTCTATGTGCCCTGCGATCGGTTGGCAACCAGTTCAGGGTGTAGACTGACCCTGATTCTGCCCGATGATAGCTGGGATAGGCTCCAGCACTCCCATGACCCTTGTGAGGATAAGGAGCTCAGAAAATGGATTGATGGATGGAAATAATTAGTTTTAAAACTGATTACCTACACTACAATGAATGTCATTTTTCAATTAATCTTAATTATTAATTAAAATAAATACAAAAAAGGCAAACTTCTTTATTTTACTATTTCATGATTACCCTTATTTTTTTCAAGAATAGTTCTATTCCTTAGAGATTGAAGGTGAAGTAAGGCAGTTGTATTTTTCAAATCTAATGAGTCTAGTCAGATTATGATCTTTGAAATATATGTATCTATCTTTGAAAAAATACGTCACATCATAGTGATTTCAACTTTTTCTTGAATAAATCCTATTCTTATAACATCTTTTCCCTACAAAATATACATATTTTTTTAAAAAAAATTCTTCGACATCGGCAACTTTTTCATTTCGACAGAATCGAGGGTACACATGGACGCTCTATTTAATTGTGTTAGGATTGGGGGGTGGAAAACGTCTACTATCAGAGGGTTCCTTAAAACCAAAAAGTCTGACAATCCCTGCTTTGAAGAGATGGCCACGATTTGAGGAAATATAGTTTACCAATTTATTGCATATCATGTTTTCTTGTCCTCTTCTACTGCAAGTGGTAATGAATCGTACAAATGATGTGCAACTGTTTTGGTACTTTTGGAACCGCAAGTTAAATGCTGGACATACTGTGTTTCTTGAGTTTGTGTATGTGTCTATGTATGCGTGTATATGACCTGCATGTGTGTCCGTGGGCGTGTGTGTGTCTGTGTGTATGATGCTTTTGCCACATATGTTACCTGCTGTTTGCAGCTTGTAAAAGTTAAGTTGCTTGGATAACTTCCAAAACTAATGCACACAGTAGAAGCAAGTGTGCGTGGAGAGAGCTAGAGAGAGAGCATGTGTGGTTGCCTGCATGTGTGTGCATGAGCAGAGCCAGCCCAAGGCCTAAATCGAGTTTATACAGCCATTAATCACAAAAAAAGTTCCAAAGGGCTTCACCAAAATGAAGCTCATCCCCTGGTCTAGACCCTTCTAGTCCAGGGACTGAAAAAACAAGAGAAAAATTAAAGGAAGCCTTGGGAGGGGATCACAGATCGATGAATTGCCCTCCATGAATGACTAGGTGCGATGCAAAGTGGCCAGCATTTGTCATCTCTGGTGCTGTACAATGTTAATTTAAATAGCATGAGAGTGCCATGTGGAGACGCCTGCGGGAAAGTCGGTCAATGCAGAATCCGCTACAGCATGGGTGGCCAACCCGTGGATCATTGCCTCCTTTTGTGCGGGTCTTTGCTCGAGTTTATTGTGGTAGTTGCGAGCGAGCGTTGCTTGCGTTTATTATGGCATTTGCGTGCACTTTGCTTGAGTTTATTATGGTCATTACGGGTATTGTGACAACAAGCTCAGTGTGTGTGTATGCATTGTGCATAGGCATTTGAGTGAGACGGAACAGCACAGTGGAAGGGTGAGAAGGAAAAAAAAAAGCGCAATGTTGACCAGGGAAGGGTGGCTTTATCGTTCCCCCCACCCAGCTCAGCTATGCAACGAGAGAAGGGAGTTAACCCTGTGGATGACGACCTCTGCACGAAGAAGTCTTCCCTGCGTCTCCCGACCATCGTCACGTGACTGCAGCAGGAAAGATTAGCGTGATATTTTTGCAAAACTGTCTTTTGCATTGAATCAAAACAGCTTGAAGTTTCCCAGTTGGATGGTGATCTTTGGAGAAAATAATATGGGAATTTTGCTCTCAAAATGCCACTGAAAAATTCTGTTAAACAAAAGTATATGGAGAAAACCGGGTGTTTTCACCAGAATGGGAAAACTCATATTTTTCTGGTCTGCCCTTTGTGTCAGACGTCTATCGCATTTCACAGCTTCAAATGTTTACTTCATCTCACTCGCTGCTAACATCGATGGATTAAACTTCGCAGTCACGGTGAAAAATCACGGAGAAAAGCAGATCCAGTTAAAAAAAAATAATAATAAGGAAGCATCCAGAGACTAACGCTTGCATCGTATTAAGTGGCTTGGAACACTGAAGGGCTAGAAAGCCATATAATGAAGGGTAATTTATTAAAAAATGCCTTGGTGATGTTGGTGAAATGTTGTGTCCTGAAAGCAAAATCTGGAACAAACGGTATCAGACCTTCAACTGTCCCACCACACTGTTGAACAGAGAATATCAGACATTAGCATGGCTGCTGATTAACAGTTCCACTCAGACCTCCAAATTATTATTTTAGTGTTGCATTTAATGAGAGTTGTGACATACAAGACAAGACTTGGTTAATCTGTCGCGTCCCATCGGAAACGAGAGTAGGACCCAAATGCAGGAACTCGGAAGATGCAAGGTAGTTCAAGAAGAGACACGTTTATTGTATGCAGAGGGAGGGGATCGAGCAGGCAGTCCGGTGCAGCAGCGGTAGTTCGGACGTCGGGCGAAGAGAGCAGATGAGCGGACAGGCAGGAGTCGGTGCACGGGAGAACAATCAACGCAGGCAGAAGTATCGAAGGAGTCAGGCTTACGGGGTTGGTCGGAGAACGGACGAAGGTCGGTACACTCAGGTTCAATCAGGGATACCGGAGCACACGAATGGGACATGAAGATCATACGAACTGGCGCTGGCCAGTTGTCATCGCGGTCATATAAATCCATAGCATAATCAGGTGTGCACCTTCCAATCAGCGCAACCGCGGACACCCGCCCAGCCCAAGCTGGAGCGGCAGGATCATGACAAAACTGGTAGTTTGTCCGAGAGTACCCTTCTTTTTTTTAAATTACTGGCCTATGGTCTTGGTACTCTGTAGGAGTAGATTTTTCTCATCATGTTGATGTGTGACATTTACAAAAAAATCTGTCTGAGCCGAGGTATGTGTGTGTGAGAAGGGAATGTTTTTCATCTGTATGATGTGGCTTTTTGCCGTAACACATTAAAAAAATGTGGCTCGTTATCCCTGACTAGTTGGTCACCCCTGCTCTACAGCAACTCTTCTGGGGAAGTGGTGACCCTCAGATCTTGTCCTGGTCAGTCAGTTCAGAATCCTTGCACCAACAGCCTAGCCATCACCACCTAGCCCCGTTTGGGGGTGCTGTGAAGGTACAGAACCCAAATAGTCACAACCTCAAATTCAGTCAGCGTCAGCTGGCTCTCTCCGAGTAGAAGATGGGGGGCTCTGAGCAGAAGTGATGAAGTGAGTAACAGGCCAAAATCCAGCGCAAGTATACACTCAGCTCCTGTATTGGGCTCTGTGACCACGTTGAGATGAAAAACCATAAACGGGTAAAGGCATATCAGGCTGACAATAAAAATAATAATTAAAAAAAACATAGAACTGTAATGAATATAATGGGTAGAAATTGAGGCCATTAAAATGAAATTTTTCCTTTCCGCCCATGGAAGTGTGGGCTGGCTCTGTGTATGAGTGAGAGAGCGAAGGTGTGGGGGTGGGGCAGTGCACTCTGCGTGGACATGGTTACAGCTGCTTCCCTCCTGCTCTGCTCCCCACCAGGAAAAGGAGATGGAGAAGCAGAGACTCCTGTATCAACAGTCCCGCCTGCACAACCGCGGAGCTGCCGAGATGGTCCTACAGATGATCAGCGCCTGCAAAGGTGCTCTACACCACGTCTTATACCAACACACATAGAGCTTCTTTATTACTGAAATATGTTTAGTTTGTTGTTGTTGTTGTAGTTTTTTGGGGGGGCCAACATGGCATTGAAATCAATTCTTCACAACTTCACAACAAGCAGCAGTTTGGCAGATAGTAAACAATTAAATAAAGGAGCTTCCATCTTTTTTTTTTGCCACTTCCAGTTGAGGTGGACTGTTAAACTCAACACCCCACCCTCCATTTTCTGTAGCGCTTATCCTCATAAGGATTGCGGGCGTGCTGGTGCCTATCCCAGCTATTTTTGGGTGACAAGCGGGGTACACTCTAAAAGTGTTGCCATCCAATCACAGAACACGTAGAAAAAAAAAAAAACATTTACACTCACATTCACACCCATGAGCAATTTAGAGTTTTCAATCAACATGGGATCCACCTCAGATCTTGTCCCAGTTAGTTGGTGCAGAACCCAAACAGAAACAGCTTCAGATTCGGTCATCACTGAGCTCTTGCTCCAGATAAATATTTGAAAACCTGCCAATCAGAAACATATTCTGGCCCTCGAAAACCCGTTTGTCTGCCTCTAAAAGACAACCTACACTCCACCTAGTATTCTAAATTACAAGCTCTGTTTGAGATCGTACTTGTGTGAGAACTAATTGAAATTGTTCGTCCCTCTGAAAGGATAAGTAATTGTCTCATTGTCACAAAATGGTGGAAAAGGACGACTTTTGTCTAAATTAATCTCCCTCAAATAATTTTTTTCTTTGAGACCAAGAAATAACCAGATGGAGCCAAAGCAGTTCTGTTATTGTACAAAAAAGCCAGACAACCCAGCAAGCCTTCTCATTATTAGTGGTCACACAACCCACTCTCAGACTCAAGTAGCAAATAATGCTACCATGTTTGATGACGCTCCTGTCAACTGTATGTTTTTAGTAGAGAATGTTTTCAAAGGTTTTAAGTCCATTTGTGTTCGTGTCAGGTGAGCCTGGAGCCATGGTTTCTTCCACTCTTAAACTAGGAATCTCCATCCTCAATGGAGGCAACTGTGATGTGCAACAGGTCAGTCGTTGCATCGCTCTTAGGTCCTTCACATACATGTATCACTCACAGCCACCAAGTAGTCGGTATATTTTTGATATTGTTTAGAACAATTTATTAAAGCATTACAATTCCATTCCATAAGCATACGTAACAATAGCTACATATTGTATTATTATTATTTTTTTTACTTTTTGTCTGTTTGCAGAGAATGTTGGACTACCTAAAGGACAAAAAGGATGTGGGATTCTTCCTGAGTGTTCAAACTCTTATGCAAACATGCAGGTCTCTAACACAGACATATTCAGAGCTCAAGTTAATAAGCTGCAACTCCATGACTGTGACATTGATCTGGAAACAAAAATATTTCGGATTTCTTTAAAAAGTATCTGTCCCTTATACGAGCTGTTCCCTAATTAGTCAATCAGTTGACAAATTAACCAGTTTAAGTTCTGTTGCTAATGAGAACATCAGCACTTTCAAAGACATATAAACAGTATCTAGAACCAAGTTGGATGCCAGTTCCATGTGCAGTATTAAATATGATCTTAAATTGCAATAACAGTTGCTTATCCGCATCTGCAGATGAGCTTTATTTGTAGAAATAGTGAATATGATAGATTGTGTGTTTGAATGTGTTGATTGTCCAATTAACCACGTGTGATTTGTGACCAGCGTTTTGGACTTGAATGCTTTCGAGAGACAAAACAAAGCGGAAGGACTTGGAATGGTGTCAGAAGAGGGCACCAGTGAGTACAATACCCCCCCCCACACACACGCTCACAAATGAGACTTTGTCACACAGTGTTTATACTTTGTTGCAAGGGTTCTCTAACCTTTTTACAAGGATCCCAATGTAATCTTCATGCTAATTTAAGAAAAGAAAAAAAAGAGATACTTTTTAGACACTATCATATCATAACTATTATTTGGCCCAACGTAATGTAGGGAGAAGTAATAGATTTTTTTTTTTTTATTGTCAAATCGGTCCTCATCGAAGTGGGGACAAAGCCCTTTGCAATCGTACAGAAAAATCATCTGACAAATTAACATTGCAAAGACAAATTTTGCCAACAAGCCTCAAAATCAGTTTGCTGCCAGCAATTCTAAACTAATATAGTGAGGATCAAAATCGCTAACTAAATACAAGCAACCATCCCCCCAATCAGAGAACAAAAGAGCACTTGTCGATGACTCATACACCTTCTAATGCAGATTTGAAAAGGGGACTTTCACACCCCACATCCACACAGCCATACTACTGACCATCATCACACCTCTCTTGAGTTCTGTGCTGACCATTCAAGAAGAGAATGTGAGGCCCATTTTCAAACAACAAAAGATTAACAAAGCAGCAGGCTCCGACCTGGTGTCCCTATCCTGCCTCAAAGTCTGGGCGAACCACCCAAATCTTCTATCGAGCTCTAGAACTGTTTGAAGAACCATCCTGTTTGAAACGCTGCACCATCAACCACATCTTCAAGAAACCTGGCATATCAAATCAAACCTTGCACATATAAATCATTTGACGTGATAAAACAGTCTCAAATAACTATTTTAACAATTCTGTAGCTCTTAGCCGAAACATTAATTAATGAATATTAAGTCAATTTGGTTAGTTCCTCGCACATTGCCTTTTGGTTCATAAGTTTTTTTGATACTGGTTATGACGAACCTCGAGTCAAATGTTCATTTTAGTTCATGCTGCAGGCTCCTCAGAAAATGGAAGTTCATAATTTGGACACGAGAATCATTTGGAACCAGAATCAAAATGAGGAACAGGAATTGGTCAAATTCAAATGATGCCCACCCCAATGGGAGATTCATCTCATCAGTCACTGCCAATAAACTGCAACACAAGGAAAGGACAACCGGTAGAGCGCAAAACAAAACAGGATATGAAACTCCCAACTTCAGTTTATAGCTCTCTGGATCCTAGTTTGAGAACCACTGCAACACTACACTAGTAGTATACACTTTACCACAAGTGCACTGTGTGCATTTGTGTGTCTGACTGCGTGTGAGAGAGTGTATATGTTATGATGAGAAATTGGTATTGTATCAGTGAGTGTTTTACATCCACTGACAGCATCGAGATGTGTGCACTCACTGCATCTCTTGTCTTCTCTTTCCTCCCTCACACGTCAGATAAGAAGCTCGAACGTGGTAAATGGACATCGCTTAGTCGCTAGCTGCCTTGCCGTGAGAAATTAATCCGCTTCTCATCTCTCTCTCAAGGGCACGATAGACTAACTAAAGTTTTTGAAAGCCTGTCTAGCAGCATCATCATCATTTTAAACATTGTCATTTGGCTGTTTCCTTGTAAAGTGACTGTCAGATTGCAGATCTACTACAACTCAGACCATGACCATACAAGCGTTTTTCAATATAAAGTTTATTTATTATATAATTTTGCTCAATTAAAAGTTTTAACAGTGGTAGATTTAAAAAAAAAAAAAAAGAATTCAAAAACTGAACTCATGAAGTGGGACAATACAAAATTCAATAGATTTGTGTCAACTTCCATATGACAGTCCCACTTGTCCCCTTGCAGAAGCCATTTTTTCCTGTTTTTTTTCAGATATTTTGGTTCATTTGCTCTCACCTGGAGTTAATGTGTATTTACTGCCTGTTTTTTTTATGGTGCCTTTTACAGAAGTAACTTTCCTCATGATTCTAATTCACCTGCCAGTTAATACAGAGATGTCAGCCTTGTCACCTCTGGGATCATTGGTGCTAAAAACGTAAACACAAAAACAGTGCATAACTTGATTTGAAGGTCGCGGTTCAGTTTTCACAAAATGCTAAATGAAATGATCTTCAGATTTAATGACATTTAAGATAAAACATCCTCTATTGAAATATTTCTTTTCAGGAATAGTCTATCTTTTTAGGAAATGAAGGATGCACTCAAGTTTTACTCCAGTTTGAACTGCATAACTTATCCATGCTTTGATCCTTGATGTCCGCTAGCCTGAAGCAGAGAGGCACTTTGGTTGTTTCCATAGTAAGTGTGTGGCTAGAGCAGAAGCCACTTACACTTTCTGTCTGTTAACCAGTATGTTCTGTGTGGGACGTGTAACAACTCCCCTTTATCATATCTGTAATTGCCACAGCATTTCATTACAGTAATCTATAGCAAATAGGGGCTGAGCCCTATCACAAACACAAAAAACTTGAACTTGTCTCTCAGTCGAGATGTAACACTTGACCGTATTTCCTTGAAAGCAATTAGTGTACTTATTTCTTTATTAGTTAAACCTTTGACAGCATCTTGTGCCTGTCTCAAAGGTCAAAATTAGGTTTGTCCAGAGTTAGTGTTTCAATCAGAGCATGTTTTGTTTGCCAGCCCCTCAGTACATCTGAAGTCTCAAAGTGCTGAAGTCAACTGTAAGGTATCACGTCTACACCTTAAAGATGGTTTTCACTGGTTTTCTACAGAGAGTTGAGTAGATCTGTCTGCATGCCCTCAGGATGCACATTAATCGCACATATGAGGATATCATTTTTCCTCAAATGTTGTTTTTCATGTTGCATGTATAATGGAATGCAGTGTGTCTTTACAGTCATGTGTCCACAAACCAATTCTTTTTTCTGATGTCCAAGAGAAAAATTCAAAACCAAATGCTTAAAAAGTTGTTGAAAACAGCAATTCTAACAAACTCATCCATTACAAAGTAGTCAAATAACAGCAGTCACTATCACTTGCTCGACATGCCAGATTAATATGCACCCAACTTGTCCATTTAGATGAGAAAGTGATGGCAGACGATGAATTCACGTGCGACCTCTTCCGCTTCCTGCAGCTTCTGTGTGAGGGCCACAATAACGGTGAGTCAACATTTGCTCCAAAGAATGATTTTACAACGTAGTTCCCAGTTCCCAAATATTGCCTGTACTTAACCTGATCTTCGAAATGACACATACAGATATATACATGGAAATACACAGTTTAAAGAAATACAATCATGCGTTTGACCTCACAAATGTGCTTCTGGGAAAATGGTCATAAAATCCCATAAACAGACTGATAAACTTTATGGAAAGCCTTCCAGAAAAGTTCAAGATGTTTTAATTGAAGAGGATGGAATGTCACTGAAAGACATACACTGTATCTGTGTCAAGACAGGTGAGCAAATGCTTAAGCCAGTGTAGTGTATGTGCATTCACAATTATGGGACACATGAAAATAATCTGCGATGGGAAAAAAAAACATTAACTACCAATATCTTTCCTCATCTATCCCTGCTAGCGACATATAACGACAGGCAGAACAATTACACCCTCTTTCACTAGATGGGACAAAATACAAATAAACAAATAACAAATAAAATACTTATGTGATGGTTATCCACGTTTGGAAAAAGCCTGATTCCCACCTGAACATATCTGTTTTTTTTCCGTTTATGGTGCTGTAATGCATATCGCAGCTGTTCCATAGAAGACCAGAAATATCTGAATTGTTCCAGTTGAGCCATGGAGTCTAAATCTTGCCAAAGTGACTCAAGGTGTCTCATGTAATCCACCAGATTTCCAGAACTACCTGAGGACCCAGACAGGCAGCACCACTACCATCAACGTCATCATCTGCACAGTGGACTATCTGTTACGACTACAGGTGAGCTTCTGTGATGCACTTTTCCAAAAAGCTTCATTTTATTCAAATTTACAGGCAACGACACAACAGTGCACTAAAACAGTTGCATTTTATCAACTTTTTTCTCGAGCCTACAAGCAATATTCCCTCTAAGCTGTGCAACTGCGCATTTGCACACTTTTCGCACAGTCAGCACAGAGGAAAACATCCAGCGCAGTGAACTACAGCCTGACGTCTTTTTTTTTCTTTTTTAAACACGGCAGCACACTGCCTCTCACAAAGAGCTGGTGCTCGGCCACACCGGACCAGACACTCTACTTCCTAGTTTACCTGAACCCCCGATTTTAAAGGGGTACACTCATAATTACAAACACTGGGGCATGTGAATAATAGAAGAAAAAGTGGTGAAACTGGACGAGATTTTCTCTTTTTTGATTAAAAAAAGGCCTGCTCTGAAGCCTTATTAGAAAGTGCAGGATGAGATGGTGTGTAATGTTAAAATTCCACCTTGGTACAGCCTGATTGACGATGAAAGCACAGACAATACAGTGCACAAAAAGATAATTATGTATTTTAAATATAGGAGGCAACATAACATTAACTCTAAAACTGTTTGGGACCATCATTCAGCTTTCCACATGCACACCAAGAAAAACTGACTGGGATATCATTTTGGGTTAAAAAAAATGAAACAAAGTTGGAAGCGACATTTCAAATTTATAGTTAATAATTGGCTTGTTATGTATTTGTATTGTGATATGTATTTTTTGTTTGTTTGTTGACGTTTTCAGTGTAAGTTTGCCAAAACACAAAATTGTTCTTAAAAATGTTCTGATGGGAATGTAATGAACCTTTTAATAAGCCATGTAATTTCAATAGATGACACTGATCTGACCACAGTGCATACATCTGATGTTGCCCACAGTGGTCAAAAGGAGCGCTCACGGCCTTAGTGTGTTTGCTCAGACATGTAAAATATTAGAGGGAACATTGCCTACAAGCCTACAAAATGGGATTAGTCAAAATTTCCAGCAGATCATTTTGATTAAAATATAAAACAAGAAAAAAAGTAATAACATGAGGAATATTCTATTTATATTCCTGTTATTACTTTTTCCTCGTTTTATGAGTCCATTTTTTTTTTGGTTCTCACTTTCAACAAAAATCACAATTTTTAAGTTTGAATGATAAGGAGCAATATCTTCATTTATGTAGACATGTCGTAGGTTTCCTTATTGTAGTGAACAAAGTGCACGGTGATTCTTGTCACGTAGGAGTCCATCAGTGACTTCTACTGGTACTACTCGGGCAAGGACATCATTGATGAGCCCGGCAAAAGGAACTTCTCCAAAGCCATGACGGTGGCCAAGCAGGTCTTCAACAGCTTGACTGAGTACATCCAGGTAGGATGTTGGGAAAAGATCCAGAGCATCATCCTGTGACAGGCGGTTGAAAGTAGAAATACTTTCTTACTGTATTCATAATCAGAATTCAAAATCATAATCATCTTTATTTGCCAAGTATGTCAAAAACACTGAAGGATATGCCTCCAGTAGTTGGAACCACTCGAGTCAGACAAGAGCCCACCATCCATCCATCCATCCATCCATCCATCCATCCATCCATCCATCCATCCATCCATCCATTTTCTTCGCCGCTTATCCTCACAAGGGTCGGAGAGAGTGCTGGAGCCTATCCCAGCTGTCAACGGGCAGGACGCGGTGTACACCCTGAACTGGTTGCCAGCCAATCGCAGGGCACATTGAGACAAACAGACGCACTCACAATCACACTTAGGGGCAATTTAGAGTGTCCAATTAATGTTGATGTTTTTGGGATGTGGGAGGAAACCGGAGTGCCCGTAGGAAACCCATGCAGGCATGGGGAGAACATGCAAACTCCACACAGGCGCTTCTGGGATTGAACGGGGGACCTCAGAACTGTGAGGCCAACACTTTAGCAGCTGATCCACCGTGCCGCCAAGAGCCCACCATCTGACAGAAAATACTTTTGAGACATAAAAAAAATCACAGTTCGGAGAGTCACTGAGTAATGAAAGGCAGTGGTGGCATCATTATTCATTTATAATTTTTGAACGATTTTACAAATGATGCAGAGTACTTTAGCAATTTAGAGGACTTTGAAATGTGTACCGGTAATAGACAGATAATATGGTTCAGTGACCTTTGTGCAAATGGTGCAGATATTTCTCAAGCACGAGTGGCCAGTATTAGTCAACAACAGATATGGAAATTGTGCAGAGTGGCAAGACAGTTACATTGAGTGCATGAATAATGTATAATTGGTCCAAGAGTGATGTGATAACAATCTCAAGACAAAATTGGCAGATTGTTACAATGGCATTGTAAATGAATTGTTTATGACATGAATGGCAAGTGAGAAGAAGCCATTTAATGTCTGCTTGTTTTAGTTTGCATTGGTTGATCACGCTTACCTGAGGGAAGGAGGTAGAAGAGGTGGTGACCAGGATGTGGAGGTACCAGGAGGGTCCTGCATGCTCTTGTCTTGGTTTAGGCAGCATGCAAGTTCTCAAGGGTGGGTAGGGAGGTACTGACAGTTTTTTCAGCAATTCGGTCAGTCTATTGCACTCGGAGTACTCAAATACTGTATATTTTCAGGTATCTGTATTATACTTGTTGTCGTTTTTCTGTTTTATTGTTATACCCTATATTTGAAAACAGATATTTGCACTTTCTACCACTTCATTTGTCAAAATAAGATATTGACTTTTTTCCAAGTTACATTTAAGAGGCGAATGGCAACATTTTTAATCAAGTGGAGACATTTAAGTGAGGACTGGCTGACTCCAAATTATTATTATTATTATTTTAATCCATATGAGATTGTTTCAAGGTTCTGCCATATAAAAAAATATATCATTCACCTTTGCCAGCTGACTGAGAAAAAGAATGCTGACCTTAAATACTGCACCAATTTGGCAATCTAGAGACAACCGATATGTGACATAGAACCTTTTCTTTTTTCCTTCTTCTTCTCACTATTTTGTATATCATTCAAAGAGGGAAGCTATTTTGTGGGCAGTTTTTCTTCCATTATTATGAAAGTATCAATACAGGTAAATACAAATACATTTTTCCTTTATTTATTTTTACTATACCGGAGTTGAATTTCTACTTTTGCCATTGTGTTTTTTTACAAGTCTGTATATGTCTACTTAAGTATCAGAGTATGAGTACTCTTGCCACCTCTGGCTACAGGAGGTCAAAATTCAAAATTCCAACCTGTCTTGTCCATCAGGGTCCATGCACGGGCAACCAGCAGTCTTTGGCTCACAGCAGGCTGTGGGACGCCGTGGTTGGCTTCCTGCATGTATTCGCTCACATGATGATGAAGCTGGCTCAGGTAGGACATATCTCATTCTACTGTAATCTTCCACATATTTATGGGTAACCATTTTCTAATTCACTTAGTCCCCTTTTTCTGGCTTTGTGGTAAATGTTTGTGGTCTTCTGTCCCCCGGAAACATTTAACAAGATGGTGTACAAGATCTGTACAATAGGAAAATAGTAACCTTTATCAATGAATTGACTATTTAAGATTCAAGTTTGGTCATGGGGTGTTCGAGGCGTTTATAGAGCGCCTTCACCCCTGAAATCAATTCACCTTTAAGCCTAATGTTGCATTATGAGTTTAAGAAGGTTTTTAAGGGGTTCAGGATCACAGTACTGTCCTTGTAAAGATTTTTTCATTGTATTTGCCTTTGTGCTGCATTCAGGGACACATATTAATCAATCTATGAAAGGAAATACAACCCCAATTCCAAGGAAGTTGTGTGAAACTGGTATAAACAGAAAACAGTGATTTGCAAATCATGTTCATGAACACACCACAAATACAAAATATTTTATGTTCAATCCAATAAACTTTATTTTTAGCAAATAATCAGAATTTTATAGCTGCAACACAATCCAAAAAAGCTGCGACAAGTGGCAAAAAAATGAGGAATGCTCATCAAACACCTGTTTGGAACATCCCACAGGTGAACAGGCTAATTGGGAACCGATTGGTGCCATAATTGGCTAGAAAAGGAGCATCCCTGAATTTCTGAGTCATTCACAAGCAAAGATGGGGCCAGGTTCACCTCTTTGCGAACAAGTGTGTAAGAAAATAGTTGACCACTTTAAGGATGATGTTCCTCAATGTACAATTTAAAAGAATTTAGGGATTTCATCATCTGCACTACATAATATCACCAAAAAGTTCAGAGATTCTGGAGAAATCACTGCATGTAAGCGGAAGGCCGAGAAACCAACATTGAATGCCATGACCTTTGATCCCTCAGGAGGCACTGCATCAAAAACCCAAATCAATATGTAAAGGATATCACTACATGGGCTCAGGAACACTTTAGAAAACCAATGTCGGTAAATACAGTTTGGCACTACATCTGTAACTGCCACTTAAATCTCTGCTATGCAAGCCAAAAGCCATTGATCAACAACACCCAGAAACCCTGGCTTCTCTGGCTCCGCGCTCATCTAAGGTGGACTCATGCAAAGTGGAAAAGTGTTCTGGGTCCCACGAGTCCACATTTCAAATTATTTATGGGAAGTTGTCGATGTCGTGTCCCCTGGGCCAAAAAGGAATTGAACCATCAGGACTGTTATGGGGGCAAAGTTCAAAACCCACCATCTGTGACGGTATGGGGCTGTGTTAGTGGCACTGGCATGGGTAACTTACATGTCTGTGAAGGCACCATTCATGCTGAAAGGTACATACAGGCTTTGGGAAGCATGGTGTCATCCAAGCAACATCTTTTTCACGGACACTCCTGCTTATTTCAGCAAGACTAGAATTCCAGAAAAGAATTCCACCTACAAAGCTTCAAGAATTAGTGTCCTCAGTTCCCAAACATTTATTGAATGTTAAAATAACAGTTGATGTAACATAGTGGTGAACATGACCCTCCTCCGGTTTTTTTGGGAAAGTGTTGCAGCCATAAAATTGAAAGTTAATGATTATTTGCCATAGCAATTTATCACTGTGACAAAAACACTTTATCAGTGTGAATATTAAATATCTTGTCTTTATAGTGTATTCAATTAAATGTTGTTTGAACATGACCTGCAAATCACTTTATTCTATTTTTGTTTAACACAATGTCCCAACTTCATTTGAAGTGGGGTTGTATTATCACATCACGCAAAACTGTATACAGCATTATTACGATTTATGAGATAACTAATTTTTTTTCAATTTTCTCTCCTGTGGTTCCTCCAGACTAAAGTATGTATTTATTTGAAATATGATAATCTTGTTGAATTACGTCTTCTTTCCCCACCCTTTCATCACCACTTTTGGCTTTTTGACAGTTTGTTTTGGCCTCTTTACTGCGACGTAGTTTCATGAATGTTGGCAAAATGCATTAAAACACGCGTTGTTTTTATTAAAATAACTCCTTTTCAGTACTGTATATTTAGTGTAGAGTGTTGTAAAAGTTAACTTCATTTAAATATGTATATTACTAGATGACCATATGTACTTGATGCAAAATCCAAGTAATAATTGATGATGATCTTTTCAGTGTAATTTAGTGAAGAATTGAATGTTTTGGTTTCTGCATTGGTATGATGATATTGAAGTGAAATCGAATAAAGATGGCTGAAACAATCTCATATAATAAACTTAATAATTCAGTATTTTCCTTCAACTTTTTTGAATGTCTATTCTATGATAATGTTAATTAATGGATTAACAGTAATGCGTCTGTCTTAATCCAAGTTTCTTCTGGTGTCCCACTGAGCAGTGCATGTGTGCTTGCTTTCACTGGTGTGTTTGTGTGTGCGTGTGTAACTCTTTGTACAACCAGCTAATGTTATTATTGTTTTGTGACATGTGGTTATTACTGTGTATTGTGTATTATTGTGGTAACTATTCTATTTGCTGTACTCAATAGAGTTAAAAAAAATGTATTACAATATTCACATTTATTTTACATCATATTAGCCCTTTGACTAGTACACTGCAGTATTTATTTAGTCTCTTAAAGACTGTAATTGAAGTGCAACTTAAGGCTGATATTGTATAGTAACAATATGAATTGACAGGTAACATTTTTTTGTATCCCTGATAGATGCATCCTGATCTGGGACAACAAAATGGCGTAAGACTCTTTTGTCCACCCCCAACAACGCCACCCCATTTAAAACTACTCCATTTCATTCCATGCCAGTTAAACTTGAACTGCTTCTGCATCATCTACATCTACGAATTTCCTTCCCTTATTTGACTTTCCAGCAGGAACATATAAAACTAACAATCGGAACATATAGGTTGAGTCTCATTTCCGATTAATTCCTCCAATAACATCAACAAGTCCCAAGTAACTGTAGCAAAAGTGAACTAAGTGGATTTGAGTCTTCCATATGTTTTAGGCAAGAAAATACTAAAACTGCAGACTTAAGTCTGACTCAAGTTAAATCAAGTAACATAGGTCCCTGACCCCTTGAGTCCAACTATGTGAGAATGTTTTGGGATAATTTCCTCTTTTCTGCAGTGCACAGAATCAAGATCCATGACCTGAATCCCCTGACAAAAATGCCTGCAAACACACTACAAATATCTTCCCAATCAAGTGATGTTCTTTCCTTTTACTGAGTGAGGGTCTCTTGATCAGGAGTCCCAGTACTTTTGTCAACATATTGTGCTTTTTGTTTGTTTTATGACCTGGTGCAGGTCTTCAAGAAGTGCTTAAGTATATTGTCTATTTCAGTGTGCTGTGTGAGTCTTCGTTGCTCCCAGCATGTGGTCAGTTTCGCGATCAAACGGCGAGGCGGAGATGTCAGAATCCCAAGTGCCTGTCCGTCTGTCTGTCCTACTTACTTCCATGTGTGCATTTTCCTTTTTTGAATATGTATTCTTTGTTCTAATAACTGCAAACCCAGGATCATTTTTGGAGTAGACCCCCCTTTGAGGTAGTCTCCTTCAATGCTGTACTTTTGATACTGATTTTTGAATTAAGAACCCCTCTCTAAGGACCTGGTGTGTTCCCAAAAGAAGAATCTCAAAGTCATATTTTCTCAAATACTCTATCTACCATTCCTTCTTCTCTATATTTTGGCTTCTCTTCAGGACTCGAGTCAAATCGGACTGTTGAAGGAGCTGTTGGACCTGCAGAAGGACATGGTGGTGATGCTTCTATCTCTCCTGGAAGGTAATGCACCACTGTTCTCTGTCTTAAAACGATTGGGAAGAATTATGCTTAAAAACAATGTTGAGATAAGGCATCCTTCCTTTCCAGGCAACGTTGTAAACGGCACCATCGCCAAGCAGATGGTGGACATGCTGGTGGAGTCCTCCAGCAATGTGGAGATGATCCTGAAGTTCTTTGATATGTTCCTCAAGCTGAAGGACATCGTGGCATCCGATGCCTTTCGCGATTACGTCTCCGACCCCCGCGGGCTCATCTCCAAAAAGGATTTCTCAAAAGCCATGGACAGCCAGAAGCAGTACTCCCCCTCGGAAATTCAGTTCCTCCTGTCCTGCTCCGAAGCCGATGAGAACGAGATGATCAACTTTGAGGAGTTTGCCGATCGCTTCCAGGAGCCGGCCAAGGACATTGGTTTCAACATTGCCGTCCTTCTCACCAACCTATCGGAGCATGTGCCTCATGACACGCGCCTGCAGAACTTCCTTGAACAGGCTGAGAGTGTGCTCAACTACTTCCGTCCTTTCCTGGGCCGCATCGAGATCATGGGTGCCAGCCGCAAGATTGAGCGCATCTACTTTGAAATCAGTGAGGCCAACCGCAACCAGTGGGAGATGCCACAGGTTCGCGAGTCTAAACGGCAGTTCATCTTCGACGTTGTCAATGAGGGTGGCGAGAGCGAGAAGATGGAGCTCTTTGTCAACTTCTGCGAGGACACGATCTTTGAAATGAACATCGCCGCCTCCATCTCAGAACCTGAGGGAAATGGCGCTGAGGAGGAAGATGACGAGGAAGAAGAGGAGGAGGCAGCCAAAGAAGGAGATACTGGTGAAGGGGAGGAAGGCAACGGTGAAGCGGTAACACCGGAGTCCACCTCAGCCTTTGTGGACTTCCTCGCCAGCGTGGTGAACTTCTTCAACATGTTCACCTTCCGTAACATGCGGAGGCGCTACCGCAAGCTGAGGAAGATGACCGTGAAGGAGATGGTGATTAGCCTGGCCACATTTGTCTACACAGTCCTTATAGGCATCCTGATGTTTGTCTACAGCATCTGCAAGGGCTTCTTCATGCTCATTTGGAAAGTGCTCTTTGGTGGAGGCCTAGTGGAGGGCGCCAAGAAGATGACAGTGACTGAAATCCTCGCAAGTATGCCGGACCCGACACAGGACGAAGTACACGGCGACCTGCCACCTGAGCCTGGTGCGAGAGAAGTTCAAGATGCTGACGGAACAGCTGACTTGGATGCAGGGGGAGGCGAGGAGGAAGAGGAAGATGGCGAGGAGCGGGAAGGTGGTCGTCTGCCTGGTTTCAACACTCCTGGGGGACTTGGAGACTTTGGGGAGACGACACCAGAAGAACCGCCCACACCTGAGGGCACGCCGCTGCTCAAGAGGAAGCTGGTAAGTCAACATAAGAACAATTAAAGATTCAGTGCGTAGCTTTTTTTTTTCCTTTTTACATTAGCCGCTACTAGATGAGAAAACAGAATGTTGATTTAATCAGATAGCTCCTCCAACACCTTGACATATTTATGAGTTTTTAATCTTTTACAACGACCAGTTCAGGGTATAGTCCACCTATTGACTGAAGTTAGGTTGGATAGGCTCCAGCACTCCGCGACCCGTTTGAGGATAAGCGACCTGGAAATAGGATGGATATTTCTTGTCGACTGGCGACATTCCTATACTGGTGCACCAAAAATGATGTACCAGAAATTACATATGTAACAAGCGCGCGGTCTCCTGTCTCCTGATGGGGGAAAAAAAGCTCTGTATCAGAAATAAATCAAGCAATATTACCTGTTCCACAAAATCCATCATTTTTCCTACAGGCTGTCCTTTAAATGAGAATAAGAATGTTCGACATTCATACAGTGGAGAGACGGCTACTCGGCATACCGTACGTCATATCAAAGCTATGGATTTGTTGTTGTAATGTAGAAGTCCGGTCTCGGGGTGACAGAAGCTACAACCTTCAGCTTTAATATTACCATCCATCCATTTCAAATGACGGCTTTACCTCTATTTACAGTGATTCCTAATCATTGTACAGCGGCACACTGGGGTATATCAAATATGCCCCGAAAGAATACAATTAATTAATTATTTATGGATTTTTTTAATAGAACCTATTATTTGCTGAAGAACCCATTTGTGTTAAATATTAAGAAAATGAGTTGATAAGATTAATTTGTTCAGACTAATATTGACTTGTCTATAGAAAAAAGTGCTTTGCCAACAAACTTTGACATCTGTTGGTTATTATAAACCTGGGTGGATCTCAATTGACCCCTCCGTACAGGGCACTTAACCACGCCTCCTGAAGTTACGTCACCCCACGTGTGCCAACCTCAGACAAACAATTAGCAAAAATGGCGGCGCAGCAAGAAAAGGCTAGAGCGAAACTGTCCGATTTACCAGCTAATTTCTCACTCGCATTCTTAGCTAACAGTGAAATATCGTTGAAATGCAGACAGCAGGGCTTCAAGTATTTCAGAAAGGGGTATCTCAATGGTATTTACATGCATATCGACGGAGAAACCATTGATATTAGCGGGAGATCTTTCCGGAGTCAGAGGAAGACTGAGAAGCCACATAATATAATATATTATAACCCAAAGACGAATTCGTCATTGACAGTTTCCTATTTTCGTCTTACATATCACACTTGTGTGCAGAATCTGTATGTGTATCTGTATAGCAGTTTGTGAACCGCCGTATGAAGGAAAAGAAGGCGAGGCTTGATTTATGAGTTGTTTCTCTCATTTTCTTTGTGTAACGTCACGCGCTCCCCTCAATAATTATTCTTGAATTAGTGCCGAACCTACGTAAGTCCCGACCGAGTACGACAATCACTACTTTATAGTGTCCTCAAACATCCTTCCTTCAGTCTTGGTGTCTCGGTGCACGTTGAAGGCTTTTAGGACTCGCTAGTCCGGTTTAGCTTAGCTCGGGAGCCGCCGAACAGAGACACGTTTGTGCAGTCAGATCATTGCAAAATATCGCTCAACACAGATCAGGTGTGTCAATCCTTCACACGTCGCTATGTTATGCAAGCGAAAAACTGCTAATTCGTTTATATGAGACATGCATTGAAAATCAAATATAGGGCATACCTTCGTGCAAACATATCTGTTCCGGTTGATGGATTCAGTTGATCATGCGGTCTTCCACAAAGTTTGATCCATCGAAGACATTTTTCGTACTGGGTCTTCGGTTTTGGAAAGGGTACGAATTGAACTCCACCAACTAGCCTTTCAGGATACCTGTCGTCACTATTACAAAGTCCGTGACTTCACCTGTTAACCATATTTATTGTTAAAGAACCCAAATACGCGATAAAACGCTAACAAAAGCTATACTGGACCATGCAACGTTGTCTGAGGGAACGGCGGGTGCAAAAAGGGGGCGTGGTTTATGCAGATCTCTGGCCTCTGATTGGTCAGCGACGCAGATGATGCAATTTCTACGGAGGGGTCAATTAGGTAGGCACAGATTTTTACTTTTCGTGGCTGGGCCTGGCCGGTTGACTATATCTTTATTTATTTACACTTTCTATGCCAGCAAGCTTTTGTGACACGCATAACAATTAAATGCTTTTCCACTCTATGGCAGAAGATACAGTATATGTACCCTGGGTAATCACCTGTTGCCTATGTAATAATAAACTGGAATAAATAAAAACCTAACCGGAGTTACATATTCAGACCCACTCCAAAAAATTTTTTTGGGTAGTTTCAGCTATAAAATACAATTATTACATACTGTAATCACAATGAAAGCGGAACTTATTTAAACACACTAACAATGACAAGTGTTCCAATAGACTTTGAAACCCCCACCCCCCAACCCCCATCTGCAGTTGGGCAAGAAAATGTCTGGCCATTATTTACACGATATGGTGCATTCATATAATGAGGTCACTAACTATATACATTTATTGCAACAGTTGACTGCTGCTGGTGAAGGACAGGAAGAGGGAGGAGGAGAAATTCCAGAAACTGAAGAAGAGGCTGCTCCAGAGACAGAGAAAGCAGAGTAAGTGCTGGGCTGACTGTGGCTACTATTTTGTGTTCTATATTTAGATTCGACAAAAATACTATGTGTGGCTAGCATGTCTAAATGATGTTTTTTTTCCCTTTTTTTTAAAGGTATGTTTTTTTCTGTCCTGTTTGGCTGTTAGATCAAGCAGAATGGAGAATCTGCATCCCCGTTATGCTGGAACAGTTTTACTGTGTCATAGTGGAGGTTTTGACCTTCTTGTAATTTCTCAATATTTTCAGTGAAGTCTATTGTGGATCAGAGTTGATCGATTGACACAACAGAATTTCACAATGGTGGGAGCGAGTCAAAGACAAAGCGCTAACTGTAAACAAAATGAGAAAAGTAAATTCCGTATCATTTTTGAGGATGGAGTTGATGGAGTTTTTACACACTTGGCCAATAAAGCTAATTCTGATGATTCTGATTTCATTGATGACGCAATGCAGTTCCATGTGTCGCTGTTGACGTGTCCTTAAAAGAGTTTAAAGCGCTTCATCTGCCGCATTTGCAGCACTGAGAGCGACGAGAAAAAGCCTAATAAGGCAGAGCCCGAGCCTGAGGTAAAAAAGGAAGTGCTCCTGGAGCCTGAGGAGCCGGTGAAGACCAAGGTGAAGAAGGAGAAGAAACCGGTGGAGGAAGGCTTTGAGCTGTGGAACGAGCTTGAGGTCCAGAGGATTAAATTCATGGTGAGCGTCCGGTCTTCACTTAATCAGTGGTTCTCAAACTGGGTTGTGGTGATCCCCAAAGGTAAGCAACCTGGAGCTTGTGGGTCCAGAAAATAACATAATTTGCAACTTTGTCTGATTACTTTGGAAAGTGCACCCCAACGTATATAGTCCTCTCTACCTATACTTTTAAATTAAAAGCGCTGATATGATTTTGACATCATCACATGCATGAATAGTCTTTTTTTTATTGCGTCAAAATACATATTATTACGAGTATACAGTCCTAACTCTTTAACAAACTGTGCTTAAAGATTGAATACAAATGTAATGTACTTAACTGTTCAATAGAACTGAACTGTGCTTAAAAAATACTGAACTTGAAAAATTCAAAATGTACTACACTGGATAAAAAAAAAAAGATTATCCATAGCTGTTACAGAAACTTCATAATATGTTTGATTGTTTTAAATGTAAATATTTTTTGATTCAACAATTCTTTTTGCATAGCACAAGTAATTACCACCAGTAACTGACAGTACTGTACTGATATTAGACTTAGAATCACTGGAAAAATCCATGGAATAAAAAGTGCCGTTGGTTCACTAATTCTCCTGTCATCTCCTTGCAGAACTACCTCTCTAGAAACTTTTACAACTTGCGCTTCTTGGCCCTCTTCATCGCTTTTGCCCTCAACTTCATCCTCCTCTTCTACAAGGTTTGCCTTTGGTTTGACCGATTTGGAAAAAAGCCATTAACCATCCCATTTTTGTTGATGAATGGTTTATTATTAAAAATGGACAAATAATACGACTGAATTGAGTTGATTGCAATGAAATCCTTTCACCCCCTTGTCAGCATCCCCTTGTGTCCTACCCCTCCAGGTTTCTGACAGTCCACCAGGCGAAGAGGACTTTGAAGGTTCTGGTCTTTTTGAGGGCGCTTCAGGATTATTCGAAGGCTCAGGTGCTGATGAGGAAGGATCTGGATTTGAAAATGGAGGAGAGGACGACGAAGACGAAGGGCCCTTGTACTACTTCTTGGAGGAGAGCACTGGATACATGGAGCCAGCGTTGGCATTCCTCAGCATCATCCACACCATCATTTCCTTCCTCTGCATCATCGGCTACAACTGCCTGAAGGTGAAATGATTGGCTTCCAGTGTTGGGCCCTCTCCCAAACGCCTTCAGAGGCACTGATTGACATCTTCAACCCACCTTCTAATCTTCTCAGTCAGTAATTACAAATTAAACTCACAAGTCAAGCTCCTACTGTACATTTACTAATCAGCATGTCTGGTAAGTCTGATCTTTGTTTTTGTTGTGTTATTGGGCAAATATTGACTGAACGGCTCAAGATTCCACAGTAGGGCTTTTTACATTCTGATTTTGTATATTAGTAGTGTTTCCATAGTTGCAATATGATACTCTTTCTATTCAGAGGTGGGTTAAGTCCTCAATTAAGCCCCCAAGTAGCAAATGGACCTTTCCGATGGCGATCTTAAATGGCGACTGAACAGAACATGTTTGAAGTCGATTCTCTATCGCTTATACCAGATAATATTGGGGATGTTTTTTGCCAAATGTGTCAGACCAAGAGAGTTCTACAGAGAGGTCTCAACTACTTCACGCAAGGATATATACACGGAATTAAGATTTTGGACGGAGCAGGACGCAATGTCAGAGTTACAGTGAAATGATGGCAATCGATGCAAAAAAAGTTTGATGCCTCACAAACTTCATATTGAAATCCAACAGAATAAAATAGTGGAATCGTTCTGCGCATGTAAACCTGGGTGGGTACTTTTTACTTGGAAAGTGTCACGAACGAGGCTCGAGGGCGGACTCAAATGCACGACTCCAGAGGCAAGCAGGTAGTGTACAGAAAGCCTTTATTCGGTCCGTGGTCAATGATCAGCGAGTCAGTCATGAAAAGCATCAGTATCAGAAGAGGCAGACTTACTAGGAGGGTCAGGGAACAGGCGAGGGTCGGTACACGGTAGGTCAGGTATACGGGAGTGCGGGAACGAGGCATGGGAATCAACGATCTGGCGGAGGTCTAGTTTTCCCCCGTGTCCTATAAGTTCCAGGTGTAATCAGCCGAAACAGGGTGCAGGTATGTGCCGACTAATTGGCTGGCCACGCCCAACCTGGGCAGGATGCCAGGGGCATGACAGAAAGATCACGAGTAATATCATTGTAGACTGTAGTGACAGTACCACCCCCTCAACGGCCGGCTCCCGACGGCCCAGGAGTGTCTGGATGTGCCCTCGATGAAGGAGGGGTCTACAATGAAGTGAGAGGGGATGCAAGAGCACTCCTCCGGTCCGTATCCCTCCCAATCCACCAGGTACTGGAACCCCCTTCCTCTGCGGCGGGAAGACAGCAACCGGCGCACTGTGTACACCGGCCCGCCATCCACCATGCATGGGGGGCGGGGGAGATGGGGGTTTGGTTGGAGGAGCCAGCAGCGAAGGACAATCCGGGCGTAGTCTGCCGACGTGGAACGTAGGGTGCACCATCATTGAACTGGGTAGTCTAAGTGATACGGCGACCGGGTTAATGATTTTGGTGATCGGGAACGGACCAACGAACCTGGGAGCAAGTTTGCGGGATTCCATCCGCAGCGGGATATCCTTGATGGAGAGCCACACTCGCTGCCCCACCCTGAGTTCTGGTGTGGCTCTCCTCTCGCGGTCCGCTGCAGACTTGTAGATGTTGGCCATGTGCAGCAGCGTCCTCCGGGCTGCCTCCCAGGTCCGTTTGCAGCGCCGTACCACTGCAAGGGCCGACGGCACCATGGAGTCTATGGCCAATGAGGGAAACAGAGAGGGAGGATAGCTGTGCACAACGTGGAGTGGAGCCATACCTGTTGAGGCGGAGGGCAGGGAGTTGTGGGCGTACTCAACCCATTTGAGGTGTTGGCTCCACATGCTCTGGTCCCTAGATGCTAAGCATTGAAGTCCAGTCTCTAATTCCTGATTTACCCTCTCTGTTTTGCCGTTAGACTCTGGATGGTGGCCCAAAGTTAGACTAGCCGAAGCGCCGATGAGGGTGCAGAATTCCTTCCAGAAGCGGGCGCTGAATTGCGGGCCTCTGTCCGAGACGATGTCCCGGGGGAACCCGTGGTAGCGGACGATCTCGTCCAACACCAGCTGGGCTGTCTCCTTGGACGACGGGATCTACGGAAGTGGCTCAAAGTGAACCATCTTGGAGAATCAGTCCACTACAGACAGCACAACTATGTTTCCCTGAGAGGGCGGTAGGCCGGTAACGAAGTCAAACGCGATGTGTGACCACGGGCAGAAAGGGATGGACAGAGGCCGCAACTCAACTACGGTCGTAAACGGGACGTCTTATTGGCCGCACACACCGGGGAGGCATTGACGAATTCCTTCACGTCTTTTCTGAGGTTTGGCCACTAGAATCTCTGTTCGACCACAGAACGAGTTTTTGCCACACCTGGGTGGCAGATCGTCTTGTTCGAATGGGCCTAATCGACAACGTCTCCCCGAAGTGATGGAAAGACGAACAAGCGATCAGACGGACAATCTGCGGGCGACGGCGTCTCTCCCAGGGCCTCCTTCACCCACGACTCGACCGCCCAGGTGAAGCCGGACACAAAGCACGCTCTGGCAGGATAGGAGCTGCTACTGACTCCGTGCGCTCCCCCTCGTGGATCCGTGAGAGGGCGTCTGGCTTGCCATTCTTGGAACCTGGGCGGAAGGACAGAGTGAAGCGGAAGCGGGTGAAGAAGAGAGTCCACCTGGCCTGGCGGGCGTTCAAACGCTTCGCGGTCCTCAGGTACTCTAGATTTTTGTGGTCGGTGAGGACCATGAACGGTACTTGTGAGCCCTCCAGCCAGTGCTGCCACTCCTCCATAGCCGTCTTGACCGCCAGCAGTTCGCGATCCCCCACGTCGTAGTTTATCTCTGCCGGGGTTAGCTTCCTAGACAGGAACGCACACTGGTGGATCCTTTTGTCTTTGGGACTCCTCTGCAACAAAATGGCTCCGATTTCCGAGTCCGACATGTCCACCTACACCACAAACTAGCGATCTGGATCCGGGATAATGAGGATGAGTGCAGTGGTGAAACTTGCCTTAAGTTTATTGAAGTCCTCCTGGCAGATCCTGGACCATTCGAAAATGTTGCGCGGAGTGGTAAGGGCGTGCAGAGGGGCGGCCACAGCGCTGAAGTTCCGAATGAACTTTCTGTAGAAATTTGCGAAGCCAATGAACCTCTGCACGTCCCTCCTGCTGGTGGTGATGGGCCACCGAAGCACCACATCGATCTTCCCGGGATCCATTCGTATCTCCCCTTCTGCCAGGATGAAGCCCAGAAAGGACACTGATGCTCGGTGGAACTCGCACTTCTCCCATTTCACGAGCAGCTGGTGCTGCAAGAGACGCTGGAGCACCTCTCTGACCTGTCGCATATGGGAGGTCAGGTTTGCTGAATAGATAAGAATGTTGTCAAGGTACACAAATACGTTTTTGTTCAGGAACTCCCGAAGCATGTAATTAATAAAGTTTTGGAAGACGGCTGGGGCATTGGTCTGTACAAAGAGCATCACAAGATACTCGTAATGCTCCGTGGGAATGTTGAAAGCCGTCTTCTATTCGTCACCCTCCCGGATCCGCACCAGATGATACACGCTGTGCAAGTCCAGCTTGGTGAAGATCCGGGCTCCTTGGAGGAGTTCAAAGGCCGTAGCGATTAAGGGCAAGGGGTACCTGTTCTTGACCGTGATGTCATTCAATCCTTGGTAGTTGATGCAGGGTCGTAAAGTGGAATACTTCTTCTGAATGAAAAAAACCCTGTACCGACTGGTGAGGATGACAGGCGAATGAGTCCGGTTGCCACCGGCTCCTCGACGTAATCCCTCATTGTCTGGTGCTCCGGTCCTGTCAGAGAGAACAGTCTCCCTCTGGGAGGTGAGGTGCCTGGGAGGAGTTCGATAGCACAGTCATAAGGCCGATGCGGCGGCAGAGATTTTGCCTTGGACTCAGAAAAAAACCTCCTTTAAATCATGGTAGCAAGAGGGCACCGTGGCTAATTCGGAAGCGGTACACAGTTCAGCAACTTGAATCCCTCCGTCCTCCCGAGCAGCGAGGCACTGCTTGTGACAGTCCTCACCCCATGCCATTTTCCGACCTGTGATCCAGTCAATGTGGGGGTTGTGTCTCTTGAGCCACGGGCTCCCCAGGATTATATCACTGCTGCTACAGTTAAAAACGTGGAAACTAATGCGCTCCGTGTGTGTGTCTGGAAAGTCCATACGAAAGGTTTGTGTGCGTTGTGTAACCCGGCAGAGGAACTTGCCGTTGGCGGCGTAAGCAATACGAAGACGCTGTGTGGGGATGGTTGCCGAACGCAACGCTTTGACCACACGGGGATTTATTAGGTTAGCGTCTGAACCAGAGTCAATGAACGCGGTCACTAGACATGAGTGAGAATCCGTTCCTACGGTGAGGTGCAAAATCGACCGCCCTGACTCAGCGACAGTATACCGCACACTCACAGGCGTAGAGATCCTAAGGTCGGAGCGCTTCGGTCGAACCGGGCAGCGGGTGATTAAGTGTCCAAGACGACCATAGTAGAAACAACGCCCTTCTTGTCACCGGCGTAAGTGCTCCTCCGCTAAGCTGCCGAGCCCCTCCACTTCCATGGGTTCAAACGTAGTAAGCAGCGTGGGCGGCTGGGAAGCAACCAGGCTGAGCCTCTCCGTCTCCTCCTCGGTTATGCCGTACATCTGCCCCTGCACGGCCAAGCGCTGATCCACCTTGAGGGCCAGTGCGATTAGGGTGTTCAGCGAAGGAGGAAGATCCATGGCAATAAGGTGACCACGGATCTGTGGGGAAAGTCCCTGGTAGAAGGTGTCATGGAGAGCCTCCTCGTTCCACTGGCTCTCGGCGGCCCGGATCTGTAATTCGATAGCGTAGTCTGACACGTGGCGACAGCCTTGGCGAATTGTCATGAGTGAGGCCGCCGCCTTGCGTTCTGGAGCCACGCACTGGAATACTTTAGTAAGCGCGCAGACGAACGTCGTCCGTGAATGGCAGATCTCCGAGTTGCGACTCCATTCTGCTGTGGCCCACGCCTCTGCCCTTCCCGTCATGTGAGAAATGACGAAGACAATCCGGGAGCAGTCCGTGGGGAAAGCAGACGCCTGCAGTTCAAAATTGAGGTCGCACTGCGCAAGGAAGGGCTTGACGTTGCCCGAGTCGCCTGAGAAATGTTCCGGTTGGGAGAGCGGAGTTATGCTGGCACAAGAGGGCTCCGTAACAGGCGGAACAGGTGGACTCGGAGCGACAGGTGGAGTGACCATCGTCAGCGTAGCAGCCGCGCTAGCTTGGGATGCTAGCCACGTCTCCAGCCGGGCACAGATCTTATGGAGACGTTGATTCGTTACCTGAAGAGCAGCCTCCTGCTCAGCCAGGCGTCTGCACTGGAACTGTAACGAGCGGCGGATGGCTTCGGAGTCGGCTGGGTCCATGTTGTGGCCAGATTGTTCTATCACGAACGAGGCTCGAGGGCGGACTCAAATGCACAACTCCAGAGACAAGCTGGTAGTGTACAGAAAGCCTTTATTCGGTCTGTGGTCAATGATCAGCGAGTCAGTCATGAAAAGCAGCAGTATCAGAAGAGGCAGGCTTACTAGGAGGGTCAGGGAACAGGCGAGGGTCGGTACACAGGTCGGGTATACGGGAGTGCGGGAACGAGGCATGGGAATCAACGATCTGGCGGAGGACTAGTTTTCCCCCGTGTCCTATAAGTTCCAGGTGTAATCAGCCGAAACAGGGTGTAGGTATGTGCCGACTAATTGGCTGGCTACGCCAAGCCTGGGTAATGTCATTGTAGTCTTATTAAGTGAGTGGGTGTATTCATTTGACTTGGCTCGTAATGGAACCCAGTGCTCTGTCTTAAAACTCAGATGTGATACAAATGGGCAAATAGACATTTCTCTTGCATGACACCGCGTGTTTACGTATCACTAACCTGACTCTTCGGCATAAAACATTATACACTTCATTCAGCAGGTCAGTGATACACTAACAAAGTAAAAGTTGTTCTCCTGCAATGTATAAAGCACTGATAATAATTCAATCAAACTCAGAGAAGATGCTTCTCCGTCACTTACCTTCCAACATACAGCCTTGTGTTTGTTGATATTGTCCACATTTAGTTGTACGCGTGCTCTTCCGAGAGCCTTAATCCATTGTAGACACTTCGTCAACTGTGTTTTAGGATTTGGAAAATGAATCAATCGGGTCCCTTGTAACCTAGCAGGATATCTTTCATCAGAATTGCACGTTCCCCAAACGACCATTAACTTTTCCAAGCACCGGCTCCTGACAACCAGCTTTGCTTGTGGGACAATATGGCGAGAGGCACGTGTCAAGCCAGGGGTTAAGACAATGCGGCTATCTGATTGGCTATTATTGTAAGACTGATTGACAGGTTGGAAAGGTCCATTCATGGTCCCTTGCCAAAGTTTACAGATTTCCTTTCTCGTGGGTATCATGCTGAAAGTTTTTTCTTCTCTTCCCTCCTGCAGGTTCCTCTGGTTATCTTCAAGAGAGAAAAGGAGCTGGCGAGAAAGCTAGAATTTGATGGCGTCTATGTCACTGAGCAGCCTGAAGACGACGATATCAAGGGACAGTGGGACAGACTGGTGCTCAACACTCCGTAAGCGCCCATGTTTTACCAGAGCTGGCATAGGGCACCTGTGACCATTAATGGTTCAACAAGTGTGATTAAGAAATCAACAGAGCCTGGACTATTCATTAGGAACAAAGTAACATAAAAATGTTAAATGTTTGTAATAAGGTGATTTTTATTAAATGTTGTTTACTAAAGCTTTTTTGTACATAGTTTTAAGACCCACTTATTTAATAACCATTTTTAATTAGTTTCAGTTACCTTAACTTAGTCACATCATTGCAGTATTTTAAGTGTTTGTAAAAAAAAAAAGTTAAAAAAAAATTTCAGCAGCGTAACACGAACTACAGATTTTCTTTTAAACTTGTGGAGGGTCTGCATTTTACTATTATTCACATTATTAAATGCAAAATAAGTGCAAGTGTGGCATGTGGCATCACTTTTTTTTTTCTTTCACTACAGAACCTTTCCCAACAACTACTGGGACAAGTTTGTGAAAAGGAAGGTGAGTTCTTCATTTCTTTTCCTTTTCAAAGTGTGTTTTTATTTGAAGAACTGTCTCTGAAACGACATTTTTGTTTGTAGGTGTTGGATAAGTATGGCGACATCTACGGCAGGGAAAGGATTGCAGAGTTGCTGGGCATGGACTTGGCCTCCCTTGACGTCAGCGCCATGACGCATGATAAAAAGCCTGAGCCCGACAACTCTGTGTTCAGCTGGTATGTTTGCACTCTTGATGTCACAGGTGTGGAACTTGAATCGATGGTGACCTAGACTTGGTAGCCGTGAGACTCTGCTTAACATGGACTTAAACTACTGTACATAACTTGCTGAAACAAGCCACAAGACTCATTTTCACAATTCAAATTTTGAGATTACCATGACCTGGATGACTGAAGTATCTACACAATTAATTACACTTACATCTTCTCTAAAGGATAACCTCCATAGACATCAAGTACCAGATCTGGAAGTTTGGTGTTGTGTTCACTGACAACGTGAGTTAAAAAAAAACGGCGGGTCTAACTTGATCAAACAAACACTCACTGTTTCTGACGTACTTTCTTCTCCTTGTTAGACCTTCCTGTACCTGGTCTGGTACATGCTCATGTCTATGCTTGGACACTACAACAACTTCTTCTTCGCTGCTCATCTGTTGGACATCGCCATGGGTGTCAAAACCTTGCGCACCATCTTGTCTTCAGTCACCCACAATGGCAAACAGGTGACAGAAAATAAAGTCGGAACAAAAAAGCAATATCAAAACACAACATTTGTTGGTGCTTTGTTTAAAAAGGGACAAAAAAAGTGAAGAGACACAAGAACAAAAGACAGCAATAGCGATCTATAGCACTAACACCTATTAGTCCTGTGTTTGAAAGGGGCAGCTAGAGAAAAGAAACAAAAAAAATGCCACTGGAAGACTTGCAATTGTTGTATCCTCCACAGCTGATGATGACAGTGGGTCTACTGGCCGTGGTGGTCTACCTCTACACTGTGGTGGCCTTCAACTTCTTCCGCAAGTTCTACAACAAGAGCGAGGACGAGGATGAGCCTGACATGAAGTGTGATGACATGATGACGGTGTGTAGCACACACGCTCAATGTCATTTCTACACAACCTTTATTTAATCAAGGCACACACTTGATATGAGGAAAAAATCCACACCACACCACCAAACACCCCCTCCTTGCGGCGTCACATTATCATGTCCCAATGATTCTAGGAGCTAAGTTGTCTGGGGGTTCACACCACTGGTAGGGCAGTAATGCTGACATTTTATCAGCCTATTGTGGTGAAGAAAAACCTAAGCCGAAAGGCAAAGCTCTCTGTTTACCGGTTGATCTACGTTCCTACCCTCACCTATGGTCACAACCTGTGGGTCATGACCGAAAGAACAAGATCCTGGATACAAGCGGCCGTAATGAGTTTCCTCCACAGGATGTCAGGGCTGTCCCTTAAAGATCGGGTGAAAAGTTCAGTCACCTGGGAGGTGCTTAGAGTTAGAGGAGCCAAATGAGGTGGCTCGGACATATATATAGGAGGCCTCCCGGACGCCTCCCTGGTGAGGTGTTCCGGGCATGTCGCACTGGGAGGAAACCCCGATCCCCTCAGAAGAGATGTAGGACGTGGCTGTAAAGAGGGAAGTCTGGGCTTTCCCGCTAAACTTAATGCTTCCCACGACCTGACCTCAGATAAGTAGAAGACAATGGATGGATGGACACCACCAAAGAAATATGGCAAAAAAATTACTGTACTGAAATAATGATAAGCTTGTCTCAGTCTCAGGGCCTGTTTAGTTAAACACAGTTGTTTGAATGGCAATCGGTAGGTATACAGGTTCATAGGACCATCGAGTTGAAGAGCATTTAATTGTTCTCCTTGTCACTATACTATACATTGCTGCCATGGATATACGAATAAAGTTACATTCTTTGTCGTGAGGATTCTGTCTACCTTCCTTCCTTTTGCAGTGTTATCTGTTCCACATGTACGTTGGTGTCCGAGCCGGCGGCGGTATTGGAGACGAGATCGAAGACCCGGCCGGCGACGAATACGAGCTCTACCGAGTGGTCTTCGATATCACCTTCTTCTTCTTTGTCATCGTCATCCTGCTGGCCATCATTCAGGGTAGGAACTTATGGTCCACTATGCTCTACAAAACCATTTTCCACAGGCTGGCAAAGTTAGCGTTTTGATAACTTTGCTGCCTTGAATGACTTCATTAGAGTAGGGGTACTCAAACTTTTTAGCTACTATGTGGACAAATAAATGCCAAAGGAATCCTTTATAATTTGGTATCTGAAAAATTAAAGCAAACCCTACACGGGGGGGGGGGGGGGGGAGGTGTGTCATAAAAGACTCAACTTGTTGTGAATAATATTTAAATTTTCTCTTTCTATTAGCAATGGAAGAAACATATATTTCCTATTTCAAATGGTATTTTTGTGAAAGAAAACTCCAATATTGTTATTTGAAGGCAATACAGCCCAGTCCTGCTAAAATAAGAGAGACAGAGTTCTCAATTTTTCCGGTCTCGGGACCCGTTACAGTGGAGAATTTTTGTACAAGTATCCCCTTTTAACCCTTACGCTAATTAAAGAAAAATATCTTGTGCACCCATGAGGTCACTGATGGTGTAGTCGTACTCATGCCTACCTTTGGTGTAGGCACTGTGGGATCGATTCCCGCTCAGTGACGGTGTCGATATCTGCCCTGCAACTGGCTGGCGACCAGCTGGGGGTGTAGTCTGCCTTCCCCCGAAGTTAGCTGGGATAGGCTCCAGCTCTCTCCCCGGATAAATGCAGAGGGGTTGCGTCAGGAAGGGCATCCAACGTAAAAACTGTACCAAACAAATATGCGCATTCATCTGAAATGATATGCTGTGGCAACCCCTAATGGGACAAGGTGAAAGAAATGCATACATCTTGTGGACCCATAAATTCCAAATTCAAACTAATCCCATTCCTGGTAGAAATAAGTTTGAATGTAACAAAACATGTTTTTTGAGAAAGGGTTTTCTGATATTAACATGTATTATTTCGATCTATAAATTGGATAGTCTATAGCTAGAGCAGATGGACGTCTTTCTTTATACAGAGCAGTACACAACAGAATTACATTTCAATCCATCTACATTGTCTTTCGTCCACATTACAATCTGCTTAAACCATCTACATAATAAATGAAATTATATATTTGTAAAGTAAAAGGGAACAAACATTGAAACAGATTATTAAGAATTTCTGGCATGGACCTAAAAACATGTAATATAGTAAATATCTACAGAAACATAAAATTTGTAAAAATATCACATTTGGACAAAGGGATTAACAAAATTGTAATGTTATGAGAATAAAGTTGTAATGTTCTGCAGTATTTGGGATTAATTTTGGAATTATGGAAAAGATGCTATTATCAAAAAATCTTAGAACTATTTTCTCCACTTTTTTAGAGTATCATCACAGATTTATGTGATGATATAAAACCACCGTATCAGAGCTTCGAATTGGCCCATAGCAACCTAGTTTTTTTCCAAGTTATTTTGAGGTCCCTCAGTGTTCTGGGAACCCCCATTTTGAGGACCTCTCCACTCGAGTCCTGAGTTGTACTGAGTGACAAACACTTGTGAATTTTCAGGTTTGATCATTGACGCCTTTGGGGAGCTAAGAGACCAACAAGAGCAGGTCAGGGAGGACATGGAGGTGGGTACAGCAGTCTAACCACAGGCTTCCTCTCATCTATGGGCTTCAATTTGATGAGGTGTCTTCTCTCTCTGTTCCCGGCAGACCAAATGCTTCATCTGCGGAATCGGCAGCGACTACTTCGACACGACGCCGCACGGCTTCGAGACGCACACTTTAGAGGAACACAACTTGGCTAACTACATGTGAGTGGCTTCTTTTAAGTTGAACATTGGGAGTTCATTTTAAGGTGGGCCCAATACCCAAATAAGGCTTTGTATTGGCCCCCATTTTTCATCAATTCAACTTAAGGGTCTAAGGCTTTTCATGTACAGAAAATGGTCATTTGTCTCAAACATTGTTCCGAAATATGTTTAAATCTGAGTTTATAAGAAGTTCTCCAGTGCCGAGATAATCCATCCACTTCAAGTGTGTCATATCAAGATGCTGCTTCGACAGCATGATTATTGCACAGGTGTGCACATAATAAAAGACCACTCTAAATGTGCACTTTACTGTCTTGGAGCAGTCAGACAACTACCATAATTTCCGGCCTATAAGCCGTGACTTTTTTCACACGCTTTCAACCCTGCATCTTATGCGGTGATGCAGCTAATTTTTGCATCCTTTCTAACGGCCGTAAGAGGGCACTCGAGCGGAAAAGGTAACAGTGAGACCGGTGGAGTATGTGGGAATGAAAGAAGCGACTGTCAAATTCGCTGTGTTGGTTCTGTATAGTGTTAGTGGTTAAGGAGTTAGGCATTAGCCAGTTTGCAAATTTAGTTACTTGGTACAAGTTGTGGCCTTCAGCAGCTCGTGAATGAATGTGTTTATTACCCGTTTATATTCTTACTGTTTGGTCAATAAACAATTAAAAAGGCTGTGTCTATCCTTAACCTCCCGTGGGGGGATTATGATTTGTTCTAACTCGTGCTGATGAGCTGCATTAAATCAGAAAATAGTGTTTGTTTTCCATAGATGTGCAGTTGGATAAAGCCAGTTCTCCTTTGAAGCTGACACATTTCACTTTATCTTCTTTTTTTAAGTGTGAAAAGAACTCCAACTTCAGACATTCTCAGTTTTTTTTGAAGTATTGCCTCCTGGCTTGTGCTTATTGCTATCAGAGGCTGCAGTAACGTTCCGTTTGCAAAAATAACCACCGTAAAATCCAGCTATCCTGCCCCTCCTCAAAAAAACAAAGTACAATTATATTTGTTCAATTTCAAAATTCGCAACACAGTCCAGCATTGTAAAAAGAGAACCGCGATATGGCGAGAGACGACTGTATACTGTTGCATTTCCAAGTTCCTCGGTGATCATTTGTGTTTCCCACTCCTGTGCGTCTTGCAGGTTCTTCCTGATGTATCTTATCAACAAGGATGAAACTGAGCACACGGGACAGGTCAGCCGACGGCGTTATGTCAAAAATCTCATGTTTCTATTTTGAATTTCCCTTACACACGTGCACTCATTCCCATTTACCCGATTCTGGACTTTCACCGCAATTATGACCTGTATTGTTTTTCTTAGGAGTCCTATGTTTGGAAGATGTACCAAGAGCGCTGCTGGGACTTCTTCCCTGCGGGGGACTGCTTCCGAAAGCAGTATGAAGATCAGCTAGGATAAAATGAAGGAGAAAGATGGAAGACAATTGAAAAGGGAGGAAAGATTTGAATCAATAAGTCAACAATGCTATGCACTCTTAAATCGTAGCATCCGATTCGATCAAGCAGTAACATCATGGGAGATGCGCTGATTTTCCTCAACACAGATTGCCTTGCTACTACACAGACGCACATGCACACCCGATACTGTTCTCACCATCACAGCTCTTCTATACTCCGAACTGTGCCTGAACGCATCGCGTTGATAAAACAGGTTGAATGTGACTGTGTAGACGCTGTCTTTTAGTGCCTATAGCAAAGTCACTGCTTTTCTTTTTGTTTTGTTTAGAGTTGCTTTATCTGTCGAGGGAATGGTTTGGATCTGGCGTTTTCGAAGTTTTAGGGTTCAGGGACCCCTAAAAGAGGAGATTTTTTTTCAAGAACCCCACTCATAATCTTAACATCAATTGAGCCCCTCTGAACTAGAGTAGGGTGACTCGATTTTTTGTGTTTTAAAGTTTCATGGCTGCAATAAAAATTTGAGGGTATATAATAATAATAATCAAGATTTGGATCTGACTGGATGGTCATAATCAATTTTATTTGATTTTTGTATTTGCATGAAAGAGAAGAAACACATCAGGATTAGAAAAATAAATTTAATACTATTGCGGAACAAGTCCCAACATCAGACAAATCCATCAATATTTCATGAATGATAAATAATACGAACATGCACTAGCACCTTAGCTAAAGCACTACAATACTTATTCCCGCTACTCAATGAATCTGTGAACTTTTGGGATGTTTTTTCAGAAGGTAAAGTCTGGTTTTATGGGCACATCTGTCTTGGAATCCGGAGGTGGCCCAGTGTTTGGTTCATAAATCAGAAAACATGCTGACTATCTGTCAAAAGCACAGCCAAGCCATGATTTAGACAGTATTCATCTGAAAGATGACTTTTCTCCATTAATTTCTCCACTTGAAAATGCCAAAAATGGAGTTGAGTCAATCTACTTCCCGGCGACTCAAGTAAATACTATATATATGTATTCTGTTAAATATCAATATTTCAAATATTTGATAGAAGGGAGCTTAATCAAATTCAATTCAACCTTTTTATTTTCCAAATGTTTGAAGAAATTAAATAACACTGGACTTCAATAGTTTTCCATGACCGCTAGTTGACTTGTGCTGTTGATAGTAACAATATGGCTGTCAACACAGAGAGGTAGTTTACAAAAGCAGTCAATGTTGCTCACTTAGACATTAGATTTTTTTTTTTTAAACAACTTTTATGTTTAGTTGTAAAAAAAAAAAAAAAAAAAAGCAAGTAGCGACTTGAATTCTCGCTAAGAAACAGCCAACATGAGCGGAATCATTTTCATATTTTGTTTTTTGTTTATGACAAGAGGAGAGGATTGAGTAAGCCAGTCAAGGAGTCAACATTGCCAAAGACATGTCACACACACCTAAAATAAATAACAACAAGTAACCAATTTCCTTGATTCAACCAGAAATAGAAAAGAAAAAAATTGTGACAATATTGCGATTTTTTTTTTATTTTATTTAATTCACATTGTGGCAGTAAGTTAAAGATGCCTTGGACGATTATGCTATCAGGCTAATAAAAATACTTTGGCGTCATCTGGATGCCAAGCAACTGTCGGTTCATTTAGTCATGCCATATCTTTGTCTAATAGCAAAATTTGGCAATTGGTTTAGTATGTTATTTTTAATGCGCAGAAGTATTTTTTTTGTCAGTGATCAGCATGATTTCATTGAAATTTTGTAGCAGTCCCAAGCAATGGGTCGCAGACCCGCACTTGGAGAACCACTGCTTTCGATAACTCACAAAGGCGTGTGCGATTTGCCTTGTTCGGAATTAATCGTCTGTACAGACACTTTGAAGCCTGATAGATTTATTTATTGATTTACGGCGACGAATGTTTTCGGCCTTCCTTGTTAACAGGCTGATGCCGAGCAGGCGGGAATGAATGTACTCGTTTAAAAGTGGCCAAAGCGGCCTTTTTGAAAAGAAGGCATATTTTACATACAAGATAAAGATCTATTTTTTTTTTCCTTTGGAGGATTCCGACATGCCATATGTTGTTTGTAGTTAGCGGTAGTGTGCGTGTGTGTGTGTGTGTGTGAGGTGTGGAGGAAGATGATTTTGGTGTGTGTGTTGACTCAGGTGTGAGGAAGCTGCCACAGAGCAATTAGGGCAGCCTTCAAGCCAACCCCATGACTTTTTTTTTCCTCACAATAAACAGGTTCACAGGAGCACGTGTCCTCGTTTTCTTGCACATGCATTTTTTTTCTTCTCTTTTTCTTTTTGATTAAACAACATAAGAAAATTTGGTTTGAAGTTGCAGAGGGCAGTGCAAGAGTGTTTCAGTGTAACCCACTGCTTGTATGTTTTCAAGAGGAATACATAGCCATCCATTTTCTTTGACGCTTATCCTCACGAGGGTCACGGGGAGTGCTGGAGCCTATCCCAGCTGTCAACGGGCAGGAAGCGGGGTACACCCTTAACTGGTTGCCAGCCAATCGCAGGGCACATGGAGGCAGACAACAGTCGTACTCGCAATCACACCTAGGGGCAGTTTAGAACGATGAACGAACGAAGAATTTAGAGTGTCCAATTAATCTTACATGTTTTGGGGATGTGGGAGGAAACCGAAGTGCCCGGAGAAAACCCACGCAGGCACGGGAAGAACATGCAAAACTTCACACAGGCGTGGCCAGGATTGAATATGTGTGTGTGTGTGTGTGTGTGTGTGTATTATTAAAAATGAAAATAACCAACCTGTATTAGTATTTAGTTGGGGTAGCCTAATTTTTATCATAGTAATAGTTAAAATACAACTGTCGCTGAAACAAATTCCTGAACATAAATAAAAATTAAACAAAAAAAAAAAAACTTAGCATTAGACAGAATAATTTGAAACAAGTTGAAAAAAAATCAAACAAAAGATGAAAATAAGTGTCAGGACATGTGTTACAGTAATAATAATAGTAATGGTGATGAAATTAAGTACACAGGATGATGCTTTTATATAAATATAAAATCCTGCTCAAATGACTTGGTGCAATTGATTCGGTGTCGTGCATTCATGTTTTCTGCAGTCTTAATCTACATCAAAGATCAGCTACAGGTAAGCAATGCGGAATTGTGCACAAAATGATAAGAGCTTTTGTGTTTGTGTTGGGTGGGCCAAATTCCTGCAAGAGGAAGGACAAAGACGTTTACAGCCATAATTTTACAGCACGTTCTAGTCCATGGAAGCTTCAAGTGTGCTCACTGAAACGCAATCTTTAGTTCTTTGGTAAGCACTCGTGTACTGGGTGAAAGATGAATTAGCGTATTGTGCCTCTAAAGCATACTATATTTAGCATCACAGATACTGTACATATAGCAAAACCTATATGCACCACTCCATTTTTCAATCAGGATCACAAAGTGGTTAATTTATCAATGTAATTAATAAATACATTTTGTTGAACCTTGACTTAGTCAAGGATTTCCACGAGCCCGATAAGATACAACATGAACATCACACAAGGGTACATTTATTGCAACCAATACTACAGAACACTGGAGTTTTATCCATCCATTTTCTGTCCCACTTCTCCTCACTAGATTTGTGGGCGTGTTTTAGCCTATGCCGGCTCTCTTCAGGCGAAACGCTGGCACACACGGGAATTGGTCGGCAGCCAATCGCAGGGCAAATAGAAACAAAGAAGCATTCACATTCATACGAAAAACTGACATACTTTATCTGGATCGTAAATCACCATCCGAACGAATGCCCACCTCCCTCAAGCCCCCCAGCCCCACTACCACTGCCTGTTCACCATTTCAGGGTGTGACCCGCCTGTCGCCCCAGTTAGCTCGGTTGGTAAGGATAAGTAGTACGGAAAATGGATAGATTTTTTTATTCTACTGGATCCACAAATGATTCCATCCATCCATCCATCCATTTTCTATTGCTCTTCCGGGTCGGGTCGCGGAGGAAGTAACTTCAGAAGGGATACCCTCTGCTACTTCTTCCAGCTCTTCCGGTGGGATCCTGAGGCATTCCCAAGCCAGCCGAGAGACATAGTCTCTCCAGCATGTCCTGGGTCATCCCCGGGTCTCTTTCCGGTGGGACATGCCCGGAACACCTCACCAGGGAGGCATCCGAATCAGATGGCCCAGCCACCTCATCTGGCTCCTCTCAATGCGGAGGAGCAGCGGCTCGAGACTGAGCCCCTCCCGGATGACTGACGCATGACACCCTATCTCTAAGGGAGAGCCCGGACACCCTGCGGAGGAAACTCATTTCGGCCACTTGTATCCGGGATCTTGTTCTTTCGGTCACGTCCATCTGTTGCTCTTAACCCTTTCCGGGCAGGGGTTGCAAATTTGCAACAGGTTTAATATAATCGAAAATTTCAAGTCCAGAGTATAATTTTCTCATAGTATCAGATTTTTCTCTCTGCAAAATTTTATTTGGTCCAGAGAAGGTTAAAAAGAAAAAGTGGCCATGAACACAAAGGTTTGCCCATCCCTGCTTTAAAGTAAATACTGCATTTCCGTGCTGACCGCCCCTCCCTCCCCACTGATATAAAACATCCATCAGCCATCGGCGTCTCAATCCCGTCTCAACGACCTCCGGCATGTCCTTCCTCGCTCCTCCTGGTTACCAGCCCGTCTACGCCCCCGTGAGTAAACCTCCTCCTCTAACTTTTGGTTGCCTTTTGGACATTCTCTCACCAATTCAGTGATTTAGAATTACACTGCTGACAAAATGTTAGCAATATTAATGTGAATTTCCCATTCACATTTTCTCCCCACTCCAGTCACTAGGTTATGAGTGTCTGTCAAATGCCAAATGATAAAGGGGACTGTCTTTTATGACTAATTAGAACTCTGTCATTTATTGGTAGATCTATAGATTAAATACCTGTTGTGAAGTTTGCCATTAAGTACGGAAACATTCAACAAGTGGACATACACATTCTAAAGTTTCGGGAAAGGCCCAATTTAGTTCACCTCTAAGGTTTATAAGTGCATTTCAGCTTCATCCTGAAATTTCACCTGAAATTGTAATACTCCAAACTTTTTATGACAAATTGTTTAATCAGACCACAGACAAGATGGAGTGAATTATGAAGTTCAAAATAGCAGTCATTGTTACCACAAAACCTTCAGGCCTCTGCTAGAAAGTCTCACCCCTGAAAAATGTCAGTGGACTTTGAAATGGTGTGTGCTGGCTCTCTTTAACATGTTTGAATGTGTTGATTCTGAACACAGTACATCCCCATTTAAAAGTGTACACTTGTGCAAATTCATTTCCCGAGTTGTTAATTCTTACTTACGCTCTGATGTTTTTTTTTTTTTTTTTTTTTTTTTTGGTACCAAATATGTTGCACAGGTCATAGGCCACAAACATCTGTTGAAAAACTTTTTAAATTGATTCATGTTAATATCACAAAAACCTGGCATTTGAACAGGGGTGTGTGGACTTTTGGATTCCACTGAAAATGTCAGTTGTTGAAACAACATATTAAGTCAAATGTCATCATTTCCATCTCATTTGTGTATTTTAAATCCCACGCAGACAATTCCATATATTGGGCCCATTTATGGAGGTCTGCGGGAGGGAGCGTCCATCTACATCCAGGGCTCAGTTCCGGGCAATATCACCAGGCGAGTTCAGCGCGCTGTGTCGTCACATTGGGACAGGGCGCAGCAGCTTTTCTTTCCAGTGAAGAAAATGAAAGATGTTTTTGTCATACGGCCCTCCTTTCTCCAAGTGTGTGTGGCCAATAGCAAGCAGAGCAAACACCTTTTGTCGCAAGGCCCCCGCCTTCGCTGTTGGCTTCCAGTTGGGGGTGTCCGAAGTTTATTGAAAAAAGCCCATCACATTTTATTCAAATTTTTAAATAGATTTGAATGTAGAAATGGCAAATGTGAAAAAAATTCATTACATATTCTTATCTGTATTTTCTAATTTTAAGGTTCAAAGTTACAATGTTATTTTTTTTAACAATGTTGCAAATTTTTTAAAGGACACATTTTTTTTCCAATTAAAATTCTGCATAATTTTGAATACTACAAGACAAAGTAATTAGGAATCAAATAGATGCAAAAATATACAAAATAATTATAAATCAAAGTAATTAAATAAATTCAATTACTTTTGTTATTGGACCTATACTAAAAAGTATGTTTGTCACTGATACACCAAGTTGAGATTTCGTATGATTCTGCCCCTGCCCCCCCTCTCAGTTTTGTTGTAGAATGACCTCCAACGTATTGACTGATATTTAAAATGTTTCATATAACAAGATGAAGTTAGTCCATATCTTCCTTCCATTTTTCCGCACGTAGCAAAGATTTGGACATCCTCGGCTCCTCCCCTCCCTCACGCTCAATGTCTCTCCACCAGGTTCTTTGTCAACCTGCTCTGCGGACCGTCCGAGTCCAGCGACATCGCCCTCCACTTCAACCCGCGTTTCGACGGCTGGGACAAGGTGGTCTTCAACAGCCGGCAGAACAACGCCTGGGATGCAGAGGAGAAGATCCGCGACATGCCCTTCAGCAAGGGCAAGGCCTTCGAGATGGTTGTCGCGTGCTCGGCGCACGGCTACCAGGTCTGAGCGGCTTCCGTCGGCGAGGGTGGAATGGACGTCACCTTTTGACCTTTTGTCCCCCGATTGTCTCTGCAGTTCAAAATTAACGGGAAAGACTTCCACACCTTTAAGCATCGCCTCCCTTTGTCGAGAGTGAGCGGCATGCAGATTGGGGGGGACGTTTCCATCCAGACGATTAACGTCATTGGGGTGAGCTGAATTAGAAATTGTTCTCCACTTCAGGGAGTGTCAACACCATCTGAATGGAGACTTTTTTTTTCCAGGCTGGTGGAAGGGGTGTAAGCAAAACAGTTTTTTCTAAAATGACAAAAAGTAGAAATGTTTTGGGGGTGCATTAACCTTTATTGTTTCTGACTATTATTATCTGGCCTATGGCTCGAAATGCCGGACATTAAAATTGAAACTTTTGCCACATGCAGCAGCACCAGGGAGGATACCCAGGCGGTGGCATGGGGGTGCGTTACCTTTTGTTATTTCTCTTTCACTTCAATATATGACGGAACATTAAAGAGCACGAGACATGATTTGGAATTTAAAAAAAATAAATAAAAATTGAGGCCACTATATAATTCTAATTCTTGTTTTAATATTCTTACCACAAACAGCTTTGCTATCTGGGTAAGAAATATGCAGTGCACCTTTACTAGAAACTGCAAAATGCCTCTCCAGAAGGTGCGCTCCATTTGCTGACCCATGTGTCATGGAATGATATTAAGATTATTTAATTGGAATTTTTTTGCATATATTATACTTCTTTTGAGGCCACAAATGAACATTTTGTGTGTGTGCCCCACATAGTAACTCTATGTCTAGAAATGGAAACTCGGGAAATAAACTTTCAACTTTTCCCACATGCATCAGCAGCAGGGAGGATACCCGGGAGGTGACCTTTCATTATTTGGCTTCATTGTCTTTTACTTTAATATGACGGAAAATGGGCGGTACACTGGTGCAACTGTAAAGCGTTAGTCTCACAGTTTTGAGGACAGTGGTTCAAATCCCGCCTGTGTGGAGTTTGCATGTTTTCCCCGTGTCTGTGTGGGCTTCCTCCGGGCACACCGGTTTCCTCCCACTTCCCAAAATCATGCAACATTAATTAGACACTCTAAATAGCCCCGGGTGTGATTACGATTGCAACTGTTGTCTGTGTCCATGTGCCCTGCAATTGGCTGGCAACCAGTTTATGGTGTACCCCGCCTCCTGGCCATTGACAGCTGGGATAGGCTCCAGCACTCACGACCCTTGTGAGGATAAGCAGTGAAGAGGATGGATGGATGACAGAAAATGATGGACTCCAGACACGAAGCGCTCTTTAAAATGTGGCTACATAAGTGTTCCACGTGTGGAAAAAAAATCTCATTTGTGGGTTTAATATTGATGTGCAGGGTAAGCTCACTTTCATGAGAAAGTGCAATTGGCAATTTCCTCCAGAGAGTGCGCTGCATTTGCTTACCCTGGCGTCCAGGAATACTTTCAACACCATTGATTTATATTTTGTGGGCACAGTATTGACACGGATTAGTATCGAGCTGTTGCTATGTGTGGCCACAATTAAAAAAATAAAAAATTAAAATAAATCATTATCTCATGTCTCGGGCTGTGTAAAAAAAAAAAAAAAAAAAATCATGAAAATGTTAAACTTTTGCCACATGCAGCAGCAGCAGCATGGAGGTTACCCAGGTGGCAGCATGGGAGCAAGGCCAGGATGTGGAGTCAGCCTTTTTCATGATTCTTCGCACATTTTAAACACTTTATGAAATGAATTGAGTCATTATACACCCACCCTACCCCTTTTTTTTTTTTTTTCCCACAGGTAGCATACCCAGGAGATTGTGCAGGGGTAAGTTAATAAATTTGGTTCATTTGCGTGGTTCTCAAACTGGGGCTCCGCAAGCATAAAGTGGAATATGTTATACCAATTTATAACTACAATGCTACCTATGTTTAATTTGCTATTAGATTATCAGACAGTCATTGGGAAAATATACCCCCAAACGCGCACCCACCTCCTGCCCTGGAAAGTCACATAACTGGTAAATTCTAATTGTTTTGTTGTCTTTCTAGCAGGGTGGCTATCCAGGTGGAATGGGGGGCAATGTGGGGGTAGGCAACTTTTTGACTACTTTTAAATCATTTGAATGTCCTGGCCACTTCATTAGGTACACCAACTTGCTGAATAGTGCCTTGTTTTTGTTTTTGCTTTTTTTCTGTCAGGGTGGATTCCCGGGATCAAACCTGCCGGTGCAGACACACACACGAGTTATATGTTATGTACAGTTTGTTCATTCTGTCTCACACGTTAATTATTTTCATCGTTTTGCAGAGTATGAGCGGACAGCCAATCTACAACCCTGTAAGTTATATCTATATCTATCTATCTCTCTCTCTCTCTCTCTCTCTCTCTCTATATATATATATATATATATATATATATATATATATATATTTAAGTTTATATAAGAAATGCTCTAAATGACTATTTGGAATTTGGGAGCAATATTGTTAGTTTTTAGTGAAAAAAAGTGGACAAACCTTTGATTTTTAAATCTGGCTGACGGCCCGGATCATTTGTAGAGGAGTTTCCAAAAACAAAACATGTATGTAAAATATGCAAAATACAGTAGTTTTAATGTTTAAAAAATTCATGGTAATTTAAAAAACAATGTTTAGTTCATGTAAAATTGTTTTTTGCTAATATTTACAGTATTTTTGTGATTTATATTACCTAATTTATACATTATTTGGTAAGAGGAGTAATTAAATATTAAATATTATTAGGGGGAAAAAAGTCTTAATCTATGCAATAAAAATTCAGTTTAGTAAAATAACGATATGTTATATAGTTTTTAATTAATGTAAAATATTTAATTGTGTGTAAAATTATTTAACATTGTTTATAATAAATGAACAAATTATTATGTTAGATGAATTCATTTTAAAAATGAATCAAAACATTTTAATGAACCAATTTTAGGGGAAAATCCAGGAGAATTATTGCAACCTATTCCACAACTATGTGGCCTGTGTGTGTAGTACATGGAGTTTCTTTGGCGTCCAGAATCAGAATTAGAATCAGCTTTATTGGCCATGTGTATAAAAACACACAAGGAATTTTTTTCTCGGTTCTGTGGGTGCCACCCGCGTACAACATTCAGAACAAAGAACAAACAAAGTAATAAGAACAAAGAACAAGAGACCTTTCTGTTTATAGGAACTATTATCAGCATGTGATCATGCAATGATCTTCCCCTGCAGCCGATCCCGTACTCAGCCATGATCCCGGGAGGAATGTTCCCTAAGAGGACGATCATCATCAGAGGAAATGTGCCCGAGCGTGCAAACAGGTAGCGCCTCGTTTTGGAATTAATTGGCTCGTTCGTGTTTCTTCTGCAATCGATTGAGCCGCGTCAAAGCGCTGGGCTGCGTTTGATTGTATGAAAAGGCCACACCTCCCAAATACAGATTGGCCAATCACAGTGCATGCAAATAGAGGCGTGACACATTGGAATTCTTTCAGCGGGGTGGGGGTTGGGTTTTTGAACAAAGTCAGGCACCTTCAGGGCAGGCAATGTTTGATCTATAGGATAACGGTTCGAGGGTAGCACAGTGAACGCGCGGTTAACTTGCCCGCTTCGCAGTTCTGAGGTCCTGGCTCCAAATCCCAGCTCTGGCATTCCTGTGTGGACTTTGGATGTTGCCCCTGTGCTTGTGCCAGTTTTCTCCCACATAACAAAACCATCCATGCTCGGATCACTGAAGACTTGACGAATTGACCATAGGTGTGAGAATGTTGTGTATCATAAGCACCGCAGATCACGTCTGGATGCAAAGGCCCGATTGCCGCAATGCACTCCCGGGATTTGCTTTGCTGTCTTTTTAGGTTCAGCATCAATTTCCTGGCCAGCAGATGTGGTGACATCGCCCTCCACATCAACCCCCGCGTGAGCGACAGCGTGGTGGTGCGCAACAGCATGATCGGGGGCCGCTGGGGCCAAGAGGAACGCCAGCTTGCCGCCAACCCCTTCAAGGCGGGCCAGTACTTCGACGTGAGTAGCGAGGCTTTTTCAAAATGCAAAATTACTTCAAGGTTTGCTCCTCCCTACCTTTGCTTTGGGCCAATTAAAATTTTTGACACGATTGTGACATCATCACAAAAATCTATGGTAACACACCAGTGTGAATGATTTTTTTTTTTTTGAAGGTCAAGTGTCATGAAATGGATGATTTTTACCATGTTATTAAATAAAAAAACGGCAGCCTGTATAGACCCATCCGTTTTTTCACCACAAAACATGATTTTGACGTATGTGTCTTTTTGTTACTCCCGCCATGAAAATACTCTCGAGGGATTTGTTTTTGACGAGAAGCAGGAAGTGACGTTGGAGGCAGTAGCGCGCTCAAGCGGACTCATTTCTTTCTATTAGTTTTACCTGCGGGTAGTTAGGTTGTTGTTCCTTCGTGTTAGCCAAAATGCCAGCTTGTTGTATTGATGGATATTGCTCGAACACTCGGGAGGATGGATTTACCCTTCATAAGTTTCCAAGAGACCCGGTTCGTAGTGAAAAATGGATTGCACGGGTGCAAAGGACGAGAGCTTCGTGGGTTCCAAATGACAGGTAGGTGTGTATACAGCTACTAAAAAAACCCAATAGTTTAGCGGGGGACCACGTAGTCTGTCTCTCATAACGTGACAAAAGATCCGCGTGCGTATGACGGGTGCTAAATGTGTCAATGTGCGCGTCGGACGGCTTCCATGTCGGGCTCGCCGGCGAAGGCTTCCACGTTGTGCCTCGCAGACGAGCACGGTTTCGGCCTGGCTGGCTCATACATACTGTCTGGGAGTCTGTTGTTAGTTAGAAGTGATCCGGATATCATCTAAATATGGCTCGAAACAATCGGGTAATATTGCCCTGGACACCTCACTAGATTGTGAGATGTTCTCTTCTTCGAAAAGAGCTTCCGTATCTGAAGGGTCGTGTCCTATAGTAGGGGCCATAGCGTGTTTTCAATGGCGAATGTCTGGGGTGACGTCACGGGCAGTAGATGCAGCCAATATGGCGACCACTTGGATATCGAATGACTTCCGCAACTTTGCGCATGGACGACGCGCTCTCCGCTCATATTTATGTTTGCGTATAGACATTGAAATGAATAACGTTTTATGTACTTTTCATTACAACATCTATTTTAGAATGTTTATCGGGATGACACTTGACCTTTAAGAGCAAAGAACAAGACATTACTGAAATAAGAAGGCTCTTTTTTCACAATGAAGTACTATTTTCAGTGAATAAAGATGTATTTACCAGAATAAAGATATATTATGAGAATAAAGTTGTATTTTTAAATGGAAAAAATATAACGTACTTCAATTTTAAACTCATCATAATATCATGGCTTTATCTTGGAAAAAAAATGGTTATGGCTGTTTATTTCGTTCTTATAAAGATTATCAGGAGATTAGATTAATAGATTCAAAGTAAAATTTCTATTAAAAATGTTAATGAGCAGTCAGCTCATTTCGTGCAACGCGGTGGTTGAGAATCACCGCTTTATGTCATTTGCTTTGTTATTTTTCTATTTTTGAATTCCGTTTGTCTTTTTATCTCAAGCTGTCGATCCGCTGCGCCGGCGACCGCTTCAAGGTCTTCATCGACGGGCAGCCACTGTTCGATTACAATCACCGCGTGCGTGCCCTCGGCGACATCGACAAGTTGGATGTGGCGGGCGACGTGCGGATCTCCTACGTCCACTTCTGAAAGAGCCAAGGCGCGGGTGCGATATCACCACGCCAACCAACATCGCAACAAAATATTCCTTTATTTTTCTTTGTACAAAATACTGGAGATATTATAGCAAACCATGACGAATAAAGGTCATTGTTTTCAGTTGACGTGTGGGTGGGAGGCATCACACTGGCTCAAAGGCACTTAGGCAATCCTGCTTTTGACGTCAACATCGACATTCCAAAACTCGTAACCATAACAATGCAGAGTACCGCTTTGAAGAAAAAAAAAAATACATTCCACCTCAGGAGCGCCCATTAGTACCTTTTCATGTACTGTACCTAGTTGTGCAAAGCTAATTTTCAATATGCTTGCTGTCCAGCTTCACATCTGTGTACTAGTACACTTTTGTCCTCACTAGTAAGACAATTCAGCGCATTAGTAAAATGACCTCTCACGAGCGCCTTCCTCTACTTTACATTTCAGCACACCAGGACAAATTTGGCACACTAACGGCACATCTACTGAGGCAAAAGTTGCCGCAAGTTCACATCTGCAAGCTAGTTCTATTAATGAAGCCCCGGTTGCTATCAATATTCGTAGCGTGCACTTATCAACTGAAGCAGTTTTTGCCTCACTGGTTAAGGTACTGTAGTTGTCCTACCTGTGAGGACAAGATCTTGAAAAAAAAAAAAAACATGCTCATACTGCTTCCCATCCACGCACTGCCAAAGCCCATTAGTACGCTCTCTATCCTCAGTAGAAGGACTGGTGCACCAGTACAATGAAGTCTCTCACTAGTTACATTTTCACTAATCTATTTCTGGACACTAGTAGACAACCTTAGCATAGCAGGATAAGTACATTACTAATGAGGCGGAACTGTGCACTCATTTGACGCTTATGAGCTTTTCCAAGTTGAAGCGGTTGAAACTTTTCTAGTCACTAGGACTCCTCGTAGCATGCAGTTGTCAACTAGTGCAGTTTTGCCTCACTATTCACGTGTAGTTGTCCTATTAGTATGCCAAAGTTGTCCTACCAATGACGACCAAGAGCTTACTCATACATACAAGTTAGAACGGCTATCCAATAAATGTTCAAACAGCTTTATGATTTTTGTTGTTGTTTTTGTTTGCATGAATCACTACACTACTAGAATATTTGTATCCGACTGGTCATATTTTTCATTACTACCTTCCACTTACTCTATGTATGACATATGTACTCTTGTAGGACAAGTATTGTACTAATGGGTGTTTTGGCGCTATTAGTTTTGTCGGTTACGACACAATTATTAAGTTTAGTTGCACAGGCATGAGGATTTCGGCAAATATGGTAACCGATCTTTTGGTTCCGTTGATTTTTGTCCTGGGAAACGATTTTTCGGTTCCCATTGATAATGCTCATGGGAACCGGTTTTTACATGTACTTCAAAATAAAGGCTTAGCAGGCATGAGCATTTTGTCTTTTACGCTTAGCAACCGACATGTTTGACTAGCGTTTGAGTGACCCGGATATGAATAACTCGACCTTGCGCATGCGTAGTGTAGAAGCGGAAACCGGTGCTGTTTATAAACCACACTGACAAAGCTGGGCGTTTTAATCATTAGAAATAAAGGGGTTCATGTAGGTTCGTTTTATACAGATTGTTGTATTTTGTTGAGAACTTGTTTTACATTCCACACATGGGCGAATTTTATTAAAAGTAAGCCCAGAGATCTGGGAAACAGACTTTCGGTTCCGTGTTTTCTCAGGGTGGGTAACGACACGGTAACGGAACGATCGTTTCCGTGAAATGCTCTTGCCTGGTTGCTGATTCGTTGGCCAAAAGTGCTGCTAGTGGTGGGGAAAAATATTACTCGTCAGACAGTCGTTCCACTAATCTGCGGCATCATCTTACTAGTGAGGACAAAGAGTGGACTAGTACATGGACCTTGAGATGGACATCAAGGATTTAGTGGATGGAATTCTGATCAATCCAACGACAAACTAAGGAAGTACTTTACGGGCAAGACAATGTACTGTGTACAGTACAGCGTACAATATATAATGTCAGATAAGTGCGTTCAAGATGGCAGCTGCTGAAGGGTTTTCGCCTGCTCGTAACAGAAAAAACAGAAATGTCTCGTCCATCACATGGATTTCACAAAGTAAAACTAAACAAAAATATACACACTATAGACAAACATACACATTGATATAAAAAAAAGACATTAGTGCAAAGTTGGAAAAGTAGAAAATCATCAGCGTACAAAAGGAAGTCAATGTGCTTTTTTTTTTTTTTTTTTTTTTTAAACGTCCGCCTTGGAATATTGGGACCTCGGAGTGTTTGGCACCTGTTGAAAGGGGGCAGGCTGACCCAGGGTCCTGGTCCTGTTAAATTCCCACTTTTTAGATTTTATGGGGGCGGAGACAAAAAGCAAACGTCCTTAGTGACCACCTGGAGGAGTTGCCATGATGACGGGGCTCTTCACATTCAGATGGAGAAATTTTCAAATGCCACTTTTAGTGAAATGAAGGAGGAAAAAGGAGTTTTGCTTCATTTTGTCCAATGAAAAGCACGTGCAGTACCGCCACTGTTTGTGAGCTAGATGTTCTTCATAAGCGGGGGGGATGTCATCTCCAATTTTTAGATTTTTTTTTTTTTTTTGCATAACTTGGGGTAGTACATGCTTTTCATTCCACAGTGACAAACCTGGAATGCTTTTGCTCACACGTGCAGAGTGGAAAAAAACAGTTTGGTTGGGTTTTAGATGAAAACAAATACTCCCGTATGACAATACTAAAACATCATTGCATTATTTTTGGTGCTCTGGAGTTTTTGTTTTACTTGTTTTTGTTCCATTGTGGATAAAAACAATTAGGAACAAGGATCCTTTAAGATGGACAACCACTACATCTTGGCTTATCTTTTATACATTTTGAGAGTTTTGCTGTGTTTTGTATAAAAATAGAAATCAACATTTTTGGCGATACATCTTTTTCATTGGTGTATCATAGAAGGCCTTCAGGTGTGTGGGGGGCGGGGGGGGGGGGTGCGGGATTGTGCAAAATGCTAAATGTTACATTTTGAATTTTAAAAAAAGTATTGTAAACCACAAATTAGGCTGTACTACAATGGCAACAAGATGTAGTTCTTGGGATGTCTTTTCAAAATGTGAAAATAAAACGAAGATTCATGATATGAATAGATGGAATGCCTTCAGGTGTGTGTTCAAACTGTGCTCACAAAGGCACAAAACAAAAACAAAAAACATTTAAGATTCCGTGAGGTCCAATTGTGCCCATCACTGCCAGGGAACCTTATGGGTCACCTCGCGCTCATCCAGCAGCTCCGTGGCGGGCGTAGGCACTCGCGTGATGTCGGGCGTGGGCGCCTGGGTGACGTCGGGCGTGGAATGTCGGAAATAGCGCAGGGGGAGTGTGGCGGCCGAGGACGACAGGGGCATGTCCAGACTCTCCAGGGAGTCAGTCAGGACTCGGCTGCTCTCGTGCTGGGGACACAGCACGTAGCGGTTGGGTGGGTGCACCTCCACCGTGGTCATCTCCAGGCCCTTTAGGCCCAGAGGGGAGGACCTCCCGTTGGGGTCGCAGCCACCGACGGCTCCCACTTCCACAGAAGAATCCTCCATGTTGACGTAAAGAATCTCGTCCGGGTCCTCGGTGTCGGGCAGGTCGTTGAGGGCCTTTTCCAGCTCGCAGCGAAGCGACTCGAAGGACGGCCGATCTTTGGGACTCAGCAGCCAGCAGGAGAACATTAGTGCGTAGCTGAAGAAGAAGAAGAATGATCGTTGTTTTACTTGATAATTTCAACTGTTTCCTCAATACACGTTTCCTCTCTATTTTCTGAGACAGCACATCTGCAGTGAGGCGCAAATGCCGGCGGATCCTGGTTTTGGCCAAATTGGGAGTCCCAGCACAGGAGAGAGAGTGTCTTTGAGTTAGATGTGCCTGGCAGAGTGGCAGAAAGGTGATCTCATTAGGCCTGCTCAGACCACATCTAGTCCTGGTGCAAGCTAGACCACTGGTCCCATGTGATTTTGGTGAATCGGGGCACAGGTAGACAGATACCAAGCTCCAGTGACACACGTATTAATCACCAGCTCATTGTGTATACCCACAAAGATTTTCAGTTGGTCCGCCAGAGCAGTGGCAATGCTCCAGTCACCCACCCTGCGATGACACATCATCCTCTTCCTCATGGAGATGCATACCTACATTAGGACTTTCAGTCCGCCACATTTAAAGGGAAGGAGAGTAGCCACTATGATTGGTGGGAGATGAAGTCAGCTGTAAACAGAGCCCACGAACTGCGCTGGAAGTCACCAAAACCAGTGTCACCACACTTAGGCGCACGCAGTTGAATCGGCCATCATGCGGAATTTACACCAGTCACATAAATAGATCCCAATCAAAAAACTAAATTTCCCCATCGTAAATAACGGCAAGGGAGTTGATCTGCTACAAGTTTGTACAATTCGGAACCTTGCCAAAAGGTTTTGGACAAGTTTCAGAAAACTTCTGATTTCAAATCATTGGTGGACTTAAAGACTTGTCAAATCAATTGTTTAACCCACTTATTTTTAGTGTCCTTCTCAGGCCATTGAATTGATCGAGACTACAGTTTTGGTCGTCTTTAAAGATCTTTTCCCTTTGATCTGAGCAGGTTTTATCAGTGTATGCAAAAAGGGTAGGTCGGACAGCACTAAGCACAGTCCTGATGGTTTGTGAAACCGTTGCTTTGCAGTCACCACCGCAACCTCTGTCAACATTGCCATAATTTGCAGTTGCCTGAAAACTGTTGTCATCTGTGTCTTTAAAGCATCTCCACACACACTTGGAAGGTGTTTATTTGGGATTGGTGCGTGCAGTACCGGATCATTCCGAAGAGTACCGATACTGTAGTATTGACACCACTACCTCGGGTATTGGTTGGCAACCTGAATACAGATGTGAAAATTATATCCCAAATTTCCTTGAAATTACCCAAAAAAATAGTTGTTGGACTGTGAACTTTGCTCTTAACACAAGAGAGCCAGAGAGAGAATGAGGAGGCTGGAAATTGCCTTTGAAAAATGATTTTCTACCTTATGTGTAGTGTAACTAGTACTCACATGTTGTCCAGGCAGTCCGGAGGCTGCTTGAGACGGTTTCCCTGCCTCAGATAATCATAGATCTCGCTGTTTTCCACTCCGGGGTACGGCGTTTGGCCCCTGGTGGCGATCTCCCACATGGTGACGCCGAACGACCACTGAGCCACAAGAACAAGAAAAAGTTTTAACAGAGAGCCTGAGAACAAGGTGCTGGCAGTCTGTGAGCTGAGCTGACCACGTCGCTTTTGGTGGTGTAGACTCGGTCCGCCAAGCTCTCGATGGCGATCCATTTGACGGGCATCTTGGAGATCCGCCCCTGCCGGTAGTAGTCACCGTTGTAGATCTTCTTGGAAAGGCCAAAGTCGGCCACACAGACATTCATGTTCTCATTCAGCCTGGAAAACACAATTTAGGAAGATTTTACAAAGGTTAACCTGGGTTTTTAGTGGAAATTATGGACAGTCTTTGCCACATTGTTGGGGAAAGAGGAGTTTGGAATACATTGAAATTGTTGCGCTATCATAGTTTGTGGTGTATTTATGATTCAAGGGATTTCAAAGTTCTTTTTGTGACGGGTCACATTTCAGCTACGGTTTCCCTCAGAGGGCCGTTATGACTGCTAAACCATATGCAGTAAATGTTTCATACACTCATCATAGTATCAGATATACACAACAAATTGATGGATAAATAGGTTTTAAATAAAAAAAGCCAGTCAAAATGTTTTAAAAATATCATTTCAATTAAAAAATCATGACATCTAACATTTCCTTAAAAGTTTGTCAATTCAAAATATTTCAAATAAAAATATCTTCTAACATTCTACTTAATTTTTAAAATAAAAATGGGCATAATTGGTGAAACCATTTTTTTACAATTTTTAAATGAATAATCATGGAAATTTCTCATTTAATTCTTACTATTAAAAATAAATGTGACAACTTCATTTTTTTTGAAGCATTCTGAGATAACCTTTTAAATTTATTGTTTTGACAATTTAAATGTCAAAAAATGTAACAAATATTCATTAAACTTGTTTCTAAACAATTCCATTCCATTCAATTCCATTTCCAAACAATGCTCCTGGACAATGTTTTAGAAACCCCCTGCTCTAAATGATCCATGAGTGTGAATGTTGACTGGTTGTAAAAATGTGCCCTATGATTGGCTGACAGCCGGTCCAGGCCGGTACCCTTTCTCATTTGTGAAAAGTCGTCTGGGTTTAGCTCACATGAGGGCCAGCGCTTGAGAAAATGGATGAATTAGCCCTACTGGCCTACGGTGACCCTGGGCAGAAAGTGAAAAGAAAAAGCGGATCACGTGCGCACATGCAGTTGCGTGCAGCGAGGTCTCTGTGGATGAAGTTCTTCTTGCTGAGGTATTCCATTCCACGGGCGATGTCCGTCATGAAGCGCACCAACATCTGGGACGGGAGGTACTGCGCCGCCACAGACACAAAAGGCAAAAAGTGTCACTAACACGAATGTCGTCAGCCTGCGATACGGTCAAAGTCAGAAGTTTACGTACACATTTCCTTTTTTGTCTCATGGTCTGAAGTCAAACCAAAGTAAACCTCTCCCGTTTCAGGTCAGTCAGGATCACCACAATTATTTCATTTTATCAAATGCCACAATGATGAGAGAGAAAATTTATCTCAGAATTTTACATTATTTTCTTCAGAGTCTAAAGCAGTGGTCGGGAACCTTTTTGACTGAGAGAGCCATAAATGCCAAATATTTTAAAACGTAATTTCAAAAGAGCTATGCAATATTTTAAAAAAGTAAATACAGGTGTATTTGCGCATTTTTGTCGAAACAACACTTTTAGAGTACAATGCAGTCTCTGCGTTCTTTTAAATAACATTATGAAGTTGCTAACCAATGATGACAAAAGCACTTCTTACCATTAATGCGACTTCAGGTGCTTCCTAGTTTTGCTAATGGCTTGACAGCATGTTTCATACACTGTAAGATTCATCTTCAGGCAAGCGTTGAGATTTCCATCCGTTCATCGTGAACGTAATTCAATTTGATTTCCTATCATGCTGCTAGGATGGTGAACAGTTCTTGCCAACAAAGGCGTGTCTTTTATTCGTTTGATTATCTTGTCTTGATGCGAACTTGGCAAAATGTTGATTGGCAACGTCGAATACGAACGCTTTGGCATAATCCCCATCTGTGGATTTAAACACACAGCAGAACCCTCCATCTCCACAATGGCTGTCCATTCTTGTTGAAAACTTCGGTGGTACTCGTATTCTTTTTCTTTGAGCGACCTTTGTCAAAAGCGTTTCCATAAATAGTTGTTCCGATAAGATCAGCATGAGACTCTTCTGCACCACCGGACTTCGACTACCACGCAAAAACTACGGCAACTCACTATGGCAAACTGTCTCTACGTCATTTGCGTTGCCTCCCACACCTAACTTCGGCAACGCCACTAAGACAAACTTCTGCACGACAAATATAACATGGACAGCGTGTCGTTATGAGGGCTCGACGAGCCATATGCAACCACCAAAAGAGCCAGGTATGGCTCGCGAACCATAGGTTCCCGACCCCTGGTCCATTTGCTTGAGTAGCATTTCCTTTGAACTGCATGACTTGCCTCAAACATTTTCAGCTTCTGACAGTACTTGGCTGGAATCCTGGCCCATTCCTCATGATAGAACCGGTTTAACCGAGTCGGGTTTGTCGGTTGCCTTGTTCGCACCCGCCGTTTGAGGTCTGCCCACAACTTTTCCGTGGGATTGAGATCAGGGCTTTGTGATGGCCACTCGAAGAAATTGACTTTGTTATACTCAAGCCACTTTTTTAACCATTTCATTGTCCATTTGGAAGAGCTATTTGCGCCCAAGTTTGAGCTTCCTGGCTGATGTCATGAGATATTGCCTTAATATGTCCATGTAATGTTCTTTCTTCATGCTGCAGTCTATTTAATGAAGCGCTCCAGTTCCTGCTGCAGCAAAACAGTCCCACAACATGATGCTGTCACTCCCATGCTTCACAGTTGGGATGGTGTTCTCAGTTCTCCAAGCTTCCCCTTTTTTCTTCAAGATGTAACACTTGTCATTATTGACAAACAGCTTCACTTTAGTTTCATGAGACCACAAGACATGTCTCCAGAAGTTAAGATATTTGTCTTAGAGCCTTTTTGCAAACTGTAATTTGTTATTTTTAGATTCATTTAGAAGTAATGGCGTCATTCTCGGCGTGTGGCCTTTCAGCCCATGTTGGTGCATGTTGGTGTCGTTTCACTGTGGAAAATGACACTTTCTTAAAAGTTTCATCCAGCATCTCCACAAGGTCTTTAGCTTTTGTTCTGGGGTTGGTTTGCACATTTCGGACCAAATCACCTTCATCAGTGGGACACAGAGGCTGGACATTCTCATGATGTTTATGCTTGCATATACAGTAATTGTGTGAACAGATGAACATGGCAGTTACAAGATTGTGGAAATTGCACACAAAGATGAATTAATTTTCCCATGATTTCAAACAAGGAAGCAGAGTGTTTGAAGTCCGGCCTTAGATACATCCCCAGGTGTGCCATCACTTCACTCACATGTTATAAGTTAACCTATCAGGAGCTTCTAAAGCTATGACCTCATCATCCGGGCTTCCCCACGTTTTTCAAGGACACATTACTATTTGCCCATGTAAACTTTTGACCTAGAAGAAAATATAAAATTCTCTAAGAAATTCTCTCTCTCATTATTGTGGCATTTAACAAATGAAATAATTTTTGTGATCCTGACTGACCTTAAACAGGAGTGGTTCACTTTAGTTTGGCTTCAGACAGTGAGACAAAGAATGAAATGTATGTTTTTGCACACTGTATTTAAGCTTCCAGCTTCAACTGTGTATAGGATTTTTTTTTTTTTTCATTTTAACAGCCAGCACACATTTAGGTTAAAAAAAATACATATGAATATATATTTTTTCAAACAAGCAAAATATAACACAAATAGAATTATAAAGCACTAAATGATTTGCGCATCACCTTCTGGTGTGTGCGATGTAGCCACCTGGACACAGTATAATACAGACAAGCAAACAAAAATGATTTGGAAGTGACTCGGTAAACTGCACTAACTTTAATTGCTCTTTACAGTGGATATATGCCTTTTTTTTTTTTTTTATCCTGTCTGTATTTGGCGTGCAGGGAAAATCTCATCTTAATTTGTGGTTAAAACGTCTAAGCGACGTGATTGGGCCAACCGTTTCCAGTACGAAAAGCCAGTGCTGCTGTAATTGGCAAGACAGCTGCCATGACTGATGCCAGTCACTGCATCATCAATAAAACGGTGGCTTCCTAGTAGAGATTTACCCAAGAAGCCCTAGCAACGTTAAATTTTAAAATGGTATTTTATGAAAGTTTAACAACTAATTACATATATAGTTGTAATAATTTGACTACTAATAGAGCTTACGTCTGTTGCTGCAGTATTTATTTTGTCTTTTGTAATTGAACTTTGAAATTGTCTGTCACTCACCACGGGACAGTCTCCGAGCCGTGAGTAGAGCAAGTAAGTGTGCAGGTCGCCATGTTTCATGTAGGGCAGGATGACCACGGGCGAGGGGAAGCCTTCGCTCTCCACCGTCTGCAGGCACACGCCTGTGTGGGGCAAAACGTATGCGAGGCGTGTCAACAATTTCAATGGTCCCCGCCGTCAACCACAAGCACGCTGTGAAATTCAGCACTCAGGCTAATACATCAATTAATTAAAGTACGTTTTGGGCTGTTTGTTGAACCCTAATTTTTTTTATCCAATAAATGAGTAGGGAAAAAAAGTAGGCAGTGACAGAAGCTAAATTGTAATGAAGCACATTGAGAGCAGCAAAAGTCAGGGGAAAGGCCCCTTGGAAAATAAATTGTGGAACATTTACACTTTTCTTTTTAAATGCTTTTATTTTCATTTTTCTCATTATTTTTAATTGCATATAAATGTTTATTTTTGCACAGTTTTATTGTATAGTTTTTTTGTTTTTGTCACATTTTTTGATTACAACTTACAAAATCAAGAATGCATTTTAGTTCATATATATTACTGTTCATAATAAACATATTGAAAAACATTGTCTATTATTGTACAATTTTAAGAATAAAAAATATTTCAAAATAGGAATTGTATTTTTTGTATGATAAATATATTTTTAAAAATTACTTTTGAATTTTTATTTTAAATAAAAATATATAAAGGATACAGAGTCATACAAAAATAAAAACCACACTGTAGAAAATTAATATCATTAAAATAATACTAACCCCTAATCTCTTAAACCCCTCCCCTTCTTAATTTTTGTGCAACTAATGAGACAGCAGTACGAGCAATCTCATCTGTTGACGCGCACACAAGACGGCATCTCACCGAGCAGCCTCATGACGTTGGCGTGGTCAAACTCCTTCATGCAGGTGGCCTCTCGTAGGAAGTCCTCCATCTCCGAACGTGTGCAGATGGCGACTGGAAGGAAAGGGAGACCCGAAAAGAACACTTATTGTCCTGCTACAAACGTTTTCTGATTTCAAACTGCTACAAATAGTGCCAAGCCTCCAGTAACACCACCAACAAACATGTTCATAATCAATTAAATTAAAAGTTTAAGCTGTACTCGAAACAATGAACCCCCCCAAAATAAAACTTTCACATCATTTCACATTACTTTTACAATACCACATTATACATATTTTCGAATATTATGAAAAAATGCACCAGCAATGCATATCCCATCTATAGATAGATAGATAGATAGATAGATAGATAGATAGATAGATAGATAGATAGATAGATTAGATAGATAGATAGATAGATATAGATAGATAGATAGATAGATAGATAGATAGATAGATAGATAGATAGATAGATAGATAGATAGATAGATAAAAATGTGTTGAATTGAGGGACGCCGACATACAAACATCTGTCAAAATTTTCACTTCCCCATTTATCAATTATTAGCCGATGGCTGATACTTGTTTACTGTACACTGTGAGCGTTTCTGACTTGTTTCTGCACTCACTCTTCATGGTCTTGACGGCGACTCTGAGAACAGAGTCCTCCTGCGTGAGTTGACCCTCCATCACAGAGCCGAACTCCCCTGCAGACACCACACACACGCCCAATTGCATTAATTGTCCTGGTAATTTTTAGGGGCAACAAGCAAATCAACAATCAATTCAACACACTAACAGAGTCCAGTTGCCTTGATTCCACCTTTGTGGATGACCATAACCTGGATTGAGTTTTTACGAAATGCAGAAAAACCCCACATTTTTAGCAAGTGGTATCTTTTTTAAATTGATATTGTGACAGTACGCAAGTTAGGCCAATGATATTACAACATTTTGACCAGGCATGGTATATGTTTGCATGTCTCATTACAACGCTCAGATTTGTTTGGCACAGTTTTTACGTCAGATGCCCTTTTTGACGCAACCCCTCTTGGGGTGTTGAGGCCCCAGTGAGATACAAGCTCATGACCCCTGGTTTACCAAACCAATGCTCTAACCACTCAGCTTTAATATTTAGTAAAAATCAAGTGGCAATCAGTTCAGGGTGTACCCCGCCTCCTGCCCACGGATAGCTGGGGTAGCCCTTGTGAGGATAAGCGGCTCAGAAAATAGACGGATGGATGGATGGATGGATGGATGGACGAACCTTCTCCCAGCGTCTTCCCGAGCGTCAACTTGTGTCTGTCTACCATCACGTCTTGAAGTTTCTGCCTCAGCTCGTCACTGATGCCCAAACTGTTCACTGTGCACACAAAACGCAACAATGTCAAGACAATATGAAGAAATATGATGTCATCAAGGCGATGATGTGTACAAATCTGAGCGCCATAAAGCAAGCGTATGCAGACATGTGAGGCTCAAATTTCCAGACCCTGGCATTCCTTCGCCACATTCATGTTCATCTGCATGACTCATTTTGGGGCGAGCTGGGACTTGTCAACCAGGTCGCCGTAATCACTGTCACACAGATGTGTTTACATTTGTGTATCACTGTCTGGAATCATTGAGGCATGTCCTGGAATTTTATTTTTGGGAACACAAGTTGCTGTTTGACTAGATTCCTGCAGATAATAAGCGTCTACAAGTCTAAAAATGTAAACATCGATGTTCTCTGCACGAGAGGCCTCCTTTCCAAGGATGGACCGGTGAAAAGGAGAGATTACTTTGAAACCCAAATGGTCTTGAAACCCTTATTTGATCACCTGGACCAGGTTTATCACTCTACATCCCTCATGGAACCCTAGCAAAGTTTTGACAGCAAACTCTGAAACCTTAATCCAGGATGGACTTCATGAAAGTTATATTCAACAAATTGTATTAGTCAGGTTTTGTCTGGCACAGGAAATTCTGTTTGTGGCTTACAAAATAAGCTTAAGTATGTGATGCTAGCAGTTTGTTACCCTCCCAGTTACGTTGCGCGGCTGTCAGCAAACTCACGCGTGGCCTCGGTGGTCCTGCGGCTGTATGACCGCCGCGCTCGGTAGCGGACGACCAGCTCCCCGCTCTGCATCATGGGCTCGAAAGCATCACTAAAAACAAGAAAAACGTTCATGATGTGAGGAATTAACAACTGTAAAAAAAAAAAAAAAAAAAAAAAAAGTCGTGGAAAATAACAACCGGACAAATGAAATAGCAGGAATTGTTTGTGTGGTGTATGTACCCAAATCGCGTCTCCTTGCGTCGTAGTTTGGCCACGTAGACGGCCATTAGCACGCCAATGGCCACGGCGCCCGTCACGGCCATCACCACGTACCACCAGTGCCACGAAAAGGCCGGCGGAGATGACAGACCTGCATGTGAGGGTTGCATTAAAGTAATAGCATGTTTTAATCAGTATGTAAAAAAAAATCTGTAAACAAAAGAAGAAACAGAAATCACGAGGTGGGAATCTGAAATTAAAACCACACCAGAATCTAGGTAGAAATCTGAGATTATTCAAGGGACGATATGCAAAATGAGCAGAAATCTGACAATATACTCTGTACTGTATAATACTATAATAGTATACATATATATATATATATATATATATATATATATAATATATATATATATAAAATCTGACAACTTTTCACTTCTCAAAATCTGATCTAAAGATGTGTGTACCCCGCGTCCTGCCCGTTTACAGCTGGGATAGGCTCCAGCACTCCCCGCAACCCTTGTGAGGATAAGCGGCAAAGAAAATGGATGGATGGATGGATGGATGGATGTAAAACATCCATGGAGCCTATCCCAGCTGTCAACAGGTAAGAGGCGGGGTACACCCTGAACTGGTTGCCAGCCAATTGCAGGGCACATGGAGACAGACAACAGTCACACTCACAATCACACCTACGGGCAATTTAGAGTCTCCAATTAATCTTGCATGTTTTTGGGATGTGGGTGGGAGGAAACCGGAACGCTCGGAGAAAACCCACGCAGGCACGGGCAGAACATGCAAACTCCACATAGGCGGAACAGGGATCGAAGCCGAGTCCTCAGAACTGTGAGGGCGACGCTTTACCAACTGCCCCACCGTGACGCTGGATGTAAAACAGTTCAATAAAATGGAACTGCAAAATGTAACAACATGGTGTATAATTTAGTGGTAAATAATAAAATCATTTAAAAGCATTTATTACTAACTAACTAACTATTCATTTCTTTATTTTCAATAAATCTATTGAATGATTTAAATGATTTAAGCGAATCCATAAAAAATGAATAAATACAAGAAAATGACGGCAAGAAATTCACAGAAGGCCTTAATCCAACTGCATGACGGGTTGTGCGGTATCCGAGGATGGGCCGCGGAACCCCCCCCCCCCATACTAAATAAAGACGCCTTTATATGGCACTCTGCCGCTTTGTATCGTCTGTCTGGCTCCATTAGCCTAAGCAAACAAAGATGGCTGCCGCTCTAAATATTTATGAAGCGTCGTCCTGCTTCACCCCTGCACAACCTCGCCTTTCTTTTCTTCTCTTCATTCCGCCCCCTCTTTTCCCCCCCTGAGACACAAGGAAGGAAGGAAGGAAGGAAGAAGGAAGAAAGGGAAGTCTGTCACCGGGTTTGTGGGTCATCACTCACCTCGGAACTCTGTGAATGAGAAAAAAAAAATACAACTTAATTTTCGCTGCTCACAACTAACACAGATATAACTCCATGGATAACTTTATTTATACTGTGGCGCATTTACAGTATCCTGGAATTTTATAGCAAATGTTAAATGTGCACGAGTACCTTAAAATATAATCATCCACAACAAATATGAAGACATTTGACGATTGAAGCAAAACTATGTCAAATTCTAACCCAACCAAACAATATGTAGAAATAAATCTTCCCTCATTAAAGCGACATTGTGTAAATATATAACCTCCAAAGTACCAACATGTGGTATCTGATCTCATAAAAGCAACAAGAAGTAGAAGATTAAAGGGCGCCATTAAAATGTAGAAACTTGACCCCAATAAAGTAGCCGTGTAGAAATATGACGTTGTTTTCGAAATCATGTAAATCTGACCCCATTAGAGCACCAATAGCCAGATAGCAACCTCTTTAAAATAAAAATAAGTATAAATAGCTCCTTAATAAATCAAGAAAATATGCATTGAGATGAATGTCAACAGAATGTTGAAAGTGTCTTCCAGGTTTAGTTTTTTTTCTCACCAGGAGAGACGAGCGTCAGAGTCTGGGTGGGGCTCCAGGGTCCTTGCCCTGCTCCCGTGTACGCGCACGCCCTGAAGGTCACGTTGCTGAGCGGGAGGGTCAAGTTGACTGACAGCTCCGTGTCCAGGCCGGCATCTACCACATGCTGGCCACAAGAGACGGGGGGTTCGGACAACGCCTTGGACCCCTGATGCCACACGCGCCAATGCCAGTTTTTATACCTGCTTCATTGACGGCGTGCTAAACTCCACCAAGTACCCGAGAAGGTCTCCGTTCAGCTTGCCCGGAGGCTCCTCCCACACCAGACGCACCCCGGTGTCGTTCCTTACTGCCGTCACGTTGGCGGGCGGGTTCTCAGGTACTGAAACACACGACAACAACAACAACAGAGACACACAACGCACTGAAGGATCAGCTTGTTTGTGATTGGACAATGGGAATTGGTCCCCCTCCAGAGAACGCAATCCTAATTTGTATTCTGTTCCCAACAAAATGCCACACGCATCAAGCTTTGTTTCTGTTGTTAAAAAAAAAAAAAAAGTATACCTGAGTTATGTGAGTGTACATGCTTTTGTATATTTGTCTGCATGCACAGTAAATGCACGCTCATGTATCTGTATGTACGTTTGTTTGTATGTAGTTTGTATGGTTGCGTGAATGTTCTTTTTGTGTCTATTTCTGATGATGCGCGAGTGAGCACGTGTGTTCTGTAGCGAGGCACTCTGGGAAACGTGGTCCGGGCCGAGGGTGACGCCAATCAGGAAGCGTTTGGTGTTTGATTGTTTCCACATGCGCCGGCCTCTGGCTCAGCACCCAAAACAAGTCGACCGCCCCTTCCTCCATCCCCCCGTTCCCACAACAGGTCCCACCCCTCCACGCTTTTCTTCACCTCACTGAAGCCGAGGCTCTTTTCTTTTATTCGAGGGACATTCAAGTGGACAAAGATGTTCATTGTTGCCAAAACAAGTTTTACCAAAAAAAAGTGTGTCATGTTTCCCATCAGTGCTCATGGAGTCATTTCCAGCACAGATGTGGTTAGCTGTGTATCGTCTCAGTGCAAAAACAACACATACTTTATGATGGACTACTGTTAAACACACTGAAGGCGACGCTGTTGTGTGTGTGTGTGTGTGTGTTTGTAGTCTTGGAAAAAGGTTACAGCACGGCCAAAATGTTGGGAGACTGAAAATAAACCAAGCGCTCCCACGGCGGGTGCAACGTTCACGCAACTTCAGAGCTCTTAAGAAGCTCCACCTTTTGAGTTCAAGCCCAGAGGTGTAACCATGGCAACCAGAGTTACTCACAAGGAAACTGAATGGACAATGTCAATAATAGTTGTGTTGCGTTGGACACGCACGTGAGTATATTGTCACAACATAGTTTGCTAGAACCATTTTTCCAAGGACCCCCATAAAATATTGATGCTGAGTTGGTATACAGTAACAATTTCCTATTCACAGATTGTGTTTTTTTTCCCCCCATGATACCCTTCCCCTACTATTCATCACATTATTATTCATTGAAAAACTCATTTGCGTATTTCCTGATGAATAGGTGGCTCTATGGCCTTGGTCGAGTAAAGTAGTAATTGGTTTCAAGGAAGTATGTTGGAGTGATACAACTCAACTGAGAGACTAACATCTTTGTATGCAGAGGAGGAGCTAAATTTAGTCTGGGTTGTTAGCAGAAGTTACCGAGGGCGACGACTGTTGAGCTTTGGAAGCAGTACTGTTGTGTGTGTGTGTTTGCTATTACATTTTTTAAAACCAAATCACGAGTCAACCATTTGTTTTGAAGGGTAACGTAAGAAATAGTGACTATATTGAATTGCAATATGGAAATATGACTTGTTTTTGGATCATATTTTGTGTTTATATGTACTGTGTAAAGAATTGTAGGCAATATTGAAGAACATTATGTTCACCCCCTTTGTTACATACTGAAGATGAATGGTTTTGTAAATCTCTCGGGGCTGTAAATGGCTTATCCCATTCCCACTGGACCCCCCCACTGCTTGTCTCTCCTTTGGGTGTTGGTGGGTTGTTGTGGAAAAAAGTAGTAAAAGGTTCCTCTGAGTATCTGACACACACAGACACAGAGCTCCCCTTTCCCCTACTTGCCTCCCACTCCCACCATCGGGCCTCTTTCAGAATTTTTCTTTTCTTTTTTTTCCCCACAGTGCTTTGCTACATGTGAGCTCATGCGAGGTCAAAGCCAAAAATGAGGGAAATGAAACATGAAGGCTGAGAGATGGAGAAAAGGAGGGAGAGAGAGAGAGAGAGAGAGGGTGGACCGATTTTCTCGAAATCCTCAGCGGTCCCGCCTGAAGGAGGCCATGTCAACTCAACAAGTGGTCAGGACGTAAATAGCAGCAAGCAGGGGGAAAATTTTTGCTTCTGGGTGACACTTTAGGAAAAAAAAAAAAAAGAGGGCAGTCAAACACATTGGTGCCCAATGAGAAACACATCCGGCACAGAGATGGAGATATTTTTTTTTTGGGGTGATGGGAGGGGTTAACCACTATTTCAATCAAAAGCAAAAATTCATTTTGCTTTGATATGGGGGAGTCATCACTGAATGTTGTGCAAATGGCGACAAGAACTATTGTGCACTGTCCTGTAATGTAGTCCAAGTGTACTGCCTACAATCCCTTTTGTCCACGACTGCCACTTTCTGTAGTTTTAGCAGACCTGCATCCGATTAATTTTGTCCACTGTCACTTTCTGTACTTGTAGTGGGCGTGTACCCTTTTTTTGACCTTTGTCATATTACTTGTCACTTTCTGCACTTTAGTTGACACACGTCCAGTTACCTTTGTCCAACTATTTCAGTTTATGTAATATTAATGGACGTGCACCTCATGACTTTTTGTCCTTAATTTTTTACTTCCCATAGATAACTTTTGTCCATATCTGTCACTTCCCCCATTTATTCCCATCCATGTTTGGACTTCTGCAACAAGTGTCCTGATACTTCTGTCGACATTGTTGACTTCCTCTGACTTGACTTGACGCACGTCACATTTTTCTCATGTCCAGATTTGTTATTTCGTGAGATTTTACTGAACGTGCGTGCCATTCCTTTCGTCTCCCACTCCCTGTGTGGGTTGATATTTTTGTGTGTGTTACTTCCTGTAATATTTTAATGGACACCTGTTCAATTTAATCCACATTTGTCATCTCAGTCGATATTTTGTTTTGGCGCACATACACTTACGTTCTATTACTTTTGTCAACACATCGGTTCCAGTTTTCGTGTACACGTGTGGCTGTATTATTATTATTTTTTGGGGTCTAGATTTAGTTTTAGCACAAACGTGCCACAGCACTTTTGTTCATATTCACATCGTGTGCCTGCCCAACGAGAACCACACATAGCCCGCAGAGAGGTTTGACAAAGAAGTAAAGTGCGAGGGCCTTCGTAGCGCGTGGGCCTTTTTAAAACACGCTGCCGCTGAAACAAAATAACCTCTCTTAGTGCTCTGCAACCTTCATGAGAAACTGAACAAAAAGGAGGAACGCAAAATGCCAAACCTTTTTGTATTTTCCTGTGAAAAGGAACAAAAGACGAGATTGCTGAAGAAGTGAAACTCGACATGGTTTTTTGTAGGACAACATCTCAGTTATAGGCTTGAAGCGGCATCACTTCTCCATTCTCTCTATTTTTTTTTTGTCATGGAAAGCACCGATTTTTACTCCCTCACCTCCCTCACTCTCTCTCTCCCTCTCAGTTCTCCTGCCTCTGTTTCCGCTCGCAGTGCATTCTAGGAGCGGGCATGGAAAAATACCGTCTCGGCTCGAATGCAAACGCGAGGTCCAAACTGTCGTCTTTCATGGGCAGTAATGTTTCCGTGACCGCCGTTCTTACGTTTTCAATGCTCCGCCGGCTATAAACACACCGCGTTGTGTTCGAGGACTGTGGGACGGAAAGCGATGACTCACTATAACTACACTCTGGACACGCTCATTTTGTTTATTAGCCATCAATCTCTTTAGCCAGCTCACCTCCTTCCGCCGTACACATCTCCACCCAGGACGTCCACTGCGACGGGCCCTGGCTGCTGTGACAAGCCACCCTGCCGGCGTAGCGGCTGTGTGGCTCCAGGTCCTCCACCAGGTACTCGGGCAGAGGGATGTCCACATTCTGGTCCAGGATCATCTTGTCCAGATCCCTGGAGGAGGTTCTGTCCCCATGTTTGACCTGGAAGGGTCCACAAAGATGATGCAGTTTTTCCAACACAAGGACCCGACTGTGTTCAAATGTTTGCAAGACAGCTCCATCACAAAATGTCTCCTCTGTCACGTTCCCATCAGTAATGTTTTCAACTCGTCATCCGAGAAAACAATTGTGACAGAAACTTCTGCATCATCAGTCCTTTGACATTTTACTGAATTCAAAAGCTTGAAGCTTTTCTGGATGTTTTTTTTTTTTTTGTTGAAAGTGTCTTTCTGCATCCACAAGCAAACATCCTGACTGCTGCCTCTGCACAATTTCTGCAGCGCTCGCTGTCCTCGCTGTGGTCCGCTTGGACCACTCCAACCGTTTGCAACTTCTCCGCCGTGGTTAAGGAGGACAGAAGTGGTGGAAGTCAGCATTTTTTGTTATGTCTGTGTCTGTGTTTGTTTGTAGGAAAGGGTGTGTAGGTTGTTGTGTGCGTGTCAATATGTGTATTTAGTGTGTGCGTGTAGGTTCGTCTTGTTGTTGTTGTTGTGTGCACATGTGCATGTGGACTCGGGTCGGGTTAACACAAGTAGCTAGCGTAAGTTAGGAGGCGTGCACCCCGCCTGGGCTAAGCTGCATGTGTTTCATTCCTGACCCCGTGAGTCACATCCAGGCTGCAAACAAGCGTTTAATCTCATTGAGTCACTGCACATTCCCCCTCATAAGGCTCACACATCATTCCTGATGCCTTTTCCTGTTTTTAAGACTTTTTTTCTGAGTCATACAGAACACCAGACATGACACGGGGAAAAGAGTTTAGTTTTAATGTGTACTTAATGCACACATAATGCTAATTTGTAGCTGAGGTTCTGTACTGGAGAGTTGGGTACACAAATGGAGCGCACCCTACCTACAAAGACTAAGGTAGAGGACAGCCATTTTTGCAGTTTTTGGAAATGGTGTCCTTTATCTGCTCCCGTAGACATCCACTGGAATTGAACGTAGTAAACCTCAAATATGGCCGGTATTGCTGGATTGTGGCCATAAATCAGTATTTTGGGAATATATGTTGACATATTTTTTATCAAGTCATACCCAGGGCTTTTTCGACTTGTACTTTCACATAACTGGCAGCATTTACATTCCTTGTTCAGCTTTTTTCCTGGGAAGCTTGAAAAAAAAAAGCTCTTTTTTGCCCCATTTGGTTGGGGCCTGGCCCCTCAGCTTGTTTCCCCATCCCAGGGAGGGGAGAAGTGTGTGTGTATGTGTGTTGGGGCAGAGGCGGGGTGACGAGCAGCTTTATTAAAACCAGACATTTAGGGGCGGCACCGTTCGCCGTAATGGCCACCGAGAGGGAGGGCCCCTGCATTAGATTAGTTAAGCGAGGCCCACTTTCCCAGAGTGAAACCTGACCCTGTTGCTTCATAGAGGGACAAAACCGGGTGGGGCTCAGGGTGGGGAAACTCTTCTCTTGCTAGAGAAAAACGAGCACACTTGTCTGGAAAACTCACCTGAACTGTGCAGCGGATGACCGGGTAGTCGCCACCGAACCCGGGTTGCCATGACAACAGGAGACTGCCGGGCGTGACGTTGGCGGCTTTCAGGTGGTGAGGTGCAGCAGGGAGTACTGATAAACACACATTGCGAGCAATCAATCAAGTCCGGTCAAGTCTTTCATCAATTTTAGCCAAACGAGTCCCAGATTCTAAAATTGGCTACTTTGGCCTGACTCACATCGAGTCATGTGATTCAAGAACCCCAGCCCTGCTCCTCACCAGTAACTGTGCCGGATCCAGAGGCAGCCACCCCCTTGCGGTTCTGGGCTTCACAGGAGAAACTGCTGGTCCGGTTTAAACCTTAGTTTGTAAAATAAATGCATATGAGAGAGGAAACCTTTGGCGGTGCAGGTCTTCACTCAGCATGCTGAGATGAGGGGAAAAAAAAGAGAGAAGCAAGCATGGCAACGTGAGTCAGCAAGTGAATGTGAAGAGCGAGTCAGCACACTAATTTTGCTTATTTCACCATCCATTCATTTTCTAAGGCACTTGTCTTCATTCGGGTTGAGATGGACCCTGTCACAGTTGACTTTTGGGGAGGAGGCAACGTTACACCCTGGACCCTCTGGTTACGCCCTGGACAGTTTTCTGTCCAATAGGAGGGCACATTCAGTATGGACATACGGTACAGCCATTCACACTTGCGTTCACACTTATTGACAATATAAAGTCTTCAGTGGAAGAGAGAACATGCAAGCTCTGCACAGGAAGCGCCTGAACCGAGATTTGAACGCAGAACCTCCGGATTGTTAGTCTGCAATGCTGAGTGACTTGTGTTGCAAGAAAGCATCACTATGGTGACCAATATACGTATCAATGTGCGAGTGGTCCACGGTGCCTCCACACTAAGAGTGAAGACCAAGAAGTATTTCACATCCTCACATCTGCATCTTCACACACTCCAGACATTCCACGACATTTACATCGTGTGACCTCGCAGTGTTGTCAAACGTTCTCGAGTGGTGCCACTCTACCGCACACATACACTTCCACCAGTGTGTCATTCATAGCTGCACCAAAGCGTCCATTGTGAGGCGACTTGACAAAAGTTCTAACATTTTTTGGGTGAGGCTGAAGGGACGAACAGTTTATGTATCTATGTGCGTGTGTATGTGTGTGTGTGTGTGTGTGTGTGTGTGTGTGCGTGCAGCATGTGCTTGTTAACCAATGTCTGCTTTTTAAATGGAGCGGCTTCCTTTTCACTTGACGATATATGTGTGGTTCGTGCTTCCTTTTTCCTCCCAAGAGATTCATTGTGCAGTAATACACAAGTGGGCATGCGCGTGTGGCCACACCGTTAAGTGACTTTAGTGTAGGTGAAGTCCACCAAGATAAAACCATCACACAGTAGTAGGACTTTGCATTTTAAAAAGGAGTGTAGACCCGCACAAGCCAATGCATCCAATTCAACTGCAATACGGCTGAAGCGCTGTTTCTAATACTTTGAATTTGGTACCAGTAAGGTAAAGTGGCCAGTGGTACCAGCAAAGTTGGTAACTGGGAGGCTGGAAATAGTACATCTGTGTGGTGAAATGGGTGCTGATGGTATAAGACTGGTACCCGACTTTGGTACTAGCGGGGCCAAGTACTTGTGGGAGTGCTAAGATTGGCAACTATGAACTGGGTTCAAGTTAGCTTGGTGTGTGGGGCGGTACTGTCACAACTCCTTCCAATGAGATCACACATTGGGTTGTGTGGTACTGTTAAATTTATCTTTGATGTTGGTACCACTGATTTTCACATATTTGGGTGGTACCAGGACACAGTGTTGGGTGGTACTGGTGAGACTGGTAAGGCTGGTCTTGCTGGTGTGACACTTTTGGGTGGTACCACTGAAGGTATCAGCAAGTAGTGTTTAGTCTACCAGTGAGGCCATGGTGTAAACTCTGAGGGCTGTATCTAATATTTTATTGATATCATCCATCCATTTTCTATAACACTTAATCTTTTTATGGTCGCAGCTAAGATGAAGCCTATCCCAGCTGACTTTGGGTGAAAGGTGGGGGGTGGGGGGGGGTACACCCTGGACCGGTCACATGGCTGTGAACAATTTAGTTTGTTTAACCTAACATGCATGCTTTTGGAATGTTGGAGGAAGAGGTTACGTTTTAATGGCAGGGAGGAGATAAAAGCGGAGATAGGATCCACACAGGAAGGCCAGAGTTGAGATTCAAACCCTGAACTTCAGAACTCGAGGCAGGCGTGCTAACTACTTGACCGATGTGCCTGACTTCCATGGTTTCTGTACATGAATGTCAAAATATGGCAAGCATGCAAACCATGACCAAACAAAAATAGCATTCAACGGGTCTCCGCCAAGCCAAAGGAATCCCAACTCCATTCATGTCCAACTCCCGTTTACAGTATCCTTCAATTTGGTCATGCAAAAAAATAATAATAATAATAAAAAAAAATCTGGATCCAAATATATGATGTCTTCTTCCTTGGATGAAGATAGTATTTGACTGAGCAGGGATATCAACACTTCACTTCAGACTTTGTTCTGCCCTTCTGAGAGCTTCCCTCGTCTCTCAGTGCCCGCTGGAAGATGTTCTGAGAGGTTTGGAGCAGACTTGTGCCAAAGCAGCTGTCCATTCCACAGAGGTGAGTGTCGGCTCCTGGTCGGCAACTACCCCAAATGTTCCGATGAGTCAAACAAGATCCCGGCACCTCACCACAACCCCACTAATGCCCTCCTGCGTGACTCAGCCCGCTCTGCCAGCCCGAGTGCCCCTCGCCTTTCTTTTCAGGCTTGCCCTCTCACAGAGCCTTCAGCATAGCTATTTGTGTTCCCCCTAAAGAACCCCTCGACCCTGGACCAGCCCCCCCCTTTCCTCATCCCTCTTCCTCTCGTAGCTGAGCCATCAACCACACGACCACAGGGCCGTCATCTACTGGCCCTGGTCCCGATAGCCTCTGGCTTCTCTTCACTGATAATCTGCTTTTTGTGTTTGAGCCAAGATATGTGTGTGTGTGTGTGGGGGGGGGGGGGGGTGAAGAATGCTACAATGTGGTGCACTCGAATCAATTTAAGGAGACTAAACTACAACAATGACTTCTGGGTGTTTCTCGTCTCAAAATGTTAAAAACAACGTTTTGATCCATCATTTACTGTAATGCGTTTGTAAGACCAGAGACGTGGGTTTTTACCCCTTGTGGACTGGCACTGATGGCATCGGTACCATAACAAGTAAGGCTAAAGTTAGTACATTGAAGTTTAAGTGTGTGATGCAGTGTTGGTTGGTAATGCCCATATGTGTGTGGCTGGCGAACGCTGATGTTTTTCGGTGGTGGCAGTCAATCGGGTGCAACTGGTAAGGTTGGTACCAGACAGATGGTACTAGTACGATGTAGAAAAGTACTGTTTGGTTCTACCAGTGAGATTGGTGACTGTGAGGTCGGTACCAGTGTTGGAAGGCACTGGTAAGGTTACTGGCTGAGTAGTTGGCACCATAAAAGTTTTCATATGGTACTATTATGTTGTTCGGTACCAGTGAAGATGGTGCCCGTACTATCTGCTGACGCTGATGGCATGTGTAGTTGGTATTACAAATATTTCCTGGTGTTACCAGGGAAATTAAGACAGTGTTGAGTTGGGTGTGCTGGTTAAGGTTTGTACCTGGTTGGTGCCAACACACATTTTCTTGGGTGGTACCAGTAAAATGAGATTGGTTGTCACAGTAAGGCTACTGCAAGTAAGATGCAGCCTTGGATTATACTGTGAGATCGGTGCCTGTGAGGGTGGTACCAGTGAGACTATGAGGTGGGGAGGTAGTTATTCGATGGGTACCAGTTAGGCTGGTCGGGTGGTATCAGTGTGATTACAAGTGTGTGCTGAAACTGGTAGATCGGTGCCAGTGAGACAGTGTCTTGTTTGGAGCTGCTGAGGTTGGTCCTACCTGTGATGTTCAGTGTGGAGGGTGACAAGGCCACAGGGTCATCCACAGTGTTGAGAGGGGCGCCGTCCCGCAGCCAGATGACTTGGACCGGTTCTGGGGGGCCATGGGCCACGCAGTGCAAGCTCAGGGGCGTGTTGGCCACCACGGTCATGTGGTGCGGCTCGGTGGAAAAATGAGGAAGCCCTGAGGAAGAAAGCAGCCGGTCAGAACTGACTTGGCTACAGGGGCCAGTGCTCGGGTGCTCTTCTTGGGTTGTGGTGGGTTGTGGGGTGGCGGTGGGGTCACCTTCCAGCAGGATGCTTCCTTCCGTGGACAAAATCTGCTTGCTTATCAGGTCGGCTGCACACTGATAGGTGCCCATGTCTGAAAGCTGGACGCTATTAATCCTGTAAAGGGGGAAAAAACTCATGTAGTACATGTAGTACAGAGTTACCCTCATATATTGCTGGTCCTGTTTAGCAGCTCCTGATTTTCAAACTAGCATCTTTTGCATTTTTTTTTTAACAATAGACCAATTTAACGCCACCTCCAGGTGACGGTTGCTGTCAGGCAAAGGGAATTACACCTGTTTTGTATTAGGAATGTCCACTTAGCCCGATGCTAACAAACAATACAAAACGCCATCAACATGCTAACAGTTAACATTGATAGTTGCAGTTGCAATGGACATTTGAACACAAATTGTGCTAACAAGCCCCACGATAAATGGGGTGCACTGTAAAAAAGCAAACACAAAGTGCCTGCAAAATATCCAATACTGAAACAGAGAAAAGAGTAAGCAAAAGTGAAACGTACCATTTTTAATCCCACCCTTAACGTAAACTATTCAAATTCTACCTATTTATAATAATTTCTACGCTTTTCCCATGACCAAAGATAAATTATGCATCTAGTGCATAACCAAAACACATCATTTAAGTTATGCTTATCCGTATTGCTAATGCTTGATGATCTTGTATTTTTTTTTCCCTTTTCCGATGTGTGTGGTGACTTCTCATTCTCACAGCACCTACCTGAGGATGCTGTGCACAATCCAGCGGTCGGTGCCGGAGACCGGGATTTGGTAGTCGTCGTATTCGGCGTAGGGGAGCGGCGCGCCGTCTTTCAGCCAGTACACATTGGGGGGAATCTCCTCGCTGTCGACCGTGGCCAGCAGGCCACATTCCAACATCACAGCTTTGCCCACAGATGAGATGATGGTGGCGGGATTTTTCTCAAACTCCACACCTGGAACAACGTAGAATAAGGTAATGCATTTGGAAAAAAAAAAAGAACTTCCATATGACTTTAACAATAACTTTTATTTACACTGGGGTGTCAAACTACTGTTATTATTTTTTTGTCATGGGCCATATCATAGGTATTGTTTCTGCCAGAAGGCCTGTTATTGTTTAGCGCAACATTACCGGTTAGAGTTGACTAGATTTTCCTACCAAAATGCAAATAAGCAATCCAATAAGCAGGAAATATGAATCGTACGTTGAATGCGGTGGGTGGGTCGGACCTGCAAGTCGACTTTCTCAGTCTTTGAACATATTAATCGCAATGAAAGATTTGCAGGAGGGGAAAAAAACAAACAACTGATGATAATTGCACTGGTTGAAAGTCGCAGTTATCTTCTGTGTGTGCGCACACACACAAACACACACTCTGATAGACGACGAGCTACGCTTGATAGCAGGCAGGACAAAGGCCGCTTGTAAGCTGACGAACAGCAGCTCAGCTCAACCGTGTTTCTTTCCGTGGTTTGCCAAGCGTTCAAAGTGCATTTTGTAGTATGTTTCCAAGCTTTCGAAGAATTTGTATTATTGTGTTACCAGTTTTTATATTTTATTGTGTTCCATGTTTTTTTTTTTTAATATTAAGGTTTTCCAAGTGTTGTGTAATACTATTTGGGTAAACAAGTGTTGAAAGTGTCTCCATTTTGGGATCCCCCCACCCCATGAACCACTACTGACTGTCAAATCGACACCTATGACATCAGTTTATTTTGTTGTTAAATTAAAGCTAATTCTACTGATATTCATCATTAGAGTATTCAGGAGTGAGTGTCAAACAAATGATGTATTGAGCGCAAAGAAGCCATTAGGAAAATGGGTCTTCTGCCCCAAAAAGCAAGCGGGCCTCACCCCCCCCCCAAAAGACAGCAATGGGAAACACTGACACATTCGCACACTCACAAAGCCGCCAATTTTGTGAGGAGCAAAATAAATCTCACACGAGCGACGTGTGCACGGACAATCTCAAGACGCTCGACGCCCCCCCCCCCTCGTTTGTTTCACTGCCACCCTTCCACCTCTGACTCCAGTTGACTCCACCGCAACACATCTTGACGTGCATTACCCAGAATTCAACAGTGGGAAAAAAAAGTGCCAAAAACAAGCTTGGGCTTGAGTTGCTCTTAAACGCATGTACAGTCCGCATGCACATTAAGCGACATGAAAGGTACAAAGTGTCATCAGTGAGCAACTCTCACAAATTGTGTGTCAAAGTGTGTCACCAAATGTTTGCTACCACGTGCGTTACACAATTTTGTGTCATACAAAGTGTGTAGCAAAGGGGCAAGCAATGTGTGTTACTAAGTGCGTTTGCTTATCGTGCGACTAAGCGGGCAACCAAGTATGTAACAATATGTTCCAAGTGTTGTGTTTCTTACCAAAAGTTTTGTCTTCCCAAGTGTGTTGCTATCAAGTGAGTGACTAAGTGAGTTACCGTTGTGTTATGGTACATGTGTTACCTTGTGTGTAAAGAAATGGTATTTTCTGTACTGAATTTGTATCAGGTGTTTTTCTATGTTAGTAAATCTTGGAGTGGTATTTATGAGTGTGTTTCCAAGCCGCTTGACCCATCCCAGCGCATCCGATGTGCGTGAATACCCAGAATTCAATGGTGGAAAACAAACGTGACAGCGCTTGGGTTCAAATTATTCTTAAATCACTAAAAAGGGACATAATGGCAAAAATGTGAAGTCACATGATATCCATTGGACATCGACCACACGTGTTTTGTGCAGTAGGTCTCACATCTAAGGCACATCAGTGTTGCTCTGGTGACCCGTGCAGAGCTATTGTACAAATGAATTGACATGAGAGTAACAAGCTCAAAGGTATTTTTTTTGTTGTTTTTTTGGGAGGGGCATGGCATGCATGTGCCTTTACATGCTCCATCTCTCCTCCCTTTCTCTCACCAAACTCCCTCCGGGTCTCGCTGTGGTTTTATCTGCCAAGTGGCACGAATGCAACAATGCAAACATGCCCCATACTGGGCCTTCTTCACCCCTTCCTCCCATTTTGGACCCGCGCCCCCTTCTCTTCATCCTTCCATCTAGCCACGCATCCATCATGCTCCAGTGTGAGTCACAGAGCATGCCTGTGACTCACAACCAGAACAATCCTCATCCTCCTCTTCCTCGTCCTGCTCTTTTAGTCTGAGGCTCGACACAAAATCTTCTGAGACATCAGGCAAAAATGTGGAAACTTATTTGATTTACAAGCAACTTCAGTCACCTGAAGGCCATTTGAGTTTGAGTTCTCTTTTGTTTTATGGTGACATAAAAAATTAGAGACAAACAACAACATGAAGAAAAGTCCCATACAAACACGCTTTTGTTTTATCCATTAAAGAGTACCCAACATTCAACATGTTTGCAATTTCGTTTTTTCCTTTGTGCGTCACACAGGCTGGGGTACCAAAAGTACAAGTTACTTTAACTTCCTTTCCTAAAGGGGACCAAACAAACATTCCTGTCTCCCCCACTGGAGGCTGCCATACATTCCACGTACAAACTAGTGAATTTCTCTGATTTCCTTGGACACTTTCCCCTACAAAAATAACCGAGGCTGACCACAAACCATAAAAATAGGACAGATTCTCTTGGCTGATATCCAGCTCGGTGCGAACACTGTGCCGTGGCGGGTGTGTGCAGTGTATCAGCAGGTGTTGTGAGGCAGCGGGAATTGGACATTAAAATCATTGCTTTTACTTTCTAGGTTTGAAAATAGTCAAGCATTAAAATTTGCATGGAGGTGTACAGTTTAACATATATACACATAGTAGTGGCCTGTGGTGAGCACATTTGTCTCACAACAGGAGCAGGGTTCAAATCCAGACCCCGCCTGTGTGGAGTTTCCATGTTCTCCCCGTGTTTCCGGTTTCTTCCCACATGCCATAAACATGCACGGTAGGTTGAATGGAGACTCTAAAATGTCTGTACATTCGAATGTGAGAGTGAATGGTTGTTTGTTTTGATGTACCCTGCGACTGGCTAGCGACTAGTTCAGGGTGCACCCCGACTCTAAATCATCACAAGGTACCTGGGACAGGCTCCAGCATTCCCCCGCGACGCTAGTGAGGATAAGCAGCTCAGACAATGGATGGATGGATCGTGGTTCATTTATTTTACTATAGTTGCAGTGATACTTTTGTCTGTATTCAATACATTAACTCTCACATTTACAGTTTCGCACCTAAGGACAATTTAAAGTCTTTTTAAGGAAGCGCACATGCATGTTTTTGGACTGTGGGAAAAACGCTTCAAGCACGGGGAAAACATGTAAACTACGCAGGTAGATCGAACCCGGGATTCAAACCCCAATGTCAGAACTGCGAGGCAGATGTGCAAGACGCTAATCTGCTAACACCAAGATGAAAAGATACCAAATCATGAGTAGATCTTCAGCACTTTCACAATGTAAAAGTAGTACACGTAGCTGACGGGAGATAAAAGGTTGGATACCCCCGCTTTGAACAGTACAAGTAATTCCCGTCTCACCTGCTGAAGGCCACCAAAACATTCCACATGTCAACAAGCGAACAGCCTGGCAGCAACGTGTTCAATCATTCTCACAAGACTTCCTGGCGGTTAATTGTGTTGACTGTCATAGATGTTGTGGTCACTTTTTTAATGGCCTGCTCTAATATTTAACTGTCATGGCCAAAATTATCTTCTATTGTTGATATGAACTGATTCTTTTTTACCGACATATTTTGAATTGTTATTTATACGAAATACTCATTGTATTGCATTTACAGGTATTTGCATTTTATTTCTTAATTTTATTGATTATTAAATCTGTCATATATGTGTAACCTTCCTGGTTGGGACTCTGCAGAGCAACAACAAACGAAATCACTTCGATACAAATGTAAAAAGAGGTGTTGTAAGTGACGTAACTTGAACAAAAATAAAAAGGTAGAAAATGTTTCATTTTTATTCACATGCGGTATTAACTTTTAAATTTACTGTTGTCAGTTCTATCTGCCAAGGGTCAAAATGTATCTTTATAAGGATGTGGCGCTGTTCGTCCTGATCCAGATTTTTACCTGCGTCGGCTGTTCTCACTCATCCCCAACTTTCTGCTCCTCTCACACGACTTTTGTGGTCCGAAAGCAGCGCAGCGCACCCCCCGGAAAAACGACAAGGAAAGGAGGCCGTTCGCATACCTCGCAAGCAGGCCACCTTCGCCGGAACCCAGGCGACCCCCAACAGGACCACCCGGAGCGAGAGGAACCAGTAGGGTCCGCACGGTCCTTGCCACAAAGCGGACTTCTTCTTTTTCAGTGGAGTCATGGCGCTCGGCAGTCCACTCATCTCATCGTCATGTCGCAGCCTTTGAAAGCGGAGAGAAAAGTCGTCCGAGCCCGGTCTTTGCTTTCCTTCCTTGCTTCCGAAGACGACGACTTCACAGTTTGAAAAAAATAAACTCCAAGTCAACTTTTTGCTCCGCTTTTGGGTTGCAGTGCGCACTCGCTTGGCGCATTCCTCCACTCCCTCCTTTCCCCTCCTCCTCCCCGACTCAAATTCCACAAGTCAGCTCCCTTGCGCCCTCCACCCCCACCCCCCTGCTCCTGCTCCTGCTCCTGCTTCTTTTTCTGTTCAGATGATGCCCCGCGCAGGTTCCCCTGAACGCGGCCACGAGCGGCTGCACAAAATGAACGTGTGTGTGCGTGCGTGCGTGTGTGGCCCTTCCAAGAAAACATCTTTGGCTGTTTGGTGACATTGACAGGAGTGACATTAACAGTCGATAGTTGAAACTCACGGTGTAAAATTTGTGTAAACGGCAGTACCCCCGCGACCCGACCTCTGATAAGGGGGAGAAGATGAAGAGATGGACGAATAGGATTCTTCCCCCCCCCCCCCTTTGAAAACACAGTCTTCCACATTACAATTTACAACTCTAATTTTTGTCATTTACATACATCATCCATCCATTTTCTTCACTGCTTATCCTCACGAGGATCACGGGGAGTGCTGGAGCCTATCCCAGCTGTCAACGGCCAGGAGGCGGGGTACACCCTGAACTGGTTGCCAGCCAATCGCAGTGCACATTGAGACAAACAGACACACTCACAATCACACCGAGGAGCAATTTAGAGTGTCCAATTAATGTTGCATGTTTTTGGAATGTGGGAGGAAACCGGAGTGCCCGGAAGAAACCCACGCAGGCATGGGGAGAACATGCAAACGCCACACAGGCAGGTCCGGGTTTGAATCCACGACTTCAGAACTGCGTGGCCAACGCTCTACCAACTGAGCCGCTGTGCCGCCCTGCATTTATCATAGCGTGGGAACTTTGTTTCTCGGCTAGATTTTGATGATATTCTCATTACCGTTTTAGTTGTGTTAGTTGTAGATAGTCGGGATTTAGTTGAGATATAAAACATTTTGTCTAAACTGAATATTGTAGCTCAAAATTGTGGCGATGGTTTGCGAAGGCGTCCTAGAGGCATTGAGGAATTTGTATTTGCTTGAAATCTGACTTTAAAGACAGAAGAAGTTATTCTGTTGCATTTCCTGTCACGTTATAATGTGAATGCATTTTTGAATAAAAAAAGCTCCTATGATGATGACCCACTTCTGGGTACCTGTGTTGGTGTTGACCGCTGTGGACGAGATAGTAGAGTCCCTCACCCTTGAAGTGGGGGGACTAGTCCAGACTGTTGCTCGTCCCAGTTCAGAGTACCTACCCGTTTTGGCGTTGTTGGAAGGGGTGCCGTCAAAAAGTCAAATCTGATTGAGCAGGGCTCTGGAGGGTACATGTGAGTCGGCGTCATTAGGTATCCGCAAAGCAGTTAATTTTGTTTCGGAATGCTCTGACTGCCTTGTCACTTTGGAACTTTTTTCTCCCTTGCTGCGGAAATTTCAGAGCTTTGGAGGTGAGAGGTAAAGTCAGTATGGAGGATCAGTAGGATTCAGTGCGGGTCCTTCAAGTGAAACGTGTTTTTGGGGATGCCGTTCAGCAATCGTTTCCGCGCCTTTCCAAAACAGGAGATTACAGTTGGGTTACATTTCAACTTCACAGACGAGTTCCAGTCTGTCTCCCTGAGATATTCATTGTCTATGCCGTCTCTTTTAAAGCAGGAACTCGATGTTCCTACCACACACAAATTGGAGGCAAAGTTTGCAACAGGTTGGATGTATCAACACACGTTGCTTGTGTGTGTGCAACAGGTGCCTGCACTTTTCACAAATACAGAGGTTTTGTCATACAAACAAGCATGTATCGAAGTGACTGTCTAAGATGGAATGGTTCCATCATATAGTTATCTAGGTTACCTCTCCACCAGCCCAAAAATACTTAACGTACAGAAGGAAATCATATTCGAAAAATAATATTGAACAACACCACATGACCAGCACATTTAGACAATGCAACCATGAGTAGTCAACGTTGCATCTTCATCTAGAACTTGCTATCGGTCTCTGGTCAGATTTAGGCTGCATGTCAAAGGCTATCATCTCATATACCAGGCACTTTCGACAAACTTGAATAGATTAAAAAAGGGCATCCTGGGCATTTCTAGACTGGAAAATGACATCAAATATTAGAAAAAAAAATACTGTAAGTGTGGCACAGTACCTTTAAAACAAATAAATTTGCAAACTCCCCTTTTTGGTGATGTTACACTTGACCACGCACAGGTCATGCAACTTTCATCAATAGCTGTTTGTTGTTTTCATTCCTGTGTGTGTCTCTGCCCCCCTTCTCGTTCCCACGCTGGGGGCCTGCAGGTTGGGCCCTTTAATAATGGCCCCAAGGCCCTTTAAAAGAGCCCCATTGTATTCCAGCTGCGCTTTGCAATGAGAACTCCAACGTTGTTCCTTGATAGGAGCAGAGTAATACGGGGGAGTTGGGAGGGGGCAGGGATTCCTGGACAAGAAAATGGGGTGTTTTAAGAATTCCATGGCTTTTGGGGTTCGGTGTGTTTTGTGTCTCTGTGTGTGCATGTGAGTTCGGGCATTCCCGTTTGCAAGATTTAAAGGGATTTGGCGACAAGGCTAAAGTGGATTAAGAGGTCTCAAAGCACGTTGTTGCAACAGGCAAGTTATCAGACCTGGACACCAAAAAAAAAAAAAAAAAGAAAATGTTGCTTCCACACACAGCAACATTACCTTCACACAATGAAATCAAATTTGTCTTTGCACCAAAACGCCTCCCAGACAACCTCCAACACAAATGCACTTGGCCACACGTCACAAGTTTCTCTTAACACGTGACCAGAGGGCCTTAAGAATTCAGGGACTCTTCCGCCCCCTAACGGTGATTTGTCTACATACACATACATAACACACTTCCATGTTTTTACAGGAACCACCCAGGGGTCCTGTTGATGCATTCATTTAAAGTTAAGAAAAGAAATCAAAAAGCATATGTCATTATTTATACTACTTTGAGGCAGTAAATGAAGAGTTACATCAATGCATCCATTTAGTAACAAGGTAATGATTTAGGTGTTTAAGAAGTTAATTGCAAGAGGGAAAAAAAATTGATGGAATGTCTACTAGTTTTAGTTGGTATTGTTCGGTCGTGCCTGCCCGAGGGAAGGAGCTAGAAGAACTTGTGATCAGAATGTGAAGGGTCCAAGAGGGTTTTGTATGCTTTTGTCTTATTTCTGACAGCATGCAAGTCCTCAAGGGTGAGAAGGGCGGTACTGACAATTTTTTTTCAGCAGTTTTGATTGTCAGTTGCAGTTGGAGTTTGTCATCTTTTGCTGGCAGCACCGAACCAGACTGCGACGGAGGTACACAGTACTGATTCGATGACCGCTGTGTAGCGGTGTCTCAACGGCTCTCGGAGCAGGCCATACTTCCTTAGAAGCTTCAGGAAGTACATCGTCTGCTGGAATATTTTTGAGGATGTAGTTGATGTTAGTCTCTCACAGGTTCTCTGAGACTGTAATTCCTAGGAACTTGAAGGGCTCTACGGTTGAAACAGGCTTGAGGGGCATCTGTAGCGCAGCATGCCTCCTGAAATTCATGATCATCTCTAAAGTCTTTATAGTAGTTCATCTCTAGGTTGTGTTAGCTGTACCACAGCTCCAGGCTCCCCACTTCCTGTCAATATGCAGACTTGTCACTGTTTGTGATGAGGTTGATGACTCTGGTGTCATCTGAAAACTTAATGGGTTTGCCAGCTGGGTGGATTGAAGTGCAGTCATTCGTGTAGAGAAAAAAGAGCAGCGGGACGAGGACACTACCAAGAAGATGCCCCATTGCTGGTGGTGCATGTGAATGAGGCAATGTACCCAGCCTTACCTGCTGTGTTTTGCCCTACTGCAAATCCATTAGCAGATGGCAGATGAGACGTTGAGCTGTAGAAGCTTGGAGGAGAGGAGTTCGGGGATGATGGTGTTGAACGCAGACCTGAAGTCCACAAACAGGATCCTTGTATAGGTGCCCGTGCTGTCGATGCGTTCTAGGACTCCATCATCCGAAGACCTGTTTCCCCTGGAGGCAAATTGCAACGGCTCCAGCAGGGGACCTGTGACACTCCTGGGGTCTCAGAGGTGTGATGGTGGTCAGTGGTGTGGCTGGGAGGAAGGGAGGAAGTGGGGTGGGAAAGTGTCCCTTTCGAACCTGCAATAGAAACTGTTCAAGTAATCGGCGAGGATCGTTCTCGGCTTGGTGGGATCGTCACTTGTAATTGGCTCGCGATCGTAATGCTTGCAAAACTGATTTAGAGTCGTTAGCGCTAAACTGTTGTTCAGTTGCTGCGTAGTTCCTCTTTGCAATGTTAGTTTCTTGAGTCAGCCAGTTTCTCGTGAGATTAGACAAGACTTGATCCAGAGACAGACATGCAACTTCTTTCGTCTGGCAAAGTTGTTTAAGTGTGCCAGTGAATCACAGCTTGTTATTATTGAATGTACCAATGAATGTGTGTTGGTACACACACCTCAGATTCAGAACACTACTGACAATTATCTAAGATATATGGAAGAAGAATAAAGTAGGCATCGATTTGCCGAGTTTTATAAAAAAATTTCTACATGAGGCCCAGATGTAGCCAGCATGGAAACATCTGTTTGCTTTTACTGTTGTACATGTGTTTAGTTCAGCTAGAAGGAACTGTGATGAGTAATTGCTACCAGCTTTAACAAAAAAAAAAAAAAAAAAGGCACTTCTGTTTTTCATTATTCACACATAAAAATAGATCATCATTTTTTTTTTCCCTTCTACACAATGACAAGAGGGGGGAAAATGTTTAGATTTGGTAGCAAAAGTCCTCTGGTACATTTCATATAAGATTTCAGAATTTCAAAATTATAAATATTAAGATCCGGCTTTCATTAACAACAAAAGTCATTATTGGCACATAAAGTAACTCATCTGACAACTGTAAAAAAAGTGATGCGTTAGATTACTTAAGAGGTCACCAGACCTCATTATTTTTTGGGATCTGGAATTACTTCCTACCAGTTGACCGCCAACAGGGGCATGTACTCGATAATGGCCAAGCGGACCCTCCACTTGGCGTCCTCGGCCAGCTCCACAATGGCCGCCAGGAGCGACTGGGACAGCTGACGGATGCCGATCACCTCGTTGACACAGTCCAGGTTGGAGATGATGTTGAGACGCACCTCTGGGCACTGTGTGGACACACAGCAGTCAAAATCAAAAAAGGTTGCATACGGAGATGAGCCAGTAGTGACCTTTTATATTATTGGGCCAATAGCGTAGCGGCCTTTTCGATCGCTATTGAGTACTTTGAAGGTTGCTGACACATAAGGGGGTGGGGGGGGGGAGAATCCTCCTCACCACAAGTCAGCAAATCGTGTCTCACAAAGAAAAGCCTTTTATGTTGAAATTTTATACTAGTTGTAAAATGCTAATGCTATAATGAAGTGCACTTATACAGAACTACCTCCACCGTACAGTGTGGCCCAAAGTACCTAAAATAAAAAAAATAAAAAATCCCATTCAACCATCACACACAACATTCAGAACACGAATGTGTGACTGCTGCCAGGCTTACTGGACAAAACTTAAGTGTTCACTATCTTTTTAAAAATATTACTCTCTAGCAATGATGGGCCTTCAGTGGGGATTTACCTGATTTAATCCACCTCTTAATCCCACAACTATCATATCTTCAGGCGGCACGCTGGAGCAGCTGTTAAAGCGTGGCCTCACAGTTCTGAGGTCTCAGGTTCAATGCCAGACCTGCCAGTGTGGAGTTTGCATGTTCTCCCCATGCCTGCGTGGGTTTTCTCTGGGCACTCCCGTTTCCTCCCACATTTCAAAAACACGCAACATTAATTGGACACTCTAAATTCCCCCTAGCTGTGATTGTGAGTGCGTCTGTTTGTCTCAATGTGCCCTGCGATTGGCTGGCAACCAGTTCAGGGTGTACCCCGCCTCCTGCCTGTTGACAGCTGGGATAGGCTCCAGCACTATCCGCAACCCTTATGAGGATAAGCGGCAGAGAAAATGGATGGATGATAAATGTAAATGTCGAAAATTAGTCTTGTAAATTGGGATGTGGAAGAATGTGTTTTCAAAGGGGGGGGGATCCCATCTGTCCATCTCTTCATAAAAATCTTTAATAATCGCCTGATCATATTTATACACATGAAATTTCTGAACTAGTTTTGAAATCAGAAATAAGGGACAATGGGTTTTTCAAATCTTATCAGGTAACACAAAAATGCTAGCAATATCTCAACGTTATCATTTACGATATGACAATTTGAAACTTAAGTAAAGATTTTAACAAGAATCATGGAAATTGACACGTATGATTTGATTTCGCGGGCCACATAAAATCACGTGCCGGGGCAGATCTGGCCCCCGGGCCTTGAGTTTGGCACCTGTGTTAGACAGGAAAACACTAACAAAAGTAGTTGCTACAAAACGTGTTGCAATAGCGGGAACAGAAAAACTCAGCCGCAAAGGCGATACGCAAATAATAAGTAGCACGAAGGAGGAAACATACACAAGCGGGGAACAAAGAAAAACAAACAAAGGCTCTGAATTGTACACCAGTTGAAAGGATTGAACGGATGCAAAGGCACACAAAAGCAAACACACAATCCATCCACGCAAATATCGATGAGTAAAAAAATATTCTGTCAACGAATGCTTTTTCTTGCATTGAAAGTTTAAGTGACATTGTTGCCATCTAATGTGCTTGAGTGTGGTTTAGTGTATGTTATGGGTACAGGGAACAGAACCAAAAATAAAATTGCCTTACACAATTGACTATTATTCCACATTCCTCCTCAGTCCTCATGGCTCACACTCACCACTTTCCACCTCCTCCATGTTCTCCCCCCTTTTCTCCTCATTTCTATGTATTACCATCAAGTTCCCATCCCTCTTGCAAGAATAATATTCCCAACTTGATTGATCACAATTGTGGCAAGTTCGACTGGATTCATAGCTAAAACTGCTTGATCGACACAAAACTGTTGTAGTACTTTAAACTCCCCCTGCCAAACTTATTTTCCTTGTCCTACATCAGCATTTCTATTTATGATCATTTCTTTCTTAGTGCCAACTACCTGAAATGGATCCTCTCTTCTCCCTCCTGCCTTTTAACTCTCATGCCTAAGTTCCATACTCTCACCATCACTGCTGTCATTGCTTTCACTCTCCACTCTGAACCAGACCCACCAGTTCCGATGCAGACTCTTTCACATTCCTCAGACGTGCAGAGAAAATCCTCATCTTCTACTGAGTGCCTTGGAGTTCATGGAATCTTGCTCTGAGTCACTATCCGACCACCATTCGGTCCTCCATCTTTCTGTCCAGCAGGTGTCTGGTGACGCATGTACAGTGCCTTGTGAAAGTATTTGGCCCCCTTGAACTTTTCATCCTTTCACCCCATTTCAGGCTCCAAACATAAAGATATAAAATATATATCTATATTTTTTGGTCAGGAATCAACAACAAGTGGGACACAATCATGAAGTGCAATGAAATTTATTGGATATTTTAAGCTTTTTTTTAACAAATAAAAACTTGAAAAGTGGGGTGTGCAATATTATACGGCCCCCTTGCATTAATACTTTGTAGCGCCACCTTTTGCTGCAATTACAGCTGCAAGTCGATTGGGGTATGTTTCTATCAGTTTTGCACATCGAGAGACTGAAATTGTTGCCCATTCTTCCTTGCAAAACAGCTCGAGCTTAGTGAGGTTGGATGGAGAGCATTTGTGAACAGCAGCCTTCAGCTCTGTCTGCAGTTTCTGCAGATTCAGGTCTGGACTTTGACTTGGCCATTCTTACATTTGGATACGTTTATTTGGGAACCATTCCATTGTAGATTTTTTTTTTTTTTTTTTTTTTTTTTGGATCATTGTCCTATTGGAAGATAAATCTCCGTCCCAGTCTCACGTCTTTGGCAGACTCCCAACAGGTTTTCTTCCAGAATGGTCCTGTATTTGGCTCCATTCATCTTCCCATCAATTATGAACCATCTTCCCTGTCCCCGGTGAAGAAAAGCAGGCCCAAACCATGAGGCTGCCACCACCATGTTTGACAGTGGGGATGGTGTATTCAGGGAGATGAGCTGTGTTTCTTTTACACTTGACATATTGTTTTGCATTGTGGCCAAAAAGTTCAATTTTAGATTCATCTGACCAGAGCACCTTCTTCCACACATTTTGTGCGTCTCCCATGTGGCTTGTGGCAAACTTTAAACGAGACTTTTTAATGGCTGTCTTTGAGAAATGGCTTTCTTCTTGCCACTCTTCCATAAATGCCAGATTTGTGCAGTATACGACTGATTGCTGTCCTATGGACAGACTCTCTCACCTCAGCTGTAGATCTCTGGAGTTCATCCAAAGTGATCATGGGCCTCTTGGCTGCATCTCTGAGTCAGTCTTCTCCTTGTCCAAGGTGAAAGTTTAGAGGGACGGCCGGGTCTTGGTAGATTTGCAGTAGTCTGATACTCCTTCCATTTCAATATGATTGCTTGCACAGTGCTCCTTGAGATGTTTGAAGCTAGGGAATTTTTTTCGTATCCAAATCTGGATTTAAACTTCTCCACAACAGTATATTGAACCTGCCTGGTGTGTTCCTTGGTCTTCACGATGCTCTCTGCACTTTAAACAGAACCCTGAGACGATCACAGAACAGGTGCATTTATACGGAGATTTGATTACACACAGGCGGATTCTATTCATCAGTATCAGTCAACATTGGATCATTCAGAGATCCTCACTGAACTTCTGGAGTGAGTTTGCTGCACTGAAAGTAAAGGGGCCGAATAATATCGCACACCCCATTTTTCAATTTTTTATTTGTTAAAAAGTATAAAATATCCAATAAATTTCATTCCACTTCACGATTGTGTCCCGCTTGTTGTTGATTCTTGAAAAAAAAATAATTATATATATATATATATATATATATATATTTATGTTTGAAGCCTGAAATGTGGCCAAAGGTTGAAAAGTACTTTCACAAGGCATTGTATGCAGCCCTTGAGAACCCAACTAAATTTGAACTCAAGCAGGCGTGCAACGGAGGCTCCGCCCACCCACGGGACCCAGGAACAGGAAAAACACAAAGATAGTAACTGAACACACGATCATGACAAGAATAGATTGTTGGGAATATCCATGCATTTTCTGAGTCGCTTATCCTCACGAGGGTTGCGGAAGTGCTGGAGCCAGTCCCAGCTGTCAAAAGGCAGGATGCAGGGTACACCCTGAACTGGCCAATTGCAGGGCACATTGAAACAAACAACCAATCATACTCACATATTACACCTATGGGGTAATTTAGGGTTCCCAGTGAATGCACCTTTTTGGGATGAGGGAGAAAACCGGAGTACTTGGAGAAAATCCACGCAGAGACGGGGAAAACATGAAACCCCACACAGGCGGGCCGGGTTTCGAACCCCGGACCTCAGAATGTGAGGCCAACGCTCTACAGCAGTTAGAAAACTAAGTTTAAGAGTGAGCCAGATTTGGGAACAGGGCACACTGTATTTGGCCCCAGGGCCACACTTGACTCTATTTTGAAAGGTCAGATGTGGCGGTGGCACACTCCACATCGTCCACAGCCCTGCTGGCGACTGGCCTCCAGCTGTGGCCCGCAGGATAATCCCTCTGTTTTAATCTGCCGGGGTGGCAGGACGATTGTGGCTGTTGTCCCGCTGGCTGGCAGCATCAGGAGTTAAAAGCAGGGCCTAAATCGTGGGGATTAGGTTCTCTCCTTCTTGCTGTCTCTCTCGCTCTCTTTTATCCTATTTTCCCGCATCCCGTGTTCTGGCCCTCATTTGTGTACTTTGGAGCAGCCATGAACACAGTTGGCGGCGTTCACCGAGGCTACCTCAGGAAATACGGTAGGCTTCCCGTTGAACATTCACCCCACAATCTTGCACAGTCACAGGCTGTAATTTAATATTTGAACGTGACATTTGAGCATTTTTAGAGCTTGTATTGGTCATTTCTGTGTGGAATTATATTTGTATTGTTTGTAATGGATGGATGGATGTTTTACTTGGCATTTGAAACAGCGAAGAGTCAAAAATGCCTTTGTTGTCTTCACCAGAATGATTCAGTCATGAGGAAAATCTAGCACAATAACGAAACATGGAGGTCTTATTAGAAGTAGCTAAAGCTAAATCAGTTATTTTGGGGTGAAATCAGGATAATTTCAGAGGCACTTTATGTTGATTTTTGAGGCCTGCACAATAGTTTCACAACATAAATAAAAGCAATCACTGGCTTTGACCCACTTACTGTAAATTCATCCACGCATACTGAGAGCTCCTCTTTGAAAATAACAAAGGGAGTTTACGGTGTTGCAAAGTTGAAGTGGGCAAAGAGATGATGAAAATGGTGCGTGGCATAAAACATTTGAGAGCTTCTGCTCTATGTTGACCAGGGCTGGCCGGAAAGTTGTCGATTGGTTTTGACAAAGGTCGTGCAAACAATGTTGGGAAGGTGAAGGGGGCATGTAATTTTAAAAACTCGAGAAAGGCTGCTAGAAGGGGTAGAGGAAGGTCACACGCTAAGGAATAAAATATAATACACATGAGTTGTGTTTTAGTGCCAAGTCAAAGGAGAGCCCATTTGATTGATGACTGATTTGTTCAGCTTCAGCATGGCTGGCGGTTTTGAAAAAGATAAATCAACTTGGGCGGAGTATTCATTTTGAATACATTGATATTTTCACTTACATATACTTTATTCGTAAGGAGAGGGTAAGGAGGCTTGTGGGGGTGCTGGAGCCAACCCAGCTATCAACGGGCAGGAGGCAGGGTACACCTGAACTGGTTGCCAGACAGACAACAGTCGCACTCACAATCACACCGAGGGGCGATTTAGAGTGTCCAATTAATGTTGCATGTTTTTGGGATGTGGGAGGAAACCGGAGTGCCCGGAGAACGGGGAGAACATGCAAACTCCACACAGGCGGGGCCGGGATTGAATCCCGGGTCCTCAGAACTGTGAGCCCAACGCTTTCCAGCTGCGCCACTGTGCTATATGCAAATGAGCAGTTTTTAATTATTTAGCACACAATGTACATATCGTGTTTTATACATGACAATGAGGTACACCTATCTGTAGTCACTTGTAGTGTCCAATTACATAAACCTGTCGTAGCTTGTGTAGTCCAACATGCCTTTGGAGAAAGAGGAAACTTCAACGAGATCACAGATGGTGGGGGTCCAACATTTCAGCATGCACCAGGCTGCAATAGATGTCAAGTGGGGAACTTTTATCACGTAGCATGGTGTTCTACAATGTTAATGAAGATAGTATAAGAGTCCATTGAACAAGATGAAGCGCCACAGAGGGAGGAATTTGGGAAAATGATTCTGCCTTAGGCAGTGACGGAAACTGGTGAGGTGTATGACTGCACAGGAGGTCACCCCGCTGACAAATCCAGTGACCAAGTTATGAAATGTCTTTAAAAGTACTAAAGAGTTCAAATTTCCCATCAGCTCCCTGTTGACATTTGTATTTGAAAGGGAAAAATACAACTGAAACCTCTCAGCAGTTGTTTCATACCGGATTACAATGGGAAAAAAATTTAGGCCAGCACCACCACTGGCCTGAGGACCTAAGTTTCCTAAATTTGGAGGTGATGAGTTAGAATTATCACATCAGTCAGAAAAGGTTACAAAGCCAATTCTAAAGCTATAAGACTCCAGCAAACCACAGTGAGAGCCGTTATCCACAGTTGGAAAAAAAATGGAGCAGTGATGAACCTTCCCAGGAATGACTAGATAGATAGATAGATAGATAGATAGATAGATAGATAGATAGATATAGATAGATAGATAGATAGATAGATAGATAGATAGATAGATAGATAGATAGATAGATAGATAGATAGATAGATAGATAGATAGATAGATAGAGGAGCAATTACTTTTTCAGAGAGGGCTAAGTACCTTTGAATAGTTTTATATAGTAGCTGCATTTTATGTGTAGTTTTATGTTTACTTGGTTTATCTTTCTCTGATATTTCCATTTGTTTGGTGATCTTAAACATTGAAGTGGTGGAAATTATGCAAGACAATAAGAATTTGGGAAGGGAAAATACTTTTTCATGGTTCTTAAGCTTAGTATGAGTTATTTACTACAGAGTTGAGTTTTACGACCTGAGGGAAGTGATAAGTCCCCACTGGGGGCCCTTCAGGGGTCATTTCTGAGTCTTACACTCATTCGTTCCAGTGAAACAAATGGAGGAGAATAGCTAGCTTTAAATATATATTTATATGAAGAATAACTCCAGTCTAATCATAAACTTTGTAAACAGGATTAAGACATGCAGTATTAAGTAAAAAAATCCATGCCAGATGCCCTCCAACCCGCCAACTCATCCGATTTGCACAACTCACCCTGATTGTCTGACGAAGCAGTTCTGGGTTTCTATTTTATGGTTTGGTTTGTTTGTGAAGCTCAAATCTAATAGAGTTTCGCTTGAGTTTGTGATTATTACATTCACAGTATGTAAAATGAGGAGGCCCTGTAGCTCAGTGGTTAGAGCACTGGTTTGATAAACCAGGGGTTGTGGGTTCGTATCCCACTGGGGCCTCCACTCCCTGAGAAGGGTTGCGTCAGGAAGGGCATCCGGCGTAAAAATTGTGCCAAACATATGTGCGTTCATCTGAGATGACACGCTGTGGCGACCCCGAAAGGGACAAGCCGAAAGAAACTTACTTTACAGTATGTAAAATGAAATTTAGAGCGAAGAGCACAGTATTGTAAAAACAAGGTAGATAAAAATGTTACAGTGTATTGTTTAAAGTTAATTATCTTAGAGGTCTTTAAAGCTCCTAATGGTCATTGTGCTTGAAGTGAGAACAAAATGTTAGAGTTGAGAATCCTTTTCTAACTAGGCTCGACACCTGTGGGATGCCAGTCGTGCAGATCTGAGAGCAGATGCTCATGTGGACTTTTCTGAATGCAAACTTTTTTTTAGACTTGCTATTGGTCAGAATCAGAATCAGCTTTAATGGCCAAGTATGTAAGAATAGACAAGGAATCTGTCTCCGGAATACAGTGGAACCTCGAAAGAACGGACCAATATGGGAGGGGGAAGGTCATTCAATGTCTGTTTCATTGCATCACTTTTTAAAAATGTTTTTAGGAGGTTATATGGACCTACACTGCATATTTATTGTTTGGTACATTTTGGGTGGGGGTGGGGGTGGTAAAACGCCCAGTATAGTACAACGTAATTGTAAATAAATGTAAAAGAAATTTGAAAATGTTGAAAAGTTTCACATTTCATCCAAATTTACCATGCCTGGTCATGGAGACATTGGTGATGTACAGTACTTCTCATAGGCAAGTCGCTTTTATGAGCTGCAAGGAATTAAAGTGCTTCCTAGTTCAGAACTGTTGGAAAACACCAACGGCTTCATTACCAAACTAAAAATAGCTATTTCCAGACTCCATCGGCTTGGGTTCTCTTCTTCCTCAGAGTCAACACTGCTGGCATGCCGCTCTCTCTCTCTGTGCGGTGCTCTATGACACAATAGATAACAAATAAAAACAATATGACGTGCGCATTGTCAATGCCCCACATTCACCCTGGCCACCACGTAGGCATGGGAGCTTTTGGAACTTGATTTAGTCCTACTGTATACCAGTGACCTGGAAACACATCAGTCCCAGTCTCTGCCTCCATTTCACCAGAAGAGTGTCAGTAAACAATCGCGGACAATTCTGGAACTAACAGACCTTGTCAAGGATATTTAAAGTGACAAATGGAAGCCATTTTTGGACACATTGTTCAGTCCCATCGATCTGTTTTATCTGATATCTGTTATATTGGCACCCGTTATATTGAGGATCCACAGTATATGTACGTTTATGTGATACATTTCTTACATACAAAATAAAAAAAATTCAGATAAAAGAATCCGCAATACCTACAAATAAATAACCACACTACAGCATTACCTGTATATCACAATATGGACGTCCTCCCTAATGTCAATAACTGCACATTCTGTAAGTGTGTGTTTTGATAACTGCACACTTGTTTTGCCTCAAGGCTGCAAATTGTGAGAAGGCTAAACTGATAATCATTGTTCCTGTGACCATGACAATGGTTCTTTTATTTTATTAGGATTTTATTCTGTCTGTGATATTCTCTTTTTGGTCTATTTACAAATGTTTGATGATGTGTTTTGTTGTTGGTCTTATTTACTGGCTGACGACAGGCCATAAAGTTACTTTGTCCTTTAAAGTTATGAGATTGGTCACAAAATAAGTCAAGATACGGCTGTATACTACTATTTGAACATTTGGAATCACCTAGAAATGCCCTTCTAAAAAAAATCAAATCAAAATCACTGTCTTGTTTCAGTGAAGCTAACTTTAAATAAATCAGAAATATAGTTTTGACCATGAGTGGCAAACTTTAGTTCTAGTAGTTCGGGCCACATGAAGCCTAATTTGACATCAAAGGGACCATGCCACTAAAATCGCACCATAGTTTAATATAACAATATGTTTCTTTTGTTTTCATGCTCAACAAAACAAGAGCAAAGTTGTAAACCCTAACTTCTTTAGATTCACTAACAATGTTAAAATTAGTATTTCACAGAATGAACTCAGATTTATTCCCAAACATTTGTGTTAGAACTGATCACTGTGGTTATATTATAAGGCTTGAAAGTCACATGCACTTGGAACCGAAAAATATCGTATTGCACTTTGAAATGAAGTCAACTTTTGAAGACATGGGAATTATTACGACTCAAAGTTACACTTAATAATAATTATGACAATGCCGTGTTTATTTGGTTTTTTTTTCCACGTTAAAATTCCTCCTGTAGGCCAGATTGGACCCTTCAGTGGGTTTAAACAATGTCAATGTTTAAAAAAAAAAAGGAATTGCTAAGTGACCTCCAACTTTCCCATGTGGGTGTATCTCATCAACTGCTTTTGTAACACATTTTAATTTGAATTGTGTACTGTTCAAATATCCTGTCGAATGCCTACTACAACATTTTACAGAGTAAAATTTGAAACACATTTATAATACAATATCAGATGATAATATCCATTTAAGACCATTGAATGAACTGAACAGGGAGGTGTTTCCTAATACTTTTGTCCGCACGCTGTTAAATCGAACCTCTCTCTTTGTCAAATCCCGTTTACGTTTAATCCTGCATGTGGAGAAGTAGAGCAGATCTTCACCGTCACGGTTATTACAGGATGGACGGCCGTCTGAAAAGCTCACCGTCTGACGCCGTCACGTGCATCCTGTCCTGGAAACAGACTGCATTGTGCCGTCTGTGTCGTGTGTGCTAGATTTGGCGAGGTATATATATGTGCACGCAGTTGGATCAGTAGGTTTCTCGGACGAGAGTACGAGGAACCACAGAGGGCCATAAACTGTACAGTGGCATTCCACAAAATTATATATAAAAAATACAGATAATTTAAAGTCTCTGTCAAGTGAAACTACTGTAAATATGTCTTAAAACTTTGGCACACCAAGTTAACAACCTCTGAAAATTTGAATAGCTAAAAAACTTGCAAAATATGTAAAATGAGAACTCGAAATCATGAAAGTTCAAGACATTCGTTCAGCTCACAACCTGTTCAAGCTTGTTTTGCTTGACTTTTTATCTTCCACCTTCTCTCACTGATGTGAGCACACTCATGGTTGACAATGGGCACTCTGAAGCGGCTATTACAGTGAACTGTAGAAAGGAAAGCTTAGCCAGATAGATAAGTGCACATCGCAATTTGATGGGAATAAAGTTCTATATTTCTACATTGATCCATCCCTCCATCCATTTTCTGTACTGCTACTTATCACAAGGATTGCGGGTGTGCTGGAGCCTATCCAAGCTGTCTTCGGGCAAGAGGCGGTGTTCACCCTTAACAGGTCGCCAACCCCTGAAGATCTTAATATCATCGTATTCTGTGTTGTGGAAAAATACATCTGTGTTCTCATACGATTATGCTTTTCTATATTTTTTTTTAATTCTTACAACATTTAGATGTACATGTGGTTGCTATTTTTAGGATTATCAGGGGGTTGTTGGAAAAATGTCACCACTGTTAGGGGTACTTGGAACCAAAACATTTGAGAACTCCTCACTTAACCTCAACATGAGGTACGACTGCACCTCCACGTTAAAAAAAATTAAATATTGCAACTTTTTTATTGCGGAAAACTACATTTTTTTCCTGACACCGTCATGCCCAGTTTTATTCAAAAAATCTATCATAATTTTTAAAAAATGTAATCCCCAATATCCCCATAAATCCCCAAATAAGAACATAATAGGTAAGAATACAGCCCAAAATACCAGAACGATTAAAAAATAATAGATATGGTACGATAGTTAATTGATCCCTCCATAGAAATTGTGTGGGCTGCGTCGCTGACCAATCAGAGGCCAGAGATGTGCCTAAACCATGCCCCTTGTTGTCGTCCGCTATAATCTCAGACAAAGTCGCATGGTTCAGTAGAGCTTTTGTTTGCATTTTATCACGTCTTAGGGATCCTTAACAAGAGATATGGTTAAGAGGTGTAGTCACGGCCTTTGTAATAGTGACGACAGGTATCCTGATAGGCTAGTTGGTGGAGTTCAATTTGTACCCTTTCCAAAACCAAAGACAGAGTACGAAAAATGTCTTTGATGGATCAAACTTTGTGGAAGACCGCATGATCAACTGAATCCATCTAAAATCAACCGGAACAGATATGTTTGCACGAAGCTAAGCCGTATATTTGATTTTCAATACATGTCTCATATAAACGAATTTGCAGTTCTTTGCTTGCATAACATAGCTACGTGTGAATGATTGACACACTTGATCTGTGTTGAGCAATATTTTGCGATGATCTGACTGCACAAACGTGTCTCTTTGTTGGCGGCTAGCGAGGTAAGCTAAACCGGACTAGCGAGTCCTAAAAGCCTTCGACGTGCACAGAGACACCAAGACTGAAGGAAGGATGTTTGAGGACACTAAAGTAGTGATTGTCGTACTCGGTCGGGACTTATGTAGGTTCGGCACTAATTCAAGAATAATTATTGAGGGGAGCGCGTTACGTTACACAAAGAAAATGAGAGAAACAACTCGTAAATCAAGCCTCCCCTTCTTCTTTTCCTTCATACGGTGGTTCACAAACGGGTATACAGATACACATACAGATTCTGCACACAAGTGTGATATGTAACACGAAAATAGGAAACTGTCAATGACGAATTTGTCTTTGGGTTATAATATATTATATTATGTGGCTTCTCGGTCTTCCTCTGACTCCGGAAAGATCTCGCGCTAATGTCGATGGTTTCTCCGTCGATATGCATGTAAATACCATTGAAATACCCCTCGCTGAAATACTGCTGTCTGCTTTTCAACGATATTTCACTGTTAGCTAAGAATGCGAGTGAGAAATCAGCTGGTAAATCGGACAGTTTCGCTCTCGACTTTTCTTCCTGCGACGCCATTTTGTCTTATGTTTGTCTGAGGTTAGCAACAGTGGGGTGACGTGACTTCAGGAGGCGTGGTTAAGTGCCCTGTACGGAGGGGTCAATTAATAGCCGTTAGGATCCCAACGAGGCGCCAGGAAAAATTAATTCCCATACAAGAGGGCCCAAAAACTAGGAGAACCTCAAGTATCATATCCAAGTATCTGCAGACATTCCTGGTGGTCAGTCTGTTCCTGTTGCAGGGGGCTTCATGTTCAAGCAGTGGAAGGACAAGTACGTGGTTCTCAGCGTGGAGGGAAGCCTCCTGGTGTGCCGAGACGGCGAGTCCCCGCCCGACCAGGTGGTGGACCTGCAAAGCCACTGCGAGCTGATCGTGGAGGGCCGCGAGATCCTGGACTTGCCCAGGCTGCCAGCGGGGGGCCGCAGGGACTGCTGCTTCGCCCTCATCCTTCAGCAGAGCAAGTTCCTTCTGATGCTCGCCGACAACCCGGACGACTGCACGTGGGTCTTGCCGCAACAGCTATCTCTCCATTTCTGATCTCTGGGCCTGTCGTCACCATAGCAGAGACTAGGAAAGCCCAAATCAACCTTGCACATCATAACTACAGCTGAGGACATTTTAGAGAAACCAGAGAAAACCCAGACAAGCACAGGGAGAATGAGCAAAATCCACACTACACGAGATTTAAACCCAGAACCACTTGAGAGGCAGACGTACTTAACCACTTCACAGCGGGCTACCTGTCGTCACGACAACACACGATCATGATCTAGCTCAACACAATTGCTCGAGTTCTTCTTCCTGTTCCGTGCTGACTTGTTGCTAGACAGAATTCCCAGGGTGCCATTGTGACTACCTCATTGGCCAATTTAAAAAATGGCATATTTTAGCAACATTCGCTAGGCAAAGAACCCCTGAAGAGAAAACAGGAAACAAAACCATCAGTACTTTGAGACAAAATTTAATTTTAAATCTATATTAAACAAACACATTGGAACGAGGAAAAACACTCCTTCGATTGGATATTTTCACCCTTGTATGTTGACACAATCTGCTTTGTCCCTCTTTGTGACACCTAAAGTTTTATCCACAAATGGTGGCTCCCTACAAAGGAACACAGCCAAGCATAAATCTTGTTCAAATCCAATGACTTGTCCCTTTTTCCCTTCCACAGCCTGTGGCTGAAACTGATAAGGAAAGTGAGAGAGGTCAGTGTTTTTTTTTTTTTTTGAAAGTGTGTGTCATGTTCAACTGTTACAAACCGTGTTGCTCGGCGTCGTTTTCTAGGGTGTCATGTCACCCGTGGCCTTGCAAAGGCAGCGCAGCATCACCCGCTGCATCAGCGACCGGGACCCGCTGCCCGACTTCACCGCCAACACGGACCCGGGGTCACCCCGGGCCGACGAGGGGACCCCGCCGCCGTCGGCCCACGTCACAGAGAGGGGCGGCTCCCTGAGAGAGAGAAGTCAGAGTCAAGGTCAGATTTCAGACATTTTCGGGTTTCAGACTTGGGTCAAGTTTTAGTTCACCAAAAGTTGGATTGGCAATCCAAGTGAAATCCGCAAGGCACGTTGGTCATAAAGAGTCACAAAAAAGTCTCAGGACTCCATGTCTGAAATTAAACATTTAGTTGCTATTTTGGACATTTTTGGCTCATTTTTGGTTTCATATTTGAAAGAAATTCTCAAGATGATTGTTATGATTTGTATCAAATTAAAAATTGATATAATTAGACAAAATGACAAATTACACCAGTAAATGACCCCAAGTTTTGTTTGTTTGTTGACAAATGTGGCAATATCTTGATAAGAAATTATGTTAAAAATGACTTTTCTCACTTTCCCTTAGTTGGTGGACCACGGCGGCCCCAGCGCAGTGTCTCGGTAGCCCCCCCTCACCGGGTGTCGGATTGTCTCCGCCATGGCAACAGCAGCGACGCCCGGGCAGTGCGGGCTGTGTGCCTGTTGATGGGGGGAGCGGCGGCCTCCTCGGCCATGGGCTACCTCAGCTCCTGCTCTCCGTCGTCACCATTGGTTGGCAGAGCGCCCGAGATGGTCCGCGCCGGCTCTGGGGGCTTCTCGGAAATGCCGGCAGGGGGATCATTTCACGGCTGTGGCCAGGACGTCGACTCCGACACGCACTTCAACAGCTTCGACTTTGAGGGCGACTCGGACTTTGACGCCTTTGACTGCGGAGGTTTTGCCTTTTAAAAGACGTGTTGGCAGCCCATTCAAGCACGGGTTCGCCAACTTTTGGGGTCCAATATCATCGCAAAGCCAAACAGGTATACCCGTAAAAGCCACAGAAATGACAAAATTGGTCAAAAAGGGTTGGAATTTAGTGATAACAAAAGTTTTACTTTTAAGAAAATAAAGTCATTTTATTCCAAGGAAAACATTTGAGTGTTTTGAAAAAATTCTGCCATTTTATGAAATAAAAATTTTAGATATAATTTTAGAAAGATTATCAGAATAACCCCCTTTGCCCCTTGCCAAAGTACAAATCCCACAGGAATGAAAAAAAAATGCAAATTTTGGAGAGGATTTTTTTTTTTTTACAAAAAATTAATTATAATATTATAACAATCAACTTATTTTTTTCAAGAAAAAAATCTGTCGCAATTTTTACAACAATAAAATAAAATAAAATAAATTTAAATAAAATAAAATAGTGGCAGCACGGTGGGGCAGCTGTAAAGCATTGGTTTCACAATTCTGAGGTCCTGGGTTCAATCCTGGACCTGTCTGTGTGGAGTTTGCATGTTCTCCCCGTGCCTGCGTGGGTTTTCTCCGGGCACTCCAGTTTCCTCCCTCATCCCAAAAACAAGCAACATTAATCGGACACCCTTAAATGCCCCTAGGTGGGATTGAGAATGTGGCTGTTTGTCTCCATGTGCCCTGTGATTGGCTGGCAACCAGTTCAGGGTCTACCCCGCCTCCTGCCCGTTGACAGCTGGGATAGGCTCCAGCACTATCCGCAACCCTCATGAGGATAAGCAGCAGAGAAAATGGATGGATGAATGGATGGATGGATAAAATAGTACTGCCTTTAAAAATAAAATCACCACCAGTGATGTCAGATGTATGCATGTATGATCCTTCACAATCATATAAGAACTTTTTATTAGCTGAAAAGTACGTTAGAAAGGAGTGTGTGATTTGTTCTGCTTGTTATTTTTCATGCGGTATGCATTGCTTTCAAAGATACAAGCCTGAGACTACGGCTCATGGACCCCCTGTGGATTTCTTCTTAATACCTTATGAGTCGTAAATGAATGATGGTCTACATGCCAATGCTCCTCAAGTAAATATTTCATCATCCTTGTGTCGATTTTATGTATGTATGTATTGATTTATTTGCTTGCTCGTTTGCTTGTCCTGTTTGGTTGTTAGGTTGGATCTGGAGGCGTATCTGTACCCCATTGCTGCCTGAGCAGTTTTATTGTGTCACAATGGAGTTTCAAGGCTTCCTCTGTGATGTTTACTGAAAGTTTATCAGTTGAACAGAACAAAGATTTCTAGAGGGGGAAGAAAACAAAGACAGCGCACTAGTTATAAACAGAAAAAAACAATATAAATAAATCATTACATATCACCAACAAAGCAACATTAAATGTATATTGCCAGGGGGGGAAGGGCTACACCCTGTGAGGAAGGACAGGACCAGATAGGACAGGACAGGGACTGGAAAAGATAGAATGCGGCACAAGGGTCGGGAATCTGGATATACAACCGAAATGTGTTAGGATTAACTAAGTAAATCGTAAAAGTATAACTGGTGGGACACAAATGCAATTTACATATTCCCAAGATATTTGCTGTAAGAAGTGAGTGGGCCCACACCCGTGAAAGAGTCCCAGGGGTGTGTACCAGCGGACACATGCAAGTGCCTGCCCCACGGAGGCGGAGGACCCCACCCAATCAATCGAAAGTGGGCCCAGAAGAGAGCCAGCCAGTGTACAGCATGCCAAGGGACCCAGGGCAGTCCAATGGTGCTCCACCAACTGGCAAGCCCCCTTAAGCAGCCACACCCAAGACAATCAGACCCCCGCACACACACACACACACACACACACACACACACCACACACACACACACACACACACACACACACACACACACACACACACACCTTCAAGATCCACAATGGGGTCAGAACGTCCACCATTAGTTGGAAAGGAGGGTGGATACACAACAAGAGAACGATGATGGTTGGGTGGACAGACTGAGGAACACTTATGGACGCTGAGACTCGGATTCACACTCCCATTCATGCCTATTTAAAGTATATTTCGAGTCTTCAATGAGCCTAACTCGTTTGTATTTGGAATGTGGGAGGAAGCTGCAGAAAACAAGTCAAGATTTGAACCCAGGACCCATCGACTGTGAAGCAAGATGTGCTTGCTGCTCTCTACCAGGCATGTTGCTTATTTTTTCTTTCCATGCAGTCCACTCTCATTTATCGATGTCTCCTCACTGTAATACGCCCTTGAATGTTTCCACTGAACATTTTTTATGAAATGCCGTCCAATAAAATTGTTTTGTTTTGCGACAACTTGAGTTATTTGCGCACGTGCCCACAATTCCAATTTCCATCCAGCACTGCCGCTTTAATCCTTAGTGTCTCTTTCATATTTTCCTGCATTATGTAACCGAGTCACATGCTGGCTCTCATCTTACAGACTTGTTTGAGTGAAATGATGACGGCGGAAATCAGATCAAGCGCTCATTGATCCAAAGGCAGGTCAAGGACATCAAAAACAACCTTTAAGCCTCTTTGTTCCTTTACCCATCCAATCTTTTTCCCCTCCAAAACTGTTTGGATGTTTAAACCCATTTAAAGAACACTGTTCCTGTGTGGTGTGATGTTTGAATGTCTTTTCCCTGAAAAAGTGACTTTTCTCACACCAAATATGACTTCTTTTTTAATTCAAATAAATACAGTGCACGGGATAATCTCCTAAAATATAGTTCTCTTTATTCAAAAGGTTTTAAGCCGCTTTGGTCTTGAATCGACAAATTACCTTTTTTTTTTTCCTCACAAAAATCTGACTTTCGGTTTTCCAGTAATAACACCTTTAGAAGAGAAGCCCTTATTCTGGTAAAGCTCCTTGTTTTTTTAGATTTAAAAATGACAACTTTAGTCTCATGCTATTATACATGAAAAAATAAGACTTGAACCATATTTTACTGGAAGACAGCATAATCCTGTGCTTGGGTGGAGCGCTTGAACGTGGTTTACACTTGACGCATGTACTGTATATTCCACGCAGGATCAGGCTGACATGATGTGGACACACACACGTGTTTTTCACATCCACAAATTATATTATATTTTTCGAATTCACAAATGAATCTGCGACTTCCACATTTTTAATGTTGTGTCTCCGTTTATCCTGATTTATCGTTTGTAAAGTTTGTGGCTATAAGCAGGCACCTGCAATGACTTTTGAGACAAGCGCAATGCAGATTACATTCAAACATCTGTAGGAAGGCTAACCTGCCCCCATCAGCTACGCAGCACAGGTGCTGTCTTCGTGAATGACTTGACTCCAAGTCATTTTTATAGCAATCCAACTGTCTTTGGGCCGACTCCGCTGAAGTGACCAAGGCTGAACTTGCAGGTCCGTCGTAGTAAGTAAAATGGCAAGAGGTTACCTTCTGATCAGCAAGTTACAAAAAACATCAGCGTGTCAATAGTAATAGCACAGTGGAGCAGCTGGAAAGCGTTGACCTCACAGTGCTGAAGACCTGTGTTCAACCCAAGCTGTGGCTGCGTGGGTTTTTTTCTCTGGGCACTCCGGTTTGCTCCCACATCCCAAAAACATGCAACATTGGACACTCTAAATTGCCCCTCGGTGTGATTGTGAGTGCAGCTTGTTGTCTCCATGTGTCCTGCGATTGGCTAGCAACCAGTTCAGGGTGTACCCCCCCCCTCCTGCCCGTTGATAGCTGGGATAGGCTCCAGCACTCCCCGTGACCTTCGTGAGGATAAGTGGCTAAGAAAATGGATGGATGGGTGGATGTTTAAATAACAACAATAGCTTGCTCTCAAACATGCATGTAATCTCCATTTTTTTTTGTAGATGAAAAAAAGCCTACTTCTTTAATATTGTTATCTTCAAATTCCTCCTGTGCCAAGAAATTTAATTTATTCTCAGAATATTGTCATGTTTTTCAAATTCAAAATAAGAACATATCTTTCACAACTTTAATCTTGAATCTTGTGTTATTTATTTATTTATTTTAATTGGTTGAATTTTAAACGATCTGAGGGCTCCGTAGCATGTGAAAGCAAAGTTTTGGCCCATGTTGACAAAGGTCAAATTTCACTTGTGTTATGTTGAAAAGCAGGTGAAGGTGCAAACGGGAGTCACACGACCAAACTGACCTGCCCCTTCTAGCTCATTCCTGCAATTATTCCGCCATTTGGGAACAATTCACATATGTGAGCATAATGGAGGTTTGTGTAGCGATCTTGTTAGTCGGCGCCCTGCTCGCTCTACTCTGGTTGCTCGTCGACAAAAAGAAGAGCGGCGGGAAGGGGGGGGGTCTTCCACCAGGCCCGTTTGCCCTTCCTCTCGTAGGAAACCTGCTACAGCTGGACAAACATGTTCCTTATAAAACCCTCCTTAAGGTGAGAAGCAACAGCTAAAGTGATTTCATTTTATATGCTTTTTTTAAAAAAAAAAAAAAAATGATTTTCTGACAAAATTGAAAACGTGAATTTGAAAATAACTGAAATTGTGTAATATGTATTGCTGTCGAAATGAAAGCGTGAATGCGTATAATTGGAAAAACTATCCATGTATCACATTAAATGAGATTAATCACATTTGTTTTGACCGAATGTGCTATTTTACCTTAATAGCGGATGTCAGGTTGGCATGAGGTCATCATTGATCGGGTCGATTGATTGGGTCGCCTTTGCAAAGATGAGTGAGGAGACTCCGACTCGTGCGCGTCAAAGTTTGCTTCAAAACTCACCCTGAAGGGATTTGGGATCAAAAACAAAAGGGAATTCATTTGTGTACAGTCCAGCAGCGAATTCTCTTTTCAGCGAAGCACCGGAAATTGATAACATCTGAAAGCTAAATGTGGTAAACATGATATACTTGCTGTCTGTGATTTTAAAGTCTGAATAATCTGATTTTAAAAATAATTGAGTGACTAATTTGGTCACGTTTCCCAGAAAAATAATATAATTGGAGCCTTGACATGAAAAAAAAACAACAACGCTTTAAGAGTCAGACTTTTTACTCGTAAAATCTGAGTTTTGCTTTAAAAAAAATCTGACTAAAATAAAATTATAATGCCAGATATTTTCATGTTGTGTTGCATTTTTTAACCTCAAAGAATTAAACTTTAATCTGATACTATTTTTTTAACCGTCACCCTTTTCTTGAAAATATTTTTTTTTCGTAAATATTTTTTTTCCAATCGCAGGTTACATAGAGACAAAACAACAGTCACACTCCGAATCACACCTAACGGCAATTTAGAGTCTCCATCTAATGTTGCATGTTTTTGGGATGTGGGAGGAAACCGGAGTGCCCAGAGGAAAACAACACAGGCACGGGGATAACATGCAAACTCCACACAGGTGGGTCTGGGATTGAACCCAGGACCTCAGAACTGTGAGGCCATCGGTTTACCAGCTGCTCCACCGTGCCACCTAATCAAAGATATTTACCACCAATATCTATAGTATTACATATTCTAAAAAGAATGTATATGCAATGTATGTCTTTATTATAGTGGCCCCAGGGGCTCTGGCTTGCACACCAGAAGCATTAGTACAATGTCCATTGAACTGACTCTAAAAATGCATCAAAGAGTGTTTGATCATTGACATTCTACTTGAATGTCATTACTATATGTTTTCGTGAAGCAACATTTTATGGTGTGCTCTTTTTCTTGTTAAAAACACAAAAAATACTTTGGGGAGGCTGGAACGGATTAGTAGCATTTCCATTCATATAACTGGGGGAAGATGATTTGAGATTATTGTTTTGAGAGTTATGTACATCGTCACAGAATGAAGTAAACTTGCATCTCGAGCCACTGCTGTGTTTATATTTGTTTTTTTTTTTTTTTTTTTCTTTTAAATTTTCAGCTGAGTGAAAGGTACGGGCCGGTGATGATGGTGCACTTGGGCTGGCAGCGCGCGGTGGTCCTGGTGGGCTACGAGGCCGTCAAAGAGGCTCTAGTGGACCAGGCGGATGACTTCACCGGCAGAATGCAGCTGCCATTTCTCGTTAAAGCCACCAGGGGCTACGGTGAGCTCTGCCGTCAGAGCGCAGGGCCTCGACAGGTTTACCTTCATGAAATGCGAAAACCCGAACCTTAAAAAAAAAAAGACATTCCTCATTTCTTACTTTTTTGCAATCTTCTAGAATCTTAGTGCTAATGAACTATGGTGAACTGAAGGGAGGAGCTTGATTTGATAGATCTCTTCGAAATCAAAGTACTTTGTTGTGGCACATAATGTGGTACATAATTTCAAACCTCTTCCGGTGGATGTCAATTGGTTGCAGATTTTTCATGTGGATTTGCTCCTTTACTCATTCACTGGATTTGACTTTTAGCAAAATTATCTGCTAATAGAAAGGGACAATTTGGCGTGGCAAGGTTTCATCAAATATGGAAACATAGCTTGTCTCAAAAGCCATACAAAAATGCAAATTTAATGTATATTACCTTGGTCCTATATCTTTCAAATTTTAGTGGTGCCTTGAGATAAGGGTTTAATTTATCAGTGAGTCATTCAATGCAGGGGATAAAGAATATAGTACAGTATTTGCCTGCGAGTGCTGTTTATACTCTGTGGAGATGTTTCTGCAGTGTGTGTTCAAATGTTTAAACGCTAATTACATCCGTCCCTCCATTTTCTTTTGCCGCTTATCCTCACGAGGTTGCGGGGAGTGCTGGAGCTTATCCCAGCTGTCAACGGGCAGGAGACAGGGTACAACCGGAACTAGTTGCCAGCCAATCGCAGGGCACATGGAGACAAACAGCCACAATCACAATTACACCTAGAGACAATTAGTGTCCAATTAATGTTGCATGTTTTTGGGATGTGGGAGGAAACCGCAGTGCCTGGAGAAACCCCATGCAGGCACGGGGAGAGCAGACAAACTCCACAAAGAAGGGGTTGGGATAGAACCCGGGTCCTCAGAACTGTGAGGCCACTGTTCCACACTGCCAATTACATTTATTAAAAAAAAAAAACAATAATAATTTCATGACAGTTTGTAATGCAACATTTTTTTATGCAAGTCAAAGCAAATATCGTCCATACAATGACTCGTATCTAAAAATAAAATTTGTAAGTCCCTGTATGTCCAAACACAACTTATTTATTTATTTAGCTAAACTGTAACGTTTCAATAAGAAGTTGCAATAAATTATTAAGAAAATGCTTGAAAGAAGAAGCAAAGCAAAGCAAATTTATTGATGTTGCACTTTTCACACAAAATGATAAAAAGCATTTAAAAAAAAAGAAATAAACATTTAAAACAGGAAACAAAATTTTAAAAGATAAAAGAGCTACACATAAAATGCTCTTACTGCCTGGTTAGAAGTAATCAAGGATCATGTATATTTTGGCTTGATTTGAGTTGTTTTATCTTTGTTATTTTGTATGTAATATTTTTTTCTTTTTTTTTTTAAATCAAGGTTTGGGCATCAGCAACGGCGATCGGTGGCGTCAGCTTCGACGTTTCACCCTGACCACCCTGCGGGATTTTGGGATGGGCCGCAAAGGCATGGAGGCGTGGATCCAAGAAGAGAGCAAGCACATGAGAGGCCACATTGAGACGTACAAAGGTGCTGCTTGAAATCCACTTCATGCATTCACCCACAAATTGTGGTCCCTGGACCCTAAGGATACCCCAGGGGGTACATGAGCTCTAGTTTGATGTCTTCAAAATAATTTACAGTAAGTTGTTGTGTTGTAGCTTTCTCTGGTGAGGATGGAGGAATGAAACTGTATTCTTATAACCTTGAAACTTGATATAAAATAATTTTCACTGAGAAATGTCGTTATTTTAATGATAACATTAGTTCCCCGCCCCTCACAAATAGGCAACTTTTTCAATTTTCTGGACCTCAGGGGTGCTGCTTATGTTTAATTGGTTTTGACATTGTGGGTGGGGGTTAAGAGCTAAAATGTGCCCCTGCAAGGGTTCCCTGGACCCAAAATTCGGAGAACCCCTGACTTAACTAACCACAACATCAAGTATGCCTGAACCTACACATTCCCACAATATATTGCTTTCTGGAATGATTTCAGAAATTTTGTGTGACACAGTCGCCTGATGTCTTTGCTTATGTCATTAATGTGTGAGATCCCATTTTCATCATTACCATTTCCTTTTTTGGCTTTTCTCGTCTTCTTCAGCTGCGCCCTTTGACCCGTCCTTCCTGCTGAGCTGCTCTGTTTCCAACGTGATTTGCTGCCTGGTGTTCGGTCAACGCTTTGACTATGAGGACCCCGACTTCCTGCGGCTGCTCGCCATCATTTTCAAAATACTCCAGTTTGTGGCCAGTCCTCTGGGGCAGGCAAGTGATACTTCAGTGCATCAGCAAAAAATGGGACAAATAAACCACAGGAATTAACCAACCATTTTCTTAGCCACATATCCTCAAAAGGGTCGTGGGAGTGCTGGAGCCTATCCCAGCTGTCATCAGGCAGGAGGTGGGGTACACCCTGAAGTCTTTGCCAGCCAATCGCAGGGCACATGGAAACAGACAACAGGCACACTCACAATCCCACCTAGGGGGAATTTAGAGTGTTTGATTACTGTTGCATGTTTTTGGGATGTGGGAGGAAACCAGAGTGCCCGGAGAACCCACACAGGCACGGGGAAGACTTGCAAACTCCGCACAGGCGGGGTTGGGATTTGATTCCCAACGCTACTTTTCATAGTCACGGTCATGGGGCGCTGAAGCCTATCTCAGATGGTTTCAGGCGAAAGGTGGACTACAATCTGAACTGGTTACCAATCAGTCGCAGGGCATAATTATAGAGACCGACAACCATTTGCAGTCACATTCACACATGGTTGAGTGGGAACGGAACCCGCACCAAAGTAAGCGCATATGGTCACGTTTTACTCCTTTAGCCTCAATTGTGAATGTTTGCCATTGACAATAAGTTGTGCAAAAAGTACTGAAACAATGAAATGTTGAACGTGAATTCAAAAGTTTCGAGAAGGGCTAATTCAGTTCACCTGGTTGTCGTGCATTCCAGCTTCATCCTGAAATTCTGCTTGAAAGCGCAACATCTTGAAATATTGCAGAGTAGAGTTTATATCAATGACTGTGGATTCTTCCACAGATGTACAACATTTTTCCGTGGCTGATCGAGCGCCTACCCGGTAGTCAGCACAAGGTTTTTGCAAACATGGAGGTGGTGAGATCTTTTATCGATCAGAAGATCCAACAGCACCAGGACTCCTTGGAACCCGGCCCACCCCGGGACTTCATCGACTGCTTCCTAAACCGTATCCAACAGGTCGGAAAAAAAAAACCCCAAAAACCGAGTGCTTCATGTGAACAGAATGGCACTGGCAATGGCACTGAGTCAGTTGAATTGATTTTAAGATTATACCTTAAAGCATGTACGAGTCTGGCAACAAGACACATGAGTGAACTATTAAACTCTGAAATATTTACTGTATTGTTAGAGTAGGAGCAGTAGATCCGCAGCAACAGTTGTGACCGTGCTTGTGTACTTAGGAGAAGCACAACAAGACCACTGAATTCTTCTACGAGAACCTGCAGGCCACAGTCATGAATCTCTTCATGGCAGGAACCGAAACCACGAGCTCCACCATCCGATATGCGCTCAGCATCTTCATCAAACATCCTGAAGTACAAGGTACAAAGACCCAGGAACTAAAACGTGTGATCCGCAAAAAGTTGAATGGAGGCAACGCTGACAATAAAAAGGTGTTTGTTTTGTGCAGAGAAAATGCAGAAGGAGATCGACGCCGTGATTGGACGAGAGCGCTGCGTCAACATGGAGGACAGGAAGTCCATGCCTTTCACAGACGCCGTCATCCACGAAGTGCAGCGCTTCTTGGACATCGCCCCCTTCAGCCTGCCACACTACACCCTCCATGACGTCTCCTTCCGAGGTTACACCATTCCCAAGGTAGTCCTCAGCAGGAGGATCTGAAGTCCCCGCTTCGGTTCCTGGAATCCGAATGCCCGTCTTTATTGTGTCCCAACAGGACACCATCGTCGTGCCCCTGTTGCACTCTGTGCTGAAAGATGAGACGCAGTGGGCGGATCCTCTGACCTTTGACCCACAACACTTCCTGGACCACAATGGCAACTTTAAGAAGAACCCGTCGTTCATGCCTTTTTCATCAGGTACTGTAATTGCTTGGCTTGTTTAAAGTGGGACTGTCGTCAACCGGATGGGTTTTGGTATATTATTAATGAAAAACCCACAGCCAATATGGTCACGTGTGTTTTTTCACCACAAAACATGATTTTGACGTATACAGCTTTTTGTAACTCCCGCCGTGAAAATCCTCTCAGGAATTTGTTGTTGAGAAGATGCAGGAAGTGACGTAAAGGACAGCGGCGCCCCCTTGTGGACTCGTTTGTTTCCATTAGTTTTACCTCCGCGAAGGTAGCTCCAAAATGCCGGCTCATTGCATTGCTGGACATTGCTTGAACACTCAGGAGAATTGATTTAGCCTTCATAAGTTTGCAAGAAACCTGGTTCGTTGTGAAAAATGTATTGCACGGGTGCAGAGGACGAGAGTTTCGTCGGTTCCAAATAACAGGTAGGCAGTAATGCGCCCCAGCTCGACAGTGTTCAACAAGTACTGCGGCGGCTTTGAACATACCCCTAGAAGCAGGACAGCTTGGCTCCATTATATGCCACCACGGCTCAGAAAATCAGCCACACCGGTTGAGGCGCCGCGTTCGGCGGTCACTGCTTCTGCGAAGGCTGCGCGTCGGGCTTTGGGGACCGGGGCGGCTCTGAAGAACTCAGCCGCGTGCACGCATAAAGCGCCCCGGCTCGACTGTGTTGCTCAGTACTGCACCGTCTGTGAACACCCCCCTAAAGCAGGACGGATCGGCTCTCTCATAAGCCACACCGGCCGGCTCATCCCCGATGGCTCATCCCCGCCGCAGAAGTGGATCGGACGGGGAGGCGGTTTGCGCGTGATTGTATATCATCTGAATATGGCTCGAAACAATAGTGTAATATTGCCCAGAGGGCTCGAAACAGTAGTGTAATATTGCCCCGGTAATTTCACTTGGTTGTGTGGTATTCTCCTTTTCGAAAAGAGCTTCCGTGTCAAAAGGGCGCGTTTGTCTCCCATAGTTAGGGTGCACCGCGTTTTTTCATTTGCGAATGTCCGGGTGACGTCACGGACGGAGGACGCAGCCAATATGGCGACCACTTCGATATCGTAGAATGACACTTTTGCAACTTTGCGCATGGATGACGCACTCTTCGCTCACATTTATTTTTTCGTTTAGACATTGAAGTGAATAATGTTGCAGCTGTCAATGGCCAGGAGGCAGGGTACACCCTGAACTGGTTGCCACCCAATCGCAGGGCACATCGAGACAAACAGCAACACCCACAATCACACCTAAGGGCAATTTAGAGTGTCCAATTAATGTTGCATGTTTTTTTGGGTTGTGGTCATGAAACCGGAGTGCCCGGAAAAAAACCCACGCAGGCACGGGGAGAACATGCAAACTCCACACAGGTGGGGCCGGGATCGAATCCGGTTCCTCAGAACTGTGAGGCCAGCGCTTTACCAGCTGCTTCACTATGCTGGGGGGCCGGATTTAAATCTGGCCTCACCTGTGTGGAGATTGCTTGTTGCCCCACGACCCCAAAATAATGAATATTAGATTAATTGAAGACCCTAAATTGACCCATAAATGTGAATTTGAGTGCAAAGGTTGTTTGTTTCTGTGTTCCCTGCGATTGGCTGACCATCAATTCAGACCTCTGCCCACCTCTCACCCAGAACCAACTGGGAAAGGCTCTGGCACATCTGCGACGATAGCGAGGAGCAGCAGTGTCAAAAATGGATGGATAGAAGATATGATATAATCATTTAGTACAAACTATTTTGTGACACCCACCGAAGCCCAGTAAGACCTGTGTATGTGTGTATGTTCTAGGAAAAAGAGCTTGCGTTGGCGAGTCTCTGGCCCGCATGGAACTGTTCATCTTCCTGGTCTCACTGTTGCAACATTTCAGCTTCTCCTGCCCGGGGGGTCCCGACAGCGTGGACCTGACCCCAGAGTACAGCACCTTCACCAACATGCCTCGACGACACCAGCTCGTTGCCATGCCACGATGACACCTGCACCCACAACACATCAATCCCACCATTTTTTATTCCCCTTTATCACTTGGGTTCTCAAAGTTTATGAGTCACCCGCACTCAATTATGATAATAATCAATATAATAATAATAATACATAGAAACCCATTTGAAGAGAAAAAAGGAGTCAATGTTGCAGATGGCAGGTGGGAGGGGGGAGAGCAGCTGAAGGCCATGAAACGAAGCAGCAGGTCAGACATGTAAGGAGGGCGTAAATTATGAATTTCCCTGGTCAGCTGTTAATGCAAAGGTGAAAGTACGACGACCCGGTCACGTTATTTATATTGGAATGAAACGAGAGAGAGCCGTTGAGTATGTGGATGGGCCTGCAAAGAGAACATGTTAAAACAAGGAATTCCCCTTTTAATAAATAAATCCCATACAGTATGACGATTTCTGATATGCAGCTGTACAAAATGAAACGTTCACATTCTCTTTTCATGCAACTGATGCCGATGTGACTTGTCAGTGGCGTTTTAAAATGAAACGGCACCACAGGAATGGCCCTGCCACCTGGACGCTGCATTAGGTACACCATCCGGTGTGCCAGTCATTCGGTCTGCAAACTTGTCGGACATTTTCCATCCAATTTCCACAAGATTTATGCTCAGCCGAAGCTGTTCCCAGCTGGCTCTGGGTGAGAGGTGGGCTACACCCTAAACTAGTAACCATCCAATCACAAGGCACAGACAAGCAATCACTCACACCTCCTGGCACGGGAAAAACATGCAGTCTTGAACACAGATCCTCAGAATGGTGAGCCGGATGAACTAGTCAGTTCAGGTCTTTCCACCACTGACAAAAATGTAAAAACGTCAACTAGCTGTTTGAGAAATGCTACGCTGCTTCCTAGCTACTGTCAATTTGCTCTTGGGTAAGGCATCGTCCCACCACTCCAACCCTCCTTTAATTCCCGTGTGTAATGATAAAGATAACACTTTAGCAACTGAAGTATGATTTCTTTTTTCTCTCAGCCGTGCATTGATTGCGCAGGTCGCTGCGTGTCTCGCTCGACCCCTGGTGGCCAAAACCAAAATACCAAATCCGCCCACTTGCACTTCTTTTATCTGTGCGTCACGCGCTCTCTTGAGTCCAAATGTTATTCAAACACGCTCAATAAAAGGAATGAAAAGTGAGCACCTGATAAGTTGTGAGTGTCATTATGTGTGTTGTATTATCATTGCGTGTTTAGAAGTTTTTGCAAAAAAAAAAAAGTTCAAAATCGGGCGGAGACGCACCCTGACCTGATTGCTTTGTTTTGTTTCCACGATGTATGTGGGCTAAAGGTGCGTTGAGGCGATGCAACCACCTGAGCTAAGATAAGTTGCAGGAGGACAGGAACTGTTGGAGCGCGGAAAGAATGGAGCTCGTGTTTCTTTTGGGTGCGATTGTGCTTTTGCTGGCTTTGTACACGTTGAAGACGAGTCGCGGCAACTCGACGGCGCCTTTGCCTCCCGGTCCCGCACCCCTTCCTCTTGTTGGAAACCTGCACCAGCTGGACAAGAAAGCTCCTTTTAAATCATTTCTCGAGGTGAGCGCCGCCGCCAACAATATCAGCGCATGCGTGCGACGTTTAGTCCATAAACCATTAAAAACAAACAAACCAAAGCAAATTCAACCACGAGGACTGCCCTTAAATGAACTGATCAAATACAGGATAAATGGAAAGCTGTCACGACCCATCGGAACGGAGGTAGGACCCAAATGCAGGAGTACACGGGAGACGCAGAGGTAATTCGGGAAAAACGTTTATTGTTCCACGGTCGGGGATCGGGTAGGCAGTCAGGTGCAGCAGCGGTAGTCAGGGCGTCGGGCGTAGAGAGCAGGTCAACGGACAGGCAGGAGTCGGTACACGGGAGATCGCTCAAAGCAGGCAGGAATATCAAAGGAGTCAGGCTTACGGGGTCAGTCGGAGAACAGGCGGAGGTCGGTACACACAGAAAACGATCAGAGATACGGGAGTGCTGGAACGGGCAAGAACCACAACGATCTGGCGCCGGACCAGTCGTCCCCATGGTCCAATATACACCCGGGCAAATCAGCCAGCATGAGGCGCAAGTGTGTGTGCCTCCCAATCAGCGCGACCGGCGGGCACCCGCGCAGCCAGGGCTGGACCGGCAGGATCATCACAAATGCAGATGAAATCGGGAGCTCGATGGAACAGAGTAAAAGAAGCTTCTGAGAAATACGCGAGTGAAAGTAAAAAGTATCAGTGTAGGCCAATTCAAACTAGTCTGACAAGTGCAATTTATCCAAATGGTTGGTTAAGTAAATGTGACTTAGTCGTAAATGTATTACTACACAGCTGCGTGTACATACACCCAAATGCCGCTGGAATTAGGTTTCCCATTTTTGAGGAAAAAAAAAGCCATAAAGTCAGGACGAACTAGTGCCATGATTTAAAAAAAAGGTACCAGTCTATTTTATTGGGATAAAACGTCTTACCTGTCAAGTAATGTTTTTTTTTTTTTCCGATATAAAGTCAGGTGTCATGATGGGCAAAGATTTTTATGCCTAACCCGGTTTAGATGATAAAAGTATCAATCATATTTCAAAGTTAAATGAAGATATAAAATTAGACATATTTGAAAGCTTGAAATACCAGTTTTTTGTTCGTTTTTTTTCAAGATCCAGTAGGTGTCAGTAATGACCAACATTAGCGTCATTTGCTCAAGCTGCTGAACTAATTAGTGTGACTGAACAACAAACCAAGTGGGCTACAGGGACCTTTTGCGACCAAGAACACAAATTTATGGACTGGTTGGGGGGGAAAGCACCAAATGCTGCACTTCAGAAATGTTTTGTATTTGTCAAAGGGAAAAAAAAAGGAGGGGGTGGTACTTACACACAAACTGCTCAACAACAACAAAAAAAAAAAGGAGGGGGTGGTACAAACACACAAACTGCTCATAAAGTCATAATATCCAATATCTATTTTTTTCAAAATATCTCTTTTTCTTACTTATTGTTTGAATCCTTCTATGAGCATCAAAATGGTGAAATGATCAACTATTTTAAGTATTTTACCCTTTAAATGGCAGATAAATTCTTATTTTGTAAAAAAAATTCTAAATGCTACTTTTTTGCAATTGCTTTTATTCCATTTCAATCACACCCATACACACACACACACACACACACACACACAGACACAATTATTTTCTATTTAATAGTCACTGATGAGAGTTTTGGATATGTTGAAGATTAGCAACAAAATTGATTTGATTGCATTACAGCCACAACGTAAATGGAAAAAATGGCCAGGAGGTGCAAAATGCATTATCAGAGTATACAAGACATACTTATTGATGAAAATAATATACATTGGATTTTATTTTTTTTTAATCACTTAAAAGGAAATTTCCTGCCACATTTCTGACCTCAAGTTGTGACACGCGGGCAAAATGGTGAGAGAGATTTTGAGAGTTGCCGTCGTTTTCGTTCAGGAGTTTTAGGCGGATTGTGTTCAGCGTGTGGCATGTCAGAACAGGAATGAACGCTGGCTGGCGTTTTCTGTGCTGCAGCTGAGTGAGCGCTACGGGCCTGTGCTGACCGTGCATCTGGGCTGGCGGAGAGCCGCCGTCATCATCGGCTTGGACGCGGTGAAGGAAGCTCTGGTGGACCAAGGGGATGACTTCGCCGGCAGAGGACCTGTGCCGTTCCTGCTCCGAGCCACCAGAGGCTATGGTAACCTGTTGCGGCAATGACTCCAAGTACATAAAATGTCTTGTCACCATTCAAAACTACGGTTCTCAAACTGGGGACCCCAAAGGCCCAGGCGTCCTGGAGCCAAAGTGTTGGGGTCCATAAAGTAACTTCATAGAAATTATTGCTGTATCATGAAAAGGTAGACAGAGAGACAGACAGACTTAAAGTCAATAATTTGTCAAGTTTGTCAAGTTTCAAATTATTTGCTAACATGGAAAAACTGGTACCTTGGGGCACTCATATTGACGTACTGAGTAAAAAGTCATTTCGTCATAATTCTTCTTAAGGGTTGGCCATCAGCAATGGGGAACGTTGGCGTCAGCTGCGTCGCTTCACCCTGATGACCCTACGGGATTTCGGGATGGGCCGCAAGGGGATGGAGGAGTGGATCCAAGAGGAGAGCCAACACCTGGTGGCCCGCTTCAGCACCACCAAAGGTTTGTACAAGACAGCTATTCATTTACTAAACAAGAAAATAGACCAAGCAGTGCCTCGTACAGGGGAAAGACTTCAGAGGAAAGTCAAAATTCAGCACGACTGTACGTTCATTGGGCAATTTATGACCCTTTTGTTCTCAAGCCACGCCCTTTGACCCAAGCTACTTCCTGAGCTGCAGTGTGTCCAACGTAATCTGCTGCCTGGTGTTTGGTCAGCGCTTTGCCTACGATGACGCACACTTCCTGAATCTTCTTCGGATCATCTCGGAGACCATCAGGTTCGGCAGCAGCCCCCGGGGCCAGGTGAGAGGACAGAGGTCCAAAACAGGAAAAGTTGTGCATCCAGATTCAAGACTGATGCTTTAAAGGGGAAATCCAGTGCTTGCATTAACAGTGTATCCAAAAGGTCATGTAATATGTACCTTATTTTGACAATGTGATGTTAAATCCGCTCTCATTTAATAGTGTTTGGAGAAGATTATTATTGACAATTACGCATTTTCAGGGGCGCTGCCATTTTCGTGAGTCACATGATGTACGTGGGCATATGTGACGTGTACTGTGCCACAACAAATGCTCAATTATATTGGACACCATATATGCTGAGCACTGATTTCTCTGATTTATCCTCGTCTGATGAAGAAATAGCAGGTTGATCCGGAAGACAGAGGAATACTTCCATACAGATTTGAACATGTGGCTGTAATTAATGTTGAATATTTGGATGGTTCTTCGGGCGGAATGACGCTGAGTCTGACTACTCGGAGGCCTGCGCGATATAAGTGGGTAAACAAAGACCCTCGACAGCCGCAGATGGTTTTTCGGATGGGAATGACGCAGAGTCTGACGAGCGAGCCGAGGTTCTAGGCAGCGGAGGCCGTTAGCCCAGGACACCAAAGCTAGGCTAAAGGCCTCCGCCACCACCGAAGGCGGGCCACGAGCTCCGGCGGCGGGCCGCGAGCCGAGCTTCAACGTCCAGGGAGGCCTTTAGCCGGGCTTCGATTCAAGCTAGGCTGAAGGCCTCTGCCAACCACCGAAGCTCAGCTAAAGGCCTCCACCGCCTGGAACCTCAGCTCGCGGCCGCTGGAACTCACTCGTCAGGCTCTGCTTCATTCCCCTCCGAAGAACCATCCGCGGCTGCCGACCCGGAGCTCCCAGGGGCCTTTGTTTACGCACTTATGTCGCGCGTAGGCCTTAGAGTAGTCAGACTCAGCGTCATTCCGCCTGAAGAACCATCCAAATATTCAACTTTAATTACAGCCACAGGTTCAAATCTGTATGAAAGTATACCTCCGTCTTCCCGATCAACCGATACTGCTATTTCTTCCTCAGATGAGGATAAAACCGAGAAATCAGCACTGGGCATAATGGTGTCCCAGGTAATCGAGCGTTTGGAAAGGCACAGTACACGTCACATATGCCCACGTACATCATGTGACTCAGGAAAATGGCAGCACCGCTGAAAATGCGTAATTGTCGATAAAAATCTCCTCAAAACACTATTAAATGAGAGAGCTTTTAGCATCACATTGTCAAAATAGGGTACATATTGCATGACGTATTGGATACACTGTTCATGCAAAGCACTGGATTTCTCCTTTAAGCATTATTTGTGGAATTCTTCCTCATTCTTGCTTGATGTACAGCTTCACCTGTTCAACAGTCCGGGATCTCTTAATGCACCACACATTTTCAATGGGGGACAGGTCAGGTTCGCTGGAAGGCCACTCTAGTATTTTCCACGTTTTACTATGAAGCCATGCTCTTATAACAAGTGTGGAATGGGACCTGGTATTCTTTTCATTTCATTTAATGTCGGTTTTTGGCCTTGACAGTTACATGCAGCTTTTTCTCCAAGATTCCAATATCTGAGAATACCCCAAACAAAATTATTAGTTTCACCTTGGAACAAAATATTAAAACAAATGATTTCACTAAAGGTGGCACGGTGGAGCACCTGGAAAGCATTGGCCTCACAGTTCTGAGGGGTTCAATCGCGGATCCGCTTGTGTGGAGTTTGCATGTTCTCTCCATACCCACGTGGATTTTCTCCAGGCACTCCGGTTTCCTCCCACATCCCAAAAACATGCAAGATTAATTGGACACTCTAAATTGCCCTTAGCTGTGATTGTGAGTGCGGCTGTTTGTCCGAATGTGCCCTGCAATTGACCCCTCCGTACAGGGCACTTAACCACGCCTCCTGAAGTGACGTCACGCCACGTGCGCTGACGTCAGACAAACAATTAGCAAAAATATCGGCGCAGCAAGAAAAGAATAGAGCGAAACTGTCCGATTTACCGGCTGATTTCTCACTCGCATTCTTAGCTAACAATGAAATATCGTTGAAAAGCAGACAGCAGGGCTTTAAGTATTTCAGCGAGGGGTATTTCAATGGTATTTCCATGCATATCGACGGAGAAACCATTGATATTAGCGCGAGATCTTCCCAGAGTCAGAGGAAGACAGAGAAGCCACATAATATAATATATTATAACCCAAAGACGAATTCGTCATTGACAGTTTCCTATTTTCGTGTTACCTATCACACTTGTGTGCAGAATCTGTATATGTATCTGTATAGCCGTTTGTGAACCGCCGTATGAAGGAAAAGAAGAAGGGGAGGCTTGATTTACGAGTTGTTTCTCTCGTTTTCTTTGTGTAACGTCACGCGGTCCCCTCAATAAATATTCTTGAATTAGTGCCGAACCTATGTAAGTCCCGACCGAGTACGACAATCACTACTTTAGTGTCCTCAAACATCCTTCCTTCAGTCTTAGTGTCTCGGTGCACGTTGAAGGCTTTTAGGACTGCTAGTCCGGTTTAGCTTAGCTAATTAGCCGCGAACAGAGACACGTTTGTGCAGTCAGATCATCGCAAAATATCACTCAACGCAGATCAAGTGTGTCAATCATTCACACGTAGCTATAGCGTAGCGAAGAACTGCTAATTCATTTATGTGAGACATGTATTGAAAATCAAAAATAGGGCTTACCTTCGTGCAAACATATCTGTTCCGGTTGATGGATTCAGTTGATCATGCGGTTTTCCTCAAAGTTTTATCCATCAAAGACATTTTTTGTACTCGGTCTTCTGTTCTGATTGATTTTAGATGGATTCAGTTGATGATGCTGTCTTACACAAAGTTTGATCCATCAAAGACATTTTTCGTACTGGGTCTTCGGTTTTGGAAAGGGTACGAATTGAACTCCACCAACTAGCCTTTCAGGATACCTGTTGTCACTATTATAAACTCCGTGACTACACCTCTTAACCATATCTATCGTTAAAGAACCCAAATACGCGATAAAACGCCAACAGAAGCTATACTGGACCATCCAGCCAGCGTTGTCTGAGATTTGAGTCTGAGATTATGCAGATCTCTGGCCTCTGATTGGTCAGTGACGCGGATTGCGCAATTTCTACGGAGGGGTCAATTGGCTGGCAACCAGTTCAGGGTGTACCCTGCCTCCTGGCCAATGACAGCTGGGATAGGCTCCAGCACTCCCCGCGACCCTCGTGAGGATAAGCGGCTAAGAAAATTGATTGATGGATGGATTTCACTCAATATGCTGGCATCGTGGAACAAGTGGTTACAGTGTTGGCCTCACAGTTCTGAGGACCGGGGTTCAAATCCTGGCCCCACTGGGATTGGCTCCAGCACTCCTGCGACCCTTGTGAGGATAAGTGGCTAAAGAAATGGATGCATGGATGGATGATACTTCCTTCAATGAGTATTATTTTGCAGATCTCCAAGTTCCGACCCCGGGGGGCTGGGGAACCAAGATTTAGAAGCACTGGTCTAAAAATGTGTTGGATTCCCCTTGTGTTCCATTGCAGCTATACAACATAATCCCTCGGGTGATGGAGTGGCTGCCTGGTCACCACCACAAAATGTTTGCCGGGATAGAGGAGTTGAGGGCTTTCATCATCAAGAAGATCGATGAGCACCGAAACACACTGAGCCCCGGGTGTCCCAGAGATTACATTGACTGCTTTCTGACCAGACTTGATCAGGTATAAACTCGAATCCTCCGTTTTCTTGTGGGAATCCTGTTCATTTTTGAAAGCACTGTTTCTTCCTTTGCGTCTTTAGGAGAAAGACATCCCTACCACTGAGTTCCACTACAACAACCTGGTGTCCACCGTTCTGAACCTGTACCTGGCTGGAACGGAAACTACCAGCTCCACCATCCGATTCGCTTTGAGCGTGCTTATCAAATACCCTAAAGTTCAAGGTCAGACACAGGAAGCTTTTATAAATGTACAGAGTACTTCTGTCTATTTACGATTTGCGATTCCCAAATTTCTGTATTTATCTTATTTTTTGTGGAACGTGCTGCGCTTTTTATCTGAAAAACTCACATTCATGGAGTCTTTCGGTCTCTTTCTGCTTGTTTTTGGTATCTTTTCTCTTTTGTTCATTCAGATGCCACTAGAAGGCCTCAAAGCCCTGACTAATAGGAAAGTAGTCATTGGTGTCAAGGAAGTAAGAGAAGTGAGATCTCTTTCTGGTGGGGTAAATGGAACCTGGGTTACAGTATTAGTGTGGGTTAGGGAGAGTTCTCTGCGGATAATTTGGGTTTGCTGGAGTTTCATTTGCCACTCCGCTGTGCTCCTTACAAAATGTTGCTTTGCAGAGAGCATACAGCAGGAGATTGAGGCTGTGATTGGACGGCGTTGTCCCACCATGGATGACAGGAAGTCACTCCCCTTCACTGACGCCGTCCTCCACGAAGTCCAGCGTTTGATGGACATCGTGCCCATGAATGTCCCTCACTATGCCCTCCAAGACATCACCTTCAGGGGATACCTCATTCCAAAGGTCAGCTGGAAGTCTCCGTGCTGAAAATGAAGCTGAAGATGAAGGTGAACATTTGCGCTTGCCGTCAACAGGACACTATCATCATCCCCCTGTTGCACTCGGTGCTCAAGGAGGAGAAGCAGTGGGCCACTCCGTGGACCTTCAACCCTCAGCACTTCCTGGACCACAATGGAAACTTCAAGAAGAATCCGGCGTTCCTTCCGTTTTCTGCAGGTAAAATCGGGTCCCAACGTAACAATTTTTAACACCCAAACTGATTTGAGGGAGCACACATTATGAAATTGGAAAATTTGGTGTGTTCTCACTGCTCTTACACTGTGTGGTGTACTCCAGATCAATACTTCTCAAACTCAAACTGCAAATCTGTGAGCTGTTGCTTTGGGTTGGCAAAATAATTTGCTGAAATGATGTCCTAGTATTTCAAGTTTTAATGCATACCTACATACAGTGTGAGACCGACTAATTAAATAAATGAAATAAAGAATCAGAATCTTTACTTGCCAAGTGTCAGAAACACGAGGGGTTTGGTGGATGAATGTAGTTCGAGCCGGTCTTGTTTAAAAAACAGACATAAAAACATAGTAATGTAGTAAAGCTGGGCCATATTTTTTTGACAATTGTACAAAAATGATGCTAGGTGATCAAAGAATTAGATCAGCATGAAAGGTTTAATAGAACAATGGTCTGGTGCAGTAACAATTGTGCAAATGACGCAGCGACTTCAACAAATTGATGCGGGTTAAAGTGACTAGTAGTACAATGATCTGGGACATTCCCAATTGGGCCAATGGTGCAGACACTTCTCAAGCACACGAGCGGCCAGTATTGGTCAACAACAGACAATCAAGCAATGCAGGGTGGCGAAACTAATAGTAAACAAATAGTTTGAAAAAAAAATAAAGTTTTTTTACACAGGCAAAAGCGAAATGAAATGAAACTAAGTGCAGTGCTTACATGTTGTCATTAGCTTAAGTTTGTCTTTGTGTCGCGTTCTTTTAGGGAAGAGAGCTTGTGTTGGTGAGTCCTTGGCTCGCATGGAGATATTCCTCTTCGTGGTGTCACTTCTGCAGAACTTTACCTTTTCACATGCTGGAGGACCAGACAGTGTGGACCTGAGTCCCGAGTACAGCAGCTTCGCCAACGTGCCGCGCAGATACAACATCATCGCTGCGCCTCGTTCTTAATTTGTTTTGGTTAATTTTTCATTGAGCCCTGTCTTCTGTCTGGGAACTCTATTATTGTTATCTGGTCCAGCCCAAAATAGAGTTGACATATTCAGGGATACATTTTTAAATTTGAAAATACATTTGTGATCTCTTCGAAGATCATTTTGCTTAAAGACACAGTAGAATGAGCCAAAGCAGTTGTGTAAATTTGACAAAGAAGAATGCTAAGTCTGCCAAATATGAATGAATAATAAATACATTGCCAAATATATAAAACGAGGGGGTGGAACAGCAGACAAGTGGTTTGCACATCAGTCTCACAGTTCTGAAGACCGGGGTTCCAATCCTTTCATGTTCTCCCTTTGGGTGTGTGAGTTTTGTCAGGTGGGTCCAGTTTCGTCCCATATCCCAAAAACATGCTTGGTAGGTTGACTGAAGACTAAATTGGCCGTAGGTGTGATTGTGAGTGCCAATCTTTGTACGGTGTGTGGCCTGTGACTGGCTGACAACCAGTTCAGGCTGTACTCTGCTTCTCACGCGAAGATAGCTGGGATAGGCTCCAGCACGGCCTAGTGAGAATAAGCAGTTTGGAAAATGAATTAATTAATAAAATGAGGGCGGCACGGTGGATCAGTTGGAAAGCCTTGACCTCACAGTTCTGAGGACCCAGGTTCAATCCCAACCCTCGCTGTGTGGAATTTGGCACTCCGGTTTCCTCCCATATCTCCAAAACACGCAACATTAATTGGACACTCTAAATTGACTCGAGGTGTGATTGTGAGTACAACTGTTCTCTGTCTCAATATGCCCTGCAATTAGCTGGCAATCAGTTCAGGGTGTACACTTCCTCCTCCCCGTTGACACTAGGATAGGCTCCAGCACTTCCTGTGACCCTTGTGAGGATAAGCGGCTAAGAAAATGGATGGATAATATGAGGATCCAAAATGTGAAAAAGAGAGCCCCCTCTCCATCTACAGAACTGTGTGGAAACACAATGCAAAATAGTGACGGAGAGATTGTTAACTCGCGTGCTAGCCCACATAAAAGTCAGTTACTGTATCGTCCCAGGAAGTGTCTCTGTTGTCTTGGCCTGCAAGGGGTGGGGCCATGGCGAGTTGGACGGCCCCAACACCAGTGTGAGGGGTTGCGGGCAGCTACTAACTCTAAAAGCTAGCTTGGGGCAGAGGCCTTACTCCATAACAAAACACATTTCACCCCATTTGCTGAGTCAATTGTTCAGCAATAATAGCACAGTGATACTATTTGTAATTTCTGTGCACATTATACCAAATTTGTGGCCACAAATTATGTATTTTATAGCCATAATTGACTATTTGAATGGCAATAAATTAGTATTTTGCAAAAGTTGTATCTATATTTACGTGATGTCTGGGCTCTGTAAATTAACAATAAGAATGATTATTATAATCTCAAAAAAATAGAATTATTGTCTATAGCGAGAAAAAAAATATCTCAATTGGATAGATTTTATTAAAACTATATAAACTTCAGGATAAGTTGTAGATTTATAAGATGTCATCTCTAGTAAACATTCAGTGCATTAAAAATATAACATTTATAATCAAACTTAATGATTGGATCATGACATTATAGCATTCTTGGTGACTAACGATACAGCTAAATGTACCATCGCCAGATTTCAGGTGCATTTCCTGAAAGCACCACAAGCATACAGCACGGTACCTTGATTTATGAGTTTAATTCCTTTTGTGACAATGCCCATAACTCAATTTACTCAAATTAAGTGTCACAATTGAAGTCCAATCACCTACAAAAAATAATTAAATCTTTAATAAAGAAAAATAGCACTGTATTGTTGAAATCATAATAAAAGAGAATAGAAAAAATAAACTGTTTTTAAAAAGTGTATTTACTGCACAGACAGTAGCTTTCATGTCTGCCTTAGTCAGGGGATTGGGATCTGTAATCTGTTAGTGGAATGTGAGCATCTGGGTGTGAGTTGTGACCTACAGCAGCTCCTTGAGTGTGTTCTCATTTCAGAATTGTTATGACGGAGCGTTTTTCTTGTTCCATACACGTCTGAAAGTGCATCGGCGACTGTGGCTCTTCTTGCCCACCTTCACTGGTAATTTTTTTTCCACTTTATTCAAGGGGGAACATCCAAAGCTTGCTTGTTTGTCAAGTTTTGGTTCACAACAGACGTGGAAAAAAATAAATAATCACTCCCACACGAAGAAGAAGATGGCTGCTGGTCATTGGCTAAATGTTCGGCAGGTGATACTTGTGCTTGGCCGGCTTCTTGGTGTCCGGCGCAGGTGACATGTTGGTGTTTGTTAACTGTGGCAGGTATTGAGCCTAGCAGACACACAAAGAGGGAGCACCACCAGTGTCAACGTTTCACATTTCTCTGCTTTCCTTACACAAATTTGAGTTCACTAGGCTAAATGGGAATTAAAAGGTTGCTTATTTTTGAGAAAAAACAATGTTACAATAAGTTTCTGTAGCATTTAGGGGTGCACAGAGTAGTTATATTTAATTGGTTTTAGGATTTTAAGGGGGTCCTTGGAAAAATGTATTCCCTTGAATGGGTCCCTGGACCGCAAACATCTGAGAACCAATGCTGTATATTAGCTTGTCCCACTCACGCCTGTCTGTCTGCGCCGGGGGCCTTTGTCGTGGCGTCTCCCGGGACGATTTTCCCCCTCGCGGGGCCGGCCCGCAGCACCCTCCTCATGGATGTAGGGCAGTACCAGCAGCTCCTCGCATGACAGCCTGAGTGAGGGATCCATCACCAGGCATGACTACACACAGATAAGTACATACCAGGGGTGGAAAGGGTCACAAAATACCTGGTTTGTATCTCAGTTTTGTGGTCAGGGTTCTCGGTTCGGTATATGTTGACTCTTAGAAAAATAAATTGTCTTGTATATTGATTCATGCATTTTTTGAGCTGCTTATCCTCACGATGGTCGCAGGAGTGTTGGAGCCTATCTCAGCTATCAACGGGCAGGAGGCAGGGTACACCCTGAACTGGTTGCCAGCCAACCGCAGGCCACATGGAGACAGACAACAGTCGCACTCACAATCACACCTAGGAGCAATTTAGAGTCCCCAGTTAATGCATGTCTTTGGGATGTGGAAGGAAACCGGAGTGCCTGGAGAAAACCCATGCAGGCTTATGCTTTTCACATACAGTAATCACTTGTGTGGAACTTCTTGCCGACACTCATTGATCAATGGACGACCTAGTACAGGAATTGACCCCTCCGTACAGGGCACTTAACCACGCCTCCTGAAGTTACGTCACCCCACGCTTGCTAACCTCAGACAAACAATTAGCAAAAATGGCGGCGCAGGAAGAAAAGACGAGAGCGAAATTGTCCGATTTACCAGCTGATTTTTCACTCGCATTCTTACCGTATAGTGAAATATCGTTGAAGAGCAGACAGCAGGGCTTCAAGTATTTCAGCGAGGGGCATTTCAATGGTATTTCCATGCATATCGACGGAGAAACCATCGATATTAGCGCGAGATCTTTCCGGAGTCAGAGGAAGACCGAGAAGCCACATAATATAATATATTATAACCCGAAGACGAATTCGTCATTGACAGTTTCCTATTTTCGTGTTACTTATCACACTTGTGTGCAGAATCTGTATGTGTAGCTGTTTGTGAACCGCCGTATGAAGGAAAAGAAGAAGGCGAGGCTTGATTTACGAGTTGTTTCTCTCGTTTTCTTTGTGTAACGTAACGCGCTCCCCTCAATAATTATTCTTGAATTAGTGCCGAACCTACGTAAGTCCCGACCGAGTACGACAATCACTACTTTAGTGTCCTCAAACATCCTTCCTACAGTCTTGATGTCTCGGCGCACGCCGAAGGCTTTTAGGACTCGCTAGTCCAGTTTAGTTTAGCTCACTAGCCGGCAACAAAGAGACACGTTTGTGCAGTCAGATCATCGCAAAATATCGCTCAACACAGATCAAGTGTTTCAATCATTCACACGTAGCTATGTTATGCAAGCGAAGAACTGCTAATTCATTTATATGAGACATGTATTGAAAATCAAATATAGGGCTTACCTTTGTGCAAACATATCTGTTCCGGTTGATTTTAGATGGATTCAGTTGATCATGCGATCTTCCACAAAGTTTGATCCATCGAAGACAGTTTTCGTACTCGGTCTTCGGTTTTGGAAAGGTTAAAAATTGAACTCCACCAACTAGTCCATCAGGATACCTGTCGTCACTATTACAAAGTCCGTGACTACACCTCTTAACCATATCTATTGTTAAGGAACCCAAATACGTGATAAAACGCTTACAAAAGCTATACTGGACCATGCGATTTTGTCAGAGGTAATGGCGGACGCCAACATTTATGCAGATCTCTGGCCTCTGATTGGTCAGCGACGCGGATGACGCAATTTCTACGGAGGGGTCAATTCTCGGAGTGGCCGAGCCTCCTCTGTCGATGGGCTGTATTTGGGGCAAGAAGGACTACCGTGGGAGTGAGGCTGATGGCAGGTCGTCTTGCTGTGGAGTGGGCAAGCCGATGAGCCAGAGATGTTGCATCAGAGAGATAAAGACACGGAAGTACCATCCATCATTAAGCCTACACCTTCTACAATGTCTCTGAGTTCTCTGATGTCACATCCCGCTGCAATATGACTGGCTGCTCCATCGCTCGAAGGCCATGACACAGATGGTGTGTCCCCGCCAAAATCTTGGCTAATTTTCTACTTTGCCTCAGGACTCTACACCCTGCTTTGCCTTATCGATAAATACATACTGTACAATACAACCCAAAAACATGCATGAAAGGTCCATTGAAAACACTAAACTGTCATTTTTATGGATGTGAATGGTTGTGTCGAAATGTGCTCTGTAACTGATTGGCAACTAGTCCAGGGTGTTCCCCGTTTTTGTTCTGTCCAATCACAACCCTCGTAAGTGCGCTAGAAAAAGGATGGGAAACTTCAAGATACCTTCATGACTTGGAGAGCCTGGGATGCCGCACCAGCGAATCGCTTTTCCAGAGTTTCCTGTGAGTAAGTGGCACCGTCAACACTTCTTACAATATGTTTGAATAAATTCAGTGGTGAGGGGAATCATACCGTGGTGTCAGGTTCAGGAATACTGACTCCACTGAAGAAAACATTAGACCGGAACACCTGCTGGTGTCGAGGGATGAGGTCCCCTGTAATGGAAGGATCAAGAAGCAATCCCACCGTCTCACCTGTGAAATCTTTTGGAAATGGAAGCAGCATACCGAGAGTTTTACGGATGAGGTAGAGCTGGTCCACGTCGGACTTTCCTGGCCAGAGCGGATTCCCACTAAGGAGCTCAGAAAAGACGCATCCTAGTGCCCAAACATCGACGGCAGGTCCGTATTGAGTGTCCCCGACCAACAGCTCTGGAGCCCTATACCAGCGGGTTGCCACGTAGTCCGTGTAGTCGTCATCAGGTCCAGCTGGGACCACAAAAAAAAAAAACAACACATAAAACGTGTGCTCTACAGCTCTGTTCACACAATTTTGCAGAACATGCAATACACATTACCTCTATGTTAGGGCTCCTAAAACATTTTTAATCCAGAGGCCCCTTACATGGAAGACATTTTACAAGAAGAAAAAAAAAGCACCATCTTGCTTTTGATAGTACTTAGAAACCTAAAAATTTGATGGGCTAACATCAATCTCACATTCTGTGGTGCTACCCTTCACACAGAACAGTGATCTAGGAAAAGCAAAAATTTGATGGGTAGTATGGAACAATACTGTTCGGTCTATGATACTATGTCCAAATCTGGCAACTTGACCATGAAAGAAGATACACAGCCACGGTCCTGCCCGCGTACTACTTCCAAAGCCAGCAAATTGACAAGTTCCCTTCATCCTCCCCTTTCGCTGCGGGTGACTTTTACAAAGTACAGTTACACAAGGGGAAAAGCCAGCTTGAACGGGTGAGAAAGCAATACTAACTTCAAAGATGGGAAATTTATGGGTCAATTCTAACCCCGATTCCAGAGGCATACAGTATCTTTCGCTATGAACATATACACGTGTTAAACTTTGACAAGTAGAGTGGGCAACTGTAGTCTCACCATTCCATGTCAATGCCTTTCATTCAAAAGAAGCCACACTTAATGGAATCCAGTGTCAAATACTACCTCCAAAGTTGTGCAATTCTGGTCAACTTTCAACTTCCATTCTGTATAAATACCTTGCACAAGAAACATCAACACGGGCTTTTGCAGGGAGCGCGTAAAGTGCTGTCCAGACGCCATCCCACTCAGATAAAACCTCTGAATGTCACGACCAGAATACGGGGTTGGACCCAAATGCACGACTTGGGAGACGCAGAGGCAGTTCGGGATAAGTGTTTATTCGGTCCGGTGTTGGGGATCAGACAGGCAGTCAACGGGAGCAGCAGTAACAAGAACGTCAGGCGTAGGAGGCAGGTCAGTGGGCAGGCAGGAGTTGGTACACAGGAGATCAGGAACGGGATTACGAGAGTGCGGGAAAGAGGCATGAAGCAACAATCTGGCATAGGCCAGACTGTACGTATGATTCGAGATAACTGGGACGTAATTACTAGAGACGAGGCACAGGTCTGCGTCTCCGCCGATTGCGGCAGGTGCGTGCTGCCTCGGGGACCGCTACGGCCAGGACAGGGACCGGCAGGGCCATGACACTGAAGCTAGCAAATCTACAGGTCGACTGCAACGCCTTCATTCTGTCAGTGCTTTTCACACAATGGCAACACAGGAAAAAGTATGCGTTGTCAGGCTATGTGAAATTTGGCTTATGTCCCTAGTGAGCACTAAATAAGACAATATTATGAAGGGATTACAGGGCCTCTTGAAAGTACACAACAGCACCTCGGGTAACACGATAGGGAAACCCAACACAGAACTGGTCAACAGTCCACACGGATCACAGGATTGCACTAATTGACTCCAGGTGAAGTATTGAAAGCAAGGAGGTGGTTCTGAATAAGTTATTAGAGTCAGTAAATGTATATAAAGGCCACAAGTGAGTGTGCGTGCACACAGACAAAGACACACACACATAGTGACAGTGGACCTACTCAGAATGCGAGCGAACCCAAAGTCGCACAACTTGATGACTCCAGTCTTGGTGAGGAGGATATTCTCAGGTTTGACGTCACGGTGGATACACTGCAACACAAACACACGTCTCGTGTTCGTGCTGTCATTCAACACCACACAAATTACACTGCGCTATTTATACACTCAGTGACCAGGGAGCAGGGATGGGGTACTCAGTTCCATGACTTGACTCTTGCCAGATTAAGTTATGTATATGTGACTTACAATGATCAACAACCAAAGAAATTAGATCAAGCTGTCTCAAAGATTCTGCCTAAAATGCATGATGGTAGCATATAGAACTGTTGTGGTATGTTTTGGTTTGTTTCATGTTTTCCCATGTTCCATGTTTTTCATGTCTTCAGTCCTCACTTGATTGGGTCCACCTGATCAGGTGTACCCTCTCTCTACCCTGTGTCAAAAAAACAAAAAAAAGCTACTTCCAGCAACTCGTCTTTTGTCCATGTATTCCTTGTCTCGTCAATCTGTGTGTATTTAACTACCTGTTTTCCTTCAATTCTTGTCGGTCCATTGTAAATGTCAGTTTCTCTGCGCTACATCATGTCTTCTTTCCAGTTTAGGTTTATTTAAGGTTTTCTTTGTTATTTTGGTTGTTGGACTCTTTAGTTAGCCCTTTTTGGTGAAATTCAATGTCATTTTTTGAGACTTCTGGACTCCTGCCTTGCCTCCCTGCTTCCCTGCACTTGCACCCTCCAAATCTTTTCCTTGCCTTCGTCGCATCCTCAAATCCGAATCGTGACACAGAACCACAATATAAAATGCATCTTGTGGGTTTTTCCTGTAACGCTCTAACTGACATTGTGCTTGTGGCAGAAGTTGACCGCCTGTAGCGTCTGCCACACGATGCTCTTCAGCTGAGCCTCGGGAATCCTGCGGAAGGACAGCACAAGGAACAGAAAGTGGACCCATTACAACATTTCTTTCGAAAGCCAGGCCACATGTATTTCAGTACTGTAAGAAACTATTTGCTCCCTTCTCAATTTTTTATTTTTATATATAGTTTTCCTCAATTAAGTGTTTCACATAAACATGTAAATATCAAACAGTAAACATAAAATGCAGAAAAAGTAGGTGAAGGTCAATGTATGTGAAAATTTAATTTTCTCCTAAACTTAATAACCAGTTGGCCCACCCTCAACAGTGAAAGGTAAAATCAAGTGATTTCTTTAACTAGCAATGAGTTTTTCACATCTCTGCAGATCTTGACCCACTCTTCTTCACAGACTTGTTTTCATTCAGCAAGAACGTAGGTTTTCGAGGATGAACTGCTTTTTTAAAATCCTGCCACAGCATCTGAATTAGATTCAGGTCCAGACTAAACCACTTCAAAAACCTTCTTTTGATTTGGTTTTAAACCATTCAGTAGTGTCATGAATGATTGTCCTTTTGCAGAATTTTAAATGTACTTCAGGTTGAGGTCAAAAACTGATGGCTGAACATTCTCCTTAAGGGTTTTCTGTTAAAAACTCAAGGTTCCCTCAATAACAGTAAAGTTGTCCAGGTCCTGAAGAAGTAAAAGCTGCGGTAGATCACTGCAGTATCACTACCATGTTTGACTGTTGGTGTGAGGTTCTTATTCTAAAATGTTGTGTTATGTGTGTAGGCCAGCTCTAACGAGAGCTACATTCCAGAAGTTGTCCTTTAATCTCGTCAGTCCATAGAATATTCTCCCGAAAAGTCATTCAGATATATATAGATATATATATTTTTTTTCCTGTGGGGGGAGTAAGACGAGTTTTTAATCATTTTGGTCAGCAGTGATTTTTACCTTGGAAATCTACCATGGATCCCATTATGCCCAGTCTCTTCCTTACTGTTCTGTCATTCAAAGTGACCTTAACTGAGTGAATGAAAACCTGCAGTTATTTCTTCAGCCGTTGTCTTGGGTTCCATTGTGAATCTTTGTGTTCTTTTGTCATCACACTGTACTCTTGGGGTAATTTTTGGAGGAAAACCACAACTGGGAAGGTTCAGCACTGTTCAACTGTTCAACAACTTTCTTTCGGCTTGTCCCGTTAGGGGTCGTCACATTAATAATTATAATTTTTTGACCAATTAATTGAAATGATACAATTTCCCAGAGCATCACCATGAATGGGAATCACTGACCTAGACGAACACTGCGTGACCAGTCTAGTTTGTTTGAAAAAAGAGAGCGCTGTTTGTCGCCATGGTAACCTTCAGCCTGTCCCCCACGGGAAACAAGGGTCTTTGTTTCCAGGGGCATCTACTGTTTCTGCTGCTTGGCCTTGCGGGGATAAAGGTCGAACGGCCTCGAATAGCTGACCTTTGTGTGATGTTAGTTTACATAAGTAGGTTTCCACGCACACTCAAGTATACATTGCAAACATGGAGCCAAGCACTGGCTCTCATTACTTAGCACTGGCTGAACTCCCTTTCCTCTTCAGTGCCTATTGATCTACATATGGGGACTCCATATGGGAATTATTGGTATGCTGATAAAACTAATAAAATAAACCAACTACCCCTATCTACTTGAGCTCTAAGCTAATCAACAACTGATATGATTGTGAGTTATTATCACGTGCAGTAAATCTGAAATCCTTTTTCACAAGAGGCACACTGACTTTTTTTTTTTCAATAATACATTACTTTCTGTACACTAGCACACTAGCCTACATCTCAATGAATTAGTGAATTTCTTACCACTTTCTTTTCTTTACACTCCACAGTGGTTTAGATTGGGACTTTTTTTCCTGTTCTTGTTGTTGTTTTTATTTGTCTCTTTTGTTTTTATACTAATTGTATGACTACTCTTTCTCATCTTTAAATATCATCATCTCTAATAGTACTATCTCCATACATTGACACATAGGTAGTCACATTCACAAATGTTTGTCTGTTTTGATTAAAAAAAAACTGAGTAAATGCATCCAGAAATATTGTAAGAATAATCAAATATTGTATTGTTTTGTAATATTCTAAGTATTTAAAATATACATGTACAATTGTAATGATAATGCTTAGCAGGAACGTGAAACTTAAATTTGGATGTAGCGCGGGATTACTGTCATCCTGCTTCTGAGAATAAAGGCAACTTTTCCATAATGAAAGGTGTAAATTTATGGGAATACTGTTATTTTTTTCATGAATTTGTTAAAATGACTTTCTTCCTTGTTAAACTGACTTTAAATTTCTTACGACGATATCTTGGAAAAGTATGACTTTATTCTCGTACTATTACAATATGTTATCCTGGCAATCGCGTCTGCTGTCTAGAGGCGTGAATGTGAGTTTGAATCTTTTTTTTTTCCTCTATATGAAGGGTGTGGTCTGCCTTTCGCCCATAGTTAGCTAGGATAGGCTCCAGCAATCCTGTGACCCTTGTGAGTATCAGTGGCTTGGAAAATGGAAATGGACATATGCCAAGTGATTAGTTGGCGACCATTCCAGGGTGTACGCTGGTCAGATAGGTGCCGCCTCACTGGGTCCAAACCATGAAAGTAAAGGGCTCTCAAAGGGGAATTGTGTTGAGTAGAACTTAACTCTTAATTCAAGGTCCCATATTTTGGCTATGTATACCTCCATGAAGTGATTCTCTAACATGGACTTAGTATGAAAGTGTCTATTTCATTTCAAAAAACATCTAGTTTGTCCTGAAAACACCCCTCTGACAGCTACTTCTGTTTAACCCAGATTTCTATTCGCTTCGTCCATATTCCCCCCACCCCACAGATTGGTTGCCTCTGTGTAGAAGACCCACTTGTGAGAGCACACAACAAACACAAAATAGATGGATTTCAGAAGGTCTGATTGCAGCAAGACTCACCCTCGAGGGTGTTTTTCAAGCTCGTTGAGGACCGTCTGCTCGCAGAACTCAAAGACGAGGTGGAGGCGGCGTTTCCTGCGGAACACCTCCAGCAGGTTGACTAGATTGACGTGTTTCAGCTGCTGTGGGACACAGCGGGCGCGCAGCGTTAGCCATGATGGAAAACATGGATGACATGAAGTGGATATACTTACATAGTCCCGTAATATCACAAAATTTACATTTTTGTCTTGAAGTTTTCTTTTTAATTCTTGCACTGAATTGTTTTAGTTGCGTTTCTACCTAAATTGAACTTAACTTGATTACTGAATAAATAAATAATGTTGTTGACTTTGTGATGACAGCCTTGTAACTACTGTGGTTATTATTAAGAGAACATTAAAATACTACAATATATGTATATAAAAAAATCTGTTTTTTCTAAATTAATTAAATTACGTAACTTGTCTATGTAGGTTCTACTAATGACAGATGAAGTTGCAAACCATGCAGGTTGACAACATAATCATCCATCCACCCATTTTCTTATCCTCACAAGGGTCACGGGGAGTGCTGGAGCCTATCTGAGCTCTCAACGGGCAGAAGGCAGGCTACACCTTGAACTGGTTGTCAGCCAACTGCAGGGCACAGGGAGACGGACAGCAGTCGCACTCACAATCACACCGAGGAGCAATTTAGAGTTTCCAATTAATGTTGCATATTTTTGAGATGGGGGAGAAAACCGGAGTGCCCGGAGAAAACCCACGCAGGCACGGGGAGAACATGCAAACTCCACACAGGCGGGTCCGGGATCGAACCTGGGACCTTGGAACTGTGAGGCCAACGCTTTGACAACATAATCCTGAATCCAAATTTTTCATCCTTGAATCCAAATCTTTAGACCTCCTTCCAGCATTGTTCATGCAGTTGGCCATCCCACATTGGCAAGTGCACGACAAGACTCAAAAAAAAGTTGATTTATTTTAATTATTATTATTATTTTAAAAAAAAGGCCAACTGTATGAACCAAATGCATATTTCCAACTCTAAACGAGATGACTTGTCAAATCATGTGGTTCAAGTCAAAGTCGTCTGTTTGCTACCAAATCTAAAGTGAAGTCTAAATTGGCAAGTCATAAAACGTGCCACTCGAGTCAAGTCACGTGACTTGAGTCCCGCATTGCTGCCTGAATGCCACACTTAAATCTGAAGTGCAAACAAATAATCATATTGTCACTTTCAAGAGAACATGAAATGTATAACATGTTTGTAAAGTTGTGAAACCAAAGGGTCTCCTTCAGTTGTAGCTCATCATGTGCTCACCTTCAGCATCCGTATTTCCCTCAGCGCAATCTTCTTGATAATGGGATCGTCTTCTGATTCCACAAACTTTTTGATGGCGACGATTTGGTCCGTGTCTCTATTTCTACACTTGAACACCACGCCATAAGAACCTTCTCCTATTTTAGCCAGTTTCTCATATTTCTCCATCGTGCGGTGACTCACTAACCCCTGGAAGAAGGGGGGAAAAACATTGTTTTGTAATAAATGAGCAATACATAATAATTGTCCACTTGGGTACAGATGGTACTTGCAGTCTGTTTACTTGGAAAACAATTCACAGTGCACGTAAACTTTTTTATAAGATATTTAGTTAGAACTGCTAGGGAACCATTCATTAATGGCATAGAGGATCCTATTTAATGCTGAAGTCGATGTTTTTGCTGATAAGAAATTTAACTGTTAATTCGCTCCCGCTTGTCTTGGACAACAGGATATACACATGTATCTGGTGAGTAAGTCGTCGAGATTTACACGGAAGAGTTTGAAAGCATATAAAAGTCTCGACGCATACAAATACTTTGTTGCTGGATCTGTTCTCAATAAAGAATAAATCCCACATAGTGATGGACCCACTCAGATTTTTTCAATACAAATACCAATATTTAAATAAATGACCAATGGTTTTACACAAACTCGCTTTCATTAACTATGATTGGAAAAAAAAATGTTTGCCTCCATACACACGTTAACCTCCATAAACCTCTCTGTGACAGACGTTTTTTTTTTCTAAATACGCATTGTTCTCAAATGAGTGGATTTGGAATTATAAATACTTCTTGATAATTTGAGATTGAGAAGAAAAATTCCTACCTGAAATGTAATGATCGCTACACATGGTTGTGTATTTCGTTGGGCACCATCCATCCCGCTTAATTGCCGAAATCCATCAATCTTTTCTCGTCTTTTCAGATGGTATTCCATAGAATGATCTATTTGAAGAACTGTCTCGTCTATTGTGACAACCAACATCACAACGTGTCTCGGGCATTGTGAAAAATCTGCTCCGGTTTAACGACTCCAGTACTGCCGAGCAGCTTTGTTTGGCCGGCAATATGGCGCCATTAAAAACAGTGATGTCACGTGCATGAGCTCTATAGCCGCTTCTTTAAGGATACCCCCTGCACATTTGGAGTTACCTGTAAACGCCTGAATTTGGTCCAAGCAGCATGGGTTCAATTCCCGCTCAGTGATGGTATCAATATGTGTCCTGTGACTAATTGACAACCAATTCAGGATGTAATTTGCCTTTTGCCCGAAGTTAGCTGGGATAGGCTGTGGCACTCCCATGACATTTGTTATGATACATGGCTTGGAAAATGGATGGATGGATGGATGAAAAGTGCAGATTTGGCACAGGCAGCGACAGTAGCATCTCACGCCTCAGCAGAACTCGTCCTCATTTGTTCTGGACCACATGCCATCAGTAAATAACAGCTCTGGCTTCCCTGATAGTGGCGACTGACGGGGCTATGTGCTCTAGTGCCAGGTGCACGAGGCCACAATCCCATGCTACACACGATGCTGTGCAAGGCGTATGATGCCGCTGTATGCATGGGTCGTCCGGGAAATTCCCTGTCACTGTGTCTCCACGTCACCACAAGAGGCTTCCTATGCTAACGATCCTACATGGGGTCTGGTTGACACCTGTCTTCCAACATTTGCTTTAATGTTGCAAGAACTTGGCCATCTTTTGTCAATATTGAAGTCCTTCAGCAGGTCAGAGTGGCTCAATCATAATTGACAGAGGATTGTAGGAGGTCACTGAGAGATTTTCTTGTGGTTCCCACTCCAAGGTGTTATCACAGGCAGGTGCCTCCCACCCGATCAAGCATTTGTGCCCTCTCTGCAATCTGGAGGTCTATACATGACAGTACAGGAGTCCAGAAATCGGACATCCTTCTTGTGTGTTACGTGGGTCATTGCAGCAATTGCACAGGCGGTGCTGTGACAAAGTATTTGCCCCCCCCCCCCTCCTTTTGCATATCTGTTGCACACAAGGATTTTAAATCATCAAATCAATTTGAATCACTCAGAGACAACCCAATGACATGGAAAATGCTGTTTTCAAATGACAATTCAATTTATTATGGCACAAAAAAAAAAAATCAAACCTTTCTGGTCCTCCATGGAAATTGTCCCCCTTGTTAAATCACAAAGTCATTATGACTATCTAAAAATTTGGTAAAGGTGAGTTCAATTTCCCAAGCCACATCCAAACTTGATTACCACCATAACTGTTGAATCAAGAAATCACTTAAAAGAGGTTAATTGAGAGTGACTAATTAATGTTGTACATTTTTGGGATGTGCGGGGAAATTGGTGTGCGCGGAGAAAACCCACGCAGGCACTGGGAGTACATGCAAACTCCACACTAGTGGGGCCAGGATGGAACCCGGGTCCTCAGAACTGTGAGGCCAACGCTTTAGAGCTGCTCCACTTCTTATTCTTTTCCCTTCGCCTTGTCCCGTTAGGGGTCGCCACAGTGTGTCATCGTTTTCCATCTAAGCCTATCTCGTGCATCTTCCTCTCTAACACCCCCATACTCATGTCCTCCCTCACAATATCCATCAACCTTTTCTTTGGTCTTCCTCTCGCTCTTTTGCCTGGCAGCTCCTTGTCTCCAAAACATCCAACTTTGGCTGTCCCTCGAATGAGCTGCTCCGCTGTGCCGCCCATTGTATGTTTCAATTCAGTAAATGAGAAATTCAAAAAGATAGTTTTCAAGAGTTTCCACTATCCTAAAGTGGCCACAATAGAGACAATCAATAGCATGTATTGTGATGAATATATGATATTTAATGAGCTGAGACTGGAAATAACTCAGACAAAAATGCCTACCCCTGGGAAGTCTCATTTGTGACATTTGTATTAAAACCGCTAAAGTATAGAGATGTGTATATTTTATTTTTAAGAAAGCAAGGTGGCCACAAATGGCTGCCGAGCATACATCATAATGTAGCTGACAGGTTTTAATGTGCACCCACCTGTCCAATGCATTGACAGGTCCACAGCGAGCTTGTGGATGACTTCACGACCACCGACAGTCTTCTAACTTCCCCCCGCGTCGGTGTCTCCCTCGGCTCCGTCTGCCTCTCGCTCGTCCGTCCAACCCTCTCCTCTCACTTCAGTTTGGTTTCTTATGTGTTCTGTGCGCGAAACGACGCAGTCAACCACTTACACACAAAGTAACAAACGGTCGACGATTGTGGGCTGCCTCCTGGATACAACGCAAAGCGGCCTATTCACGACGCTGTTTGCGGAATAACCGTGGAGCTCGACGTTGTCATCGTAAATTGGCGCTTCAAAAACATTACTGGTGTTCACTTGAACGTGAAAAGAAAAAGAAATGCCAGATTCAATTGTTTATTTCAAATTCAAGGGTAATAAAATACAAACAATATAATGGTATTTATGTCACTGAAGAACTGGAAGACAATTTAGGCATCAACATTTTGATAACACCACCGTTTATTTTGTACACTTTCTTTGTTTTCAAGAAAAACGGGTCGTTATCTACTGTAATTTCATTCATCCAGATTAATCATTAATGTTGATCAGATATTTTATTTGTCATATATGTGTATACTGTATATATCCTTCCGTCCATTATCTGAGCCGCTTATCCTCAAAAGTGTTGCTGGAGTCTATCCCAGTCAATTTCATATCAGAAAATGGATGGATGAATATATGAAATAAATGTTTTTTAATGAATACAGGGTGATAATAATTTGGCATTACATAGTATAGTATAGACAGTAATATGTGTATACTGTATATATCCTTCCATCCATTATCTGAGCCGCTTATCCTCAAAAGGGTTGCTGGAGTGCTGGAGTCTATCCCAGTCAATTTCATATCAGAAAATGGATGGATGAATATATAAAAGAAATATTTTTTTAATGAATACAGGGTGAAAATAATTTGAGAAGTACTGATATAAAACAATGGCCATAACCTAAGAGTTCAATTTCAATTTGTTTTTAGTTTCTTCATTATACTTACAGTACATTATACTTACAGTACATATAGTACTGTAAATTATATGCTAAATCCCGCACATGCACACCAGGAGGTGCTGCCTGACTCCCCCCCCCCCCCATATAAGATTACAGTATATAAAACCCCACACAAGAGCATATAGGAGCAATCTAAAAAATAAAACACACACAACGTAAAACATATATTGTTGCCTTGTGTTGTCTTCACTTTAACTCTAAAATGAATATGTCATTGTCAAGGTGTCCCCAATGTTGATTTAGTACCCAATTAATTTAATATAGTGTATAAACCCGTGACTATTATTGCTTACGAGTATTATAGATGACAATATGACGTCATATCGTTCCGCATCCTTTCTGTGGGAACTGCAATCACTTGTTTATTGTCACACATCATCTGTTGACTCAGTGGAAATGTTTGTGCATCATCTTTGTCTTTGTCTTTGTATTAGGATGGATGCTTCAGGGGATTTTCTCTCGCCTTTCCTGCAGTCAAAGGCACCCATTCAGTGGCAGCGTTTGATGAATGGATCATTCTTTACAGTTGGAAGATGACAAGTGACACTCATGGGAAAACACAGCCAGACCAGTTCCCTTCCAAAAAGTGCCACATCAAACAGCGGCGGATGGCAACGCAGTTAATATTTTCTTCAAAGTCGAATTCCTTGATGAATCACTTTTTTAAATGTTCACAGGTTACGTTGATGGGTCATTTACAACTCTGAATGGATAGAAGTGGTTTGTTTCTTCATTTGGTTGGAGGAAAACTTAGATCTAGTTCTAAAGTAATCGAAAAAAAAGTGACATTACAAACTTTACAAAGTGACATTGGCGACTTACAGTTGCTGAGTTACTCGCAATATGTTTTAAGGTTTCCGCTGATACAGCAGTTATAAGACAAATCATATACTTTACTACAATGCCAAAAACACATTTGCTATATCAGATGTTATTGTATCAATTCAGTCTCCACAAGAGGGGTTGCGTCAGGAAGGGCATCCGGCGTAAAAACTGTGCCAAACAAATATGAGCATTCATCTGAGATGACAGTCTGTGACGACCCCTAACGGGACAAGCCGAAAGAAAGTTTATTGTATCAATACAGTACTGAGCATGAGCACCAGCATTCCTACTCAGAGGCGGAGCCAAGGGTGGTTAGACTCAAGGGTGAGCACCCGCTTCGTGTTTTGCCAGTTTTTGTGTCGTTCATTAGGGAGCCAAAAGACACCAAGGTAGAAGGTACTTACCTGACCTAACATATCAACAGACAGAACTTATCTGAGTGAACAACCCAGCTACCAAACCAACCTATCTACGGTGTTGTGAGTTGAGCGTTTCCCCACTTTATTGTTTAAGATCATCGAACAAATGTAAATATCAAACAAACGGAGACCACATCAATTTAAAAAAAATAGTTTTTAAATAACTTCTTTGATTAGATCTTTGTCCCGCTGCAGAACTCCAGTGTGTTTCCACGAGAGCTCACGAACTGATGGCCGAACATTCTCCTTCTGTATTTTCTGGTGGAGAGCAGAATTCATGGTTCAATCAATCACAGCGAGTCATTTAGGTCCTGAGGAAGAGCAAAACCAAAAACCACAGCAGCCCCAGACCATCACACACCACCACCACATTTAACTGTTGGTGTAATGTTCTTTTTCTGAACTGCTGTAACATTTAGATCAAATGAGATTTCATCAACACCTCCTTTAGCCATCACCTTATCGTCATAAAGTGCAATGTCCTCATAAACCACATAAACAAACACATATATAATAAGTCCATGTTAGAGAGTAACTCAAAAATATGGGACCTTTTTTTAAAGGTAAGCAGTGGTTGCAAATCCTGTAAAGGTTCAACACAGTTTCATGTTTTCTCCATTTGAGGACAATGGCTCTGACCGTGCTTCGCTGGAATCCTGAAGCTTTAGAACTTGCCTTTTAACCCTTTCCCAACTCATTGATCTTAATTACTTTTTCTTGTCTGTTCTTAAATTTCTTTGGCTCATGTCATTTTGTTGGTGGTTCTGAGATCTAACCCTTTATTTGAATAACTTTTTTATATCTACATTTGTATTATGATTTGAAACAAAGGGGAAACTATGCAGAAATATAAAAATTTGATCAGGGGGCCGATACTTATTCATACCACTCTACCTTTCTACCAACTTTCCCACCTACCTGTCCAACCTACCCTAACCTACTCGACCTACCTAACTATCTATCATACTTCACTCACTAGCAGTAGCAGAGACCACCACTGGGCCTTGTTACAGCTCTAAAAATCTCAACTTTTAGATCAGGGCCTTTAGGCGCTCTCGCCTGGCAGACATTGAACTTTCACAGGCAACGGGTAAATGTGGCGGTCAGTCACCGAGACGCCAGCTGTGTGCATGGCTTGTTGACATGTCAGTCATGAGGCAGGCAGACAGATTGTAAGGAGACAGACAATTCCAATGCCAATGCCAATGCCAACCATTCAATGTGGCCTACATAATCTGCGCAAGAAGGCAGTAGACAGCAGAACAGATGTTTTACACTGCGACCGTTAGCCTCATTTCCTGGGCGGAGAGCTCTGTGCTCGATTAAACGAGTAACAGGAAACAGAATAGAGAGCAAGAGGAGGAGGAGGGTGGGGTGAAAAGTTAGCTGAGCTCACAAGATCCCACAAATCATTTTGTCACCAGCAAGCTGTGACAAGCAAAGGCAGAAAGTTGTTTAAAAAAAGGAGGCGTGTAGACGGGGAGCTGTGTCACAGGGAGGCGGAGATGCAACAAAACTGAGGTGGAAGCCAAACGCATGGATAGACGGAAGACACGGACGGACACCCGCCAGCCTCCAGTGGTGCTGCTGAGTCTGGAGGAGAAGGTGTGTCAAAGTTCGGGAAAGATCATTTTTAGCTATTGCGAGGGAGGATGTACGTGAAAAGCTGCGGCAGGTCACATGCTGTTGTTGCTCAAAAAGGGAGAAGATCCTTTTCACAATGGTCTCAGCGCCAGCTTGTGAGTGACTTTTAAAACGACTCAAAATCTTGAAAAAGCTCATCCGATTACCCGTTTTGGGGGCTCCCGAGCTCAGCCCGATTGGACATGAGTGTGTTAAATAGTCCGCAGTGATGTGTTAAGGAGCAGAGGAAGTGGTGTTTTTGCTCAGCTGAGTGTATAAAAAAAACGTGAGGAGAAACTGCCTGCTGAGCTGAACTACACTGAACTGACACATGGAGGGAGGGTGGTTCTCTACTAGCACAAGGTCCAAATATTCTATGGAGGTTATTTAAATAATCAGTCTGCTTGTGAGTGACTGCAAGGCTTTTGACAGTTCTCACGTCATTGTGTTACCTGCCTTGCTGATTCAGGGGCTTCCAGTAGCCCGCCCTCCAGAAGACCCAAATGTTAGGAGCTATTCACAGTCCTGAACTTCCAAGACTCTCCACACTGCTTTAATTGTTCTCTCTGAGGGTAAACACCTTGCGTCAGTCGCACCTTTCCGCCTGTGATTCACTTCATCCGAGCGCTCCAGGCCAGCCAGGAGAGAAGCGAGGAGCCAGGACTCGGCCTAGGCACATCTCCAGTGGTGCGCCATGAAACTGGCCCTTCTGATCGTGGTGGCTGTCTACATGGTGGCGCGGGGGAGCAGCATGTCCACGTGCAAGACTCTGGATTTGGAGATGGTGAAGAAGAAGCGCATCGAGGCCATCAGGAGTCAGATCCTCAGCAAGCTGCGTCTGTCCAAGGAGCCTGAGGAGGATCCGGAGGAAGACGATGAGGAGATCCCCTCTACATTGATGTCGCTCTACAATAGCACGAAGGAGATGCTGAGGGAGCAGCAGACCCAAGTCCAGACAGACATCTCTACCGAGCAAGAAGAGGAGGAGTATTTTGCCAAGGTGCTCCACAAGTTTAACATGACCAGTAAGTACTACCTCATTCTTTTTATGGCTAATTAAAAGCATTGAAGACAGCTGATAAATTTTGGGGGGCTCAAGTTATGTAACTTGACTCAAGTCAGACTTCAGTCATGCTGTAGGTCTTGGTAGTCACTTGTATAAAAGTTCAAGATTCCCCTTGACTTTGACTTGGTATTTATGAGACTTAGGCTTAACTTAAACATGAGCATCATAAACATGACTTGGCAAGTATTGCATGCTTACATTTGAAAATCTGTATTCTCAAAATGGTGAGATTTGTTTCTTTTCAAAAGAACATTTAATTTCGTGTATTGTGCGCAAATGTGGCAAGCCATGCGTGTGCTGTGATGTGGAGTGCTGAGGACACTGCGTGAAGCAAGTAGACTATTACCGAAGGGGCTCTGAAGACCTGAAATTGGAATCGATATCATGTTTTTGACCAAATTTTGAAAAAGATCATTAACTTATTGATTATTATTACTTATTATAATTAATTAACTTCACAGTTTAGCCAGTCCATAGGCAGTCAAACTAACTAAGCTTCCTGTCAGTTGTGCATTAAATTGAAAAGACAGCAAAGTAATTGGCAACACAAAAACTGGTTTGAAACCATTAAAAAAACATGATTGTGAATATGTTAGTACAGCAAACTAATGGTAGTGTCTCAGCGCCAAGTGGCTCATGTGTGAAGATACTGTCAACAAGATTGTATGACTTCATTTATGGCTTGCTTAACCCAAGTAATGGTTTAACTCATTAGGGAATTGCCTGAAACTTGAAGGTTAAGACTTAGTTATGACTTGCACATGCAGTATATGACTTACTCCCTCCTCTGCAAAATACAAGCTTGATTTTCAAACACAAATCAAATCAAATCAAATCAAATCAAAAGCCTTTATTGTCATTAAATGACATACGAGATAAATGTTACTCCACAAGGTCCTTAAACTAACATAAATACAAAAGAATAAAACGTATTAAATCTAAGATAGAGTAACTCAGGCAAAATATTTAAAATCAAGGCAAAGTTGTTGCTCAGAACTAAAAAATAAGATGTCGACTGTCTTATTGCCCATGTCCAGGCACACAATCCGATTTAGCAATCTCTTGTGGCTGGACAAGCAAAAAAATTGCTCAACAGCTATTTTTTTTATGCTCCCACTATTTTTGAAAATAGACGTCTACATTTGAAATGGTGTAAGCATCACTGACTTCTGCACTTCTGTTTTCATTGGAGTTTTCAGCGGCAGCAGATTTTTACCACGGCCCAAACAATCCCTAAGACGTCTGTCTGTCTGTTTGGAAAAAAGCTATCATGACATGATGGACATTACTGTTCCACTCCAGTCGTATAGGTCACATGCCACACACAGCAAGCTTTTCCTGTTCAGCTGCATTTGTGGACAGAGGGGACACCCTGTGAGAACATGCAACAAGTAACCAATCGAACAGGACAAGAGGGGACATGACAAGGGGGTAGTGAGCAAGACAATGCTATTGATGTTTTAGTAGAGTACTCTCTGTCTTAACACCACTATAAAACTCTGGAGTTGACATCCTAATATAAAATGTGTCATTATTAATAGTCCCAGCACAAGCAATTAAATTCAATACCGCCAGCACCACCACCCTCCAAGGAAAGCACAGGGACTCCAACTGTCAACAGTGCCCAAAGCAGGGCCCACCCACTACCTGGTAAGGTGACAGCAAGCCCCTGCTATATGCCCCAAAGTCAGTGGGGGACCCTACAGCACCCAAACGAGAGAACCAGAAAAGGATGGATGAAGGGAGGGACAGACAATGATACCCGCTAGAATTCTCAAAGATGTCTGTCTGACTCGTTAATTTAAAATAACTGTGGCGTGCCAGACATGACAGTCGTACTGGAGTTAACAGCTACAGTACACACGGAAATCTTTTTTTCCACCATAGCTCAATCTGCTCTCTTTTTAATATGTTAGAGTCACACATGTTTAATGGAACAGACCTCCACCAATTGGAAACAAAAACCTGAAAAGTCATGATGTGGTGAACGTGTGTTTCACTCCAGCACTGGAGGTGGCGGTAATGCATGTTCTGAAGTCAACTAACATGAGCCTTTCTTTTACCCAGTTTAATCTCCTTTTTCTGGTGGGTCATTGCATTTTAGGGTCTAAAACCCATGTCAGACTCAAGGAGTCCTTCGCTTCTCCAAGTTTCCTGAAAATTAGGTGGAGTGTTTTTTTTTTTTAATGTGAAAAAATGATGTTCACTGGCATGGTAAAAATCATTTGTTTCTTATCGATGCTTAAAAGTCAGATTTAAAAAATGTAAAAGCGTGCCAGCCCCATGTCGTCATCGAGCATCTGGTTGAATATTCACATTTTAATGCACCAGCTCATGTTATATGGCTGCAATTCAGATGTAATTTGGCCCATAAACGATCTTCTGATCTCCACCCAACATCTCCAAGCAACATGATGGCTTCCCGGACAGATCACACGCTCTACACGTTAGCACCACCAAGCATCTGGCCTCGCAATCTTTGACCATAAACACATCTTCATTTGTTTGTATGTGTCATCATACGTCCAAGTTCGCCTCCCTTCTTCAACGCTTCAAAAGAAAGATTCCGTCCAGAAGGAGAACAAAGGAGCTTTTAAAATTGATTTTTTTTTTTTTTCACAAGGACTCGAATGAACAGAGTGGCCTGGGAAATGAAGACATGAAGTGTACTCGCTCACCCAGCTTCATTCCCTCTTTCATTTTCTCCTCAGGGACTGGGGGGTTTCCTGTAACTCGAGCGTCAGGTTCTCCATATTCTGGCATGTCCTGTCACTTGTTCTCCATCATGGCTTTTAATGGACACTTTCCATGAAGCTTTAAGCTTATTTATTTTCACTGCTCCTCCATGTAGGGTTAAAGTTGGGAAAAAAAAAAATAGCACCCATTTTTTGTGATTTCCGGATCATTCCTGTAATAGATGAATTTTGTGACCTTGTTAAAAATATATATAAACTATACATGGGTACAAGGGTCACGGGTGTGCCGGAGCCTATTCCTGATGGCTGGCAGATTGCCCAGAGTCATCAGAAATAGGCTCCAGCACACCCGTAACGCTTGTGAGGATAATTGGTCCATGGATGAATAATTACTGTGGCTCAGTTAGTAGAGCGGGTCTTCGAGTGACCAAGGGTTGCAGGTTTGGATCTCAGCTCTGACTGTCTGTATGTCAAAGAGTCCTTGGGCAAGATACTGAACCCGAATTTTCTCTAAGTGGGCCTGGCAGCAGCCCTCCGTTGGTTGTGAATGGGTGAACATGAGGCTTGTGTTGGAATGTGAAATGCTTTGAGAACTGGGATGATGTAGATAAAGTACTAGATAGTAAGTGCAGTCCATTTACCATTAACTTGAATAATGCTTGTAGTCAGAAGAATAAATCATATTACAGCTTGTATGTATTTTTTAACTAGCTCACGTTTCCCCCATAGCTCTGTAAACATTTCCATCTGAGTAATAAAACATGTTGTGATCTGAGTCACATTAAATTTTAAATTAGCTAAGGATAAGAACTGAAAAACTACACTTTTTTTCCCCCGATCAGCCAGAATTTGCAGGGTTTAAGACTGGCAACTGATCAACTCATTTGCCAAGGTTCATTCTTAGAGCCAACAACTTCAAATAATTATTTTAAATAAGGCCATGGATGCAAATATCTTACTTATTTTTCCACCCTGATTGATCTGAATCAGTTCAGGATCTCAACCCAGCTTGACTTTACCTCTCTAGTTATTTCTTTTTTTTTTTAGTTTGTGTCATCATCCACAGAGAAACTATTTTGAGACAATGGAATAGAAAGTACAAATAGCATTTTTCAGATGTTTGTTAAAGTTAAAAAAAAAAAACAAATCATCAATTAAGTAAGCTCCAGATAACTGAGAAAGGCTGTTAAGTACATTAACAAAGCTACTAAGTACTTTGTTACTTCCCATCGTTGCTCCCTCCCCAAAACTCAAGCACGCAGTTTGGCCCTCAACCTCCGGGTTCTTCTTCCTCGCTGGGCTTCCTGAGCGAATTATCAGCACGCTTGCATGTTGGCGAGCAAGATGGGCGAGCTTGGCAGGAAGGAAGGCAAGCTGATGGCCCCCGAGATCTCCAGGGTGACTCAGGTCCGGTGCCCGTGGGGAGCGCATGTTTCCTACCTCTGTGGAATGCCAGACAACAGTTCAGGCCTCTGCACGGCTTCCTTTTAAAACAAACCCTCTTCATGCTCGCTGGCTGCCTCTGGGCCCCAGCCATCCCCATGAGTGTATGTGTGGAGGAATATTTTGCAATTGTTAGAAAAACACAGGAGGAGGCAGAGGGTGTGGGACACAAGCTAACCTCTTTCTGTTCTTTTCATTAACGCTCCTGTTTTTCAATTTGTCCTGTTTTTTTTTTTTTTTTTTTTTTTTTAAACTGAATGACTTACTCTTTCCACACACACCATTCTTCAGGGATATGTATTTCAGGATGTAATCGTTTTTTGCTCTGTACTGTGGCAGAGGTGGGTGGAATTGAGTCAACTGAGATGACTTGAGTCAGACTTAAGTCAATATTTTTAGGGGAAAAAAACTCTCGTTTGGATGAAACATATGAAAGACTCACCTTGACTTTCACCTGAATGACTTGACAACTCTTGCCTGTTTACGTTTCAAAATCTGCATTTTCAATGCAGTGTCCCAATTGCTTTGTTTTGGGAAGAAAACCTGTGCATCTCACAACATCTGGTCAAATTAAGATTCATGTTTGTGAAATAGATTTGAAATTGAGAAGACAAATTAATATAAAATACAGAGACTGCTTTGGGACCGTTAAAAATCTATGCGATTGTGATTGTTAGTACAGCTAAATGATGCAAATGAAAGCACTGAATGCAAAGTGGTAAATATGCAAATATGTTGTGAATAGTGACTTAGCAAGATTGTACAACCTAACTCTTAACTTTTGACTCCATCTGCTTGAGATTTAGTCGGAGCTCGGCTTTTGGACTGTGGGAGAAATGAAGCCTTCATATTTCAATGGTTTTTGGTTCAACTACAAAGTACACCATATTGGTGCGTATAAATGCATGACATCAAGGAGTGAGTGGGGGGGCGAGGGATGTGGGGGTATAGGGTTCGGGTGCACGGGAGGGTGGAGCTGCCTGCTGGAATCTATTTCCTCCCACTGGTAATTACAGAGCTGCTTCCCTGCCTGTCACAACAGCTGTCCACGGTTTACCTGCGGATCAGCACTCAAATCCTCCCACACCCAAACACCTGTCTGCATGTGTGCGCATGTGTTTGTCAGTTTTTGTTTGGGTAGTAAGTCATGCACACAACAGTATACGCACGTCATAAGTGAGTGGCATATAGAACTGAGTCTTGGAGTTTCTTTCAATATAGCGCAATTTTGCACCGCCATTGAAGAAGAGTGGGCCAACATCGCGCGGGTCACTTTCAACAGCGTGAAAAACTCTATGCAAATATCTGTTGCATAGCCGTATTGTGGGCAGCTTGAGGATATGTATGTATAGAGCCAATCTCTTTCTTTTTAATTTTTAAAACGTTTCCCATAAACAGAATCATTTCCAAGAAACTGAACCGCTGAACTTGAAATGCCAGGCATGAATGGGCACTGTAACACTGCCAAGGGAAGTCACCAGAAACCGAATAAGAAGCCGATGGAATGTGAGTCTCTGAGACATTTGTTTGGACTGACGATGAGGTAGAACTTATGCTTCGGAATGAAGGCCCAGATAACAACCAAGGTGAAAGACGTCCAAACTGATGAACCACCAATGTTGTTGGTTGTTAGCGCACGGGCACCTAAGAACTCGGAGTGGTGCATCATCATCGTCATAAGAAAGATACGTATGTATTGTGCATAAGATTTTGGGACGTGCCTCCAACAATTAAGCCAGTTTGAATGAGAGGCAAAACGTCATTTAAGACTATCAGATCAGTCCAGTTGGCATCGACCTGAATGGATGTGAATATTCACAGGTATACAAACAGAGCAGCATTTTCAGTTTTATTTTAACCTGGGACCTACTTTAAAAAAAAAAAAAAAACTTGGTAGATATGGCTAAAATTGATTATGCATGAACAGTATCTAAGGCACATTTGAGCAATAAATATGATATCTAATCATCATCTTGATACTGTAAGGTAGATGGATTATCTCAGCAAAAGAAGTGCTCACAAATGTGAATTTACATGTGAGGTGTGAGAAAGAGGGCTTTTGGTGACATAGGACAAGCGTTAGGTATCTAAAGTGTTGCATTTATATAATTATTTAGCATATAGTGGCATAGTTAAAAAAAAAAATCATGTCTTCAGGCTTCAAATTTTCAAGTCAACTTCCCACTAATGTCAAGTCATCACTCGGCCCAAACAAATCCCAAATCCATAAGTCAAGACGTACTTGCTCAGGAACAAAATACATTCACATGTAAGCTATTTTGCATTCAGTAGCTTTAGTTTTGTTATTTACCTGCACTAACACTTTAATCAAATAGTTTACTAATAGTTCCAAACGAGTCTTTGTATTGTCTGTTACATCTTGCCTTCTCAATTAAACACATAACCAACATGAAGCTTAGCTAATGTCTGAAGAGCAATTGTTACCTAGACTGTGATGTGAATGTGTCTTTTCTGTCTTTGGGGGTCTCATTGTGATGGATGAAGTTAGATTTGAGAATTACTGGATCTCCAATCTAAGTCGAGTTATTCATCTTTAGCCAAGCAATTCCCAAATCCTAAAGCCATCGGCTTGAATCTGACTAGAGTCAAGTCGTGTGACTCAAGTCCTTCACCACTGGTGTGTGCATTGAAGGAAAAGGCAGAAATAATTGTGTTCGGGGAAGAAGCTCAGTCAAAGGTCTGGATTGATAATTAAAAAGTAGAAGTGAGGAGTGGTACTGCAGCCAATGTGACACACAAGGGGAAGTGACCTCACTTCCTGTTTCACTTCACTTCTCTCGCTCTTCGCACATTTATCTAACTTCACTGAATTACTGCTCGCTTTCCATTGACGATAATTGCGCTAATCTGGCATGGGCGGCACCCGGCAAAATGTCATCTGGTTTCCCTTCGCAAAGCCGCAACAGTTTCTTTTGGGGTTTTGGGCTCGCTTGCTCATGTCAGAGTGCCAGCACAAATTCTGGTAAAAGCGTTACAAAAGAAGTGGACCTGCGATCCTGGTACTGCTCCGATCCAAGTCCGAGAAGTATGCGAGAAACGAGGAAAGGAGGGAATCATAGCTTTGGCATTCCTAAGCAAAATAGAGAATTTTGGACGTGGGCCAGGTCTAGGCAGCATCGATAAACATTCCACCACAGCCCCCACCACCTTTGTCCCTGCTCTTTTTACTTCATTACTAGTCCCACATACATTCTCCTTCTTTATCCTCGCTCACCCTTACCCACTTTCATCTTTTCAAACATGTAGATTTATAGCAGATGTTCAAAACATTTCCATTGTGGGCTACATGAAGAAAAATAGAAAGAAGGGGGCGGGGGATGGGGGGGGGCTACTTTACGTTGTATTCAGAAATCATGTTCCAAAAAAATTCGATACGCTTTCTAGGTCAACATATGCTAGGAAGTTAAATATATTTAAAGAAAAAACTCCTTGGTGTCAACAGTTACAAAGAAATAATCTTATGATTAATACATTTCAAATATTTTACACATATTTATTTCCTGATTAATAATGGAGACATTTTATTTGTACTAGTGTGATATCTAAAAAAAATGATATCTTGCAATATTCCATTTACAACATTTTAAAATCAAGAATTGCTTGTAACATTTTTAATTTGACATTTTACATTTTTTTAGATTACATAAAGGGGCAGTATGGTGGAGCAACTGGTTAAAGTGTTGGACTCTGAGTGCTGAGGACCAGTGTTCAAATTCTGCCCCACCTGTGAAGAGTTTGTCCGGCCACTCCAGTTCCCTCTAGCACATGCACGAATTGGAGACTCTAAATTGGCCGTGGGTGTGATTGTGAGTGCAACTTTTGTTTGTGTCTATGTGATTTATAATATTATATACATATAAGTATCAGAGGACATTTTTTTTTTCATTGACATAAAGTTTGAAATAAGAAATTTGATATCTTAATATTAAACTTTTACTGCATTTGTAATGCAAGTAAAAATGGTTTGGTTCTTTGTGGAATCTGTAAACATTTTCACTTTTTCTCATAATGTTTTGTTGCAGGCCATAGCCTAAAAAAATAATAATAAATAAACTAGTGGGCCACAATTGGCCCCAATGCCAAATTTGGACACCCCAGATTTATGCTATGGTTCTGTATTCTGTCGGGCTCTGAAGGGAAGCGGGAAGAGGGGGTGTGCCCACCGCCCCCCAAAAAAAAGTAGAAGTTGGAAAACAAAACCCTCTTTCTTTACACTCAACGTTGTCACAGGTGGAATCGATTCCTATTTGGCTGCCGTCACACTCCGCATGCGTGCACTTATTCAATTTTGCTAATGTGTGTGCGCAGCTGGGAAAGACATTGGGGATGAAAAACAATTATGTTATGTCATGCATACATTGGAACCTTCTAGTTTCCCCACTCAGTGAATATCATAAAGTAAACACGGGAATCTTAACAATAGAAGAGCCAAACCTATGGAGCGATGTAACTGTGATACTTGGAACTACAATTACCAGAAGAAATAAAAACATATATGATGGGATTTGAATGAGATGTCAGCTGTTGTGGCTGTGGTGAAATGTAAATATGGTACATCAGAGGTGCATTAAATATGATGAAAATCTGAGACATAACAGTTATATATGGCATTAAAATTGTGCAAATATGATACATAACAGGTGTATGTTAATTATGATGTGATTATTGTACATTGTGTGTATATACATCAAATACAACATACATAAATTTAATTTTAGTAGACCAATAAAATTTTCACAAAATTCCACATGTACAGTATATGCCAGGTTTATATATAATTTAAACAAGATGGATTGCAAGTGTAGAGATGGTAAATATGATGAGGTACAGTAGATGTTCAATAAGATGTAAATTTGGTACATGAAGTACATTATAGGTTCATCATTTTCAAGATTCAATCTGTGAATTTGGTAAATTAGAGGTACATAAACCATCAAATGTGATGGAATTTGGGTTTATTTGCTGAGTATAAATATAATAATATATAATGTGTATATGGCTCACTAGGAACATTATAGGTGTATACAGCATTAAATGTGAACTGACTAGATGATTAAATATTAGTAGACCACGAGATGGCATGGAAAAATCGTACATTACAGATGGAAAGACATTGATCCCAATATGGTGGACAGAGTATGGAACGTTAGTTATTAAAATATTTATGATATGGTCCAATAAATGTCTATAGACTATTAACTGTCATGTAAATGGTGCATTGTATGTATTGATGTTATATATGATGGAAATGCATGTGATATATTGCATATATCAGATACATGTATTAACAACACTCCCGGCACAAGGCAGAAAAATAGGTTTGCTGATCAAGGTATATGGCCTCTCTCACTCCAGCTGACAATACCGGTAAATGTTTTATTATTTTAATATGATACCAAACGTTTTACGGCAAATTGGTTAAAATGTCTCCCTTACAGTTCTGAGGATTGGGATTCAAATCCCGACAGCGCCTGTGTGGCGTTTGCATGTTCTCCCCGTGCCTGTGTGAGTTTTCTCCAGGTACTCAGCTTTCCACCCATATCTCAAAAAGATGCATTAATGGGAGACTATGCAATTGGCTGGCGACCAGTTCAAGGTGTACCCCACCTCCTGCCCAAAGATCTTTGGGATAGGTTCCAGCACTCCTGCAACCCTTGTGAGGATTAGCAGCTCAGATAATGGATGGATGGATGGATAATTGGAGACTCTAAATTGCCCTAAAAAGTGATTGTGAGTGTGAACTGTTGTTTGTTTCTATGTGCCCTGCAATTATCTGGCAACCAGTTCAGGGTGTACTCCAACTCTTGGCCGAAGATAGCTGGGATGGGCTCCCACACTCCCGCAATCCTCGTAAGGATAAGCGGGTCAGAAAATTGATGGATGAATCTTTTACTTGCCACATCTATGCTGAGTTGAGAAGTAGAATTTCCCCCAAATTAATTCTTCATTTCAAATCCCACAGAAAAAAACTACACAGAGACCACCAAAAACTCCAAAAGCGTCTCGTTATCCTTTAACATCTCCGAGATTCAGGGCAGTGTGGGCAACTACCGCCTATTGACCACCGCCGAGCTGCGGATACTCATCAAGCAGCCCACGATACTCAAAGAGCAGAGGGTGGAGCTGTACCGCGGTGTGGGCCCGTCAGCCCGATACCTGGCGTCCCGCTTCATCACAAACCAGTGGAAGGACAAGTGGCTCTCATTTGATGTAACGGAGACCTTGCAGGACTGGCTCCAACACAAACGTGAGTTTGAGACATCACACCTTTGTCTTCAAAGCAGATGTGTCAGAATCCATTTGTCAAAGTCTTGGGACGAAAAACTCAACTTCATTTGAGGCTCGATTTGACTTGAAATACACGGCATGACATGTCTCTCTCCTGTTTACAGTTTGAAATGCGCAATTTCAACAAGTAATCATTTGGTTTGTTTTTTAATAAAAAGTACAGTTTTTGTCCACACCACAAACAACAACAGACCTTCACTGCTTTCTCTTACTGGCTGCATTATCCAATAGACATACAGAGGCTGTCCACATTGGCATTCTCAGTCAGTCCCACACCAGAACTCAGCCGAAACAAATTCACTGAGACAGTCGGAACATATGGAACTCTTAACACATTGTATGAGTTGACTTGGGTCAACTAGCTTGAAAATTAGTGGGGACTGGACCTGGCTTGATTTTTGGCACACTAACTAGAAAACTTGATTGAAATTTGAAGTTTAAAACTCTAGAATGAGTTGTAATGTGCACATGTGTGACTTACTCTCCCAGCCCTGGTCAAAATTCATACATTTGGAATGTGTGTCCCGGCAGAGGAAGAGCAGGGATTCGAACTTCGGCTCTTCTGCGAGTGCAGTCAAAGGAGCGCCGATGCCACTTTCAGCTTCTACATCTCCGGGATCGACAACGACCGAAGCGATATCGGAATAATAAAGCAGATGACCCAGCAGCCCCCATTCATCCTGACCATGTCCATCCCGCAAAGTGCCAGTGGTCAGCTCAGCTCACGGAAAAGACGCTCCACAGACACTCGAGACACCTGCTCAGCGTAAGTCAACTTCACTGTTTAAGGATGCACTGTGATCGAGTATAATCCATACAACCTACACGATTATTTCCCAACCTTCATTAAACCAAGGCATATATTTTAAACAACCGAAGTCTCATGACACACCACCATAATAAAAAAGGCTACTGTTTAGTAGCTCATAGATGACGTGTTTCATGCAGCCAGACAGAGACCTGCTGTGTAAGGAGCCTGTACATCGACTTCAGGAAAGACTTGGGCTGGAAGTGGATCCACCGACCGACCGGTTACCATGCTAACTACTGCATGGGTTCCTGCACCTACATCTGGAATGCTGAGAATAAGTACTCTCAGGTAGGGAGCAACGCACAAAAATATCAGCTAAACTAAAATACAGCGAGTATTAGATCTGTTCAACAAAGCAGACACCATCATCTAAAATTAATGACCCATCTGAAATAACTCCACCTGTGATCAATAAGTTTTGGGGGAGTACATAATCTGACAATGGATCTTTTGGGCAACTATTGTACATTTCAACTGAGGAAATGATTCTTTATTTTTTGTTCCAGGGTTATTTATCGGGACCAGAAGGCCTCCCTGAAAGGGGGTGGTACTTCCCAGAGACACAGAAACCTTCCGATGGGGTCTGCTCTCATGGTCATATCTGATTGAACTCAAAGTTCTTAGACGTGTAGTTGGAAATCCTGAAAAGTTGAATCAAGGCAACTGGATTAGACCCGGTTATTGAAGACATCACACTTTTAATTCAAAAGGCTTCTTCAGTTCTAAATTTTGGGTGTGTATTGCCCCTATTTATCTTTGTGGTGGGTGTAGCCCATAGATTTGTTGCTGTTATTGTTGTTGTCACCAGGTGTGGCTTGTGAATAACTGTTTCGCATACCAGCCAGTTGCTCACCTGTCTGGTGGGAAAACGGCACATTGGTGGCCAACTTTGCCATGGGATAAGACAATCTTTGGGAAGACAAACAAAAACAAGAGTCCACTTGCCCCGATTCAACTTTCGCAAATTACCATGACTATAAAGTCAATTAACTACCATGAAAATCGACACAGATATCACGGTAGAAATGTAGCATAATGTTTTAAGCTTGGTTCCCGTGATCAAAATCCATTGGTCTTTGGCATGGTTAAAAGTTACAGGGGTGGAAGTACACCTCATAAACCTAGATGCCCACATACTACTGATGCCAGAGTGATGTGATTATGATCCATGCATGTCTTGAGAAAATAGCTAACAATATCCAGGTTAGACCTGTTTACGTCAACTTGCATTGAAATCATAATGACAAACCCTTATCTCACTTGTGAAGGAAATAGTTCTGTAGTTTTTCAGCATCTTCACTTTTGTCTCTCTCATTTAAACTTGATAATTTGTCATCTCTGAAATAATTGGTTTTGTCAGTAAACAAAAGGGGACCTTGAGTCACTCTCTGAAAACTAAAGACAAAGTTCAAAAGCTTGATGAAGTGATAGATTCCAAGTTGACTTTCAACAGTTATTTCAAATCATTTACTAAATTAGGGTTAACCCTAGCCCTTCTACCATCTGAAGAACACATCCAGATTGAGGGCCTGCATGTGCCAGGCAGACCGGGGGAAGCCCATCTATGCTTTAATCTCAAGGAAACTCGACGACTGTAATGGTCTTCAGACTTGATTTCCCCAAAAGAGCATTAAACAGCTGCAAGTCATTCAGAAATGCTGCAGCTCGGGTTCTGACCAGAACAAAGAGGTCAGAGCATATTATTCAAAATTCTCAAATCTTTTTACTGGCTCCCAGACAGCTTTAGAATATATTTAAAAGTTCTGCTACTGGTGTCTCAATCACTAAATGGCTGAAGTTTAAGTTAAAACATAAAAGAAATGCTAATGGGACATAAACCCAGCAGGGCTCTGAGCTCAACAGACCCAGGTGAAAAAGTGGACCGCAGAGTTCAAAGCAAATATGGTGAAGCAGCATTTAGCTATTATGCTGCTCACAAACTGAATAAATTGCCATCAGAAGAGATGGCAGCGCCAAGTGTGAATGCCTATAAGTCCAGGTTAAAAACTATTCTTTTTCTTGTGGTTATTGAACCATTTCCACTTTTAAATGATTTTTTTTTGTTTATGCACTGTACACTGTCTTAAGAATGTAAACCACAATGAATTACCTTATGAATGAAAAGTACGATACAGATAAATTGACTTGATCTTTCCACTTATCTTGATTTTTTATTTTGGAAATTTTGTCTTGTTTCATCTTTTCATTTGCACAAACCTATGGACTTGTCCTGTGTATGAATGATACTATACAAATAACCTTGCCTTATTTTAAATTGACTTTAGATTCTGGCCCTGTACAAGCACCACAATCCCGGAGCTTCAGCCCAGCCATGCTGCGTACCCCAGGCACTGGAACCCCTTCCCATTCTCTACTACGTCGGCAGACAACACAAGGTTAGGCCGTGCAACACTTTCAATGTGGGAGAGTACCTTTGGGCTGTAATTAACACTTTCTTTGACTTTTAGGTGGAGCAGCTGTCCAACATGATTGTCAAATCCTGCAAGTGTAGCTAAAAGTTGACAAGACCTAGAAATTACATGGAAGACTCCCACTTACGTGACAGTTGCTGAAAAGGAGAGCCGAGCAGGAACTGTTGAAAGTCACCCTTTGCCACGTTGGAATCATACCTTTCATTGATGTCCTGGATAATATTGTATACATTTTTTTCCATTGCTGTAGTGACTTTTGAAAAGGATTAATTTATTTTGGGGATGGACAGATGTGTGCAAGCCTCACATCAGGACCCAAGTGATGTCGACTGGACGATAGATGTACGCCACAACCACGATCATGTAGCTGAAGGCATGGAAAACAGCTGCTGTTGTTTTTGGGGTTTTCCCAGGGGACAGTGCAGCAGGTGTGTTTACAAAGGACAGCAGGAGAGCACACGAGGGACGCTTCGCTCCACGGAAACTCCCTCCGACTGAGAGTTTTTAGTTTTTCAACCTATGTCAAGTCTTTACATTTTTTTAATGTCGTTCTTTGGTTTGTTTTTATGAATGAATGTCAGCTTATCCACATGAAGCTTTTTCCGTGCTGTATAAAAATAGACTTAGTTTCCATTCCAAGTTTGTCTTTTGTCCGAAGATTTTTTTCTGCACTATAGTAAACCCCTACTTCACAGCATGAGTCTTATTTCCAACCAATTATGAAAATCTGCGACTAAATGACACCCCCAAACATTTTTTATAATTGCTCCTAATTACATCTTGAACTGTAAATGTACTACAAAGTATAATCTCACAAGACACTTAATTGATCTTACATTAGCCTTCCAAATAAGTGGCTTACAAAATGCCCCAAGAAAGCGGTGTATATCATCTTGCCACCTGTAAAAATACCAATTATGTATAAAAGAATAAAGTGCCCTCCGCCGTCTGTTAGTTTGAGTTTTTTTATTAGCCACTCGGCAGAGCAAATATATACTCATGCAGCAAAGACATTCTCGTAATGTACACTAACAACCCAGGCAAAATTTCTCCTTCTCCCCAACATGCAAGCATCTTTGAGTTGTATCACTTGAACATACTTCCTTGATAGTAATTACTACTTTCCTATTTGCTGATCCATAGCACAACATAGAGGCACCTCAGGGTGTTAATAAAAGAGCAGAAATATGCACATAAGTGAGTTTTTCAGAATATAGCTGTGGGTAGATACCACAGGGGAAAAAAATGCAAACGGGGGAATTAGTCAATGGTGAACTGGGAATATGAGGGGGTTACTGTATTCACTTCCTCCAAAGTCATGTGTTTTAGGAATGAAGCAAAAACAAGTTTTATAGTGCACTTCATGGTTGGATGTTGTAAATAGAAAAAAAATAAACACTGATGTTACTTGTGGATTTGTGTGTACTGCATGCGTTGCGCAAGATGTTTTTTTTTTGGTTTTTCGGGACGATATCCAGGCACTGATGGGCTGTGCATTTGGTGCTTGTGCCTCCAGTAAGGACATAACTTACTTAATTTACCTCATAATACTATCACTATGATGTTATGTCGCAGTTAGAAACCATCAATATGAAACAAAGATGCACTATATCAGTAGCCAATTGGGCTATGCCATCTGAAGCATTTTAGAATCAAAGATTATTGAAAAAGTGACCCAAAAAAAACAACAATTTAAACAAACATGATATCTCACTCGATAGCTATCCTGAAATTTACTCTAACCAACCAATCAGAGAATGGAAAAATGCTTACATCATTGAGGGGCAACTCCCTGGCATCAGGTGACCTTGATTTTAAATCTAATTGGTTGAAGAAACAGTCTCAGTGCTAATATAGATTAAATTGCAGTGGCCATCAGAAATAAAGATGAAGGCCTTACATGCATTAGATAAACAGTGCAGCACATAGGGCTGAAATTGGATTTGACAACAACAACAAAAAGACATTACACTACCTGAAGCATTGCAGCCACCAGAAACACTACAAATTTAGGTTGAAAATGTAGTTAAATGCTTGCGATCGTGTTTTAGTCCTGACCGACCACTACTGCATATAATCCAACAAAAGCTAACATTCCTGGATGCTCATTGCCATTCTTGGCACACAGTCTTTGGACGTGTGCCACTGCATTTTATCTGTGTGCACCTCCTTCCTAAAGGGGCCCCACCTCTCTTCCTCAGAACACTGGGGATTACTGGCAGCCCATAAGCCTGAATTGGGAATGAGGAGCGCAGGTCCAGACCCGCTGGTACGGCCCAGACTTTAGGGGCCATGACTACATGGAAAATGAAGCACGGGTGAAAACACTGAACCCGCTGACATACAACCCCCACTAAGCAACTTACGTAAGTTTACGCCGCTAACAAGGTGACGACGATCTGCGCCGTCTTGTTCCAAAAGTTGGTCGTGTTACTGAGAATTCCTAAGGAGCGGGCCAACTCTGCAAGCGTGATAAACAAATTCAAGCTAAACAAGACGAGATCTGTTGCCAGCTTTTAAATTTTAGCGCTCCAGAGGTACATGATGTTCTGCGGCGCCTTGGCAGGGAAGATGTAATTGGAATGTTACAAGGAGAAAAAGGCATCATTAACGAACCACAACAAGCAAAACAAGCAGCTTTTGAGAAGGCGCGAGTTTGGAGGGTGGGGGAGGATGTGGGGGGCAACAACATCAAAATTGTCCTGTAGCTCTCCCTAAGATATGACTAAGCATGGCAATGTCAGGAGGCTCATAAATATGTCAGAGTGATAAATGAAACACTCCCAGAGGGGAGTCGGACTCAAGTGGGCTCATCCTTGAAGGCATCGCTCGTTTCTCAGCAGCTGCTTCCTGTTGGGCCCTCTGGCTTTTGATCAGGGGGCCCCTCGAAAAACTGCTGACACCGCCTAGAACATGTGGAGAACAGTGGGGGGACACTTAAATCTTGAGTGTTTCCACATAATCATCGTCAAGCAGGTGTTGTGTCGCCACTCTTGTGAGTCTACATGATGAATGAGTGAGTATACCTCATCTCGTCCAAACTGAAGGCATACAATGACATTTTAGGTCATACGCCATCTGTTTTACTGCACTGGAAGACAACATTTCTCTTGAGAAATAACAGAAATGGAAATGACTTTCAGGAATTAAAATGCACCGTAGAGCCAATTCTTGACTTTGAAAACTAAAAATTGGACCCATAATAATGAAATGAGGAATCTGTTACTAAATTTAAGCAGCTATGTGTGCCAAGAGCATGAAGATTTGAATTGGCAAGATCATAAAACAAGTCGACTCAGTTAGCCTCAAAAGTTGCTCAACAATGTCTCAAAAGCACTTTAATTATAGGACCTCCACTAATACATTATAATTAAGCACTCCTTATTTTGAGTTGAACTTGCTCCTAAGTAATGCAACCTTAATAACAGCATACAATACCTCGAAAAGATTTTTAGGGGGAAAAAATGTTTGCGGCAAGAGAAATAATTTTACACAAAGCATGGGAAGAAGAAATAGGGAACAAAACCTTACCTTGATTTGGGATATTTAATTTTGGTAAAATTTTAGATTTTGCAGCATAGACCCTAAATAAACAAAATAATATTAACGTCAATCCTAAATGCACAAAAATCTACCCGAAGCAACTGGACTGTTCTTGGTTGGTAAAGATAATGCACATTTAATCAAAAAAGTCTACTTCATCTTCTTCTGTTAATGTTGTTTGTTATTGGTCCTTTTGGAGATAAGCATGATGAAGGGTTCAAGAAAATACCAATCATATGTGGAGTTTATCCTATAAACCACCTTGAGACATGCATTGTCCTATTGTTGCAGTTGCATCCCACTTTCATAGAAGTTAAGAATGATTAATAACAATTTTCATTTAAAAATACACTCTGGAAACATATGTACAATATATTGTATTTTCAAATACCATTTCAAACGAGTTAGCTGTCAGGTCAAAGGTGGAATGTTTGCCCTGACATCGGTCAAACAAAGGCTGAGTTGCAAAATATTTGTTCACAGAATAAACCAGTGGCTGCAGCGCAAGAAAGTAACACGCATGTCACTTTCATACCATGTTCTGTGTGGGAACTTGGTACACCTCTGTACTCCACCACCAAAAACTAAAAAAAAATGAACTCGTAATTTTTTTACTAGCTGTACGCGACCCACTTTTGACTCCCAACAGACCATTTGAAAACCACTGGTATAAACTGATCACTAAACGGATTTAGGTAATTGTTCAACTTTCAAGATTCCATTATATAATAAGTCTGCACTTTTCTGACGGCATTGACTGTGAGCCCTGCCACAAATAGCAGAAAACCATGAGTAATCAATGCCCCCAAAATGTCTATAATTGCCTCAAACAATAAATAGATCTCAAAATCTGACCGCAAAAAAACAAACCCACAAACTTATCTTCCATTTCCGAAATAAATAACAGAAATGATTTGATTTTGGAAAAATGCAACAGAAGTGTGTGCGTACATGTACATTCAACAAGTGCTTTCCAGAACTTCCACTAACAACTCAGGATAAACTGAACTCCATCCTGACCAACCAATAACTTCATTATCATCCTAAACACTAATTCCTATTGAACAGGGTGTTAGCGGCATCTTATAATAACTTGGGAAAAGTTCATCGGCAGCTGACATGGACCCGTGCGTTTTTTCACCACAAAACATGATTTTGACGTATACAGCTTTTTGTAACTGCATGAAAAACTAGCATGAAAATCGTCTCGAGAGATTTGTTTTCGAGAAGAAGCAGGAAGTGACGTACATGGCAGGACCACCCTCAAGTGGACTCGTTTGTTTCTATTAGTTTTACCGCCGGGAAGGTAGCTCGTTGTTCCTTCGTGTTAGCCAAAATGCCGGCTCCTTGCGTTGCTGGACATTGCTTGAACACTCAGGAGGATGGATTTACCCTTTATAAGTTTGCAAGAGACCCGGTTTGTCGTGAAAAATGGATTGCACAGCTGCAACGGACGAGAGCTTCGTGGGTTCCAAATGACAGGTAGGTGTGTATACAGCTCCTAAAAAAAATAATAGCTTGGGGCGGACCACGTAATCGGTGTCTCATAATGTAACAAAAGATCCGCGTATGTATGACAGGCGAAAATGAGCCACCCGGCTGAGGCGCCGTGTCCGCCGGTCATGGCTTCGGCGAAGGCTGCGCGTCGGGCTCGCGGACGGCAGCGGCTCTGAACAACGCTGCCAACAATGCCGCACTCAGCCGCGTGCGACAACAACGCGGTAAAGTGCCCCGGCTCGGCGGTGTTGTTGCGGAGGGCGGCGGCTATAAACAACACCGTAAAGTGGCCCGGCTCTGCACCATGATAAGCCATCTCGGCACCGAAAATGAGCCACCCCGGCTGAGGCGCCGTGTCCGCCGGTCATGGCTTCAGCGAAGGCTGCGCGTCGGGCTCGCGGACGGCAGCGGCTCTTTAACAACGCTGCCAACAATGCCGCACTCAGCCGCGTGCGACAACAACGCGGTAAAGTGCCCCGGCTTGGCGGTGTTGTTGCGGAGGGCGGCGGCTATAAACAACACCGTAAAGCGGCCCAGCTCTGTACCATGATAAGCCATCTCGGCGCCAAAAATGAGCCACCCCGCCCGGCTGCGACGAGCTGCCCTGGTTCGGACAGGGAGGTGGTTTGGCCGTGATCGCATATCATCTGAACATGGCTCGAAACAATAGTGTATTACCCTGCTAACTTCACTCGGTTGTGTGGTGTTCTCTTCTTCGAAAAGAGCTTTTGTGTCAGAAGGGGCGTGTTAATCTCCCATAGTAGGGTCCACCGTGTGTTTTCAATGGCGAATGTCCGGGGTGACATCACGGACAGGGGACGCAGCCAATATGGCGACCAATTGGATGTCATCGAATGACACTTCCGCAACTTTGCGCATGGATGACGCACTCTCCGCTCATATTTATTTTTACGTTTAGACATCGAAGTGAATAATGTTATATTTATTTTTCATAACAATATCTATTTTAGAATATTTATAGGGATGGCACTTGACCTTTAAGGGGTAATATTGTAGTTCACTTTTACCAAGATGGGCTGCACTTTCTGCTCTCTCATTGGCTGCAACTCAAATGGAACACATTTTTACCTGTTGAGCGTGCAAAGCTAATCACGCATCATCTGGCCAAATTTGACATCGTGCATGCCTCAGATGATGCTATTCTCGTCCTTGTGACTCAGAGCCAGGTCGATGACATTTGCATTTACACAGCAACAAGTCATTCATTAACCAGTGCCGCGTAACTCCTGCATGCATGCGAGCCTAGTAATACACTTTGATGTCCTTCTGCATACAGCTGCTTGCCCGTTGCCCAAGATGCTACAGGTGGCCAGTGTGTGTTTGTGTGAAAATACGAAAAAAAAAGTTTCAAACACGTTGGTCCGAATGCTTTGAGCATGTTTCGCTTGTAGCTGACTGATCTGTTTCAGCTGGAGCTATATGGCACGAAGCTTGCCAAAACAACCCAAATAATTTGCCCAACTTTTGACTGGACCAAACAATAACTATTCATTAATATACAGTAGCTGCAGTGAATCCCAGCCTTTTGGGGTAAACTATTCACAAATTCACCTATCCTCAACTACTTACAGATAAACTCAGCAACTTGTGGCTCTGTATACAGTGGCACGTCAGCGGCCAAGGTCGTTATTGACTTAATCTGTACGGCAAATCACTTTTCGACATTGAAATCCATTGAAATCCCAGTAACTTTTTCCAACACCTCCCCAACAAATTACATTATTATGTTTTTCGTGGCCTATAGAGTGACTTCAGGAGTTTGGAACTGGGTTGGCCGGTTCGTCTACGTGTGAGCATCTGGGCGTGGGTTGTGGTCGACAGTAGCTTTTATCAAGTGTTGACATTTTGTAGTGGTGTGTTTCAATGAACCACCAAAAGTGATTTTACCGATTGTGGCTCTCCTTTGTCACATGTCAGGCCATTACAGTATGTTAATTCCATTTCATTCTAAATGTGTTACTTTTCACTCCATTCAATTTCATTCTGAAATTCATTTGCAACTCAAATTTTGGTTCACAACACAAATAAAAAAACAATTAAGTATCAGCTCACAACCCTCTTAAGGGAATAGCAGAATATTGACAAATAACTGCAATGCATCACTTCTAGTGGATGTTATTATATTGTCCATATGTGATGATGTATTTTTTTGTTTGTTTTCAAATATTCCATTATTGACTAAGAAGAAAAGTAGGGGCCGTCCCACGACCACTTGTCATAAACTCCCCCCTCACCCCTTCACTCACCTGCAGTTTTCTTCAAGATATTTATCGTGATCTTTTTGAGGGCCTTGTCCCATCTCTTGTCTGTATTTTTTTCTGAAACGTCAATGTCCAAAGCCCTGGCAGCTCTTTGAAGACACGCAGCCAAGACCATTGTGAATTATCACCGACACAAAATACAGCTGCCAATGGGGGCAGTAAACGCAAATGAGGGCGAGGTGGAACTCGAAGACCACACACAGATGTACTTTCCAGACACCTCGCATACGGGTTAAACATCCCTGTCCAAGCATTTTGCTCATCATCTTTATCATTGTAAGCTAACATCAAGGTGTAAAACCCAGAGGAGAAACTCTTCAAAGAGTAACATACAAAGGGAAAGTACGTCTGAGTGCTTATACTCATAAAACAAGCTGGTCTGACTCATTCAGTCTGACAAAGAAATGTTTGCTAAAAAAGGGAAGGTATTAGAAGCTATTACATCTCCGGTCTACATCCCCATTTACCCACCCATTCAGTTCCTTCCATATTTTCACTGTGGACCACAGCCCACTCGCCACTCCCAGAGGGCCGAAAGTGGGATCTGACTGAAGGGAAGCGCAGCTGTCCTGGGATGAGGCTCACACTGATTGAAGATGATGTATGGACACAAGTCTGAACTTGGTTACATCCCTACCAGTAACCGTGACAACAGACAATACAATACAAGCATCCTTGAGAGTATAAGGAAAAAATATCTGTAACAAATCTTAAAGGTGACAGTTCCATTCAAATTCTTTTGTTGGAGATTGTTCATCTTCCTTTTTCAGCCTGTGTGGCTAGCCAAAGATCTGAGAACAGTCAAGATGTATCAAATCAATATACTATGACAGCAATTTCCACTTTCCTACTTGCCTGGGCTTTGGCATCATCTTTGGTTGTTTCAGAAAGAGAAAAAGAAAAAAAAAAACACCAATAATTCTAATGTAAAAATTTCAAGCCAAAACGTCTGACGACCCCTGTCCTACACAAAGAAAGTACATGAGATGCAAAGGCTGAGAGGGACACCACCATGAATCATTGTCACCATGATCCTAGAATGCACAGCCCTCTGAGGATGCAGATCGAGAGGTTCAGACATGGTGAAAAGCACAAAAAAGTTGTCTAAATAGAGAGGGTGGGGGTGTTGGGGAGTTGTTGTGGGCGATGGAAGTCAAAGTATGGTGACTCATCCCTTTACGCCTACTTCCTGTGATTGGGTCGCCACAAGGGAAAATTAAGTGTTTAGGCCATTCTTTTTCCTTGCACCCTTCACTACAGTCTTCATCACAACACTGCACTCTCTTCATTAGTAGAACTGTGGACTCGAGCCACATGACTTGGACTCCAGTCATATTCGAGTCAGAGATTGGATAATATCAGGCTAGACAATATGTTACAAACTAAGTTGGCAGTGACCCGTGATGTCATTTGGACTTGCATCCTTTGACTTGAAAAGATTTGATAATTTGACCTTTGCAGGTTTTAATGTTGTCCCATTGAATGTTTTTTCTTTTTTTTTTTTTTTTTTTTTTTTTACAAAGAATGACTATTTTAAGTGAATGTACTGTACTGAATCAGTTTATGAAATAAAGCGAACGAGTCAGCTGAGCGTGGAAACTGGGCTGCTGTGACGCTCTGTTACTCAGTTCTGAATCTTCTATGAGTGACCATTGCGCACCCAGTGTGCAGGTAGAAGCGGTGTACACTAAATGCCTCATATTCGCATTGTTTTGGACCTTATTTTGTGGGCGATGAGTGTTTGTTTCGCAGCTTGACCCTTTGGTCACTACCGGTTTTATTTAGAAAAGTGTTTCTTCTTCATATATTGTTTGTTATGGACTTCCTGCCTCTGTCTTTTTGAGTGACATCTTCATAGTTATGGGAGGATATTCAGAGAGAATAACTTGTGGGGAAAGATATGACGCCCTAGGAGAGAAGAGGAAGGTATGGAATATTTGAGGATTGTATTGCATATGAACATGATTTACGTGTGTGTGTGTGTTTGTGATTTTGTAGTGAATTTTTTGTCCACGCCATAGTTTTCATGGCGTTATCCATCAAGTGTTTGGTGTCAAATATTCGACGTTTGGACAGATGATGACAGAATAAATCGACACCAGTCCAGAAACTCTCTGCTTATTTATTTAAGAAATGAAATCCGAGGCGCCCCTACAGTTGAGACTTCACTAAATGTACTGCAATGTGATTCGGTATTTGCCAGCATTGTCATGAACTTGGGAAAAAGACTAATAAGCAACTAGCATCAGGCAGTAGTTTGGAGGCAGGGGAGTAACTGAACTGAACTGAATGTATTATTGAATTGAATGTACTGCTGTACTAAATGCACTGAGCAACTGAAAGTGAACTGAATGTACTGTTAGCCAGGAGAGAATCGTTCATTAAACTTCTTTATTTGTGATTGAGTGATGTACTTGTACTTATGTAGGGATTCATGCAGCTGTTCACTGTAAACTAGTTCGACGAACAATTCGTTTGCGTGAGGAATGATGTCCTACGCAATGAACGTACTCATGAGCAATTTTAACCGTAAGTTCTGACGCTCTCGCAGGGTTACCTTTCACTAGCAACCACTTCTTCAAGCTAACACCGAGTGTTGAGTCAGTCAAGCACATGAAAATAAGTGCACAAAATGGTCCGTGGCTTGGATGGTGTTTCCATAATCCTTACAGACTACACATGTGAGGACAAGAGACCGATTTCTGGCTGCAGGGGAAAAGATCCATAAGAAAATTAAAATATCCTGGCTGTATATTTATACAAACATAACCACACCATGTCAGTAATAGGATTATAAAAGAGAACAATAATTTCTATCCATCGATCCATTTTCTGACACACTTCTTAAAAGGGTCACAGGAGTGCTGGAGCCTATTCCACCTATCTTTGGCCAGGAGGTGGGTCACATGCTAAAATGGTCGCCAGCCAATCACAGGGCACATAAACAACATTCACCCTAACATTTACACCAACGGGCAATTTAGAGTCTTCGGTGAACCCATCATGCATGTTTTTAGGATGTGGGAGTAATCTGAAGTGCCCAGAGAAAACCCACACAGCCAAGGGGAGAACAAGCAAACTCCACACAGGTGGGCCCAGGATTTGAACCCCAGTCTTCAGAACTGTGAGGCAGACCAGTAAAGAAGGGTACTGATGTCAACATCGGTCCACCGTGTTGAAAAGCATTCTCGCTGTCCGCCGAGAGCCTGTGTGGATGTACAGGGAACACAGAAATACGTGTGGTAGCTGAGCTCACTGCACACATTTTCATGAGTCACTGAAGCCTGGTTTTTAGAGAGTTTGCTTCTGAGAAAACGGGAGGTGATAACTGCTTTTTTTACCCCTGCCTTTCTCTAGTTTACAATTTATGACAACAATATGTACTTCTTCAGTGAAAGTGATGAGGGACCTTCACTGAATGAAAAAGCATTGAATGATTTTGTGGAAAAGAACGGAACGATTCAGTAAACGAGTCTTTTAAACTAATCTTTTTAATTACCTGATTCGATGATTCAGTATATTGAAAAGAACTGCCACGCCCATCATTAGCAGCTTTCTTTTTCTATAGCTATACGTGCAACTCACTTTTTACTCGAGGAAAATATTAGTTAAAAAGCAAAACTGAATGTCCTCATGATTATTTATTAGCTTGAAATGTAATTTGCGGCATGGTGGATGACTGGTTGGCATGTCCCCCTCATGGTTCTGAGGGCAGGGGTTGAAATTCAGCCTCGCCTGTGTGGAGTTTGCATGTTCTTTCTGTGTCTGTGTGGTTGTCTCCGGGTATTCTGTTTTCCTACTACATCCCAAAAACATGCATAGTAGGTTTGATGAAGACTCTAAATTGCTCATAGGTGTGAATGTGAGTGCAAATGGTTGTTTCTTTGTAGCCTGCGAATTAATGGTGACCACCTCAAGGTACACCTAGACTCTCGGCCAAAGATAGCGAAGATGGGCTGGCCCGGAACCCTCGTGAAGTCCCGGGAGGTAGAGGGTTAATTGAAGAAATTGCATGTCGGTGTGAATGGTTGTTTGTTTCCTTGTGCTCTGCAATTGGCTGGCAAGCAGTTCAGATGCAGTACAGAAATGGGATGGATGTAAATGTAACTTGCTTCTTTATCTTTCCATACTTAAAACTCTGGTAGAGGCATTGACCAAAGGCTCATTCTTTCACGCACTCTTCAACCATCCAGAACTCTTCAGTTCTCTTCAGTTCTGGATGGTTGCTTTTCTGTTTCAAAATACTACCTCAGCAACATTAGATTTAGCATGACACATAAATCTGTTTCGGACATTTTCAGAAGGGAAAACTAAAGTACAAACCGTCATCTTGCGCATAAAGCTTAAAAAAATTACAGACTATAACACTTTTCCATCCAAGATAAAGCTAGTGATAAAGTATTTCTTTTTTAGGAGGTAAAAAGGATTTCATGAAAAACAACAGAAATAACATTACCGGGAGTTAACAACAGTCCTGACATATCACACTTCATGCAGCACAAAAAGGCATGTTCAGTTACTGCCATACTTACTGTTATTCATTTGATTGATTTGTATTTATTTCATATTTATGTTTTTTTTTGTATTTATTTATATTGAATGGACAGCTACAGTCCACCCTATTTTGACATGTGTATAAATCTGGGTTACATCACCACCCTACATTGGGTCATTCATAATACATGGAATGCATGTTAGAATACCATTTTGATGCAGGGGCTTGAACACACTGGTGTACTCCAGAAACAGAAAATTATTTTTGACGTGTTTAGGGCAGCTGAGGTATAAACGTATCTTTGGGTGGTGGTCTAATAAATTGTTAAGCACTGTATAATTAGCTCATTTTTTCCCCCTCCTCATCTATGAATGGCCTGGACACTATGAGTTTTAGAAGCCAAATGTGGCCCTAGAAACTCAACCCTTGCCCATCCCTGCGTTAAATCAAACAATCAACCATAATCTTGCTAACGATGTGGTCAAGCTAATTCAAGTTGATGTTTAGCATTTAATACAAGTGCAACCCCGGCATTTGGCAGCCATCTTGGTAACGCCGCCGGGCAGCACTTTGGCACTGCTGTGTAAATAAATGTGGAGGAGTGGCCACAGTTGAGTTTAAACAGTTAGCAGCGGTATTTGATGAATACTATTCATCACTTGTGGACATGAAAGACTTGTCCACACCTTGCACCTTGGTTTAAAGCAGAAACCACTGAGGCTTTTACAAAGATGTTTCAATTTTTTGGAAAGTTTCCAAGGGTACCCTTATAATGCTTATGCTGGATTGTGTGACAATACCACTTTTTTTCTAGAAAATGGGCAACTTGTTGACTCTAATGGGAATTAACTGTACAGCTAGTTATATTTACAATTATTTAACAAATTAATTTGGTGGCATGGTGGAACAGCTGGAAAGTGTTGGCCAGTTCTGACAGTTCTGAGGTCCCGGGTTTGATCCCGGACCCGCCTGTGTGGAGTTTGCATGTTCTCCCCGTGCCCATGTGAGTTTTCTCCGGGCACTCCGGTTTTCTCCCACACCCCAAAAACACGCAACATTAATTGGACGCTCTAAATTGCCCCTAGGTGTGATTGTGAGTGCGACTGTTGTCTCTATGTGCCCAGCGATTGGCTGGCAACCAATTCAGGATGTATCCTGCCTCCTGCCCATTGACAGCTGTGATAGGCTCCAGCACTCCCCATAACCCTTGTGAGGATAAGCGGTCAAGAAAATGGGTTGTTGGATCACCCAATTTTTTGGGAGGGGGTTCAACTAACACACAACATTTGATAAAGTAGACACTCATTAGGATGGAATTAAAGAACAGTGCAGGCCCCGAGAAGCCCCAGGCCCAACTTTGCTGATCTCTTGTTCTAGTCTTAGCAAAGGGTTAATTGAAGGCAGTTTGTTGAGAATCGCTTTGGTCCTGGATGGCCACAAGCACAATAAACCCAACAAACAGCTCATCTTTCCCACAAGCAAGACCCGGATAAGATGCATTTGCAATGACAAAGAGGACAACCGTGTTGCATCTGATTAACACGTGTCGTCCTCATTTACCTGCTCTCTCATCTCCATGCAGCCCACCCAAGTGTACAGGATGTGATCTCATACTTCACTGGAAGGAAGCAAACCCACTGCAGATTTGAAAAAAGAAGTATCTTTTAGGGGAGTCTGGAAGGCACCCAACGCTCTATTAGTAGTTAATACTAAATGACAGGAAAGTCCAACAGTAACAGCAACAGGAAGAGGAAACACCCCCCACAACCCCCACCACAGCATCCTGGATGGTCTGTCAGTGTGAAACTGGATATTTTCAGAAACTGCATTTGTGTTTCACAGCTGGTATGGACATGACATACAAACATGTCTATTTGGAAAAACATGTTATTTCTTTGCTTGTTGGTTTGGGCTCATGTCCACAAGCAAACTGGATATTAGGTCTCTGAAAAATGAAGATTCTTTTTTTTTCCTCAAACTTCTGCCAAGGTGGAAACTTTCCAAATTTTGAATCTGTAATGCTATACAGGACTAAAATAGTTGACTCTTGATAGTGTTGGAAAAGTACAAGCATTAAATGGAAAGCAGCCTTTTATGATTGTTTTCATGTCATTTTGGCACTGCTGATAAACTCCTGATCAAGGCAATGGCACACCCAAGACACAGCCGCTCTCTCCCCTCGGGCAGGAGGCTATGGTCCATTCAGGGCAGAGCCTCCTGCCACATGAATAGCTTCTTCCCCTCTGCAATCACATTCCATCCATCCATAATCCAAGCCACTTATCCTCACGAGGGTCATGGGAGAGTGGCAGCCTATCCCAGCTCGCTGGACGAAAGGCAGACTACCACTACACCATCAGTGCATCCGTAATCAGACTCATGAGCACTAAATAAGCCGGCATTACCCAATAAATCTTAACACCACCACGTGATTCTTGCACACTCTTTATGCTGATTGAACACAGTTTTCTTTCTTTCTTTCTTTTTCTTTCTTTCTTTCTTTCTTTCTTCTCCATCTAGTTATCCATACATTTTCTTAGCCGCTTATTCTCACAAGGGTCGCGGGGAGTGCTGGAGCCTATCCAGGGGAGTGCTGATTTCCATCTATGTCTCATGTTGCATCGTGAGACAGAAAAATTCTTAGTTGTGAACGTACCATTCATGGACAGTGGCAAGAAAATCGATTCTGCTTCTGTTCTATAATTTTATCATTGTTAAATTAAATTCTATAGAATTCTGCCGTTGTTTTGTCGAAAGTAACCTAAAAGTAACATAAATAACAAAAAATTGTTTTTGTTATCTTTCCAGTGTTTTCTTCGCCATGTGCCCAAAGAAAGACAGTGGTGCTACCAGTAGGAAAGGAAAAAGAAAGTTGTGCAAACCACAGTGGAGCTGAGGAAGGAGATACTGTCATTGCTAAGTACAAAAATGGGGTGCGTGTGTGTTCTGGCTCTTGCTAGCCTCGTATGGCCAATATGAATATTTTGACTATCCTAAATAATACAAATGTAATAAACGGCAGCTAGTGTTGCCAAAGGAGTGACGAGCATTACAAAGCAAAGGCCACAGGTAATAGAAGAAGTGGAGATGCTAGTGGAGAATTACACAGTCAAATCATGGCCGATTACTTCGGCATAACACTTCCTCCTGTCCACTTGAATCCCGCCGATGCCATCGTACCACCACCAAAAAGGTAAATGATTCACATTTAGGGTGCTTTAAGTTTATGCAATTTTTATTATTGTTGTATGATGTATGTATTGTTTTGTTCTACACTTTGGTGCACAGTTTGTGCTTTTAAAGTGCTTAAGAAATAAAGTGTGATTGGTTTGGAATTGCAAAGTTGTTTTCAGATAAAGAGTCCTTTGTTGAAATGCAACAAGACATGTTAACATGCTTTTGATTGAAATACCTTTTTTAGTTCAGTAAATAAGTAAATTTGATAGAACAGTGTTTCTCAGTTCTTTAAAAACTGTCAAATGTCATCAAACTATGTTGTAATAATGTTGAACAGTGCATTGTAACGTTTACATTTTTCCCCCAAAATACTATCTTTTGAAGTATTGTTTAAAACCATATGAATTTCTGGTGGTTGATTAAAATTATACTAACTGAAATATTCATCCATCCATCCATCCATCCATCCATTAACTTTATCGCTTATCCTCACTAGGATCCTGGGAACGTCGGAGACCATCCCAGCTATCTTCAGGCGAGAGGCGGGGTACACCTTGAAATGGTTGCCAGTCATTCGCAGGGTACATGACAAATTTTGCAAAGATTGAAATAAAAAAAAAAACATCTTTCTTGAGTTTCCAAACACTCTTTTGTTTACTATACCTTGTATTGATATCATATACTGTAACACTGTTTCACATTCACATCCACACAACACCACCCCTAAATTATTTTGAACTGCTAATCTAGTATGCTAAAAAATAAAAATGTACAAACACTGACAGCCCCATTACCATCAAAATCCGACACCACCAACATACAAAAAGCCTTTAAAAGAAAACACCTCTGTCATGTCAACTTCCAGACTCTATTTTAAATGTCAGCAATGTTATGAATATATTGACCTGATAAAACCCAGGTGATAGCGTTTTTGGTTAACTTGTGGGTGGGCCAAATGCTTGCTGTAAATCAAATATATATCGGAAAATAACCTGAAAAATACTACTGAGGCTATTTGAGGGGAAACGTTGTAATAAGTGCCAATGTTCACAGCATTAGAGAGGTCCTTTAACTAATAAATGATCCATATCTTATAGATCTGTGTCTTTTATTTAAAAAAAAAAAAAACGCTGGTCAAACTAGCCAGTAATATTGTGAAGGTGTACACCCACACCCACTGACTCACTCCTGATAACGGGGGTCCTCTCTTTGGGAAAGCTTGACCATGTGTGCAGTGCTCAAGCCCAGCGGGAGTAAAATAAACGAACTATCACAACACACCGTCGCCCCCGGTGCGAAAATGCCGACCGCACGGGCGGATGAAAGCCTTGCGAAGGCCCTGCCGGCGCGCCACTCTCGCTTTGAACGGTAATCCTCGGGGATTCTCACTTGTTTTATTAACTCTACTGCTAACAGGTCGCTGTCTGGCACTTTGGTACGACTATGCAGCGTGGCTGCGAACAAACACACAACTGCCCTGTTAGACTCCAAGTGAGCTGTTTCAACAACCCCTTGCAAAAAAAAAAAAAAAAAAAAAAGACTTCATGGTGACGGATGCAAGAAATTTGATGTGTCAAAGCGGTCACCATTGAAGCGTTTTAGCTTTTAGTTCACAGTGTTTTTAGTCCTCATTAAAGCTATTCTTAAAACTGATAAATGCTTGAAATAACTGCAGCATTGGCTTTTCAAGCTGAGAATAGTACAGGTGACAAAAGTATTCAGATTCACAGTCAACTCCTGTACTTCAGTAAAAGTAATAAAGTAAAGACGCTAACATTTACTCTTACGTAACATTTAAGTCAATCAGAGTGGTACCTAACTTTAATTTGTTCCATGGCCATGGTTGTAACACTCGTTTTAAATATCTTTCCTTACTGAAAAAAAAAATGGAAATGCTATTATCTGGAAAAAATTTGTAATGTGTTTTTATCAGAAAAATAGCATTCTGGACCATTGTACTTTGTAAAAAAATACATTGCTCCACTGTTTGTGTTCAACTATTCGCACACCACAACACCAATGCTATTTGTTAGCCCATCTATGACATTTTGCTTTTTATATTAGCATTAAGCTAAGTAGTGCTCTGTTCTACAGTGGGGGGTTTTAATACACAACACGTAATTCTCTTAGCTGATGTTAACTTTGATAGTAAAGTTCAAGTGGGAGAGGCAAAAAATGGACAGCGCCATTCTAGTTCCTCCTGTCATAACCACAACAATGTGAATGTAAGTTTATCCACACCTTGATCATGTGATGTCACGAGATGGCCAAGAGGTTTGGTCTTCAGCCAAATTCGTCCACCCTAAATTCGAACACCTCATCCAAGCAAGCTTGTGCTTTATGCACTGGGAACAGAAAATATACTTCCCCAGACTCTTACCACAATGTTGGAAACATAATAATTCAAAGCATCTTGTATTAACATTCAGGGACAACCTCGGATACAAGTCCAAACTCTGATTGATTATTTCGTTGATTTATATGTTGCTTTTTTTTCCTGGCAAATGAAGCAAAGTCTGAAACGTGTCCAATGTGTTGTGGAGTGACAAATCCCTACTAACGTTCATAAATCTTTTAATGCAATGTTTTGCATGAACCAAAGCACATACAGTAGTTCACAAGAGAAAAAAAATTAAAAAAGTATAAACTATACTGAAGTAATGATCTCATCTTTCCTCACTGTGAAATCTGGGACTGTTGAGTTCACACAGCAAAATGATTATGTTGTATGAATGGCAACAGGTGGATAATCTAGCTAATTGTACTAGATGAACCTCATCTAGTACAAGATTGTTTGCTTGATCTACATGTTACTATAAAGTACTTTGCTTGCATAAATTGATGAACAAAGCCCGACTGGGAATCTACTGTCAAACTTTAACTTCAACAACTGGATGAAAGTCTCAGATGTCTCCTTCCCTTCTCTTCTCGGAATCTAACAGCCTTTTTCACTTCAAGCGTCTTTTCTAATCTACCTCATGCGTAGTTGTTGCTTCAGTTCCTCATTTCCTGTTTGGGGCGCGTATCAGATGACGCATCCTCATGCACATACGAAAAGCTCGCGATGAGAGTGAGAAAAGTGCCACGAGCCACGAGGTCTGTGAGAATGTGACCAGGAAGGAAGAGAGGAGAAGGGGAAGGGAAGGAAAAAAAATCCTGAAAGATGACATAGACACACTAAAAAGCAAATTTAAAATAAAAAGGGATGGAAATATAAAGTGGATGCATTATGCTAATAACCACAGCCTCAGGCTCGCAGCTGAGCTCATTCAGCAGGATTGTTTTCCATCCTAATTTAATTTATAAGGAATCTGGGCTGCTTTCACTTCCCCCAGCAATTACTTTTTATTTGTTTTAATTATCTTCCATTTTCTACCTTTCGTTTAACAAGGTCACTTTGTGAGGAGTGTGACTCATAAACCCCTTTCACACAGTCAATAATTTTAAGTTTTTTCCCGGATCTATATTCCGTGTGACCATCACTGAAACACAATGGGGGGTTTAAAGTCGACCTGCAATATGGCGTCTTCGAAGGTAGTAAAAGTGGCAAGAAGATGACTGTGTGAAAGGGAAAACAGTAATTTCTCGCATATTCTCGGCTCAATATTCATAGTTTCACCTTTTTGTGTTTTTCACAGTCAAATATCAGCCAGACATTTGTTTTTAATGGTAATGATATAGGATGAGTGTGTAATGATTAAAGTTTCTCAGATCATAGTTGTATGTATGGTTGAAACTACTGATCTAGGCATAGCTATTGTAATACAAAAACAAATATTTTTATTTTTATTCCATTATTATTATTATTATTATGACATCCATCCATCCATTTTCTGAGCCACTTATCCTACCCTTTTCGGTCACGTGAATGCAGGAGGCTATCCAACTATCATCAGGCAGGAGGCGGGGGACACCCTGAAATGGTTGCCAGCCAATCACAGGGCACATCGAGACAAACCACCACACTCACAGTCACACATAGGGGCAATTTGGAGTGTCCAATAAATGTTACATGTTTTTGGGGTGTGGCAGGAGAAAACCCACGCAGGCACGGGGAGAACATGCAAACTCCAAACAGGCGGGGCCGGGATTTGAACCCCAGTCCTCAGAACAGTGAGGCCAACGATCTAACCAGATGCGTCACCGTGCCGCCTTATTATTAAATATTATATAAAATATTTCTAAATGCTTTTTGATATGGTCTCTCATTATTGCTCATTATTATGTTCCAGAAAAATCACTCTCTGGGACGTAACTCCCACGATGATTGGAGCATCGCTGTACCGTATTCTGATTCAAGATCTTTATCATGTCTTATCATCGAGAATAATTATGGATGTATGAGGTGTTCCAGAAAAATTTCCAGGACCGGTGTCACAAAATATATCGTTCATATCGAAACTATATATTTTTTTCCAATATTGATATTATGTTTGAAGTAAATCTGACCCAGAAAATGAGATGGTCCGGGATCATGCTGCCTTTGTTTGTTGATTACAGATGACTAGATCCTGATGCTAGGTGGCAACCATTGTAGTACTCAAAACTAACTGGATAATCGCATTTTAAGAAATGCTTGGAATTATATGCTAAATTACTTCGCTCTACCAATGTCTACTCTGTACACAAACAGTGCAGTGTATTGTGCATTTATTAAAAAGAAGAAACTGTTGTACTTTCTTAAAAAGAAATTATTATAGTTGCCACACATTATGAAACATTTGTTTGTACTTTGTTGTATACGTTATTAGTGTGCCCTGCGACTGACTGGTGACCATTTCGGGGTATTTCCCGCCCTTCGCCCAAAGTCCACCACACGAACCTGAAATTAACAAAATTTCATTTATCAATTTCAATTGTGTTCCTGTTTCCAAAAAAGATCAACACTTTTATGTTTGAATTTTGTTACCATATTGGACTGAATGCAAACCAGATCATGACCTTAAAATTAAGAGCCATGATGTTTGGAAAATTGTACAGCCCTTGACAGAGAAGAGGGGGAAAAAAACAATCTATTTTTAAAGTAGTCCAATTATTTTTACAACCTGCTCCAAATGTAATTACTGTACTGTTCTCTTCATGTCTTTTACTTCCAAAGTGCTAACATGAATAAACAGCCAGCCAAACTCCTTTTCAAGAGCCAGGAAGTGAGCGTGCTTGCTCCTTTAATGACTTCTTAACAGGTCAAGTCTGGTGACACAATGAAAATGGAGTGAAACTAGAAAAAGAAATACAAAACATACTAAATAGACTGCAATGTCAAATCAGTATAGAGTATAAACATCTTCCATTAGTATATGAATTAAACATTCACATTCAGTAAATCTAAGCACAAATAGCAACAGCATTCTAGTGAAGTGAGTTGCAGATACACATACTGCTGCTAGCTATCTCATGAGAATGAACACAACGTGTAAAGTTACTAAATCAGTGCAGCTCACAAATATGCACGAAGATACTGTTAAAGTTACTAACAATACTTCTGAAACATGTAAAGAACATAAATTACAGTCATTGCTTTCTGATGGATTCATGCACAGGAATAAGCTGATTTCAACGTGCTACATCTTTCAACTGTTGACATGCTTTTTTACCCTTTTTCGCTCTGCTCAGCGCTTCCTACTTCCTGTATTCTACAGTTTCAAAATAAAAGCTCAGCAATGCATTCTCAAAATTAACAACACAAACAGATCTTTTCTAACAAAATCGATCTTCTTAACATATTAAAAACTTGGGGCAGAACACTCCCCGTCTGGCACTAATGCCACTAAAGCATCTGTACTTTAACTTTGATTTTCTTTGCCAGGAGCAAGACAACATCAGAGATAGGCCTCAAGAAAATCTTTATTTTGTCTTGCGACGTCCTGACTTCAATTTTGCGGACCTGTCCATCACTGCTTGGGAAGGTGGAGACGACAAGCCCCATCGGCCACTCGTTGTAATGTGTCTGGCTCTGCTTCAGCAGCACTATGTCTCCAACCTGCAGGTTACGACGTGGTGTGTGCCATTTGCGTCTTGGCTGAAAGGTGTGGAGATATTCATCCCTCCATCGAGACCAGAATTCATTTGCCAATGCTTGCACTTGTTTCCACTGACACTTGAAGAGATCCTTTTCATTGAAGCCTCCAGGTGGAGCAGGTATCCCCGGTTTTTGGGTCAAGAGCATAGCAGGGGTCAACATCATTGGAGAAGTGGGATCAGAAGAGACAGGGATCAAAGGCCTTGCGTTGATGATAGCAGATACCTCTGCCAAGAGGGTGCAAAGCACTTCATGGGTCAGGTGAGTGTCTGGTTTGCAGCAACATGGAGTCAAGAATTCTTTGGGTTATGCCGATCATGCACTCCCAGACTCCTCACATGTGGGATGCGTGTGGGGGATTGAATTCCCAGGTACAACCATTCTCGTGGAGGAACTTAAGAGTGGAGGTTTGACCTGGATCAGCTCGTTCCATACACAGCTCAGAGCTGGCTCCCACAAAGTTCGTGCCTCTGTCCGATCTCAGCTGCTTAGCTGGCCCTCTTAAGGCGAAGAACCTTCGCAGGGCATTGATACAACTGGCAGTATCCATGGACTCTATAACTTCCACATGTACAGCCCTGGTGCTCATACATGTAAAAAGTATAGCCCATCGCTTACTTTGAGCCATTCCGCCTCTTGTGCGTCAACTGATTACATTCCAGGGTCCAAAAACATCTAACCCTACATACGTGAATGGTGGAGATGAGCTCAGACGTTCTGAAGGGAGGTCAGCCATCTTTTGTGTCTCAAGTTTTCCTCTGAGCTTGCAGCATGTGACACAGCGATGAAGAACTGAGCCTATTAATCTTTTGCCAGCAACCATCCACAGACCAGCAGCCCTGATTGCTCCCTCTGTGAACTGCTGTCCTTGGTGTTTCACCTTCGCATGGTGATGACTCACAAGCAATCTTGTGACGTGACTTTGTTTCGGGAGAATGAATGGGATTTTGACCTCAGGATTGACTGAAGCATGTCTCAGACATCCTCCTATTCGCAGGAGACCATCACACACGATAGGGTCGAGATTCAGAATCGTGCTGGATTTTGGTATGGCCCTGTTCTCTAGTAGTGCGACACACTCTTCTGGATAAGCATCTCTCTGGGCAGCTTTGATTATGACGATCTTTGTCGCTTCTAACTCTTCTGGAGTGCGAGGTTGGTTGCACTGATGCCATCCTTTACATGTAACTGTTGAGTTTGTCCCGTGTGAGCGAATCTGATGGATCAAGAAGGAAACTCCTCTCAGCATGGACTCCCAAGTTGAGAACCGTTGGAATCGTTCTGAGGTGAGCTCACTTTCTCTGAGCGAAGTAGCAAGAGTGGTCAGCTGAGGCCTCACATCCACGTCTTCCTCAGGATCCACCATCTCAAAGGATCTGGGTGTTTCTGGTTGATGTAGTTTGTGAAGGAATTCTGGCCCTGTAAACCACAGATCTGGTGGCTAAATCAGCTGGATTCTGATTTGTAGGCACGTAGTACCACTGTTGTGGAGAAGTTGTCTGTCGTATACGCTGGACACGATTGTGCACGTAAACGAAGAATTGCTTGGACTCGTAGATATATCCAAGAACAACTTTACTGTCCCAGTAAAACCTGACAGCATCTAGTTTGTGGTCAAGCTCGTCAAGTATCAGCTCAGCCATCTCAACGGCCAACACAGCTCCATAGAGTTCGAGGCGTGGGATAGTGGGCCCTGACTGAGGGGCTAGTTTCGCTTTACCAAGCACAAAGCCGACTTCACATTGTCCGTCTGTAGTAACGACCCTCAGGTACGCTACTCCTCCTATGGCCCAATTGGAAGCATCAGAGAACAAGCACAGCTCAGTTGATGCAGCACTGGAGAGGGACTGATGCAGATATGAGCGAGGAAGATGGAGGCTGCTCAGATCCTGTAGTGATTTTTTCCATGTTTCCCACTTGATAAACTGTTCTCCAGGAAGCTCTGTGTCCCAGTCGTAAACATCAGCTGAAAGTTCTCTGAGTAGGGCTCCCCCTCGGATAGTCACTGGTGCGACCAAGCTTAGCGGGTCAAAAAGGCTATTGACTGTGGATAACACCCCACTTCGAGTGAATGGCTTGTCGCTGACTGCTACTCGGAATGTAAAGGCGTCACAGTCTATGTTCCAGCACAAACCAAGGCTTCTTTGCACAGGGAGATCTTCTTCGCCGAGCCCTAAGTCTTTGAGACCAGGCGCCAGATCACCAGGTGCGAAGGCTTGCATCACGGTGATGAGTTTGTGTAATTTCAGGTTAGACTCCTCCAGGGAAGCTTGAGTGCGTTTGAGCAGATCAATTGCTTCGGCCTCAGTTGGGACAGCAATGAGTCCATCATCTACATAAAAGTGTCTGTCGACGAACTGCCGTGTGTCCGCTCCATACTTCTTCTCACCTGCTTGGGGTGCTCTCCGAAGGCCATATATCGCCACTGCAGGGGAGGAGCTGTTACCGAATACATGAACTCGCATTCGGTACTCTGTTATCTCCTTGGTCAAGTCATTGTTTTTGTGCCAGACGAATCTTAAGGAAATTTCTGTGGTCTTCTCTCACTGGGAAACCATAAAACATTTGCTGGATGTCGACTGTTAGCGCAACAACCTCCTTTCGGAACCTAAGCAGTACTCCCAATAAGGAGTTGTTCAGATCAGGCCCTGAGAGCAAGACACTGTTGAGAGAGATGCCATCTTCTTGTGCACTCGAGTCGAACACCACTCATATGGCACCCGGCTTTCGGGAATGGTAGACCCCGAATATGGGTAGGTACCAGCATTCTTCATCCTCAGAGAGAGGGGGGCTTCCTCTGCATGTTTATTGTTGAAGAGTTTCTCCATGAAGTCGAAAAACTGTTCTTTCATTGTAGGATTTTTGTTCAATGTGCGTTGCAATGAATGAAGACGGGAGCGAGCTTGAGCACGGTTGTTTGGAAGGGGTGGTCTGGGTGTTCTGAATGGTAGAGGAGCGATCCAACTGTTTTGCTCATCTCTCTTGAACTCTGCTTGCATAATCTCCACAAAGGTCTCATCTTCGAAGGACAAGGCAGGTTTGTTATCATCTTCCGTTCTCACGAACACATCTCGTCCGAGTTTATCTTTTGCAGTAACAGCAGACGCAGGATATGTTGTCAGCTGTGCGGAGGTAGACTGTCTGTCCTCCCCGCCGTAGCCTACTCTCTCTCTCACACTGATGCGATTCTGGCAGGGCATCAGAAAAGATGGGCGTCCATTCTGTAGGACATGGGTTTTAAGGACTGATACAGTGGACTTGTATGTACTATCGATGCAAACCTCCCCTACTATAACCCATCCTAAATCCAAACGCTGGGCAAAGGGAGCGTTGTGGGGTCCATTGATTTGATCTCTCACCTTGTGAACTTGTAGGAGGTCTCTCCCCAGTAGGATTAAGATCTGTGCTTTAGGATCGATCTTTGGGATGTGAGGTGCCATGGATCTCAAGTGAGCATGGGAGTGAGCGATCTCTGGAGAAGGGATTTCCGATCTGTTGCTCGGAACTTCATTACATTCAATGAGCGGAGGCAAGTCCAAACACACTTCACCATTCAATGCTTCGATCTGAAAACCAACAGCCTTTCTCCCAGTCATTTCCGTGGTTCCAGCACAGGTCCTCATCAGGTAAGGTGTATGGTCCCCTTGGATGTCAAGCAGCTTAAAAAACTTAGACCTGGCCAGTGATCGATTGCTCTGGTCGTCGAGGATGGCATACATCTTGAGCGTTCTCGCTGTCCTTGGGGAAAAACCCGGACCAAACATATCTTGGCGCAGGACCTTGGTGGGAGACCTTCGCCGCAGACCTTGGTGCACCTGGAGGTCACTTCTGGAGGAGAGCTTTTTTGCTGTTCTACGTCTGATTCTGTCGGAGGAGATGGTGCAGGGGAGACAGCAGTGTCTGGGTGCATGACAGTGCAATGTTGATTGCTTTCACACTCATTGCATTTCAGCTCTGCTGGACATTCTCTAGCCACATGAGTACCAGAACAGCACTTGAAACAACGTCTGTATTCTTTTAGCAGCCTTTTGCGTTCCATTAGCGGCTTCATTCTAAAAGCTCTACATTTTTCCAGAGGATGTGGCTTATTGTGCACTGGACAGTACTTGGTTGGGTCATCACTACCTTTCTTGTCAGTAGATGTTTTGTGTAACAAGCTTGAATCTGTTGTTGACACATCTGTTCTTTGCACAAACACAGCTGTCCTAGCACTATCATGCTTGGTTGCGGATCTTTCACTATGGTAATGGCTGCGGTTACTGGTCACCAACACAAAGCTGGGGTCATTTCTGGCCTTTGCCTGACATCTGACAAAGTCAACAAAAAACGAGAAAGGAGGGAAACACACTCTGTACCGTTCTTTGTAGTTTGAGCCAGCAGACAGCCATTTTTCCTGTAAGTTTGGTAGCAGCTTTTCCACGATTGGCTTAATCCCTCGAGGAGTGTCATGGTAGCTCAGTCCTGGTAGATAGCCATCCTGCTTGGCTGAGAATAGTTCCAAGAGCAGATCGCTAAGTTCTCTTAGCTTGATGTTATCTTTGGAGGTTAGCCGAGGAAAATTGTCCAATCGTTTGAATAAAGAATTCTCAATCACTTCAGGGGTAGCATAGCATTCTTGGAGTCTTCTCCAGGCTAATTCGAGAGCAGCGTGAGGATTGGTGATGTGGACAGCACGTATTCTTTTAACATGTTCAGATGACTCCTTTCCCAGCCATTTTACCAGGAGGTCCAGCTCTTCACTGGCTGTCAACTCTAAGCCCTGAATGGCATTAAGGAAAGAGGACTCCCATGCTCTGTAGCTCTCAGGCTGGTCATCGAATTTAGTGAGCCCCGTGGTTACCAACTCTCTGCGGGCAAGGTACCTAGCGAAGACTATCATGTTAGCGGCTGGAGCAGAAGAAGAATGCTGTGGGTTGCTCTGTATGAAGTGGTTTGATTGGCTAGCATGACTGAATGAGGGAGAGCTCTGCTCCTGATAGGCTTTAAAGGAGGACTGGGGGTTCTGAGGTTGCGAGCTGAGAGGCTGAGAGTGCGGGTTGGAGCGCTTAAACAGGCTTGTCTGAGGCTGAGGTGCTGATAAGTGCTCACTTTGCTGTGTGTTCCTTGTAGGCGTGGCATCACAGTTGTGTGCAGGGGTTAATTCAGGAGCTTCCTGCTGTCTTGGTTAGGGTTAAAACAATGAGGAGTTATATCCACAGACGATGCAGTTTCAAAGCTGGCTCGAGCCTGATGTTCCACATATGCCTTTGTACGCTGACATGTTATCTGCGATGAGATACGACTCCTGGCGCTGCACCTATCCTCATATTCTGGTCCTGCTGCAGCTTCTAAAACTTCAGTCTCTACAATAGCATCAGCAGCTGCCTTTTCCAGTCCTAGAGCTTCTAAATCCGCTTCTAGTGTAGCCTTTTCCAAATCCAATCTACCTCTCTGTCTTTTCAGTTCTAACTCCTTCTGAGCGAATATGGCTCTGGTGCGTGCAGCTTCGGCTTTAGCTCTAGCTCTAGCAGGAGCACTAACTACTGAAGACTTGGAAGTGGCTTTGGAGTTGGAGCTGAACACTGATGCCGCTTTCTCCTCCCTTTCTATTGCTTGTGCTTCCATAACTGTGGCAGACCCATCCTTCTGATTCACTGGCTTTTAACTGTACTGTTCTCTTCATGTGTTTTACTTCCAAAGTGCTAACATGAATAAACAGCCAGCCAAACTCCTTTTCAAGAGCCAGGAAGTGAGCGTGCTTGCTCCTTTAATGACTTCTTAACAGGTCAAGTCGGGTGACACAATGAAAATGGAGTGAAACTAGAAAAAGAAATACAAAACATACTAAATAGACTGCAATGTCAAATCAGTATGGAGTATCAACATCTTCCATTAGTATATGAATTAAACATTCACATTCAGTAAGTCTAAGCACAAACAGCAACAGCATTCTAGTGAAGTGAGTAGCAGATACACATACTGCCGCTCGCTATCTCATGAGAATGAACACAACATGTAAAGTTACTAAATCAGTGCAGCTCACAAATATGCACGAAGATACTGTTAAAGTTACTAACAATGCTTCTGAAACATGTAAAGAACATAAATTACTCACAGTCATTGCTTTCTGACGGATTCCTGCACAGGAATAAGCTGATTTCAACGTGCTACATCTTTCAACTGTTGACATGCTTTTTTTACCGTTTTTCGCTCTGCTCAGCGCTTCCTACTTCCTGTATTCTACAGTTTCAAAATAAAAACTCACCAATGCACTCTCAAAATTAACAACACAAACAGATCTTTTCTAATAAAATCGATCTTGTTAACATATTAAACACTTGGGGCAGAACAATTACCATTCCTATTAGTTATAATATCCCCCCATAAAGACGGGAGTGAAATAAACTAATCCTTTATTGAACTGGCTTAAAAAATAAAATGCTTTTAATGTGGAAAGGTAAAAATAAAAAAATGCAGCAGACTCTTTGAGCAGGTAATGTGCCACATTTCTTTTTCCTCTTACATGAAATTTCCGAACTCCGCCTCCCCTGAGGCTCAGCGTGCAATGTGTCACCTCAGGATGTTGATTTACTGATCATCGGGAGGTTGGCTGGATGGATTCATTTATGACTCAAGAGACCTAAAACAACATCTGAACCCAGCAAGATAGAGAGGGAAATAGTGCAGAGGAAGGGTGGCGCAAGAGATGATAAACACGCTTCCTAATTTATGTAAAATTTGGTTTCTAAAGGCCTCCCCACTGTAGAAAAAAAAAAAACACAACACATGGTTTACATTTAAAGTATGACCCCCCCACATGCCGTTGAAGCTGAGCTCTCACTGGTGACTAATTGGATCAGAATGGAGACAACGACGAGGGAAAGAAGACTCAACAATAATATTTGACAATTAAAATCTTAGGTCGGCATTTTGTTTATTATTTGGTAACCGTCGAGGTGAGATAGAATTTCCAGAAAAATTACTGCTGATCTGTTACTGAGTCATTGTGTGTGTCTAGAACACTACAGAGCAAATGACACACTTCCTAAATTGTTAAAATATTCATCATAATCTTCCTTAACTTTTGTAACATGCATTTCATTTTTTCCCAATTAAAAAAAAAAATTACACTCTGATGCATGCTTTCAAACGGTTTTCAGTATCCAAAATGCAGTTGCATAAAACAATAGTTTTCATTCATTTTTAAGACAAACTGTCCATTGTAAACTACTCACATGGAGGAAAAGTGGAAAAAAAAGTAAAGTGATATGTGTTTTTCTGCACTGCGACTGGGGAGTGAGCAGTCAAGCATGTACCCAGCCTTCTGCCAGAAGTCAGCTTAAATAGGTTTCAGCTTCCATGCGACCTCATGAAGACAGGCACTACAGAAAAATGAATGGAACTGTACTATTTGTAGTTCTGAAGTAAAGTCAAAAGAATTCATTCCTGTATTTTATTTTTTTAATTGGTGCTTTCTTCTTGTGTTTGTTTGTCCCTTTATGTTTGTCAATTCACTGGCTACTTCCTGATTTGGATTAACTCTATCTACCATTTGCATTTTAGGTTGCGGGGGGAATCCTACAGTGAGTAAAAGGATACCTTTTTTTCATAATTTAAAACAGTTCTGCGATGATTTATTAATATTTTGATGAAATGCTTTTGTATTAAAATAAAACAAAAAAATACCAATAAATTTCTAAAAAAGCATTGACAAAGACAGTACACATTTCACACCCTATTTCTTGCCTCGCTGACACCCTTTTTCAGAGCGCAGCCCTGCCTCACTCCAACCCATATGCTCCCGGGCCAATACCGACTACGCCTTTTGTTATCATGACGACCAATAGCTGAGCTAAGGGGTTGCAGTGAGACATCTGACCTCTATTTGTGGAAACAGAGTCGATGCTCGAGAAAAAAAAAAAAAGTGATCGCCCATGATGACTGTGGAGGTAGGACTTCAAACCCAAAACGTTATACCCTTGTCAGTTAATCCAGTGGTGCATGTAGATGTCAAAATTCTCAATTTACAGACATTTTTGGGTGGAAATAACAAAAGGTTTACTTGGTTGTTTAAGTTTCACATTTGATGGGTGGTCACAGCATCGATTATATTTTCATACATGGAAAAGTCAACTTTCCATAATATTCCTTTGAAAGGGGAAAAAATTAAATCTTGAATTAAATGAATAACTAAATGAAATCTACATGAGTGAATAAGCTACTGTACATCTGCAGTCGTAGTGAAAGTTAAGTGCCGATTGTTTAGAAATACCGCATATTCTGAAGGTTTCAGTGTGACTGTTGATGTTTTGTTTAAAAAAACAAGAAGGGTAACATCCAAGCCTTGATTAAAAAAAAAAAAACTAATCAAGAATTTCAGATTGTGTAACCCAAGATAAGATAAATTGGGATTCCAAAACTACGTAAACTTTGGAAAACTCGTCTTATCTTTCAGCTCAGGAGTGGAAGTCTCTGAAAAATGCTCCCAGTAGATGTAGAAGAAAGCAGGATTTGGCTACAGATTTACATGATCCACAATAATAAATAGTGAACTGGTCTGGATCGGGCCTAAGTAACGTATACCAGCCTGACTCCAAAGGCCTCATCCTTCACTGGCCCGGTGCTCTGGAATGTCACTCACATTCCTGGCGACCTTCATCTGTCTCTGTGTTCGTTTGCTTCCTTTATGTTTGTTTAACTTTCTCAGGACCCCCCAGAGGCTCCGTGCTTGAGCTTTGCAAACCCAAGAGGAGACTAATCTCCCTCCTCCGTGCACTCAGGTTTGCCAGATTCCCTCCCACACCGTCTCTCCCACTCAATGTCTGCGTTTACTCTCGCGTGGGGCGCTCACGTCAGCTCCCGTCCTACTTTAGTCTCTTTTTTTTCCACCCACTAGTAAAACAGACATGAGACATGCGGAAAGTAATGACATAAAAATACAGTAGTACCTTGACTTAGGAGTTTCATTTGTTCCGTGACTAAGCGTTTAAGTCATATGTCAAAACAGTTTTCCCTATTGAAATTAATTGAAATGCCAATAATCTGTTCCATCCTCCACAAAAACATTTTTTGTTTCACCTTCTTGATTAAAAAGATTAGTATATGATATTACCAAAATAATGCATAAGAAAGCAAATTAAAAAATACATTGTTTTCTATAAACTGTAAGGGGCGTGGCCTCATGAGTAACTGGGAGCTAGAGCCACATTTAGGTGCTTAGTCTGCATGTGAGCATCTGGGCATGAGCTGTGACCAACAGCAGATCATTTATTTTGTATTTGTCTCGAGTAACAACTGACATCGCTGACTACGACTCTCCCTGTCCACTGTTGAGGGCATTTCATGATTTTAGTTGATCAATTTTCAGGGTACTCCACTCAAAGCCCATTGATAACTCAAATTTCGGCTAGCAAAACAAATTGAAAAATTGACAAGCAAGAGCTTTTACTTCAAAACACATGTAAGTCTAGGTAACGGTTTTTGTACTTCACTACTTTTTCTTTGCCTTTCAGTTCGTGCACTTTGGGGTTACCACAATGCGTCATCTTTTCCATCTATCCCTATCTTCTCCATCGTCTTCTGTAAACCACCTGCCCTCATGTCTTGCCTTAGTATATCTATCAATCTTCGCTTAAGTCTTCCTTTTTATCTCTTGTCAGTCAGGTACATCTTCATCATCTTTCTAAGAATATTCTCGAATGTCGTCTCTCGAACTTTGTCTCCAAAACAACTAACATTAAACATCTATGCTGTACATTGTCACTCTACTTGAGTTTTCAGGCATTTTTAGTTCGGTTCTTCGTGTTCTTGTGTTTTATTTTACAGGTATTTGTAAATTTACTTTGCCAAAATAGGCCTGTGACTGTTTTCAACCTCCTCAAGTGACACAATATAAAAACAAAAACAAAAAAAGATGTAGATAGAGGGAAGGGCAGCATGGTGATGCAGCAGTAAAGCATTCGCCTCACAGTTCTGAGGTCCAGGGTTCAATCCTGGCCCCGCTTGTGTGGAGTTTGCATGTTCTTCCCGTGCCTACGTGGGTTTTCTCCGGGTATTACGGTTTCCTCCCACATCCCAAAAACATGTAGCATTAATTGGTCACTCAGACTTGCCCCTAGGTGTGATTGTGAGTGTGACTGTTGTCTGTCTCCATGTGCCCTGCAATTGGCTGGCAACCAGTTTTGGTGCCTGTTGACAGTTGGGATAGCCTCCAGCACTTCCCGCGGCCCTTGTGGGGATAAGCGGCTAAGAAAATGAATGGATGGATGGATGGAAGGATGGATGGATGGAGGGAAGTGAAGTCAATACCCACTGAAGATCTAGACCAAAAGAACTTTGCTCATATTCTGGGAGAGGCAACATTGAATCTGATTGGACCATGTTCCATGCCTCTATTGTCGAGGCGGCAGACCGGTGTGGTCGGTGCCTGTTATAGTGTAAATACCTGAACCCATTGGTGGACTCCAGCGGTGACGCTGAAGAAAGAATCCTATCGGCCCCTTTTGGTCTGTGGAACTCTTGAGGCAGCTGATGGGTACCAGCTGGCCAAGCGGAATGCAGCTTTGGTGGTCGCTAAGGGAAAAACCCAGTGGTGGGAGGAGTTTGGTGAGGCCATGGAGAATGTCTTCCGGCCGGCTTCAAAGCAATTCTGGTCCACTATCGGCGTATCAGCAGGGGAAGCAGTCCATCATCAACACTGTGTACAGTGGGCGCTACTGACTTCGACTTGGGATGTTGTGAGTCGGTGGGGAGAATACATCGAAGACCTCCTCAATTTCATGACACGCTATTCCATGAGGAAGCAAAGTCTAGGAGTGCTGAAGGCGGAGTCGTGTAAAATTGATGGTACCAGTAAAAATTCATTTTCAATTTTATAAGTACTTTTCAGAGTCTGTAGTTGTTCATGTAATTACAACACTTAAATCAATACGTATTCTACTCCAGTCTTTATTTACTCAAGTACTTGTACTTCACTACAGAGTGAGAGTAGTTTAGCCACTTCCGGTTATATGACTCGGAGGGAGACACGAGTCATCGCTCTTCTGGCTAAAGGGAAAGTGAACTCACACTGTGGGGTTAGTGAGTGTTCATCAGGGGGTCAGCGGGGGTGACTCAGCTAGCTGATGGAACTCTTACTCTTGACTCTGGGATGTGCTTTGTGAGTCAGAGCAAAGAGAGCAAACTGGGCCATACTCCTCTATTACACAGTAATTTATGAAACTCCTCGTAGTGTCCTCATAAACGAAGAAAGCCACAAACTTTTAAATGAAAACTCACCTTTTTCTGTCTGGGCGCCACTCTGTGTGGAGTTCTGGCTGTGGAAAAGTGAGCCTTACTGCCTCAGGTTGCATTATGTTTTTGGCAAACACCTTGATTTAAGGCAACAGACCGTCAGGTGACAAACAGTATACTGTATATGAGTGTGTACACGACACAGCACGACTAAAAGTTTGAAAGATTCACCTTTCTGGTGAAATTTCAGGTTGCACATCCATCCATGCATCCATCTTCTACTGCTTTTTCGGTACGGGTCTCTGCGGCAGTAGCTTTAGCAGGGATGCCCAGACTTCCCTTTCCCAAGCCACTTCATCCAACTCTTCCGGGGGGGATCTCGAAACATTCCCAGGCCAGGAGCGAGTGTCCTGGATTGTCACCGACTGTTTCCAGTGGGATGTGACCGGAGCACCTCACCAGGGAGGCATGCAGGAGGCATCCAAATCAGATGCTTCAGCCCCCTCATCTGGCTCATCTCAATGCGGTGGAGCAGCAGCTCGACAGTGAGTCCCTCACAAAAAGCAGTAATATGTGCATAAAGTACTGAAACATTGAACAATTGGATACATTCAAAAGTGAACAGACGATCAAATTAAGTCTTCTTGTAAAGGTTGCGTAATCCTGACATTTTACCAGAAAACTCAATCCTACTAAACTTTTGTTATTGTATACTTGTGTATTTGTGTGGATGAGCACCTGTGCCTTGTTTGACCCCTTTACTCCGACATCTATGGAGGCCGGCGGCCACCTGCTGCCCCCAGATGGCAGGAAACTTCCTGAGCAACATCCTCACGCCTGGAGGCACCTGGAAGAAGACCAAAAGAAAAGGTTTCATGTGAAGATGTACTTTTTTGCTGTTGTGTCTCGGGCATATTTTTGTTTTTGATGTAATTTCACAGAACTTCATTTCATGAATTCCTTCCAAATTAATAATGTTAGCTAATGAAATGGTTAGAACTTATATTTTACTATGCAGTTGACGCTGAACAATTCACATGCACTTTCCTGTCAACTCGGTTTAGTTCAGTGATTCCAAGCCAGTGTTGTATTTTCCAATTTAACTGGTCTGAAATTTATAATTAATGTTATACAAATAATGTGTCTCTGTTCATCTATCTATGCCAATGATGAACAGTCAGTGGCATAACCAAAACAAATGCTTCCACTAGATGGAAGAATATTGTAATGTTCTACAAATGGACAGCATTGTGTTCAACCAACCAGGCCCATATTTACCAATCTATGAGAACCTTTTTTCAGTAAACTTAGATGGACCATTATTTAAATACAGAGGATATCCTGTTTTTTTTTTTCCTTTGTTGGGGGGGGGGGCGATTTTCGATTTCGACTGTAACCCCTAATGTACGTGGTGCGGAAAATGTTGGAAATGCAGGTTAGTCGAGCATTTTCACTCAATCGATGGATTTTAGTGAATATCTTTAGTGTTCCAAGCTGGCTGGTAGCGAGAAATATAACTGAAATATAATTGGGGGGCGGGGGGTAAATACTACAGTACAGTCTACCAAAGTCGTTTGTTTTCTAGACAATGCTGAAGTTAGACATTTGTTCAACGTGTACTAACTATAGCTAAGTCAAGACATTTCAATAGTGCTCCCTGGTGGTTCATAACATTAAATACAGTAGGGGGAAAACACGTTCAAGTTTAGGGGACGTAGAAGAAACACCCGGAGAAAGCCCACAGAGAACATGCGAACTCCATGTTGCGTGTAGTTGTACTGATTTCGTGGAAATAAACATTCAAAATGAGCGACGAGAATCGTGCACGAAAATTTACGTCAGAACTTTGCGACCTTTGCGACAGTCAGTCAATGGCGTATGCGACAGAATACGGCAGCGTGAAGAAGATGGCGGAGGGTGTAAACGATGCCGAGCTACTCAAGGAGAAGGCCAATAAATACTTTAAAGGTGAGTTTGCATCGTTATCAGGTTGGCAGCCTGCGTTGGTGGCCGAAAGCAAACGAGAGTGTCACCGGCTTTCTCAAGGTGGCGTGATATGTTGGCTTTTAAACAGCACCGATCGCAACACACGTCAGTGTGAAGATAGGCTAATGATCTATGCTAACACGAGAAACCCATTCATTTGTACTCATTAGACTAGCACCGGCTAACGGTGTCTTAAACCGCGTGAGTCATTGGTCTACGCAAGTCAAGTTCACTCTTGTCACTTTGGGCCCGTTTTGATAGTAATGACATGTAGCCGTTTATTTTGCTAGATTTAAACAATAATAATTGGCGTGCATGGAAGTTGCTCCAATGTTCCGTTAATCAGCGGAACCACCATGTGAGCAGTTGTGTTATGCGGCAGCTTCTCTTCGACAGTAGAATTTATTGCACTGGCTCACTTAAATGTATTGTTGATAGCAGGGATTCTTAAGCGTTTCAGGTCCGAGGACCCCTTACAGGAGAGAGATTTTTCCGTGGATCCCCTCATAATCTGAACATTACCACCATGTGCTGCTAGGACTATTTGTAAAGTTGCCTATTTTCAAGTAATCCGTGAGAAGAAAGTTCCCACCGCCCCACAAAAATAAATAAATAAATAAATAAAGCCGAAGTTCCAATTTGATATTAAAGTAAAAGTTTAACAAGAAAGAAGAAAGTCGTGTTTTAACAATTGGATTTTTAAAAATACAACTCAGTTCTTGCATTTGGCAAATTTTACAGAATGTTTGAATTTTGTTTCAGGAATCACTACATTTTAATTGCATTATTATTGTGTGAAGATATCAGAAAACATTGACATAAGTTGGGTGGTCCAGTATATTTGTCACATGGGTCTTGCCTGAACCATGTTATAAGAGTAAACTGAATATCTTCATCTTTTTCTTTCGGCTTGTCCCATTCAGGGTCGCCAGCGTGTCATCTTTTTACATCAAAGCCTATCTCGTGCATCCTCCTCTCTAATAGATGTCTGAAGATAGAAATGTAAAATTATTCATGACCTCTTTACCAGAAATGTTTTATTATTGTTATTGTTGGTGTTATTGTTAGTAGTTATACAAAGCAGTGATGAAAGTCCTCCGGATTTTCCCGGAATTCCAGATTTTTAAATTTTCATGAAAATTGCTCCAGAAAATTGAGGAAAAATTGCCTAAAATTAATCCGGATATTCGTTGACAACCTTGAGCGAACATGCGTTTGAGTTCGTTGTTTTGCTTTCACGAGCGTAGCCATGTTGAGGCACTAACACCAGTAACAGTAACGCCCCTCCCCTTGCATTCTCTCAAGACGTCGCTTATTTTGTGTGGTCTTGACATTAATTTACGTGTTTATTTCATAAACTTTAACCAAACAAGCATGCTCCAAACACAACCGGTATTCACCCGGAAGCAGGAAATGCAAGTTAACCATACTGAGCATGTACGGAGCATGTGCAAAAGCGGGTGTTCTGAACCGCATTTACGTCGAAAGTCATCAACGTCATGAGCCATGTCAAAGGAAATTCAGTTACACCAGGGGTGCTCATTGCGTCGATCGCTAGGCAGTGTGACAGCATAAAAAATAAATAAAAAACAACAACAACATTAGACTATCATCCACCTCGTCGCTTGATTCAGGGGTGGCCAATAGGTCACTCGCACAACTTCAGAGCAAGTGCATTGTGGGTAAGAATTTTTTGTGTGTCGGTCATTTTGGGAGGTTGTAAACAGTTCTTAAAGTTTGTCTACATACCAGCATCGCGTTCATTGTATCTGCACTTTCTATGGCGTTTTACAAGTATTTCGAGGATCTGTCGGCGCATCTGAAACCCTACCACAGGTAGAAAATCAGTTTATGTGAGGATCTGGACCCGTATAGTCTATCGAAGATTTTGCGACTGAAAAATGTTGGCCGAGAGTGGAATACCCCGACATTGTGAACTACTTGGTCCTTACAACCAACAGCCTTACTAACCAACAGATGAAGGCCTTCAAGTCCTTGGAGGCTTACAATTGCTTTGTAAGCAGGTGGATTCAGAGTGTCCTCTGCAAAACGTTGTCTGAAGAAAAAGGTTTTAATTGTTGCCCGAGTAAGTAACTTGTAATCACCCGGGACAGAGTGCGTAACTCACTGTTGTTGTTTCTGGTTAGCCATTATGGCCTTTTCAGGTCCGACAAATCGGACCGATTAGGGGAAAAAGATCTATGACAAATAAATATTACACTGTCTTTTAAATTTATTTGAAGGAGCATTAAGTAATGTGACAATAATTAAAATGTACAAGGTGTAAATTACTAAGTACTAACAAATTATAGCGTGAATGTCTGAATGTAGCCCTAATAGTAATACTAGCCCTAATACAACAGTAGCGGCTTTCTATTTGTTCACATTTTCCTTACTCAAATGTCAGCATATAGAAAGCCGCTACTGTTGTATTAGGGCTAGCGTGAATGATGCCCTGGTAGGTGGTAGGTGCTACATGCATACTCGTGTTGTTTTTAATATATATACAGTATATTTCCTTCTTAAAAATAATTTGACGTTTACAGACAGTAAACAGACAGCAAACGCACAACACACATCCATATGTTTGTATCCTAAACTGTAGATGAAAAGCCTGTCACTGGCGGCCGATGTCGATCGGCGGCCGAGTTGGATGTACATGTAGACCGATCAAACACCGTTAGTCTTGTAATATAAAACACAGCAAACAAAACATACATGTAAAAATAGCGGGAGGAGGATATGGTCAAAGTGCAATACTCGGCTTAAACTTACCATTTATGAAGTGATAGCTGCACACACGACTTGAAACTGTGGGACGAGTGAGATCAGCACGCGAGATATTACTGAGCCACTTCGCTTGCCGTTTGCTCGACATTTCTTCTGTTTGGGGTACTCGGTGCGTAATTGACCCCTCCGTACAGGGCACTTAACCACGCCTCCTGAAGTGATGTCACGCCACGTGCGCTCACGTAAGACAAACAGTAAAAATGGCAAATACAATACAATACATTCTGAACTGAGACAGACTCTATGCTTCTGATTTCATTCAAATCAACGAGATATTATAGATTCTAAATACAATACATTCTTAACTGAGAGATACGCCATGCTTCTGATTTCATTCAATCATTCACACGTAGCAATGTTATGCTAGCGCAGAACGTCTCATTCATTTATATGAGACGTGTATTAAAAATCAAATTTAGGGCATATCTTCGTGCAAACACAGTCTGGTTAAGCTTTGGCCGCGAGCCAGCAAGAAATCAATACGTTTGTGCAGTCCGATCATCGCTAAATATCGCTCAACAAAGAATAAGTGTGTCAATCGTTCGCACGTAGCAATGTTATGCCAGCGCAGAACGTCTCATTAATTTATACGAGACGTGTATTAAAAATCAAATTTAGGGCATATCTTTGTGCAAACACCGTCTGATTAAGCTTTGGCCGCGAGCCAGCAAGAAATCAATACGTTTGTGCAGTCCGATCATCGCTAAATATCGCTCAACAAAGAATAAGTGTGTCAATCGTTCGCACGTAGCAATGTTATGCCAGCGCAGAACGTCTCATTAATTTATACGAGACGTGTATTAAAAATCAAATTTAGGGCATATCTTTGTGCAAACACCGTCTGATTAAGCTTCTGGCCGCGAGCCAGCAAGAAATCAATACGTTTGTGCAGTCCGATCATCGCTAAATATCGCTCAACAAAGAATAAGTGTGGCAATCGTTCACACGCAGCAGTTTTATGCTAGCGAAGAACTTCGAATTCATTTATACGAGACATCAATTGAAAATCAAATATAGGGCATACCTTCGTGCAAACATATGTGTTCTGGTTGATATTAGATGGATTTAGTTGATGATGCGGTCTTCCACAAAGTTTGATCCATCGAAGGCATTTTTCGTACTGGGTCTTCGGTTTTGGAAAGGGTACGAATCGAACTCCACCAACTAGCCTTTCAGGATACCTGTCGTCAGTATTACAAAGTCCGTGACTACACCTCTTAACCATATTTTTTGTTAAATAACCCAAATACGCGATAAAACGCTAACTAAACCTATACTGCACCATTCAATGTTGTCAGAGAAAATGGCGGGAGCAAAAACGGGCTTTGGTCTATGCAGATCTCTGGCCTCTGATTGGTCAGTGACGCGGATTGTGCAATATCCACGGAGGGGTCAATTATTTTCGGAAATCGGAAAAACCGTCTGTTCCCTTCTTTGCTGAACTTGTTATAGCAGCCAATAACACAACACTTGTGCACCATCGTCTCAGAAGTCAAAAAGCGTCTTATGTAATCTAATGTAACCAGCGAAATGAGACCTCCCAATATGGCGGCCAGAAAAAATTCTAAACGGATGTGACGTCACCTGCAAGTCACCTATACGTGGAGCACATGCAGATAAAGGTCCGTTCTAGCAAGCCGGCCTCCTATTTACGGCAGTCCCGTTGTGCGTGACCCCCCCCCCCACACACATACACACACACACACACACACAACCCTTCCAACAGTACGTCACAATTGCCGACAGGAATGTTTGTTACAATGTATCGCTAGCTTGTTGCCACGATCGCCGATTTTGTTGAACTAAACTTTCAGCATCTTCAAGACATTGCAAGTATAGATGTTTGTGCTTATTCCTTGACAGGCCAGTACATTTAACTTTTCTTCAGATAAAGTTTGTCATATGAAGAATTTTTATTGATGAAAAACTTTGAATACCGTTTTATATCATGTTCTACTTATATCAGTTGAAATTGAAAATTAACATTTCTGAGTTAAAATTTTAGTTTTCTATTTCCGTTATGTATTTGTTTTTTATTTTTAATTCACAGTTATGTTGTATTAATCTAGTAAGTTATTTTAAGGCCTAATCACACCCGCAACTTTATCTGCGGCATACCCGTACATTTTTCAAATGTGAGTGACTGTGTATGTATATATGTGTGTGTGTGTGTGTGTGTGTGTGTGTGTGTGTGTGTGTTGTGTGTGTGTGTGTGTGGTGTGTGTGTGTGTGTGTATATATATATATATATATATAATATATATATATATATATATATATTATATTAAAGGCAACTGATTTTATACTATTAGTATTACTCGATCTATATCTAAGATAGTGAGCAATGTGGTCGAGTGTATCAGTACAATGCGATGTAACAAGTTTGAGACTTAAACGTTAATTACTACAGATGTTTTGCTGGACAGTTTAAAAATTCTAGGATATATTTTCATGTATATTCTATATCTATACTATAATATGTATAATGTGGGGAAAAGGATCATTTTAGATGTCTTTTTACTGAGTAGTTCACTTAATTCATTTGTCTTAAGATAAGATGGCATATTTTAATGACAAATGTGATTTTGTGCTATCCAGTGATAGGGAATGGGGGACAAAAAAATCTGGGCTTGGCCCTTGGGGAATTTCTGGCCAATTTTTTTTGGTCAGGATTTAGAAATTTTACTTTCAATTTCTGTCTGAATTTTGTTCACAGATATCGCCAGAATGAACCACATCCATCCATTTTTTTTTTTTTTTTTTTTTTTCCCAAAAAATTTCATGGGGGAGCATGCCCCTGGTCTCCCCTAGTGCTCGCATTTGTATTTTCAGGAATTTTCACGAAAGTCCACTTTCATCTCTGACATAGTTAACTGCAAAGATTATCTGCTCATTATTACAAACGCAGACTCATGCAAAAGGTTAAATAACTCTATGAATGATAAGGCCCAAAACAATGTTATGGTTCTGATTTCCTACATTTCAGAACTGGGGTCGATGGATAGGGTTTTTTTTTTTTTTTCGTTTGTTTGTTTTAGTTATTCACATAAAATTACTGCATTAATCATATATTAAGTCAGATTAATCATACAATGCATGCGTGATTGGCGACAATTTTAGCTGATGTGACCAATTTAAAAAGATTATTATTTATATTTATTAAGGCAGATTAATCGCACAATTTATTTTGACCACGTTCCTTTACCTTAACCGCCGATGGAATCTGAAATGCAGCGTGGGTTGCTGGTCAGGTCATTGCTTACACCATTGCAAAGATAAATGAGGGGTTTCCGATAGGTGTGCTTCGCAGCAAATTTTGCATCAAAATCAAGCTTTGGATAAAACAAACCTTATTTGCATATTGTGGAGCGCTGAAGTCCTTTCACTGAAGCACATCAAGTTTACAATACTATCTTAAAACAAAATGTGATGTTAACTGTGATATATTTGGCACTTGCGATTAATGACAAAAAAAATGAATTCAAAACATCATTACTCTGATGAAAGAAATTAATCTATTGACAGCCCTAGTATCCATGCGCTTTTTTCTGACTTGTCCCATTAGGGGGTGCAGCAGTGTGTCATCCTTTTCCATGCAAGACTATCTCCTGCATCCTCCTCTCAACACCATCTGCCTTCATGTCTTCCCTCAGTACCTCTATCAATTTTCTCTTGGTCTTCCTGAACTTCTCTTGCCTGACAGTTGGATGCATTTCATATAATGATTTAAGTAACATTTTGTCTTTGATCAGGTCCCAAATTAAGCAGTGATCTTTATTTATTGCTGTGTGAATGTTATACATATACTGACATATGCAGATCAAATGTTGGGCCATAGCACGCGACATCAACAGTGGGGTAACCGCTTTTTTGGGAGGGAGGCACAGTACTTTACAGACACCTCGTCGTATAGTGTCCCCCTTCTGACGCCTCTACACATCATTATTTCACGGCTGTGTATTTTGCAGATAAAGACTATGAAAATGCAATCAAGTACTACTCAGAGGCCTTGGAACTCAATCCATCCAATGCAGTCTACTACAGCAACCGCAGCCTGGCATACCTGCGCACTGAATGCTATGGCTATGCCTTGGCGGATGCGACCAAAGCCTTGGATATTGACAAGAACTACATCAAAGGGTATTACCGCCGGGCTACCTCCAACATGGCTCTGGGCAAGTTCAAGGCTGCGCTCAAGGACTACGAGACGGTAAAACAGCCTACATAAGAGGCACCTGAAAAAGCCTCGCCAAATCCACATGCAGCTAATCTCCACACTTTGAAAAAGGGATTATCCGATAATCCCGTCATCATGCCAAAGTGTTGAGTATGCTAGTGTTGGTGTCATGTCTTTCATTGTCATATTAAGACTAATGCCAGCAATCCGCTTGAGTTTCCCCCTGCATTCTCTTTGAAGAAGCACCTTGACTAATAAAGCTAGACAAAATAAACCAATTCAGTTTAACTTTCATGGTTCAGCCTTCACAAATTCACTTATGTTTTTTTCGTAGGGTGGGGGCCTTATCTGCCACTATTCACTGAAAGTGTGTATTTTTGTGCTATTTCTGTAATGCCCTAAAATGCCACAAGAATGTGCCAAAGACCTGTTTAGAAGGAAATTAGCAATTGTTCCAGGTAAAATCTTCGAAGTCATGCTGTTATTCTTGATTCCCAACTGTGTTGACCATTGTAGGTCAAGGAGGAGCAGAATTTGGCCTGGGTTCTTAGCAAAGGTTACGGAGTCTTTGCCACTTGTTTTTTTTGCTGGTTCATTATTTTTTTAATCAAACCAGCTGTAAACTCTTTTATCAGTAGTGTTGTGAGATTAGTTAAAAATGATAATAAAGTGTTTTGTATTATACTTTGTGGCATAGATAAGGTTTAAACTATTAATGTAAATAGAGTGGTACCACTACTTACAAAACTAATCCTTTCCGGAAGTTGTTTCGTAGCGTGAATTTTTCCCAAGTAGAAGCGCATTTTACATGTAAATTTTCTAATCTGTTCCAAGGCCCCTGTCCACCCACCAAAAATAACCATTCAAAGTACAAATTGTAAAAAGTAATAAAAATCAGGTTCATTTACCTTTGGCCGACTATCCAAAGAAAAGTTTGAGTGACAAGCGAAAGGCATTGTACGGTGTGGAGGAGGAGGCAAACGTTTGACAGCTGAGAGAAAACATACGTACAAATGTACGCACAAACACGACTTAACTCCACTAAAGTTTCTTGGGGCCCCTGGTGAATAAAGATGAATAAATTTGCAAAAAGCAAATGAAAAATTCTTGAGAAAGTTGTACTTTTCCAATGTGTGCTGGTGTGATTTGGTGGCAGTCAAGTGTACAAGGAAAACGAAAATCGTCATGGGTAAAGATTGACGTTCCTCCTAGGAATATGCCACGGCGATAGCCAATGGCACAGAAGCTCTCTCACACCACACAAACCAAGATAAAGAATGTGCATCGTAAGTAAAGATTGATGTCCCTCATAGCCAATGCCAAGAGATACTAAGGCTTTAACCGATGGGAGAGCAACGTTATTGTATAGAATGTTTCCTTTTGGTGGAATTTAGGGCCTGCGAATCCATCACCTATTTTTGCCTTTCGTATCTTGAATTTTCCGGAGTAACTGGAGAGAATATTTTTCCGAGGAGGCATTTCGTAACCTGAATTTTTCATTACTAGTGACGTTAGTAAGTAGAGGTACCACTGTAATTATAAACATTTTTAGGGGATGTCAGTTGTCTTTTTTTACTATTTGCACCAAGAGCTCAGTTCATTTCGCGACAATAACTAATGAAATCAAACAAGGGCCAATTTTAAATATGTGTTGTGTGACGACAGGTAGTGCGCGTTCGACCAAATGACAAGGATGCAAAACTGAAGTACCAGGAATGTAACAAGATTGTCAAGCAGAAGGCGTTTGAGAGAGCCATCGCCAGCGACGAGATCAAAAAGTCAGTTGTTGACTCTCTGGACATCGAAAGCATGAGTAAGTTTTAAAAAAAATCTTAAATGTGTAATTTGTCTTTTACAAACATTTAAACCACAGACCCTCCAGCAGCTCCTCTTTCTTCACTATACCCACCATCAGGAACAAAAAATGCATTTACAAGGGGTTCTTTGTGATACGAGTATATTTAGTTTTGTCGTCACGGTCATAGCTCAAAATACTTGTCTCCAGTCTATCCCCATTGATATTTTGTACTCTATAATATTGTACTACATTAATGACACAATTGAATAGGATGTAATGAATGAAATCAAAACGCTTCAGTAAGGTGCAGTAATATTAGTTCCAGAGGTCTACATGTGTCAGTCAACCATTTGGGTCCAAATAACCATTGCCTATAGGGTTATTACGTAGCAAAACCAATTCTATTCAGTAGGCCGTCTGTGACGTTTCTCTTTTTTTGTAAGGATTAAGATAGCAGATTTTTCATGCTTAATACTAACGATTTTTCCCATGTTGAGAGCTGCACACTCCCTTCAACCTCCTGACTGATTTGGTATACACACTCCATTCCACAACCACCCCCCTAAATACAGTAGTAAAAAAAACTATGTTATACCAGGAGATATCTCTTAACTTTTATGGAATACATTTCATAGTAAACACATATTTTACCTATAACAATGACACACAAATTAGATGTGGGCTCTACAACGCAATGGTACAAATAAACATTTTCATTATCTGAAATGATACTGTATCTTATCCTATATGCGTACGGTTAATATAGAGATGTCGAACTGTTTTCGTCAGGGTTGTTCTAAATCAGGGCTCATCAACCTTTTTGAGGCTGAGGGCTACTTCATGAGCACCGATCGTATGAAGGGCTACATGACCTGTTTGTGGCAAATTTCAACTCAATTCATTACACATACATAAAATATTTGTTTTAATTTATTGGAGTAAATGACATTACAGTTATTTTAAAATTTTAATTCACTTAAGCAAGTCAGATTCAGAATTTAAAGCCCAAATAATAGTAACAATTTGTGGCCAATGGTATTTTTAGAACATACGTCGCGGGCGCCTTATATGGTCCTCGCGGGCTACCATTCGCCCGCGGGCACCACGTTGGTGACCCCTGTTCTAAGTGATGCCGCTGTCTTGTTGCAGCGATCGAGGACGACTACACGGGCCCCAAATTAGAGGAAGGCAAGGTCACACTGAAGTTCATGAAAGAAATGATGGACTGGTTCAAAGAGCAGAAGAAACTGCACAGAAAGTGTGCATATCAGGTAAGGTGTCGCTCAATGCGAAAAGCACTAAAGGAGACGAGCAGATGTGAAATTTTAACTGTTCTTTTTTGCAGATTTTGGTGCAAGTAAAAGACCTTTTATCCAAACTACCAAGTCTCGTAGAAGTCACAGTACAAGAGGTGAAGTTGGCTTTTTAGTTTTGTGCTTTCCGGGATACCAAAAAGACAAACAGTTTGCCTTACTGGTAGCTAACTCTGGCAGTGTTACACATTCCTTATTTTGTAAACATGCATTTTAAGGTAATGCCAAGAGATACTAAGGCATTAACCGATGGGAGAGCAGCGTTATTGTATAGAATGTTTCCTTTTGGTGGAAATAAAGAACGCTAACCCAAAGAGTATTCTCTGGAAGAAACTAATGTGCAGGACAATTTTGAAAATAAAGCCTATCCAGGCAACATATTTGCTTCTGTCCCCTCTTGCTACCTGCCTCTCACTCAGCTGCGGCAACCTTTGAAAGTAGTTAACCCTCATCCAATATTATATTTTAAACGCACATCAGTCAACATACATTTTATTTGGCCACCCTTACTCTAAAACGTCCATAGGTATAAATGTGAATGTATGTTGTATGTGCCCTGCGATTGGCTAGCAACCAGTGCAGGGTGTACTCTGCCTCTTGTTCAAAAGCATTTTGGATGGGCTCCAGCCCTTGTCCGATCCTAATGAGGACAAACGCTGTATAAAGTGGCTGGAATGGGGTTGATAAGTGAGTGGTTGGACTTAATTTGTCTGGGAGGAGCCTGGGCTGTATATTGGATTCATAGTCCTAAAGTAACTAAAGGGTCATTTGAGTCCACCAGCCCAGACACACTCTTACACTTTTAAGTGGGTATTTTAAAACAAAACTCAAGGCTTGTGAGCATAAGCAGCTTGGAAAATGAAATGGAATTGCCACAACTATGAGAAGCATCATTATTTGGACTTTCCGGCAAAGAAAACTGGATTTGCGCAACACGCAAATGGGCAGGTAACTTCATCTCACCTCACAGTGGACGTCCTGCACAAAGGAGAAGAATTTTGTTGTGGTTTTACTTGTAACGTTTACCTTTTATATTTGAATCTACCTCGCTCAAGGACCTTGTCAAATTCACTAATCTAAAAATCTGCCAATAATGTTGAATTGTACCCCCCAGCAGCAAGATTTAACATGACACATAACTTTCTTTGATCGAGCTGATGAGCAAAATCCAAAATTGGTTCCTTTCTTTTACCTCGTCATCAATGTGGTGTTGTTTTTCCCCAACAGGCAGAAAAAATAACCATTTGTGGCGACACACACGGGCAGTACTACGATCTCCTCAACATATTCGAGTTGAACGGCCTGCCGTCGGAGAGCAATCCTTACGTATCTTTTTTGTCTTGGAATGTGGCTAATCTTTTCACAGGTTTTTTCATGGCTGAAATTGAGGCACAGGTCGTTGCATTCTGATTGTTAGCACGTTTATGCCATGGATCTCACTGGCTCATCCAAACACTTGTTCTCATTAGAATTTACATGCATTTGCAAAATACTTCTTAACTGCGCTAAACTTAGCTGTTCAATGGTGACTTTGTTGACCGTGGCTCTTTCTCTGTGGAAGTCATCCTCACCCTGTTCGGCTTCAAGCTGCTCTTCCCTGACAACTTTCACCTGCTTCGAGGTTAGTGTTTGGCGAAAGTACGCACCTCGGCAAATTTTCTTTATGATGACTGAAGTACAAAAACATAAGATGACTGTCCTACAGGTAACCACGAGACGGACAATATGAACCAAATGTACGGCTTTGAAGGCGAGGTCAAAGCCAAGTACACGGCACAGATGTTCCAGCTGTTTAGTGAAGTCTTCCAGTGGTTGCCGCTTGCGCAATGCATCAACAACAAAATACTGGTAGTTATTGTGAAAACGTACATTTATAGTCTTTTAAAGGTCTACTGACATACCTATACACATTGTAAAATTGATAGTTATGAAAATTACATATATTATTATTCACTTCAATGTCTATGCAAAAAAAAAAATGAGCGGAGAGCGGGTCATTCATGCGCAAAGTCGTGGAAGTCTAACTCGACATCCCAGTGGTGGCCAATGTTTATACGAAAAAAAAAATGAGTGGAGAGCGCGTCATTCATGCGCAAAGTTGCAGAAGTCTAACTCGACATCCCAGTGGCGGCCGTATTGCCTGCTACGTCATTTACAGCTGCCACACTGGGATAGTCGCCATTGAGAGGACACTGTGCCACCTGCTATGGGAGATGAACAACAGAGATTGTCGGATTTTTCCAACGCCCCTTCTGACACGGAAGCTCTTTTCGATGAAGAGAACATCTCACAATCGAGTGACGTATCCGGGGCAATATTACCTTATCGTTTCGAGCCATATTTAGATGATATGCGTATCACTTCTAACAAACAACAGACTCCCCGACAGTATGTATGACAGAATGTAGCGTACTCGGGGACCCATGACAGGCGAAGTAACTGGCCGGTAGGGTGGGGCGCCTTTCTCCTCCCACATGAGGTCAAACCACCTCCCCGCCCGATCCACCTCTGCGGTGTCGATGAACAACGCCGCGAGCGACAACAACGAACGCTGCAGCCGCGCACATCGTCACAATGACCACCCTGACTTAACGTACTTTAAGTTTTTATGACGCAGATCTTATGTTACTTCTGAGAGGATTATGTCGTCCCTCCCAACTATGATTTTTTTTAATAGCTCTAGACACACCTACCTGTTATTTGGAACCAATGAAGCTCTCGTACTTTGCACCTGTGCAATCCATTTTTCATGACGAGCCAGGTGTTTTAGAAACGTATGAAGAGTGAATCCATCCTCCCGAGTATTCGAGCAATATCCAGCAATACAACGAGATGGCATTTTGGCTAACGCGCAGGAAAAAACAGCTACTTTCCCGCCAGTAAAACTGGTATAAACACACGAAACCGGCAGTACACATGGATGACACGCTCTCCGCTCATATTATTTTCATATAGACATTTCAGTGAATAATGTTATATGTATTTTTCACTACAATATCTATTTTAGAATGTTTATAGGCATGACAGTGGAGCTTTAACAACCTGATTTGTTGTGGCCCAGGTAATGCACGGCGGACTATTTAGTGAAGACGGGGTTACGTTGGAGGACCTCAGAAAGATCGAGAGGAACAGACAGCCTCCAGACTCAGGTACAGTGTGTGGGATTGTGTTTTTGTGGTTGTGTATATTTTGTGTAGAGGGTTGGATATTTTTGTGTGCATTTTGTTTGTGTGAGGGAGTTACCGTTTGCCAAAAAAAAGGATTTAGCCAGCCTCCAGTTGTGCAGGTTCTCCCGCTTAAAAATATGAGAGACGCCTGTGATTTTCATCATATGTATAGCATAACTCATCTATGAGACAAAATGAAAAAAAATTAAATAAATATCCTTAAAATCAGTCTTATTTTTAAAGAATTTATTAGCAAATTGTCGTGGAAAATAAGTATTTGGTCATTTGGTTAGTATTTGGTATTTGCAAGATTTCTGGCTCTCACCGACCTGTAATTTCTTCTTTAAGAGGATCCTCTGTCTTCTACTCATTACCTGTAATAATGGCACCTGTTTTAACTTATCAGTGTAAAAGACAACTATCCACAACTTCAAACAGTCCCACTCCAAACTCCATTATGGCCAAGACCAAAAAGGTGACAAAAACACCGGAAACAAAATTGTAGACCTGTACCAGACTGGCAAGACTGAGTCTATTATAGGTAAGCATCTTGGTGTGTAGAAATCAACTGTGGAAGCATTTATTAGAAGACATATAAGACCAGTGATACTCTCCCTTTGTCTGGGGCTCCACGTAGGATCTCAGCCAATGGGGTCAAAATGATCACAAGAACAGTTGGCAAAAATCTCAGAACCACACTGGGTGACTTAGTGACTGACCTGCCGAGAGCTGTAACCAACGTAACAAAGGCACTATCAGTAACTGCCAGGGACTCATACTGCAATGCCCGATGTGTCCCCTGCCAGTACATCTCCAGGCCCGTCTCGAGTTTTCTGGAGAACGTTTAGATCCAGGAGAGGATTGGGAGAATCTCATATGGTCAAATGAAACCTAAGTAGAACTTTTTGGTAAAAACTCCACTTGTGTTTGGAAGAGAGAGAATGCTTAGTCTCATCCAAAGAACACCATCCCTACTGTGAAGCATGGGGGTGGAAGCATCATGCTTTGGGGCTGTTTTTCTGCAAAGGGACCACGACGGCTGATCTGTGTAAAGGAAAGCAAGGCCATTGAAGATGAAAGGTGGCTGAGTCTTTCAGCCTAACAATGATCCCAATCTCACTGCCTGGCCAATGAATGAGTGGCTTCATAAGAGGTCCTGGAGTGGCCTAGCCGTCTCCATAAATCAACTCCGTACAAAGTCTTTGGTGGGAGTTGAAGGTCTGTGTTGTCCAGCGACAGCCCCAAAACATCTCTGCTCTAGCTGATGTCTGCATTGAGGAATGGGCCAAAATACCAGCAACACTGTGTGAAGACTTACAGAAAATGTTTGACCTCTGTCACTGCTAACAAAGTATTGAGATGAAGTTTTGTTATTGACCAAATACTTTTTTTCTACCGTAATTTGCTCGTAAATTCATTCAAATTGACAGTGAGTTTTTTTTTTTTATTTTTTTTTTTTTCCACATTTTGTCTCATCGGTGAGGTATACCAAGGATGAAAATTACAGGCCTCTCCCAACATTTTTAAGTGGAAGAACTTGCACAATTAGGGACTGACTAAATACGTTTGTGTGCATTATTGACAGGAGTATATGCGAATGGTGTGTGTGTGTGTGTGTGTGTGTGTGTGTGTGTGTTGGAGTTTTTGTGAGATGTTCTTCAAAACACATCTCAGCATTTTCTTCCTGCCTCTGTCTCGCAGGTCCCATGTGTGACCTCCTTTGGTCGGACCCCCAGCCTCAGGTCAGCACTGGCATAAACCTCATGTGCCTCTCTTAACGTGGTCCTCAGAAGAATTCACGTTTGTGTTTGATGCAGAACGGCCGGTCGATCAGCAAACGAGGCGTGAGCTGCCAGTTTGGACCTGATGTGACGGAGCGCTTCCTGGATCAAAACAAGTTGGACTTCATCATCCGGAGTCACGAAGTCAAGGCGGAAGGCTACGAGGTCACTCACTCAGGGAAGTGCATCACTGTCTTCTCGGCGCCCAACTACTGGTGAGTACACCTTTGACCCATTTTTCTTTTTGTGGCGCTGACCTGTAATGTTTTTGCTTTCTTTCTGTCCCCAGTGACCAGATGGGAAACAAAGGAGCTTTTATCCACCTCAGGGGATCCAATCTCAAGCCAGAGTTCCACCAGTTCACTGCTGTGGTCAGTATTGTGTACATTTTATGCTCCATCGGGCCAAAGTGTTTTCATTTTTTCATAAACGGTTGTCACTGAAGAGGTAACATATTATGCCTTTTATTCAACTATTTAAAACAGTTCCCATAAGTATTTATAAACTACTCACATCGAGGGCATAAAAAGTGCATTTCATGGGTCAAATACAAAATAAAATCGTCTCGCTAACAAACAGTTAATCCAAAATTGAATGCCTGTCTGAACAAATGTTTTAACAGTTTAAAAAAACAAATGGACAATTGAAGTGCATGCCAGTTTTGTGGGGGGCGGGCCGGGGGGGGGGGGTTGACAGACCACAAGGCTCGGTCTGCTTTAGTTTTTGTAGTGTGAAGGACATGAAACAAAAAGCAGACAGTATTGACCATCGCAATTAATAAATTGCCTATTTTTTAAACAAAAGTATTTTTTAATGACAGACATATTTTTATTTTTTTAGAATTGCAATAATCTTGTTTCTCTCGGGAAAAAAGTTGGAATTGTCCAAGAATAATGGCATACTTTTTCCAAAATAGTGTTGTAATTTTAAGGTCAACGTTAACCGCGGGCAGTTTTAAAAAAATCGTTTTCAAAAATCTAATTGTATTCTCATAATTTTGGACCTTTTTTGTAGAAAGGGGGTCTTTATTCGCCAGAAAAAATGACCAACGGTATATGCTTGGTGGGATGCGGTTTGTTTATTTATTTATTTATTTTGCGGTGCACCAATCATCATATGTAGTTATGCTGTTTTGTAAATGATGTAATTAACAAATTAGACGAGTATGTAAGTATTGCACTATTTTTTTTTTTTTTTTGCAAACGCTCAAGGGTTCAGATGCCTGATTTAAGAATTTTGATGATTGTTAAAGATTGCATCAGCTGCTTACAGTTGACTTGCTCTTCCTCTGTCACGTAGCCTCATCCGAATGTCAAGCCCATGGCGTACGCCAACACACTAATGCAGCTGGGGATGATGTAGACCCTAGAAGAGCCTGTCCGTCAAGACCACCAGAAGCGTCACACTTCACTCTCCTGAGTGCTCGCCGTCTCCCATTTTGGTTTAAGGGATCCCGCGCCCCCTCGCTTTATGAGGGAGATCCCTTAGACTCCCTCACCTGGTCCACAAGGTTACCACTTCCAAACTGGAAAATATTTCCACCGTTCGCTCACCTCGTACACGAATCCAACACTCAGAATCCCGGATGTGTTTGTTTTTTTTAAATGGATCACCTATGTGGTCCGTACCAAAGATCTGTATTGGAATGATAGTCAGGTTTTCACCCAGGAGCAACTCTCAAAGAGTTTAGCCCATGCGCACACCCGAGATGGTTCCAAGAGCGGCATGTCCATTGCTGTGTCTCCAAACAGTATGTCATTTTATCCATGTTTTATTACTTTTCAGGTATATGAGGTGTCCATACACGTTTGATCCCAGCTCGAAAAGAGAGACTGAATCTGGGTTCACTCCGAGGTGCTGTTTGCCATTTGTGACGTGTTAGCTAGAACAGACGTGGTCAACGTTTAATTTGCACTGCTTTTTCTTCTTCTGGAGGAAGATACTGCTGCTCGCCCCCTCCTTCCCCTCCATCTTTTCACCCCAGCAGCTCGCACTGTTGCCACTCTCTGAACCCAAACACCCAACATGTCACCCGGAATTCTGGACTACAGTACTCCAGTAAAACACAAAAGAATAAAAACGTCCAAAATGTTATCCTGTCTTAAACGCACAGCCGCATTGTCTGATGACCCTCTACTTTTTAGGTAAAGATATACACTGATGTGTATGTATATATACTGTATCATTTATTGAGATTACATTAAATGTTTGGACAAAAAAAATAAAATCAGTCCAGATATTTTAGAAATGTCTGCTTATTCATTTTTTTTCTTCGGCGGGATGGGTTGTGTGGGCGTTGAGATGGAACAATACTTTCAAAAATTCAAACCACCCGAGTATCAAAGTGTATGATATTGTTGGATGTTGGAATGAGCCTAAGTTTGTAAGAATCTGATAAGGATTTTCTGTCACTAAATCAGGCCAAATTTCGTTGTCTAGAAATTTGTGTAAATCATTTGGAAGTATCTGCTCAAAAGCCCGACTCTTTGGTAGAAAAATGGCTAATTAGTTGAAAATGTGATGGGATGGGCATTATCAATGGCGGCGTCTGCTAGAGCCGTCTGATTCCCGGCCACATCAAGAAGAAGTAAATGGTCATATTTACTTAAAACGTCACAGAAAACCTGTTTACTGATACAGTTGTTCATCACCTCCATATTGTTTTCAATTTTGTATTAATCCTTTCATGTTAATGTATGCCAAAATCAAGGAACATTTTTATCTGTCAGAACTACAGAAAAGCTCCTATGCTTTAAAAACAAAAAACACTGGAGAACAAGGATTACCTTGTACAAAACAATCCGAAAATGTGATTTTGGTAGACCTCTGTTAAACCCAAGTACTAAAGACACCTGAAAAATCCATCCATATTGTGAGCCACTTATCCTCACAAGGGTCACGGGAGTGTTTGACCCTATCCCAGCTCTCATTGGGCAGGAGGCAGGGTACACCCTGACCTGGGTGCCAGCCAGTCACAGGGCACACAGTGACATACAACAGTCGTACTCACAATCACATCTAGGGTCATTTTAGAACCTCCAATGGATAGGTTTCCAATGACGTCACCCCGCACTTCGACCAATCGGATAAACTTAACAATAGAAAACGTCACGCTTCACCTATCACCTGTGTTCTCTGACCTCTATGACACAGAAGATGGCGTAATTGGAAACCTATCCATTAATGCATGATTTTTGGCGATGTGGGAGGAGACCGGAGAAACCCCACGCAGGCACAGGGAGAACATGCAAACTCCACAAAGGCGGGTCTGGGATTTGAACCACACTCTTCAGAACTGCGTGGCCAAGACTCTTCAGTAGCTGTACCACCATCCCGCCCTGAAAAATGTACTTAGTAATAAAGTACAATTGTAAAACGTGTACGTCACCACTATGGACAAGGTTTCCAATTACGCCATCTTGTGTGTCATTGAGGTCGGAGAACACAGGTGATAGGTGAAGCGTGAAGTTGTTTTCCGATTGGTCTCAGGGTCGTGGTGAGGTCATTGGAACCTATTCGTTCGACCGTTGTTAGTGCATAGTGTTATATATAACAAAGTTCAAAACTGTACATGTAACATAAATGTATACTAGGTGTGGTCTTACAGAACAGTAACAATATGAGTTTTTTTTAAAAAAAAAAAAAAAAAAAACTTAAAGGATTGTGACTATCATTATTGTGTAGGTCAATTTAAACTAAAAATTGAAACGTGCGACAAAAAAGGTTGTTTGGGTCTGTCAGTCGCTAGCATATGACGTCGCAGAACGCGCCGAGTAAGCAGCTGATCTCGTCGCGTAAATATGGCGTCGACTATTCGCACCGCATTGTCAACACCGCACGAGTTTCACCTTGTTGTCAACACGCCTAGACGCACAGAAAAAAACCGACCCGACTAGGACGACACCGAGTAGGTCCATCATGCCCAAATATTGTTCGGTGCCAAACTGTAAAAATGACTCCACGAGCGGCAGCGACCGAAAAAGCTTTTACAAGTAAGCCACTTTGGATAAACCTCGTTTGACGTTCAGCCGTTTACGGTCGTCTGGGTGACCGGGTGATTTTGTTGTTGTTTGTAAAACTTTTAATTGCTATTAACTTTTTTCCCCGACATTAATTTCGAACAAATTTTCAAATAAAACATTGACATTGTTATTGTTATTATTTGTTACGTCTACTTAACTTGAGGTGTTGGGTTTGTTACGTGTGCTGGTTTTTGACCTTTGAGACTTGAGTTTCGAGTCACTCCAGTCACTTTTGCTTATTCTTGAGTTGCATGACGTGTTGCTCCTGGAGCTCAGAGATACTCAACCAAGTAGCCAGTGGATATGTATACTTATAGATATATTTTCATTCCTTATAACCTTCAATTACAGTTACAACCTGTTACTTTTCCCGTCTGCTATTTCCAGCCTCTATTTACATTTTTGATTTTATGTACCTCTAATTTCATTATTAACCTACATTTTCCATTTACAACCATTTGCTACAATTCTAATCGACTGATTTGATACATCTACAATTTCATTACTAATTCACCTCTTCCTTACACAACAATTGGTTAAATTTCTAATCTACTCATTCCATAGTTACCATTAAAATTAATTGGTTGAGGTCAACGCTCTAAAGCTGTGCCTCCTTGTTGTGTGTATTTCTGTTATTCTTCCTTTCTACTAATTCCAAATACTATGTTAAATTTTGATTCTAATTATTCCCTGTAGCACTAAATACATTTCTAATCTACTCTTTCCGTATTCAACCTTCTGTTACATGTCTACTCTTTCCTTAGTTCTAATTTACTACTTCCATGTGTTGTTGTTGCTACTACTTTTATGCTTCTTTTACAATTCTCTTTATACAGCTCTGTTGCGCATTTCCAATCTAGTTCACATAAACAGCATTGAAATTTCTAATCTATTTCATGTACAACCGTGTATTCATTCTCTGGGCATTGAATCGACTGCAACTCTTCTGTTTGTGTTAGATATTTCACATTGATGAAGACCACTCCGCTTCATCAATTCATGGAACGGGTCTTAGTCAGGATGCACTCACTTCAGACTAGATGACGGAGAATATTCCCATTTGTTCTAAAATTCCACACGAGTGTCCCGTAATGGACACATCTTGCATTTGGTCCTAGATTCCCCCTGCAGGATCCCGAGCGGCTGGAGGTGTGGCTTAGAAACATCGGGCGCGACAACTGGACCCCCTCTCGGCACCAATATATCTGCCACGAACACTTCGCGCCAACGTGCTTCAAGATACGCTGGGGGATGCGCTACCTTGAGAGTGACGCTGTGCCCACCGTCTTCCGCAGAGTCGAGGTAATGCAAAAACGGAACACGACAAGATGCGACAGCACATTCATTCATTTTCTGAGTCGCTTATCCTGACGAGGGTCGCTGGAGCGCTGGGGCCTATCCCAGCTATCAGGGTGCACCCTGAACTGGTTGCCAGCCAATTGACAGCGGTCACAATCACACCTAGGGGCAATTTAGAGTCTCCAATTGATGTTGCATGTCTTTGGGATGAGAGAGGAAACCGGAGTGCCCGGAGAAAGCACACACACGCACAGGGAGACCATTCAAACTCCACACAGGCAAGTTAACCCTAACAGAACTCTGAGGCCAACGCTCTAACCAGTTGCGAGTTCTGCATTTAATCTTTTATTGCTGTCCTTAAATATCCAGTTGCATTTATAATCTACTAATTCCGAATACAGGACCACCTTCTGCCCCGCATTGTTATTTTTCTCCTCTGTCACCATAGTGTGCTTTCTAATGGGGCCACAATCATGCTCTTGAATAGAACATTTTTCTGTTCGAGGGTACCTCACGTCAAACGTCCTCTGCCTTTGCTACAACACGGCATTCCGTGGTCCCGCCCCCTCAGCACGTACACAATGAATGGAAAAGTCGGCGAGGCCCCGCGTGTTGCCAAGTGCAGCGTGAAAAGGCCTTTATGTTTGTAAATTACTGATTCCATAGTTACCTTACTTGTCTATTAGTTCCTCTAATTCTGGGTAACCCCCGTTTTAACTTCTATTCTACCAGTTCAACGTAGAACCTCCAATGACATTGCGTTTTCTGTTTGTTTAAACAGATTTTATAGAGCCATCTTTTTCCCTTAGCACTTAGTCACTAGTCACTTGCTATAGGTCATTTCTAATGTAGTAGTTCAATAACACCAGTTCAATTTCTAATCCATCTTTTCCATCCACAACATTTGTTACTTTTTTCAATGTACTAGTTCCAGTTTACAACCTCCAGTCATTTGTGATTCCGCATCTTTGTAGAAACGCAAAGTGGTGGACGACAATGAGAAGAAAGGCAAAGTGCTTTGCAGGAAAGCCGTGTTAATGGAGGACCCCAGCCAGTGGGCTGTTGTGGGAGGGTCAAACGCAGCCCCAAACCTCCCCTGCTTACCTACACTACCTATCATAACTCCCTTAATGCAGCCAGTGGATCAGCACAATGAAGGCAAGGTACTTCTGTTGCCTGATGACAGCCAAGAGGAGCTGCTGGGCGCTTTTCTCGCGCCCGCCCACAGACTTACGGTGCAAGAGGTGTCCGCGGAAGATCCGTGCCAAAGTCAGGTCGTCGCCTACTTTGAGTCCATACCGAGCGTCTTTCCCGGCCACCTGCTTGTCTCCTCGGACACGATGCTGTCGTCCGCTCTCAGCCCCGAGCCTATCCCGTCCACGCTGCCCATCGTGTCCAAGCACGCGCCGCCGCCGTCGAAGCCCCCCGCACCGGAGCCGGACGGAGGCTACGACCAGCAAGATGATGATGATGATGAGGGAGAGAGCCAGGACCACCAACTGGAGGAGCACTGGTGAGCTCTGTGTGTGTGTGTGTGTGTGTGTGTGTGTGTGTGTGTGTGTGTGTGTGTGTGTGTGTGTGTGTGTGTGTGTGTGTGTGTGTGTGTGTGAGGGACAGAAAATGTGTTTGCATGAAGCAGAGAAACCCCATGTGTGAGAGAAAGAGAAATGGCGTGACTATGTTTGCTTCAGAGATTGTGTGCAGGTTTGTGTGAGAGAGTGTTAGTGAGCGCGCGAGGTAGTGAGAGTCAAGGTACCAGTTTTGTAATAAATTAGGAAACAACTAATAGAAATAAAGGAACGCTGCAGACGTGAACTAATGTGTGTGTCACGATAACGCTGAGTTCTCCATTTGCTTTCGATGTGTCTTCCCCCCTGGCCAGCTACCACAAGCATCGTCTGAGCAAGGAGCAGCTGGAGGTTGTCGTGGCCGAGCTGCAGAAGAAGGTGAAGGTTCTGCAGCAGAAGCACCGGCGCCAGCTGGACAAATTGTTGGGCCTGGAGAGCACCGTGAGTCAGCTGAGGCAGAAAAACATCATGACGGAAGAGAGATTGCAGCTCCTGGAAAGGGTGAGGGCAATTGTTTGCTCTCTCTCTCTCTCTCTCTCTCTCTCGCTCTCTCTCTCTCTCTCTCTCTCTCACAGACACACAAACAAAAAAAACATACACTCGCTCTCACTCATTCACACACTCACTCTCACATGCACAGAATCTCTATCATACTGTCACAAAATCACCCATGCACACACATAGTATTACACAGTCCCGTTCTTAGTCTCACACACACTCTCGCACAACCACGGATTTGCTCACACTTGCTCTCTCACAAAATTCCTCTCAGGAAAACTTACTTTGTCACACACACACATACTTTCCTACCCGTAGTATCCTATGCACTCTCACGACCTTGCTCTCTCGTGACACTGTCACAACCACACATTTTCTCACAAACGCGATCACTTAATCTCTGACTCGCACTCTCACACAACCACACATCTCTTACACACTCTCTCTGTCTCTCTCTCTCTCTCTCTCTCTCCCTCCCTCTATTTCTCTCTCTATCTCTTTCTCTCTCTTGCTCACAGTCTCTTTTCTCAAGATGGTGCCCATAAAAATCTCTATATATTCGTCTGTATGTCGACTCCCACAGGCGTACATCCAGAGCAGTGCCGGCACGAGTAACACTGGTGAAACTGTCGCCATCATTTACGAGGAAAATGAGGCGGCCTATTTCTACACCCTCAGCGACGGCGAGGATAATCTGTGAAGGCCATGTCTGAGTGCCACAATTTATTTTTTTTCCTCATCAATAAAAATGTTTATCACTCTGATTTGCACTATTATGGATGATAACAGAAAAGTTATCTCTTTTTTATTTAAAGGTTTCGCCCCCCAATTTCCTGCAACCATGTTTTCCCCTTTATTTAAGTGTCTTTGTTTGTCAAAACAGAAATCTAATTAAAAATGATTTTCATTCACATAGGCACGTCACGTTTATACGCTGTCACTGAGACCATCAATTATTCCTTTCAAATTTAGATTTTTTTTGGTTAATTTAATGTTCATCCATTTTCAGTATAATCTATTGATTAATTATTTAATTGATATATTGTTTAATCCTCTTAAATTGTATGTAATATGATTTAATTTAAGTTTTGATGTAATAAACAAAAGCACCATGTCTTCTTTATCTGTTAGCGCACTGTGACCGTAAAGGCATCAACATTGTAATGTTAAAATCCATCTATCCATTATCTGAGCCGCTTATCCTCACAAGTCTTGTGGAAGTGGTGTAGCCAATCCCAGCTATCTTGGGGCAGGAGACGGGGTACACCATTAACTGGTTGCCATCCAATCGCAGGACACACATAAACAAACAACCATTTATACTCACAATCACACCTAAAGGCAAATTAGAGTTTTTTTGTTTTGTTTTTTTTTGGGTGGGGGATAATTTACTAGTTCTTGTACAATTTCCACTTGGATTTCTATTGTACCAGCTCATGTACAAAATGTTTTTATCTACCACTTCCTATATAGCCACAAGTTAAATTTCTAATGTACCAATTCACAACCTGTGGAAGCACAGTGGGTGACTGGTTAGCTCATGTGCCTCAGTTCAGAGGACTGGGGTTCCAAAACCCGGCATTGGCTGTTTGCAGTTTGCACATTCTCCCCATGTCGGTGGTGGTTTTCTCTGGGAACTCCGGTTTCCTCCCACATCCCAAAAACATGCAACATTAATTGGACACTCTAAATTGCACCTAGGTGTGATTGTGAGTGCGGCTGTTTGTCTCCATGTGTCCTACGATTGCCTGGCAACCAGTTCAGGATGTACCCTGCCTCTCGCTTGATGACAGCTGGGGTAGGCTCCAGCGCTCTTGCAACCCTCCTCAGATAATGGATGGATGGATAGTTCCATTTACAGCCTTTTGTTAGATTTTTATTCCTTATGCCACATAAAAAGATGTGTTACATTTCTGAATTACTGATTCCATAGTCAATTTTGTAATCTACTAGTTCAGTGTACATGATGTTACATTTTTGCCCAATGAAAAAGAAGTTTCACGTGAGCCTTGTTATTTTCTCATCCACTTGTTCCATTGGTACTTTGCTAATCTACTAGTTCCATGTACAAACTGTGCTGTGTTTTTCATCAACTAGTTTGTCTTTGTTTTGCATTTCTCATGTTTTTATTACATACATCTGGCCTAAAACTGTGCCAAACAAATATGCATTCATCTCAGATGACACGCTGTGGCGACCCCTAACGGGGCAAGCCGAAAGGAAAAGAAGAAGAAGATAGTAGTTACTTTTTTAATTTTGCTTCTTCCATATAACAAACCTGTTACCTTTTCAAACTTCAGATTCATATAAGGCCTTGTTTTACATATCTAATGACTTGATTATTTTCCTAATGTGACCATTTCATGTTCAACCTGGGTGTATATCTTATGGGCTTCATTCCCATGTACTGCACAGCCCTATGTTGCTTTTCTACAATCTGCTGATTCCATTGTCACTTTTCAAATGTAGTGGTTCCATAAATCGACCTGTTTCTGATCTACTAGTTTTGGAGCATTACGGGTTTTTTTTTTTTTTTTTTGTTATATTTTTACTCAACTACTTCTGTAAACAGTCTTTTGTTACGTTTCTAATCTACCCCTTCCCTACAAAACCTGTTACATTTGTATCTACGTGCGCAACTCTTTAATACATTTGTATTCTTGTTTCACATACGAAGCTGGTTACATTTCTGATCCACTGGTTCCAGAAATCCTCTTGGAACAGCCCAAAATCTTCCGTATAAAAAGGTGCAAGCCAAAATATATGTTTTTTTTAAATAATTTTCACTGCGTTAAAGTGACTGCTGATTTTTTTTTTTTTTTTTTTTACCACTGGTGGGCAGCAGAGTTTTGCATAAATATGAGCTGAGCGAACTCATTTGTTCACATCACCAGTGGCTACTCGGCAAGGGTTCTGAGAAGGGTTCGATGTGGCAGAGGTTCTGTTGTTTTTACAACCTGGTTTCCTATCCAGCTTCCGTCCCGACCCGAGCGTCGCGGCACTGGACCGCAATCTACTACTATCTGCTCTTGCCGCTGGAATTTAAGGGAGGAATTTTTCTGCCTCTTTTCATCAGGCCCAAAGCTTTATCAGCAGGCATTAACTTCCACCTGCCTCTGCAGCGCTGAGCTAATGGGCCTGACGTTCCACCAGAACACACCCAGACGCCACATACACAAACATTCACGTTTAAAGGTTGCCGGTACAATCTGACCCGACAAAGTCAACACACCGTGTTCCATCCTCCCTTCTTTGGCCGCACTCGAGCTTCCTATTTGTATTTTTTTCAAACATCGGTTCGTTTGTGCTCTTAACTGCATGTCATGCCAACTAGACTAAAATTGTTGCAGTCGTGATGCATGAGCAGCAGTGGCGGGCTGCGCATTTGGTACAGGGGCCTTCAGTGGGGACTTATCGACTTAGTACCACCACTAACATTTTGCAATTATAGAACCATCAACTATACAAAAATGCAACCGTGCTAGTTAAGCCATCTGCAGCAGTACAGAACCAATCCATATCTAATAACATGACATTTATTTCAACACATCTCGGTGAACCTATAATGTATACACGCGCCGAAACGATGTAGAGTGAGTCAAAAGCATTGCAGCGCCTGTCAGAATAAACTAAGAAGTGTTTTATTTTTTGATTTGTTTTGATTTGAATGTCAGTATTCTTATTCAAGATTCATTTTTTTTAAATGGGGATTTGCAAGTGAATCGGGATCACCACTGATTTGTTCGTAGCACTACACGCCATTTATGCAGTTTATCATCAACTCCAATTCAAATGATGGTAGGATGTTGTGTAAAACATAAAAAGAGAATACTGTACATGGATTTTCAAATATTTTGCATCTTACTCTATTATTGAAATGATAAATGGTCCGAGTGTCTGTTTTAGAGTGTTCTTTGAACACGGAGCAGAAAAACTGGAAGCGGTTTTACCACGTTCAGTTTTTGGCCAATCCCAATTTTACCTTTTAAGACCTTCCCCCTTATTCATTTAAATGTGTGCAGTTTTTCAAGGTGACTTGTATTTTAAAACTGTTTATAGTAAAAAATGTTCCCTACCATGTGGCAGGCTGCATGCTTTTCTATATTTAATCTTGATCTACTCTAAAAACACATTTTAAAAAAGGAATTGACATACTAATTTTTTGACCTAACGTCTGCCAATAAAAATCACAGACAACAAACATCACAAATCACGTAATCAAACAGTTCTAAACACGTTATTGATATTTAGGAAATTTTCTGTATTATTATGGTGGTGTGGTTTTTTTTTATTGTTAGCCATTGCAAGTTTTTTATATGAAAATGTTAAAATATGTACAGTATATAAGAAGAGTATTGAACATATAATCATAAGTGCTTATGAGATAGAAACCGTCACACTCCAACAACGCTCTGAGTCGCTGAAAGTTCCACGATACAGAGAGCTCAACCGATTCAGTGAAACCTTCAGTACTGTGTCCTGTGTGAGTGGTGAGCGTCATTGTTTTAGTTGTTATCGTTCTTGAAAATGTGTCTTTGGTGCTGTCTGGTCTAAGGACCAGTTTCTGGTTGAGAAGTGATAGCTGTAGTACTTCAGCTAGCTGGAGGACTGAAAAAGCAGAGTTTGAAGCGTTGGAGGACCAATGTAGAACTGTATCGTCTGCAGAGAGGTGAGCCTTACGCTCATCTGTTGTGGTGGATGTAATTCAGGGGTGTCAAACTCATTTTTGTCACGGGTCGCATTGTAGTTACGGTTTCCCTCAGAGAGTTGTTATCACTGTGAAACCATACAATTATTTAATCACCTCATCATATTTACACGTGAAATTTATGAACTTGTATTGGACTCAGAAATCAAGGCGAATGGGTTTTTCAACTATTGTTCTTGATTAGTAAAAATGCTTACAATACCTCAACGTTATCATTTAAGGTATCACAATTTGAAATTGTAGTACAGATTTTAACAAGAATCAGGTCAGATATGGCCCCCGGGCCCTGAGTTTGATACCAGTGATGTAATGTAATTGATATATATGGTGAAGAGGACAGGACCAAATATTGAGCCTTGTGGAACACCCCTGCTTAATGGCAGGAAAGCCGACTGTCATTTTGATCGATAAATATCCATTTCAGCTTTCAAAAAAACCCTACAAAAATATTTGAGCATATGATTTTAATAACAAAAAATAATTGCATATTTTCATTTGTATAAACATGCAGTAATTACATAATCAAATAAAATGAAAAATGATTTAACTGTTTTTCAACATTATTTTGCGTCAATTCAATGGAGACTGTGCTGCTCCTTTCGGTGTGTATGCACCGTTGCCACATGGCGACATTTAAAAAGAGATAGACCCTATATTGCCAAAATTATATGCTCACCCATCAAATAATCAGAATAAGATGTTCGTATCACTTCCATCGGCTCCAAGTGAATACAATTGAGCATTTTAGCGTACAGACGTTTTTTTGTTTTGTTTTTTTTTTTTTAACAAACATTTGTTGAAGAATGGGATCGCGCTCAGAAGCCCAGTGAGTTCCAGTGTGGAACTGATGGGATACTACCCGTGAAAGGAGTCAAGTCTCAAAATTTCTTCACTCTGAGATATTCCGAAGTTGTCTTTCTCCTGTAATAATGTGGAAGCGTGTGGGAGCGCCAGCAACTCAGCTGCTGAGTGGTAGGCTACATAAACTGACAGAGCGTGGTCACCTGATGCTGAGGCACAAAGGGGTGCAAAGAGGTCGGCAACTTTCTGCTGAGTCAATCACTACAGACCTCCAATCCTCAAGTGGCCTACAGATTAGCTCAAGAACATTTAGCAGAGGGCTTCATGGAACGGGTTTCAAAGTCCGTGCAGCGACAACATTGATATTGTGTTCATATTACTCACAGAGAATGGATAGATTCATGCAGGGTACCTAAGCCACGCCTAGTTAAATACTGTTGTTATGCACCCCAAGCTACCGATCAAAATGGCGGACGCAGTGCGGCCGAAGCATGTTATGAGTGATTCGTTAGAGTATTTCTGTTTCCTTTCTGCCCATTGTATCAGAAACATCGACAAAGAGTGTACAGAAAGGCCTGAATTACTTTCAACAAGGATATATGCGTAATGTCAAGGTTTTACAAATGGTAACGGTGGGTAAAGTTTCTGCAATGTGTTGGCCGTCCATGCGAAAGACTGAACCGCGTCATAAACTAAAGTTGGACATCGAATGCGATAATATTTCTGATGCCTATTGTTCATGCAAAGCAAGGTAAGTTTGCATTTTTACGCTACATAAACATGTCGATTCGAAATGATATCTACGTTCATAGTGGATAATTAATTTACAGAAATTATGGCAGCATGTGTGTCCTCTTTCGGTCTGAACGCACGTACTGTACACTTAAATGTAGGCCCAAAATATTTTTATTCACATGATGTGTTTAATCATAGATAAGAACGCTTCGGAGCAGAGCCGAGGTGCGGCTGGAATCTTTGAGTTTCGCCCGACTCTGCTAGAGCTTCCTCCTTCCTCTATAGGTGTTACACCATCTAATTGAATCGCTTACCTTGGAACAGACGGCTTTGTCCTGATTTATCTTCGATACGTTCAGATGGTCGTGAGGTCGGCCACAAGTCTTAATCCACCATTTGCATTTATCTAAATTACGCTTTGGGGTGGGAAAACACACTAGATATCATCCCAGTAATCTCTCGGGATAGCGCTCGTCTCCATTACACGTTCCCCAGCCACATCCAAGCACCATATTTCCAAATCAGATATAAGCAGGACTATAGACTCGCAATTCAGAGGCTTAAAGGTCAAGTGTCATCCCAAAAACATTCTAAGATAGATATTGTACAGAAAAATACATATAACATTATTCACTCCAATCTCTATACGAAAAAATAAATATGAGCGGAGAGCACGTCATCCATGCGCAAAGTTGCGGAAGTGTCATTCGAGGACATCCAAGTGGTCGCCATATTGGCTGCATCTCCTGTCCGTGACATTCGCCATTGAAAACACGTGATGGACCCTACTATGGGGGACGAACACACCCCTTCTGACACGGAAGCTCTTTTAGAAGAAGAAAACATCACACAACCAAGTTACCGGGGCAATATTACCCTGTTGTTTCGAGCTATATTCAGATGATATGCGATCGCAGCCAAACCGCCTCCCCGTCCAATCCACTTCTGCAGCGGAAATGAGCATTCGCAGCCAGGCGCCGCGACGAGCCACCCCGGCCAACAAGGCTCATTTTCGGCACCGAGGTGGCTTATCATGGCACCGACAACACCGCCGAGCCGGGGCGCTTTACGGTGTTGTCGTCGCACGCAGCTGAGTGCGCCATTGTCGGCAGCGTTATTCAGAGCCGCCACCAGCCGCGAGACCGACGCGTCAGCTTTCGCTGAAGCCGTGACCGGCGGACGCAGTGCCTTTGCCAGGGTGGCTCATTTTGGTGGCTTATCACGGAGCCGAGCCGGGCTGCTTTACAGCATTGTCGTCGCATGCGGCTGAGTGCGGCATTGTCGGCAGCGTTATTCGGAGCCGCCACCATCCGCGAGACTGACGCATCAGCTTTCGCCGAAGCCGTGACCGGCGGACGCAGCGCCTTGGTGGCGGTGGCTCATTTTCGGCGTCGAGGTGGGTTATCACCGAGCCGATCTGGGCTGCTTTACGGCGTTGTTGTCGCATACGGCTGAGTGCGCCATTGTTGGCAGAATTGTTCAGAGCCGCCATCATTTGCAAGCCCGATGCGGCAGCCTTTGGCGAAGCTTTTAACAGCGGACGCAGAGCCTTGGCCAGGGTAGCTCATTTTCGGCGCCAAGGTGGCTTATCACGGAGCCGAGCCGGGCTGCTATACGATGTTGTTGTCGCACGCAGCTGAGTACGCCATTGTCGGGAGCGTTATTCATAGCCGCTGCCGTCCGCGAGCCGACACGGCAGCCTTCGCTGGCGAGGCGACGCGGCAGCCTTCGTCGGCGAGCCCGACGCCGTCCCACGCGCACATCGACACATTTAGCATGCCTATCATACGTACGCGGATCTTTCATTACGTTATAAGAGACCGATTACGTGGTCCGCCCCAAACTATCATTTTTTTTTAGTAACTGTATACACACCTACCTGTCATTTGGAACCCATGAAGCTTTCGTCTTTTGCACCCGTGCAATCCATTTTACATGACGAACCGGGTCTCTTGAAAACTTTTGAAGGGTAAATCCATCCTCCTGAGTGTTCAAGCAATGTCCACCAATGCAACGAGCCAGCATTTTGGCTGACACCAAGGAAGAATGAGCTACCTTCCCAGAGGTAAAACTAATAGAAACAAACGAGTCCACTTGAGGGCGGTCCTGGCGTGGACGTCACTTCCTGCTTCTTCTCAAAAACAAATCCCTCGAGAGGATTTTCATGGCGGGAGTTACAAAAAGCTGTATACGTCAAAATCATGTTTTGTGGTGAAAAAACGCATGGGTCCATGTCGGCTGCAGTTTTTTCATTAATAACATACTTGTCACTAATAACATACTTGTCAGCAAGGCCGAGCCGGCTGCAGGCCTTGTCGGCCGGGGTGGCTCGTCGCGGCGCCTGGCTCCGAATGCTCATCTCCGCCGCAGAAGTGGATCGGACGGGGAGGCGGTTTGGCTGCGATCGGATATCATCTGAACATGGCTCGAAACAATAGGGTAATATTGCCCCGGTGACTTAACTCGGTTGTGTGATGTTCTCCTTTTCGAAAAGAGCAACTTTGCGGATGGATGACGCGCTCTCCGCTCATATTTATTTTTTCGTACAGACATTGAAGTGAATAATCTTATATGTATTTTTCATTACAATATCTATTTTAGAATGTTTATCGGGATGACACTTGACCTTTAAAGTAACAATGCACTCTCTTTGTTTGAGGGTAAAGGATCGCGGCTCTGGGTAGCATGGGTGGAGTTTACGAAATGACGCTCACTGATTGGTCAAAAGGGAGCTCTCAATCATTCTCACGGATCCATCCATAAACTGTATATCCCTGTTAATAGTGTTACGTTATCTGTCTACACTGATTTTGTTCAAATATAGATTGCTCCAAGGGTTATAATATATTTGTCAGCCCGTGAATGAAATTTTCCATCATTTTTAGCACAGAATAAACAGACTTATCGAAAGCAAAAGTATATGGTTGTTTTAAATACACAAAATGTAATTCTCTTTGAATTGTTTCTGAGAGTAAACCTCAACTACAAGTGGCAATAAATAGCATGCAGCCTCTTTTTTTTTCTTTTATTCAAGAATAAGCAGAAATGTTCCCTTTCTGCCAAACAACTGCTGCATTTTGTTCGAGTGAGTCGAGTTGTGTCCACTGTCATCATCCAGCAGTTTGAGGAACACTGGGCTGGATGATATTGAATTGTTTCTGAAATTCAGAAAATGGATGGATGGATGAAATTGGATTACAAGGCAAAACAAACCAAGAATTATGCCCTGAGTAGCATTAGGTAGTGCCATTGCAGACAAGCACATTTAGTCGGTCTCTTTGAGAAGACTTTAGCTTGTGTAATTTCACTGGCAGTTGGAGTGGGGGTGGGGTGGGGTGGAAGGGGTTGTGGCGGGGGTGGGGTGGGGTGGAAGGGGTTGTGGCGGGGGTGGGGGTTTCTTTTTCATTCCAACTTCAGGTGCCAGGCAACCTCTTGGCCCTCCACATTCCCCAGTTTCGGTCATGTGATCAGCAGTCAGTGGCCTCGACCCAGCCAAACGTGACCAGATCCCCGTTCAAATACTGTAACTATAACACTATAACACACCACTCACTGTTTGTAGATACACACTTGTGGGTCGGATAGAAAGTGAACAAACACCCAAATATCATGCTTGGCAGTAATTGAATGGCACTTGAAATCTGTTGGGGATTAATTGTATTTTGTGCACTGAGAATCAATGATTAGCTTAACACTGGTCAAACATGCCTGGGGTCCGATTCAAGTCACTGAATCACAACTACATGTGTGCACACACACACACACACACACACACACAAAATATACAATGATAAAAGGACAAAAGAAATGAAACGTGTGAGAGTATGTCCTGTTTTTGTGAAAACTAAATGTTTCAGTTTTGCACATATACACAAACACATACTGTGTGTGTGTGTGTGTGCGTGTTGTGTGTGTGTGTGGTGTGTGTGTGTGTGTGTTGTGTGTGTGTGTGTGTGTGTGTGTGTGTGTGTGTGTGTGTGTGTGTGTGGATCGGAGAGAGACTATGTACTGTATGTAGAATTGATAGATAGATAGATAGATAGATAGATAGATAGATAGATAGATAGATAGATAGATATAGATAGATAGATAGATAGATAGATAGATAGATAGATAGATAGATAGATAGATAGATAGATAGATAGATAGATAGATAGATAGATAGATAGATAGATAGATAGAGCTTCATGGGTGGGGGAGGGGCTTTTCACATCTCAGTAGACGGTGGTTTCAGGCGATTAGGGATGGGAGGAAGATCTTGACGTGGTCTGGGCTGGACTCCAACACTGACAATGCAGTAGTCTTCATCCATCAGGCCTATCATTGCATTCAGGCTGGGAGGGGGGGAAACAACATCTACTGCAGATTGTTCGGTTTTCTTCATCGTAGAGGGGAAATTCTGAGGGGTGGATGGCTCCAATGGGGCAGGAAGAGGTGTGGAAGATTTAAAGTGCAGGCACATTCCATTTGTCATTTGGTCCTCTGATTGTTTGGGAACAACTGCATCGTTTCGTCCTTTCATTCTTGTAAACTTTCTTTTCAGGGAAGTGAATGGCGTACACGGTAAAAAATGTTGGCAGCCAGTAACTCCAATTTTTCCCTGTAAACAGAAACAATCTGTTTTGTAATGATGTCTGTGTTCCCCAAAAAAAACAGAGAAACTATCAATGAAATTCATGGATACTGCAGTACACACTTCACTTAACCACTGATTCAAATGACGGGGCCTCAAGAAACTTTTAGCTCGGAATCGTACAAGTGGGAGAGGTTTGCCTATAAAAACATCAGCATCCAAACCTGGCACTTTTTTCAGGAGATCATTGAAATCTGGCTTTAGTACCTTTGATTGCTGCTTGAGAACATCCAGGGTCCCTGTGTATATAATGACAGATTTCACAGTTGGGTACTGATCAGTCATCACCAGGATTTTTTGAGAGATGTCAGACACCGCGGTTGTCATTAGTAAAACACGGTACTTTGATGTTCTTCTTCTTCTTGCTCTTCGCTGGAACGACCATGATGCTGATGTTGTCGTTCTATACCTTTAATTACAGTGGCCTCGTCACACTAGCTTTGTTGGCGGCGACACCGCTATGTGGTCGTAACACGACACACTTGCCTATCAGTCCTCCATCAATATTTCAGAATCCTGTCACCTTGCTGGGTGTGACACACTGGCTCGAGCAATACATTTCGCTCACAGGCCACTTGATTAGGGACACAGTCTAATGAGGTCCCAAAGTGCCATCACAAGCTTAGTGCTCATTTTTGACTTAGAAATGGAAAAAGTAGTGAGTTTAGTGGGTTAAAAAGTGTATGGATACTGAGTGAAATGTTGAATAGTAGAGGTAATATGTTCCGGTCCATTTTACAGGCCACTCATCCTCACAAACTTTGGGGGAGTTTTGAAGCTTATCCCAGCTCGCATTGGGCAAAAGGAGGCCTGACTACATCCTGAGCTGAACTGTCAGTCACAGGGCACATATCAACACCATCACTGAGCAGGAAGTGATCCCACGCTGCCTGGGCCACAGTCGGGCACATGTACCACTACACCATCCGTAACCACTAGAGATAATCTTCTTCTTTTCCTTTCAACTTGTCCCGTCAGGGGTCGCCACACCGCATCATCTTAGATGCACGCATATTTGCTTGGCACAGTTTTACGCCGAATGCCCTTCTTAACACAACCCCTCTGCATTTAGCCGGGGAGAGAAGCTTTCAGCACCTGGTATTCCCAGGCGGTATCCTATCCAAGTACTAAGCAGGACCAGATCCGCTTCGCTTCCGAAATCTGACGAGATCGGGCGTTCTCAGGGTAGCATGGCCGTAAGCGACTAGTAGAGGTAATAATGACATAAAAACATCGTTTAGTGGGATTTCTTTGTTCAGTGTCAGGCACATTTGAATAATTAAACGCACCCTGTGTCAAACTGACCCATGAAAATTGTTGCTGTTCCGAAGGAACGAGCATAACAAGAGCGTTAACAAGGTGTTCATTACTGCAGTTGTATCACAATGAGAGCTGTTTCTCATAATTTGCCATTTTTACTAACCCCCAGACTAATGTGTAATACTGCTCTGTTGAACAAAACTGGGCATTGTTATGGACTCTATCCATAAAGTTGAAATCTTTTTATCACAGGTGAAAAAAAGGAATTATATTTAACTCCACTGTTATTGAGTTAGAGTACTTTTTTAAAAATTTGTTTTATATTGTGATGATTACCTCTGTCTTCTTTTCTGTGACGGTTACTATAGCCACTGGTGCATCTGTTAACTGACCCAGTGGCTTAGTATCAAATGTCAGAAGTCGTTGTAAAATTCAATAAGAAGGCATATTTATTACATTCATTAAACATGAAGATGTTTATTGTCAAGAGATACAAGCACAGAAAAACTGCATGATAGACAAACCTTGTAGTATGAATGTCAGTGCTCATTGCACGCAGTACATGTCATGAGATAAGATTAATGATGCTCTGACTGCTCTGTTTATTACACACATCCTTCTTGATAACCCTTCTGGATTATACCAATTTATCTTGGAACACATTCCATCCATTTTGGCACCTCATCTAGAGGGTGACGTCATGGTGTTAGAATTAAAATATTCAGCACGGTGCACAGACAATCCTCTCTGTGGTTTGTTTCTAGAGGGGTAAATTGAATTAATTAGCCTTTGATCATCTATGCCACTGATCTATTGTGACGGGGAGAAAATTTAAATGTTCTGCCAATAGACGGGATTTAATCAAACAGGAAATATCCCGAAGATACTGAACAGTCTATCAGGGGTCTCGTGTTCATTTTGGTTGCGGCCAACACCCTAGTCGCGGTTTCCCTTGAAAGAAGGTTACAACGATAAAAAACATAAATGTCGTCATCACATGTAAACAATTGCCACTGCAATTGATCGTTACATCTGTTAAAAACAACATAATGAAGTTGATAGAAATCATTAAAAATTGTGACACATAAATATTTAAGTATAAAACTATTGTTCAATTTGTGTTAAGAAAAGATTCGGTTTATTAAAAAAAAATGCTTGTTAAAAGTGAAGCAAAATTGTTCTTTGGGATCAGATTTTCAAACAAAATGGTCCAAAATTATTATTTATTCATAACTATAGATGTATTGCTGTCCATCTATCTAAGCCAGTTACATCTAGTGATAGACAGGAAAAGGAAATGCTCTTCCACTGGATGTTGGAAGGTACAATTCAAACAACAGAATATTAGCTTTGTGTTTGACTAAATTCACCCAGATTTCTCACTGAGGAAGTCGAGCTCATTTTTTTCAGTATCCTGTATATTGACTCACAATAAGGTAAAAATGTACAGAAATTAACTGATGATTGGATCAATTTCCCATCATCTCGTCGCAGGGATGGGCTTCCAGTCTTTTTGTCCTTGTTCTTGCTCACACGTAGTCTTTCCTCTCCAACCCCTGGCCTCCCGCAGACCGGGAGGCCGAGTACGCCATTCGGGAATTGTTGTAGCGGGCCTCGCTGGGCGGGCACGTGCAGCAAAGCAGTCCACCGCCCAAGATCAGGAGGGCGGCGGCCGCCCAGCCAATGTAGAGCGCGGCACCCAGTTCTCGCCTCTGGGCGTCCGTCAGTAAGGGGTTGTAGAAATCCCGGATGATGGTGTTGGCCGACCAGGAGACAGGAATTAGCTGCATGACGCCCGACACAATGAAGAACACCCCAGAGATGATCATCACCTTGGCTTTGGAGGCCTCCTCTTCGATGCAGTTGGTGCACTTGGCACCGGTGATGGCGATAAGTACGGCCATGATGGCCAACAGAATGGAAATGACGGTAAGGGCCCGGGCGGCCTGCAGGTCCTGTGAAAGGGCCAGCATGGAGTCGTAGACCTTGCATTGCATCTGGCCCGTGCTTTGCACCACGCAGGTCATCCACAGGCCTTCCCAGATGATTTGCGCCGTCACGATGTTGCTGCCGATGAACGCCGTCACTCTCCACATAGGCAGGGCGCACGCCACGATGCCGATGACCCATCCCAGGATGCACAGAGAGATGCCCAGCAACTCCAGGCCGACGGACATCCTGCAAGCTGTTCCACCAACGTCGCGCCAGAGAAACCCTTGAGAAAGTTAGTACTGTGTGTGTGTGTGTGTGTGTGTGTGTGTGTTTGCGTGTGTGTGTGGGGTAGCATAGATGTGAGCACTATGCTTTATAAAGCAGGGTCAGGTGGATGGGAGGAGTCCTTGGAGGAGCTGACATCACCACAAAAGGAGGGAGTAAAGACTCGGAAAAGAAGAGACTCTGCGCTCAGCTTTCACAATGGGCCTGCTCCACCACAATGAGGCCTTTTATCAGACATGAAACAAGCCAGCAGCCACTGAAGGCGGACAAACGCTTGCGATCAGAACATTTTTGATGGCGTTTTAGCTGAAAATCACAAGTTTCGTTTCTGGGGTTTTTATACCGCAACCATTACGACATCTGGAGGGTAGTGCTTTTCAAATGAGGGTCAGTGAGAGGTAGCCTGGAGGTCCGCAAAAGAATTTCTAAAAAGTGCATATCTACTCAACACACAGGGACTGGTGCATCGATAAAACAATAACTAACAATCTCCATAACTAACTCCGCTTTTCTTTTCCAAAAATAGGCAACTTTTCCATCCCCATAGCATTTAGAGGTCCACAGTTTAATTGACATTTTGAAAATTGATTCTCATAGCTTTTAAAACTTGGGGGGCGGGGGGTGAAAGATTAAATTTGCTAAGATTTGGAGGGTTCGGCATGGGAATTGGAATTGCTTTCCTAATTAATTTCATGTCATTTACATTTACAGCTGACTAACTGGCTGACTCGCTGATTGTATGAATTAACATAAGGTACTTTTCAAGGCATTTCAATTGTCCTTTTCGATGTTTAATCACAATGTATGCTTTGTTTCCCTAACTGTTCCTTTTATTATATGTTGGGGAAGTGTACCGAGAAGGGGAAGGTAGATCCAATTCAATCAATTTAGGACCCGAGGATCAATTTGACCTACAGGAAGTGAAAAAGTGGATTAGTTCCCAATGTTTTGAGCTTTCACACTCCTTTTTTTTAAGCTGCTGGAGTGCGTCTGTGGGAATGTTTGTCCATTTGTAAGGTCACTGAACACAGGAGTTGTTTGATGTGTTTGTTCTTCCACTCTTAAGTAACTCATCCTGGCATGACTTTAAGGGCCTTGCTCTGTGCACTGTGGAACAAAAAAGGAATGTTCTCCAAAATGTCTCCACAAAGTGTAACATTTTTAACATCCTTATCAGAAGAAAAATTAAGATTCAAGGACCACTCAGGACTGAAGTCTAACCTCAGATAGACAGCCTGAATTGGTGTACCTAAATCTTGTTCATACAGTCACCACGAGCCCTGTTTTCACCAATAGTTTGGTTCAGTTTTTTGTGCACTCGTTTGTCAGCATTTCGATTGTGGAGGATCCCAAAACATAGCCATTACATCCTAGTTTTTACCGTCACTGTTTTTGGAGTTCTGATTGGAATAGTTGCGCGCTTGTGCCAAGTTGGAAGCACACAGATAAGATGCTCAGTTAAGATTCAGGTTCAGCTGATGAATGTTTTCCAACCTCTGATTGATTAAATACTATCATTGAGTAATTCACTACCAAAAGCTATTTTACTTCTAGTTTTTACCCAGAGATCCTTTGATTGGTTGATAGTGAGGAAGAAAGATGTCCAATCAGATGTGGATTACAAAAGTAAGGTAGCGTTCATTTTAATCATTTTGGTCTTGGAGTAAGGGAGCAAATGTCCTGAATATTGCAGACAAGGAATTTACAAAAGTTTGTGTATAGTCTATGTACATGTATAAAGAAAGGAGCTCCTGTTTATTTTGAACTCGGGACCAGAACCAGAAGTTTATAGCAAAGGACCGCAGAACTTTCTTAGTTTCCCCTGTCACTTTTAGAGCATTCCCCTGCCAACAAATAGTGTTTGATGGCTTTTAATGACTGTCTGCGGGATGCCCTTGGAATTCTTGGGCTGAATGAGCGTTTCTCTAGAAATGTAGACCCCCCCCCCCTCCTCATCGTCACCACCAATGACTGCCTTCTGTCCTCCCCCCATTCTCTTCCTTTCTCTCCACCATGAAGCAAGTCCTTTGTTTAAGAAGCTTACAAAGTAGACCAACGTTCTTGTTATCTGGGAGCAAACAGCCAGGTAGTCGGCCGCTCTGATGCTGTTGAAATCGTCATTCAGGGGAAGATACCAAAGTCAAAATGAATAGGACCGAATCTTTAACTAAGAAAACGGGTTCAAGGTTGGGGTTTGAGTCAAGTAAGGGAACAGAAGTTAAAAGCAATCGATTGTTAAAAAAGGTCCTCGTAAGAATAACTAAGTTCATATACAGCGGAGGATTCAAGTCCCACCTCATACCCACTGATTTATGGAGGTGTGATGTGTGTCTTTATGTTTTGAACATGATTGCAAAGGGTTCCTAAATGCTCAATAAAGATTCTGGCATGCACTTTCCAAACCTAATTTTAATAGAAAACATAATAGTGTACATTTCAGGAGGGACTCAAAACAATGGGTTCATATTAGTTTAAAATGGGGATGCATCGATACCACTTTTTCAGACCCAGTACAAGTACTTAGATTTGAGTACTTGCCAATACTGAGTACCAGTACTTGATAATGTAATTGTATCTTGTGATTGCGATTTAAAAATGTTTTATTCATAAAACATTATTCACAAACACAAAACACTTTCTTCGAGCATGGCATAATGTCACTCAAAAATAACACACGGCCGGCTTACAGTGTTTTCATCTGTGTTTTCGTAAAAGTGTCTCCACATCTGACACTGATGACTCAGGCTTGTAACGTGGTATTGCTCTGTTAGAATTGGAGCATTTTTTTTTTCAACTACACTTTCAAGCACAGTATTGTTATCAGTACATCCCTTGTTTAAAACATAAATGCAGGATACCACAAACTATGATCGCAAAACAGTTGAATATCATTTCAAACTCATCCGAGAACATTACCCCTAAAAATTAGTCGCTTACAGATGATTTGATTAAAAAAAACAAAAAGTACGAATGCACCGAAAATACAGGAACAAGTCGCTTCAACATAGTACATTGGCATCGATGACTTGCTACAAATAATGAAGGCTATGTCAACTATGTGAATTTACAAAAAGCGAATCCTTAATATTAGGCGGATTGCTGTGTCTGGGAGAATGAAAATGGAATTCGGAAGAATTTGGAATACAATCTCAAACTTTTTCAAGTTTGTCCATGAAGAGCCACATTAGACGTAGTTTCTCTGCTCATAACCACTCAGGGGTATGGATCTGCTGGGCGGGTATATGATCTTGGATGGGGGCCTGTACTTCTCAGCCTGAGGGGGGCAGCTGGAGCACAGAATGCCCCCGCCGAGGAGCAAGAAGGCAGCGGCAGCCCAGCCGGCATACAGAGCAGCTCCGATCTCCCTCTTCTGGGACTCGGGAATGACGGGATTGTAGAACTCCATTATGATGGCGTTGGCCGACCATGACACCGGGATGAGCTGGGTCAGACACGCTAGGATGAACGCCACCCCAGCCCCGATCATCACCCGAGCTTTTGCCCGCTCCTCCTCCACGCAGTTGGTGCACTTGGCCCCCATCACGGCCACCAGGATGCCCACCAGGCCCAGCACGATGGAGATGACGGTAAGGGCTCGGGCAGCCTGCAGATCACCGCTGAGGGCCAGCATAGAGTCATGGATTTTGCACTGCATCTGGCCTGTGCTCTGCACCACGCAGTTCATCCAGATACCCTCCCAGGTGGTCTGCGCCGTGACTATGCTGACCCCAATGAAAGCTGACACTCTCCACATGGGCAGAATGCATGATGTCAAGGCCAGGATCCATCCCAGTACGGCCAGCACTACTCCAAGTATCTCCAGTCCTGCTGAAGGCATGTTTCAGAAGCGTGGTCTTCTCGTTGTTATGTCAAAGTGTCTAGTTGCTCACATAGGCAACAGAAGGTGGAGTCTCAGAATTCAAACTGTCCCTCTCTGTGGTAGAGCGCCCAAAAAAAACGGTGCAGCCTTGGCTCAGGAAAACGGCCTCGGCTTAATCATTCAACTCCCCGGTAGCGCTCCCACCTGTTTGGGTTAAGGGGAGAGCACACACAGAGCTGCTATCTCAGATCTAGACCAGTTAAACAGTAACAGAGGTGGTGAAGAACGATGTCCCCTACTGTCTGGTATGCTGACTTTTCCTCTTCAACAATGACAGAGAAACCAAAATGGGCCAACACGAGCCATTCAACCTCTGGGTTGTCCAGATTTGGAACCAATTCTCTCCTTAGGAAATAAAGAAAATGATCAAACTAACACCACCGTTCAAAATTTGATTAACTACATCCAATGGCCATCAAAAAAAATCCAGCCTTGGATGTTTACGTAACGCGCCATAAAATGTTTGCACATATTGTGACATAAAATTGAAGTGAATGCCTTCACTCGGAGTTGTAGTAGTGTGAAGATGGCAACTCGGAAGAGGTTTCCTGGTAACTCTTACTCATATCCCAAGGTTTTCCTAATAATGTGTACAAATGTCATGCAGTAGTTGGGAAGAAATGTCACAAGTAACGCCAGTTGTTCCAGTAGTGTGCTGAACTGTCTTACTTGGGAGGACAAAGAGTGGACAAGTACATGGACCTTAAAGTGTAGTGTCAAAGCAAGATTTGAATGTCACCTTTTGATTCTTAAACGTGGTTATTCACAATGGCATGCAATTATGAATACACGCGGTCGTGATAGTCACAGAAAAAACATCCACAGCGTCAAAATAGCAGCGCTAGCAAAACTAAGCTAGCACTAGCACTGTAAACAACACAATCTTAGCCACGACTGCTACATTGGTTGCATGACGTACCTGTATTACGGTATTATGACATTAAATGTTATTGGTTGGAAGGTTTTATTTTCGCGTGCAATCAATTAGAAATCTAAGAAAGGTCATTGATTCCCTGTCAAGTTGGAACATTGCTAATTGTGCATCGCTTGTAAATCCTGCCCTTTCCATCCGATTCATTCGGTCTGTTTTGGTCAACTAACTAACTAACTAACTAACTAACTCTGTTAGCAAAAGAAGGATGCTTTTTTTCTGGAAGTGAATATTCCGCCATTGTTTCAGCATAGCTCCTGAAGCCCAAGGTAACAGGTCAGCCCGACCCAGTCCTTGTGGTCACATTTCATGGTCTTAAATTTGATCGACATGGACTTTGGGATGGAAAAAAAAAGTAAACAGGTTTCCTACTTTGCATATTTGCGAGATGTGGGATGAAGTTGGTGTAGGCTAAAATATACATGAAAAATATAAAAACTATATATACATAGCAAATATACAAGCACAGGGAAAACTCCATACAGGAGCAGGTGAGCTGAGATTCAAACCCAAAACCTCAGAAATGTGGCAGACGTGCTAACCACATCATTTGAATGCAAAATGTTATAAATTTGACTTCCTTTCGCCAGCAGTTGTATTTTGCAATGTTGTACAACTGCATTGCATCACACTGACAGGCCGTTTCTAACGTTTGACCCACTTGTGTAACCAAATAGGGTAAATGTGCACTCTTTTGTCCACAATCAACAGTCTGAGCATTATTATCTATGCCGGGACAGTCGCTGAAGCAGTCCTTAAGTGTGGCTGTCATTACACTTCTGTACCTAATGACATGACCAGGGAGTATGACATCACTTTTGAGGGAATTTCCTCCTCCGTGAAAAAGTCAGATTGTACACACAATTCTTGTCAGGAAGTAAATAGACAATTACCTGTGTGCACAATGGTGCTAGATGGTAGCAGGGGGGAGCAAAGGGTCTTATCAGTGTCCTTGTTTTGAAGGTCACAGTGTTTTTTAAAGGTTTATTTGCCCTCTAGTTATATTATGCATCACATGAACGTGTTCTATACAAACTCTAACAAGATTTTTTAATACTTCTACTGGTTTGCTTTGTTACCTGGAGACTTTTCTAAGCCCTTGATTGACGATTTTTCTTTTTTTCTCTCTCTTTTCATGCGCTCATTTCTTGTAGTGTTGTTGAAGAATTTTGGAGAGTCTGAAACTCCCTCAAGAGGATCACGTGTTCACCCCTCCACGTCCAGACTGTAAATTAATGACTCTTGCACATCCATTACCTGAGCCACTTGTCCTGGAAAGAGCCGGGGGGTGTGCCGGAGCCTATCCGAGCTATCTTCGGGCAGGAAGGGGGGTACACCCTGAACTGGTTGCCAGCCAATCTCAGGGAACACTTAGAGACAACATTCATACTCACATTCACACCTATGGGCAATTTAGAGTCTCAAATGAATGCATGTTTTTGGGACGTGGGAGGAAACCGGAGTGCAAGGAGAAAACCCACGCAGGCATGGGGAGAACATGCAAACACCATACAGGCAGGACCGGGATTGAACCCCAGTCCCCAGAACTGTGAGGCATGATGCTCTAACTAGTCATGAAAGCACCACTACCATAATTTCCGGCCTACAAGCCGCAACTTTTTTTTTCACACGCTTTCAACCCTGCAGTTTATGCGGTGATGCAGCTAATTTGTGCATTTTTTCTAACAGTTGCAAGGGGGAACATGAGCGGAAAAGGTAAGAATGAGACCGGTGGAATATATGTGTGGAGGAAGTGACTTTTACCAGCCCTGTTAGCGCTGCGCATGCATTAGCGCTGTGCTAGCCTGTTGCTGCTGTGTTGTTGCCATGTCTCAGTGAAATTTACCAGTAAGTTTTTTTAACCAGCCCGGTTAGTCTGAGCACTAGCGTTAGCACCGCACTAGCGTTAATCTCTTCCTGTGTACAGTCTTCTTCTTTTCCTTTCGGCGTGTCCCGTTAGCGGTTGCCACAGCGTGTCGTCTTTTTCCATCTAAGCCTATCTCGTCCGTGTTCCTCTCTCACAAGATCCATCAACATTTTCTTTGGTCTTCCTCTCGCTCTTTTGCCTGGCAGCTCCATCCTCAGCACCCTTCTACCAACATACTAAACTCTCTCGCCTCTGAACATGTCCAAAACATCGAAGTCTGCTCTCTCTCACCTTGTCTCCAAAACATCCAACTTTGGCTGTCCCTCTAATGACCTCATTTCTAATCTTATCCAACCTGTTCACACCAAGCGAGAACCTCTGCATCTTCATTTCTGCTACCTCCAGTTCTGCTTCCTGTTGTTTCTTCAGTGCCACCGTCTCTAATCTGTACATCATGGCCGGCCACACCACTGTTTTGTAAACTTTGCCCTTCATCCTAGCAGAGACTCTTCTGTCACATAACACACCAGACACCTTTCGCCAGCTGTTGTACCCTACTTAGACCTGTTTCTTCACTTCCGTACCACGCTCTCCATTGCTCTGTATTGTTGACCCCAAGTATTTGAAGTCGTCCACCCTCGCTATCTCTACAACTTCACTCTTCCTCCTCCGCCCCTCACATTCATGGACATATATTCTTTTTTTTTTTTTTTTGGCTAATCTTCATTCCTCTCCTTTCCAGTGCGTGCCTCCATCTTTCTAACTGTTCCTCCGCCTATTCCCGGCTTTCACTGCAGATCACAATATCATCTGGGAACATCATGGTCCAAGGAGAATCCAGTCTAACCACATCTGTCAGCCTATCCATTACTACCGCAAACTGATGCAGTCCCACCTCCACCTTAAAGGGGAAATCCAGTGCTTTGCATGAACAGTATATCCAATAGGTCATGTAATATGTACCCTATTCTTCAGGCGGAATGACGCGGAGTCTGACTACTCGGAGGCCTACGCACGGTACATAAGTGCGTAAACAAAGGCTCCCGGAGCTCCGAGGCAGCAGTCGCGGTTGGTTCTTCGGACGGGAATAACGCGGAGTCAACCTATACTGCTATTTCTTCATCAGATGAGGATAAATCCGAGAAATCAGGATTGTCCATAATGATGTCCCATGTAATTGAGCCTTTGTTGTGGCACGTTACACGTCACAACCGCGCACGTAGGTCATGTGACTCGCGAAAATGGCAGCGCCCCTGAAAATTCGTCATTGTCGATAAAAATCTTCACATTGTCAAAATAGGGTACATATTACATGACCTATTGGATACACTGTTCATGCAAAACACTGGATTTCCCCTTTAAATTCTTCTGACACACCTACAGCACATCTCACCTCTGTTCTGCTGCCATCATACATGTCCTGTACTATTCTAACATATTTCTCCGTCACACCAGACTTGCGCATGCAGTACCACAGTTGCTCTCTTGGTACTCTGTCATAGGGTTTCTCTAGATCCAGAAAGACACAAAGTAGCTCTTTCTGACCTTCTCTGTACTTTTCCACGAGTATCCTTAAGGCAAATAATGCATCTGTGGTACTCCTTCTTGGCATGGAAGCATACTGTTGTTCGCAGATACTAACTTCTGTCCTGAGTCTAGTCTTTCTTTGTAAATATCTCGTGTTTCCATGTGGGTTTCAATGTGGGCACTTGCGGCTTTTACACAGCTGTGGCATGTGTATGTACCAAACGGCATTTCCTTTACAAATGTAATCGGTGAGGCTTGTAACCAGGTGCGCTCTGTAGGCCGGGAATTACGGTAGTTCATTTCACCATGTATGTCACAGGTGTCAAACCCAAGACCCGCTGGCCAGATTCATCTCACTACATCATTTCATATGGCCCACAGAGCAAATGAAGTGTGTCTAAATTTCTTTTTTCTTTTAATTTTGTGATCAAGGCGAGGCAAAATTGCTAATTTTTTATACTTTTAACAGATATTACGAACATTTTTGTGACCCAATCCCTTTTCAGTTTACCTACATATTTGTTTCAATGAACAACATCCCCAATTGTATGTTGAAAAACTCAACACACAAAGCTTCTGATGATTCGCCTCATACTGGAACTAAAGAATGTTTAACATGCAAACCAACTCCTCCACCCTGACTTTGGAAAACAGGCCAAAAAACAAACAAGTAGGTCGCTTTTGTTTGTTTAGAACGCACAAAATGGGTCACTCAGTAGCACATTTGGACTAAATGACTTTTACATTTGCTTTTATTTTAGAGTCTCAATGAGGAGGGGTAACTGACGCGATGAAGTTATCAATGAAGTCTTTGTGAGGGTCTCTGTTGCACATTTGACTGGTTGTCCCAGACCAGGTTTCAGGACCGGCTACAAAGGGAGATGTGGCCAACAAGCCCCCTATTGTGTTCTTCCTAAGTTTGTCCCGAAACTAAATATCTCATGTCAGGGCTGCAGCTGGTATGTGCCCTCTTTCTGCATATTAAAACTGACACAGGTGAGATGCTTATCATCATGAAAGTGACTTGAATACAAAAGATAATTGACATAAGAACTAAATGGATCCCACATGATTTCATGACTTTAATCATGAGCATTGACAGTTGTTTTACATCCCTGTCAGATATATGTCTAAATATCTACTTCAATTGGAATTACACATTGTGTATTTAAAACAACCACACACTTTGGTATAGGTTTTGCGATGTCATTTCTGTCAAGCGAAAGTTATTTGAACACAAAAGGTGCATCAACACACATTGACAGACAATATAAAACATATCCACAGGCGTAATTTTATTTTTTCTCTGTGAAGCTTGGCTAATATTACTGGAGCTTATTGAATTTTGTCTTGCTCAGTGAACATCCATCTGCCTGTATTTTACTGCCCTCAGGTGGCAAAGGTGTCCTCACTTTGAGTAGCGTAATATCTATTGAATTTAAGCACAATTACTGAATGATTTTACAAAGCACAATATTTTTATTGCTTTTTTTTCTTATTAAAAATGAAAAATAGTTGTTGTGCGACTGAAACTGATAATTTACATTTCCTTTGATTCCAATAGGGAAAAGTTAATCTGGGATGTGGGTGTTTTGAGTTATGAGCAGGATCACATCAATTTAACTTGTATCTCCACGCATCACCTTACTTTAAACCCAGAAAACAATGGAGTAGAATGTTAAACCAGACCACCATTACACTTTGGCGCACGCCATTGGGGATCACTGAGATAGAATATGAAAGAATATGAATAGCAAACAAAGACACCCACCACCATAGAACTATGACCCAGTACTGTAAATAAAAACACGTCTAAATTCCTCTTTCAACCACTGTTCGTTGCGCCCCCTGCTGGTCACACTAGTAACAGGCTCATCACACATAATCTCGATTGTTGTCGTCTCGTCTGTCACGTGCGCGCCGAGTAACAGCCAAGTAGTCCACCTGGGCAGGTTCCTTTAGAACCTGTGCGGCTCTCCCGGGGCTACAGGTGCACCATAGTAACATCCCACCCAGGATTAGGAGGCAGGAAGCGGCCCAGCCGAAGTACAGCGCGTTGCCGAAGTCCCGCTTCCCCGTGTCCTCCAGAAGCGGATCATAGTAGGCCAAGACGATGGCGTGGGCTGTCCAGGACACGGCCACCAGGGTCAGAAACCCCGCCAAGGTCAAGGCGAGCCCCCCGGAAACCACCAGCCGCCGTTTGCCCCTCACGTCCCGGGTACAGTCGGTGCACTGAGCCCCCGCCGTGACCAGGCCGACACCCACTACGCCGAACGCCACTGATGCCACTACAAGTGCTCGGGCCGCCTGGAGGTCCCGAGGGAGCCCCAGCATGAAGTCGTGAACCTTGCAGTGCATCTGGCCCGTGCTCTGCACTGAGCAGTTCATCCACAGGCCCTCCCAGATCACCTGGGACACCATCACGTTCTGCCCCACGTAGGCTGCCACCCGCCACATGGGAAGGCCACACGCCACCATCACGCCCATCCAGCCCACCACAGCCAGCGTCAGTCCCAGGATCTCCACACCCGAAGAGGCCATAGTTCGGAAAAAGAGGGCCCTGTGGATTTGTGTGTGTGCTGCCTTGCAGGTGATATCGGATCCCCTCGCCGCAGAGTCCGACTTGAGGGAGAAAATCTCTTTCTAGCTTCTTATACAGCTTGAAGGTGGAGTCAGAAACGCCAGGTGGAGTGAAGCTGACGGTGAAGGATGCTGGAAACTATCTCCCTATTGACAGATACATTGATTGAGTGATTGATAGCTTTGTATTAATATATATATAAAGGTCAAAGCAAAAGTTCTTATTCAACTTCCTATCTTTAATAAAAGTTTATAAAATACATTCTCTAAAAGAATGAAAAATTGAGTACAAGAGTAAAAAAAAAAGGGGGAGGTTATATATTGTTAGTCATACAACAATAAAATTCCATACCACGAGTAGTGTGCAGGCTCTCTCTAGTGGTACACAAAGGAATCACTGAATTGTATGCATATTGCATATTGTGTATTTGTTCAGTTCAGTTTTGTCTTCAACTATTATGTACAATACATTTACATTTAATAATAGTAACGGGTTGAGAGAAAGAACCAGTGGTTCTTATTTTTCAATGAAGGTGACCCCAAAATCTATGAATATTTAACTATGACTAGATTCTTGTATTCTTGTGTATGACATCCACTAAGCATCTCGTTTGTTGATTTCATTCAAAGAATATATGATTGCAACAAAATACCGAATCATTTTTGGAATGAGATATCGGTGTGGTGGCACAGTGGCTCAGTTGGTAAAGCGTTGGCCTCACAGTTCTGTGGTCCTGGGTTCAATCCCAGACCCGCCTGTGTGGAGTTTGCATATTCTCCCCGTGCCTGCGTGGGTTTGTTTCCTCAGGGGACTCCGGTTTCCTCCCACATTCCAAAAACGTGCAACATTAATTGGACACTCTAAATTGCCCCTTGGTGTGACTGTGAATGCGTCTGTTTGTCTCTATGTGCCCTGTGATTGGCTGGCAACCAGTTGAGGGTGTACCCCGCCTCCTGCACATTGACAGTTGGGATAGGCTCCAGCACTCTGCGCGACCCTTGTGAGGATAAGCGGTGAAGAAAATGGATGGATGGATATCTGTGCTACATGGATTGCCAAAAAAAAAGAATAAATACAGTACGTGTCATCGTGTGTTTCACCAACTCTTTGCAAACGTTGTATTCTGCTCCTATAAGAAAGAAGTTGTCGGAATATTTATTAAGGAGCAGGTTTTATATGTATGGAGTGAATAATTGTCTCGGGTTGGATTACAAGTGACTAAATGTATTCTTTGTGCAAGGCCAGGTGAACTCTGTGTCATTATGAGTTTCCTCTCATTTACAAAGGTCACCCTGGGTCAGCGGTCAGGGTGATCATTTCCCGAAGTCTCCCCCCTGCCCACCCTGCCCCACAGGTCCCACTTCAACAATGAGTAGTCAGTGTATGCCTTTGCCCTACTGACATAGCAGAATACACACTAGTACTTTGTTTCAGTCCATACCCAATATCAGGATGAATGTAAAATGCACTATAACCTTTCAAAGTGAACCGAATTTGAGCTTCTCTGAAGTTGGGAATTCACAGAATTGAACTCTGAACCTCAGAACTGTAAAGCAGATGTGACAGCCACTAGTCCAATCTATTAAGCGTGACAGTGGTTGACAGTACTTTTTATTACACATCATGTTCATCCTTCTACAGTGAACATTGTGGTCACGTTTAGCAGTGCACAGCACTGATGGGGTTGGGGCGAGGGGGGGCATTCGGTCTTCACGTGACGTGATTGTAGGCGTCAACCTATTACGCCATCAAAATGTCAAGCAAGGATGCTGAACAGGCCCAGCACTGCCGTCTCTCAGACCTGAAAAACCACTTAACCAACGGGGTTAGATTGCACGTTGACTTTCCATTGAAATGCTTTACATGCATTTTGAGCTCAGCAGAAAACTCCTGACAGAGTTAGCGCAAACACGCCCTTAAAAAATGAATAGGCACCTTTATGGCAGCCTTCATCAAACTCAAAGAGACACACATCTTTTATTATCCTGACAAACTTCGTGCACCCCCTTTTCACCAAGAAAAAGATAATAACCAGGTTGGGATGCCGATGGTCGCCTTTAGCAGCCTTTCTCTGTCATGATCCAGCGGCACGGGGGAAGACCCAAATGCAGGACTACGGGTCAAGGGCATGATCTTAAGAGTGGTTTTATTCCAGAAGGAGATCAGATACGAAGAGGCAATCCAAAACAAGTGGAAGTACAAAGAACGCTAAGCAATAGGCGAAATCCAAAAACATGGACAAGGTCCGATGGCTACAAAGCAAAGTAAGAAACATGGACAAGACGTGGTCAAACTAAAAAGGCACAGACTTGCTGTGACAAAAGATTGCTCTAAACTGAACTTGTGACTTACGCACTGTAGCGAAGTATCCCAGAATGCAGTAAAGCACAGAAAATGAACTGTCAAATGCCGGTGACACATTTACGACTTAAAGGGCCACTGTCATGAAATAGATGATTTCTAGTATGGCATTAATAAAATGATTTTGACGTATACAGCTTTTTGTAACTACCGCCATCAAAATCCTCTCGAGGGATTTGTTTCCAAGAAGAAGCAGGAAATGACGTACATTGTGGGGCCGCCCTCAAGTGGACTCGTTTGTTTCTCGTAGTTTTACCTCCGGGAAGGTCGCTCGTTGTTCCTTCGTGTTAGCCAAAATGCCAGCTCGTTGCATTGCTGGACATTGCTTGAACACTCGGGAGGATGGATTTAGCCTTCATAAGTTTGCAAGAGACCCGGTTCGTTGTGAAAAATGCATTGCATGGGTGCAATGGACAAGAGCTTCATGGGTTCCAAATAACAGGTAGGTGTGTATACAGCAACTAAAAAAAAATAATAGTTTGGGGCGGACCACGTAATCCGTCTCTCAAAATGTAACAAAAGATCCGCATACGTATACGTATGACAGGGGTGCTAAATGTGTTTATGTGCGTGTCAGAAGGCTTCCGCATCGGGCTCGCCAACGAAGGCTGCCTCATCGTGCCTCGCGGACAAGCACGGCTTCGGCCAGGCCGGCTCATATATAGTCTCTGGGAGTCTGTCACCACTTCGCCGGTCACGGCTTCGACACCGTGTCCGCAGGTCACGGCTTTGGCTGGGGTGGCTCATATTCGTCGCCGAGGTGGCTTATCATGGTCCCGAGCCGGGCCACTTCACGGTGTGCTGATCGCTCGCGGCTGAGTACGCTATATACTGTCATAGTGTCGAGGAGTCTGTTGAGTTAGAAGTGGTCCGCATATCATCTAAATATGGCTCAAAACAATAGGATAATATTGTGATTGATTGTGAGATGTTCTCTTCTTCGAACAGAGCTTCCGTGTCTGAAGGGGCGTGTCCCACAGTCGGGGTCTCAGCGTGTTTTCAATAGCGAATGTCCGGGGTGACGTCACGTACAGTAAATGCAGCCAATATGGCGACCACTTGGAAGTCGAATGAAACTTCCGCATCTTTGCACATGGATGACATGGTCTCCTCTCGTAATTATTTTTTCGTGTAGACATTGAAGTGAATAATGTTATATGTATTTTTAATTTCATGGTCTATTTTACAATGTTTATAGGGATGACACTAGACCTTTAAGTGCTTGGTCAATTTGAGTCCCGAATGCAACACAGCTGTGACAGCTGTCAGAGGTGGCACCGCGCAGGGCAGTGGCCTGGCCACGCCTCTCACTTGGAAGCAGTGGCGAGGCCATGCCCATGACATTTCTCAAACTTTTTCACCCACGCTCCCCCTGCAACTTCTCTTCAAAATTGGCTCACCTCCTTCCCCCCACAAACACTCTCGGAATCATTTTAATCGTCAACTTACCAGATACCCGCAGTCACTTTATCGCAGCTTTGCTCAAACTTTGTAAGACACGCCCCCTTTCAGCATCTCAACAAAGTTGATGCACCCCCTTTCCATGATACACACTCAACCAAAATTTTGGCATGGGCATGGTCACCTAACAGCCAGCTTCATCCAATTCTTTTTACCCGTCAGTATCGTGACAGACTTGCCGCACCCCCTCCAATTGCACACACCCAAAAATATATATATATTTGGCATCTTTCTGGATGCCCATGGTTACATTATAGCGCCCATTTTCAAGCTTGCTTACCCATGCACCCCCTTCAACACCCTGACAATGACCACCTCTCTGGATGCCGGTGGTCACATTTCAGCAGGTTTTCTCAAAGGTTTTCAACTGCACATCCTGAGTGAGGTCGCGCGTCCTCTCTCCCTCACACACACACACCCTAAAAAATATTTTTAGGAACTTTATGAAAATCCATCTTCACCTTATGACAGTTTTCCTGAAACTTTTAAAGCCACCCACCACCACCAAAGCGTTAGCACTCCCACTGTTCTCCACGTACACCCTCAAAGAACCTGAATATGGACCTTTACAGGCAGTGTCTTGAAATCTTCATTTCCACGTTTGGTTTACCAGATTGCAAAGCAGTTGAAGATGTAGTAATATTTATTTAATGACGCACTGTTTGTCTGTGGAATTTTTCTTTATCAGGCAAGTAGAGGTCTGCAGAGGATCAAAATCCAAATATATCATGAATCATAACGGATTTATCAGTTCACACTTCCTGTGGCATTTGGATGAGCATCAGCAATTTCGTGCAAAACCAAAAAATAATACTGTGTTTTGAATCTGGTGTCTGTAACTGGACATCTGCCTGACAGTTCTGAGGACCGAGTTGAAATCCCCGCCTCGCTTTTGTGCAGTTTGCATGTTCTTCCCCCCCCCCCCCCCAACCAAGGTGGGATGTCTTCGGGTGCTCCAATTTCCTCCCACATCTCAAAAACACACGCAGTAGATTAATTGAAGACTTTGAAGAATTGCCCTTAGGTGTAAATGTGAGTCCGTATGGTTGTTTGGTTTCCCGCGACCCTTGTGAGGATAAGCGGTTCCGAAAATGAATGGATGGCACATTCGATCCAAACATCTCAACAAATCAACATGTCGCCGCCTGCAGAGCTTCTTGTAAACATTCACTGGTCGTGGGAGCATGAACCAGTCTGACCAGTTCTGCTAGTCCTTTCTAACAGACAAGTCGATAATGGGCTGTATTTCAACCCGTTGGGTCAGGGTCAAACGTCTTGGGTGACGGGAGCCCATCAGAGGATACATTTTACCAAGAACGGTTCATAATCAAAATGGCAATTAAACAACTCCCACATCTATCCCTAAAGGCCATAAAAAATGAAAAGATATGACTACTTTCCAGGAAAAAAATTTCATAACATTACAGCAAATCTAATCTTGTCATAATCCTGCACAGAACAAATCAGAATCATCTTTCTTGGCTAAATTACAAGACACACAAGGAATTCGTCTCCGATAGTTGGAGCCCCTCTAATACAACAGCAAACAGCTACTATGATGAAATATGCATTTAGGAAAAAAAAAAAACAGATGTGCAATGAACGTGTACTACTTGTGTGGTGATACTGATGCAATAGGAATTTTGCAAATGATGCAGTCCTCAAAAAATTTACAGCATTTTAAAGTGACGAATAGCGCACGGATATGACAAAATGGCGATTGTGGAAACGGTGCTAAGAGTTGTCAACCACTATTATCCATCCATCCATTTTCTTTGCCGCTTATCCCCACGAGTTTCACAGGGAGTGCTGGAGCCTATCCCAGCTGTCAACGGGCAGGAGGCGGGGTACACCCTGAACTGGTTGCCAGCCAGTCACAGGGCACATGCAGACAAACAGCTGTACTCACAATCACACCTACGAGCAATTGAGAGTGTCCAATTAATGTTGCATGTTTTTGGGATGTGGGAGGAAACCGGAGTGGCCAGAGAAAACCCACACAGGCACGGATAGAACATGCAAACTCCACACAGGCAGGGCCGGGATCGAACCTGGGTCCTCAGAACTGTTAGGCCGACGCTTTACCAGCTGAACCACCGTGCCGTCTCAGATAGTTCAATGAGATAAATTCATGGGAAATTAACAAGTGAAAAAAGTACATTTTACTCAACCAATTTTAACACTTGATTTATAAAATTAAGGCAATAAATATTAATACTGAATTGTTGTTATTAATACCAAAAGTAATTACCCAATCTGTAATAGAATAAATTAATATGAATAGAAAATGTAAACACTGAATTATTTTAAAAATAATAAAATCAAATAACCAACTTTGAAACAAGTGAAATGACAACAAAATAATTTGCAAATTTCAGAGAATATTTTTTAAAAATTTGTTTATCATTAATAATGAAATAATGACGTCCTATTTTCAAAATCTTATTTATTTAAAAAAAACATTACTAAAAAAAGAAAAATAAGCAGAAAGAAAATAAAAAAATCAAATAATTATTGCAACTTTGTTAAATAGTAGTTAGTGGGTGTTTACATTATGAGTTATTCCTGGAAATAAATAATTACTAATCCATTCCATGAGGTACTCAATTCATAAACAATGGGGAAAAAAAGAACATTTTAGTTAAACAACAAGTTCAGAGTGTACGCCGCCTCTTGCCCGATGATAGCTGGGATAGGCTCCATCACTCCCACCACCCTTGTGAGGATAAGCGGCTCAGAAAATGGATGGACAGATAGTTAAGCGTCCATCCATTTTCTGAACAGCTTATATTTGGCTAAAAAAAAATAAAATCTATATTACAAGACAAAGGCTAGGACAAAAAACAAACTCTTCAATCATGTTCATGTGCCTGGTGACGTCATGAGATGTGTGCAGTCCAGAGTGCAACTTGCACACTGAAACTGTGACGGGCCCTCAATGACAGTCTCACTGTGACGACATCACGCCGCGTGACTCATGTCTCTGAAAGTCCATCCGGGCCAGGAAGTCACTTAGTTGTAGTGGAGGTCAGGAAGTCACCACGTCCCTGATCTTTTATGTAACCATGACAACCAAACCACAACACATTCCTCCCACTCCCCTCACCATGACATAAACGCTGTCTGTATAGTTATATAATCTGAAGGTTTCCAGGTTGTAAAAATTGCCGTTTCTTTCTTTTTCTTTTTCTTTTTCAGGTTGTTAAACTCGATTTAACTGCCTCTGATCTTAGTTGTATGTGAATTGTTGGTCGGAGAGTGGTTGACACAACTAAACGCTTAAAGCAAGGTGGGCAAATTGAAAATACTAAAGATGACTGATTCTCAATCAACTTCAATTATAATTCACAGAAAAAAGGGAGCTAAAAAAAAAAAAAGAACCACTGTGTCATAATCAAACTGTTCTGGTATAAAAGGGATGCCGAACTTCTTTAACCTTAATAAAAAATGAACAGGTCAAGTCTGGGCTCGCCTCGCACCGACCCGCCAACACTCATTGCTCCCCGCGGCACATTCTCACGGTTGCGCTTGTCATAAATAGATACTGGCGACAAAGAGAAAGAAACCAAATTAGATTTTGAAAAAGTGCAGATAGACCTACTCATTTGCAGATGGTTAATTGAAATAAATAAATGCATTTTGGAGACAATTAGTAAATAATCATATGCTTTTCTCTTTTAATAAATAATGTATAAATAATAAATTAATGTAAAATAAGTCAATTGTCAATCTCAGAAAAAAAGTCAATCTTGTGGTTTTACAGAAAGACTGGTTAAAATATGAGCGTAGCAAAAAAAAAAAAAAAAACACAGAATAGGTGAATTGCAAATAAATGAGGTATTACCAGATAATGTGAAGCAATGAAGTGGTCCTTGCATGTATTTTCTTGGCCACTCCTCAACGTGATCATTGTACTGTACGTAAACATCGGATGGTGTTGCCACTAAAGCTTGGTGGTTAAATGTCAAAAAGGTTCTTCAAAGCCAAAATGTTAACTTCCTGTTCAGTTTTGGGCAGAGACATTCTTTCCGAAACTTTTTAAGCCCCCCCACTGCCTTCAACATCTCAACACATAGATGTGTCCGGAGCTCTCTCCGGTGACTTGAAAGCATCTCTCTTCATTTTGGACATTCCTCCTGGTTTGTGGAATTCAATATGTCCAATTATCCCATGGATCAAACAGAGGGATTATAGTCCACTCTTTTTTTTGGGGGGGGGGGGGGACTCTAGCACACTGGCTCCATTCATTTTGTGGGACAATATGATTCCCTTGGCAGCACACTTGGCCACACACTCGTAGTAAGGACGGACTCACTCGTCTTTGGGCCTGCGCGCGTCTTCATCATCGGGAAAAACGACTCGGATCGTGAAGACTGGAGTGGACAGCTCGTACTTTAAGAGCCACTCACTCTGAGGTCAGATGGATTTTTTTGGGTTTCTTATCCTGTATATGTACAGTATGTACATTATATGTACATGCTGTTATCTGAAATGCTAAAAATATGTTGATGTGACATCCTATGTGATATGACATTTGATCAAATTGTTTGTTCAATACAAAATACCTCACCTAAACTGATAATATGCGGCATTCTAGTTTTAGCTCATTCATATATATGCACTTATTTAGACAACAAAACAAAAGATGGAACGGGTTTTTTTGGAACATTTTTTTCCTTCATATAAACATTGCAAATGATAATATTTGCAATTGGAATCTGGGAATTATGTTGTCAGCAGTTTAGACAACAGGAAATGTCAATTTTACTCTATGTCAATATTTACAAAGTTAAGTTTGGAGTTACATGGAAATTTCCTTCTTTTTTTTTTTAAGAAACAGAAATCCTGTCTAGACTTCATTAATGTGATTATAAAAGTTAGCTAAGTGACCCCAAAAACCTGTCAAAGGTAGCGTATACATTTTGTGTTTTTATCCTACTTTATTGATCATTTTTGACGTAAACATAAAACATAAAATTGAGCAATTTTGTTACTATATATTGATTGTGTATGGAGAGCCTTTACTTGGTTCCACAATACATGTTGAGAATACACAAAATCAAAAGACACTTTGCCATCAAGTGACACATTAAAGCATGTCTAGAAGGGCAATTTTGTAACTTATATAACATTACGTCAGCCCTGATAATTTGGGATTTGGACGGTATGTTTCTGCAGGTGCTCCGCTTACTTTTTAACGAAACTCTCAGAAGCCATATTTATTATCGTAGTCGCAGTTGAGCGCTTCACAGTTCCGGGGTTGCTGGTTCAGATCTCCGCTTCGGCTTTCCTGTGTGTATGTGAGTGTGTGTTCTCCTCATCAGCTTGTACTCTGGCTTTCTGGCCAGGAAATGCCAGACTGGTTTTAGTTTCAGATCAGAATCAGCATCTCTGGTGTGTTGTTGATTTTTTTTTTTTTTTATATATGTTATTGGACATGTGTTCATTTTAAACTGCTCCAGATGACGTCCGTGCAACAGTTGCGTGTTGGTGTATTGCATGTTCGTATATAGTACAGTAGTACAGTAATATTGATGATAGTGGTGGTATTCGGAGACGGGTTTACATTACTACCCACTGAAATCCCAGGTAGAAGGTCACTTCCAAAATATTTGGATACACATGTACAGAAAGGAGGTCATTAATTCTGCCTATTTTCACAAAAGATGAGCGGTTCTTTCTGCATGTTCTTAATTTACCGGTACTGTAGTGAGTGTGAAACCAATCATGAAATTCAAATTAAGGTGGCTATCAAATCCTTCAATTCATACACTACATATACTCACGATTACGCATTGATGTAGTTTCAACGTTGTAAGCAACTCCCTGGGGGCAACTGCGACTGTAGTGTAGCCCACACAAAAAAATAAATAAATAAACGAGTTTGCCACCCCTGCTCTAGAAGGAAGGGTTGAAGGTTTTTATTTAACTTCTACAGGTGAGTCACAGGGTGGCGTTTATACTCGCAACAGTCACTTGACATGATGACACATGCCCCAGGGGGGTGGGGGGTGTACTCCAGACAACAGGTGTGTTAAGTGTATAAAAGCGGCCATCCAGCCTCACTTGAGCATTTCTCCGGACACCAACAAGCAACTTCAAGTGGATTTTCAACATGGTTTCAGCGGGTTTGCAGATGCTGGGCGCCGCCCTCGCCATTTTGGGCTGGATCGGGACCATCGTGGTGTGCGCGCTGCCCCAGTGGAAGGTGACGGCTTTCGTGGGCACCAGCATCGTGACGGCGCAGACCACCTGGGAGGGGATCTGGATGACCTGTGTGACCCAGAGCACGGGCCAGATGCAGTGCAAGGTCTACGACTCCCTGCTGGCTTTGAGCCAGGACCTCCAGGCCGCCCGGGCCCTGGTCATCATTTCCATCCTGCTGGGCGTGCTGGGGGTGCTCCTGTGCCTGGCAGGAGGCAAGTGCACAAACTGCGTGCGGGACGAGGGCGCCAAGGCCAAAATCTGCGTGGCGTCGGGCGTGGTCTTCATCCTGGCTGGGGTGCTGTGCCTCATCCCCGTGTCCTGGACTGCCAACACCATCATCACGAACTTCTACAACCCGTTGACTTCGGGCTCCCAGAAGAGGGAGCTTGGGGCTGCCCTCTTCATCGGCTGGGGGGCCTCCGGCCTGCTCCTCATAGGCGGCGCCCTCCTCTGCGCCAACTGCCCACCCAAAGACGACTATCCCGCCAAGTACTCGGCAAACAGAGCGTCTGCGCCCAAAGACTACATCTAAAGGATGACCAGTATTTCACCGCTTCCTGTCTTATCAAGCGCCTGCTTAATGGCCCACAACTGACGACCAGAACCTGCTTTTTGACTGGAAAGTAGACATCACGTTCAACCCGTTACATTTATTTTTCATAGCTCATTTCCATGTTTTTATACGATCATTTTCGTTGATTTGTTTTGTTTTATTGTGTATTGTCAGCATGTGTAAATAGTGTTTTTATGAAGATGATCTCTTCTCGTCAATTGTGTTCTTTTGCTGTAAAATAAAGCACTTCTGATTGGTTTGGATGCCTCCCTTCAATGTTGGAGTTTGGGGTTCTAACCTAATGTTTCCATACTTTCCGTGTTTGTGTGGGTTTACTTCCACAACTTTGTCTTTCAGCTCCCACATTCCAAAACCAACATGTAGGATTTGTTTAGCGACACTGATTGTACATGGATATGATTATCTAAACCTGCCCTGTGATTTGCTGGCGACCAGTCCAGGGTGTACCTTGCATTTTCACACTTCAATATCATCCACAATTCCTTGGACGCCATCTAGTAAGCATGTACTGGGAAATATTTTACATTGAGCACCCATAATTCAAAACCTGGGCTAAACTTACCTCATCCTTGACCCACAATAATCTTCATACAGACTGGATGTGTCATATCAACATACTGTAGTTCCTGGACACCAATTACTACTCTCGTATTAGCCAGGGCTTTGAATTACAGAAAGACTTGCAAAATATGAGCATAGCAAAGGAAGAAGGTTCCAAAAAAGAAAAAAACAGAATGGGTGAATTGCAAATAAATGAGGAATTACCCAAAAATATTAAGTAATGAAGTGGCTCTTGCAGGTTTTTCTTGCCCACTCCTCATGTTACTGTACGTAAACATCAGACGGTGTTGCAAAAAAAACTTGCTAGTTAAATGTTTCTTTCCAATCTGAACTCCTGTCATCTAACTCCTGACTAGGACTCAGTCAAAGTACAAATCCTGGAATTGACTGCAAAAAGCTGCGTCAAGCCAAAAATGTTGACTTTTTGTTCAATTTTGGGCAATTTTAAACCTTAGGATGTTATTGTTTTCATATCTCACAGAGGTGACTTTGTCAGCAAACTGGGTCAAAACCATTACTTCATGATGCAGTTGTTCCTTGAAATATGCGTGAACCAACTGCGATGTGAGTCGTCATTTGTCAGACTCTTGTTTTATTTATTTATTCTGCTTTGACTTGTGAGCAAGAATTTGAGATACAAGTGCTAGAGCGTGGCAACAAACCAAAGTTAACTCATTTCACAACAGGCAGTAGTTTGTTTCAAAAAGGTATTTCAGTCTGTTTAATTAGGAAACCACCATAGACGGTCTAAGGAAGTGCATCAGAGTTGCGGTGTCATAATATTTGAACAGAAACAGAATAGTGGAGCAAAATATGTAGACAATAAATAATATTCATGGGCATACTGTATCTTTTGCTCCTGCAAAGAATGACTATGGCTGACTGAGAAGTAACTTGTGACTGTCTATATAGAAATAAGTTTTTATCATACTGCCCCCAGTGGGCCAAGGTACACGCACCAGAAGGGTTACCACATTGCCAATTGTAGTGAAGCGCACAATGTGGCAAAAGCTTTTGATTTCTTGAGATTCTATTGAAATAAGTAATCATAGCATTTTTTTCAAAAGTAAAACTCCATACAGTGCTTGTTGTCTTATTAGAAACACAGGGTGGGGCGGATTATGGGCATTTTTATTCATTTCAGTGGGGGAAGAAGGTTTGAAATGCAATTTAGACTTACGAGCATTTTCACACAGCAAATTCAACTCAGATCTCGAAGGACCACCCGATATACATTTTAGTCTGAAATCAGAATTTGTGGGGGTACCTGGAAAAATATTTGGAACCCCTGCGCTAAACACTGTGACACCCATTTTCAAGTCTTCTTTCCAACGCTTTGTGTTGGAGAACAAGAACGTGTGAACCTTCTGACCTTGAAGCATTTGTGGCGGGTCAGCACCACTGAAGGTGACTAGGCTGATGTTTGTGTGTAAACTCACATAAGCCAATAGGAGAAGAGGATTCTGGCGTCACACGCCTCTCTGTCGTCGGTTGCCACTCGTCCCACAACAAACTTTATACGCAGACGTTCGCGGCGCAGGAATTGTTTCTCTGACCCGACCTTAACGGGCAAGATGGTGTCTCAGGGCGTCCAGATGATCGGCATCTCCTTGGCCATGGTGGGCTGGTTCCTGGTCATCGTGGTGTGCGCGTTGCCCATGTGGAAGGTGACGGCCTTCGTGGGCGCCAATATCATTACGGCGCAGACCATCTGGCAGGGCCTGTGGATGAACTGCGTGGTGCAGAGTACGGGCCAGATGCAGTGCAAGGTGGATGGAATGTCATAGATGCTCAGTGATCTAGCTGTAAATCGCACAGAATGTCTCCTTGTTGCTATAATTGCCCGATTCGCTTTATTTTTCCATGTATGTATATTCTCAGTTATTCAGGTCATGGTAATTGCGTGTCATTACTTTGGATCAAAGGTGAAACGTCATCACCGACCCAGAGGAGTCCACTTGACTCAGATTACTGTAAATTGTGTGAGTCGTAATCTGCACAGACACTCAGTGAAGTGGTCTTTAACTGTGACAAAAGGTCTACGACTCCATGCTGGCACTGGCGCGGGACCTGCAGGCCGCCCGGGCAATGGTCATCATCTCCATCCTGACCGGGATTTGCGGCGTGATGCTGTCAATTGCGGGCGGGAAGTGCACCAACTGCATCGAAGGGGAGGCCTCTAAGGCCAGGGCCTGCATCCTGGCCGGGGTCCTGTTCCTCGTATCCGGCCTGCTGTGCCTCATTCCCGTCTCGTGGTCGGCCAACGCCATCATCGCCGACTTCCACAACCCACTGGTCATCCAGGCCCAGCGTTACGAGCTGGGGGCGGCGTTGTACTTGGGCTGGGCGGCCGGTGTACTGCTGCTGATCGGTGGAGGGCTGCTGTGCTGGAACTGCCCACCGAAACACCACCAGAACCCTCATTACATCCCTAAATTCACACCGGTGAGGTCGACGTCTACTTCGAGGGAGTACGTATGAAACATTGTTGATGGGAATTCAAATTGGTAGTCAATAGCTGCATTGCAAAATTTTGCCTGGCCAGGTTGCAGTTCGCTACTTGCAAATTAAGATCCAGATTTCAATTGGGGGGAATTTGGCTTCAGTTTTTGAGTAAACACTCACCTACTTTGTTTTTGTGCTCTTCTGAAATTCTCTGGTACCACAAGATGGCGCCAAAGCCATGTCTAATGGAAAATGTGTTTTCCAGCAGTACCTCGACTTAGTTGACTTGGAGTCCTTCACTAAAATCGTAACGTATTCAAATCTTCTCTTCCATGCCGCTTGTCCTCACTATTCGAGATTTTTTTTTTAATGCAATCATAATGTGCGTCAACTATCTGCAGCTTTTCGGAGAACGAATTCAAACGTCATTCAATAAATGGCTGAAAGTGCATCAGTGACTTTGGCTCTTCTAATACATTTAAGGTCCATTTGAATGTAGCTGGGCGGCACGGTGAAACAGCTGGAAAGCGTTGGCCTCACAGTTCTGAGGTCCCGGGTCCAATCCCGGACCCGCCTGTGTGGAGTTTGCATGTTCTCCCTGTGCCTGTGTGAGTTAACTCCACGCACTCCGGTGTCCTCCCACATCCCAAAAATATGCAACAGTAGTTGGACACTCTAAATTGCCCCTAAGTGTGATTGTGAGTGCAACTGTTGTCTGTCTGTCTCTATGTGCCCTGCGATTGGCTGGCAACCAGTTCAGGGTGTACACCGCCGCCTGCCCGTTGACAGCTGGGATAGGCTCCAGCACTCCCCGCGACCCTTGTGAGCATAAGTTGGTATGAAAATGGATGGATGGATGGATGGATGGATGGATGGATGGATGGATGGATGGATGAATGTAGCCGGTGAGAACAACGACATTACCACTCATTGGTATGTTAGCGGCAATGGTTATTTCCAAAGCCAGCAGTACGCTACTGTCCGTGTATTGGGCACTACTTTAATATATTCTGTTTTCCCTTGATATGAAGTAGAGCGGTGTCAAATTCCTTCTTCTTCTGAAACTTTTCAAGAAACTATTAAAGTGTCTTTTTGCATAAGGGTACTGTGTCCCCCATGAGTCTATGCGTGCCTGTACAAATGATTGACAGACTATTTTGTCACCCGTCCTGTCTTTACAGGAGTATCTGGCTTTTTTGTCATGCTTTTATCCACTTGTAAAATAAAAATTGAAAATTAAATTAGAGGCAATCGAGGGATCACTTTTTCTAAAAATATTATTTGAATAATATTCCACTGTCAGGTCACACAGACGAGTTTAACATATGACAAAAAGGTTTGTTGTTTTTTTTAACTTCCTTTTTTTCATACATTTCCCCCAAGTTTTTGAACTGTTTTTGAACAGCAGAGAATCTGAGCAAATTTTGACTTATTAAACAAAGCAAAAAGTGGAACAAACAGCTGCTCGCAACTCAAAAAATTTACAGTGTTCCCAAGCCAACTAATGTTCACATATTCACACTTTTTTTTTCCATGTCCCGTCCTCTTTTATTTAGTGAAGCAAAACCTTTTCTGTTTTCTTTCTGAAACTCTATTGGATATGAATCACTACACTTTTTATGTAATTTTTTTTTGGTTTACTGAAAAGTAATAGTTTTGGAGATTCGGGGATTCCAAACGACACCACTGAAATATAAATGTAAAATATTATATATTAATATTATTATATAATATTAAAAATTGCATATATCCTGTGCAAAATTTGTGATTCTTTTGTAAATAAACCGCATATTTTTGTTATAACTGGTCACAACAAATGAACATTTAGTAACTATCCATCCATCCAGACATTATTTTTTTTAATTCATTTGTTCTCATAAAAATTATATTTTCAGATTGCACCTGAAGTGCTAGTACAAAAAAATTATTTTTTCTCTTTAAGAAGATACAAATCTTTTCTCAAAAAATATATATGTAATGCAATTTACTCAAAAATATCAAACTATATTACAGTATTGTAAAAAAATATTACTTGTCCAGGAAACACAACTTTATAGTCATAAAAATTAAAACTTCAAAAATGTCATTCCAAAAAATTAATTTCTTGTTTTTTAAAATAAAAACAAAAAAGAAAGAAAGAAAAATACTTTCTCAAAAAGATATGAAATGTAGTTGTTTTAAACAACATTAGTGTTCACATTAATAAAAATAAATGAACTTTTTTGTGTTTTTTTAATTCATTTAAATATCACTTCCTTCTGGTAGAAAATTAAAACTTTTTTCTCAAACTGAAAAAGAAATCACCAAAATTTTTGAGCTGGTGTAAGACAAATACCTGATCAAAAAAATTTTTACTCCATAATATAGAGCTTTTTTCCAGGTATAAAATGTCACTTAGAAATGCTTTAAAAAAAATTCTAATCATGAGCACTACAATTCTTTATTCTCATCAACTACAGTTTACTTTCACGTAACACCCAAAACGAAAGATAATTATCACATATGGACGGCAAGTGGCAAAATGATTACTTTTCTGATGCCCACTGGCATTCAGATATGTTTCATGACCAACTGCTGTTGTGAATACAGTATGTGGTCAGTAAATTTGCGCAATATTTTTGTGCTGCGGCGGCACGATGGATCATCTGGTAAATCATTGGCTTCACAGTTCTGAGGTCCCTCGTTCGATCCTGCCCCCGCCAGTTGTGGAGTTTGCATGTTCTCCCAGTGCCTGCGTCGGTCTTCTCTGGGCACGCATACACAAAATACAAAAAACATGCAATATTAATTGGACCACTTTTCTGACTGCAGCCAAATGGAAAATGTCTGACAGAAAGTCACACTGGCTATAGGCAAAGGGCCTTACCCTCTCAAGCATTTCTATAACAATGACTTTCCATGAGGAAGACATTTTTGAAAACTTGGTGTGCATGCATAGTACTGATTAGTATTATTAGCAAAGTAGTAAAACATGGAAAGGAAAAGAAAGCCCTCTCCTAAACCAGTCGAAGGTCGGAGTCCCAGTAATGACAAAGACTTTCAAGTGGGATTTGAAGACAGATTTAAGGGTTAAATTTGGAATTCCAAGCCAGGAGAAGAGTTTCAAATTAGAGCTTCAACACTGGGTTCGAGTTTGAAGTTTGGGTTTGAAGCTTACATCCGCAAATTCAAGCCTGGGCTAAGGTTTCAAAGTGCAGGTTTCAACTAGCGTTTGGGTTTCATTTTCAGTTTTTATGAAGAAACCAGAACAAAAAGACTGATTTTGGTCATCTTACTTATGAATTTCATAAAGCCATCCATATATGGTAGCTATTATCCATCCATTTCCTATTTCTGAGAAATGTACAACTTTTTTTGTTTCATCGAAAACAGCAAATTTTGCCTTTACTTGTACATTATTTTGTACATGAAATTGTAACGTACAAATCGAAAAATCTGGCCAATAAAATAGCTCAACAAAAAGAAAGTATCATTTTTGTCAGCAGAGGATATTTTCTGCTTTGGTGTGCCAGAGTTGTAAACACGTTTACGTAGAAAAGTACGTTTTTGAAATGGGATGCCACTCCTGTGAGTGGAAGAGAAGGAGGGGAGGGGGGAATCCAGTTTGACGAGAAGAACTCACCTGACAACGGCGACCGAGGAACCTCCCCCCAACCCGGTTGTCGAGAGAGAAGCAGCTTCCAACTTCCGAGTGTCGAGCTCTCGAGTACGCAGCCTCTTGGCCATGGGGAAGATCGGCAAGGAGACTGCGGGTCAGGTGATCGGCTTCATCGGGCTGGTGGGGGTGGCGGTGACCACCGGCATCCCCATGTGGAGGGTCACCTCTTTCATCGGCGCCAACATCGTGACGGGCCAGATCGTGTGGGACGGCCTGTGGATGAACTGCGTGATGCAGAGCACGGGCCAGATGCAGTGTAGACTCAACGAGTCGGTCATGAGGCTGACGCCGGACTTGCAGGCGGCCCGGGCGCTGGTCATCATCTCGCTGGTCTTCGGCTTCATCGGCTTCATGATCACATTCATCGGAGCCGAGTGCACCAGCTGCCTGAATAAAGCCACCTCCAAGGCCCAGGTGGTGATCATCGGCGGCTGCCTGCTCATCTTGGCCGCGGTCCTGGTCCTGATCCCGGTCACCTGGTCGGCCACCATCACTATCACCGACTTCCAGAACCCGTTGACCGTCAACGAGCAGAGGAGGGAGATCGGGGCGGCCATCTACATCGGCTGGGGGTCCACTGCCATCCTACTGGTCGGCGGGATCATCCTCACCACCTCGTGCCCGCCCCAGAGGCCCGTGTACGGATACCCCGGCTCCCAAGCGGCGTACCCCTACGCCAACGGTTCCACCTATGCCCCAGTTTACACGCCACCCTCCAGCCAGCCTTACACACCAAGTGGTTCGTACTATCCCGCCAAGCCGTACGCAGCGCCAACCGGTTACTCGTCACGACAGTACATTTAAACACCACTCTGGGACCGCAAAGAGACTGCAGTCTGGATCTTTCTTGTCTTGGTTACACTCGAAATTGCACTACGATAAACACTGAAGATGGTATGTACTGTACTGCACAATGACTGGAATGTCACATTATTGTGAGCAAATTATTTCACCAAATTTCTTTGGAAACTTCAGATGGGAGATTTGGGAAATATTTGAAATGGGGATTAACTGTGAATTGGTAAGTTAACATTCAAGCATAATTGTAAACATTTACTTTTGTTACGAGCAGAAAACTTTGCCAAATAAATCGCTCACCTTGCCCACATGCGAGGACAGTATTGCATCTTCATTCCTCCATTTTTGTTAGACTTCAAGATGGCAGCGGCATTGCTCATACTTCTACTTTTGCTTGTTTGTTTGGTTTCTACACATTAATTCATATGAATTGTTTCCAAATTTAAAAATTCCCCGATTGTTGAAGCCCTGTATGTGAGTCTAGGAACACTCACATTCGCACTAATGGACAAAGTCAAAGTTTTGGAACTGTTTTGTAATTATCTCAATTTTTTAGGGTAGCTACAGTATGGTGTTAAATGTGTGTAAATGGCTTGGAGTCCATTAATAAAATACTTGATTGAAAAACTTTTGTGACACTTATCAAGGCAGTTATAAAGGTCTTTTCGGGCTTGTAGTACCCTGACTTGAGAGTTGAAGAGAGTTAAATAATTTTTTATTATTATTTGAAATGATTTGAAATACCCTGAATCAATTTTGTGACATTTTTAGTAAAAGAAAAAATAGCAGTTTTATGCAAAAATGTAATAAAACATTGTGAAACAGAATATAACTAGATAGTTTGCTTTTATGAAGTGTAAATGTTGAAAGTGCATCGTGTGGGTCATCATGACTGAAGTGGATCTAAATTTTGGCACTCAAGATAAGGCAAAAATCCAAATCTTTGAAAAATTCACATTACGCCTCTATTAAATTAGAGCCCAACATTCATGCCTATATACATTTTAAAATACATACTGTTATGAAAACTACATATCATATTATTCTCTTCAATGTCTCTACGAAAAAAAAATCAGTGGAGAGCGTGTCATTCCTGCGCAAAGTAGCGGAAGTCTCACTCGACATCCCAGTGACAGACATATTGCCTGTAACGTCATTATCAGATGTCACACTGGGACAGTCGCCATTGAGAAGACGCTGTACCACCTGCTATGGGAGACGAACAACAGAGATTTTCGGATTTTTCCGACGCCCCTTCTGACACGGAAGCTCTTTTCGAAGAAGAGAACATCTCACAATCGAGTGAAGTAATATTACCATATCGTTTCGAGCCGTATTTAGATTATATGCGGATCACTTCTAACAACAGACTCCCCGACAGTATGTATGATAGTATGTAGCGTACTCAGGAGGACAAAATTCCGGGCGAAGTAACTGGCAGGTGGGGCGGCGGGGCTACTTTCTCTTTTGGAAAGGTTTGAAGAGTGAATCCATCCACCCGAGTTTTCGAGCAATATCCAGCAATACAACGAGACGGCATTTTGGCTGATGCGCAGGAAAAAACAGCTACTTTCCCGCCGGTGAAACTGGAATAATCACATGAAGCCGACAGTGTGGGCGTCTGGAAAATCGTCACTTCCTACTTCTTCTCCAAAACGAATGCCTCGAGAGGATTTTCATGGCGGAAGAGACAAAAATCCATATACGACAACATCATGACGTGTGGTGAAAAAACGGACGGGCCTTTTTTTCATTAAAAACATACTAAAAATCATGTTTTACGTGTCAGTTGACCTTTAAGGTTCACACCATTTAATATTAATCTTCAGATAAATGTATTGCCTTTTGAGGGCTTCAGCATGCCCCAAAACCCGCAAATCTCACTAAAAGGTCTCTAGGACTCATGCCTGAAATTGAACGGGAAGTCGGCCATTTGGGGTGAATTCCACAGTATGTACTCTGAAGGTGAATTCCTTCTAGGAAATTCGCAAAAAAATCACCCCCAGTTGGAAGAATACAATATACACTAGATAAATCATCGATGCTAAATGACCAAGCTTATCTTCAAAAGTGGGTGGAGCGTGGCGTTCCAGCCTCTTGCTAAGAAGCACACCTGGAAACATTTTAGTTTCATCTATTTATGTGAAATTCATCTGACGTGTCTGTCATGACAACAAGATGCACCAAAAAAAAAAAAAAAAAAGATTCATGCTCAACTATGAAAAGTCATTTTGGGCTGAAGCAACCATTCCATTTGTTCCTCAATTTGAGCTGACAAAATGGAAGATGAGTATTCAGAAAATGTGTGAGAACAAAATGTCTGTGAGAAATCTTGATAATGATGTCAAAATATGTGTGCGGTATAAAATATGTATTTATACAGCTGTTTGAAAATTTGAAATGAATCATGTACAATAAATGTATAGCGTACAAAGAAACATTTTAATGATAGATTCAATCCCTATAACACATGTGTAAAAATGTTTCTTTGTTTGGTCTTGTTTTTTTATGTTTCTTGCATCTTTTACAATTTCATGTCTGTAAATATGAATACAGCATAGGTAACTGGAGGAAGCCACTAATATACATGCAGTGGGAGTACTGTCTTTATTTTAAAAAAATATATCTAGGTTTATTAAGTCATAGTTCAATCAATATATTGAATACAATCCGTAGGTTCTCAAATTACGGACCTTTAGCATTTGTACTTTCCGGAAATCAAGTTTCGACACTTTTGAACAGAGGGGTCTTTATTGTTGTAAATGTAATGGCGTGCTTCTCTTATGAATCGACGCACAACATTAACAATGTGCCATTTTCTTGAACATGGCAAAGTCATTGTTAACTTGCAGTTACAGTAATTACAATTTAAAAAAAAAAAACACACCAATGTGATTGCTCCTTTTTGTTTTCCCAAAATTTTGAAAATATGACTTTTGCAACCATGCTAGCTCGTTGGCTAATGAAGGAATTTCTAATTAAAAGCAAAAATAATTGCTTGTGCTGATGCACTCATCAATCAACTTTCACAACAACAAGTATGCCCCACCTACGCCCGATACTATCAAAGCTCCCAGGTTTGTTACTTTGAAAAGCGGAAGCAGATGACGAGGCCACCAATCAAGTGTCGGAGCATCGTTTAAAAAAAGAATGTTGCCTTATTTACATAAAGTCATGGAGGAACTGATGTTCATCTCGTCGAAACTGTCGTCAGTCCTGGGTGAGGAATCCGGTAAGACAGGTTAATTGGTACCTGGCCGGTTTCAGACTTGGGCTTCTGGACTCCACCTCAAGTAGGGCTGGGCATCCTTAAAACCAACTGGAACACTCCGGCGTGCTTATTCGACGTCTTTACCTGACTTGTTCAGCTCCTGCGTCCTGCTTCTGTAAGAACCAAACACAAAGAGATCAAACATGGTATCGCTGGGCCGCCAGATGCTAGGCTTCATCCTGGCCGTCATCGGTTTCCTGGGGACCATCATCGTGTGCGCCCTTCCCATGTGGAAAGTGACCGCATTCATTGGTGCCAACATCGTGACGGCGCAGGTGATCTGGGAGGGTTTGTGGATGAACTGTGTCATGCAGAGCACGGGCCAGATGCAGTGCAAGATCTACGACTCCCTGCTCGCCCTTCCCCAGGACCTCCAGGCCGCCCGTGCCCTTGTGGTCATCGCAATCATCGTGGCCGGCTTCGGCATCATCCTTGGTATAGCCGGGGGAAAGTGTACCAACTTCGTGAAGGATAAGATAGCCAAAGCCAAGGTGGCGATCGCAGCAGGCGTGGTCTTCATCTGCGCTGGGGTCCTGGTGCTGATCCCAGTGTGCTGGTCGGCCAACACCATCATCCGGGATTTCTACAACCCGATCCTGACCAACCCTCAGAGGAGGGAGCTGGGTGCTGCCCTCTACATCGGCTGGGGAACGTCGGCTCTGCTCATCTTAGGCGGGGCCCTCCTGTGCAGCTCGTGCCCACCCAAAGACGGACCCGAGTACCCGGTCAAGTACTCGGGCGCAAGATCCACAGCCACCAGCCGAGCCTACGTCTGAGGACTGACCGCGCGGGAAAAACAAACTTTGAAAAACAGTCGAGCCTCAGTTCACGGATGACTCTGTTCATGGACAATTCGATTTTCCAACAAATCTTGCTCCGGTTAGCTGTTGGTTGTGCTTTCTCTTACATATTTCACATACTGGTATATTTTTGTTTTATGCTCTAAATTTGTTTTAATTCCAATCAAATTATGGCTCCCAAGAAGTACAAGTGATAGCACCATTAGGATTCACATTGAAAAAAAGAAGGATGTAATAGCTTAAAGAAAAGTGGTTGTGTTTCTGATCTTGCTATGCACTTTGGTTTGGCAAAATCTTGATAATGGCCTGTGTTGACATTTAGATTTGCATGTCTTTTGAACTAAAGCCGTGAAAACAGATGTAACTTGGTTCTGGAGCTGGAACTGACTAATTCTCTTTTTTTTTAGTCTTGGAATGAGTTAAGGTCGTGAACCAATTCCAATTCCACTATTTAGCCTAGGTGAGGTTGTGTGGAAATTCAAATTGTGTGACAGAATATTCACAAAAGGACTGAGCCCCAATTTGTATTCATTTAGTACAAAAGAAAAATTATTAGACTGGGAAGCTATTTGTACAGCCACATATTGTCTTGTGAATGTGCTTTGTGTATAAAATGTTTTTTTTTTACATGATTTCAATTGTTTTGTTAAGCAATTTCACTGATATTTAATAAAGCATTTACTTCCACTGACACCATGTTGTCAATGTGCGTTTTCCACGAGATCTGAATCAGAATTAGAATCATCTTTTTGGAGGGGGGGGCAGGTTGGTAAAAACACATTTGGTCTCAGGTAATTGGAGTTGAAGTACCACAGCAAAACAAAAAAAGACACAGCTGTACAGTATAACAAAATACACATCAAGGACCTGAAGTAGACATAAATGTACAAAATACGAACAGACATTAAGCAATATACAGTAATATTAATACCGACAAGGGAATTGTGCAAGGTTGCGAATGACACCATTTCTTCAAAGGCAGCATGTGACCGAACTTATTGACATAAACAAGCAGTTGGTTTCTTTGAATACGAGGTTTTCTATATATACAGTATTAAAGTGGGTCACCACCGTTGTAGGACGGGAAAAGCAGGAATGAGTGTTGTTCTTCCAGCAGACGTTCAACAAGTTGACCCGGTTGCACCACGCCGACATCCTCCTCATAGAACAACCGAGAGTAAAGGTCACCAACCTTTGGGAAACTGAGAACTGCTTAGTGGGTTTTAATTCATGTTAAAATGTTCTTCCAGGAGAAAAAAAATTGCTCGTTATCTTTCATGATATCTTATCCATCAATCGATTTTCTGAGCCACTTATCCTCACAAGGGTGGTGGGAGGGCCGGAGCCGATCGCAGCATTAATAGTTAATTGTTCGTGTTAAAGATTTCTTACAATAATTATCAACAATGATTTGATAGATAGATACCAGATGGAATTATTTTTTTTTTCAAAACTCTTCAAGTGTTTACATTTTCCAACATTCCTCTAATCACGCAATGGTCCATTTTCTCAAACATTTATTTATTAGGGGCATCTTTTTTCCTTATTAGAGTTTAACCCTATTAATCACTATGGTAGATGATCAATTTTGTTTTTTTACCATTTGAGTCAGAATAGAATGAACCTCTCTCCCAGACCTCCACCTGAATGTAAATAGTCTTGATGACGTGACACTAATCAGGTAGTAGTCCATTATATTTACTTTATTATAATTTGTCTCTCTTTTTCCACCTTTGTTGGAGGATATACTGAAGAATTGATAGTAGGACTGATGACAAAATAGACATTTCTTGGATGGGATCATACGTTTCCCCAAAACCTGTATATAGAGCTTGTGCACATGACGTCACCATTTTCACGGCGCCATACTGCCGGTCAAACAGAGCTGCTCGATATTGAACTAGAGGATAATATTTACAGTACCCGAGACCTGTTGTCCTGTTGATTGTCACACCAGACGAAACAGCTATTCAAAGAGATCACTCTATGGAATACCAGCTGAAAAGACCTGAAAAGATAGACGGATTTCGGCAATTAAACGTGATGGCTGGTGCCCAACCAAATACACACACCTGTGTAGCGATCACTTCATTTCAGGTAGGAATTATTCTTAATCTTAAATTACCATTTAATATCTACAATGCCAAATTGACTCATTTGAAAACAATGCATATTTTAAAAAAGAAAATAAACCATCTGTCACAGAGAGGTTTACGTGTGGCACCGATAGGCTTCTGTGTACAGAGGAGTCAACTCGCTGTCCTCTTTTTTTTTTCAGTCATAGTTAATGAATGTGGGTATTCAGGTATTCAGAGAGCCAGGCAGGAGAGTACTTGGGGTGTCTTCTGGTAGGAAAGGGGAGAAGGAGACTTGGTGGTGGAGCCCCAAAATACAAGAAGTCAAGAGATTAGCAAAGAAGAAGTGGGACACGGAGAGGACTGATTAGAGGTGTAAGGAATACATTGAGATGCGCCGTAGACGTAAGGTCGAGGTAGTGAAGGCTAAACAAGAGGCATATGATGGCATGTACTCCAGGTTGGATACAAAAAAAGCAGAAAAGGAGCTTTACAGGTTGGCCAGACAGAGGGATAGAGATGGGAAGGATGTGCGGCAAGTAAAGGTGATTAAGGATAGCAGTGGAAACATGTTGACTGGTGCCAGTAGTGTGCTAAGTAGATGGAAAGAGTACTTTGAGAAGTTAATGAATGAAGAAAATTGGAGAGAAGGTAGAATAGAAGAGGCAAGCGTGAATGACTGGGAAGTGGCTTTGATTAGTAAGGGAGAAGTTAGAAAGGCACTGAACAGATTGAAAAATGGAAAGACAGTTGGTCCTGATGACATACCAGTGGATGTATGGAAGCAATTTGGAGAGGTGGCTGTGGAGTTTTTGACCAACTTATTCAATAGAACACTAGCGGGAGAGAAGATGCCAGAAGAATGGAGGAAAATTGTGCTAGTCCCAATTTTTAAGAACAAAGGCAATGTTCAGAACTGTGGAAACTACAGAGGAATAAAGATGATGAGCCACACAATGAAGTTATGGGAAAGCGTAGTAGAGGCTAGATAAAGGACAGATGTACCTATCTGCGATCAACAGTATGGTTTCATGTCTAGAAAGAGTACCCAGATGCGCTATTTGCCTTGAGGATGCTCGTGGAAAAGTACAGAGAAGTTCAGAAGGAGCTACATTGTATCTTTGTAGATCTAGAGAAAGCCTATGCCAAAGTTCCAAGAGAGGAACTGTGGTACTGCATGCGCAAGTCTGGTGTGGCAGAGAACTGTTAGAATAGTACAGGACATGTATGAGGGCACCAGAACAGCGGTGAGATGTGCTGTAGGTGTGACAGAAGAATTTAAGGTGGAGGTGGAACTGGATCAGGGTTCCGTGCTGAGCCCCTTCCTGTTTGCGGTATAGGCTGACAGAATATATGTGTGTGAATGGGGGGGGGCTCCAGGGAGAAGAGATAGTGAAGGTGGACGACTTCAAATACATGGGGTCAACAATACAGAGCAATGGAGAATGTGGTAAGGAAGTGAAGAAACGGGTCCAAGTGGGGTGGAACAGCTGGCAGAAGGTTTCTGGTGTTCTATGCGACAGAAGAGTATCTGCCAGGATGAAGGCCAAAGTTTTTAAAGAAGTGGTGAGGCCAGCCATTGTGTATGGATTAGAGACGGTGACCCTGAAGAAACAACAGGAAGCAGAACTTGAGGTAGCAGAAATGAAGATGCTGAGGTTCTTGCTTGGTGTGAATAGGTTGGATAGGATTAGAAATAAGATCAATAGAGGAACAGCCAAAGTTGGATGTTTTGTAGACAAGGGGAGAGGGAGCAGACTTCGATGGTTTGGACGTGTTCAGAGGTGAGCGAGTGAGTATGTTGGTGGAAGGGTGCTGAGGATGGAGCTGCCAGGCAAAAGAGCGAGAGGAAGACCAAAGAAAAGGTTGATGGATGTTGTGAGGGAGGACATGAGGACAGTGGGTGTTAGAGAGGAGGACGCACGAGATAGGCTTAGATGGAAAAAGATGACACGCTGTGGCGACCCCTAACGGGACAAGCCGAAAGAAAAAGAAGAAGTTAATGAATGTGGGTTTGTGTAAAACCAGAGGTCATTTATTTAAATATTGGTATTTGTATTGAAAACATCTGAGTGGGTCCATCACTATGTGGGATTTATTCCTGATTGAGAACAGATTTAGCAACGAAGTATTTGTATGCGTCCAGACTTTTCTATGCTTTCAAACTCTCCCGTGTAAATCTCAACGATTTACTCACCGGATACATGTGTGTAGCCAGTTGTCTAAGATAAGCAGAAGCAGTCCAATTTCTTATCGGCGAAAACATCAACTTCGGGATTAAATTTGGGTCCTCTATGCCAAATGTCTCTCATTTTTCCACGTATCTTCGTTTATTATCACCTTCTAAATGTTTATCAGACAAAACTCTGGGCGTCGTGCTATAAGACATATTATCATTTCATCTCAACGGACTTAGTATTGAACAATGCTTCGTTTGACCGGCAATATGGCCAGTCACTTGATTTTGGTGACATGGGTGCACAAGCTCTATACCGTTCAGCAGTAATGGTGCCTCCACAGATGTGTAAGTTACACATCAAAGCTCCATACGATCACAGATGCTGGGTTTTGAACCTTGTGTCCATCACACTTCAAATGGTTCTTTCGCTCTTTGTCTCAGAGATTTCCCCTACAAATTTGAAATATGGTGTCGTCCGACCACACAAAACATTTCCTCTTTGCATATTGCATCTTGTATGAGCTCGAGCCCAGTGAATCTGGCAGCGTTTCTGGGTGCTGTTGATAAATGGCTTTTGCTTTGCATAGTAGATTTTTAAGTTGCACGTATGGATGTAGCATTGAACTGTATTCACTGACATTGGCTTAACGAGATTCTTCAGTCTGTTTTTTTTTATGATGGCAAGTTGAAGTTTACTGTCAAACAAAAAATGAACGCATCCTTTTGAATGTCTGCTAACACACTAACATTAATGCTAACACACAACGCAAAATGGCATTGTCAAGCAAACAAATAGCATCTATTTGGTGGTATTATAACACTTTAAGCAATGCATGTGTCTGTGAACACAAACACTGCAGCAATGCATGTTGAAAAACAGTATAATAATAACCTGAGCCATATCATCCACAAAGTGGGATGGTGGATGACTGATTAGCACATCAGCCTTACAATTCATGGACCCCGGTTGAAATCCTAGCCTCGCTTAATTGAAGTCTCCAAATTTCCTATATGTGTGAATGGGAGGGCAAATTGTTTGTTTCTATGTGCCTTGTGATTGGCTGGCCACCACTCCAAAGTGTATCTGACCTCTCACCTGAAGCCCGCTGGGATATTAAATTACACCCGCGACCTTTGTGAGAACAAGCAGAACAGAATATGGACGAATGAATATCATCCACTAACAAAATGACAAATATTACTGAAGCTTACTAAATCAGTGGCAACAGAACAACTTCAACTCAAAAGTCAAGGAACCACGGAAAAGCTGTCCGCAATTATTTACTCTAGTGGTCAAGAAATGAATTGAGTGCTTTTGCCATTTGAGTCAAAATGGAATCTTCCCAACCTTTGAAGAGCAAAAATGGTTCTGCCCATTAAACACTACCCAGGAAGTGGCCTGCTAACTAAAAGCAAAATCAATAATCCCGTGTGCCCATATTTGTTTTCATTTTACAATATTTACTGTTTTTACCAATCGGTATCATTCACCCTGCCCCGAAATGAGGAAAAAATGATAAGGCCCTGTTGTCTTACATCACCCACCGTCAACCAGGATGTGTCGTGCTCCCGTACAAACAAATACAAATTGCTCTGTTGAAAGTTCAACATTGGTGGAGACTTTGGTTTCTTTTTTTTTTTTGTTCCTCCCGTCTCACGTGAAAATGTGAATCACATTTAATGTTCCAGTATGAATCAGCTGTTCCTCTTCATCAAACGTCACAGAAGAAATGTTTGGAGCTGGATGTCATTGCACATTGACATCCACTTTCATCATGTGGACACACCCCGCGCTCACTGTTGCATTCTTCTTTGCCTGCCGTCATCATGTTTACAGTCGGCAGAAAGCTCGAGTATCGCTTTCGGCATGAATTCATTTTTATGGATCAAAAGTTGAACAAAATAATACTGGATGTACATTTTTTTTTCCTCTGAAATCAATTAATAAAGGGCTTCACACTTGTGTGTACTGCTCAAGTACATGATTACAATTTTTTTTTCTTTCTAAATAAGACAGACACGCTATTTTTGTTTTTTTTTTGCTCGAAATTGTCTATGAAGTTGTGGAAAAATAAGCACATTATGTAAGTTTCACTGAAGACTCAAAATTGTGATGTTTATGAAAAATCGATGTAAGGTTTTTTAAAGCGTAAATAGTGTTTTGTGTTTACAAAATCAAATAGTTTATATAAGGGTTGTTGAAGAGTACCGTAAATTGTCATTGATGTTAATAAAATCACATAAATTTCGTTGCGACTCAAAACGTTTTACAAAGCAAATATGGTGAGACTATCGAAAGTTCCAATTTGTCAAAGTTTACAAAATCAAATACACAAAACTTATTCAAGGATCAGAAACGTTGTTGGATTTGCAAAAACACATACATTAGGTTCAGCGTCGAGTTAAAATTATCATTGATACACCTCCATTAGGTCCGTTAAATTGTTGACAATAGCAACCAAATCCAGTATATAAGGGATGCATTAAACATGCAAACTTGTTTTTGATGCTTCCATCTGTTTAGTTGGGCGGTATGGTGGATCAGCAGGAATAGTGTTGGCCTCACAGTTCTGAGGTCCCGGGTTCAATCCCGGCCCCACCTGTGTGGAGTTTGCATGTTCTCCCCGTGCCTGCGTGGGCTTTCTCCGGGCACTCCGGTTTCCTCCCACATCCCAAAAACACGCAACATTAATTGGACACTCTAAATTGCCCCGAGGTGTGATTGTGAGTGACGCTGTTTGTTTCTATGTGCCCTGCGATTGGCTGGCAACCATTTCAGGGTGTACCCCGCCTCCTGCCTGTTGACAGCTGGGATAGGCTCCAGCACTCTCCGCGACCCTCATGAGGATAAGCATCTTATAAAATGAATGGATGGATCTGTTTGGTTAGTTTCTCCAAATGTAAAAGTACAATGTAGAAGGGTGGTCAACAAAGACTCGAAATTGTCACAGGTGCTGATAAATCGTTATATTTCCTTAACACTAGTTCAGTGACTCTCCGTCTCTGACGGTGTGGTGGTACATTCGCCTGACTTTGGTGCAAGCAGCGATGGATCGATTCCCGCTCAGTGAATCTGTTAATATGTGCCCTGCGATTGACTGGCCACCAGTTCAGGGTGTAGTCTGCCATTTCCCTGATATTAGCTGGGATGGGGTCGAGCACCTATGAGCCTAACCAGAATAAGTGGTGTTGAAAATAGATGGATGGATATTGCCGTTTGATCTTTGAGCTCATTTACTGAAACTTTAAGCAGAAAAAAAACAGGTACACCTGGAGTGTACGAACGTTTGTTGCCAGGTGTTTAGACAATATGGGCTGTGGTGAATTATTTTGAGAAGACAGTGAATATAATGTGGTAGAGGCCCCGTAGCTCAGTGGTTAGAGCACTGGTTTGGTAAACCAGGGGTTGTGGGTTCATATCCCACTGGGGCCTCCACTCCCTGAGAAGGGTTGCGTCAGGAAGGGCATCCGGCGTAAAAATTGTGCCAAACATATAAGTGCGTTCGTCTGAGATGACACGCTTTGGCGACCCCAAAAGGGACAAGCCGAAAGAAACACACAGTGAATATAATGTGGTATACAAGCTATACACTGACTACTTTACGTTGTAGCTAAGTTTTCAGAATTGTTCCATTGAAAAGATACAACAAAATGGATAAAAATACACACTTTTGTGAGATTTTACAAACACCGAGCCCTTGAACGCTGACTTTGCCTTTGATTGTTGAGTGTCGAGCGGACTAAGTAACACAATCCTTCATGCAGAGGAGGAATAATAACACCCTTGACAAGCGACAAAGAATCTTGAATGGCAGGTCTTCTTTTGTGCGGGTGTCTGATCCTTGCTCGACTTTCACGCCTCCCATTTTGTGTCTGCGCCGCATTCGGGCATCCGATCGCCTCCCGAAATCGTCTTCTCACCGAGCTCTCGGAGGTGACACTGCACCACTGTCATGCCCTCCATGGGTATGCAGATGGCCGGCTGCGCCCTCGGCCTCTTGGGCTGGATCGGCGTGCTGATCGCGTGCGGCTCGCCCATGTGGCGCGTAACCGCCTTCATCGGCAGCACCATCGTCACGTCGCAGGTCATGTGGGAGGGTCTGTGGATGAGCTGCGTGGTCCAGAGCACAGGCCAGAGTCAGTGCAAGGTCTACGATTCCATGCTGGCTCTGAGCCAGGACCTCCAGGCCGCCCGGGCCCTGGTGGTGGTCTCCATCATCATCGGGCTCGCCGGTGTTCTGGTGGCCTTCGCCAGTGGCAAGTGTACCAGCTTCATCCCTGACAAAAGGGCCAAAGCGAGGGCCTCAGTGGCCGGTGGAGTTCTTCTGATCATCAGCGGCTTCCTGTGCATCATCCCCGTGTCCTGGACCGCCAGTATCATCATCAGGAACTTCTACAACCCGACGGTTGTGGACGCACAGAAGCGGGAGCTGGGGGCTTCTCTCTACATCGGCTGGGGAGCCGGGGGTCTTCTGCTGCTGGGAGGGGCCCTCCTGTGCGCCAGCTGCCCCCCCAAGAGGGACGAGGCGGATTCCGTGCACTACGTGGTGAACAGATCCACGGGAGTGTTCAGCAAACCCAGCTCCATGAGCTCCTACACGCCTACAAAAACGTACATTTGAGACTAGTCAAGTACATGCTGGGAAGGGAAAAATGAAGGAAAATGAAGATGCTCGCTGTCTGGCGTGATTTTTTTTTTATATATTATATTGCATATAGAGATGGGTGAAAAAGAAAGGGTGCAACATTCTGAAACAAATACTGTCTAATTTCTCTCCTTTAGCATTAACAAATTCCTGTTCAGCAGTTTCCAGTCTTCAACACTGATCTCTTTATCATTCTCAATTTCCTGCATGCTTTAATTCTGAAAGTCAACAACAACAGTACATAATGGTTCTCTTGAATGTACTTTTACGATTATCGCAGAAGGCAACTCTTAACAAGTGTGTACCTCCTTTTGCTTTGCCCCTTGAGATGGACATTTGAAAGGTTATCATTTTCGTCTTTCACTTTTGGGTGTCAGAAGGTGCTTGGACAGATCTGATATTTTCTCACTCTGCCAATGTGGGTGTTAGACATTGAATTGACAAAAGCATTTTCTTTCTTTCTCTGCTCTCTGACTGGATGCTGCAGAGAAACAGAATGATGCCAATGTCTCATTTTACTATATGACTTACTATTCCTGTGTTGGATGCTGACGAGACAGCTGTGACGTTTCTTATTTTTCTCCTGTTACTTAACTCCTCTTTGTGTCGGCTATTGGATAATCAGTCAATATTTTCTCATTTAACTTCAGATTAAGATGGATGGACAGTTGAAAGGTTTTCTCGTTTGAGCCGCGAGTTACAGTTGTTGCTGTTGGACGTTGAATTGCGTTAGGACATTTCCTTGCATTACTCTGTGAGAACGGAGGAAAAATACTTGAAAGAAGATGCTTGCTGTCTTAAAAAAGAAATTCTTAAAAAGACAACTCAATAGACAACAGTCACTGCATGTATTCATGATTTCATGAAAGTTTATGAGTGTTTCTTGTCACAATAAATTTGCACTCCGTGTTCTTGTGGCTGCTGTTTGTTAAGTTCACCCACGGGAGAACCGGTTTGTCGGCCTCCAGCACACCTGAATAAAAAAGAAAAACATAAAAATATCAGTAAACGAGCTCTAATATGTTTTTGACCAATCATCACATTAATTTGATATTCCTGCATGAATAGTCCATACATCCATCCATCCATCCATCCATCCATCCATCCATCTATCCATCCATTTTCTTTCCCGCTTATCCTTACGAGGGTTACGGGGAGTGCTGGAGCCTATCACAGCTGTCAATGGGCAGGAAGGGGGGTACACTCTGAACTGGTTGCCAGCCAATCGCAGGGCACAATTTAGAGTCTCCAATTAAATCTTGCATGTTTTTGGGATGCGGGAGGAAACCGGAGTGCCCGGAGAAAACCCACGCAGCCACGGGGAGAACATGCAAACTCCACACAGGCGGGTCTGCAATTGAACGCGGGACCTCAGAACTGTGAGGCCAACGCTTTACCAGCTGCCACCGTGCTGCCGCATGAATAGTCATTTTTAATAAAAACAGACGTTATATTATAATGCATATAAATTCCTTTTTCCAATAACACGTGGTTTATTTTGGGGAGGAGAGAAGACTTAACGTTTTCGTGATAATGCAACACTCTTTCTCAAATTTTTTTTTTTTTTAAATCACGATATTATGACAGGGCAGCATGGTAGAGCAGCTGGAAAGCGTTGGCCTCATAGTTCTGAGGTCCAATCCCGGCCCCACCTGTGTGGAGTTTGCATGTTCTCCCGGTGCCTGCGAGGGTTTTCTCCGGGCACTCCGGTTTCCTCCTGCAGCCCAAAAACATGCAACATTATAATTGGACATTAAATTTCCCCTAGGTGTGATTGTGAGCGCGGCTGTTTGTCTCTATGTGCTCAGCAATTGGCTGGCAACTAGTTCAGGGTGTTCCCCACCTCCTGCCCATTGACAGCTGGGATAGGCTCCAACACTCCCTGGGACCCTCGTGAGGATATGTGGCTAAGAAAATGGATGGATGGATATTATGACATTTTTTTCCTGACATTGAATATTTAAATTCCTATATAATCGAAAAGGAGATGCGGTAGTTGTGTTTAATTGGTGCGAGGATAATGAGGGATGTTCTTGGAAAAAAATCTCCCCTGTAATTGATCCCTGAACCCAAAAGGAACTCAGAACTCCAGGACGGCTTCTTTTCCATGTAGAAAACCTAATGTCTTTTAATACTGTAGTCGTTTGTATCTGTCACGGAGACTATAGTAATTCAATTGTTCATGTCCAGTAAATATGGGTGCCATCTTGCTATATGTTAGCTTACCAACTGCTAGAATGTTAGCATTTCATCAATTCTCATTAGAAATGTACAGTAATGCCTCAGTACAGATTAATGTGTAAAATCTTTATTTAATATGTGACATTGACAATTTATTGAGTAAATTAAATTGATGACCTTATCCATTTAGCTCCAAGTACAGACGAGTACAGTGCTGTGTGTATGTGACTTTCTACCACCTCTGGTTTTAGGTGCAACATGGCACTGCAGGAACTCGGCATCATCCTGGCCATGCTGGGCCTGGCTGGGACCACGTTGATCTGTGCACTTCCCATGTGGAAGGTGACGGCCTTCGTCGGGACCCGGCTGGTGGTCATGCAGGTGTTCTGGGAAGGTCTGTGGATGACGTGCGTCAGCGAATACACGGGCCAGATGCAGTGTAAACTCTACGACGCCCTGCTGGATCTCTCTCCGGAACTGCAGGCTGCTCGCGGTCTGGTCTGCATCAGCCTGGTCCTGGGATGGATTGGCTTCTTGGTCTTCCTCCTGGGCGCCCGGTGCACCAAGTGCCTGAGCCACCCTCGCATAAAGACCCGAGTGGTGCTGGGCTCGGGCCTCGTCTTCGGTGTGACGGGCCTCGCTGCCATGGTGGCCGTGTCCTGGACGGCCACTGACATTATCAGAGAATTCCATAACCCACGAGTCCCCGAGGTACTCAAGCGGGAGATTGGGGCGGCCATTTATATCGGGTTTGTCGCTTCGGGATTGCTACTCTGTGGCGGGGGCATCCTGTGTGGGAGCAGGTCGCCACCCAGCGCCGCAATACTTTCTGATGGGTACAGTCCAGCCAGGGCCCCCACAAACTGCAGCTATGCCATCAAGAACTACGTCTAGACCAGGCGAGGCGGGCCGTGAATTTGGTAAAAAGGCCTTTGGTAGCTATTTAGCCAGCTTTAATTCATTTTCCAATGCTACCACTATTACATCACAATTATAAAAACTATCAGAATGATAGAAAGTCTCAATACAGCGTCTTTTGGAGTGCTTCAAAATCAATATTTACCTATTCACATGAGAAAAATACAAAATGAAAATAATTCAAACAAGACCCATCTGGGTCACCAGAGGATGGTTATGAAACTTCAGATGTACTTTGCTTATCAAACTTGTCTGAAACAGGTTTTCCTCTGATGAACAATTGTGAAGATAGAAAAAAAAGGATGATGTCACTGAGTGCCAGCTGGGGTTGGCCTGCCCTGTAGGGATAACTCGGAAATCTGACCGGTTAAAGAAACAGTCCCATTTCTCATGGCCAGCACTACTATTTTGTCTAATTATGTCCATTTGATCTGTGTAGGGGAGCTTTATGTGATATGTCATGATCATATTAGTTTGTAATTGGGCCCATGTGAAGATAGGGAGGAGTATTGTTGTTTTACTGCCCCCACCCTGCGCCGTGTATGTCTTTTTTTAAATGATATAACCCCCAAAATACGGATCATGAACCCCACAGAGAACTCGGGACCCCAGTTTGAGATCCAGTCCATTGGAGAACAGTGCAAAAGGCCTTACTTTAATAATTTTTAAAAAGTGTATATAGTGCATAAAACCCGTCTCCTTTAAATGCGCTTCTTCTCTGGGAGTTGAAAAGTCCACAGAGGAGCTTTTGTCTGGCTGCTGACAGCTCAGACTGGGAGAGTCAGTGTTTTGATACAATGTCAGAACAAACAGAGAATTCCTCTCAGGCTACGCCTTCCTCGGCTCTCTAATGTGGTACAACTGGTTTCCCATGACAAACGCTTTGACAGGGGTTAGGACGGCCCATCCCAGTTGTTAGGGTTCCAGAGTCGACATGCGCCGGCACCTGGAGCTGGCGGGCCTGGGTCTGGGCCTCTTTGGGTGGCTGTGCACCATCTTGACTCGCTGCATGGCCTTGTGGACGGTGAGTGGCACCCTTAACAACACAACAGCTGTTCTACCGGCTTACTGGGACGGAGTGTGGCTGGAATGGGATCACTGGGACCTGGCCCATGACGGGCAGCTGCACTGTTCCTTCTATCAGTCGCTCATGACCCTCTCCGGGAGTTTCAGAATGTGGAGGGCCTTCATCATAGCAGCAGTGGGTATAGGGGCTTTCGCCACATTGGTGGGCGCAGTCGGAGCCGTGTGGTTTCCCAGACGGGAGCAGGTTAAAGTGTTCTCAGGTGGTGCCTATATTTTATCCGGGATCTTGATTCTGGTTCCCATCGCCTGGACCTGCCATCACACCAGCCAGCCACTCGAGGGAGCTGTGCACCTGAGGAGGAACTGGGGACCGGCACTCTATTTGGGATGGGTGGCCTCTGCACTGATGACGACCGGGGGAAGCATTCTCACCACGTTGTGTCCCACCACCTCAGAGGGGCCGAGACAGGCCGAAGAGGTTTTGAGGCCCCCTCATCCAGAGGAGATGATGCAGCCGTTCAACAGGATGAACAGGGACACACTCATGCACAGCCAGTACCAACGAGGGTCCAGGCCCATCTGAGGCTGGAAAGGTGGCGATCTTGTCCAGAACTTGGTGTCATTGGTCAAAGGTGAGATTTTGGGCTGGATTGTCAGCGGCCAATCTATTTTTGATTTTTGAATGTCACATGACCAACACAGAATTCCTTTGTATGCTTTGCTATAAAAAGATCAAAACTAAGATTGATTACATGATTGATTGAAGCCGAACTTATTAAAAATCTAAATTCTTTATGGCTGGTGACTTCAAACAAAAGTTAAATCCATCATTCATTCCAAAAAATATGGTCACATGTAAGCAAGAACGAAGAGCTTCTTACGTCTGCTGTGGTGACATCTTGTTTTCAAAGACATTGTAGGTGTTTGAAATTGCAGCAGTCCCTTTTCCTCATTCACAAGTGCTTTTCATAAAATGCTCAGCATTTGTCACTCCCAGTTGAAGTCTACTGTAAAACTTAATTACACTAAACACCAAATTCTGTAAAAAGACGTTAGCATAATGCTAACATACAAAGCAAAGCGTTTGCGTCCAGTGGTAACTCATTGTCCTCATGTCTCGGGTTTTGAGCTCGATGCAGATGCCAGGCGGACATTTTGGCGTTCGCTGTTGACAGCTCGTGGTGGCATATCTGAAGCTCACTTGTACCTCAAGTATGGGCTCATAGCTTCAGCTTGTACTTGGAAAACCCGTGACTTGGTGCCCTCCTAGGTCAAAGTAACACTGTTGTAGGGACCTAGAATATTTTGTACTATTTAGTTTGAATGTGTAATTTGACAGAATTTTCAGAGATGTTGCCTTTTTTGACACAGATCATGTGCCTACAGACAATTGGTCCTTCAATTAATCATGTATAATGTATGTTTCTGGTATCCCCACAGGAGGGCCTCAGCTGAGATTCTCGCCAGGAACGACTCAACAATGAGGCAGACGTCCTCCGCGCTAGACCACCCTGCTACCACCCCATAAACACATAAAACTTAAATCCCTCTGTCCAATTCCCATTACTGATGGGCATTAGGGTACTGGGTGGGCTGGAACCCATTCCAGAAGCTGTGAATACACTTGGGACTGTTTCCAAAGCCCATACGCAAGCATTTACACTCAACACTGGCATCTATGAACAATTCAGTCTACATTGATTCTGAACATGCATGTGTTTGGAATGTGGGAGTACCCAGCGAAAACCCACAAGAGCGCAGGATAAATATTCAAACCCTGAAGCTCAGAACAACTGTGAGGCAGATGTGAAAACTCATTTGTGACATGAATTATATGGACGCTGTACACTAAAAGAAAAAGAAAAAAAACAGCCAAGAAGCATTTTTCAAATGTGATCTAATACAATATAGACAGAACGTATTAAGACAATAAAGTGTTAATAGATTTATTAACCTGAATTTGGGTGAATACTTCCTCAAGCTTACATTTATTATCAAACATTGTTGCCATCATTTACAGAACCAACTTAATGTGAACGAGCTAGTAATGATCCAAAGCACATCAACACATTTTATTTCAGGCAATATACTGTATGCACTGAAAGTAGTTATGATGTAATAAATTGTGACCATTGTGACAATTTTTTTTTGCTTCTTCTTGATTCATTGACGCTACTAAATATGCATCTACAACAGAGAAGATTCCAAGATAACACGATAAAATTTGGTTATAATTAAATTGACCACAGTGAAAACTGAGTCACTTCTTACACATTACCTCATTGTTCCTCCAAAATTACCTCTTCATCCTGGTATCTTTTTTTCTTGTAACACCACAAATTTGCTCAGAGAAGTACATCCTTATTCATTTAAAATGACTTCTTTTTTTTGGGGCGTCAGATTTCAAGTTTTTATTTCTTTTATCATTGTAATGTTGTAATAAATGACTTTTTTTCCACACACATCTTTAGTTGAGTAAAATTATGACTTTTAGTATAGAGTTCCTATTACTTGATTCTCCACATTGTGCACAATTCGTATAACTTCAATATATTTGTAATAATTATTTTTGCTGTAATACTGACTACAATTACCAGAGACAAATTCCTCGTGTACTGGGCTCATAAAGATTCAGATTCTTAAACTTACTAATTACTTAACTTTCCACTTGTTCTTGATTTTACAGAAAGGGTGGCAATATCAAATATGTTTTTAACATTTGTCTGAAATAAATAAAAATAAAGTGTAAGTGATAAAGTCCTGCTTTCCTACAGCTTCTCGTCCCCCTCCTCCACATCCTTCAGACTGACCACCTCCACGGAGCCTCGGCCTTTGGTCTCGCAACGGATCAGCTCACCAAGTTCCCGGTAGCAGCCAGGATCCACCAGACACACCTAAAAAAATATATATATAATAAAAAAGAAGGTCGTTAACATTTACAATTGAATGCAAATGCCAACAGGTGACTTTAATGACTTATAACCATTTGTGTAGTGCAAGTATGCAAGGTGATTTGTTTGTGTTGAATAATTTACTTTTCAACTATATAACATGGATTTGTTTGTGTACACGCTAGCTGCATGGTGTTGATACTTTATGATCCTCTCCGCGTTTCGTGCCTTGCTTCCATCTTTTGGAAAAACTAAGAACATTCGTCTTCCCCACACTCCGGCACTCAAACTGGTCTGCTCAACTTTCTGGCCTACGTCAAGTTATGATTTGTTAACAGATCAAATTACATTTCCCCAGAGGGGACAGAGACTAAACCATCCATTCAGCCATTTTCCAAGTCGCTGATCCTCACAAAGAGCAAATCCGTTATCTTCGGGCAGGAGGCAGGGTACACCCTGAACTGGTTGCCAGCCAATCGCAGGGTAAAACGAAAAAACATTTCACGCTCATATTCACACCTATGGCATATTAAAATGTATATATACATTACCTTTGATCACTGTTGCCAACATGGATCTATGACACCGCTTACTACTTGCCTATTAACTGAGCTTTGGCACCATTTTGTGGTGATGTACTGGAGTGTGTGACAAAAGAGCACAAAATAAGAAAGAAAAGAATTGAGACTATGAATTTTCTATGAATGACAAAGATGCCCCCCCCTCCCCAAAAGAGGAAAAGATGGATTTGTGGTAGTGAAATGCAAACATGCATAAAATTACTTTAATAATCCACAAGTAAACAGCTTGTAAGTAGGTTTGTCATATTAATATAGACTGCTCTTGGGGTTTTTTTGTGTTTTTTTTAATGAATGGGAGATTTGATTTGGCTGCTGCTTTAGCACTATGTGGGATGCAGGAAGACGGACCACCCCAAAGATCTTCAACCATTTGCTTTCTCACATTCAGACAGAAAGCAGGGCTCATTGTGACCAAAATAGTTACATGTGGGAATGCCCCCCCAATTCTTGAAGAAAAAAATGACAAGGACGCCGATAAAATGGATACTCCGGTTCAAAATAACATGACAAGAGTATCGGTTATGAAGAGCTCCGTTTCATTTCTGCCGCTGGACATGGTACTTGTTCGTTTTGCCCAAAAGAAATGTATTCAGTAATAACTGCAAGTTATATGCATATATATTTGCCCTATTCTACACTGCTAATTCAGTGTCCGGTGACAATGGTTTGTTTATCACAGCTCCTGCTGCGAAAGTGGCTGTTCAGAAATTCTTCATCATCATTCCCAGAGTACTTTCCACACGGTAAACATGGCGGCAACAGTCTATCAAATTATTATCCAAACAAAATCTTTTTAAATTTATAAATATACACCACTGTATTTCAGTGTTAATGGTCGGTAGGTCAGTGGTCATTTCATTTTTCAGAGTTTAGTTAAAAAAAAAAAAAATGGACGGGGGGGGGGGCAAACTCACAATTTCCAGGTTCTCCTCAAAGTCTTCGCTCTCAACGACCTGCAGGAGAGGTTTGAGCTTCTCCTTCAGCCGCTTGGCCTCTTTACCGGGCAGCAGAAGCCGCAGCCTCATGTGGGCCCGCTGGATCTGCATGGTCTCCTTCAGCTGCTTGATCACCTCCAGAGCCTGCACACATCACAAAATGTCATATTTGCAAATCACAAAAATGCTTGAAAACTGCAATGGTAGGTACGTCATCCCCGATTCAAACGAGACCTTGTTTCCCTTTGCAACTTCTGCCTTTGTTCTCATAAAAAAATGGTTACCATAATTTATGATACAATTTATTCCAGTTAGGTGACTTTTTTTCATAGAAATTATTTTTTTCCAGCATATTACTACTTTATTCTCATGAAGTTACACACTTTGGTGAATTTAGTTTATTAAGTAAATGTTCCACTTTTCACCATGCAAATTCCGACTTTGTTCTCATCATATGGGAATAAGTATTACAATGTTATTGTTGTAAAAATTTAAAATGATTTTTTTTAATTAATGACTTTTCTTCTCATTTCCTCTAGTCTCAAATTATCACAGAGAAAATTTTACTTTTTCCTCAAACTATTTTATTCTCATAATTCAATGTGTCTGTTGTAGCGTTTTACTTTCCTTGCAAATTTCAACTACTGCTTTCCTGCAAAATTACTTTTTGCAGTATTTTGAGTTCTCTTTCAAATCTTATTTTCATATTGGAATGCCAAATTACAAAATATTTTTTCTTAAAATTATGACGTTGATCAAATAAAATGTAAAATTAACACTTTAACTAAAATAGAAATAAAAATTACAAGTTTATGAGTTCCATTCCATTCTCCAAGCCACTTATCCTCACAAATGTATTCCCATAAAATTGTATCTTTTCTCTTGAAATATTACATCGGTGTCAAAAAAATTACAATGAAAATGACAGTAACATTAGAAATCTATTCTCATAAAATGACCACATTATTATTGTAAAACTTTAAAATGTAAACTTCATTCTTGTGAAACTGTGATAGAATATTTTTCATTTTTCTTGCAGATCACCACGTTATTCCCCCTAAATTTAACTTTTTAGGTACAATATTGACTTTCTAGTTGTGATTCATACATCCATTTTCTTAGCCGCTTATCCTCACAAGGGTTGCGAGGAGTGCTGGAGCCTATCCCAGCTGTCAACGGGCAGGAGGCGGGGTACACCCTGAGCTGGTTGCCAGCCAATCGGAGGGCACACAAAGACAGACAACAGCCACTCTCACAATCACACCAAGGGGCAATTTAGAGTGTCCAATTAATGTTGCATGTTTTGGGGATGTGGGACGAAACCCGAGTGCCCGGAGAAAACCCACACAGGCGTGGGGAGAACATGCAAACTGTACACAAGTGGGGCCGGGAACGAATGCAGGACCTCGGAACTGTGAGGCCAACACTTTCCAGCTGAGCCACCGTATTGCTCGTCGTGATTCTACCCTTTTATTTTTACATTTGTAATGTTTGTTTTTCCCCTAAGTGAGTGAAAGCCGCCACCCACGATGTCGTCACCTGCTGCTTGGTGCTCTTGTTGGCCTTGACAGAGTAGTGGATGTCCTTCATGCCGCGCTCGATGAGGCTGACCGTGTACGGCCTCTTGGTGTCCGGGTTGACACACTTGTCAGCTACGATGGTGGCAATGTCCCTGAACATGGTCTCCAGCTGACATTGCCGTTCCTTGTCGGACACCTGGAGCTCCCCTTTGGCCAGGATCTGTTCGGACACAACACGGAAGAGGTTGGTGTGTTGGGATTTTACAGCAGGTTTGAACATATTAAGTTCATTGCCAAGCAATGTGATATTTAGAGGTGAAGACAACTGACAAAATTGAGCCGCATAATTGTGCACACCTTCTTACAACAGGGAATGTCGTCGTGTTCTGAATTCTCCTTTCAAATTCACACAAAATGGGATTCGTCACACCTGAGACTAAGGCTTTATAAAATGACCTAAAATTCAAGTTAATGGGATAAATATCTCAAAGTAAATCCATCCATTTTTTTAACCGTTTAGCCTCACTAGGGTTGTGGGCATGCTATTTTTGGCAAAGAGAAGAGGTACAAACTGAAAAGATTGCAGCCAATCACAGGGCACACATAAACAATCATTCGTTCTCACATTCAGACCTGCGGGCAATTTTTATTCCTCAATCAACCTACCACGCTTGTTTATGGGATGTGGGAGGAAACCGGAGTGCCTGGAGAAAACCCTCGCAGGTACAAGGTGAAAATGCAAAGTTGACACAAGCGTGACCAGGATTTGAAACTTGGTCCTCAGAACTGTGAGCCAAAGATTCTAACCAGTCGTTCACAGTAAAAGTTATGATGGAAACATTTATGAATGGATTGTTGTTTTCATTTTTTTTTTTCTTGAAGTAATAACACTGATACATTCAGCTTTTGCCAGATACTGAAGAACCGAAAGTTAGTCCAAAGTTTTGAATCACAGCAAATAACATTTGCATTTACATTGCAAACTTTATATTTGGTAAAAGGAACAACTTTCATTTTGTTTTGCCATCTTTCTTTGTTGCATTATCTCTCTAAGGAGAGGGAGCCTAGCAAAGTAGGAATTTCATTGTCCTTTACTGTGCATACGACAAACATTTTGAATCTTTCATGTTTCATATTTGGCAAAAAAAGCAATGACAAAAAGAATCTTGACTACACTCCATATGTAAACACGGTATTGTAATAATATCACTATTTTAATCGTTTATATAAAATGAAATTGCAGTTAGATTGAATTCATGAGGAAATCTCGCGGTTCCACTCCATTTCACAGTTGCACAACTGTGATGACGGAGGAGCAACTAAACACCTACAGTAGTATACAAGATAGTTGCAGTCCAATGTGACAAACCAGATTAATCAACGTTCTCAGTCTATTTTTTTATTGCTGCCCGTCAAACGAGTTATCAGTAGGTGGAGTAGATTATCAGAAAACCAACAAGACCCAGCATTCATGATATACACACTGAAGACTGTGCAACTGGGCAATTTGTTGAAACGAGTGTGTTAAAAAAATAGTGTGGCATTCAATCAATGAGGTCATCAGTTTTGTGAAAAATAGGTGGCCCCTATTTAAAGATGAAGCCAGCACTTGTTATATATGCATTTCTACTTGAAAGGAAAATGGGTCAGTCAACACATTGCTACAGTGCCGTCTGAAAGTATCGGGTCCCTTGAACTTTTCAACCTTTCGCCACATTTCAGGATTCAAACAAAGATATAAAATTAAAAAAGTTTTATCAAGAATCAACAACAAGTGGGACACAATCGTGAAGTGGAACGAAATGTATTGGATATCTTATACTTTTTTTTAACAAAAACAGAAAAGTGGGGCGTGCAATATTATTCGGCCCCTTTACTTTCAGTGCCGCAAACAAACTCACTCCAGAAGTTCAGTGAGGATTTCTGAATGATCCAATGTTGACTGATGATGATAAATAGATTCCACCTGTGTGTAATCAAGTCTCCGTGTAAATGCACCTGCTCTGCAATAGTCTCGGGGTTCTGTTTAAAGTGAAGAGAGCATCATGAAGGAAGGAAGGAACACACCGGGCAGGTCCGAGATACTGTTGTGGAGAGGTTTAAAGCCAGATTTGGAAACAAAAAGATTTCCCAAGCTTTAAACAGCTCAAGGAGCACTGTGCAAGCAATCATATTGAAATGGAAGGAGAATAAGACCACTGCAAATCTACCAAGACCCAGCCGTCCCTCTAAACTTTCACATCGAACAAGGAGAAGACTGATAAGAGATGCACCAAGCCACTTGCAGCTGTAATTGCAGCAAAAGGTGGTGCTACAAAGTATTAATGCAAGGGGGCATGATATGGGCATGTTTCTCCTACTATGTTATTGGGCCTATTTATCACATACCAGGGATCATGGATCGGCATCATGGACTGGAATAACAGCTGAAAGGTGCCACAGGTTGGTTGACTCCATGCCTCACAAATGTGAAGTAGTTATTAAAACAAAACGGAAAAAAAAAAAGCTGTGGTCATACAATGTTATTGATTTAAAGGACTGGTAAATCCTCGAAACAAAAAAGTTTGTACAAAATAGTTTTGAGTTTGTAAAGTCAATGGCAGACTATTTTTTGAACACACCCCTTTGAACAAATTGCCCAATTGCACAGCCTGAAGTGCGTATACATCATGAATGCTGGGTCTTGTTGCTTTTCTCAGAATCTACTGCACCTACTGGTAACTTCTTTGACGTGTAGCAATAAACAATGTACTGAAAACATGGAGTAAATCTGGTAAGTCACAGTGGACTGCTATTATTTTGAAGACTATTGTTAAGTGCAGTACAGGGTTAGCCAACAGGTGTCTAGCCACAGCTTGTACTGTGCTGGCTGGTACAGCATAAGCGAGCCGAGCATTCCCACATTCCTTTCTGAGCATCTGATAAAGCCGGGAAACATGTACGGGGACACACTGGTCTTTTGAACAGCTCATTGGTGGGGAGAGGGGGAGCTGTGCTGCCTGGGAGTTCCATGACCAGGATTGCATTGCATAAGTCATTTCTATACGAAAACAGATATGACTGTGTCACTTTCAAGGTTTAATCATGATTGGTCAGTTAAATACAAATCTGTACCATCGTCTAAATGTATACATTCTATCAATTGTTTAATTTATACTGTGCACTACTACCCAATTTCAAATATTGTTGTAGTCTCTGTAGTATTTGGAACAGTCCATAATTTCATCAACCTTGGGTCAGGATGCAGTTCCAGTTATGGAAAAACAGCTTCAAAGCACAATGCTTCACTCAGATGTTTCACTCAAGGTGTGGCGTTCCTTTGGTGATAAACAGTGTTGGGCAACCACATTATCTCTGTTTAATTTTACTTTTCCTCTTGGTGTGTTTTTTTTTTTTTTTTATTACTGTGTGTACATGTTTTGGGTGACATTAATGGTTGTAAAAGTTTTGAAATATGTTTTCCCTCTCATTAAAAAAAACTATCCACTGTATTTATATTGCTTTTTTAAAATGATTTTTATTAAAAATTTGGAATTTTGAGTTGGTCGTTTTCAAGGTTGCTTGAAAGCTGATAAAAACTTTGATATTACACTGGATCAGTGACAATGATTTTTATTTTACTAGACCTGCTTGCAGATTTCAGTCAAGTCATCTGTGCCAAAAGCTTTGGTCAAGTCGTCCTTTTTGGCCACCTGTCCTTTGGAGACATTGACGAAAACGGAGTTTGTTTGCAAAACCTCGTCCAGATCTTTCTCCCTGCAGATAAAAGCACATATGGCACGTTTATGTGAAATATGTAACTTGAAAGCGAACTGTGCTTTGGCTGAATAAAGGTTGAGAATGGATGAAACGACGACATTCGGAATTTATAAGAGATTGTATTTATAACAAAAATTAAAGTTGGGTGTGTGTCTATATATTCAGAACATACTTGACGCTCTACTTACGCTCCGGATCGCCAGCTGAGAACTTTATTCTTGTAACAGGCAATTTCGAACCGCTTGCCTCCTTTCTTCATCCGCACCACCGCCACATTCGTAAGCCTTATTTGATTTGTCGGTGTAAATATGGACATGTTTACTCCGTTTAACTACACTGGGTTTGAAGAAGATAAACGTGTTGTCAAAACCTCTTCCCGTTTTGACGTCAGTCTTCGTGTGTTCATCAATTTAGAATCCGCTGAGAAACAACAATGGTGAGCATATGTCCCCCAGGCTAATCGCACTGAAACCCTTAAAGGGAGATAAGAGGGGGGGGGGGGGACATATAAATCAATAATAACCTCAATAATTTTTTTTTAAAAGTGATATAAATGGTTTGGAATAACAGTAAACAACAAAGTAAGGGAAAGCTAAAATTCCAGTCAATTAATGTTGAAACATCAAGAAATGGCAATTGGAAACAATTAATTTAATATCAAAACCAAGAAAATTGAGTTGCTGTAAAAATTAAACATTTGTGGTGAACGTAAACAACGAAGTATGGAAAATGCAAACAAAACTTCCCTAATGATTGTTATTTTCCCCTAAATCGACGTCGCAAACATCTAAATCCAGAACATTTTCATAAAACGAATATTTTCTTGGGTTTAGAAAAACTGCTATATCTGGTTTGTGAAGAAGGTAAACAACAAAATGGGTGAAAGGTAAGAGAAACTTGTAGTCAGGACGAATATTGGGGAGGGACTCGTGTGCCTGAACTCCGCGACAAAAAGAAAATACCGCGTGCCTGAAGGACCTTCAAGAGTTCGGTGAGGCGCCTGTTTAAAAACTAAGCATCGCTTACTTATCTAGTTTCTTGCTTTCGTTTATTTCCTGTAAAACGCTGCGTCTGTTTGTTGACAGTTCTAGTTTGTGCTTGTTTTTTTCTCCGCCTCCTGCCTTCACCCCTTCAAGGGCGATGTTGTCACTCTTTGCCAGGTCTGCTTTCTCAACATGTAAGTCAAAAATGTGCTCTGTTGCGTTCTCTAACGTCACATATTAAGTCCTACTGCAAGCCTACTAACATTTTGCTATTATTGGCTGGGGAGGGGGGGTGTTAGTGGCTATTTGTGTGAAAGTTAACGTTGAAACTGACACAGAAGAGATCGTCATGTTTTAATTTGCAACACGTTCCAGTAGCTTGGAGTTGCTGTGTTTGGAATCACGCCCCCTCCCACCTTTTCAGTGCCCTACACAATATTGTTATGTAGTCCTGTACGTATGTGTACCAAGTCCCACGATACATCTTGAAAAGTAAATACTACCACACCAGACTGCTCTTTCTAACTTTGTCTCCAAAACATCCAACTTTGGCTGTCCCTCTAATGATAAAGCCGGGATAAAGCCATGCTCCCCCTCTCCCCACCAATGAGCTGTTCAAAAGACCAGTGTGTCCCCTTCAGAGCCACAGTCTCTAATCCGTACATCATGGCCGGCCTCACCACTGTTTTATGAACTTTGCTCTTCATTCTAGCAGAGACTCTTGTGTCACATAACACACCAGACACCTTCTGCCAGCTTTTCTAACCTGGTTGGACCCGTTTCGTCACTTCTTTACCACACTCTCCATTGGTCTGTATTGGTGACCCCAAGTATTTGAAGTCGACCACCCTCACTATCTCTTCTCCCTGGAGGTTCACTCTTCCTCCTCTGCCCCTCACATTCATGGACATATCTTCTGTTTTACTTCGGCTAATCTTCATTCCTCTCCTTTCCAGTGTGTGCCTCCTACTTTCTAATGGTTCCTCCGCCTGCTCCCTGCTTTCACTGCAAATCACAATATCTACGAACATCATAGTCCAGGGGGATTCCAGTCTAACCTCATCAGTCAGCCTATCCATTACTACCGCAAACAAGAAGGGGCTCAGCGCGCATCCCTGATGCAGTCCCACCTCCACCTTAAATTCTTCTGACACACCAACGGCACACCTCACCATTGTTCTGCTGCCCTCATACATGTCCTGTACTATTCTAACATATTTCTCTGCCACACCAGACTTGCGCATGCAGTACCACAGTTCCTTTCTTGGTACTCTGTCATTGGCTTTCTCTCGGTCTACAAAGACACAGTGTAGCACCAATCGGATAAATTAATGCTCGGGAAAAAAAAAAAAACTTCACGCTTCACCTATCACCTGTGTTCTCTGACCTCTATGTCACACAAGATGGCGTAATTGGAAACCTATCCATTGAGGAGGAAAGATGGCCATAAAGTGGTTGTTTTGTATTACTATTATGTATTATACAAAAAATCAACAAGATGAAGGTGATCTAATGTGTGCAACAGCAGTCACGTAGAGGGGAAAAAATGGCCCTCCTGCCTAAGAAGTGATCTAGAACAATATTTAATATGGCTGATGTATAAGATCTGTATAGTCTGTTGTATAAAAATCACAGGGAACGATTCTCATAGTGTGATAGATTCTGGTACCACTAGTGGTACACAAAAAAATCACTGCCGAGGTAGTATGGTTAAGTTGTATTTCATTTTGTGGTAAAATACATGCATTTAATCTAAGAAATTTTAAAACCTTAATAGGCACAAGTTTAATTTAACTATTAACTTAACAGTTATAATGAACTAATGAATTTAATTTCTAAGTAAACAATTTTTTAATAATTATTATTATTTTTTTAATAGACAGGGGAGCCGGGCCCTACAGCCAAACTGTCATCCGGGCCATGTCGTCGTCCAGCGGTGCCACCGCCCCTTACACCACACTGGCCATCAGCCGTCCAGCGCAGGCGGTCACACACGTGGAGCTCCACCGTCCCAACAAGCGCAATGCCATGAACAAAGCTTTCTGGAGGCAGGAATCGCTTTCATCATTTTTGTTGGTTTGCGATAATGAGATAAAACTGAATAATAAATGAGCGTTTGATTCGCTGATTGTATCCGTACTGTAGCCACAAAAATCGGTGAATATCTCAAACAGTGTAGTTCAAAACTGAGCATTTTGTTTTTCCACACCCGGATTTGCGTCCTCGCTCAGTGAGATGGTGGATTGTTTCAACGAGATCTCTGGTGACCCGGACTGCAGAGTGGTGGTGGTCTCTGCTGCAGGGAAGCTCTTCACAGCAGGTGTCACAAGTTTTGTTTCAAAGTTGAATCTTTCCACACGGGTTTCAGAACACGTGTCATTATTTGCTCATTTCTGTTCATCCAGGAATCGATCTGATGGACATGGCCGCTGACGTGCTGCAGCCCGACGGCGACGACACGGCCCGGATTTCTTGGAACCTTAGGAAGACCATCAGCAAGTATCAGGAAACGTTCTCCGTCATCGAGAGGGTAGTCACACATATGATTGTCGAGGTATGTTTATTGTGATGAAATACTTTATAAATTAAATCATTTTCATGCTGTAGTGTCCAAAGCCAGTCGTGGTTGCCGTCCATGGAGCCTGTGTGGGAGGAGGTACGATGACATCATCACATTAGCTCTTTGAAATTCATTTAAAAACGAGTTACTTCATTCAACCCATGAAGGAGATTTAACTGCTCATAACAATGATATGATGAGAATAATGCACATTGCCCCCCCCTCAAAAAATAATGTCAAAACATAATAGTGAGCATTTTATGAGTAAAGGGTGAAAATGAAAAGCTTTTTATAAAAATGTATGTCTCCACGCAAAGGTTATGAAAAAGGTGTACACTTTCATTCTAATATGCCACCACCACCAAGTGGTTATATAAAAAAAAAAGTATGTAGCCTCCTCTTTCATGACAAAATGATAGAAATTGTAAAATTGACTGTGTTTTGCCTGGCCCTTCATGTTTTCTTTGAAGAATTGTACACATCTTACAAATTCTGCCTTGGTAATCAAACATGAGCACAACTGTGTGTTTTCTCACTTACCAATTACAAGTAGGGCTGTGAATTTCAAAATAAAAGTAAATTGAAAAAAGAAGTATTACATGTTCAAATAAAGTACTTCACTTTAAAATAAATAACGAACAAAATACCGATGCAACCTCGTGTGCTTTTTTGCCAGGAGTGGACCTGATTACCGCCTGTGACATCCGCTTATGCACACAAGATGCCTGGTTCCAAGTCAAGGTATTACAATATCAAATAGCATCGATCACGCACTCGGCCACACCCCTTAAGGGCACACACCCAACACATAAATGCTACGATGCATACAGTAATTACACTTTACGAAACAAGTATATTTTCTTTCATATTTACTGTACTTTCTGTTTGATGTTTTGTAGGAAAAAAACGTGCTATATTTCACGGACACACCCCCAGGTTTTGTGATCTGTAAGCAGGAGTAAGATAGGTTTTCTTTTTTTTTTTTCACCATTGTCGCTTATAACATGTCTGAATTAATTCCTGCAATTTCGGGCCGACAAACCGCAACTTTTTTCACACGCTTTCAACCCTGCGGTTTATGTGGTGATGCGGCAAATTTGTGCATTTTTTGTAAGGGCCGCAAAGGGGCGCTTGAGCGGAAAAGGTTAAGAAGGAGACCGGTGGAATATATGTGCCGAGGAAGTGACATTTACCGGTCCGGCCCTGTTAGTGCTGTGGTTGTGTGCTACTGCCGTCTCTCAGTGTTTTTTACCGGTATGTTTTTTTAACCGGTGTGATGGTCTGAGCGCTTCCAGTGCTTGAAAGCGTGACTCATTTTTGGGGATGAGGGGCTACACAGTTTTATGCTTGGCATTGTTGTGACACAGGAAGTGGACATCGGGTTGGCGGCGGACGTCGGAACGCTGCAAAGGCTCCCGAAAGTCATCGGCAGCCGTAGGTAAAGGACTCGTTATCGCACAAGGAATTAATATGGTGAACCCCCCTTTTCATTGCAAGTGATATGTTCCAGACCCACTCGTTATATGTGAAAACCCACATTACAGAGACTACATACTACAAATATATCCTTTCATTCATTCTTAGCCACTTATCCTCACAAGGGTGGCGGGGAGTGCTGGAGCCTATCCTAGCTGTCGACGGGCAGGAAGCGGGGTACACCCTGAACTGGTTGCCAGCCAATCGCAAGGCACATCGAGCCAAACAGCCGCACTCACAATCACACCTCGGGGCAATTTAGAGTGTCCAATTAATGTTGCATGTTTTTGGGATGTGGAAGGAAACCGGAGTGCCCGGAGAAAACCCACGCAGGCATGGGGAAAAACATTCAAACTCCACACAGGCGGGGCCAGGATTGTACCCGGGTCCTCAGAACTGTAAGGGCAACGCTTTACAGCTGCGCTACCATGGTGGTTTACTCCCACATCCCCAAACATGCATAGTATGTTGGTCGAAGACTCCAATTTGTCTGTAAGTAAGAATTTGTGTGTGTATATATGCCATGTGATTGGCTGCCGACCAGTTCAGGGTGTACCACGGCGCAGTCTCCTGTGGGGGGAGGCAGAGATGGGACGTTGGGATAGACTCCAGCATATCCGAGACTCCAGTGAGGATAAATGGTATGGACATTGAAAAACGGGTGATATAGTAGGGGTACTACAGTATGGGGGAGGGAACACTGTAAAATAATGACATTTGATGTATAAACGTGGTTGCTATTTTTATTTGACTCCAGCCTGGTGAATGACCTGGCTCTGACGGCTCGAAAGATGTACGCCGACGAGGCCCTGAACAGCGGACTGGTCAGGTAAACATTTTTTTGTAAATAATTCAAGGTACCACTGTAGTACTGCATGGAGCTTTACCTTAATATGGAGGATATGCACTGAATGCTCAAGGGGCTTCCATATTGAAGTGGGTTGAGTGTTACTCTTTCCGCGTCCAGCCGAGTGTTTGCAGACAAGGAGGCCATGATGGCGAGCGCGCTGGAGATGGCCGGAGAGGTGGCTGCCCGCAGCCCCATTGCCGTGCAGGGCACCAAAGTCAACCTGATCTACTCCCGGGACCACAGTGTGGCCGAGGGGCTCGACTACATGGTAAGGAAGTTAGCCTGTCAGCAAAGCCTGGAGAAACTTTAGTACTCAGAGGACACACTTTATTCATTTAATGGATGGATCCATTGGTCTTTTTTTGAATGAGATTTAAAAAAAAAAAAAAAATTGGGGGGAGCTAATGTTTCATTAGTTTATTGAAATTATAAAATAACTCCTTTTAAAAATATTTATATATTTTTTAGAATTCTAAATCTCAATTTAAAAAAAAAAATATTGGTACTTTACTTGATTGAGTCACCTTTATTGTAATGAAATTGAATTAAAGTATACTTGTTTACCTACTTATTTAATAGTTTAATGTTTTTTATGACTTCTCATTTAATTTTTATATCTAGAAATAATTTAATGATCACCATATTTAATGCAATAAAACAAAATGCATATCCAAGTTTAATCACTTATTTGCACATTTCATATTTTTTTCAATTTTAACCAAATTTATTAAAATAAAATGTTGAAATGTTTTTGGCTAATAGTTTAACATTTATTCTTACACTGTATTATTGAATAAAATTTCAAAATGATGAAAATTTAGCAGTTTAATAAATATTTCACTTTTTTTCATTAGTTAATTGTCAACCCATTAACTTAACAAAATAGACTTGAGGTTTACACAATTTATTGTATTGAGTTGAAGGGTTTATATGACCCAAATCTTTAATACATTGTTAAATAAAATGGGTACATAGTTCAAATGTATATGTACAGTGGAGCAAAAAAAAAAAAAAGCGGTTTTCATCATCGTTATACTTCACCTATGAGAGACAAAAGTAAGGGAAATCAGTGATTTTTAAGGAATTTATTAGTCAAATATGGTGTACCCTAATAAGTATTCGGTCAACTATAAACAAGCAAGCTTTGTGGTTCTCACAGGCCTGTAGCTTCTTCTCTAAGAGGTTCCTCCGTCCTCATGTACTTTTCCTAGTCTGCTTGACACATACATTTTTCAGATGGTAAAAAGCAGTTTTTGTGATTGATTTATGACTGTTGAAACTCGCGTCAGAATCTTATCAGAACACCAAGGTTTCGGACTTGTCTTTGGTTTTTAAAGATAGTGAGTCCAGGTATTTACTAACAGCAATTCTCATTAAAACATCCTTCCATCAGCACGGGCATTGAAGATGAAACATTGCTGGGTGTTTTTAGCATAACAATGAGCCCAAACACACCACCTGGGCAACGGGGTGGCTTCATAAGAACCATTTCAAGGTCCTTGTGTGACCTCGCCAGTCTCCAGATCTCAAGCCCATATTCAAAATACAAGTAACAAACTTTGAAGACTTACAGATCCTGTTTGACCTGTGTCAATTTTGTGGCTTGTGGACCGTAGTTTTCCCACCCCTGAGGTAACTCAATATAAGGGGGTCAGTGTGGCTCTGTATTCTGATTTTCTTTTCTTTTACTTTATTTCCAGGCTACGTGGAACATGAGCATGCTTCAGACCCAAGATGTGATGAAATCCGCTCAGGCCGCCATGGAAAAGAAGAGCGTCAAAAGTGTAACGTTCTCCAAACTCTGAACAAAGTGAACAAGCTAGGGTCCCCGGACTGGCTTTAAAGGGGTGTCCAAAGAGCCACCATCATTAAAAAATTGAATATGTCCACAATCTAATGCATCATGTGACATGGTGCTCATTTTCTTTAACCAGTTTGTAAATGTTGCATAATTTTAAGATAAAAAGTGTACATCTGATCAGTAGCCTGACTTTGCAATTGAGTCAATTTCTAGCTTTATCACTCGAAAATAAATTTGTACATGAATGTTTCTAGTAATGCTTCTGATTAGACTAAAGACCACCCCCAGCGACAACTTAAAGCAGATGTTTAGAAATGTGTAACCTACAGAAAGCTCAGGCCAAAATGTTGTTTTACTGTCGTGCCAAGGAACTGTGTTCAAGTACATTGAGGAGCTTCCAGTTTGCTTTGGCACCATCAATAGGCAATGATTCACCATTTAGGAGGGACATCAATACAGTGCTATTCATAGCAAGGGGCTTTTTCTAAACAGAGTTTGCATTTTTACATCAAGTGCACTCGTGTCTCCTACGTCAGCGACTCTCAAAAGTGTGGTGGGGGCATCAGGCTCTCTAGTGGTATGTGAAGAATCACTGCCCAAGTTCAGTTCATTTGAATGTAAATTTTAAATAAATTTCATTTTTTTTTAAACTTGTGTAATACCTTTTATTTTAATAATTCTCATTGAAGTACAGTTCTTGTTTTCCTAAATTTTAGCAGCATTAGTGAGTTATCTACTTTCAGTAATATTAAATACTATAGTTACTAGGCCTTCTACAGTAATGTTGGACTTGGGAGATCCAAGTTTTACTTTAGATGGTACACGGTGTAAAAACTGAGTTATTAGTTTAGTGTTATGATGGGCTATGTACAGTGAATAAAATTGACTCAATAGAATCTTTAAATAAGTTAACATCTTTATTCATAACATTGTATCTTAATGTACAAAAGATATAAAACCACATTCAGAGTCAATCAATGTTGAGTCTGCTTGGCACGGAGCTTCTGTAGTGTTTTCTGTGCAGGAAGAGAACATTTGCGTCAGTTGAGTGAATGTCTGAGCGGAGTAGCTTAAAACGGAAAGTAGACGTTACCATATGAAAGGCTTTGGCCTTCTGTCTGTTGTTGGCGTAAGCCTCTTGTCTGCTCCGAACCGCCTTCTGCTGCTTCACCTCCTCCAGCTGCTCGTACAGTCTGAAAGAACAATGCTTGACTGGTTAGAGCGTGGGCCTCACACTTCTGAGGTCTGGGGTTCAAATCCCAGCTCTGCCTGTGTGAAGTTTGCATGTTCTCCCCGTGCCCGTGTGGGTTGTCTCCAAGCACTCTGGTTTCCTCCAGGTTCCAAAAACATGCATTAATCGGAGACTAATCGCCAGAGTGAGGCTGCGAGTCAGCATTTCTGAGAGTGTTTTGGTCTACAGCAGCTCTTTGCAAATGTCATTTTGTGTGTGTTTCACGATTTGTCTCATTCAATAAAGAGCTTACAGGACATTTGGAAATGTGGCTCTCCATGACAAAGTGAGAGGGTATTATAGTACTTTAAATTGCTTTAAAAAAGTAAAAATAAAAACTGAAAACCCAAACCAATTAAACGATTACACACAGAAAATTCCAAATGAATACACAAAAAAAAAAAAAAAAACCTCAAAATACCACACGCAAAAAAAAACTAAAAAAAAACAAATGCACATACAAAGCCAAAGAGATGCTAAAATGTTCACACACAAGAATCAACACAAAAACAACGACAAAAGTCAAAATCAGACAAAACGCATACAAAATTTGAGCACAAAACCAAACAGACAAAATGAACACAAAAACAATCTTACGGTTAGTAAGCGCTGTTTAGATTTAGTTTAAATGTATAGGAAGTCACTGTTGAAGTACCTTTCGGTTCGTTTGTGCATCTCCCAAACATCGCGTTTGCTTTTCTTGACTTGGCTCTGATTGTTCAGCATTGTTGATGTCATCACTGCTGGAAAACAAGTTACTCCTCAACATCTGGCACACACAAATTCCTCTTTCCTTTTATCTAGCTCCCGATCTAATTGTCTACCTGGAGGAGTCGAGGACTTTTGTTGCTTGACCAAAGTGGAGTTTGCCATTTTGAACGTGTCAAGTTGAACATCCCGAGGATTCCGAGGAGGACGTTCCTCAGACTGCGCGGCAACCTTCACCTCCGCAACTGCAGTCCTGGCCAGCGCCCCTTTAGCTTTGACTTCTTCCGCCCGGCGGGCCGACCTCTCCTGCAGAGCTCGCCGCTTCTTCTCGAAGACCCCCTGCTCTTGGGACCCCCAGTTGAACTCGAGGAGCATGCCTGCACATCAACCAATATCCCATACAAATTATTTGCCACCTTAAAGACGTCCACCTCCAAAACACACACAAACACATTTCAAGAATGCTTTCAAGGGGAAAACTTGACTTTTACTACTGACAGGATGTCTGTCTTAGGTAAGATAACAATAAATGAAATATATATGTAAGTTTATTTTAATAAAATGATCAAATCTTAGTTTTAGATTGTTATAAAAACTAAATAGTGTGCCCTTGACCAATCGGTCTCTCTCATAACGTAGAAAAAGATGAAATGTATCGATGTGGGCGTCGCCCAGCCAATAATGTCTCGATAATGTTCATCGCATACTGCGGCGACTATGAACATAACCGTAAAAGCAACATAGCTCAGTTCCACCTCCTCCTCATATACCACCACGGGCGCCGAAACTCAGCCACATCGGCTCAGGCGCCACGTTCGGCGGTCACAGCATCTGCGAAGTCTGCGCGTCGGGTTTTGCAACGGGGGCAGCTCTGAAGAACCCAGCCGAGAATGCGTTACTCAGTCACGTGCGCGCAAAAAACGCCCCGGCTCGACTGCGAGCACCCCCCTAAAGCAGCACCGCTCGGCTCCGTCATAAGCCACACCGGCCGGCTGCGATGACCCGCAATGGCTCATCGCAGCCGCGGAAGTGGATCGGACGGGATGCGGTTTGGCCGTGATGGCATATCATCGGAATATGGCTCGAAACAAGAGTGTAATATTGCCCCGGTAACTTAACTCGGTTGTGTGGTGTTGTCCTTTTCGAAAAGAGCTTCAGTGTCAGAAGGGGCGTCGGAAAAATGCGAATATCTGTTGGTCGGCTTCCGTAGTAGCAGGCACTGCTCGTTTTCAACGGCGGAAGTGACGATGACGTCAAGGACAGAGGACGCGACTAATATGGCGATCACTTGGATGTCGAGGGACACTCAATTGCGCAACTTTGTGCATGGATGACATGCTCTCCGCTCACTTTTTTTTTTTCATATAGACATTGAAGTGAATACTGTTATATGTATTTTTCATTACAATATCTATTTTAAAATGTTTATAGGGATGTCAGTCCCACTTTAAATACACTGGTTACACCGTTAGCATATATAAGCGACCATATGATGGCGCTCATGCAGCAGTGAGAAACAAGAAGCTTACACTGTACCACACTGTAGCCAGGTCATTAATGACGGTTTTGTACACATTCACGTTACATCGAAACTAAAATTTAAAAAAACATCAATCCGCAGCAAACAGAATAGCACGACTAGCAAATAATAAAACAAAAGAGTGACTCGTAAAATAACTGACGCAAATAGACTTTAAACACTATTTCCATGCTCCCAGCATGCTTTGCGGCACTAAGGAAGTCTTTAGTATTGTATTTGGTCTAGAACGATCTTGTTGCATCTCCGTACTATCACGAAGTGACGAGAAATGTTATTTAGAAAAAAGCAGTACTTTGCTTCCAATTTGATTCACCTCAGTGCCAAGGAATTATGCTAAGGAGGTTCGCTATGAAAAAAGTAGAGTGCTTTGCCGCCATTTTGCGGCCCTTATAGGCGATTCTAAAAAATTTTGGTGGGATATCCATCAGATTTTCACTATTTGTGGCAGGAATTGGTTCCTATCACATTGTATTGGAACAGTACAGGACCTTGTTGATAATGTTTCAAGAGGCCAGTCTTCAGATGTCAAGCTAAACACCGGAGACTCACTTCTCCCACACTGTTGTGCTATAAGTATTTTTTATGTTACACTGATGTCATAAATAAACAACAAATGTAAATTACCTGCATGTGTTGGGCTCTGGTCCACTTTTAAGCCCCCTGAAAGTTCCTCCTCTATTATGGTTGTTTGGGACTCCTTTGAAAGGAACAAGTTTATACAGGGACTAACTTGCGGTGGTTCTGGAATATCAACACAAGTACCTCTTGGATTTCATGTCCGTCTGCCTCCTGCAATGGCTCCTCCTCAGATAGAATGTTGTCCTGCAGTGTGGTGTCTGTCGAGCTCACCAGTGTTATTTGGGACTGCTCAAGGATGCCTTTCATATTGCCTGCTTCCTAGAAACGCGCACAAAATCACAAATAAAACAAAGTTACCACACACACGAAAAAAATTGACAGACACGCATGCAAACACATGAAAAACACAAACATAAAAAAAGACACAGACCTGCACAGTAAAAAAAAACGCATTTAAACACAAAGACATGCACACAAACATAGCAGGCAAAAGAGAACCAGAAATATATATACACACAAAACAGACAATGCATGCACACACACACAATTTACACATTCTCAAAAACCAAATACAAAAGAAGACAGCTACAAAAACAAAAATCACAAACAAAGATCAGCCAATGACACCACAGTGTAGTGTCCAAAAACAAGCAGATTAAAAGCCTACCGCTACCTTAGTAGTCAAGTCCATCCTCAGGTTTAAACTCTGCTCCAGCTGAACTGTTGCTGACAAGTCAGAAACTAGAACTCGCACTTCATGCTGCTCTTCCATTTCCTCCTCTGGCAGCATGCTCAAGGTAGACGAAACCTCACTTACGTCCAATTGCAAGAGCTGCACCGCCTAAAATCAGAAAAGGGATGAGTACTTTGACATGACAGCACGCAAATGTCTGGTGGAGGCACATCCAAAGATAAAGAGACAAACAAACATGCCAAAAAACAAGACAACCACATACAGATTAGACACAAACAAAAACTACACACACAATCATACAAAATAATTAGATCAGAAAAAACAGACGTGCACATTGGACAGACAGAAAAACACGTACATTTTACATACAAAGAAGAAAAACGAGCAAGACATACACACACAAAGACACAAAACAGCAGAATGAAAGAAAAAAAACCCAAATGAAACAAAAGACAAAAAGAAACAAACTGATTATGAGAGCCGGGCAACCTGAGGAGAGGCGACGCGATGGCAAGCAGACATCTTGAGGGAGCCGTCCTCCGCCCTGAAGCGCTCGGTGGAGTGGTCACTCTCTGAGGTGCTGCTGTGCGCCTGCGAGTTGGAAAGCACCGAGACGCTGAGGTCACCGCTCGACAGGTGTCCGTCGGAGGAGTCTGTTGCGTTCTGAAAGACGGCGGACGGGTCGACTGTCTCGTTGCGGGTGACCTCAGCCGGCAAAGGGAGAAAGGAGTCTTCGCCAAGTGAGTGCGGCGGGAAAGGATTCGGTCTGGAGTCCGAAGCACTGTGATTGGAGCCTTCAGACGGCACAGTGGCTTGCTCCGCGATGCTGAGCTCAACACATGTTCTCTCGCCTGAAGAGGATTGTAAGTTGCAGGAATTGTCAATGTTGGAAAATTTCCATATGAATTTATAGTAATTAACCAGGTATTGAAGAAACTGAAGGCTGAATTTTGTTAGACGAACTGACCACAATGCCACATGTTCTTCCAGAGTTTACCGTCACTATGCTTACCACTTAAAACACATCTCACACGATTTTCCCCATTTGAAATGAATAGAAATTCCATTCACCTGTCAGCTTTACACGATCAGGATTTTTGGGGCTGGTAACAGATTTAAAAAAAAAAAAAAAAAAGATAACCGATCACAAGATGGAGCAATGAGTCGATTTAAATAACTGGTTTATTTATTGTATATACTTGTGTACCTAACTGTTAAAATAGATATATTTACAATAAATAATGTATCTTTGTTCATTTATTTATGCCAGTGAGACATAGTGAAAGATAGAAAAAAATTGTCTTCTATTATACGGGAGTAAGTACATTCAACAATTAACTAATCTACTTTTTGTGACATTTTTATTGGTGTGCCATGAGATTTTTCAATTGTAAAAGTATAAAACTGTGGAGCAAAGAGGTGGCAGCATCACAGTGTGGGGCTGTTGTTGTGCTTCATAAAATACTGTAGATGGCATCATGAAGAAAGAACATTAACTGGCGATATTACAGCAACATCTCAAGACATCAGCCAGGAAGCTAAAACTTGGGTGCAAATGGGTCTTCCAAATAGAAACTAACTTTACGCATACTGCCAAAATGGTTAAAAAGTGGCTAGAGGATAACAAAGTCAATGTCTTGGAGTGGTTATCACAAAGCCCTGATCTGAACCCCATGGAATACATGTGAGCAGATCTGAAAAGGCATGAGTGGGTAAGGCAACCGACAACCCTGAATTTGTTACCCCAGTTTTGTTCGGAGGAATAGGCCAGGATTCCAGCAGAGTACTGTCAGAAGCTTGTGGAAGGTTACCCAATACATTTGGCTGAAGTGTTGCAACTCAAAGGAAATGTATTTAAACTTTGACCTTGAAGGAAATTATCTCAAATAATTGTCGTTATTGTGGCCAATCATCCATCCATTCATTTTCTGAGCCCCTTATCCTCACGAGGGTTGTGGGAGTGCTGGAGCCAATCCCAGCTGTCATCGGGCAGAAGGCAGGGTACACCAAGAACTGGTTGCCAGGCAATCACAGGGCAAACCAACAACCAATCGCAGTCACAATCACACCTAGTGGAAATTTAGAGTCTCCAATGAATGCATGTTTTGGAATGTGAGAGGAAACCGGAGTGCCCGGAGAAAACCCACGCAGGCACGGAGAGAACATGCAAACTCCACACAGGTGGGTCCTGGATTTGAACCCCGGTCCTCAGAACTGTGAGGCTAATGCTCTACAACTGCTCCATCCTGGCACCTCATTGTTATGGCATTTAACAATGTTAAATAGTTTTTCCATCTTCACCTTTGCCTCAGAGCTTTTTAAAAGTGACTCATGAAGCAGCATACCTGAGTTTTCACTGTCTTGGCCAGAAGACACGTCCAACTCCCCAACGAGAGGTTTCATCGAGCTATCCTCTGGACTCTTTTCCAACCACGACTGTTCTGTGCGAGACGTCATCTGAACCACACATGGTTCCCTCTTGCCTTGTTCCAAGATGCGACTCTGAGCTAAGTCCCATCCGGCAGAAGGTGGCGGAACAGGCGGTTGTCCGATCATGGACGATTGCGCTGTCGGTTGACCCACTAGACGTTCCGTGGTGGGGTCGCTGTGATCAGCAAGGAGGTAGGAGGACTGATCCGCCAGCTGAGCCATTAAAGGTCTGAATGAGTCCTGACCCTCGCACACCGAAAGCTGCTCCGTGATTGGTTGGCCCTTCTGCTGACAATTTTGGAACAAAAACAGGCAAGAAAGTCGACTGGATGAGAAGATGTTCCTCAGGTAGAAACCAAACAAGCGATTAGTTACAAAGCTATTTGAACGTTAATTTCATATCGTTGATCCTTGATCTTCAGAAGATTTCTTAGAATGTCTAGTGCCGTTCTACAGTTGTTAAAATATTTTATATCAGTTAGTTCCCGAATCCGATAAATTGTTGTAAATAGTTGGTTTATCCCACTTCAGAGCTTGTTGTTATTCTTCATCTTGGACCAGGAGTCAGAATGCCATCCAGGGAGATGACCTTTCTGGTTTCCAGTCCATTAAGCAAAATGCCACATGAGAGGCGGAAAGTATGTTAAAATAGTATTGTTCTTTTATTATACAGTAGTTGTTGTTATTACGCCAAAAGTGTCTTTGTTCTTGTGATACTTTTTCAAATATACCTAGTAATTTTACTCCCTTCTCAGTGGCCATGTGAGCCACCCTTTGCATTTAAGGATAAGTGTCTTTTTCCTTTCCTCATCTCCTTCCTATTTGAGTTTTAACTGTTTTGTGCTTCCATGTTCATAATTTGTGTCCCTTTGAATTCCTCTTTGCAGGGGCTCCAAATGTCACATTGAACCCTCAAGGCTTGTTGATGGAGACATCTTTGCAAAGACAACCATCAGGTAAAGCAGTGGTGTCCACACTTTTTTACCCCAAGATCGACTTTTCAAGCAGGCAGCCTCTCGCGAGCTACCAACGACAGGGATGGGTGATGATGATGATGCTCCCAAACCATTTTAAGGTTCTGTTGCCTCCTATATTTAAAATACAGAATTAGCATTTTGTGCTTGTTATTGTCTGTGCTTTCATCCTAGATCAGGCTGTGCCCAGGTGGAATTTTAAAATTACACACCATCTCATCCTGCACTTTCTACTTTGGCTTCAGACCAGACCTTTCCCACTCGGAAAAGAGAAAATATCATTGTATTTAACCACTTTTTCTCAGATTATTCACATACTCCGACAGTCATTGTATCTTAAAACAACAGCATTTATTTTTTTAACTTTCTCTATTAATATCGAAAGTAAACATTAGCAGCATGTCTCGCTCGCCTTTGCTCTACGTTATGCAAATTGTGTTGCTAACTAAAGCACTGGTGGTGGACGCTGTCATTATAAAACACATTGATGGGCTGCGTAAGTACTGTAACATTTGTAATTATGAGTGCACGTTTTTAAGAGCGGGGGGGAGGGGTGTAAGGTGAACAAGGAAAAGAGAGTATGGCGGAGCAGCAGTCGTTGTTAGAGAAAGTTCAGTGTGCTGCTTAAAGGAAATCAATGGCTGCTTCTTTTCGTTTTTTACAGTACGTATGTGAATTGTGCCATTGGTTGTAACAACCAATCATCCCTCACTCATTGAATCACATTGCAAAATGCCACAAACTGAATAGCTGTAGGTTATACTTTAAATTTGCATTTGATTTTTTTTTTGCGCGCAACGGATACTATCTGCGAAGAGACTGCATCAGCGGTGCACAATTGCGCACGCGCGCAGTTTAGAGGGAACATTGGTTGACGTCTTTTTTTGTTGTTGTTTTTTTGGGCACACGATTGATGCATTGAGCACCCCTGAGGTACTGCATATCTTGGGACGAATTTTCTCTGCTAGTATCAGCACTGCCCAGAGCAGCTCATGGACCCCCTCTTAACATCAAATCTGGTGACTTTGTGTTGATCAAGAACCTTCAGCGAAAGACGTGTATACATCAACACTTGGCTTGGGGCCTTTGAAGTCCACTTGTGCCTCCCTATAGTCTCAACTCCCCCTTCTCCCTCTTCTGCTATGGATAGTTGGAAAGCCTGGCCTGTTTAAGCTTAATTTTGAGTGCGACTGGAAAGGAGCATCTTGCAGGGTAAATTCGAAAACGGTGTATAGCAAACCAAATCCAATCACTATGAATTGTAAAGCCTTTTAGAGGACTTTGTTTGCCACTGACCAGGTCACTTGCATGGGCATCCCGAAAAGGAAGTGTCACACGAGATGATTCTTCGTCCTCCGCCCGAGTCCCAGGGACTTGCTGTAAAGACTGGTCGGTAATTGAAGAGTGAGGCTCCTCCAAAACAGAGCCCTCGCTGTCTGCAGACCAGAAACAACAGATATTATGTGCCATCTTACAGTAGAAAAGGAATAATCAATTAACATATTGACATCCAAGTAAAAGTTCAGTTTCAACCAATCTGTATAATTCACTTGAGTTAGCTCATCAACTAAACCATGGGTACATACATTGACATCAGATGTTCTTAAACTGGGTTTCCTAAAACTGCTATATTAAAATGTATTTCTTCAATTTGTATTTATTTCTCATAATAATCGGTAAGCTTATTGTTCAAGAAAAAAATTAACAAATATAAAAAAACAATTCAATTGTAAATAATATAAGGTTTTTCAATTTTTTTAACCCATCATCCTAGAGCACAAGTTATCCCACAACTGCCCTAAACTGTACTGTAGTGAATACGGAAGCCATTTAAACGTGTTATACCTGTGCTTTTACCCGTGGGGCTTTGAGAGCTATCGAGCTCTTTGGCGAAACGGTTGATGACATTCTGGACGTTGCCGTCATTGAACAGCGAGGCGAGTAGAGCAGAGTAGTGGGCGGCTTGAGAGGGACGAGTCACATGAGATGCTTCGTCGTCCTCCCCTCGCACCTCAGATACTTTGTATGAAGACGGCTCAGAAAACGAAGAGTGCAGCTCCTCCAAAACGGAGCCTATGCTGTCTGCGGACCAAAATCATGTGAAATTGTATTAATTCTCATTATACAATAACAAGAATAATCACAAATTAACAGGATGAGCAATCAAAAATTCAGTTCCCACAAACTCATACACTTTACTTTGGTCAGTTGAGCCCCAAAACCAGGAGTGGGCCACGTACAATGAAATAAGTATATCTTAAACTGGGGCCCCCCACCAGGGGAGCGCGAGTCATAGTTTAGGCCAGGGAGCCAAAGAATAATTTGCAATAGATTGTGATTGCATTTTTTAATAAAGTGGATACCATTGGCAGCTGGTCAATAAGCATGCTAGGGCACTGCCCCACCACTGCTGAGTCAGACTGATAAAACAAAAGTGAACGAATAAAGAATTGGCTATATGATTTATTGTTAATGATAACAAATTTACAAAAAAAAATTAATGAGATTGATTTTGTGGCTCTGGTTTTCCCCACCACTCCCCTAAACTGTATTAAGGTGAACAAAGATCCTTCGGCATGCTGCACCTGAGCTTTTACTTGGTGAGCTGAGAGAGCTATCAAGTTCTTTCGCAAATCGGTCAATGATGCGCTGGACGTTCCCATCATTAAACAAAGAGATGAGCAAGGCTGAGTAGTGCTGATCTGGAGCAGGACTGGAGGAGGTTGGACCAAGCAGGGAGGAAGTGCCAGGTTCAGCAGTCTCCATAGCAACGAGGTTCTGAGATTTACCTAATAATAGCACAACAAATGGTTTAGACCAGAGGTGAGGCAGGGACGAGTTCAGTCAGACTAAAGGCTGCTTTGTACTCCAACAGACAGCGACAACCCTTGTGTCACTGAGGCTATCCTGCACACATTTTGGCTTTATAGTTGAGCGCAACCCATGTACACAGTTTTGAAAATGTATTGCAGTTCTCCTCCATGTCGGGGATGTCGCTACGGCTAGTATTGGCGAGGACACCACACGATGGGAGTTTCCTCTGCATTTTTTTGGTCTTTTCCAGTAGGCGTTTTTACATTCCATAATTAGGAACAGAGCAAAAACAATGACGACCATGGAACAGTACCTGCTTGAACAACTACATCTAATAGACCAGATGATAATTTTAATTATTTTCCAAAATAGATTGAGAAAGCAATGGTGTAGGTGGTATGTGGAACTGGGAGGAATGTGAGTACGTCATCACAGCATGTGCTAAATGGACAAATGACAAGAGAATCTCTGTGGCAACACGCAGTATAATTTTTTGTCATGTGTGCATCAACTGACGCAGACGGGCCATCTGACGTAATGTGGACATTTCGACCGTGGTAGTATAAAGAGGCCTGTAATCACCAACTTTAGGACTTGTTTGGCTAAAACTGAAAGGCAATGAGACTTAACCTGACTTGGACTTGTACACTGACTTTACAAGTGGTGCCCTTTTTATATTCATTGTTAACAAAGGAGATTGACAATTATTTTTTTGTGTACAGTATCCACAATCCTGGCAACCCATTAGTCCATTTTGATGCAGAATGCACAGCCCCACCTCACAATTTGGATTCTAGGATTATGTTTTTGATGAAATTAAGAACAGAAAATCAACATGCAAGCATTACAGATGAACAATAAGAGACAATGATAATTAAATGACGTTTGACTTCATCTGTCACAATAAAAAACTAAACACAGGTAAGCGACATTAACTTCACAGTTGAGCTAACTTAAGCATTCTCATCAAATTTTGTGTTATTCGTCTAATTAAGAAGATGGATTGATAATACCAAGGCTGGTTTGGGACCATTAAACGTGTTATACCTGTGCTTTTACCCGTGGGGCTTTGAGAGCTATCGAGCTCTTTGGCGAAACGGTTGATGACATTCTGGACGTTGCCGTCATTGAACAGCGAGGCGAGTAGAGCAGAGTAGTGGGTGGCTTGAGAGGGACGAGTCACATGAGATGCTTCGTCGTCCTCCCCTCGCACCTCAGATACTTTGTATGAAGACGGCTCAGAAAACGAAGAGTGCAGCTCCTCCAAAACGGAGCCTATGCTGTCTGCGGACCAAAATCATGTGAAATTGTATTAATTCTCATTATACAATAACAAGAATAATCACAAATTAACAGGATGAGCAATCAAAAATTCAGTTCCCACAAACTCATACACTTTACTTTGGTCAGTTGAGCCCCAAAACCAGGAGTGGGCCACGTACAATGAAATAAGTATATCTTAAACTGGGGCCCCCCACCAGGGGAGCACGAGTCATAGTTTAGGCCAGGGAGCCAAAGAATAATTTGCAATAGATTGTGATTGCATTTTTTAATAAAGTGGATACCATTGGCAGCTGGTCAATAAGCATGCTAGGGCACTGCCCCACCACTGCTGAGTCAGACTGATAAAACAAAAGTGAACGAATAAAGAATTGGCTATATGATTTATTGTTAATGATAACAAATTTACAAAAAAAAATTAATGAGATTGATTTTGTGGCTCTGGTTTTCCCCACCACTCCCCTAAACTGTATTAAGGTGAACAAAGATCCTTCGGCATGCTGCACCTGAGCTTTTACTTGGTGAGCTGAGAGAGCTATCAAGTTCTTTCGCAAATCGGTCAATGATGCGCTGGACGTTCCCATCATTAAACAAAGAGATGAGCAAGTGCTGATCTGGAGCAGGACTGGAGGAGGTTGGACCAAGCAGGGAGGAAGTGCCAGGTTCAGCAGTCTCCATAGCAACGAGGTTCTGAGATTTACCTAATAATAGCACAACAAATGGTTTAGACCATAGGTGAGGCAGGGACTAGTTCAGTCAGACTAAAGGCTGCTTTGTACTCCAACAGACAGCGACAACCCTTGTGTCACTGAGGCTATCCTGCACACATTTTGGCTTTATAGTTGAGCGCAACCCATGTACACAGTTTTGAAAATGTATTGCAGTTCTCCTCCATGTCGGGGATGTCGCTACGGCTAGTATTGGCGAGGACACCACACGATGGGAGTTTCCTCTGCATTTTTTTGGTCTTTTCCAGTAGGCGTTTTTACATTCCATAATTAGGAACAGAGCAAAAACAATGACGACCATGGAACAGTACCTGCTTGAACAACTACATCTAATAGACCAGATGATAATTTTAATTATTTTCCAAAATAGATTGAGAAAGCAATGGTGTAGGTGGTATGTGGAACTGGGAGGAATGTGAGTACGTCATCACAGCATGTGCTAAACGGACAAATGACAAGAGAATCTCTGTGGCAACACGCAGTATAATTTTTTGTCATGTGTGCGTCAACTGACGCAGACGGGCCATCTGACGTAATGTGGACATTTCGACCGTGGTAGTATAAAGAGGCCTGTAATCACCAACTTTAGGACTTGTTTGGCTAAAACTGAAAGGCAATGAGACTTAACCTGACTTGGACTTGTACACTGACTTTACAAGTGGTGCCCTTTTTATATTCATGGTTAACAAAAGAGATTGACAATTATTTTTTTGTGTACAGTATGCACAATCCTGGCAACCCATTAGTCCATTTTGATGCAGAATGCACAGCCCCACCTCACAATTTGGATTCTAGGATTATGTTTTTGATGAAATTAAGAACAGAAAATCAACATGCAAGCATTACAGATGAACAATAAGAGATAATGATAATTAAATGACGTTTGACTTCATCTGTCACAATAAAAAACTAAACACAGGTAAGCGACATTAACTTCACAGTTGAGCTAACTTAAGCATTCTCATCAAATTTTGTGTTATTCGTCTAATTAAGAAGATGGATTGATAATACCAAGGCTGGTTTGAGACCATTAAAAAACTGAGTGTGAACCAATTCTTGTGCAACTACAGTATTTCCCACCGGCATTTGGCTCTGGATCACTCGTGCTGTAGCTTCCAGTGGACAGGCTGGTGATGGACAGACAATCTGAATCAGGAGGTCTTTGTGCATACTGACAACACATACAAACACACGCACACATTCAGTTAGGGTTGGCAGAGGATGGATGACTTTACAGGTAAACGCCATACTGGTGCACGTTCACCGTCAACAATATTAAATTGTTAATCATGGGGGACATATTCCAGACTTACCCATCAAACTGACATATTACTCAGATTTTATTTTTATTTAATAAAATTGGTTAATAATTCCCATTTTATGCTAATCGGCTTAAATTTCAATTTGTCGATCCAATCAATAACATAATTGATCAGCTCCGCAAAAGACATTTACTCCACATCACAATCGTGCACAGTATATGTGAATTCAGAAGCTAGTTTCTTTTGTATAGTCGTATTTATATATGTTTTTTATGTCGCTTGATATAGTATTGTTAATAGCTGACAGCCAATAAAGTTATTAAAAAAAACATGTCGGCGACTGTTAAGTAATTTATTACTATGTTAGTTATCATGATAAAAATATATCATTACTATTATAGTTGCTGTTTGGATTGTTTTATCATGCGTTTGTTTCTGTTAGTCTTAGTCTGAATTGTTCTCTTTGTGAGCTGCATGCGTGTCTTGAAGTGTGAGCCAGTGACACCTGGGAGGCGATGCCCCCCCTGTCGACCTCAAGCTGATGCCCCTGAACACTGGGAAGCGATGTCTCCATCCTGGCCCTGGCATGTTTCCTTTCTGATCTTAAGCAGATACTCCTCAACACTGGGAGGAGATAACCCCTTTCTACCGCAGGATGATACCCACAGATGCCATAAACATGTCTTTAAACAATGCCCTGCTTTTTCTCTTGTGGGTTTATCAGGACACTCTTGCGGCCTTGAAGAAACATGTACCTTAGTGTTTGTGTGCTGTTGGTGTAGCCATCTGTGTCAGCATTTTCACTGTGTAACCATGTAACCCTTTGACCTGAGAATGCAATAAAAAAAGAGCAGACAGGGACTACCACTTTGGCAGTCTGAGGTAGCGCACTCCCACAGTGTGTCCTCCGTCTGTCCCGTGCACGAAAAGACAATCTTGGTTGGTTTGAGTTCACTCTCTACAGTTCTCAGGCTTGTCTTAGCTGTTTTTCTAGAAACATCTCTGACAGCGACAAAGGACAGAAAACACATGTAATGCCCGGATTAGACTACAAGACAAATTTGCTCTATCATGATTGCACTATGTCAGACTATTGTAATAAAATCCCAGATTCCGATACCACCTTATCCCGTTTTTTGTTTTTTTTAACGATAAATGGGCTTTATCTTGTAAACTCAAATACCACCAGATAAACTAATTACGATGGCAACGACAACACTGGTGGATCGCACCCTCTGTATCAGTTCAAAATAGGGAAAACCATGCATTGGTGGTCACCAGTGCTCGGAGAGGACTTTAATTCAAGCCTTGCTTGAGCTATGCTCACGTACTTTTAATACGATACAGCTCGCAAGCAGACGACAAAACGTTATGTGGCCTAGCAAGCGAGCGCTAGTGCTCATGCAAGCGGTTGTATATAATCGTGCTGCAGTTCGGTCGAATGATGCTCTAAAGTTTCGGTGTAGATGAAGTAATTTATTTACAATAATTTAAATACAGTAAATTAATACCCATTATTTCTGTCATGTTGTAATCTTGGTTTGACCTGACTGATTGGAATACATGTTCTGACCAGAGCAGTTGTTTCCCACCTTTATGGAGCCAAGGCAGTGACTCATATTTGAAAAACGTACAGGTGCGGTCAGTAATGCTCGCAGATATAAAGTTGGAGGTGTGATTAGGGATGGAATACCATCATATTGCTAAATTAGGGAAAAAAAAACATTTGAAAACTTCTTGTTAAACAGATTAATTTAACATAACTGCAAATAAAAAATAAGATAAACAAGAACAGAAAACACACATTTCAAACTCAGAAATGAGCATTTCCAATTTCAACCGATATTAGCAGAACATGATATAAAATGGTATTTAAAATTTTTCCATCAATAAAAATTCTTGATCTGATTAACTTAATCTGAAGAAAAGTTAAATGCACTGGCCTGTCAAGGAATAAACACGGTCTATACCCGCAATGTTTTGAAAATGCTGAAAGTTTAGTTCAACATAATCAGTGTTAGTGGCAAAAAACTAGCGATATATTGTAACAAACATTCCTGTCGGAAATCATGATGTATTGTAATCTATCGTAATTTACGGCGGTATCTATTGTCAATCAATTGATGAAAGCGAGCAGTTGATGATCTACATCTTCCTAAAGTATGTAGAGGGAAAAGTTTTCAACTTCAAGATAACCCAGTACTACAGGGAAAATGACCACTCGCATCGAGATATATGGACAGACTAGTCTAACATTAGAACTAAGATCTAGTCAAAGTAAATCACAACCTCATACTTGTAATCGTTACTGAAACATTACCTGTGTTATATCCCAGGAATGTTTTCAGTGTAACTGAATTTGTTTTGACATGGCTCATGATGTTGATGACTTTCGACGTAAATGCGCTAGGAACATGTGCTTTTGGCATAACTTGCTAACATGCACAGTACGGTTAACTTGCATTTCCTGTTTCCGGGTGAACACTGATTGTTTAGCATCAGGCTTGTTTTGTTTCCAATGTTTATGAAATAAACATGTAAATTGTCAAGACTACACAAAATAAACAAAGTCTTTCAATATCTATGTATTGCTACTCGTAACAAATTTTATTGAATGTGTGATTTTTCGTCCTCGACTATGCGGATTTGATAGTGCGATGGCGCGTGGGCGCATACACGTTCGTCAAATCACAGTGACTGCCAAGGTACGTCTTTCACAATTAAAAATCTCACAGAAAACCAACAAAGATGTCACAAAAAAATAGATGCATTAATTCCCATATGTAGTTACTGCCACCTACTAGAAGACAATTAATATGTTCTGTCTTCCACTATGCCTGGGTGGCATAAATAGATGCATCCATTTTCTTGGCTGCTTATCCTCACAAGGGTTGCTAGGAGTGCTGGAGCCTATCCCAGCTGTCAACGGGCAGGAGGCGGGGTACACCCTGAGCTGGTTGCCAGCCAATCGGAGGACACATCAATCAGACACTCACAATCACACCGAGAGGGAATTTAGAATGTACAATTAATGTTGCACGTTTTTGGGATGTGGGAGGAAATCGGAGTGCCCGGAGGAAACCCATGGAGGTAGAGGGAGAACAAGCAAATGCCACACAGGCGGATCCGGGATTGAACCGGGACCTCAGAACTGTGAGGCCAAGGCTTTCCAGCTGATCCACCATGGCTCTTGAAAAAGGATACATTTATTGTAAATATCTTTTTTGCGTAATACAAAAGTATTTATACAGTAAATTAAAAGGTAATTTAAATAGACACACTGCTCCGTCTTGTGATTGGATCAGTTAGCGTTTTTTTTAAAACTCACTGATCGGCCCCAAAAATTCTCATCGTGTAAAGTCCACAAAAAACTTTATATATATATTTTAGTCCCCCTCCCCCCCAATACTTGTCAGGTCAACACCCAGTACATACACAAAAATAAATTCAAATACACTCATTGAGAAACAGATACAAAGTGAGAAAAACATCTATCATTCAACATGAAACATGCATACAGTCACTGAGCTCAGTTCAAGTGTAGAAGCCCACATTAAATGTATTTTGTTGAAAAATACACTTCAGGTAAATTTTGTTTACATCATCGCTCAGACAAAAAGGAAAACAAGCATACAGTCACACATGCATTCTCTCACACAGACATACACACATGCAGACAGACAGACAGACACACACACACACACACACACACACACACACAGAAAAAGCTTCTCACGCATAATCACAGGCCAAGGCAGTTATTGCCAAGGCACTCAGATTTGGCTACTTTTCATCATTGATCCACAACTTGTGAACCTCAGAGGACATGAAAACTGTATCTGAAAGTAATGTCACTCATTGATTAAATGAATAGCCCTACCTGCTGACTTGCCTCTCTGGGTGAGCTGGAATCATCTGGGAGGGACCTGTGGATTGAGGGAGTCCGGCCAAAGGAGTGGGCTCGCCTTCCAAATTCAAACGAGTGTGGCTCACATGAACCTAGAAAATGGAAATCTATGTCAAATCAATCTTAATTGTATTTGGATTGTCAATTGGAGCGGACAACATCTGTGACTAAAAAATGACAGTTGGTGACTCACATTGAGTGACCGAGGCATACACAACTATCAACACGCTGCCCGCCACATACAGTGAGTACGGACATTATGAATCCCTTTATTTTCCGCTTCTTTGTGATACTGCAACCTTTTGCTAAAATCATTTCTCCCCCCATTTATGTTCACAGGGTGGAGGGCGAAGAGTGAGGCCCTGGGAGAAGAGATAGCGAGGGTGGACGACTTCAAATACTTGGGGTCAACAATTCAGAGCAATGGTGAGTGTGGTAAAGAAGTGACAAAACGGGTCCAACCAGGTTAGAAAAGCTAGCAGAAGGTGTCTGGTGTGTTATGTGACACAAGAGTCTCTGCTAGAATGAAGAGCAAAGTCTACAAAACAATGGTGAGGCCGGCCATGATGTACGGATTAGAGACGGTGGCACTGAAAAAACAACAGGAAGCAGAACTGGAGGTGGCAGAAATGAAGATGTTGAGGTTCTCGCTCGGAGTGACCAGGTTGGATAGGATTAGAAATGAGCTCATTAGAGGGACAGCCAAAGCTGGATGTTTTGGAGACAAGATTCGAGAGAGCAGACTTCGATGGTTTGGACATGTTCAGAGGCGAGAGAGTGAGTATATTGGTAGAAGGATGCTGAGGATGGAGCTCCCAGGCAAAAGAGCGAGAGGAAGACCAAAGAGAAGGTTTATGGATGTGGTGAGGGAAGACATGAGGACAGTTGGTGTTAGAAAGGAAGATCCATGAGATAGTCTTAGATGGAAAAATATGACACGCTGTAGCGACCCCTGAAAGGACAAGGTGAAAGGAAAAGAAGAAGATTTATGTTCACGGAGAACCCATTGACAGGAAAAAAAATGAATTATTGGAATTTTTCCGGATTCTGAAAAAACTAAACCTGAAATATCACACAGCCATAAGTATTCAGACCCTTAGCTGTGACATATTTAACTCTGGTGCTGTCCATTTCTTCTGATCATCCTTGAGATGGGTCTCCACCTTCAGTGGAGCCCAGCTGTTTGATTATACAGCCTGACATGATTAGGAAAGCCAAACACTTGTCTATATTACACCTAACAGCTCACATTGCATGTCAGAGAAAATAAGAATGATGAAATCAAAGGAACTCCCTGGAGAGCTAAGAGACTGAATTATGGCAAGGCATAGATCTGGCCAAGGTTACTTAAAAAAAAAAAAAAATACTGTACTTTTAAGGTAGCCTGACAAAAGCCTCTACTCAGTGCAAGATGCATGAAAACGAGTTTGGTTAAAAAAAAAAAAACACGTCTCCAAGTTGGTGAGAAATAAGATTCTCTCATGTGATGAGACCAAGATAGAACTTTTTGGCCTTAAATCCAAGCAGTATATGTGGAGAAAAAAAACAGGCATTGGTTATCACATCTCCAATACAATCGCAACAGTGAAGTATGGTGGTGGCACGTCATGCTCTAGGAATGTTTTTCTGCTGCAGGGACAGGACGACTGATTGTAATCGAGGTAAGATGTGACCAAATACAGGGATAAAAACCTTCACCAGAGTGCTCAGGACCTCAGACTGGGCCAAAGTTTCACCTTCCAACAAAACAACAACCCCAAACACACAGCTATAACGAAGGAGTGGCATCAGAACAACCCATCATTACTGTATTAGGGGAAAACAGTCAATGAGGGGGAGGGCGCTGTTTTGACATTTACTTACCATGCTGAGAAGAGTCTGGGGATATTCCAGTCCTCAGCAGCAACTCATCTCCACAGAGGGCAGTGCTGGACCTCTTTGAACTTGACACAGAAGGTGTTTGCTGGGTCGCTTCGGTGGCCACAGAGCAGTCATGGGGCTCCTGCAGAGACCAGTCCATTGTGTGTTGTGGCACAGCGAAAACATCCTCTGGGCCTGAGAGGAGAAACGGTGTTAGAGAATGTACATGCCTACAAGTACTGTTGTTTGAGCTATCCTATGGGTCGCTGCTCCTTGTGTTTAAAAGTAGCAGTTATGATGGAAGATTCATAATTAGTGTAAAACCTATTACTACTATTCCCAATAGCCTCTCTACTCCATGTAGTATTGGATGCTAAGGTTCGCTAATTACACTAGCCGACTTTCAGTACAACTGGCCATGAAAATTATTATCCTAAATTAAAGCTGAGCAGCAATATTAACCTGTCACTACTAAGTCGACTTCACATAAATGGGTCAATATAACTATGGTCTAGCAAACATGTTTTTGACTGAAGAAATTATGAACGACCAAAACCAAAAGAAAGGTAAGGCAAGAAAGTGATTTTCATGTCTATAATTTGTGTGTGTGTATATATATATATATATATATATTTTTTTTTTTGTGAATCGTCAACTACAATATGTTAAAAGCTGCTATCATTATCAATAGATGTCAGTGGATCATTTTTTTATACTAGTATTAACAGTTGAACTGTTGTCTCAAATTATATTTTGTTGAATTAGCCACAAAACGTTTAATAGCCGCAAATGCTGAAAGTGCCACATAACAGGCCCAAAAAAATGTCTTGAAATTTGACAGACCACAGGCCAATGAATGAATGGGTTTTAAAAAAACAAATAAAACTAAGTATGTGCTATCAGGCTTCAAAATGGTCAAGAACTGAGATATTTCTTTGTGCTTCCAGACGCTGTGGGAAATGAGGCAACATGAGTGCAGATTTAACACTGCTTCAATAATACGATATATAATACAGCTACTGAGACACTGCTTACATGGCAAAAATAAAAAAAAAAATAATTGAAATGGTTGATGCACTTTGAAAAATCTGATTTACTTGCAAGTTCGGCTTAAGTTGTCCGTTAAGTATTTCTGAAAATGGAGTACTGACATGCCTGTCCGGCCTTACTTGAAATGTTTGCCAGCCTTTCTTTAATTACAGGCATCAAAATTCAATTTGTACGGAGATTTAGGTTTGATGTGTTTGTGCCAGTTTAGTGGATACATAAGTTAGTGTTAATTTCTAAATCAATGTTTTCAAGGATTAAAAAAATAGAAATGTTGGAAAGGAAAAGAAAATGTGCCATTGGGGATTTGTTTGGCAGTTCACTCTTGAAAATCAGCACATTTTCATGATGGGACCTTTGCCATTGGAAAACCTCTATAACAGGACTCCTCCAAATTTTAATTGAAGTTCCCATGTTGAAGGTTTTTGTTATTTAAATCGTCACAGTATCGGTATCAATACTTTATGTAGGTACTGTACACGAGTCAGAATTTTTTTATTGTGATGGCAACAGTCTACTCACCTGTCACTTGGCTGGTATCCACTGGTGTCTCGACTTCCTGTATAGCGCTAAGTTCGTGCTGTTCCCTCATCATTGTGCCAAGCCGGACGCGAGTCACTGGGGGCTTTGCTGCTCGAGCAGGAGCATGGAGAGAGGCTGGACAGAATCAAGGGACATGACATAAGGTGAACTCTTCATCATGGTGATACATTCCAAGTGAGTGAGAATCTAGTATTTGGGGAGCAGTGCGTCGACATCATCCAGTGCTGCAACTTTGGTTTGCTTCCCTCTTTTTGTTGCATAATCCTGAACTCTGAAGATCCTGGTGACTGTACAAAGGTTTTTCCCAAGAAGATTGATTGCGATTTAAAAAAAAAAAAAAAGCGTGTGCAAGTGTGGGGAGACTGAAGGATTGACACCACCTGAAATGTTGATGACTCTGATAGTAATGGATCGGCAACTGTGGCACTTCTTTCCTACATGCAATGACTTGACAGTTTATCAGTATACTATTAAAAAATGAACTCAATCCATCACCCTGCATTACCTGCCCTGCTGGTGGATGGGACCGGTAGACTTGGGACATCATCCACCTGCAAATGTCTCGGACGTGACAAACTCCCCTCTTTCGATTTTTCGATCACTTTGAGCAGAGAAGAAAGTAGTTCCAGGCGGGTTTGACCAGGATCATGTGGAATCGAGACCTCACTGTGTGGCTGTGAGTTAGAAAGAATATCCATCAATCAAGCATTTGAATTTCACATTAAAAGAACTGTTCTTACACTATGAGCAATAACAGGGGACGTATTGTGTCATAAGAGTGAACTCACTCTCAGTTGCGCATCAACATTAATCAGAGCTTTTAAGGTTTCCTTCTGCTGCCTCAGTAGCTCCAAGCTTTGTTGCTGTTGCAAATGCAGTTCTTTAAGACTTTCCACCTCAACCTCCTGCTGCTGCTCGTTAATTTCCTGAGGTCTCTGCCGGTCTAAGTCTGCATCTCCAGGGGATTCGGCTAACGGCCATTGAGGAAGACGAGGGTGGCCCATTGTGACCGTTTGGATGGGCTGGAATGGAAGGCTTGTGGTGATTGCTTTAAACGGAAGAAAGTCTGTGGTGACTGGTTTAAAAGCAAAGGTGTTTTTGGTGATCGCTTGAGAAGGAAGTACTTCCTTGGTAACTGCTTTAGGATGAAATGACTCTGTGGTGACCAGTTGAGGAGGAAGTAGTGATTCTGTGGTGACCATTTTAGGAGGAAGCGGCTGTCCGGTTATAACTGGAGGAGGAAGTGACTCTGTAGTGTTCACTTGAGGCAGAATCGACTCTCTGGTAAACATTTTAGGGGAAAGTCGCTCTCTCATAACCACTTGAGGAGGAAACGACTCTGTGGTGACCCTTTTATGAGAAATTGACTCTCCGGAGACCACCTCAGGAGGACTTGGCTCTCTGGTGACTATTTTAAGAGGAAATACCTCTTTGATGATAACTTCACGAGGCAGCAACTCTCTGGTCACCACTTTAGGACATATTTTTCTGATAACTGCTTTGGACGGAAGTGACTCTGCAGTGCCCATTGGGCTTCTACCTCGGTCCACAACTCTTGAAGCTAAGTTTTGCCCTGAAAGGGCAGGATCTGAGACACCCTCTAACTGGTGAATGGGAAGGTTTGAACTTCCAAACAGTTCAGCAGGCAGCAGGGTGGAAGGGAGGCTGAAACTGGTGGAAGGAAGAGTGGGAGGGAAGGTTGGAGCCTCAGACCCTCTTGAAGTAACCTCCGGAGCAATTTGGGGCTCCAAAGACGGCAACTGTGGCAGAGAAGGAGTCGCTATGGCCGCTTTGTGGTGGATTTGAAGAGCACCTTGGTATTTTTCCAAGCGCCGTCGAGCCACTTCCATAGACTGCTGATTAATTCTACAAGAAGAATTAAGAACAAGAGGGGCGGGGGTGGGGGGGTGACAGATCAGCTAAAAATAAATTCCCTGGATGCAAATTCCGCTATGTGCAATACTGGAAGAATGTGTGGAGGTGTACAGTTAAGCATTTATGTAATTTAATCAATAATTATGAATATGATAAAAAAGCCATCTCATCCTTTTACTGTGGCTCTTTAATATTTTTCATATTAATTAAAAATATTATTTATTGAAAATTAATATTTAAATTGCAATTACTTTGTAGTCTTCAAATGTAATTCCAAGCATTAAGAATATGGCGCTCATGTAACAAAGCATTTTCTAACCCACTCAAAATGTGTCACAACCGCCACTGTGCAACACCTATCATATTGAGCAACCTGACCCCAATAGGTTAACCCTTGATAAAGTGTCTAATGGTACATGAACAACAGGTATATGAAGAACAAATATTGCTCGTGCCAAAGAGATGATAGCTTACAATGTGTGAAAACTAAAATGAAATCTGCAGTCCTGATGTGTCAACAGGCAACAGTAAGGTTAAGGACATCAGGAAATCATTCATAAATCGATGAAATGCATATTCTACATTTAATATTTGTATTCAACAAGTGGCAGTCGTTTTTAATTGAAGCGGAGAGTTTAATTAACTCAAAATGATAGAATGACAGAAGACGAAAGCAGAAAATGTTTGATTTGCGTTTTTGGTTGGCTGCAGGTCAATTATCAAAGTTTGGCTTTGATTACATGGATAAAAGGAAGACTGACTTTTATTTGAACATGGGTTTGCACCACTTCCCCCCACAAAATTTTTTTGTCATGTGTAAAAATAAAATGCCATGTTCTCAGTTCACTGATGACATCAATTCAAGATATCACATTGTTTATATACACAGGCTATAATATATATATATATATATATATATATATATATATATATATATATAAAATAAAGGAGGATTGCATCAATTACTTGCAGTTTTTCCCCTACTCGGAGCAGGGCTCAGTCCCCTATCACTTGCAAATACTGGTTTATGGTTGAACTAAAGCAGCAAATGATGCAACAGACCTGTTTTGTTCTAGGAGACGCTCTTGACATTCCCGGATTCTTCTGGTGTGCTCAGCAGTCAGCAGCTGTAGTACCAATGAAGAAATTCCGCATCCTTATTTAGATGATTGATAATCAAGAGCAAGAAAAAAAATGTTTTTCAAACATCTTCTTACCAGTCGACCTCTGGCAACATCCTGGTCATGGACCGGCGGTACCTCTGCTTGTTTAAGAGGAACTTCCTGGGTCACAGCAACCTTTGGATGGTATCCCTCCTGCTGAATATCATGGAGAAGCCGCTCCAATTGGGCTTTCTCCTCTTCCAACTCCCGTAACAAGGCCATTTGCTGCTGTTTCTCCCTCTCCAGCTCCAGCTCCTGCAGAATGAGGCAAGGCTCATACGAACCATCTAAAAAAACTAAACTGAAATGCAATCTGGAGTAGCTCAGAGCTCGTGCTCACCCTTGTGACCCCAATCCTGCAAAGAAACTCGGCATACAGTGCCCGCCGTAATTATTGGCACCCCTAGTTAAGATGTGTATTTTAGCTTCTAATATTTTTTTTTTCTAAATAATATGGGACCTTAATTGGAAAAAAAATCCAACCTTCAATACAAGTGCATTTATTCAGTGGGGAAAAAAATCCCACATAAAGAAAATATTATTTCACATCAAATGATGTGTGTCACAATTATTAGCACCCCTGATGTTAATACTTTGCACCTAATCTTCTCCTGTAATGTTTCACAAGAAGGAAAAAGACAGTGGGATCTTCAGCCATTCCTCTTTGCATAATCTCTCTAAATCATCCAGAGACCTGGGTCCTCTCCTCTTCGGCTCACCCCACAGGTTTTGAATGGGGTTAAGGTCTGGGGGCTGAGATGGCCATGGGAGGTGCTTGATTTTCTGTCTGGTGAACCATTTCTGTGTAGATTTGGCCATATGTTTCGGGTCATTGTCTTGCTGAAAGTCCCAGTGACGACCCATCTTCAGCTTTTGGGCAGAGGGCAACAGATTTTGATTTAAAATGTCCTGGTTTTTCAAAGCATTCATGATGCCATGCACCCTAACAAGGTTCCCAGGGCCTTTGGAAGCAAAACAGCCCCACAGCATCACTGACCTACCCCATACTTCACAGTGGGTATGAGGTGCTTTTCAGCATGTGCATCTTTCATGGCACGCCAGACCCACTTAGTGTTTGTTGCCCAAAAGCTCAATCTTTGTCTCGTCTGACCACAGCACACGGTCCCAGTTGAACCCCCAAGACCGCTTTGGCGAACTCCTGACGTTTGCATTTATGATTGTGAATGAGGAAAGGTTTTCTCCATGCATGCCTCCCAAACAGCTTGTTGGGGTGTATACAGCGCCTGATGGTTGATTTGGAGACTTTGTGACCCCTGGATGCTACCATTTGTTGTAATTCTGTAACAGTGAGCTTTGGAGATCTTTTGATTAATCTTACCATCCTCCTCTCTGTGTGTGGTGGCAAAATAAACATGGGTCCTTGTCAAGGCTTGTTTACCACTGTTCCAGTTGTTTTGAACTTCTTAATTATTCCTCTCACAGTGGATATGGGCAGCTGCAGTTGAGTGGCAACTTTCTTGTAGCCTCTGCCTGACCTGTGAAGGTCGACGCACATCTGCCTTACTTGTATGCTGTGTTCCTTTGTCTTTCCCATGTTTAAGAGTGGATAAGAGAAATGGCCTCTGTCTCATGTCATATTTCAACCCCAGGGAAACAGGAAGTGATGAATGACTAATTAAATGTTCCTATATACTCTGGTAAATGTTGTAAACTACTGTAGAAATGACAGAAATGCTTCAATTATATTTATTTCCTGGGAATTGTTAGGGGTGCCAATAATTGTGGAACAGGGGATTTAATGAAAAATAATTTTTTTAGTCAGGGATTTTTTTATTTTCTTACAATTCATTTGAGTTGAAGGTTACATTTTTCTAAAATTTTCAGTGTGACCGTATTCTTCTGTAATAAACACTGAATTCATTTTAAGGCTTTAAACACATCTTAACTGGGGGAGCCAATAATTATGGAAGAGACTGTATCATACATGTGTATCCTCTGCATTTTGCCCGTGGCAATTTGCTTTTTTTTTTTGCTTAAAACCTCACCCATTCACCCAATGCCCTATCTAAATGAAAATAGTAGAGTATGTTTTAAGCAACTAGAGCATATCTAGAAGTGATATACAGTATTGTAAAAAGTCACTTCTGATAGCGCTCCTGTATGCTTTTATTTGATCAATCACAATTCGCCTGAGTCGAATTACCTTACATAAAAAAAAAAAAAAAACGAAAAAAAAACTTTTTTTAAATCAAGTGAAACAATGAGTTTACCCAAAGCTCCCCAGTGCCTTAACAACCTCTTACCCTTTTCTTGCGCTCCATTTCAAGTTCCAGGATTTTGGAGGAAAGGGCCTCTTGGTGTTGAGCATCAACTACGATTGGCTGACTAATTGGCTTTGCTGGTGATGGAAACAAAAGAAAAGAATGTCAATTTGTAAAAATACAAAGTCACCAACAATGCATCGTTTATTAAAATAAAGGAAGGTTTGAAATAGGTGTTTGTTTGTCGTCCGTTGCAGAAAAAAGGGACGAAAAGTAAACCACTGTGTGCCATGACGTGAATTGTAGGCCTTTATTGCTTACTGGGAGTTTTTCTATTTTATATACAGATGTCAGTTGTTCTCCATGAAGAATTTAGTGAAATATTGAATTTTCTGGCTCTATTTAGTTACCACACATTGTATATTGCTTTGAAATGCACTTCAGACGCAGTTACAGTATTTCTTTGTTTAAAAATATTACAAAGGTGTCTTTTGTTTTTTTTCTCAAATCTTTGTTGAAACCTGGCTTAATTAGCAGGCAGTTACAGAATGTCAATGTTTAAAAAAAATTAAAAAGACCTTTTAGGGTTTTTTTTTTTAATTCATTTTTCATTCATCCTGCTACAATTAAGGTACCAAAATTCTGGGGAATTTCTTGAATCCTCCTTTCCAACACAAACTGCCCTCATGTCTTGCCTCACAACATCTATCAACTTTATCTTTGGTTTCCTCCTCAAGTTCTCTTGCCTGGGCTCAATCCTCATTAACCTTCTACGAACTGACTCACTCACTCTCCTCCGGATGTGCCCAAACCATTGAAGTCGGCTCTCTCTAATGTTTGCTTCAAAATATCTAAACTTCGCTATCCCTCTGATGAGCCCTTTTCTTAGCTTATCCAACCAGAGAGAAAGAACCTTACCATCTTCATTTCCCCGTACCTCCAGCTTTGCTTCCTGTTGTTTCTAATCGGTGCGTCATTGGTGGCCTCATCATTGTTTTATAGTTTTTGCCATTTAGCCTAGCAAAGTGTGTTCTGTCACCTACTTGGACCGGTTTCTTTACTTTCTTACCACAGTCGCTGCTGACCACAAGTATTTAGAGTCCTCCAACCTTGCTATATCTTGTCTCTGTAGCCTCAATCTTACTCCTCCACCCCTTTCATTCAGGAACACATAATGTCTTACTTCGGCTAATCTTTATTCCTCTTTTCCAGTGCATGCCGCCACATTTCTGTTACTCCACCTGCTCTCACTGCAGATCACAATGTCATCTGCAAACATCAGGGTCCACGGGAATTCCAGCCTCCTGTCACAAATACAGATCACCTCACCACAGTTTTTGCTGCCCCCACACGTGTCCTCCAATAGTGAAACACTTCTTTGCCACTTCAGATTTTCCGCATGCAGTACCAGAGTTCCTGTCAAGGTACTCTGTCATATGCTTTCTCTTGATAAACAAGACAATGGAGCTCCTCCATATCTTCTCCATCAACATACAAGGCAAATAATGTATTTGGGGTAGTCGTTCTTGGCATGAAACCACATTGTTTCAAGCACATAGTCCCTTGTCTCAAGTCTAGCCTCTACCACTTTTTTTGTCTAACTTCATCGTGTGGCTCATCAACTTTTATTCTTTCATAGTTCCCACAGCTCTGTAAATCACATTTCTTAAAAGTGGGAACCAGCACATTTTTCCTTCATTCTTCAGGCATCTTCTTATTGATAGAATTCTGTTGAACAAGCTGTTGGAAAAACCCCACAGCCACGTCTCTTAGATGCTTCCATAACTACACAAATATGACATCAGGATCAATTGCCTTTCCATTTTTCATCCTCTTTGTGCTTTTCGAAAGTCCCCTTTACTCATCATTGGTACTTCCTGCTCCACTCTTTTATACTTCCTTCCCTCTAATTTTCCTTATTCATCAAGTCTTCAAATTATTCTTTCCATCTATCAAGCACACTACTTGCATATCCTTTTCATCACTAGTCTTCTGTCTGGGCAACTTGCAGAGATATTTTTCTCACCCTTAAGTTACCAACCTGGTATCCATCGTCATGTCCCTCTAAATTTGCCTTGCCCACCTCTACCATCTCGTTCTGGTAGTGCATTCTTGTCCCCTCAGTGTCCCACTTTTTAGCTAACCTCTTTCCTTGTATGATTTCTTCTACTTTGAGGTTCCACCACCAAGTCTCCTTCTCCACTTCATACCAGAAGAAACTAGGTACTCACTCAGTCAACACTCTCTTCCTTTGTCCTTTTGTACCACAAGGTTCTCCGCTATACCTTTGTCTTCTTAATCATTGTCCCAACCAGTCATCTTACACACAAACATATACTGTGTAGCCACACTCTCCCCAACAACTACCTTAATGTCAGTCACCTTCAGATTACATTGTGTGCACATGATGTACTGCACCTGTATTGTTCTACCACTGCTCTAGAAGGTCACCCTATGTTCCAGCTCTTTTGGAAGACAGTGTTCACTACTGCCATTCCCATCCTTTTTCCAAAGTCTATCACTACCTGTCCCTCCAAGTTCCTTTCCTGGATGCCAAACATCCCAATCGGGTCTTTATCACAGTTTCCTTCACCAACATGTCTATTACAATCTGCACTACTCCCAACTCTGTCTGGGATGCTCAGAACTACTTCATCTCGCGCCTTCCAGAATATTCACCTTTAGTTCATACATCAAACCCTCAATTTCAAGTTTCAGCTTCATCACACGATCTGGCGCTCTTTTCTCCTCCAAGACATTCTTAGCTAACTCTTCCTATAAAAAAAAAACATCTACTCCATTTCTCTTCCCATTTACACCATGGTAAAATTATTTGAACACTGCCCTTAAACATCTAGCCTAACTATCTTTCCACCTGATCTCACGCATCTCTCTCCTGGATAATCATCATGTCAACAAACTTCCGAGCTTTTCCCAACATTCACAGTCCTGACATTCAGTTTGAGGCTCTTTTCTTTCCTCTTCTCTTTATGCCTAAGAACCTGCTTTCCATTTCTCATCTTTGACCCGGAGTAAATTTTGCGATGGCAAACGTTGTTAACCTGGGCCACGATTGATTCAGTCTGGAATTCTTTGAATAAACGCTGACATTTGTTTGGCAAAATTTTAAGCCAGATTCCTTTCTTGATGTACTCGTACTTGGGACAGGCCGAGAGTTTGCATTGGCTTATGCTTCTCGTAAAGCTGTATTAAGTGAACCAGGAATTTAACAAATAGACCTCTCTTTTGTAGCCCTAAGTGAGATATTTTGAATGCAGCATTACCTGTACATGACAATGGAGGTTGGGTTGGCTGGCTGCTGAAGGAGCCTGTGTCGATGGTCATGTCTCGCTCAGAAACTGCTTCTGAATCAGCATCAACTCCCTCAGGTCTGACGATGGTATCCCGTTCTGGAATCACATCCGTGTCCCACTCCGGGATCACTTCCCTGTCCCTCTCAGAGACCTGACTGGCAACAGTGACGAGAGAACGGGCAGCAGGGACACCATTTTTGAAGCTTGTTGACTCGCTCCTTTGGTTCCTGATGCGATTGAGGAGTTTCTTCAGGGCTTGTCTGGGAGCCGCTCTGATGGTGTCCACTGCAAGTTTAGAGGGTCATATGGAAAGCCATTTAAGCATTTATTCAATATCCAGATATCCAGCTTTGGGTCCATGTTTTAGAATGATCTTTGGGGATCATTCACTAACTGAATGACAAAGATTTGATCTTAAATCATGGATATCCACATCTGCCGCACTAACCTGTGATTTAGCAATATGTTGGAACAAAAACAATTGTTCATACTCTGCAAACAAATTCAAAACATCCTCTGTCCATGTGTATATACAAACAAAGTGAAAACTGGAAAGTGACATTTATTAGTACATAACTGCAAGTCATCTACAGCAGTCTCCACAATATTCACAAAGGCAAAATATATATTTTGAATTTAATTATTTTAAATGAGCTGCCTGTGAAGGTCTTCTGGTGAATTTCAAATGTATGGAGCAGCTTGAAAGACTGTACTATCGTACCCTTTTGTAGATAAAAAGGCTGGACTGCTAAGAGAACATCACAAATTTAGAGGTAACTCAAGATGAAAATAACATTTAAGAGTGACTGAAATGATGTGAGACTTTCTGAGGCTTTTCGAGACCAATACTGCAGTGGTTTCAGGGAACAGGAGGACGATGAATAAAAAAATACTTTTCTGTTATGCTTGAGCCATTTTAACGCTGTGTTACAGTCACCGTTTGGAAATAAGGTATGTAAATAAACATATCCAAAATCTGTGTGAATATATAATTTCGACAACATACAAGTCCCTACAGTATCCTGTGTAGGCGTGGCGTAAGTTCCAGCGTGGCTCATGTATGGAAAAAAACAAAACATAACACAGAGTGGGTGTGGCCTATTAACCTGTGTGCGCTGTCATCCAGAAAATATTGTATTACAAAGACGTGCATCTGGCTGCCCAAAAGGTGTTATTAGTTTTGAAACATCAAAAACATTAATTATTTTCTGAAAGTTGATCACTTAAAATTTATCCCGACTGCCTTTTGGATCAACGATTTCCAAAAATGTGAGGAAAAAAAACAATTTCTTAATAAATTACGAATGCAGTGCTGTGCCTCTACTGTATAATCAAGGTAAAACAAATATAAAACAATTGAGTACCACGTGCAGAGTCTTGTGAGTCAGGGTCCACTTGCGACTTTTCTATTTCAGATGCGTTTCTTTCGTCCAGCTCTGGGTCCTGGCTGCTTGTGGATGTGTCAGGAAGAGGTTCAGATACCAGCCGGCCCACCAGGTCACCTTTGATTTCTGGGTTCAGGCAGATTAAATTGTATTAAAGTATCACTTGTATCATTTGAGGCCACTTGTTGGATGAAAGCCGTTGCATATCAAAGCACATATACAGTAATGCCCTGCATACTTGCATCATTTGAGGCCACTTGTTGGATGATAGCCATTTCATGTCAAAGCACATATACAGTAACGCCCTGCATACTTGCTGTTCACAAATTCACATTTTATTTTTTCTTCTGTGGAACCTATCACCAGTTATTTATTGAACAAAACATTTTAATTGCATTGTAATTTGTTTGCTGTTTCTAAAACATCCTCAGATGCAACAAGATGATGTCAAAGCCTTGTCTAAAAAGTCCATCTTACAGGTTTTCCAGAGTAAATTTTTTTTTGTTTGTGTTGCCAGTCAAAATTTGAGGTACAAGCTCGCTTCGGATATGCTGCCGATAGAAGGCAGCAACATCCACAGTTTAGAGTATATTTAGATGAGTTACAAAGCCAGTCATTGAAGAAATTAAACTCTTCAGTCAAAGTACCATCCTCTGTTGAAGTGATGCGTATCAACTTCGGGACATTGGGGAGAAGTTAAGTTTAGCCGAGGTTTTTACTTGAATTTATAGTCTTTTATATGACCGCTTCCAGTGCATTTTTTTTCTTCCAAAAATCCAATCTGTTAGCGATTTATTTTAAAGTTTGTTTAAACCAGATTAGTCTGAAATAAAACTGAGATCACAATTTGCAGAACATTTTTTGTTTTGAAAATTAATATTGGTAGTTACAGTTGATAAACTGTAAAAAAAATAATAAAGAAGTTTACACTGTGCAAAAACTTCATTTTTGTTTTACTCCCTGAAGTGTAATCAGACTAAACCTCCGTTTCAGGTCAGTCAGCATCACCTAAATTATTTAATTTTGGTAAAAAAGAAATTAATTTTGGTAAATGCCACAGCAATGAAAGAGAAAATTTATTAGCGAATTTTACATGATTTTCTTCCAGGTCAAAAGTTACATACACCAATTGGAGAACCTCAGATAATGAAGTCATGGCTTTGGAAGCTCCTGACGGTTTAACGGACAACATGTGAGTTCAATGACGACACACCTCGGGATGTATTTAAGGCCACACCTCAAACATTCTGAAATCATGAGGAACTCAAAAGAAAGCGGCCAAGGCTCATCCTTGGGTGCAATTTCTAGCTGCTTGAAGGTGCCATATTCATCTATTCAAACAATTATACACAAGTGTAACCAACCATGATGGGAATGTCGAGCCATCACACTGCTCAGAAAAGACACAGGCTCTGTGTCCCAGAGATGAACGTGCTTTGGACAGAAATGTACGAATCAACCCCAAACAAAAGCAAAAGACCTTGTGACGATGCTAGATGAAACTGACAAGAAACTGCTATTATCCACAGTGAAAAAAAGTCCTGCATCGACATGGGCTGAAAGGCTTACCACCAAGAATGAAGGCATTACTTGTAAAAAACATAAAAAAAGACAATTACAGCTTACAAAAAAACACCAAGATCTTCACTTCTGGAGATACGTCTCGTGGTCTGATGAAAATAAAATGGATCCGTTTGACCATAATGACAAGCGTTACATCTGGAGGAAAAAGGGGGATGCTTGTAGACTGAGAACTGCATAACTGTGACGCATGGAGGTGGCAGCATCATGTTGTTGGGCTGTTGTGCTGTAGCAGGAACTCGAGCGCTTCATAAAATAGACAGCATAATGAAGAAAGAACACTACCTGGCGATATTCTCAAGACATCAGCCAGGAAGCTAAAACTTGGGCGAAAATGGGTCTTCCAAATGGAGAATGACACCAAGCATAGTGTCAAAATGGTTAAAAAGTGTCTTGACGTTAACAAAGTCAATGATTTGGAGTGGTTATAAGATACCCCTGATCTGAATTCTATTGAAAATTTTTGGGCAAATCTGAAAAGGTGTGTGCGAGCAACGCAACTGACAAACCTGACAAAAAAATCTCTGAGAAATTCTCTCATTATTATGGCATTTAACAAAATTAAATAATTTTGGTGATCCTGACTCACTTGAAACAGGAGAGGTTTCGTGTGATTTGACTTCAGACGGTGAGACAAAGAATGAAATTAAGTACTTTTGCACAGTGTATGTAAACTTCTAGTTTCAACTGGATATATTTGTAGCAAGGAGTCAATTACCATTTAAACAATCTGAGGTGTTAATTTTTTTTGACGATTAATATCCTCAGTTACATATTTGTAGGACGTGTCACTTACTATTTGCGACAGATTACTATACGTAAAAAATACAGAGTGCTTACTCCTTTCTCTGGTGTACATGTTCTCAAAGGCAAATTCCATGTCTCTTTGGAAGTCTTCCTTCATCTCCTGCCTTCTGTGAGGTGGCTGGAAGATCTGCGGCGGCATTTGAAACGCCTGCTGACGTCTCCTTAACATGTCAGCCTGCTGCATGTGCTCCAGTTCCACAAGAAGCCGAACGCGGTCCTAAAAAGAGCAGAGAAAAATTCTGTGTCTCTTTGGAGCATAACAAGGACTGGTAAAGATCCATTAACACAGGTAGCGAGTGGAGGACAGTCTATGAGAGCATGAAATCTTGTTTGTAGATGAACAAATAGATGTTTTCAGCCATAATATGCTAATATACAAAAATCAGATCTGATTTTCTAGATTTTCCCCCCTCTCATTCTCATAGGTGAGGTATACCTATGATGAAAATTACAGCCCTCTGTCAATTTTTTAAATTAACTAACTTGTTTGCTGATAGTATTCACGTGACATCACAGAACTTAGCCAATCGAGATGGCAGCCATTTTGTGGAGATAAACACTAGCAGCTCAGTGAGTAAATGATATCGTGTTTCTATACAAGTACTTAATGGTAAACAATTATGCTATTGATGGGGGGGACAAATGGGCAAACAGCAACATTAAATGAGGTTTCAGTGTTTAAAAGTATGATTTAAAAAAACAGTGAATGATTTACATTAACGGTTCATAATACTATAACCAATACATTTTCACTTGGATTCAATGTGTATGGAGTGTTTCCATCACATCATCATGATCCACTAATTTATCAACTTGTCAGGGAAGATTATATCAAACATTAAACATCTTTAAAAATGGGGATTTCACAATTGGTAGAACATAATAATAATTGAATAATGAACACATTGCCTCTAGCTTTATATAAGCCAAATAGAGTCGATTTTTTTCATGTTAAGTTTTAGAACTATTTGAACATTATCATTATGTTGTTGTCAGGCGTAAGAATGAAGTTACTAACTTTCACATTGACGAGAATACGATTGTTGCACATCTTTCAGCCATCCAAACAAGCACGAGAGGGAGTACTCAAGATTTGTAAGCTTTCATGTTTTTTAATGTCTGGGCACTTGCAGTATTCACTAGATAATTCACGAAACTAGGATACGTGATATTCGTCAAAATTTCATAGTTGAGAAGTCCTCCTACTCTTCATACATGTTTAAACTCGCATCTCATCAAAGACCGTTGATCTAAACCTTCCACCCACAACTTCTTAGCAGAACTAACACTAGTGGTAAATGGGTCTTACATATTTAATACTGAAATTGATTCCGATCTAAACTAAAGTCTGAGAAGATAAGAGTAAAGAATGCCTGACGGGCTGCACGAATGGAAAGCTTGACCCACAAAATTATTCTCTATAGTCGATCCCCAGCCCAAGGAGGTGCCCGGTGTCAGCAGGTGCAGGATCAAGGGCTGATGGAAACAATACTTGAAAGTTTTTGGGCATTATTATGGGCAAGTCTGAACGACAATCAAAGCTTATTGTCACAATAAAGAAATTGTTGATCAATGAGGGCAGTTGGCGAAATTTCTAATTAACAGCTGACATGAATTACCAGTATTCCTTCAGCCAATCAAAACACGATTGACGATTAATAGTCATTTAAGCTTGGACCGTCATTCTGCACTGGTAAAACATGTCTACTTGGCAGTTTAACCCCGAGTACTGCATATTGCGTCAAATTAAAAATTGGATGGAAAGCCATACCAGTGCAAGGTGCTCTTTCTTCAAAGCTGATTTCCCTCGAAGACGAGCCGTCTCCAGGCGCTCAGCTCGCTTCCTTTCGTCATCCCTCTGGAAGTCCTGCAGCCTCTTCATCTCCAGTTCTGCTTCCTCATGGGCATCAGTCTATTTGCGCGAATCCACTTAGTACAAGCGAAAACGGGAAAATGCAGATAACGGCAAGGCTTTTACCTGTTGCATGTCCACCGCCCGGTCCACTGTGGCTGTGGCCATGTGATAATGTGTGAAGGCAAAGGCACTGATGTCAGATTTCCTTCGCACATGCATTTTCTCTGAATCAGTAGCCTGCTTGAAAGGAAAGAAACATAATTCTGTATTCAGTGGCCCAACATATATTCGCAGTTCAACACCCAGATTCAACAATTTTTTTTTTGGCCTAGAAAAAAAATTGGATGTGGGCAACCCCGTATTACATAGTACAGGTACTTCTTGTTGGGTGTATTAATTCCACTATCAAAAGTGTATTTCAATATGGTTAAGTGTTTTGATTTGTTTGATATAATTCACAAAACATTTTTTAAATCAAAAAAAGTTCTCAAAAGTTGAGTGTGTACCATACATGGTTATAAGGAAACTAGATTTCTTTCACATTGTAAATGTGTAGGAGTTGTGAGAAAAAGTGTACTATTATTCCAAAACTATTTGTAATGTTTTTTATTTTTTTACAGAATACAGTTAACTTTCCCTGCTATCCCGATGATTCATACGCAAATAATGATGTCCTCGCAGGTGCTGCTATATCATTTCATACATCTCTGGATGGACTTCTGGATCACAGACCAGACGTGTGAGCAATGCCCTACCGGACATATCTGTTACATGACAGTGTTCCACTGCAATGCTTCTCCAGTTGGTTCCCTTTAAGACCTTCCACTTGGAACTCACTCCTTCTTGGATTGCTACTCCGTATTGCTTTGGACACCAGCAAGCTCCTCCAGCTGCCAGATGCTTGCATTTCCAGACTTGCAGTAGAACAAGAGCCGGTTGAGGTTTTGCATGCATGAAAATTAACTTGAGTAGGTATCGTTTACAATATCGGAAGTCTAAAAAACGACTAGGTTGTAGATTTGATGTTTTTTTGTATTGAAAAAATAAAATGTGCTGCAATGCTGCTGGTACGTTTCTTTTTGTTCTGTTTACATTTTTGGGGATTATAATGGATTATGCCAACAAAATTTATCATTTTGGTCAAGATAATCATGACATAATTTTTTTTGGTAACATTTCAAGTGAGACATTTAGTACAGGGCAACACACCAGAATTGGTTTTGGTGTAGGCACTGGGAGGTTGGCCACTTTCGCCGATCTCTCCTTTTCCACCTGAAGTGCCTTCTTCCTGGCATTGATTGCTCTGGAAGGAAAAAAATAGTCAGATTCTGCTTTGATATTCAAATTCAGATGTTGAAAAATTCTCACCGGCTTTGCATTTCAGTATCCTTAATCCTCTGTGACTTCAACTCTTTGAGGGCTTCTCGAAAGCGCTCCTCCGCTTTTGCATGATTCTGCGCCTCCCTCTGGGCTAAAGCCGCCAAATCAGGCTCCTTTTTCAGATTGAATGACATTTAAGTCCAGATGTGACATGCTGTTTTGTATTCAGATCTTGGGGATATTTTCATATTCTTGACATGCATCTTAAAGTCCATATAATAGTACGTATAGACAACTACTGCAAAATAAAAACATACATTAATCGTTGACATCAGCACACTCCTAGGAAGACTAGAGAAGGGCTAGATTTGAACTACCAGTATTATAACTTTATGTTAGGTTACTGAAATCCATATCATTACATTTTCTTTGGCCATTCTCTGTCCATGGCCCACCATCTGGAGGCTCTGCTCGTAGAGCATTTGCAGCATGTGCAATTTTTCACTCCGTTGCTGCTCCCATTCCTCCCGTAGTTCCTGGCCCAGCAGCTCCAACTCTCTCTGACGCCTTTGCTCCACATTCTGCCTCGTCTGCAGAGCAAAATCCTTGTGCTGCTCACGAACCTGGGAGGGCAACAAGTTGGAATAGGGCTTCACAATATTGTAAAAAAAAAATGACTACAAGTTTTTTTTTTTTTATGTAATATTTGTGATGTGAAATAATACGGGACTTTCTCCACTAACGTGTTCAAACTTTGGTTGAACATTGCAAAAATGAAGTAGTTCAGTTTGTACTTTAAAATTTTGAACTAATTTCACCACTTCAAAAATGAACTTGTTCATAGTTCCTTTTTTCGCATATTGTAGGTTGTTGATCTGTTACACAGAAAAATATATGTATTTCATTTCCCCATTGTTGCCACTCAATCAGCCCACACTTACAGCCAGGAGCAGCTTTTACCATACAATTTCAAAAACATGAGGAAAAACTTGCTTGATAAATGTTTTTCATACAAAATTAAAATAAAAATGTGGCTTGCATCCTTAATGTGCAAACAAAAAGAAAGTATGACAGGAACGGTGGTTAAACGACATTGATAACTTTGCATTCCTTGCAGCCCAGGCTGACTATATTAACAAAATTTATCTATGGCTATATTGCAAAATAAAATAAATTGCATATTATCACAGTGTGTGCATAAATTATTTTAACTAAACCTTACGCTGATTTGATTGGTGAAGTCTTCTTCAGTTCTACATTTTGAAGTGTGGAGCCCTAATAAGGGGCGAGCATCGTACAGAGGGCAAGAGTATGCCCGAAACTACAGAGCAGTACATCCTTTGGGAAACGTTTCAAATGAGAGATATGACGATTCTATTAAAGAGTTTGAGGACTTCCAAATATGTGATAGTGAATGTCTGTTCTCTACTATACACGCAGGCTCCGGAAGTGGCTTACTTTTACATCTTCGGAACAATTCATTATTCCACGAGACGTAAATCCAGAACCATGGTAAAGTTTTAAAGCACTACTGTACATTGGTTAACTTTGTACATTGATTTTGTAAATCTTCGTCATTGTGTTGTGACGTGTAAGCTGTTGTGTTTACAGAATAAAACATATTACCTTGAAAAAGACTCCAAGGTCTCATTTTTTAAATTTTCAAATGAAATAAAGGTTTGATTGATTTGGAAGGACGCGAAATTAAATGCAACCAAAAGCAATGCAGACTTTTAATGGGATAACTATAAAATTTTAAAGAACACACACAAGACGTTGTTAAAAAAAACGTCGAAAGGGAAGTTTGTTGTGTTTTACCTGTTGTATTCGCAGTTTTCTCCTCCTCGCCCTTTCTTCCTGTATCAACTGGGCCTCTTCGTTGGGGCTCAGACGTAACTTTCGTAGCCGTCTCGCCATGGCCTCTCAGTGAAAACATTTCTCTACAGTGAGCAGCAAGTCGAGCTGGTTACCTTCGAGCGTAGCAGACGTTTCGCCGCTCAAACGATAAAATACGATCATATCAAGTTGTGGCTGGACCGCTAAATTACAAAAAGGACAATGCAGTCGACGCAAACCAAACCATTTTTAAAATGTATTTATTTTTACAGGAGCCAAATGTGTGCAAACGAAACCACTTGGGAAGTGGTCGGTTTGAATTGTTATACGTCACATCCGGTAGTGTAAATGTCCCGCTGCGTTAGCACGTAACGTCAGGGCACTAGTTGTATCATTTAAATGTATTCTATTTCCATTATTATTTACGCTTATTGACACGTTTGAATAAAATTATCTCCCATTCAATAAGTATTATGTGGAAAAAAGTAAGATAACTATCGTTAGTATTTTAAGTATGTCAACTACAGTGGCACTTTTCACCTCAGTGGCGCTCTTTCCGAAGATAAGAGATGGCGTCCCTCATTCAGAAAACGAAGAACAATATACAGCCATTAGCCGAATAATGAATTCATCACCGTGGCAAAAATACCGCAAGTAAAAGGAATAACCTTTACATTGGAAGCTTAAAACAGAGGTGAGAGATAGGTTCTTCTTGTATGGTATGATATTTACATACAGTATTCGTTTCGGATTTGGTGCTCGAAGCTGGGCTGTCTCTGATAGCCAAGCACAGGCAAAATTCTACCTGCACTGTTTATATAGTTTCTCCATTGATGGTACTTTATCGCGTTTGATGATTAAATCACGAGCAAGTTAAAGTAGTGAGCATGATTGGATCTTTCAAAATGCTGATGGAGGTAGAGTTACCGTAGTTCCAGATTAGCTCATTTATTCACAGTGAGCCTCTGTAAGAAAGTGTCAGGAGTGTTGTGCGGTAGAATAGCACTAGCTAATGTGAAAGGTAAGGTTTTGGGACGGTAGTGAAACCAGACATGGTGTACGGTTTAGAATCATTGACAATGGCCCGGAGACAGCTGGAGGTGGTGGGGTTGAAGATGCTGAGTGGGAGTAACGAGGATGGCCAGAGTCAGGGATGAGCTTCTCAAATAGAAAGCGCAGACTCTACAATTGAACCAGCAAATGCAGAGGACAGGGCAAGATGGAAAAGGATAATTCACTTGTGGTGACCCCTGAAGAAGGGGAAGCTTCATGGGAAAGAAGAACATAGATTTTACAAGTACAGTACTGCATATTTTCACATTGCAGTAGTCATACAATGACGTTGTGGGACTACTAAATGTTGTATCTTACCGTATCTTCCTTTCTCTTGCAATCTAGCCATCAGTCTTGTCATCATGGCCAGTGGTCCGGGAGTGAGGGTCAGCATCGAGTCTTCCTGTGAGAAGCAGGTCCAAGAAGTCGCCTTGGATGGAACAGAAACATATGTGCCGCCCCTGTCCATGTCCCAGAACTTGGCTAAGTTGGCGCAACGGATAGACTTCAGCCAGGGATCTGACTCTGAAGAGGAGGGAGCTGAAGGCGAATCCCGGGATCGTGAGTGGTGCAAACAGGAGCAGGAAGAAGAAGAAGGTATCATGAGGAAAAATGTGTGTTGTATGCACAGAGAGTGATTTGTCTTTTTTTTGTGGGCCATTTTCTTTTACACAGGAACAGTGAAGTTTCAGCCGTCCCTTTGGCCTTGGGACTCCGTACGGAACAACTTGCGCAGTGCCCTGACAGAAATGTGTGTCCTCTATGATGTGCTCTGCGTGGTAAAGGAGAAAAAGTACATGGCGCTAGACCCAGTATCTCAAGATCCAGCCATGAGCAAGGTAACATCCGAATGGTCTTTAGAGTGACTGATTAGTGACGCATTTTGCGATACACTATTGAGAACGGAGAATGTATGTCCATTCCTTCCTACTGCCTTTTTCAAACGGGGACAGAGAGGTTTGTGTTGTTTATCGGTGAATAAATAAAAACATTTACTTTCTGTATTTATACTTGGCTTATGTTTGAGATACAAGTGACCCAGGATCTAAGTTCCCATTGTGCTGTTTTTTTTTTCCGTTTTTTTTTTTTTACCTGAAATTTGAGATAGAAGCGCTGCACAGTGGTCGTGAACTCACATAATTTCACAAGCAGTAGTTTGCCAGATCGTAAGTAATTCTTCAAAAAGAGTCTTTTAACAGGGTTCGCAAGCGTCCCTAAAAGTCCCTAAAAACCCCTAAATTTTCAAAGGTGCATTTAGGGGCTCCTAAAAGTCCTTAAAATCCACGAAAACCGGTGAAGCCCCTAAAAAGGCCTTAAATTATAAAAAATCAAAGGGAGGACCTCTACCGCCAAAATTCTCCCGAAAAAAAAAAATTATCTTTTATTTAAAAAAAAAAAAAATTGCGATCCGTCTGGCGTCTAAAACTGCCTGAAATTGTCAACGGAAATCACCGTGTTGACAACGAGTTGCCATCTTGTTTGTTTCCATGAGTCGGCATTTCACTTCGTCTTCGTTACGTCTTTCATCGATCCAACTTGTATCATGGGGAAGTGCATTTTTCAAGATGCTTGGGTTGAAAGTAAGGAGTTTGGAAGCTGGGTTCGTTGAGATGCAAAAGATCGGCACATGTTTTACTGCCATCTGTGCAAGCAGAGCTACCAGCTAGGAAAGATGGGCGTTAAAGCGCTGGAGTCGCACCAGAAAAAAAGGAGACACGCTGATTTGGCGAAGACTCTCTCATCTTCCGTTGGTATGAATCTGTTTCTAAAATATAAAGATAGTGAAGCATCAACTTCAGGCAGTGGTACTAGCAGTGCATGCGCACCTACAGTTGTCCAGCCATCGACTTCAACCAGCCAGAAGTCAGGCTCTATGAACGTAGTTCAATACACAAAGGTGGACTCGTTAAAGGCAGAGATCGTGTGGACTTTAAAAGTGATCTGCAGCCATTACAGTCACAAATCTTGTGAAAATAATTCAAAAGTGTTTGCAGTCATGTTCCCAGACAGTGACATTGCTAAAAACTATCACTGTGGGGAAAGGAAGACTTCGTACCTGGCTACATTTGGCATCGCTGCCCACTTTTCATCTCTACTGCCTCAAAGCCAAAAAAGCCAGAATGGAGACTGACATATCAACGCTTATTGAGAAGGCTGACAGGCTGTGTGAGGAGGCAGAAGAAAAGAGGAATCTGAGGTTTATCACCGAGGCCAATGCACTCAGAGGCAGAGCAAAGGATAAGAGAGCCTCTTTGGCACCTCTGCAACAGCAAATAGAGGAGGCACTGGGTAGGCTCAAGGAGCTAGAGTAGGGGTGCTGAGACAGACATCAGTCGAAGACATTTGTGTATATAGTTGCAATTGTAGTTAGAATCAGTTTTTCTGAATACTGTTATGTGAAGACGTTGACAATGGTCATATCAATGAGAACTACCACAAGGGGCGACAGGTGATCACTGTCACAGGTACTGAGGTACTGGAACCTTTGATGAACCAAGAACAGCCCATGGCACCATTGGGTGAGTCTTTTTTCCTTACTCTTGATTTCCCACGATGGCCCTAAATTTTTCGTGTCGGCCCTAAATTTTTTCCGTGTCAGCCCTAAATGTTTCGTGTCAGCCCCTAAGAATGACCCTAAAAAGCCCTTAAATTTTTTGGGTCCGACTGAGTATGAACCCTGTTTAACTATTTACAAAGTTTTATGTCAAACTAAAGATAAAGCAAAGGGAGTCTCTCAAGATGTATTCAGTTTTAATTTGCCTTAGTCCTTTTGACTCGTCCCGTCAGGGGTCGCCACAGCGTGTCATTTTTTTCCGCATAAACCTAACTCCAGCATCCTCCTATCAGATGCTAATTGCCCTCATGTCTCATGAGATTAATTTCCACATCTTGACATTTAATTTCCATGTCATATTGCTTTGGTCCAGACCCCTCAGGTGTTCCAGCTGATGAGCAAAAAGAAATCGCTGGCCACTGCAGCGCAGCTTCTTCTGAAGGGCGCAGAGAAGCTCAACAAGTCTGTCGCAGAGAACCTGGAGAACCGGAGGCAGCGAGACTTCAACTCCGAGTTGCTGCGACTGCGCTCGCAGTGGAAGCTGCGCAAAGTTGGTGACAAGATCCTCGGCGACCTCAGCTACCGGAGTGCAGGTTATGAAAACTTTTCCGGAGCACGTGGGGTCATATTTTCAGCAAAGTCTGTAAAAACTTTATCGGGTATTCTTCACACAGGCTCCCTCTTTCCCCATCATGGCTCATTCGAGGTGATCAAGAACACAGACATCGATCTGGACAAAAAGATCCCAGAGGACTACTGTCCCCTTGATGTGCAGATTCCCAGTGATTTAGAGGGATCAGCCTATATCAAGGTAGATAGAGGAGAGACATGCTATCTACATGACGACAATTATTTTCATTAATCTTGGAAAATACGGAAAAGGTGAGAAATACAGTAATTCACATCTATCAATCTGGAAAGGGTTACAAAAGCCATTTCTTAAGCTTGAGGATTCCAGCAAAGCATAAGGAGAGCCATTATCCTGATGTGGAGAAAACATGGCACAGTGGTGAGCCATGCCAGGAATGGCCGGGCTCCAACGATTATCACCCCAAGAGAACACCAGAGACTCACCCAGAATGCCACAAATAAACCCAGGGGAACCTTTAAAGAACTGCAGGTCTCCCTTGTCTCAGTTAACGCCAGTGTTCATGACGTAACAATAAGGAAGACAACAGGCAAAAATGGCAAACATTGCAGAGTTCCTTGGTAAAAGCCACTGCTGACCAAAAAGAACATAAAGCCTCCTCTTACTTTTGCAAAAATACATTTAAATGATTTTTAAATGCCACATTATACTACCATGGTCAATAATGGTCGCATTGCATCATGTGACCTACACATTGCCCTTAATTGATACTGTTCCATGGTTCCCATTGTTGTTACTATGTTCCTTGTAATGGAAAGTAAAACTGATAACGGAATTGTGATGAGGAATCTCCACCCTATGGCGTCCTCACCAAAACAATAGCAGAGCATTTCATTGAAAGATCATCATGCCAATTGTCTCAAGAGTCTCTGGTCTTATTAGACCAAGATAGAACTTTTTGGAATGAATTCTAAGAAGTATGTATTATTAGTATGAAGGTACAAATTTGCTGGCCACCTTTGTCCCTCATCTCACATCAGTACCTTGCACACGGGATAATGAGCTTAAAGTTTAGATGGGGAACATGTAAAGTAATGTAATTTTGGGGAAACTACCGATGCATGACTCAAACTGAAGAGGGACATCAGTGTTTAATATTTCCATCATCTTTTTATACTGATAATTTTGCTGTATTGGCACTGACTGCAAATGTGTTCTACAGTTATATTTGTTTCTTTCATCTAAAAGTACTGACGATATGAAGAAACTCATTGTGGCTGATCCAATTTCCGTTGGGCATGTCTGCAGGTTTCCATCCAGAAGCAAGCTCCAGACATCGGTGATCTCGGAACAGTTAATTTGCTCAGGAGACAACCGAAAACCAAAGGAGGTTAGGATCTGTGCATAAAACATGTAATCTACCTATAGTGCCCTCCATAATTACTAGCACCCCCGGTTAAGATGTGTTAAAATCCTTAAAATAAATTCAGTGTTTATTGTAGAAGAATACTGTCACACTGAAAATTTTAGGAAAATATAACCAACGCAAATGAATTGTAAGAAAATTAAAAAAAATCCCTGACTAAAAAATAATTATTTTTCATTAAGTCACCTGTTCCACAATTATTGGCACTTTAGGTGGGATTTTTTTTTCCCCCACTGAATAAATACACTTGTATCGAAGGGTGGATTTTTCTCTTTTTCTCCAATAAGGTCCAATAATATTTAGAAGAAATAAATTTTTTATAAGAAGCTAAAAAACACATCTTAACCAGGGGTGCCAATAATTACGCAGGGGACATTATATCTATCAAGCTACCCCCGTTCTTGTTTTTTCTGATCGCATGATGCATTGCCAGGTTCTCAGCCGTGGCATGTAAAGCTGGAGGCGGCTCAGAATGTTCTGCTCTGCAAGGAGATCTTTGCGCAGCTGTCGAGGGAAGCGGTCCAAATCAAGTCCCAAATCCCTCACATTGTCGTGAAGAATCACATCATCTCACAGCCCTTCCCAGGTTCTTGGATACTCGTGACAACATGTCATTGGCTGCCTTTTGCGCTTTGTACTGCTGACTGACTGATCCTGTTTGCACCTGTGCAGGTCTACAACTGTCCATCTCATTGTGCCACTCGACGGCGGAGAAGAAGAACCACCGGGCATCGCCAGAGAAACCCAAACCAGATGACCATCTTTATGTATTGGAACATAACCTGCATCAGATGATGCGAGAGGTTAGACTCCCTCCGACAACCAAACACACTTTAAAAAAAGATAATAAAAAAAAAAAAGAAGCATTGTGGGTCCAGTAAACCCTACATATTCTTAGTTCAATGTTCACAAGTTCACCTATTCACATGTTTTTCTAAAGAACCTCTCCCCAGCTACTCGGGTTATGTGCTCTTTAAGATTTGACAAAATGTAGCAAGAGCCCTGTCGAAATGGAAGTATAGTAATGGTGTCAAGGAAGTATTCTGAACTGATGCATCTCGACTGAGACAAGACATATTGTTTAAACCTGGAAGGTTAGTGGATGTGAGAGTCTGTTTTTGATTTGTAAACCTTTGATATCTAATACTGTAAGATTAGGTTGAAATTATATTTAAATGTTTTAGAATCACAGTTTCTTCATATTATTAGAGCTTAAACTAACAGTTAATAGGGGATTGTGACGGACCCCTGTTGCAAATAGCAAAAAGCTGCAAATGTTTGAGCCCTCCCCCAAAGAAGTTTGAACCAAATGTATTTATTTACTTGCATATATAGATACATTAGCTGCACTGGAATATACGCTGCGTAAATAAACAAATGAAGTCAGAAATTTACATGCTCTTTACAAAAACACACATTTTTTTTTTTTTTGTCTCACTGTCTGAAGTCAAATCAGACCTAAACCTCTCCTGTTTCAGGTCAGTCAGGAACACCAAAATTATTTAATTTTGTTAAATTCCACAATATTTAGAGAGAGAGAATTTTATATTATTTTCTTCAAAGTCAAAGGTTTACATACACAAAAAATTCTGTCTTTAAGAACTTCGGGGAAGCTGAAATTATGGCTTTAGAAGCGCCTGATAGGTTAACTGACAACATGTGAGTGAATTATTGGCACACCTAGGGATGAAAATAAGGCCACGCCTCAAATCTTCCTTGTTTGAAGTCATTGGAAAATCAAAAGAAATCAGCCAGGAAATCAGACAAAGAATTGTGGAGCTCCACAAAAAAAAGCATTAAGGCAACGATCATAACTTCTGGAGACATGTCTTGTGGTCTGATTAAACCAAAGTAGAGCTCTCTGGCCATACTGACTAACATTACATCTGTGGGAAGCTTGTAGAGCCAAGAACACCATACCACTAAGAATGAAGGTGTTACTTGTAAAGAAACGTAAAACGGACAAATACCCTTTGCAAAAAGACACTAAGAAAAAGATCCTAACTTTTGGAGACATGTCCTGTGGTCTGGTGGAAATAAAATGGAGCTGTTTGGCCATAATGACCAGCGTTACATCTGGAGGAAAAAGGGGGACGCTTGTAGACCTGAAAACACCTTACCAACTGTGAAGCATAGCGGGGGCAGCATTATGTTGTGGGGCTGTGTTTCTGCAGCAGGAACTGGAGTGCTTCATTAAATAAACTGCATCATGAAGAAAGAACATTACATGGAGATATTAAAGGTCAAGTGTCATCCCTATAAACATTCTAAAATAGATATTGTAATGAAAAATACATATAATATTATTCACTTCAATGTCTATACGAAAAAATAAATGAGCGGAGAGCGCGTCATCCATGCGCAAAGTTGCGGAAGTGTCATTCGACGACATCCAAGTGGTTGCCATGTTGGCTGCATCCCCTGTCCGTGACGTCACCCCGGACATTCGCCATTGAAAACACGCGGTGGACCCCACTGTAGGACACGAACACACCCCTTCTGACATAAATATAGTAAAGTTACTGGGGCAATATTACCCTATTGTTTCAAGCCATATTCAAATGATATGCGGTCACGGCCAAACCGCCTCCCCATCCGATCGACTTCTGCGGCGGAGATGAGCCATCGCGGTCTGAACAACGTTGCCGACAATGCCGCACTCAGCCATGTACGACAACAACACCTTAAAGCGCCCCGGCTCAGCAGTGTTGTTCATCGCAGACGACGGCGGCGGCGATGAACAACGCCGTAAAGTGGCCCGGCTCAGCGCCGTGGTAAGCCACCTCGGCACCGAAAATGAGCCACCCCAGCCGACAAGGCTTTACGCCGTTGTCGTCGCACGTGGCTGAGTGCGGCATTGTCGGCAGCGTTGTTCAGAGACGCCGCCGTCCGCGAGCCGACACAAAAGTCTTCGCCGGCAAGCCCGACGCCGTCCGACCCGCACATCGACACATTTAGCACGGCTGTCAAACGTACGTTTTTTTTTTTTGTTTTTTGTTTTTTTTTTGTTACGTTATGAGAGACCGATTACGTGGTCCGCCCCAAACTATAGAAATAAACGAGTCCACTTGAGGGCGGTCCTGCCATGTACGTCACTTCCTGCTTCTTCTCAAAAACAAATCCCTCAAGAGGATTTTCATGGCAGGAGTTACAAAAAGCTGTATACGTCAACATAATGTTTTGTGGTGAAAAATGTATGGGTCCGTGTCAGCTGGCCATTTTTCATTAATAGCATACTAAAAATCATACATTTCATCACAGTGGCCCTTTAAGGCAACATCTCGAGACATCAGCCAGGAAGCTAAAACTTGGGTGCAAATGGGTTTTCAAAATGGACAATGTCCCGAAGCATACTGCCAAAATGGTTAAAAAGTTGCTTGAGCATAACAACGGCAATTTCTTGGAGTGGGCATCACAAAGCCCTGATCTCAATCTCATGGAAAGCTTGTGGCCAAATCTAAAATGCCGTGTGCAGGCATGGTAACCGACAAACCTGACTGTTAGTTTTTGCTTTAAACTATCGGCAAATGCACAACATTTAGGGAGAGGGAGTCATTTAGTTGTGATCGGGCTTGACCTCTATCCCACACAAATTGATTATACTGTATTGTGCTGTATGCGTCCATGCATTGAGCATTTCCAGCTCGCAATGATGGGATTTCAAGGTATTTGCGGTAAAATGGATTGGGGTTAAGATTATTAGGGGTCCTTGATGTCAAAGGGTTTGTGAACCACTGCTTCAAATGGTCTCACTGGTGTTGTTTTTCTCTATCACAGTTCCACAAGCAGCAGCTGAGTTCCATGGTGATGCCGCATCCCGCCACCGCCCCCTTTGGCCACAAGCGCCTTCGTCTGGCCGGGCCACTGGCCTACGACAAGGCCGAGATAAGTGGCTTGCAACAGCGAGAGGGTCTCCTGGAGAAGATCATCAAACAGGCCAAGCACATATTCCTACGTAGCAGGTAAAATGGGTTCTGCGACACCAGCACTGATTCCAAACCATCGTTCCAGAGTGCCACAACACATTGCTCCATGGGCCATCATCCATTGTGCCACAGGAAATGAGAGTTTGACTAAATGGGTTCAAAAATTATTAGTTTACTCCATGTGTTGAACTTGTTTCAGTGTCATTGATGAGCAGCGGGAGACAGAATAATCAAACACTCTTTCACTTAGATACTTGATACACTTCTGAGCAATTTCAGATGAAATCATAAAAATACAGGTAACAGGGCCGGTTAAAAAAAAACATACCAGTAAATGTCACTTCCTCGGCACATATATTCCACTGGTCTCACTCTTACCTTTTCCGCTTGAGTGCTCCCCCTGTGGCCGTTGGGAAAAAGTGCACAAATTAGCCGCATCACTGCATAACCCGCAGGGTTGAAAGCGTGTGAAAAAAGTCACATCTTATCGGTCAGCAATTACAGTAATGACCTGGTATTTTAATACTGCATCCATTATTCACAGATTCCTTGAATCCCTACATATAATGAGGGAACACTATCAGCTTTTTTTGACATTTTAATTTAATGTTGTGCTGTGCTTCAAATACTTGGGGTCAACAATACACAGCAATGGAGCGTGTGGTAAGGAAGTGAAGAAACGGGTACAAGTGGGGTGGAGCAGTTGGCGGAAGGTGTCTGGTGTTCTATGTGACAGAAGAGTCTCCACTAGGATGAAGACCAAAGTTTATAAAACAGTGGTGAGGCCGGCCATGATGTACGGATTAGAGACAGTGGCACTGAAGAAACAACAGGAAGCAGAACTTTAGGTAGCAGAAATGAAGATGTTGAGGTTCTCGCTTCATGTGAACAGGTTGGATAGGATTAGAAATTAGCTCATTAGAGGGACAGCCAAATGTGGATGTTTTGGTGACAAGGTGAGAGAGAGCAGACTTTGATGGTTTGGACGTGTTCAGAGGCGAGCGAGTGAGTATGTTGGTGGAAGGGTGCTGAGGATGGAGCTGCCAGGCAAAAGAGTGAGAGGAAGACCAAAGAAAAGGTTGATGGATGTTGTGAGGGAGGACATGAGGACAGTGGGTGTTAGAGAGGAGGATGCATGAGATAGGCTTGAATGGAAAAAGATGACACGCTGTGGCGGGACAAGCCAAAAGAAGAAGAATTTGATGTTGTGCAATGATCCATCCATCCATTTTCTTATCCGCTTATCCTCATAAAGCTTGTGGGAGTGCTGGAGCTTATCCCAACTATCAATGGGCAGGAGGCAGGGTACACCCTGAATTGGTTACCTGCTAATTGCAGGGCACATGGAGACAGTCACGCTCACAATCACAACTGAGGGGAAATTAGGGGCAAAGGAATAGAAATATCCCATACTGATTTCGTAGCAGCATCTCAGATAAACTCGCTCGTGAGCTTTCTAGTTGAAGAATTTGTGTAGACGTATTTCAGGCTTTGAAAGGGAGTTTGAAAGCCTCCTGCTGAGATGTCTCTGGATATTTTTTTTGTTTTGTTCCAAAGTTCGGAATAGTGGGACGCCGCCATTGTGTTTTCCGCCATTTCCCCCTTGCCGTTTAGAATACAAAGACGCACTGACGCCCCCTAAGCACACACTCCATACATTGGGAAAGTCGAAGGGATCGTGTGCTTTGTGAAGTATAGTGGGAAAAGGACTTGTAAACGTAGCCCATTATCCTGCTGGCCCAGTGGCATGTGTCTCTTTCGTAACCATGACAAACAGAGGTAATACCCTTGCTAAACTTGCAAGAACAGAGCCTGGAGTGGTTTGAGAGGAAAACTGAGCACCCATAAAGACAACAGCATTTTAACTCATGGAAGCAGCACTTCATATATTACACTGTGTGTATGTGTCACATAGACACAAATACCACTACAAATATCACCAGATTTATGCATTCAACAAAACTCACTACGAGCTAGGATGTCATCTTTATAAAGTGTTTCTGCGTGTTAGTGTTTAACAGTGTCATTGCTTGAAAGTGGCACTAGATTCCTCCCCGACCCTAGCTAGTCATGTGATGTGTTGAGAAACTCAGGTGTAGGGCTGATTATTTTGTCAATCAGCAAAATTGTGACATAGTGGGGGAGAAGTGCTGAAGGGCTTGATCTCAGACACATTTTCAGAAATGCACAAAAGATTTACGTGGTCCAGATCCAAGTTATTGCATACAAGCCAATAAAAAGTCAATGTTCTATATAGATGTTTCTATATAGATTACTCCTTTACACTACTCTTGTGTTTATTGTGTGAATGAGCAGTCTCGAGTTTGCCTTCATTCCAGCTGCCTGTCAACACTGAACAATAGTGACTTTTCAAAGTGAAACTGCATGAAATACCACAGTATCTCTAGGAGCTTGCAGATAATAGAGGTCCTCCGCACTGTTTGCTCTGTTCAGGCTATGCAAACACAGCTTGGCATAGTACACATTTCTGATCCTCGACCGCATTGACCAAAGTGGCTGCATTGTTGTATATCCAAATTGGAAAAACTTGTTGGATCCAGGGATTTTTAATTCCTTTGTAAATATAGCAGCTAAATAACACAACTGCAACACTGCCAAATGCTGTGGGAAATGTTTTGGGAGAAAAATTGTCATGTTACAATAGTTGGAGTTTAAAAAAAACTGATTAAATTAGTTGTAATTTTATGATAAAGTTGCATTTAAATAGTGAAGAAAGACCTGTTTTAACAAGTGCACTTAAAAAAACTACAACTTGGAATACTACTATCGCTTTTATTCTGAAAATGCCCTTGGTCTTTATTCACTGCTGTTGCCGGCTGTTGAATTCAAATATTATTAACATTAAGGACTGGCAGTGAATGAGTTAAAATAGAGGACTCTGTTCTTTAAAAAAAATAAAAAAATAACTTCATTGCTGCAGGGATATGGCCTTTGTTAAGAAAAAAAAAAAAAAATATCCGTGCAGTGATATCAGAAGTATCCGATGATACATCCCAAATTTTTAATGGCCAGAACCAAAGGTAGTATGGGTCAAGGAGTACTTCAATTTTGTTTTAATGGGAGGCCAGACTCTATATTGTCACTGTCTGACAGAAGCCAATGTCTGAATATGGATTTTATTTTTCTTTTCACAAATCAATGTTATTCATCAGTCCCCATGTAAATTTATTATTCTTAAAAAATTAACTAATCTAAAGTGTTCAAAATAGCTTGAGTTTTCATAATATGTTGTATCCCCTCCTCTCATGTTTTTTTTTTTTTTTTAAATTGGGATTTGGAAATATATGGATTCCACCCAACAGAAATGCGTACCGGTAGTTATGTCCTTGATTGATTGCAAATAATGTTGCGTATCCTTAAGCTACCACTTTTGAGAACAGACATTTCCGTGCACTCCGGAACCTGTGACGCTGAATAAACACCCTGTCATTGCTAGGACTGCGCGGACCATCGACAGCCTTGCTAGCCGCATTGAAGACCCCCAAATCCAAGCTCACTGGTCCAACATTAATGACGTGTACGAGTCCAGCGTCAAAGTGTTGATCACCTCTCAGAGCTACGAGCAAATCTGCAAGTAAGTGGTGGAAGGATGACACCAAAGAAAATGTTTCTGAACTTTTTGGGGGCGTGCCATGATGTGATTTAGCTCAATAAAAGTTGGCAAACTTAGCTCAAATGAACAACGACAACACGTGTTGTGTGTATTGTGTGTTTACTGTTCAGGTCAATCCAACTGCAGCTGAACATAGGTGTGGAGCAGATCCGAGTGGTGCACCGAGACGGACGTGTCGTCACTCTGTCACATCAGGAGCAAGAACTGCAGGACTTCCTACTTTCACAGGTAAGGCTAATTTTTCCTTCAAAACTCTTGAGTTGAGGCAAACACGGATGACAACAATTTATTAGCAGTTTTTTTTACCAATTCTGATGTGCAAAATGCATGAGGCCATTAGACAAGCGTTTCTGTCAAGCCCCGTGGGCGGCGTCTCTCTGCCAAGCTGAAGCTGAGGCAGAGAATTTGATACTTTAAAAATGTTCAGATTTGAGTGAAACTTTTGCTATTGTCAAAAACATTTTTTCAAAATAATGCTTCCGTATTCAGTTCATAACAATTACAGGGCATAACGCCATTGAATACTTGTCACCACTGACTCTGCTTTTACCTTATTTCATCTGTTTTTGTGCTAACACACCAGCTATTAATGCTGGATAAAATATGGAGTTGAAGTCAGTTTAAGTTTTGTACTGCTGACTAGCAATGGTTGCAATGGCACGAGTCATTTTACCAAAGCAGAGCGGTTCAGAAAAGAGGGTCAATGGCTTGAATGCAGATTTCACCATTCTGCTGTAGTTGAGTATCTGTCAAAAATATATTAACTAAGCTAAATTGCTTGGAAGGGAGATGGCACATTTGCCGTAATTTACATTTCCACAGGTACACTGATTTGAAAATAGACGGAAACATTTTTTGAATCCTAAGAGTCTTTGTTGTCTTTATTCTTCATTTTTGTAAGCGCTTTGAGGGGAAGGTCCACCGTGCGAACAGAGCAGCCTCTTGCGCTCGTTCGGCTACAAGCTTCATATCGTCAGGTTGCGGTCAAAACGAGAGCTCAAACTACATAGAAATGAGCGTAATGGGAACTTTTAAAAACACGCGCATTTCAATTGTGGGTGCTATTTTTTTCAAATGATCATACGATCGTACTATGTAGTTTCAGCTCACATTGTTTTGCTTCCGGTTTGGTCGCGTCATCGTCCGGAGAGATGACACATTTCTTTTAAAAGCGGCTACACAACTAGGCCTTGTAGTTGACATTTTTTGTCTTCGTTTAAGTTAAAACAAACTCACGGGGAGTCGATTCTAAGGTTTGGTGCAGTAGCAACAAATGCGTGACGCTAACGATCGTAAAATAATACATAGAGGTAACTAACATATTTTATCAACATTTTATCCTAACCCTAACCTTGAAACAAAAGTTGATAAAAAAGATATACACATATATGTATGTTCGCTGTTTGTCTTTCTGAGACGTCAATAGCGAACATGAACACTCAGCGACAAATTGTTGAATGGTACATGTTGAAGTATGGATGGAGATGTTTCAGAATGGCCGGACGTTTACAAAATATACGTGCATGCGCATTAATCGCAAGGTGACTTTTCAGCACCGGGAGCGCTCAGACCATCACACCGGCAATCCATCGATCTTTTCTGGTCTTTTCAGCTGGTATTCTATAGAATGATATCTTCGAAGAACTGTCCCATCTATTGTGACAACCAACAGCACAACAGGTCTCATGCAATTTGAAAAATCTGCTCCGGTTCAACAACTCCCGCACTGCCGAGCAGCTAGGTTTGACCAGTAACATTGCGCTGTAAAAACTGTGACGTCACGTGCACGGGCTCTATAGCGCTACCAAGTTAGTCGTTATGATTTACTACATTACGAAAAATAAATAAATAGTCGCACATCCATGTTCTGAAAGTCCTGTGCTGGTATTTTTGATATTGCAGATGTCCCAGCACCAGGTACACGCCGTGCAGCAGCTCGCCAAAGTGATGGGCTGGCACGTGCTGAGCTTCAGCAACCACGTCGGCCTCGGCCCAGTGGAGAGCATTGGGAACGCCTCCGCCGTCACAGTGGCTTCCCCCTGTGGCGAGTATGCCATCTCAGGTGAGACGCACTCACGTGAGCATCTACTTGTCATAAGACAAGCGGCACGGGAGCGGACCCAAATGCAGGACTCCTAGGCAAGGGCATGATCTTAAGAATGGTTTTATTCCAGAAGGAGGGCATACAAGTAAAGGCAGTCCAAAACAAGTGAAAGCACAAAAACGCTAGGCAACAGGGGAGATCCAAAAACATGCACAAGGTCTGATGACTAAGAGGCAAACTAGGAAACATGGACAAGACGTAGTCAAGCTAAAGAGGCACAGTCTCTCTGTGACAAAGGATTGCTCCACACTAAACTTGCGACTTATGCACAGTAGCAGAGTATCCCAGGATGCAATAAAGCATATGCAACGAATTGGCAAATGCTGATGACACATTCACCACTTAAGTGCTTGGTCAATTAGTGTCCAACATGAAACACAGCTGTGTGACAGCTGTCAGAGATGGCACCGCCAAGGGCAGTGGCCAGGTCATGGCCCTTACGCTACTGTATTTTGCCATACTGTGAGCATATCAGGGAGGCAAGCCATGGTTACAAAAAAAAAAGGTCACAAAATGTTTGTGGTCTCTTGGAAATTTCCTCCTATTTTTTGGTGGGGAACGCTAGTTCATATAATGAATAAAGACGAAACACTTGTTTTTGCTCCCATTTTTCCTGAGCTGAGCACCACTCAATGTTTGAGAAACTTTTATTTTTCTGTTAAAAAGGGCAAAAAAAACCCATTTTTTTTTTAGGGTGCATTTACAACAGGAACTTGCATAAACGACCAGCGCTGCAGTACATTACGTATTTTTTTTTCTTCATTTATAACCTTTTTGATCCTGAAGAGACTGTATTGTGTATCCAGCAAGTCACTTTTTTTTGTGGCTCAATGAAGAATTGAATTATTAGTATTGGAAATGGAATCGGAAAAAATCTTCTCAATTCCCAACGCTAGCCATAATGTGGACAAAGAGCCCAGCTATTTTCCATATTAAATTTCAGTATGTTAAGAGATCCAATCAGCGCAAAGCTCATTAACATGGTACATAACGGGAAATCCAACCAACTTAGGCTTTTAAAACCAAAATGATCATACAAACCCAATAAAAGGATATCAAAGAATTAAATTGAAAAAGTGACTGAAGAGGACCTTCAAATGTTTGTCCAACTTGTCATTCTATTCTGTTTATGCAGCATCTCCGCTTGATTTGGGGTTGGGTTTTGTACTCAGCGAATACGGCTGATTCCAAAACGATGTTCTTGTGTTCTTTTGTTTCCCAAAGTGCGTAACGGTCCCGAAAGTGGCTGCAGAGTTTTGGTCCAATTCCCCCGTAATCAGACCAAGGAGCTGCCCAAGAGCGAGGTCATCCAGGACGGCAAGTGGAGCCACCTCAGGGGTCCGTACAAAGAGGTTCACTGGAACAAGATGGAGGGACGCAACTTCGTTTACAAAATGGAGCTTCTCATGGCCGCCCTCACCCCATGCCCTTAAACACGAGCCTCCCTGGATGAGCGAGCAATTGGTGTTGGTTGTCTGCTCACTCGTTGACTTGTGTATGTAAACTTTTTTTGTATCTATGAGAGAAAATAAAGAGCAGACGCTGGTGTTTGTCCTCCTGTGGCCTTTTATTTGCAGAGCTTCTCAAACACAAAGAGGTCACAGAGGATCCACGAGCTGGAGCTTGGCTCTCATTTGCAGTAAATTATGTCAATAAATTAGGTGTATATACAGTAGTGCATATCTAAACCAATTAATAACTCCTCCCTACCTTCTTTAAAGCTCTAAAATGTGACTGATCGTCACGTAAACAACTGCATAAAAAAAATGTAAACAGTGTATTTTTTCATCCTTTTTGGGAACGAAATGTATATTTAGATTACGCCTTTTTTTTTTAGAAAATGAAGTTGCATTTTGGGTGTAATATATAATTCTATCCTTTTATAGGGTTAGGGTTTGGGTTCTAATTTTACAAGATAGAAATTGCAAGAATACAGTAATTTGTTTTGAGAACAAGTACATTTTTCAACAATACAGACCCAGCTTTATAAAAGTAATTTTCAAGAATATAGTTCTGTCTTTTGCGAAAAGTGCATTTTATGAGCGTATAGTCATTTTGTTCATGTTGTTTCATTCGAAAGCGTGTCAAGTTGTTTTTGAAGTTTTTTTCAAAAAATTTTTGAGGCTTCTTTAGACTTGTTAGAGCGTTGGCCTCACAAGTCTGAGGACTGGGGTTTAAATCCCCGCCCCGCCTGTATGGAGTTTGCGTGTTCTCCCGTGCCTGCATGGGTTTTCTCCGGGCAATCCGGTTTCTTCCCACGTCCCAAAAATATGCAACATTAATTGGACACTCTAAATTGCCCCTAAGTGTGATTGCGAGTGGGACGCTTGTCTGTCTCCATGTGCCCTGCGATAGGCTGGTGACCAATTTAGGGTGTACCCCAAACATAGCTGAGATAGGCTCCAGCACTCCTGTGACCCTTTTCAAGAATAAAGGAGAAAAGAAACTTTACATGAATACTCTTCAGCATCCGCATGTTATTCTAGACCAAATAAATTTAATTCTAGACACATTTCACATTCCAAAAAGTTCCACTTTTCCAAGATGCCACATTTTCACCATACCAAAAAACAGGTGAATGAAACATTTGACCAAAAAGTGCCTCATTTTTCCTATTCCAAATTCAAACGGTTATGTTCGTTCACAATATCTTGGGAACTATTTTCCACATTCCCCAAATTTCACTTCTTCCTCATTTATTGACCCAATTCAAATGTTTCCAACTTCAAAATTTTTAGATCATTTCGGACATCTTGGGAATTATTCTCATTCCCTGAATTCTGAATTTTAACAAAAAAATCTCTAATTAAGACACATATTTGCCACCTTCCATTTTTTCCAGCTGACTCAAACCATTCCAAGTCTCAGAGTCTACATTTTAACATTTCAATTAATTACACAGCATTTCATTCAGATTTGTGTTTGTAGGTAAAATGACTTTCTTCCATTGCTTTATAATCAAAATACAGTGGATCCCTGCATATTTGCGGTTCAGCATTTGCGGATTCAACTCATCGTAAATGTTTTGAGGGGAGAATTTTTTGCAGAACTCTGTTTATTTGTCTTTTGTTTGACAGTATTATTATTATTCTCCAGGAGCATCAATTATTATTATTATGATCATGTTCACTATTTGCAGCCAATCCCAGTCCCTCTTTTCTTTTCCTTTCGGCGTATCCCGTTAGGGGTCGCTACAGCGTGTCATCTTTTTCCATCTAAGCCTATCACGTCCGTCCTCGTCTAACACCCACTGTCCTCATGTCCTCCCTCACAACATCCATCAACCTTTTCTTTGGTCTTCCTCTCGCTCTTTTGCCTGCCAGTTCCATCCTCAGCACTCTTTTGCCAATATTCTCACTCTCTCGCCTCTGGACATGTCCAAACCATCAAAATCTGCTCTCTCGAACCTTGTCTCCAAAACATCCAACTTTGCCTGTCCTTTTAATGAGCTCATTTCTAATCCTATCCAACCTGCTCACTCCGAGATAGAACCTCAACATCATCTTTTCTGCCACCTCGAGCTCTGCTTGCTGTTGTCTTTTCAATGCCACCGTCTCTAATCCGTACATCATGGCTAGTCCCACCACTGTCTTATAGACTTGCCCTTCATACTAGAGGAGAGACTCTTCTGTCACACAACACACCTGACTCCTTCCTGCCACCCATTCCAACCTGCTTGTACCCGTTTCTTCACTTCCTTACCACACTCACCATTGCTCTGGACTGTTGACCCCTGTTGAATAAGTTGGTCAAAAACTCCACAGCCACCTCTCCAAATTGCTTCCATACCTCCACAGACCAACTACCTTTCCATTTTCTATCCTCTTTAAGGCCTTTCTAACTTCCCCCTTTCTAATCAGTGCCACTTCATGGTCCTTCACACTTGTGTTTTCTACTCTTCCTTCTCTCCTCTCCCATTTTCTTCATTCATTAACTTCTCAAAGTATTCTTTCCATCTATTCAGCACACTACTGGCACCAGCCAACATATTTCCATCTCTACCCTTAATCACCTGTCCCTATGCCTGGCCAACCTGTAGAGATCCTTTTCTCCCTCCTTCATATCCAACCTGGTGTACATGTCATCATATGCCTCTTGTTTAGCCTTCGCCACCTGTACCTTTGTCCTACATCGCATCTCAATCCTCTCCATGTCCCACTTCTTCTTCGCTAATCTCTTTCCTTGTATGACTTCCATTATTTTAGCGTTCCACCTCCAAGTCTCTTCCTTTTCCTACCAGAAGACACACCAAGTAATCTCCTGCCGGTCTCTCTGATCACCTTGGCGTAGTAGTCCAGTCTTCCGGGAGCTCCTCCTGTCCACCGAGAGCCTGTCTCACCTCTTTCCAAAAGGCCGCATAACATTCTTCCTTTCTCAGCTTCCACCACATGGTTCTCTGCTCTATCTTTGTCTTCTTAATCTTCCTATCCACCACTAGAGTCATCCTACACCCCACCATCCTATGCTGTGAAGCTACACTCTCCCCCACCACTACCTTACAGTCAGTAACCTCCTACAGATGACAAAATGTAATCCACCTGCGTGCTTCTACGGCCGCTCTTGTAGGTCATTCTGTGTTCCTGCCTCTTCTGGAAAAATGCCAGCCATTTCTCTCCTTTTTCAAAGTCTTATCACAATCCTTCCCTCGAAGTTCCTTTCCTGGATGCCGTACTTACCCATCACTTCTTCATCACACCTGTTTCCTTCACGGACATGTCCATTACAATCTGTACCAATCATAACTTTCTCTCTGTCTGGGATGCTCAGAACTACTTCATCTAGTTCATTCCACAATTTCTCTTTCAACTCTTAAGTCACATCCTATCTGTGGGTCATAGCCGCTAATCACATTATACATAACACCCTAAATTTCACATTTCAGCATCATCACTTGATCTTATACTCTTTTCACCTCCGGTCACAGTCCCAATGCCCCACAAAATGGCAGAGTCCACTGTATTCAAACTTCATCTTGCAAGAAATCTGAGTTTGTTCTTCTCAAAAATTACTTGCAAAATGTATCATGTAAAATATTAACAATTTCTTTCTTGAAGAAAATGTAAATTGAGGAAACGTAGTACAGAAATTGGAGAGATGAATTATCTTTCTAAAAATATATGTTTTCATAACTTTTTTTCTCTTGATAGTAGGCCACTTTTTGACTCCTACAACATTCTGATTTTTAGATATAATATTTACACGTAGCCACCTGTATGTTTAGTTGTCATTGTGATTACGAGGGCGTTTTTGAGGGAAATTTCTCCTCAGTAAGAGGTACTTCGACCCAAAAAGTTTGAAAATCCTTTTCTGTTGGACTTACTCTGTCATGTCACATGACCAATGTGCATGTGCATGTGTTTAGGTGGAGGACACAGTTGACCTAGTGAGCAGACACTTATTCCAAATAATCATATTTTGGAAATAAATACACTTAATATTTACAGTGATGTCCTCATATAAAAAATCCTCTGTGAGCACCTCAATTTCAGTTCTCCTACATCACATTCACTGAGGTGAAGAAGAAAAAAAAGTCTTTCCGGCTACAAGTGAGAAAGTAGTCCCGACAAATGTGTGTCAAAGAGGCTGTAGCTCCGTTGCGTCATTTTCTGCAAAAGAAAAAAAAGCAAGGAGTCTCTTGTCAATAGCCGAGTCACTTCAGTCTTGCCAACCTTTGTACTCAAAAACACACCCTAAGTGCGACACAATAAATAAACTGCATTCACACCAAGGCGGGCCTTATTATACCTTTCCGCAGAAAACAATGAGACAGTTGCAATCTTATTAAACAAGTAGAAACCAGGTGCAAATACAATGTTACTGTGCTCAAATAGATTTTCCCAGTGCAGTGGTTCCCTGCGATGTGAGTGACCTGTCTTGCAAGTTTTTCTACATACGAGCCGTCGTTTGCCCATTTTGGGCTTTAGCTTGTGAAGAAAAATTTGAGATATGAGAGAGGTGGCAATAAACTTCACTCACTTCACAACAGTGTTCCAACACATGTACACAGACAATATTATCCACAGTCTTGTATTCATTACTAATATTATATAGTAAAATATTGTAGGTGCTATTTAAAAAAAAAAAAAGTTTTTTTATGGGGGAAGAATGGAACAGATTAATGGGATTCTCTTTCATTTCAATGGAGAAAGATGATTTGGAAAACCAAAGATTTGAGGTACAAGAAGAAATTCAACAAACTCCTATCATAGGGCAACACTGTATCTGTATTTTATGTGAGTGTTCATTTTTCTGATGACTGAAGCATGTTGACTTGCAATGATTGTGTCCACCGACTTGCAAGTTGGACTCTTACCGGGCATCTGCTTCCTGCGCTTCCATGCCACTATCTTCCTGTAGACTTTGTCCAAGAGCCACATGGTCAGCATGAGGAGGCCCGCTAAGCAGGCTAACGCCAAAGCCGAAACCGACAGGTATTGCAGGTCCTCATACAAAACCTCTGGGGAGAACAATAGAAAACGCTGTTTAAATATAAATGACAAGGCTCGGTTAGTCTCTGGTACAATGCAGTATCAGCCAAACCTGCAATATGACGTGAACCGTATCACTCAATCAATTATTTCGGTGGTGTGCGACTTCATGACACGATCGTTCAGCAATTATTATCATGCCATTTTCCACGACCCACTCCGAATAGTCTGCTCATGATAACGTAAACGAATAAATGTAAGATGTCCAGTTTATTCGCTACGATATAGGCGATGATGAGTGATTTATAATTTGCTGACAGTGGATTCAACTCCCACATCCAGAGCAATCGGTGTTACTGCCGAAACGAGTCAGCGTTAAGCGATTTACATCACAAAATAAGGACATTCTGTAACCAATGACCGCTCTCGAGTAAGGATACAAAATAATTGCTTAAACAGCTTTCCAAAGGAATGTTTGAAATCATACGAAACAAATGTATAATAGGTCTTCTTTGACTCACCGTTGACTTTGAGGGCAAATCCTGCATCCTTGCTGCTACCCGTCTCGTCAGTGACCGTCACCACGTAATAACCCGCATCCTGCAGCCGCAGATCCGACAGGCCCATGGAGCCGTTGCTGTGCGCTTCCACGCGGCCGCTGTAGTCCGCCGTGATGTTGGTGAAGGCGCCGGGCCGCCATGTGCCGATGGCGCGGCTCACCGAGCTGGACACGAAGGTCCACTGGACGGTGGGGGTGCCATTGCAGGACACGTCCACGGAGAAGAACACGTCCTCCTGCACAGACCGGGTGAGGCCTTGCTGGGGATATTGGATGGAGATGGCCCTGGCTTGGAGATGGAGAAAGCCCATTAGAACTTTTTCCTGCCGCTGACTTGAAGTTATTTACATCATTTTTTAGTCAAGGTTCAGTACTGTGAAATGCCCGACTTGTGGAGCTTAGAGTAGAAATCTCTGTAGAAACCACATCCAGGCAATTGTTTTAATTTCAGTTTAAAACTTATTGACTACACTTAGCTTAAACTACACCTACAGTAGTATGAAACTAGTCTCTCAACCTGACATCTGGATTCTAGCCAGTTTTACTGCAGATTCTCCTTTCTTTGCCTCCTTCTCTGACACCAGTGAGTGAACTGAAGCTGATACTGTGGAGAATTCTGGAATAACCAACTGGTAAAGGTTCTGAGAACTGTCTACCTGTGGCATTTCATTAAATGGACTCTCATGTTGTTTCAAGTAACATTGTATAGCATCATGTCATGTGATTAATGTTCTCCAATCAACATTCACTGCAGCCTCGAAGGATCCAGATACAGTAAATACTGTACTTCACACACAGACCCTATGAGGGGGTGAATGATCAGAACCGTCCCACCTCTGTTTCCATTTGAGCCAGGACAAAACTCTAGTACTCAACAACAATGTGCTATTTGAAATGACGGGCCACTAGCTGACAGTATGAAACTTGCCCAACAGGCTGGGGGGCTCAGCTAAGTGTTGTTGGGCAACCCCCAGCCCTCTCAACGAGCGAGTCCAAAGCCTTTTCACTGGCCTTCTGGTTCTGCTGTTAGCTCAGTGAGGCATAGTGAAAAAATGTTCAGCCTAGAATGCCAAGACTGTGGGGGGTGAGGTGCGCCATTGCTCATCGACTAAATAGCCTCAGTGACGCAGATACAAACATCATAGTACACAGGTGGAAAAAGTAGTCACGGGGACTGACAAAGGACTCATACAGGTAGAAGTATGGATTCATCTCCTGGATGAAGCACAAGCTTTGAAACATAAGTACAAGACAAAAAAAAATACTTAGTTAATGGTATTCCCACATAATGGTAATTTTGATGATGGAAAATTGTTTTGATCTTCTATAAAGGTACATAGTGATTAAGAAAATCAATCGTTTGCCATGTCGCATGTTGTTGTTTAGGAGTCGACTCGACTTTTACGCTATCAAAACAACGTGTCCTCATAGTTTTGTTAATGTTGTGAAATGACGAACAAAAACTGCTGAGTCCGCTAAGATGGTTCGATCTACTGCCAGCCTGCCTTTTTTCCTCACTTGTAAGTAATTATCACTGTCAATAGATGCTTTCATTCGCCCATGGATATTAAGGAGACAATATGACGTATTGATAACAAAAACTAGATTAGATAGTGTAGGAATAATTGTGAATATAATTATCATATATCTGCTTCCAATATAGAAATGCTTTGCTCTGCTCTAGATAACGCGGCAGCCGCTTAGCAGGAGATAGCAAGAACAAAATCATCTAATCATCAGAACAGTTAGAACCAGGAGCACCTGCTGCCTGTTAAAGAAATGATGACCACACATGTACTCAGCAATCTTCCACACACATGCACAGACACATGAACAAACAAGTACACTGTTTCCAACTGTTTTGCTTGCCGTCTCCTTTTTGTAACATCCATATAAATAAGGGGTGTCTTAAAACTAAATTAATAGAAGTGCTGAGGAGAGGATAATCAGAGAGTGCACTGGTGAATTGTAGGAGACAGTTCCTCTCCTCTCTCCTCGCGAGACTTGAACTGGTGTCTTTGCTTCCTTTTTTGTCCTGTTTAATGAATGTCTGATTGGTGAACCTGATTAGATAGATAGATAGATAGATAGATAGATAGATAGATAGATAGATAGATAGATAGATAGATAGATAGATAGATAGATAGATAGATAGATAGATAGATAGATAGATAGATAGATAGATAGATAGATAGATAGATAGATAGATAGATAGATAGATAGATAGATAGATAGATGATAGATAGATAGATAGATAGATAGATAGATAGATAGATAGATAGATATAGATAGATAGATAGATAGATATAGATAGATAGATAGATAGATAGATAGATAGATAGATAGATTTGCAGTACTATAGTGGTGACTGGCCTCGCAGCTGTGAGAACCCAGGTGCAGATCCACCCGGACGTGTACGGAGGCCTGTTCTACCCCCATCTGGACGGGGTTTCTCCGGGTACTTGGGTTTTTTCCCACAGTCCAAAAACGTGCCTTATGGTAGGTGAATTGAAGACTCTAAGAGTGGCTCTCCAGTCCCTGGTGGTGTTTACTGGGCGTGCCCCAGTTGGATCGTGAACAGAGCAGAACTTCAAATTGAATAGTTAATGTTTTCATTATTGTAGGTTGAATATGCATATTTTGCTAAGCGTCTGTTGTATTTGGGGCTAAAATGAGTTCATTGTGCCTAACCAACCACATATTTCTAAGGATTGTGTAGTGATTAGGTTGTCATTTTGTGAAATGCATTTGGAGCACAGAGTTCGCAATTGACCAATCATGATCGTCTTTAGTTCTGCAAAGTTGTACAGAGTAACTGTGTTCACCATACAGTACTTGACTTGACAGTAATCCCATTTAAAGGGGACACATTTTACCGAAACAAATGTTTCTAGTTTTACGATGCAGTATTTCCTCGACAGTGTCTCAATAAACAGGTATCATGTGAATTAAAATCATCCACGCATTCCTGAGTTCCAGACGTTGGTCTGTGGAGAGCCCTAAAATCACTTCATTTGGCTTTGTCAAGCTTAAAATCTACACCGGGGTTGTCAAATTCAGTTTTGGCGCGGGCCATGTACACGAGTTACAGTTCCCCTCAGAGGGTCGTAATGACTGTGAAACCATAAAAATCTTTAACCGCCTCAACATAGTAACACCAGTCACTCACATTTGAAAAATTTATGGGTGTGGTCAGTCATGCCCGCAGATAAAGTTACGGGTGTGATTAAGGATGGAATCTTAAGACCTTAAAATAACTTACTGAGTTGTTATACCCAAATATGTAGTTGTTACCTAATATCACAATCCCAATTTATTGACATTGCACTGAGACATACACAAGTGGGTCTTCTACACAGAGACAGCCAATCAGTGGAAAGGGGGCAGTCTTGGGCAAATACGGACAAAGTGGATACAAAACTGGGTCAAACAGGAGTAGCTGTCAGAGAGGCCTTTTCTGGACACTTGCATGACAAAGCCAAGGTTTTGTTTTTTTAATGTACTTGACACTTTAATACTAAGACCATGAAAGAGAGTATCTCTATAAAGGTCTAAGTAGCCCCATACGGAACCTTTAATATATGAAGTGGACATTTATAGTGATTGTAATATTTTGACCATCCAGACGGTTCATTTGTGAAATGTCAATTATGTCATCTTCTCCTGAAATGTTGTCATTAAAGAATGCTTCTGAACATTTTTTTAAAATGGTTTCTATATGAATGCTGTATGAATGCTTATTTCTCCCAAACATTCCTACCTCCCCCTGCAATATCCTGGTTTCTCAATGGAATTTCTAGTGGGAGTAGCTAGCATGTAAACAGAGGAGCTAAGAAGTTCCAAATATAAAAATGAGATGCAGCCCACATGTAACTGTGAATGATTGTCTATGTGTTCACTGCCATTGCCTGGGGACCATTTCAGGGCGTACCCTCCTTCTCGCACAAAGTCAGCTGAGATACGCGCCAGCACGCCTCCAACCCTGTTGAGGATAAGCGGTATGGAAAACAGATGGGTGGATAAAATGCTTGCATCTAAATGTACTAAAAATGGAGTGTCAAAAGATGTCACAGTTTAGATTTTCAACTACTGTATTTCTAAGTGTAATAAACAGTTTACTGAAAATGAAATGGGTGACACGGTGGAACAGCTGGAAAGCATTGGCCTCACTGTTCTGAGGACCAGGATTCAATCCCGGCCCCGGCTGTGTGGAGTTTGCATGTTCTTCCCGTGCCCGGGTGGTTTCCTACCACATGCCAAAAACATGCAACATTATTAGGACACTCTAAATTCCCCCTAGGTGGGATTGTGAGTGTGCCTGTTGTCTGTCTCCATGTCCCCTGCGATTGGCTGGCAACCAGTTCAGGGTGTACCCTGCCTACTGCCCGATGACAGCCGGGATATCACACTAAAACTAATAACTTTTTGCTCTCTCACGGGTATCCCCAACAACACCGAGCTAAAATTGAGATTTATTTCAGATGTAAGTTTGTTTCTTATCTTTCAACATGTTCAACCGGCCGGCATTCCTACAGTCTACGTATACAGTACATACATATACAGTGAATATGGTTGAACTGTGTTTAACGTGCTTCATAAACACGTGATGAAGTCACCTCCTTCCATGTTTTCCTTATGTCTCCCTCCGAATAAAATGAGTGACTATCTCCTCCGTGCCAGTATTTCGAGGTGGGTGAAGGCTTACCTAGGTGACACACGTACACGGTGAAACAGAAGAGCACAGCAACGTCGTGGAGATCCCAGAACCTGTCGTGCAACATTGGCATCTCAGAGCCATCGGTCGATTGAAGAGCCCCAGAAGAATCTCCTTGAAAGTGGTCTTTGTGAGTCCTTTTCAGTCGTTGCCAAGTAGCGATCTCGACATGTTCTCGCGGTCTTGTTCCGTCCTCGTCCTCAGGTGCTCGCCGAGTACCGGTATGTGTTCATACCTGCGCAGCCAGCACACACCGATCAGACAGGTTCAGCCGGAGATTACAGTGCTGAGTAAACATGTACCCAAGCGCTCTGCTGGATCTCCAGTCGTGCACACAGAGTTACAAGATCCCTCCCCCACACTCAAACAATCACTTTTGGTGGGGGAGGGGTTGAAGGCCCCTCGCCCTCCTTAGGTGACACACCTGGTGCGACGTCCTAAACAGGAAGTGTGTTCACGACAATGCAGTGCACTAGTAGAACAACTGTCCTACTAGTCACGTTTTTTTTTCCTACTACTAGTGCCAAGTTTGGCCGACTGTTAGACTTGATGGACATGGGGAAAAAAAGTTCAAACGGCTTTTTAAAGTCGTTCGTCCATCATTTATTCCATACCAATGACATCAGCGTGTCATTCTCAGTTTTAAATTGTAGTATCATCCATTTTCCAAGCCGCTTATCCTCTCACTGGGAGTGCGAGAGCCTATCCAAGCTAACTAACCCTGAACATTTGTTTGTTTGTTTGTTTGTTGTTTGTTTGTTTGTTTGTTTGTCTGAGTAACGGCCAGAACACATCGTTGGACCCAAATCCACAACTCGGGAGGCGCAGAGGCGGTTTGGGAAACATCTTTATCCAGCCCGGTGTCAAGAACCCAACAGTCCACAGAGGCAGCAGTAATGAAAGCAGATCAGTAGGCAGGCTGGAGTCAGTACACTTGAGAGCAGAAACAGGATCAGCAGAGTGCGGGAACGAAGCATGAGGCAACGATCTGGAAAAGGCCAAACCATATGTGTGGTCCTTTTTGTATAGGCCAGTGGTTCCCAAAGTCAACCTGGACCCGGACCCCGAGTGAGTCGTTTAAAAAGCTCCCGGACCCTCAACCTCAACTTTCGCCAATAATGTAGTGCTGGACACAGCTATGCCATTCTGGTTCAAAGAAATACTCAATTTTATTGGCTCACGTGCTCTTGCTTTTTATTTTTGCACAATAAATCAAAACGTGGTTCAACACTGGAAAGGGCAATTCTCACATCATGATTAGCTTCCAGAGGATTTCGTTTTTTCATCTTCACATCACGGACCTGGAAAGGCGTTTTTCACCCCCTGGAGATCCGTGGACCCCACTTTGGGAACCACTGGTATAGGCTGTGATTACGTGAAACGAGGCGCAGGCGTGCGCCTCCACTGATTGTTCCAGGTGCGTGCCCGTTGGGGAGCTTTAAAGATACTGCGACTGGATTAATCACCTTAGTGACAGGGAACGGGCCAACGAACCTGGGCGCCAGCTTGTGGGACTCCATTCGGAGCAAGAGTACTCTTGTCGACAGCCAAACGCGCTGTCCTACTTTATAGTTTGGTGCCCTCATCCACTGCCTTGTAGGTGCGTCCCATCCGTAGCAGCATTCTTCTGGCTTGCTCCCAGGCTTCACTTGCAGCATCTTATTGCGGACAATGCTGATGGCATCGAGAGACAGGAAGGTGGGGGGTAGCCGTGCACTACATGGAAGGGGGACATACCTGACGGCAGGCTTATGGGGTAGGTCGGGAGAGAGGTGTTGGTCGGTACACGGGAGGTAGACGTCAGGAATACGGAAGTGCGTGAACGAGGGATAAGAGGCAATGATCTGGCGAAGACCAGTTGTTCCCAGGGTCCTATAACTACCACGTTCAATCAGTCAGGATGAGGCGCAGATGTGCGTCTCCTAATCAGCTGGCCACGCCCAGCCAGGACTGGAAGGCAGGGACATGACAGTACCCCCCCCACCCCCCAACGGCCGGCTCCCGACGGCCCAAGAGCATCAGGATGGGCCGCGTGGATATCCCTGATGAGGGTGGGGTCTACAATGAAGTGGGAGGGGATCCAGGAGCGCTCCTCTGGGCCATACCCCTCCCAGTCTACCAAGTACTAGACCCCCCTGCGATGAGAAGTCAGCAGCCGGTGCACAGAATACACTGGAGCGCCATCCACTATGCGAGGAGGGGGGGGGGGGGGGGGGGCTTGACCGGAGGAACCAGCGGTGACGGACGGGGTGGACCCTCATTGACCTGGGAAGCTTTAGTGATACGGCGACAGGGTTGATGGTTTTGCTGACGGGGAAAGGACCAACGAACCTGGGAGCAAGTTTGCGTGACTCCGTCCACAGCGGAAGATCCTTGGTGGACAGCCACACTCGCTTTCCCACCTTGAGCGTCGGCGCCCCTCTCCTCTTGCGGTCCGCTGCGGACTTGTAGGAGCTGCCCATGCACAGCAGCGTCCTGCGTGCTGCCTCCCAGGTCCGGTTACAGTGTCGTTATCACAGCCAGGGCTGACGGCACCATGGAGTCCGTGGCCACCGAAGGGAACAGAGAGGGAGGATGACCATGCACGATGTGAAATGGAGCCATACCTGTAGAGGCGGAGGGCAGGGAGTTGTGAGCGTACTCCACCCATTTGAGGTGCTGGCTCCAAGTGCTATGGTCCCGGGATGCCAAGCTGCGAAGGCCGGTTTCCAAGTCTTGGTTGACCCTCTCTGTCTGGCCGTTGGACTCCGAGTGATGGTCCGATGTCAGACTTGCCGAGGTGCCGATGAGGGTGCAGAACTCCGTCCAAAACCGGGAGATGAACTGCGGTCCTCTGTCCGAAATGATATCCACCGGGAGCCCTGTAGTAGCGGACGACCTCGTCCAGCAGCAACTGGGGCGTCTACTTGGCAGACGGGATCTTCAGAGCCAGCACGAAATGGACCATCTTAGAGAATTGGTCCACTATCGACAGTACCACTGTGTTCCCCTGGGAGGGAGTCCACCGCGATATGCGACCATGGGCGGGTGGGAATGGACAGAGGCCGCAGCTCTCCAACAGGGCACAGGCGGGATGTCTTGTTGGCGCACACACCGGGCAGGCGTTGGCGTATTCTCTTACATCTCTACCCAGCTTGGGCCACCAGTACCGTTGTTCAACCACCGAGCACATCTTCGCTATGCCCGGGTGACAGAGCATCCTATTGGTGTGGGGCCAGTTGATGACGTCCCACTGCAGTGATGGTACAACGAACAGGCCAGAACACGGGCTTGAACCCAAATGCACAATTTGGGACGCACAAAGGCGGTTTGGGAAACATCTTTATTCAGTCCGGTGTCGAGAACCCAACAGGCAGTCCGCGTAAGCAGCGGGAATGAAATCGGCAGGCTTGAAAGGCAGGTGAGTAGGCAGGCAGGAGTCGGAACATGTGAGAGCAGAAAGAGGATCAGGAGAGTGCAGGAAGGAGGCAAGAGGCAACGATCTGTCAAAGGCCAGACCGTCCCGTGTGCCCCTTTTTGTATAGGCCGTGATTACGTGAAACAAGGCGTGCGCCTCCAATGATTTCTGCGTTGAGGACTGGTTAAGCCTGGACAGGGACCGGCAGGACCATGACAGTTTGTTTCTTTATTTATTTGTGCAAAATTCTTCTTTTCCATGACATTCAATATTTGAATTCATGGCAGTGAATGTGTGTGCTCAGACATCTCCCTGCAGGCCATTTAATACTGTAGCTCCATCAGTCATCGTTGCTGTATACTAGAGCCAATTTAGCTTTCAGATCATTCTCATTCAGCAATGGGCAAAGCATCGAGGGTGTTGTTCAGCGCTACTTCGGGAAAGTCTTGGTGCCAAAAGAAGAGAAGCGCTAATCACTAAATGCTTTGTGAAGGCACCCGCATGGCCAATGATAGTGTCAAATAACTAAATACAATACTTCTAATAACGGTTTGCTTAGTAAATCATTGTGAGCAGTTGTATGATAGTGTTATAAATTGCTATAACACAATAGTTACACTTTATACATCAGCGCCAAATTCATTTAGTAACAACTTAACTTTGTGTGCCATTGCACTTTTTAGAATGTATGTTATTAAATGTAGCATATGTTTTGTTTTCATTCTTTTTCAAATGAGGAGTCACTGATCGTGTTGTGGTTCACACGCCTGACTTTGATGGGGCAGCGTGGGATCGATTCCTGTTCAGTGATGGTGTCGATATCTGCCCTGTAACTGACTGGCGACCAGTTCAGGGTGTAGTCGGCCGTTCTCCCGGGGTAAGCTGGGATAGGATTTGTGAGTATTCCAGTCCAATATTAATCACTTGCATTTACGTTTAATGGCCGTTCACGCCTTTTGACGTCGTTACCGCGTTTTATTCGATAGGCACGTGAACCGGAACGTCGGTCGAGCTCATCGTGGAAGGGAAGTCAAAGGCCTCCTGCGCAAACGGTGGCGCTCGAGTCCCAAGTGTCAGTCACAAAGCAGGAAGTAGTTCAGCGAGGCAGGGCCGTTTATTTCTTCCCATCAAAATGTTGAGCAAAGGGCTATTCTGCTCGTTGACACGTTATACGAACAAGCGATGATGATTACAAATAACACGTTATTTTATTTTGGTTATGAAAGGTTTTATCCAGGGTGAAAAGGGAATAGGGTTGTGGCTGCGTTCTATAGGCTCGGCGGGGACCACGTGACCCTAAAACACCCCCAACATCGGACAACATTCTTTCGATATAAACGTCGAAAACGGCTCGTCGCCATTCATTGTAAACCATTGATCGATGCCGTTTGCAAGACGCGTCCACGTGTGAGTCACAAGTGGTGATCATGAGTCGATCCTTGTGCGGCACCGTAACTTTGGCGTGTAGGCTGGAGAATCAGCTGGTGCGTGCCGGCAACTAGTCGGCATCGCTTCTCGGCCTTTTGGCTAAGATCAAGTGTAGTATCTGTTCTTATCAGTTTAATATCTGATACGTCCCCTATCCGGGGACCATATATTAAATTGATTTTTGGAACAGGGAGATGGAATAGGGGCTTGCTCCGTCCACTCCACGCATCGACCTGGTATTGCAGTACCTCCAGGAACGGTGCACCCCCCACAAGTAGGTTAAAAGCAACTCGTCATATGGAACTGCGGCTGAAGGGGAGAGCTTACTTCTTCTCACGCGACTCGTATGAGCGTGCGCCTGGTTAAAACGAGCGTTAAAATCAGTACACGTAATCCAGGTTGTCAGAGGGTGTTTTGCCCTGAATGTATATGAATTTATGTTATTATATGGTGACTCTGCAACGTGTGAATGACAGCAGATGGGAACCACTGAGGAATGCATCGCCAGGGTGGTCAAATGCGGAAAAGGCGTCAGTAGGTGGCAGCACCGGTTTGAAATGAGCAACCGACCCACCCACACGAAGCGAAGCGTTTTACCTGGTGGCTCTACCACCATATCGTGTCAATACCAGAGCAGGCACCTTTTTAACAGCTTAAAAATTGGAGATTTCTTGCATGTTTTTAACATTTAAAAAAAAAAAACAATCTTTCCCATGACCGTTAGGATATCAACAATAAACGTAAGAGGCGTGAAATCTAGATTAAGAGCCCAAAGTGTTTTATCATTCCTTCCAGCTTTAAAGTCTGATGTGTTTTTGCTCCAAGAGTGTGGTTTACCCTTTTTAAAATGTTACAAAGAGTGGGAGGACATGTGGCCACTGCCGTCACTTTGGAGTGGCTCAAATGAAAATAAAAACGATGGAGTGGCTACATTAATCAATAACTCTCACGTTCAGGTGAAGGGGAGCACAGTGGTAAAAGATGGAAGAGCACTGCTTGTAAACTTGAATTGTATGGGTCACGATTTTACGCTCTTAAATATTTGTGGTTTTAATGAAAAAAAAACAAAAACGACAGATTTGATCTTCTAGAGAGTTTGCAATCTTACATCTTGGGTCGGGCACCTCTTATTATGGGTGGAGATTTTAATTGCGTGTTGAAAAGAGAGGACAAAAAAGGAGCTGGGGATGTTTTTAAAGTTGACAAAACATCTGTTTTGTTGCAAAACGTGTGTCAGGTTCGCTTCTCGGCCTTTTGGCTAAGACTGCGATCGCCTCCTATCCAGCTGAGTCCTATACCTGTTGTGGTATTGGAGTCAGGTTTTAAGGAGGTAAAAAGGTGTGTTTGTGAAAAGTTGTAATTTTGAAGTGTATTTAATTTTCTCTGTTTTTAGGTCAAGTCATCAGAGGTAAGTTTTTGTCTTTTTTTGTTGGTTGACTTGTGCTGCCTCCGTCATGTCGGCAGGTTATGCTGGCATGCGGAGGCACCACAGTGTGCGCTTTTTATTTAAAGTTGTGGATGGTGAGCGTTTTTTATATGTCGAGGCTTGATTTTTCCCGAAAGCTAATCCAGCAAAGCTTGAAGTTTAAAGTCGACGCCCTGAATTGTATCTTAACATTGCCTTTCAACAAAGGTTTCGATGTGAGTTTTAGTTCTGCGGCGTATTTGCATGAATTCTGGACACGGTATGAGGATGAGAAAGCCCACTTTTCTGCATTCAATGTCGTAAAACTGACTGACAATGCGGCTAAAACTGTCATTGTCAGAATGTTTAATGAGACAGTGAGTGCAGATGACATTGTTTATTGGTTGGGTAGATATTGCACGGTAAAAGGCCAAGCTATGAAAGTGAGAGATGAGGACGGCATCTGGAATTGCACCTGGAGAGTCCCCATTCAACAATGGCAAGACTCTCAGGGTTTCCAGGGCCTGAAACATCTCCCATCAATGATAGTTTTGGGAGAAAACCGTGGTTACATTTATTACCAAGGGCAGCCCAAGCTATGCCACAAGTGTGGCAAACATGGGCACCTGGCAGAGGCGTGCCAGCAACTTATTTGTGGCAAATGTAGAGAAATTGGGCACACATTTGAAAAATGTCCCAATGGCAGAAAGTGCAATCTCTGTGGAGACTCAGACCATCTTTTCAGAAATTGCCCTGAATCTTTTGCCAACAGATTAAAGGCTGGAAAAGGAAAAATGCACGAAAAAAAGGAGAATGAAAAGGAAAAAGAAAATGGGGAACTGGAAATGAAAACTGTAAATGAGGGATTGGAAGCAGGTGAGGGGGAGGAAAGGGAGAATGCTGTAATTGAGGAGGAGAATGTAGGTGGGGAGGGAGAGGGATCAGTTCAATTAATGGAGAGAAATGGGGAAGAAGTCCGTTGGAGGAAATGCCTCCAAGTAACCCTGGTGAGACGAGCCTTACACAAATTGACGAGACGCCAACATCTTCGGTGGCAAAACGATTAGCTTCAGAACTCTCCTCTGAGTCTTCTCGAGGTTCACAAAAAAGAGGAAAGCCTACAAACTCGGACAGCTCAAACGAATCAAGAATATTTCCCTCGAGTTCTCCAAACGAACTCTCCTTTTTGAATATTGTTTTACAGTCAACCCCAAAAGATAAAAACCATGAATGGAAGATTGCAGGAAAGACCAACACCAAGAGTGAAAAAGAAGGGTATTGAAAAGGCTCAAACAAACGAAGTAAAAGAAGAACTTCGATCTCTGGAAATACCAGAGCAGGCACCTTTTTAACAGTTTTTCAAATTGGAGAGTTCTTGCATGTTTTAACTTAAAAAAAAAAAAAAACTTTCCCATGACCGTTAGGATATCAACAATAAACGTAAGAAGCGTGAAATCTAAATTAAGAGCCCAAAGTGTTTTATCATTCCTTCCAGCTTTAAAGTCTGATGTGTTTTTACTCCAAGAGTGTGGTTTACCCTTTTTAAAATGTTACAAACAGTGGGAGGACATGTGGCCACTGCCGTCACTTTGGAGTGGCTCAAATGAAAATAAAAACGATGGAGTGGCTATATTAATCAATAACTCTCACGTTCAGGTGAAGGGGAGCACAGTGGTAAAAGATGGAAGAGCATTGCTTGTAAACTTGAATTATATGGGTCATGATTTTACGCTCTTAAATATTTATGGTTTTAATGAAAAAAACGACAGATTTGATCTTCTAGAGAGTTTGCAATCTTACATGTTGGGTCGGGCACCTCTTATTATGGGTGGAGATTTCAATTGCGTGTTGAAAAGAGAGGACAAAAAAGGAGCTGGGGATGATTTTAAAGTTGACAAAACATCTGTTTTATTGCAAAACGTGTGTCAGGTTTTTAAATTAAAAGACTGTTTTAAAGCGATGCATCCAGAGGAACAAGGTTTTACCTGGTTCAGTGGAGACAACACGAAAGCCTCTCGGATTGATTATATTTTTACACGGGACTGGACACCTTTGGATGCATTCTTAACGCCCGTTTTCTTCTCGGACCATCTGCTTTTATCCTCTACATTTCAAATCCCCACTGGCGTGACTTTTGGAAGGGGTCTGTGGAAACTGAATTGCTCCTTGCTCGAAAATGAGACCCTGGTTGGGCAGTACAGAGAGCAGTACCGAGAGTGGCAGACCCTCCAGGACTTTTTTGATTCGCGGGCACTATGGTGGGAAATGATAAAAGTGAGGACTCGGGCGTTTTTTAAGAAAGCGGGAAGGAGAAAAAAAGAAAAGGAAATGAAATGCATGGCGGGACTGCAAAAAAGACTGCAACGTTATTTCAAACTGACACAAAAAAGGGATTAATTTTAATGACGAAATGAAACAGGTAAAAAAAGAGTTGACAGTTTTAGCAGAAATTAAAAGCAAAGGGGCGATATTAAGGAAGGAGAAAAATGTACAAGGTACTTTTTTAAAAAAATTATGGACAAGGGTGGGGGCATTTTTAAACTACAGAAGGAAAATGGAGAAACCACAGAAGAGAACGGTGAGTTACAAAATATTGTGGAAACTTTTTATCAGAAATTGTATGATTGGAAAGACACCCGAGTAGAAAGGATGTCTGAGGTTTTAGATTTTATGGAAAAAACAGTGACTGAAAAGGAGCTTTTAAGACAAAATTTTACTCTGGAGGAATTGAAAAAATGTGTGTCACCTTTTAAGAAGTCAAAGTCCCCAGGAGAGGATGGGCTCCCTCTGGAATTTTATTTAACCTTTTGGGACCTTGTCGCACCAGATTTGGTCACTGTTTTTAATGAGTTTGATAAGACTGGTCGACTGCCTGACAGTTTTAGGGTAGGGATAGTGACTTTATTGCATAAAAAGGGAGAAAAAACAAATCTAAAAAATTGGCGACCCATCACGCTTTTAAATTTTGACTGTAAACTTTTTAGCAAACTTTTAGCAACCCGTATGGCCTTAGTTTTAGAAGACTTGATCGACCCGGACCAGACTTGTGCTGTTGCTGGGAGGAAGATCACAGATAGTCTTTTATTGATCCGCGACACCATTTGTTATGCGAGGGACAGAAATATGAGACTGGTTGTTTTAAATTTGGACTTTGAAAAAGCTTTTGACCGAGTCTCGCATAAATACCTTTTTATGTTACTGGAGAGGTGTGGATTCCCAGAGAGGTATGTGGAGTGGGTAAGATTGTTGTACAAAGACATTACTAGTAAATATATGATTAACGGGAACCTGACCAAAGCGGTTCACATTAACTGTGGCGTACGTCAGGGGTGCCCGTTATCGGCCCTACTTTACGTCCTGTGCATTGAACCTCTAGCACAAGTTGTGAGAAAAGACAAAATGATAAAGGGTGTAAGTATTCCAGGGAGCGGGGGTCTTAGCACAAAATGTATTTTATATATGGATGATTTTAGCATTTTATGTACGGATCTTTTATCAGTTCATAGGACACTGGACTTGACCGACTGGTATGGACAAGCCTCTGGGTCCAAACTTAACAGAGAGAAGACTCGGGCCCAATTTTATGGACCATGGACTAAAGTGGAGAAGACTAGACTACCATTGACGGTGACACAGACGGACCAATAAATCCTTGGGCTGAAGTTTGATAAAGATGGTGGAGGGAAAACAAATTGGGGTGACGTGATAGGGAAAGTGAGAAAAAAACTCGGGTTCTGGGGACTAAGACAGTTGACTTTTGAAGGCAAAGTGTTAATTATAAAAGCGGTGATTTTACCCCTGCTTTTATTGATTGGTTCTGTTTTTATCCCAACAAGATATGTACTTTTAGATCTGGACCGAGCCATCTTTTACTTCCTCTGGGGCTCCAAGTGGGAAAGACTTAGGAGGGAGGTTGTCAAGAAGACGAAAGAAAAAGGAGGAAAAGGCGTGCCGGACTTCCAGATCTTCCTCGGGAGCAGATATACCTCCTTACACCTCCGAAGTGCATTGGGCCCATCCAGTATTCCAAAATGCCAAGCAATGGCACGGTTCTGGATGGGCTCATACCTTCGGAAGTTGAAACTCATTCCAGTTGACAACAGAAGTCCTGTTTCTTTTAAATTACCACCAGCGTATGCTTTTATTAAAAATTTTTTACAATTTTTTAAACTGGAACATGAAGGCTGTCAGGTTTTAAAAAATCATCGTGCTCTTATTTCTGCTGTGCAGGAACGGGATACAGTGAGCCCAGTGCGCGGGCTTGCACTCGGTGAGTCCACAACAGTTTGGCGCAACGTAAACCATCCTGCACTCCCAAACAGACTGCGGGACCTGTCATGGTTGGCTGCCCATGAAGTCCTCCCAGTCAGGACCGTTATGCACTCCCGGGGTATGTCAGCGCACTCAACATGCCCCCGACCAGGTTGTGTGCGCCCCTGAGTCGGTGAGCCATCTATTCTGGGAGTGCAGCGCTGCCGTAGACCTGTGGGCGACAGCCGGCCACCTGCAATTCCCGGACTTACCGGCAAGGGGGGTCCTCAACGAGCAATTCGTACTTTATGGGGTGAGCCAGTTGAGGTTTACAAAGGAGGAGTTCGAGAGGTACTGGCTCACCGTTGCCGCCATCAAAGACGCCATTTGGACCTCCAGAAACTTGCTGGTAAGGAGGTACAGACAGACCCCCCCCGTGGCTGTGCTCCAGATGGCTGCAGCCTTTATTAAGGCTGCACGCGGCAGGCCACGACACAGCCACAAAGAAGAGTCGTCTGTGCCTCACCCGGAGGAGGGAACCGGAGCTTCACGGTGAAGGTCTCGGCGCGGCGGCCTGACGTGATGGGAGAGGAAGGAGGAAAGAAGAGAAAAATGCCGGGGACCGTCGCTGGGCGACGTGGCAGGTCCTGGAGCATGCTGCTTGAGAGTGTGTGATGAGTTTCACTGAGCAAGGATTCATACTGTGTCTGCACAGTAGGAAAAAAAAAATAATTGAGCCCTCTTTTTTATCATATTTATTGTATTATTTATATTTTAAAGCCAAGACAGTCATCAATTCTATGTAAAATATGAGTGAAATGTAAAAAGTGTTTGCTTCTTTTAAACATGTGTAATGTAAAGTCTTAAGACAATAAAAGTGTAATAAAAAAAAAAAAAATCTGTTCTTATCAGTTAATATCTGATACGTCCCCTATCCGGGGACCATATATTAAATTGATTTTTGGAACAGGGAGATGGAATAGGGGCTTGCTCCGTCCACTCCACGCATCGACCTGGTATTGCAGTACCTCCAGGAACGGTGCACCCCCCACAAGTAGGTTAAAAGCAACTCGTCATATGGAACTGCGGCTGAAGGGGAGAGCTTACTTCTTCTCACGCGACTCGTATGAGCGTGCGCCTGGTTAAAACGAGCGTTAAAATCAGTACACGTAATCCAGGTTGTCAGAGGGTGTTTTGCCCTGAATGTATATGAATTTATGTTATTATATGGTGACTCTGCAACGTGTGAATGACAGCAGATGGGAACCACTGAGGAATGCATCGCCAGGGTGGTCAAATGCGGAAAAGGCGTCAGTAGGTGGCAGCACCGGTTTGAAATGAGCAACCGACCCACCCACACGAAGCGAAGCGTTTTACCTGGTGGCTCTACCACCATATCGTGTCAATACCAGAGCAGGCACCTTTTTAACAGCTTAAAAATTGGAGATTTCTTGCATGTTTTTAACATTTAAAAAAAAAAAACAATCTTTCCCATGACCGTTAGGATATCAACAATAAACGTAAGAGGCGTGAAATCTAGATTAAGAGCCCAAAGTGTTTTATCATTCCTTCCAGCTTTAAAGTCTGATGTGTTTTTGCTCCAAGAGTGTGGTTTACCCTTTTTAAAATGTTACAAAGAGTGGGAGGACATGTGGCCACTGCCGTCACTTTGGAGTGGCTCAAATGAAAATAAAAACGATGGAGTGGCTACATTAATCAATAACTCTCACGTTCAGGTGAAGGGGAGCACAGTGGTAAAAGATGGAAGAGCACTGCTTGTAAACTTGAATTGTATGGGTCACGATTTTACGCTCTTAAATATTTGTGGTTTTAATGAAAAAAAAACAAAAACGACAGATTTGATCTTCTAGAGAGTTTGCAATCTTACATCTTGGGTCGGGCACCACCTCTTATGGGTGGAGATTTTAATTGCGTGTTGAAAAGAGAGGACAAAAAAGGAGCTGGGGATGTTTTTAAAGTTGACAAAACATCTGTTTTGTTGCAAAACGTGTGTCAGGTTCGCTTCTCGGCCTTTTGGCTAAGACTGCGATCGCCTCCTATCCAGCTGAGTCCTATACCTGTTGTGGTATTGGAGTCAGGTTTTAAGGAGGTAAAAAGGTGTGTTTGTGAAAAGTTGTAATTTTGAAGTGTATTTATTTTTCTCTGTTTTTAGGTCAAGTCATCAGAGGTAAGTTTTTGTCTTTTTTTGTTGGTTGTGACTTGTGCTGCCTCCGTCATGTCGGCAGGTTATGCTGGCATGCGGAGGCACCACAGTGTGCGCTTTTTATTTAAAGTTGTGGATGGTGAGCGTTTTTTTATGTCGAGGCTTGATTTTTCCCGAAAGCTAATCCAGCAAAGCTTGAAGTTTAAAGTCGACGCCCTGAATTGTATCTTAACATTGCCTTTCAACAAAGGTTTCGATGTGAGTTTTAGTTCTGCGGCGTATTTGCATGAATTCTGGACACGGTATGAGGATGAGAAAGCCCACTTTTCTGCATTCAATGTCGTAAAACTGACTGACAATGCGGCTAAAACTGTCATTGTCAGAATGTTTAATGAGACAGTGAGTGCAGATGACATTGTTTATTGGTTGGGTAGATATTGCACGGTAAAAGGCCAAGCTATGAAAGTGAGAGATGAGGACGGCATCTGGAATTGCACCTGGAGAGTCCCCATTCAACAATAGCAAGACTCTCAGGGTATCCAGGGCCTGAAACATCTCCCATCAATGATAGTTTTGGGAGAAAACCGTGGTTACATTTATTACCAAGGGCAGCCCAAGCTATGCCATAAGTGTGGCAAACATGGGCACCTGGCAGAGGCGTGCCAGCAACTTATTTGTGGCAAATGTAGAGAAATTGGGCACACATTTGAAAAATGTCCCAATGGCAGAAAGTGCAATCTCTGTGGAGACTCAGACCATCTTTTCAGAAATTGCCCTGAATCTTTTGCCAACAGATTAAAGGCTGGAAAAGGAAAAATGCACGAAAAAAAGGAGAATGAAAAGGAAAAAGAAAATGGGGAACTGGAAATGAAAACTGTAAATGAGGGATTGGAAGCAGGTGAGGGGGAGGAAAGGGAGAATGCTGTAATTGAGGAGGAGAATGTAGGTGGGGAGGGAGAGGGATCAGTTCAATTAATGGAGAGAAATGGGGAAAGAAGTCCTTTGGAGGAAATGCCTCCAAGTAACCCTGGTGAGACGAGCCTTACACAAATTGACGAGACGCCAACATCTTCGGTGGCAAAACGATTAGCTTCAGAACTCTCCTCTGAGTCTTCTCGAGGTTCACAAAAAAGAGGAAAGCCTACAAACTCGGACAGCTCAAACGAATCAAGAATATTTCCCTCGAGTTCTCCAAACGAACTCTCCTTTTTGAATATTGTTTTACAGTCAACCCCAAAAGATAAAAATACCATGAATGGAAGATTGCAGGAAAGACCAACACCAAGAGTGAAAAAGAAGGGTATTGAAAAGGCTCAAACAAACGAAGTAAAAGAAGAACTTCGATCTCTGGAAATACCAGAGCAGGCACCTTTTTAACAGTTTTTCAAATTGGAGAGTTCTTGCATGTTTTAACTTAAAAAAAAAAAAAAAAAAAACTTTCCCATGACCGTTAGGATATCAACAATAAACGTAAGAAGCGTGAAATCTAAATTAAGAGCCCAAAGTGTTTTATCATTCCTTCCAGCTTTAAAGTCTGATGTGTTTTTACTCCAAGAGTGTGGTTTACCCTTTTTAAAATGTTACAAACAGTGGGAGGACATGTGGCCACTGCCGTCACTTTGGAGTGGCTCAAATGAAAATAAAAACGATGGAGTGGCTATATTAATCAATAACTCTCACGTTCAGGTGAAGGGGAGCACAGTGGTAAAAGATGGAAGAGCATTGCTTGTAAACTTGAATTATATGGGTCATGATTTTACGCTCTTAAATATTTATGGTTTTAATGAAAAAAACGACAGATTTGATCTTCTAGAGAGTTTGCAATCTTACATGTTGGGTCGGGCACCTCTTATTATGGGTGGAGATTTCAATTGCGTGTTGAAAAGAGAGGACAAAAAAGGAGCTGGGGATGATTTTAAAGTTGACAAAACATCTGTTTTATTGCAAAACGTGTGTCAGGTTTTTAAATTAAAAGACTGTTTTAAAGCGATGCATCCAGAGGAACAAGGTTTTACCTGGTTCAGTGGAGACAACACGAAAGCCTCTCGGATTGATTATATTTTTACACGGGACTGGACACCTTTGGATGCATTCTTAACGCCCGTTTTCTTCTCGGACCATCTGCTTTTATCCTCTACATTTCAAATCCCCACTGGCGTGACTTTTGGAAGGGGTCTGTGGAAACTGAATTGCTCCTTGCTCGAAAATGAGACCCTGGTTGGGCAGTACAGAGAGCAGTACCGAGAGTGGCAGACCCTCCAGGACTTTTTTGATTCGCGGGCACTATGGTGGGAAATGATAAAAGTGAGGACTCGGGGGTTTTTTTTAGAAAGCGGGAAGGAGAAAAAAAGAAAAGGAAATGAAATGATGCATGGCGGGACTGCAAAAAAGACTGCAACGCTATTTCAAACTGACACAAAAAGGGATTAATTTTAATGACGAAATCAAACAAGTAAAAAAAGAGTTAACAGTTTTAGCAGAAATTAAAAGCAAAGGGGCCATATTGAGAAGTAGAGAACGGGAAATTGAAGAAGGGGAAAAATGTACAAGGTACTTTTTTAAAAAAATTATGGACAAGGGTGGGGGCATTTTTAAACTACAGAAGGAAAATGGAGAAACCACAGAAGAGAACGGTGAGTTACAAAATATTGTGGAAACTTTTTATCAGAATTTGTATGATTGGAAAGACACCCGAGTCGAAAGGATGTCTGAGGTTTTAGATTTTATGGAAAAAACAGTGACTGAAAAGGAGCTTTTAAGACAAAATTTTACTCTGGAGGAATTGAAAAAAATGTGTGTCACCTTTTAAGAAGTCAAAGTCCCCAGGAGAGGATGGGCTCCCTCTGGAATTTTATTTAACCTTTTGGGACCTTGTCGCACCAGATTTGGTCACTGTTTTTAACGAGTTTGATAAGACTGGTCGACTGCCTGACAGTTTTAGGGTAGGGATAGTGACCTTATTGCATAAAAAGGGAGAAAAAACAAATCTTAAAAATTGGCGACCCATCACGCTTTTAAATTTTGACTGTAAACTTTTTAGCAAACTTTTAGCAACCCGTATGGCCTTAGTTTTAGAAGACCTGATCGACCCGGACCAGACTTGTGCTGTTGCTGGGAGGAGGATCACAGATAGTCTTTTATTGATCCGCGACACCATTTGTTATGCGAGGGACAGAAATATGAGAATGGTTGTTTTAAATTTGGACTTTGAAAAAGCTTTTGACCGAGTCTCGCATAAATACCTTTTTATGTTACTGGAGAGGTGTGGATTCCCAGAGAGGTATGTGGAGTGGGTAAGATTGTTGTACAAAGACATTACTAGTAAATATATGATTAACGGGAACCTGACCAAAGCGGTTCACATTAACTGTGGCGTACGTCAGGGGTGCCCGTTATCGGCCCTACTTTACGTCCTGTGCATTGAACCTCTAGCACAAGTTGTGAGAAAAGACAAAATGATAAAGGGTGTAAGTATTCCAGGGAGCGGGGGTCTTAGCACAAAATGTATTTTATATATGGATGATTTTAGCATTTTATGTACGGATCTTTTATCAGTTAATAGGACACTGGACTTGACCGACTGGTATGGACAAGCCTCTGGGTCCAAACTTAACAGAGAGAAGACTCGGGCCCAATTTTATGGACCATGGACTGAGGCGGAGAAGACTAGACTACCACTGACGGTGACACAGACGGACCAAAAAATCCTTGGGTTGAAGTTTGATAAAGATGGTGGAGGGAAAACAAATTGGGGTGACGTGATAGGGAAAGTGAGAAAAAAACTCGGGTTCTGGGGACTAAGACAGTTGACTTTTGAAGGCAAAGTGTTAATTATAAAAGCGGTGATTTTACCCCTGCTTTTATTGATTGGTTCTGTTTTTATCCCAACAAGATATGTACTTTTAGATCTGGACCGAGCCATCTTTTACTTCCTCTGGGGCTCCAAGTGGGAAAGACTCAGGAGGGAGGTTGTCAAGAAGACGAAAGAAAAAGGAGGAAAAGGCGTGCCGGACTTCCAGATCTTCCTCGGGAGCAAATATACCTCCTTACACCTCCGAAGTGCATTGGGCCCATCCAGTATTCCAAAATGCCAAGCAATGGCACGGTTCTGGATGGGCTCATACCTTCGGAAGTTGAAACTCATTCCAGTTGACAACAGAAGTCCTGTTTCTTTTAAATTACCACCAGCGTATGCTTTTATTAAAAATTTTTTACAATTTTTTAAACTGGAACATGAAGGCTGTCAGGTTTTAAAAAATCATCGTGCTCTTATTTCTGCTGTGCAGGAACGGAATACAGTGAGCCCAGTGCGCGGGCTTGCACTCGGTGAGTCCACAACAGTTTGGCGCAACGTAAACCATCCTGCACTCCCAAACAGACTTCGGGACCTGTCATGGTTGGCTGCCCATGAAGTCCTCCCAGTCAGGACCGTTATGCACTCCCGGGGTATGTCAGCGCACTCAACATGCCCCCGACCAGGTTGTGGCGCCCCTGAGTCGGTGAGCCATCTATTCTGGGAGTGCAGCGCTGCCGTAGACCTGTGGGCGACAGCCGGCCACCTGCAATTCCCGGACTTACCGGCAAGGGGGGTCCTCAACGAGCAATTCGTACTTTATGGGGTGAGCCAGTTGAGGTTTACAAAGGAGGAGTTCGAGAGGTACTGGCTCACCGTTGCCGCCATCAAAGACGCCATTTGGACCTCCAGAAACTTGCTGGTAAGGAGGTACAGACAGACCCCCCCCGTGGCTGTGCTCCAGATGGCTGCAGCCTTTATTAAGGCTGCACGCGGCAGGCCACGACACAGCCACAAAGAAGAGTCGTCTGTGCCTCACCCGGAGGAGGGAACCGGAGCTTCACGGTGAAGGTCTCGGCGCGGCGGCCTGACGTGATGGGAGAGGAAGGAGGAAAGAAGAGAAAAATGCCGGGGACCGTCGCTGGGCGACGTGGCAGGGTCCTGGAGCATGCTGCTTGAGAGTGTGTGATGAGTTTCACTGAGCAAGGATTCATACTGTGTCTGCACAGTAGGAAAAAAAAAATAATTGAGCCCTCTTTTTTTATCATATTTATTGTATTATTTATATTTTAAAGCCAAGACAGTCATCAATTCTATGTAAAATATGAGTGAAATGTAAAAAGTGTTTGCTTCTTTTAAACATGTGTAATGTAAAGTCTTAAGACAATAAAAGTGTAATAAAAAAAAAAAAAACTCTGTTCTTATCAGTTTAATATCTGATACGTCCCCTATCCGGGGACCATATATTAAATTGATTTTTGGAACAGGGAGATGGAATAGGGGCTTGCTCCGTCCACTCCACGCATCGACCTGGTATTGCAGTACCTCCAGGAACGGTGCACCCCCCACAAGTAGGTTTAAAAGCCTCGTCATATGGAACTGCGGCTGAAGGGGAGAGCTTACTTCTTCTCACGCGACTCGTATGAGCGTGCGCCTGGTAAAACGAGCGTTAAAATCAGTACACGTAATCCAGGTTGTCAGAGGGTGTTTTGCCCTGAATGTATATGAATTTATGTTATTATATGGTGACTCTGCAACGTGTGAATGACAGCAGATGGGAACCACTGAGGAATGCATCGCCAGGGTGGTCAAATGCGGAAAAGGCGTCAGTAGGTGGCAGCACCGGTTTGAAATGAGCAACCGACCCACCCACACGAAGCGAAGCGTTTTACCTGGTGGCTCTACCACCATATCGTGTCAATACCAGAGCAGGCACCTTTTTAACAGCTTAAAAATTGGAGATTTCTTGCATGTTTTTAACATTAAAAAAAAAAAACAATCTTTCCCATGACCGTTAGGATATCAACAATAAACGTAAGAGGCGTGAAATCTAGATTAAGAGCCCAAAGTGTTTTATCATTCCTTCCAGCTTTAAAGTCTGATGTGTTTTTGCTCCAAGAGTGTGGTTTACCCTTTTTAAAATGTTACAAAGAGTGGAGGACATGTGGCCACTGCCGTCACTTTGGAGTGGCTCAAATGAAAATAAAAACGATGGAGTGGCTACATTAATCAATAACTCTCACGTTCAGGTGAAGGGGAGCACAGTGGTAAAAGATGGAAGAGCACTGCTTGTAAACTTGAATTGTATGGGTCACGATTTTACGCTCTTAAATATTTGTGGTTTTAATGAAAAAAAAAAACAAAAACGACAGATTTGATCTTCTAGAGAGTTTGCAATCTTACATCTTGGGTCGGGCACCTCTTATTATGGGTGGAGATTTTAATTGCGTGTTGAAAAGAGAGACAAAAAAGGAGCTGGGGATTTTTTAAAGTTGACAAAACATCTGTTTTGTTGCAAAACGTGTGTCAGGTTCGCTTCTCGGCCTTTTGGCTAAGACTGCGATCGCCTCCTATCCAGCTGAGTCCTATACCTGTTGTGGTATTGGAGTCAGGTTTTAAGGAGGTAAAAAGGTGTGTTTGTGAAAAGTTGTAATTTTGAAGTGTATTTATTTTTCTCTGTTTTTAGGTCAAGTCATCAGAGGTAAGTTTTTGTCTTTTTTTGTTGGTTGTGACTTGTGCTGCCTCCGTCATGTCGGCAGGTTATGCTGGCATGCGGAGGCACCACAGTGTGCGCTTTTTATTTAAAGTTGTGGATGGTGAGCGTTTTTTTATGTCGAGGCTTGATTTTTCCCGAAAGCTAATCCAGCAAAGCTTGAAGTTTAAAGTCGACGCCCTGAATTGTATCTTAACATTGCCTTTCAACAAAGGTTTCGATGTGAGTTTTAGTTCTGCGGCGTATTTGCATGAATTCTGGACACGGTATGAGGATGAGAAAGCCCACTTTTCTGCATTCAATGTCGTAAAACTGACTGACAATGCGGCTAAAACTGTCATTGTCAGAATGTTTAATGAGACAGTGAGTGCAGATGACATTGTTTATTGGTTGGGTAGATATTGCACGGTAAAAGGCCAAGCTATGAAAGTGAGAGATGAGGACGGCATCTGGAATTGCACCTGGAGAGTCCCCATTCAACAATGGCAAGACTCTCAGGGTATCCAGGGCCTGAAACATCTCCCATCAATGATAGTTTTGGGAGAAAACCGTGGTTACATTTATTACCAAGGGCAGCCCAAGCTATGCCATAAGTGTGGCAAACATGGGCACCTGGCAGAGGCGTGCCAGCAACTTATTTGTGGCAAATGTAGAGAAATTGGGCACACATTTGAAAAATGTCCCAATGGCAGAAAGTGCAATCTCTGTGGAGACTCAGACCATCTTTTCAGAAATTGCCCTGAATCTTTTGCCAACAGATTAAAGGCTGGAAAAGGAAAAATGCACGAAAAAAAGGAGAATGAAAAGGAAAAAGAAAATGGGGAACTGGAAATGAAAACTGTAAATGAGGGATTGGAAGCAGGTGAGGGGGAGGAAAGGGAGAATGCTGTAATTGAGGAGGAGAATGTAGGTGGGGAGGGAGAGGGATCAGTTCAATTAATGGAGAGAAATGGGGAAAGAAGTCCTTTGGAGGAAATGCCTCCAAGTAACCCTGGTGAGACGAGCCTTACACAAATTGACGAGACGCCAACATCTTCGGTGGCAAAACGATTAGCTTCAGAACTCTCCTCTGAGTCTTCTCGAGGTTCACAAAAAAGAGGAAAGCCTACAAACTCGGACAGCTCAAACGAATCAAGAATATTTCCCTCGAGTTCTCCAAACGAACTCTCCTTTTTGAATATTGTTTTACAGTCAACCCCAAAAGATAAAAATACCATGAATGGAAGATTGCAGGAAAGACCAACACCAAGAGTGAAAAAGAAGGGTATTGAAAAGGCTCAAACAAACGAAGTAAAAGAAGAACTTCGATCTCTGGAAATACCAGAGCAGGCACCTTTTTAACAGTTTTTCAAATTGGAGAGTTCTTGCATGTTTTAACTTAAAAAAAAAAAAAAAAAAACTTTCCCATGACCGTTAGGATATCAACAATAAACGTAAGAAGCGTGAAATCTAAATTAAGAGCCCAAAGTGTTTTATCATTCCTTCCAGCTTTAAAGTCTGATGTGTTTTTACTCCAAGAGTGTGGTTTACCCTTTTTAAAATGTTACAAACAGTGGGAGGACATGTGGCCACTGCAGTCACTTTGGAGTGGCTCAAATGAAAATAAAAACGATGGAGTGGCTATATTAATAAATAACTCTCACGTTCAGGTGAAGGGGAGCACAGTGGTAAAAGATGGAAGAGCACTGCTTGTAAACTTGAATTGTATGGGTCACGACCTAACGCTCTTAAATATTTATGGTTTTAATGAAAAAAAAGACAGATTTGATCTTTTAGAGAGTTTGTAATCGTACATGTTGGGTTGGGCACCTCTTATTATGGGTGGAGATTTTAATTGCGTGTTGAAAAGAGAGGACAAAAAGGAGCTGGGGATGATTTTAAAGTTGACAAAACATCTGTTTTGTTGCAAAACGTGTGTCAGATTTTTAAATTAAAAGACTGTTTTAAAGCGATGCATCCAGAGGAACAAGGTTTTGCCTGGTTCAGTGGAGACAACACGAAATCCTCTCGAATCGATTACATTTTTACACGGGACTGGGCACCTTTGGATGCATTTTTAACGCCCGTTTTCTTCTCGGACCATCTGCTTTTATCCTCTACATTTCAAATCCCCACTGGCGTGACTTTTGGAAGGGGTCTGTGGAAACTGAATTGCTCCTTGCTCGAAAATGAGACCCTGGTTGGGCAGTACAGAGAGCAGTACCGAGAGTGGCAGACCCTCCAGGACTTTTTTGATTCGCGGGCACTATGGTGGGAAATGATAAAAGTGAGGACTCGGGCGTTTTTTAAGAAAGCGGGAAGGAGAAAAAAAGAAAAGGAAATGAAATGCATGGCGGGACTGCAAAAAAGACTGCAACGTTATTTCAAACTGACACAAAAAAGGGATTAATTTTAATGACGAAATGAAACAGGTAAAAAAAGAGTTGACAGTTTTAGCAGAAATTAAAAGCAAAGGGGCGATATTAAGGAAGGAGAAAAATGTACAAGGTACTTTTTTAAAAAAATTATGGACAAGGGTGGGGGCATTTTTAAACTACAGAAGGAAAATGGAGAAACCACAGAAGAGAACGGTGAGTTACAAAATATTGTGGAAACTTTTTATCAGAAATTGTATGATTGGAAAGACACCCGAGTAGAAAGGATGTCTGAGGTTTTAGATTTTATGGAAAAAACAGTGACTGAAAAGGAGCTTTTAAGACAAAATTTTACTTTGGAGGAATTGAAAAAATGTGTGTCACCTTTTAAGAAGTCAAAGTCCCCAGGAGAGGATGGGCTCCCTCTGGAATTTTATTTAACCTTTTGGGACCTTGTCGCACCAGATTTGGTCACTGTTTTTAATGAGTTTGATAAGACTGGTCGACTGCCTGACAGTTTTAGGGTAGGGATAGTGACTTTATTGCATAAAAAGGGAGAAAAAACAAATCTTAAAAATTGGCGACCCATCACGCTTTTAATTTTGACTGTAAACTTTTTAGCAAACTTTTAGCAACCCGTATGGCCTTAGTTTTAGAAGACTTGATCGACCCGGACCAGACTTGTGCTGTTGCTGGGAGGAAGATCACAGATAGTCTTTTATTGATCCGCGACACCATTTGTTATGCGAGGGACAGAAATATGAGACTGGTTGTTTTAAATTTGGACTTTGAAAAAGCTTTTGACCGAGTCTCGCATAAATACCTTTTTATGTTACTGGAGAGGTGTGGATTCCCAGAGAGGTATGTGGAGTGGGTAAGATTGTTGTACAAAGACATTACTAGTAAATATATGATTAACGGGAACCTGACCAAAGCGGTTCACATTAACTGTGGCGTACGTCAGGGGTGCCCGTTATCGGCCCTACTTTACGTCCTGTGCATTGAACCTCTAGCACAAGTTGTGAGAAAAGACAAAATGATAAAGGGTGTAAGTATTCCAGGGAGCGGGGGTCTTAGCACAAAATGTATTTTATATATGGATGATTTTAGCATTTTATGTACGGATCTTTTATCAGTTAATAGGACACTGGACTTGACCGACTGGTATGGACAAGCCTCTGGGTCCAAACTTAACAGAGAGAAGACTCGGGCCCAATTTTATGGACCATGGACTGAGGCGGAGAAGACTAGACTACCACTGACGGTGACACAGACGGACCAAAAAATCCTTGGGTTGAAGTTTGATAAAGATGGTGGAGGGAAACACAATTGGGGTGACGTGATAGGGAAAGTGAGAAAAAAACTCGGGTTCTGGGGACTAAGACAGTTGACTTTTGAAGGCAAAGTGTTAATTATAAAAGCGGTGATTTTACCCCTGCTTTTATTGATTGGTTCTGTTTTTATCCCAACAAGATATATACTTTTAGATCTGGACCGAGCCATCTTTTACTTCCTCTGGGGCTCCAAGTGGGAAAGACTCAGGAGGGAGGTTGTCAAGAAGACGAAAGAAAAAGGAGGAAAAGGCGTGCCGGACTTCCAGATCTTCCTCGGGAGCAGATATACCTCCTTACACCTCCGAAGTGCATTGGGCCCATCCAGTATTCCAAAATGCCAAGCAATGGCACGGTTCTGGATGGGCTCATACCTTCGGAAGTTGAAACTCATTCCAGTTGACAACAGAAGTCCTGTTTCTTTTAAATTACCACCAGCGTATGCTTTTATTAAAAATTTTTTACAATTTTTTAAACTGGAACATGAAGGCTGTCAGGTTTTAAAAAATCATCGTGCTCTTATTTCTGCTGTGCAGGAACGGAATACAGTGAGCCCAGTGCGCGGGCTTGCACTCGGTGAGTCCACAACAGTTTGGCGCAACGTAAACCATCCTGCACTCCCAAACAGACTTCGGGACCTGTCATGGTTGGCTGCCCATGAAGTCCTCCCAGTCAGGACCGTTATGCACTCCCGGGGTATGTCAGCGCACTCAACATGCCCCCGACCAGGTTGTGGCGCCCCTGAGTCGGTGAGCCATCTATTCTGGGAGTGCAGCGCTGCCGTAGACCTGTGGGCGACAGCCGGCCACCTGCAATTCCCGGACTTACCGGCAAGGGGGGTCCTCAACGAGCAATTCGTACTTTATGGGGTGAGCCAGTTGAGGTTTACAAAGGAGGAGTTCGAGAGGTACTGGCTCACCGTTGCCGCCATCAAAGACGCCATTTGGACCTCCAGAAACTTGCTGGTAAGGAGGTACAGACAGACCCCCCCCGTGGCTGTGCTCCAGATGGCTGCAGCCTTTATTAAGGCTGCACGCGGCAGGCCACGACACAGCCACAAAGAAGAGTCGTCTGTGCCTCACCCGGAGGAGGGAACCGGAGCTTCACGGTGAAGGTCTCGGCGCGGCGGCCTGACGTGATGGGAGAGGAAGGAGGAAAGAAGAGAAAAATGCCGGGGACCGTCGCTGGGCGACGTGGCAGGGTCCTGGAGCATGCTGCTTGAGAGTGTGTGATGAGTTTCACTGAGCAAGGATTCATACTGTGTCTGCACAGTAGGAAAAAAAAAATAATTGAGCCCTCTTTTTTTATCATATTTATTGTATTATTTATATTTTAAAGCCAAGACAGTCATCAATTCTATGTAAAATATGAGTGAAATGTAAAAAGTGTTTGCTTCTTTTAAACATGTGTAATGTAAAGTCTTAAGACAATAAAAGTGTAATAAAAAAAAAAAAATCTGTTCTTATCAGTTTAATATCTGATACGTCCCCTATCCGGGGACCATATATTAAATTGATTTTTGGAACAGGGAGATGGAATAGGGGCTTGCTCCGTCCACTCCACGCATCGACCTGGTATTGCAGTACCTCCAGGAACGGTGCACCCCCCACAAGTAGGTTAAAAGCAACTCGTCATATGGAACTGCGGCTGAAGGGGAGAGCTTACTTCTTCTCACGCGACTCGTATGAGCGTGCGCCTGGTTAAAACGAGCGTTAAAATCAGTACACGTAATCCAGGTTGTCAGAGGGTGTTTTGCCCTGAATGTATATGAATTTATGTTATTATATGGTGACTCTGCAACGTGTGAATGACAGCAGATGGGAACCACAACCATTAAAAACATGCAAGAAATCTCCAATTTTTAAGCTGTTAAAAAGGTGCCTGCTCTGGTATTGACACGATATGGTGGTAGAGCCACCAGGTAAAACGCTTCGCTTCGTGTGGGTGGGTCGGTTGCTCATTTCAAACCGGTGCTGCCACCTACTGACGCCTTTTCCGCATTTGACCACCCTGGCGATGCATTCCTCAGTGGTTCCCATCTGCTGTCATTCACACGTTGCAGAGTCACCATATAATAACATAAATTCATATACATTCAGGGCAAACACCCTCTGACAACCTGGATTACGTGTACTGATTTAAACGCTCGTTTTAACCAGGCGCGCTCATACGAGTCGCGTGAGAAGAAGTAAGCTCTCCCCTTCAGCCGCAGTTCCATATGACGAGTTGCTTTTAACCTACTTGTGGGGGGTGCACCGTTCCTGGAGGTACTGCAATACCAGGTCGATGCGTGGAGTGGACGGAGCAAGCCCCTATTCCATCTCCCTGTTCCAAAAATCAATTTAATATATGGTCCCCGGATAGGGGACGTATCAGATATTAAACTGATAAGAACAGATACTACACTTGATCTTAGCCAAAAGGCCGAGAAGCGATGCCGACTAGTTTGCCGGCACGCACCAGCTGATTCTCCAGCCTACACGCCAAAGTTACGGTGCCGCACAAGGATCGACTCATGATCACCACTTGTGACTCACACGTGGACGCGTCTTGCAAACGGCATCGATCAATGGTTTACAATGAATGGCGACGAGCCGTTTTCGACGTTTATATCGAAAGAATGTTGTCCGATGTTGGGGGTGTTTTAGGGTCACGTGGTCCCCGCCGAGCCTATAGAACGCAGCCACAACCCTATTCCCTTTTCACCCTGGATAAAACCTTTCATAACCAAAATAAAATAACGTGTTATTTGTAATCATCATCGCTTGTTCGTATAACGTGTCAACGAGCAGAATAGCCCTTTGCTCAACATTTTGATGGGAAGAAATAAACGGCCCTGCCTCGCTGAACTACTTCCTGCTTTGTGACTGACACTTGGGACTCGAGCGCCACCGTTTGCGCAGGAGGCCTTTGACTTCCCTTCCACGATGAGCTCGACCGACGTTCCGGTTCACGTGCCTATCGAATAAAACGCGGTAACGACGTCAAAAGGCGTGAACGTAAAAGGCCCTTCTTTTGGATGGCACAAAGTACGTCCCCGCAAATGTTTCACTCTGTTATATTGCAGCCATTTGTGAAAAACGTTTTTTTGTTTTCTTTTTGTTTTTTTTTACCCCCTCATAAATGACAGAAAAGAAACTGGAATTGTTGACCATTTCGGGAGGTTTATTCAAAAAGAAAAAATGAAATATCACACAGCCATAAAAGTACTCAGACCCTTCCCTCCGTATTTAGTCGAAGCAACCTGATAAAAATCCGGACGTATTCAAAAATTCATTCTTACTTTATGATTTTTTTTTTTCTCTCATTGTCACAAGTGCAACAACATTTAAGTCCTTCCAGTTGGTCAAACAATCCTTTCAAATGATACGTGATTGCGAGGGCGACTGTCGCCTGTCTCCGCGTGCCCTGCGATTGGCTGGCAATTACGGGTAACTCCAACTGGTGGGACATGCTTGGAACACATCACCGGATGCCTGAGCCTCCTCATCTGGCTCATCTCAATGTGGAGGAGCAGCGGCATTACTTTCTGAACCCTCCTGGATGACAGAGCTTCTCACCCCCTCCTTCATGGAGAGCCTGGATGCCCTACGGAAGAAACTCATTTCGGGCGCATGTATTCACAATCTTACGCTTTTGGTCATGACCCACAGCTCAGGACAATCGGTCAGGGTAGATCCTTTTTTTGTGACATTTAGTTATTTAAAAACAAACTTTTTTTTGTTTTTTGTTTTATTTGCAAATTATGGACTTGCATTCAAATAACTTGTCAATAACAATGCACCAACACTACTTAAAGTCACAATTATGTTTATTGTATTTTCTTACAACAAAACAGTCCCTCTGCCTGTAGGACTATGCAGAACTCACAAGGTGGGAATTAAAATATATGTTTGTATATTTTACAACAAAAAAAAAAAAATTCCCAATAAAAGCTCAAACGAACATGTGGAAAGGACACCCTCAAACCTAAAATGAATTGACTTGCTCAGCATGAGTTTAAGAAAAACTGCAAGACTGGAATCTTGTCACTGTGACACAAATACATTTGACATCCTCACAAACCGTGATCTACGTGCGGACTCCAAACAAAAGCCAAATTTGGAAGCCTCTTTTAGTTGGTGTGTTGAACGGTGGAGAAGCACAGCTTGAGGGTGTACGGGTACGGACCAGCTGAAACCAGGAGGAGCCGGGAATTATAATATATCAGGAAGAATGACTGAGTAAATGACATGGGCAAAAAAAAAAAAAAAAAAAAAAGCTGTGCACCACATACTTGCGTTTTTCATCTGGTAGTGATTCATCAGGGCCAGAGCCTCCATGGCGTCATTGATGGACTCCCACTCCAGTAGACCTGAAGCGCTGCGATCACTTGGAGCGGCACCGCCTTGTGGAGGGTAAAAAGGAAGGGGAAAGGGGAAAAAAAAAAAAAAAAAAAAAAAGAATGTGAAGGGCAATAATAGTTTTGGCTTTTCTAGCCTTGAGGATTGAACAGTTTTGTTCACTCGTGAAATAGAAAACAAAGCTTCCAATCACACTGCACAAGTCGATGTTGACACGAGATCAAGGAATTACACCACATACACTAGTCCTCCACCACCATAAATGATGCAGCCGAGATTCCCACAGTAGGGGAATTTGCAGGGATCAGCGCAGCTCAAGTGAAACTGCCAAACAACATCCTTGGTCAACCAACTTATTCATCATGGCATCTCCCGTGCCGGGTAAGTATGAGTTGAACACAGTGTACACGCAATTCTTTCATGCGGCCACCATGACAGTCTCGGGGTGCACGAGTGCACAAATACACACAACACTAGACAAGTTTGACCATCTACAAGTTGCAATGCCAGTTGAAATTAGGAAATGGACAACTGTGCTTTCATACAGGAGTATTTGAGTTGTAGTTGAGAGGGTTTTCTCAATGCATCGGGGCATGTCGGTAGAACGCAAGAGGCTTGCTGCTTGAAAAGTTGATCTTGGGGCAAAAAAAGTGTGGGCACCCCTGCTTAAGTGGTTTCAGTCAACAGGAGGAGGATGAATAAAAATGTTTGGAAACAAAGTATGTAGATAAACATTTGCAAAGTCTTTGTGTGAATATCTAATTTCACAATGTAAGAGTGCATACGCTATAAAGTAAATCTGTGGGATATGGTCTGGTTCGGCTTGTGGAGGGGGGGGGGGGGGTATTTAACATGCCAGAATTTTTCACACTAAGTGTATTTGCAACAGCGCTATTGATGTGAAAATTTTACCAAATGTTGGGAACAGCAAAAGTAATTCATACAAAAAATACTGAAAATAGAACAAATAACCTCAGAAATTAGGTTGCGTGTAATCATGTGACATGACAAGGGAAAAAAAATATGGATCATGACAACTGGTCTTTATTTAATATTTTGTACAAAAAAGTCTTTGTTTGCAATGACAGGTTCATGTTGCGTGCGGTATGGAGAAACTGCTTGTCTGCATTGCTGTGGTGTGTTTTTGGGCCCATTCCTCCACACAAGCAGTCTTCAAATCTTGAAGGTTCCGTGGGCTTCTTTTATGGACGTCGAGTTTCAGTTCTTTCCATAGATTTTCCAATTGGTTTCAAGTGAGGTGATTGGCTAGGTCATTCCAGCAGCTTGTTTTTGAAACCCCTTGAGAGTCTCCGTGGCAGTACGTTCTGGATCACTACCCTTCAGAAATGTTCAGTATTGTTTCATTTTCATCCTCCTGGATAGAAGCACATTTTTGTCAAGAATGTCGCAGTAAATTTGCCCATTCATCTTTCCTTCAATCTTGGGAAGTGTACCAGTAGCATTTGATGAAAAGCAGCCCCACGCAATCACGTTTCCACCGCCGAACGTCACTGTAGGAATGGCATTTTTAGGGTGACGTGCAGTGCCGTTTCTCCTCCAAACATCGTTGTCACTCTGGGTTCCAAACAAATCAAGTTTGCTCTCAATCAACCAGACAATCCTCTCCCAGTATTTTACTGGCTTGTCCAAATGTTGTTCAGCAAACTTCAAATGAACTTTGAGATCCCCCCCAGCAACGGGCTGTTGCGTGGTCAGTGGGCATACAGGCCATGACACCTGAGTGAATTACTCAGTATATTCCATGTGACTAGCATATCTGCTAATTGACCCCTCCGTACAGGGCACTTAACCACGCCTCCTGAAGTGACGTCCCGCCACGTGCGCTGACGTCAGACGAACAATTAGGAACAATATCGGCGCAGCAAGAAAGGAATAGAGCGAAACTGTCCGATTTACCGGCTGATTTCTCACTCGCATTCTTAGCTAACAGTGAAATATCGTTGAAAAGCAGACAGCAGGGTTCAAGTATTTCAGCGAGCGGTATTTCAATGGTATTTACATGCATATCGACGGAGAAACCATTGATATTAGTGCGAGATCTTCCCAGAGTCAGAGGAAGACCGAGAAGCCACATAATATATTATAACCCAAAGACGAATTCGTCATTGACAGTTTCCTATTTTCGTGTTACATATCACACTTGTGTGCAGAATCTGTATATGTATCTGTATAGCCATTTGTGAACCGCCGTATGAAGGAAAAGAAGGCGAGGCTTGATTTCGAGTTGTTTCTCTCGTTTTCTTTGTGTAACGTCACGCGCTCCCCTCAATAATTATTCCTGAATTAGTGCCGAACCTACGCAAGTCCCGACCGAGTACGACAATCACTACTTTAGTGTCCTTAAACATCCTTCCTTCAGTCTTTGTGTCTGGGTGCACGTCGAAGGCTTTTAGGACTGGTAGTCCGGTTTAGCTTAGCTAATTAGCCGCGAACAATGGGACACGTTTGTGCAGTCAGATCATCGCAAAATATCGCTCAACACAGATCAAGTGTGACAATCATTCACACGTAGCTATATTATGCAAGCGAAGAACTGCTAATTCATTTATATGAGACATGTATTGAAAATCAACTTTAGGGTTTACCTTCGTGCAAACATATCTGTTCTGGTTGATGGATTCAGTTGATCATTCGGTCTTCCTCAAAGTTTTATCCATCCAAGACATTTTTCATACTCGGTCTTTCTGTTCCGGTTGATTTTTGATGGATTGAGTTGATGATGTCTTCGGTTTGGAAAGGTACGAATTGAACTCCACCAACTAGCCTTTCAGGATACCTGTTGTCACTATTACAAGTCTGTGACTACACCTCTTAACCATATCTATTGTTAAAAAACCCAAATACGCGATAAAACGCCGACAGAAACTATACTGGACCATCCAGCCAGTGTTGTCTGAGATTTGAGTCCGAGATTAGGCAGATCTCTGGCCTCTGATTGGTCAGTGACGCGGATTGCGCAACATTCACAGAGGGGTCAATTCCAAGCCTTTTTCAAGATCTCCACAGGTGGTCCTAGGCGCTCGGACAACTCCTGATTATCCTTTTCACTCCTCAGTCAAAAATCTTACGAGGGGCACCTGATCGAGGCAAATTTCTGGTGGTATGATTAGCTTCCTGCAACCAATCCCATCGTTATGATTGGGTCCAATTGCTTTGTAATGATCTTGAGACAGATTTTTGCTGTTACCCATCGTGAGATGCATCTTGACTCACCCCTTGGCAATGAGACCGTAACTTAGTACTCAGCCATCTAATATTCATTTGCTCTGACAAGGGGCTGGATTATTGATTGATAGATTTTTGGTCTTGGGTTTCCATGTGTTTTTGCACCTCCCTTCTTTCGCATGTTCAATACATTTTCCTCTGTGTCCTTTCTCATTATTAGGCAAAAACTGACTTATTTATTCTACTTTCTTTGTATGTATGGATTACCTGGGTTGTTCACAATATCTGGTGAAATGTTCACATCAATAGGATCTTATTCAGTAAAAAAAAAGTTAAATATTTCAGACACTGTGTGCTTCTGTGCGTGTCTACGTGGCACGGGACCTTTAAATTTGTCTAGCAATTAGTGGCAAATGTGTTACATGAGCAGGACAAACCCCCCCCCCCCCCACACACACACCCTAAGAGTATGTCTTTTTTTGCCCCTAATCTTAACAACACATAACATCTTACTCTTGCCTGTGAACATTTTGACGTTGACAGGACACTTGACGCCGATGTCCTCACAGATCTGTAAGAAAAGCACAACATATTCATCAAGACAGCTTGCCTTACATGGCTCTGGTGTTTCGGGCCTCACCTGGGAGAAGATCTCCGGTGTGACGTCAGGCTGTGAGTTGAAGAAGTGGAGCACGTTGCTAGGGTGCTGGATGCGGTTCTTGGCCGCTTGCTCGGGGGACGTGAAGCGGTTGTTCCTGGAGCCGTGGAAGTCTTTGAAGCTGCTGGAGCCATCCTCTAGTTCGTAGCACTGGCCTGGCACGATGGCCTGCTGCTTGGACACGCTGCGTCCACACAATTGGAAAGAGGGGTTATATGTGACGTTTTACATAACGCGCATGATCCGATCACTTTTTCATCTATAAGGGGGCATCCACTCACCACACGTTGAGCTTCTGCCCAAACAGGAAGTTGTTGTTGAGGTGTGTAATGGCACGGTCTACGGCGTAGCAGTCACCCATCTCCACCATGGCAGCACCCGGCTTACTCTTCATAAACTTCACCTGCGAGGGTAAATGAGGTTTGTGCACATTTATTATGATGCGGATATGCTACATCAGACATCTATCGACATTAAATATAAGGTGCTGACCCGCTCCACGTTGCCATAGAGACAAAAAATGTTGAAGACACGGTCTGCGTTCATCTTGACCGGGTCCAGTCCGTACGCCATGACCACTGGCGAGTCTGCGTGGGATCCGTACTCGCCAGGGGGAGGCGGAGGGGGTCCATAGCTGGGGCCGTAGCTTCTTGCGCCACGTCCCCTCATTGGGGGTCCCATATGGCGGCTCTCGTACGGCGAGGAAGCGTAGCTGTCATCATAGTTGTGGTAAGCGGTTCCTGTTGGGGGATGGATACAGACAACAAAACCACTCACGCCTGGATTACACTATAAAACAAATTTGTTCTTTTCATGATGCCACGATGTCATACGACTACCATAAAATGTGCAGGTCTTATTGTGACACCCCATGAAGCACTGCGATACCACTCTATTCTGTCTTTTAGAATGACTGTGCTTTATCTTCACAAATCAAACGTGACACCTTTTACTCCAACTGGATACAAGGTAACAAGACAACAATGCATCACTACGGCAATATTGGGAGAAAATAAAAACCGTGAGGCATCACTGGATCTTTGGGAGATGATGTTTAAGACCAGGGGTGCTCAATGCGTGGATTGCGATCGACCGGCAGTCTTGGTCGATCGCACGACGGCATACCCAAAAAGTCATCCAATGTTCCCTCTAAACTGCGCGCGTGCAATTGTGCACCGCTGATGGTGAGGGATGACTGGTTGTTACATCCAATGGCACAATTCACATACGTAGTGTAAAAAATGAAAAGAAAAAGCCACTAGTTTCTCTTAGGCAGCACACAGAACTTTCTCTAACAACGACTGCTGCTCTCCCACACTTTCTTTCTACTAGTTACACCGGCCCCCAATCCCTGCTCTTAAAGACGTACACTCATGATCATAAATGTTAACAGTAGTTACGCAGCCCATCAATGTGTTTTATAATGAGAGCGCCCACTACCGGTGCCTTAGTTCGCAACACAATCTGGGCAACGTCGAGCAAAGACTAGCTAGGCATGTAGCTTATGTTTCGATATTAATGGAGAAAGTTAAAAAAGAAATGGTGTTGTTTTAAGATGCAATGACTATCGGAGAATGTGAATAATTGAACAAAAAGTGGTTAAACCGGACGAGATTTTCTCTTTTCGAATGGGAAAGGTCTGGCCTGAAGCCAAAGGAGAAAGTCCAGGATGAGATGGTGTGAAATTTTAAAATAAAAAATAAAGCTCACAAGGAGGCAACAATAAGTTATGTAGCCTAGCAAGGTAGAGCTAGCACTAACATTTGCACATAAACATGCCGGCATTCTGTCCAATCATGGTCTAAATCTTAGGCAAACATTGACTTATTCGCATTTGTAACTGCTGACAACAGCAAGCACAGGAGGTGATGCACCGATCACAATACGCAATCTTATTGGTCGATTTTGCTACGCTGTCAGAGTCGCTATGTATATCACGGTCCGCCGCAGCCCCCCAAACGTACTGGAAAAACCAGGCTAGACTATTTATTTTAATGTCGGAGGACTAGAGTAGGGGAAAAAAAAGTATGTAGATTATGTTACAATGCAATAAATTTTTATCATATTTATTGTATTATTTATACTTTAAAGCCAAGACAGTCTTCAATTTTATGTAAATTATGAGTGAAATGTAAAAAGTGTTTTCTTCTTTTAAATGTTTGTAAATTTGTAAATGTAAGGTCTTAAGACAATAAAAGTGTACAAAAGAAAGAAAAATCTGTTCTTATCAGTTTAATATTTGATACGTCCCCTTATTGTGGACCATATATTAAATTGATTTTTGGAACAGGGAGGTGGAATAGGGGCTTGCTCCGTCCACTCCACGCATCGACCTGGTATTGCAGTACCTCCGGGAACGGTGCACCCCCCACAAGTAGGTTAAAAGCAACTCGTCATATGGCTCTGCGGCTGATTTTCGTGTTGAACGAACCAGCATTGCGTGCTCGACCGAGCTGTAATAAATGTCTATGTCGCCCTTAGTTGAAACGAGCGTTAAAAACAGTACACGTAATTCAGGTTGTCAGAGGGTGTTTTGTCCTGAATTTATATGAATTTATCTCATTATATGGCGACTCTGCAACGTGGGCAACGTGCGAATGACAGCAGATGGGAACCACTGAGGAATGCATCGCCAGGGTGGTCAAATGCGGAAAAGGCTGTTGGAGGACGCTTTTTTTCCTCGCCGTGTGTTCGCTTAACTTCGGGTGGTGAGAATGTTGGTTATCCAAATACAGGCTGGAGATGATGAACAGTTTCTTCGAAGCTTTTACTTACAGAATATTCTGGGCACAAATGAGTGACAGACATTGGCTGTAGCAGATTAGAAGTGCAAGGCTACAGAGGTCTTACAGCATTCCCCCAATATTCAGCAGGGTCCGCATCACAAACGCATCAAAGGAAAATCAAGAGCATCACAAATAAGGAGCATCGCAAAGAGAACCACATCATCAAATAAGACCACCACAAACTATCCTCATCATAATGACCAACCTGGTAATAACTGGCACATTCCCATACCCCGGTCTCTCCAGTAAGGTTAACTGATGATTTGGCATGTGTGAGCAATGTGAGCAAAAGATACGCATCAATAAAGAGATTGTCATGCTCCTGGATTCCAGCCCGGGCTGGGCGTGGCCAGCTAATCGGAAGGCGCACACCTGCGCCTCATGACCACTGATTAGACCCAGTACATATAGGACCCGGGGGACGACAAATACGATCATTGTTCTTTATGCCTCGTTCCCGCACTCCTGTTTTCCTGACTTCTGCTCTCCGTGCACCGACCCACGCCCGTCCACTGACCACCCTCGTAAGCCCATCCGTACTAGTACTTCGGATTGTTTGGACTGTCTGCCTGATCTCAGACCTCGGACCGAATAAAGGTTTCCTCTGTACTGTCTGCTGTCTCTGGAGTCGTGCATTTGGGTCCACCCTTGAGCCCCGTATCGTGACAGAACGATCTAGCCAGAACATGGACCCAGCCGACTCCGAAGCCATCCGCCGTGCGCTGCAAGTCCAGGGCAAACGCCTGGGCGAGCAAGAGGCTGCTCTCCAGGGTATGACTCACCAGATCCAGGAGCTCTGCGCCCAGCTGGAACCGTGGCTAGCTTCTCAAGCTAGCGCGGCTGCTCCTGTGCCTCTCCGTGCCGGCATCACTCCGCTCTCTCGACCAGAACGGTTCTCAGGCGACTCCGGTAACGTCAAGCCCTTCCTGGCGCAGTGCGATCTCCACTTTGAGCTGCAAGCGTCTGCTTTTCCCACGGACCGCTCCCGGATCGCCTTCGTCATTTCCCACATGACGGGGAGGGCGGAGGCGTGGGCCACCGCCGAGTGGAGTCGTAACTCGGAGATCTGCCGCTCATGGGCGAGCTTCGTCTGCGCGCTCACCCAGGTTTTCCAGTACGCGGCTCCGGAACGCCAGGCGGCGTCCTCGCTCATGACGATTTGTCAAGGACGTCGCTGCGTGTCCGACTACGGCATTGAGTTCCGAATCTGCGCCGCCGAGAGTCGATGGAACGAGGACGCCCTGCACGACGTCTTTTTCCAGGGGCTTTCCCCCCGAATCCGGGGACTCCTCATTGCAGTAGATCTTCCTCCCTCGCTGGACACACTCATCGCGTTGGCCCTCAAGGTTGACCAGCGACTAGTAATGGAGGATCAACTAGCCGTGATGACTGAGGGAGAGAGGGAGGGCTCCAGTCCAGCTGCCGCCCGGTCGTCCACTGCTGAACCCACTCAGGTGGAGGGTCTCGACGGGCCAGTGGAGGAGCGTCTGCGCCGGCGACGGGAGGGGCGTTGTTTTTACTGCGGGCGTTTGGGACACTTGATCGCCCGCTGCCCGACTCGACCACAGCACTCTGACATCAGGGTCTCTACTCCGGTGAGTGTGCGGTACACCGCGGAGGGTTCAGGGAGGTCCCTTCTTCACCTCACCTTGGGAACGGACTCCCGTTCATGCACTGTGACGGCTTTCATAGATTCTGGGTCGGAAGCAAACCTGATAAATCCCCGCGTGGTCGAAGAGCTGGGGGCAGCAACCTTCCCCACGCAACAGTTTCGTCACGCCTATGCCGCCAACGGCAAGTTCCTTTGTCTGGTTACACATTGCACTCAGACGCTACGTATGAGCTTTCCGGACGCTCACTCGGAGCGTATTAGCTTCCATGTCTTCAACGCACGTAGTAGCGACATCATCTTGGGCGGCCCGTGGCTCAAAGAACATAACCCACAGAAAGATTGGACCACGGGTCAGATCAAGACTTGGGGAGAGGACTGTCTCAGTCGCTGTTTCGCTGTCCAGGAAGACAGGGGTATTCAAGTCGCGCCGGTTCGGCTAACAGAACCTAGTACCGCCCCGGACCTGGGAGAGATACGGATGGACCCCGGGAAGGTCGACGCGGTGCTGCGGTGGCCTACCCCCACCAACAGGAGGGAAGTACAGAGGTTTTTGGGGTTTGCCAATTTCTATAGGAAGTTCATAAGGAACTTCACTTCCGTGGCCGCTCCTCTGCATTCGCTCACCTCGCCACACACCACCTTCGGGTGGTCCGGGACCTGCCAGGAGGCCTTCAGCAGGCTAAAGGCAAGTTTCACTACTGCGCCTGTTCTCATTGTTCCGGATCCAGATAACCAGTTTGTGGTGGAGGTGGATGCATCTAATTCAGGAATCGGAGCAGTCTTGTCGCAGAGGAGTCCCAGGGACGGAAGGATACACCCGTGCGCGTTCCTGTCTAGGAAGCTGACCCCGGCAGAGAGGAACTACGACGTGGGAGATCGGGAACTGCTGGCGGTCAAGAGCGCGTTGGAGAAGTGGCGGCACTGGCTGGAGGCCTCGCAAGTACCGTTCGTTGTCTTCACGGACCATAAGAACCTTGAATACCTGAAGTCTGCGTAGAGGTTGAACGCCCGTCAGGCCAGGTGGGCCCTGTTTTTCACCCGCTTCCGCTTTACGGTGTCCTTCCGCCCAGGCTCCAAGAACGGCAAGCCGGATGCACTCTCGCGGATCCACGAGGGAGGGCGCACGGATGAGGAAGCCGCTACTATCCTGCCAGGGGCGTGCTTCGTGTCCGGCTTCACCTGGGCGATCGAGTCGCGGGTGAAGGAGGCCCTGGGAGAGACGCCGCCGCCCGCGGATTGTCCGTCGGGCCGCCTTTTCGTCATTCCATCTCTGCGGGGAGACGTCATCAACTGGGCCCATACCAACAAGACGGTCTGCCACCCGGGTATGGCGAAGACGCGTTCAGTGGTCGAACAGAGGTTCTGGTGGCCTAACCTCAACAAGGACGTAAGGGAGTTCGTCAATGCCTGCCCGGTGTGTGCTGCCAATAAGACTTCCCGCCTACGGCCTGTTGGTGAGTTGCGACCCCTGTCCATCCCCTTTCGTCCGTGGTCACACATCGCGCTGGACTTCCGTCACCGGCCTGCCGCCTTCACAAGGGAACACAGTGGTTTCTGTCCGTAGTGGACCGTTTCTCCAAGATGGTCCACTTCGTGCCGCTTCCGAAGATCCCGTCGGCCAAGCAGACAGCCCAGCTGGTGCAAGACGAAGTCGTCCGTTACCACGGGCTACCCCAGGACATCGTTTCGGACAGGGGTCCGCAATTCAGCGCCCGTTTCTGGAAGGAGTTCTGCAACCTCATCGGCGCTTCAGCTAGTCGGACATCGGGTCATCACCCGGAGTCTAATGGCCAGACTGAGAGGATGAATCAGGAGTTGGAGACCGGTCTTCGATGTCTGGCATCCAGGGACCAGAGCACGTGGAGCCAGCACATCAAGTGGGTGGAGTATGCCCACAATTCTCTACCCTCCGCCTCAACAGGTATGGCTCCACTCCATGTCGTGCTTGGCTATCCTCCGTCCCTGTTTCCTCCACTGGTCACAGACTCCGCGGTCCCGTCGGCCCTGGCCGTGGTGCGACGCTGCAAACGGACCTGGGAAGCAGCTCGGAGGACACTGCTGCGCATGAGCAGTGCCTACAAGGCCATAGCGGACCGCAAGAGAAGGGCCGCACCAGAGCTCAGAGTGGGACAGCGAGTGTGGCTCTCCACCAAAGATCTCCCGCTGCGGACGGAATCCCGCAAACTTGCTCCCAGGTTCGTTGGCCCGTTCCCGATTTCCAAGATTATTAACCCGGTCGCCGTCTCGCTCAAACTGCCCAGGTCGATGAAGGTGCACCCTACGTTCCACGTCAGCAGACTTCGCCCGAATCGCACTTCGTCGCTGGCTCCTCCGGTCAAGCCCCCCCCCCCCCCCCGCATGGTCGACGGGGGGCCGGTGTATACTGTGCGCCGGTTGCTGTCTTCCCGCCGGAGAGGAACAGGGACTTTCACGCGGCTCACCCTGATGCTCCTGGGCCGTCCAGAGCCGGCCGTTGAGGGGGCGGGGGGTACTGTCATGCTCCGGGCTTTCTGCCCAGGCTGGGCTTGGCCAGCCAATTAGTCAGCGCACACTTGCACCTCGTCCCGGCTGATGCCTTCCAGTGTATATATAGGACTTGGGGGACGACTTGTCCTCCGCTAGATCGTCGTCCTTGTTGCCTCGTTCCCGCACTCCTGTTTGCCTGACTTCTGCTCTCCGTGCACCGACCCACGCCTGTCCACTGACCACCCTCGTAAGCCTGCCGTACTATTACTTCTGATTGTTAGGACTGTCTTCCTGATCCTACACCTTGGACCGAATAAAGGTTCCCTCTGCACTGTCTGCTTGTCTCTGGAGTCGTGCATTTGGGTCCACCCTCGTGCCCCGTTCGTGACAATGAGTGGCAGTTGGATAAGATCACAAATTGGAGTCAGATTACTAACTTAAGTTTATGATGATTTAGAAATAAAATTCCAACATTATGAAAGGTTTTATCCAGGGTGAAAAGGGAATAGGGTTGTGGCTGAGTTCAAAAGGCTCGGCGGGGACCACGTGACCCTAAAACACCCCCAACATCGGACAACATACGAGTCGTGTGAGAAGAAGTAAGCTCTCCCCATCAGCCGCAGTTCCATATGACGAGTTGCTTTTAACCTCCTTGTGGGGTGTGCACCGTTCCTGGAGGTACTGCAATACCAGGTCGATTCGTGGAGTGGGCGGAGCAAAGACCCAATTCCATCTCCCTGTTCCAAAAATCAATTTAATATATGGTCCCCGGATAGCGGACGTATCAGATATTAAACTGAGAAGAACAGATTTTTCTTTTGTACACTTTTATTGTCTTAACAAGACTTTACATTGCAAACATTTAAAAAGACAAAACACTTTTTACATTTCATTCAAAATTTACATAAAATTGAAGACTGTCTTGGCTTTAAAGTATAAATAATACAATTCTTCTTTTCCTTTTGGCTTGTCCCGTTAGGGGTCGCCACAGCGTGTCATCTTTTGCCATCTTAGCCTATCTCCTGCATCTTCCTCTCTAACCCCAACTGCCCTCATGTCTTCCCTCACCACATCCATAAACCTTCTCTTTGGTCTTCCTCTCGCTCTTTTGCCTGGGAGCTCCATCCTCAGCATCCTTCTACCAATATACTCACTCTCTCACCTCTGAACATGTCCAAACCATCGAAGTCTGCTCTCTCAATCTTGTCTCCAAAACATCCAGCTTTGGCTGTCCCTCTAATGAGCTCATTTCTAATCCTATCCAACCTGGTCACTCCGAGCGAGAACCTCAACATCTTCATTTCTGCCACCTCCAGTTCAGCTTCCTGTTGTTTCTTCAGTGCCACCGTCTCTAATCCGTACATCATGGCCGGCCTCACCACTGTTTTGTAAACTTTGCCCTTCATCCTAGCAGACACTCTTCTGTCACATAACACACCAGACACCTTTCGCCAGCTGTTCCAACCTGCTTGGACCCGTTTCTTCACTTCCTGACCACACTCTCCATTGCTCTGTATTGTTGACCCCAAGTATTTGAAGTCGCTGTCTGCTGTCATTCACACATTGCAGAGTCACCATATAATAACATAAATTCATATACATTCAGGGCAGAACACCCTCTGACAACCTGGATTACGTGTACTGATTTTAACGCTCGTTTTAACCAGGCGCACGCTCATACGAATCGCGTGAGAAGAAGTAAGCTCTCCCCTTCAGCCGCAGTTCCTATGACGAGTTGCTTTTAACCTACTTGTGGGGGTGCACCGTTCCTGGAGGTACTGCATACCAGGTCGATGCGTGGAGTGGACGGAGCAAGCCCCTATTCCATCTCCCTGTTCCAAAAATCAATTTAATATATGGTCCCCGGATAGGGGACGTATCAGATATTAAACTGATAAGAAACATTTTTTTTTTTTTCTTTTGTACCTTTTATTGTCTTAAGACTTTACATTACACATGTTTAAAAGAAGAAAACACTTTTTACATTTCACTCATATCTTACATAAATTGATGACTGTCTTGGCTTTAAAATATTAAATAATACAATAATGATAAAAAGGAGGGCTCAATTATTTTTTTTTTTTTTTTTTTTCCTACGTGCAGACACAGTATGAATCCTTGCTAAGTGAAACTCATCCCACACTCTCAAGCAGCTGCTCCAGGACACTGCCCACGTCTGCCCAGCGACGGTCCCCCGCATTTTTCTCTTCTTTCTTTCTCTCCTCCTTCCTCTCCCATCACGTCAGGGCCGCCGCGCCGAGACCTCCTTCACCGTGAAGCTCCGGTTCCCTCCTCCGGGTGAGGCACAGACGACTCTTCTTTGTGGCTGTGTCGTGGCCTGCCGCGTGCAGCCTTAATAAAGGCTGCAGCCATCTGGAGCACAGCCACGGGGGGGGGTCTGTCCTGTACCCTCCTTACCAGCAAGTTTCTGGAGGTCCAAATGGCGTCTTTGATGGCGGCAACGGTGAGCCAGTACCTCTCGAACTCCTCCTTTGTAAACCTCAACTGGCTCACCCCATAAAGTACGAATTGCTCGTTGAGGACCCCCCTTGCCGGTAAGTCCGGAATTGCAGGTGGCCGCTGTCGCCCACAGGTCTACGGCAAGCGCTGCACTCCCAGAATAGATGGCTCACCGACTCAGGGGCGCCACAACCTGGTCGGTGGGCATGTTGAGTGCGCTGACCTACCCCGGGAGTGCACGTAACGTCCTGACTGGGAGGACTTCATGGGCATCCAACCATGACAGGTCCCGAAGTCTGTTTGGGAGTGCAGGATGGTTTACGTTGCGCCAAACTGTTGTGGACTCACCGAATGCAAGCCCGCGCACTGGCTCACTGTATTCCGTTCCTGCACAGCAGAAATAGAGCACGATGATTTTTTAAAACCAAACTGACAGCCTTCATGTTTCCAGTTTAAAAAATTGTAAAAAATTTTTAATAAAAGCATACGCTGGTGGTATTTAAAAGAAACAGGACTTCTGTTGTCAACTGGAATGAGTTTCAACTTCCGAAGGTATGAGCCCATCCAGAACCGTGCATTGCTTGGCATTTTGGAATACGGATGGGCCCCATGCACTTCGGAGGTGTAAGGAGGTATATTTGCTCCCGAGGAGATCTGGAAGTCCGGCACGCCCTTTTCCTCCTTTTTCTTTTCTTTCGTCTTCTTGACAACCTCCCTCCTGAGTCTTTCCCACTTGGAGCCCCAGAGGAAGTAAAAGATGGCTCTCGGTTCCAGATCTAAAAGTACCATATCTTGTTGGGATAAAAACAGAACCAATCAATAAAGCAGGGTAAAATCAACCGCTTTTATAATTAACACTTTGCCTTCAAAAGTCAACTGTCTTTAGTAGAACCCGAGTTTTTTTTCATCCTTCCAAAAATCCAAGATAAAGGTTTTTTTTTCCAATCCATAACCAAAAAAATCAACCCAAAAGAGGTCCATTCCTCTCCCCCGTCAGTGGTAGTTCTCAGTGTCCCTATCACGTCCACCCATTTTGGGTTTCCCTCGAGTCATCTTTATCAAATTTGGACCCAAGGATTGTTTCGGTCAAGTCCAGTGTCCTATTAACTGGTAGTCCGTATGTCTTCCTCTCCCTCCTCAGTCATGGTCCATAAAATTGGGCTCAAGTCTCCCTGTATAAGTTTGACCCAAGGTCTTGTCCCACAACCATCTTTTGTTCAAGTCCAGTGTCCTTCTTTCGTCGCTGGATAAAAATTCCGTACTGTGAATGGCGAAATAGGCGAAATGCAGCCAGGATAAAAGACTGCCAGCTTTGTGCTAATTGACTTACTCAATCTCACCCAGGCGGCCAGTCTGCCGCCCCGGGCGATGACGGACAACTTACACCCCCTGAACAGTGGGGCGGGGCTCACAACGTGGGCGAGAGGTCAAAATGCACAGGGACGGAAAGTACGTACACAGCCGATGAAAAAAACCGTATTGACAAACCGAGCCACCTGACCGGACGCCACTAGGTAAGTGCTGAACCTGCCTTAGCTTGGCGCGTTCAGGTTTCCCCGTTAAATCTATAATAATTTACACTGTAATGTCTCTTGCTCAACAATACAAACCTTACCCACACAAGGACCACATCCACATACCTCTCTGGGATTCCCAACGCCATCCTCTCAGAACACATTAAAAGGTACATTTATAGCGAGACTTTTTTCCCCCTCAGTCTACATCGGACTCCAATCTAGCTTGCATTATGCAAATCCAAATTTTTAAAACAACCAGTCTCCATTATAGAACATATTCTCATCCCTTCGCATAACAAAGTGTGTCGCGGATCAATGAACGACTTATCTTGTCTTCCTCCCAGCAACAGGCCACAAGCTACGGGTCCGCTGTCGGACGCTAAGTTCCTTCTGAAACACTACAGGCATCACGGGTTGCGAACAAGTTTGGTCATACAAAATAGAGTTTAGTTACCAGGCAAAATGTAAAAGGCGGGAAACTTTCGCCGAGAAAAAAAAAAATCGCTTATATCTTATGAGGGCGAAAAACAATCAACCAAGAAAAAATAATCAAACAAATGGTCATTGTGAAAGAAATTTGGTAAAATGATAAGGATTATTCCTCCTTTATGTAGAGTATCCTTTTGATTCGGTATATATCACCAGCAGCGAGTTCATAGCTATTAAAAAAGAAAAGAAAAAAAAATAAAGAAAAAAAAAAGATGGACAAATCAAAATCAACTAAAAAACAAAATGAAAAAAATTGCTAAGCTCTCTGATTTCCAATTACGCTAACAAAATTCTCTATCCTTTTCTGATCATCTAATTCACAAACTGACTCCCATTAGTTAACTCTGACACAATAACAAGTGCACTACAACATATACACATAAAGTCGCACCCGTCAACCTTTTAATCAACAAATATCCCGGGACGGGAGCGCTAACCAGTCTTAAGACAACCTGTCGGGCAAAGATGGAGCTAAGACAACAGTGCACGCATATGCCTGCGAGGAGGGCAGGTCCATGAGACGCGTAACTTGAGCGATTAATTAGGAGTATAGTCTTTCCAAATCTGCCGATGGAAAAAGCCCAGCTGCAATCACCCAAAAAAAAAATCCTCGGTCAGCAGCGGATGACTAGCACATCTGATAGCATACCCAAAAAATAAATAAGGGGATGATACAAAAGCCTAAAATAAGCATGGTCACAATCACAAAAGATTATGCTAAAAATACATAAAAATATAAAAAATATTGTCCGCAGCGAACTAACGGAGTGGCAGACAGGGCCCCCTCAAAAAAAAACACCAAGTGACGGCGGCCAGTCCCCTCGCACTCGGCTAGCGCCCATGAGGTTAACTGCGCAAATACAAAAAGTGTCTAGCTTTGGGCGTCGCCACAAAGGCTAATAATCGAACCATACTCTCTTTGAAAGGCAGTGATCGCTGCAGAAACAACGAGTCCCAACTAATGGATAATGACCATTTGATCGAAACGCCTGCTCTTACCCAGAGGGGTATCGGCAAGTTTATCAGCTGAACATTATTCACATCCTCAAACGAGCGTTTAATCTCGCGAAAAACAACCAAATGAAAATTAAAAATTGCGCACCTTGTTTGACATAACTTCGCATGAACATAGTAACTGTCACCCCTCGACAACACCCGCAAAATCTGCGCACGTTCAAGGAGTGTAAAAACAATGCCTGGCTATCGTGAGGTTTCCAATTGGGAGGTCTTATAGAGTAATAAGGATTTACATATAAGCCGTGCAGACTTCAAATTTAACAGTCAGATCCCATCGGAAGGTTTTAGTCAATGAGTCCCCCCCCAAGAGTAATTCAATTCTATCTTATAAGAGGAGTCGATTTACATATATGCCCATTGCAAAAAATTTTTAAATCTCCTAAAAGTTGTGGTTCCCCCCCCCAAAATAAACGTAAACCTGATTTTGGAAAAGAAACCCTTTGGTTATTCATACCTTTTTGCTCTTTGGGATTTCACTCTTTTCGGTCTTCTCTCTCTTGTTTCCTTCTGGTATCCCTCCAGCTGGGGAGGGGGCAACCCCTGACCATTCTTTTGTTTTTTCTTTCTTCTGTCCCCAGGTGTCCAGCCCCAGTGAGTAACAACAAGCGGCATCCCATGGGGTCCCTCAAGCTCGCCACCAGTTCAATCGGCAGGAAAGTGACGAGCGCATCCAAATAGGACAGCAGCTTTCCTGGTCCATTTCTGATTGTTTTATTGTTTGGAAACCTGCTTCCTTTCCACCTGAGGTACACAGGAAGACCACTCCCCAAATACAAGCTGATCTGCGGACATGAGTCAACACAAAGCAATTCTTGACATCAGTGGCTAAAAATATTGAGAAATTAGTAGCTTAGTAGTACACATTTATCTTCGCCCAGTATCCACACACATGACCAAAGGATTCTTGTCACTTCGCCTGAATGTTTAAATGTCTAAAAAATCTACATGGTGCCTCTCAAGACAAACTTATTATGGTTTTAAACGCTAAACCCTAAATTGGACTAACCTTGCATTCACAAGCATTCAACTCTGCCAAATTTATTTCCAAATTACATGACTTTTTATTCAAAGGTAATATGGCTATAGGTTGCAATACTTGCACCCTGTGTTATGTCACATTTTTACACAGAACTTAATTTCTGATCTTATTTGCAGGCTATTACAAGTAATGGTTATACCACTAAATATTAAATGGTACTCCATTTTAGTTAATTTAATAATGGTTGCTCCTGCCATGCGCTCTGTTTTGGTTGGGTTGGGTTTTTTTTTTATGTTTTCCTGCGTGTCATGTTTTCCACCCACATCTCATGTGGTCATTTCGTTACCTTCATCCAGCTGCTCTTGCTAACCTCCTCCTCCCTTGTGTTGACCAATTAGCTCCCTCCGACTCCTGGTGTCTTGTCCAGGTGTTTGCCCTTGTCTGGTCATTTCTGTATATTTAACTCCCTGGTTTCTTTCACTACTTCGCTCCATTGTTAGTTGATATAATTGTTGGTTCCTGGCTCTCTCTCCGTGCCCATCCTATTGTTTGTCTGTGCAACATCATGCCTTGTTTCCAGTTTGGGTTTATTGAAGGTTTTCTTTGTTACTTTGATTATTGGTTGTCGGGCTCTGTTTAGCTTGCCCATTTTGGATGTTAAATATCATTTTTGAGACTCCTGAGCAGCTGTCTTGCCTCCCTGCTTCCCCACACTTGGGCCCTCCACATCTTTGCCTTCCTCGCTTTCACTAGGCCCAACCGTGAAAGTTCCAATACTTTTACTCACTTAAAAAGTGGGTGGCTTCAAATAAAAGGGGCTCTGTTCTGAGTTGTTTAACACATCTCGATGTAAATACCATGAAATGAAAGTTGTATTTTTGAACTCTTTGATCTGAGACCCAAATATCTTCAATATACAACTCAAAATTGGAAGGTATTGACCTTGCCGTTCTAACACACACACGCACACACACACACCATTTTCATTCTCCATTCAAGTGCATTTTATAGCATGCATACATTTTGATTATGTTCACACACTCACACCAGTCCGACTGTCAGAGCAGCAGACAACAACCATGCTACAGTACCGAGTCACACTGTTCACCACGCTCAAGTCAGCAGTGCATTCACATGCTCCTCAGTACAACGGGGGCTCTATGCTGCTGTGTCTCCTGGGACAAGGAGTTCAAAATATATCCAAAGGGCAGTGGCTGAGACAACAGAGGCCCATGTTATCCTCCTGCGGCGGTTCTGCTCCTGGCCTCGTGGAGGAAGCACAGTGGCTGCTGATGGAGAAGAGTTTCAGGTTTCAAAAGGTATGCCCCCCGATCCCTTTTCGTACTCCAAACCGATTAGAGTAAGTGTATGTGAGTTGTGTGTTTATTATTTCATTTGGAGTAAAACATAAACACAAAAAGAAAAGAATGTATCATATGAACGTCCTTTCCTGTGTGTACACAGCATGAAATATGTCTATAATAGATAGAGTGAGGAGAAAGTTACACAGAGTCATTATGTCACAGAGTCAATTCAACTCATATGTGCCTTGTTATCCTGGTTTCTCCTGACTGGGGCACAAAGCTCCATCATAGTGCTTCCATCACATGGTGAAAGTGAAGCCAGCCAGGAGATATCACCCAAGGGATTTGAGACCAGGAAGTGTTTGAGTGAAAGCAGCAGGGTCTTCCCTCCCCCTCCTCCATTGTACTTTGCCTGCCAGCTTAAAAACATCTGTCCACTCCAGATCACCCTCTCGACCCCCACATCCACACATCAACTCCAATAACACTGAAATGTGATTTGATGGAATTGAAGCTCAAACACCAATAAGCGTAATTGGACAACATTAAACAGATTGGATCAAAAATACTAAAGTAGAATTAGTGAAGTAGGACAGGATCTACTTCAGAGTACTCTGCACAGGTGGAAACCATGGAAATGAAAAATGACATACATAGCCCTTCAGAGAAGTAATTGTTTAAAATGGGATATATCACTGCTTAAACGATATGGGAAAATAAAAGATGCTGATTAGTATTGTATCTAAAACATTTCTGGATTTTTATTTTTTTTAAAAAGTTTTGTCATTCCGATTTGGCTTCAGAACAGGGTATTTATACCTTTAAAACCACAGTAATGAACATTGTACACAGATTTCAATTGCATTGGCATCCAGCATTACCATTTGACTCCTTCTGTAATTCTGCAGCAAGCACAGCACACAATATTGAACTGGATCCGCATTTAACATGAATTATGCAGCTGCAGGATTGGGACAGTGTCCAAAAAATCAGGCAAAATTGCATTTTGCTTTCTTTTTTTCTTTTTTTCTCTGATGTCTGTAATGTTGTCATCCAAATTAAGTAATTCTGTGTAACGCTTTTGTGAGGATGATGTCTCAACTATCATCCACATTTTCACAATACATACATTATAAAAACGGTAGCAGCTCAGATACTAGTGGTAATACCTATTTTATAGTGAAGTCTTAACATATTTTTAAAATCTTAAACCGTGCAACTTTTAAAAAAATAAAAGATTGCTTACAGTACATACAGTGAAGAAAATAAGTATTTGAACACCTTGCTATATTGCAAGTTCTCCCACTTAGAAATCATGGAGGAGTCTGAAATTTTCATCCGAGGTGCATGCCCACTGTGAGAGAGATAATCTAAAAAGAAAAATCCAGAAATCACAATGTATGATTATTTAAAGATTTATTTGTGTGATACATCTGCAAATAAGTATCTGAACACCTGAGAAAACCAATGTTAATATTTGGTACAGTTGCCTTTGTTTGCAATTACAGAGGTCAAACAATTCCCGGAGTTGTTCACCAGGTATGCACACACTGCAGGAGGGATTTTGGCCCCCTCCTCCACACAGATCTTCTCTAGATCAGACAGGTTTCTGGGCTGTCGCTGAGAAACACGGAGTTTCAGCTCCCTCCAAGGATTTTCTAATGGGTTTAGGTCTGGATACTGGCTAGGGCATGCCAAAACCTTGATATGCTTCTCACGCAGCCACTCCTTTGTTTTCCTAGCTGTGTGCTTCGGGTCATTGTCATGTTGAAAGACCCGGCCACGACTCATCTGCAATGCTCTCACTGAGGGAAAGTGGTTGTTCCCCAAAATCTCACAAAACATGGCCGCGGTCATCCTCTCCTAAATACAGTGCAGTCGTCCTGTCTCATGTGCAGAAAAACACCCTCAAAGCATGATTCTACCACCCCCATGTTTCACAGTAGGGATGCTGTTCTTGGGATGGAACTCATCATTCGTCTTCCTCCAAACATGGTTAGTGGAATTATGACCAAAAAGTTCAATTTTGGTCTCATCTGACCACAAAACTTTGACTATGACTTCTCTGTATCATCCAAACGGTCATTGGCAAACTTAAGACGGGCCTTGACATGTGCTGGTTTAAGCAGGGGAACCTTCCGTGCCATGCATGATTTCAAACCATGACGTCTTAGTATATTACCAATAGTCACCTTGGAAACGGTGGTCCAAGCTCTTTTCAGGTCATTGGCCAAGTCCTGTCATGGAGTCCTGGGCTGATTCCTCATCTTTCTAAGGATCATTGCGACCCCATGAGGTGATATCTTGCATGGGGCACCACTCCGATTGTGACTGACCGTCATGTTTAGCTTCTGCCGTTTTCTAATGACTGCTCCAACAGTGGACCTTTTGTCACCAAGCTGCTTGGCAATTTCTCCGAAGCCCTTTCCAGCTTTGTGGAGTTGTACAATTTTGTCTCTGGTGACTTTGGACAGCTCTTTGGTCTTGGCCATGTTACAAGTTTGAGTCTTGCTGATTGTATGGGGTGGACAAGTGTTTTTATGCAGCTAACGACCTTACACAGGTGCATCTGATTCAGGATAATACATGGAGTGGAGATGGACCTTTAAAGGCGGACTAACAGGCCTTTGAGGGTCAGAATTCTCACTGATAGACAGTCTTTCAAATACTTATTTGCAGTTGTATCACACAAATAAATCGTTAAAAAAAGCATACATTGTCATTTCTAGATTTTTCTTTTTAGATAATCGCTCTCACAGTAGACATGCACCTACGATGAAATTTCAGACCCCTCCATGATTTCTAAGTGGGAGAAATTGCAATATAGCAAGGTGTTCAAATACTTATTTTCTTCACTATATGTCATTTCTACATAATGTCTTTGAACCTAAATACAATGTAAGATTCTGGTTATAATTTACGTGTGCTTTGTAGCGTTTAGTTATTATATTGGTCATCAACACAACCTGCCGTTGAACACTCTAAAGACTGTGGAGATGATTGTGGACTTCAAGAGGCATCCTTCACCACAGGTTCCCCTGATGCTGTCCAACAGTCTTGTGTCAACCTTCATGTTCTTGGGAAGTCTCAGAGGACCTGAAGTGGGGGACGAACATCAAGTCCATCCTCAAAAAAAAAAAACAGCAAAGGATGTACTTCTTGGGGCTTCTGAGGAAGCACAGCCTGTCACAAAATCTGCTGAGACAGTTCTACACAGCGGTTATCCAATCAGAACTGTGTACCTCCATCACAGTCTGGTTTGGCGGCGTCACAAAAAAGAACACACTCAGACTGTAATGGACAATCAAAACCACTGAACACATCATATATAATATATATATATATATATATGTATTTTTTTTTTTAATTATTTTTTTTTTTTTAATATTTTGTATTGTATTTTGTACACTTTTACTGCTCCCTTTGCACAAGTCTGGTCAAGGTTCTCTGTACAAGCTTAACACAATGTGGGACGTTAACACACTTAGTTCCTACCTGTTCTAGATGAAGAAGATTTTACATCTTGCGTGACTCTTATAAGGAATAGTTCCTATAAACAGAAATGTCTCTTGTTCTTTGTTGTTGTTGCTATGTTGTTCCTTGTTCTTTGTTCTGAATGAATGTCGTACCAGGGCAGCACCAACTGCCGGAGGAAAATTCCTTGTGTGTTTTTACACACTTGGCCAACAAAGCTGATTCTAATTACATTAAATGGCAAAAGAGTATTACAATTCAGTACAGCCTCAGCCAGTGTAATTCATTGGGTCGCTGCCCATAAAAGTACCAATTATCAATTTTCTATTCAGTGATGTATAGAGAATCTAGGTTTTTTTTAAATATGTAGTATTGCAAACAATTCTTTATCTTTAGTTGGGTGCTTACTGTAAGACTACCACTGAGAACTTTTATTGCATCTTTTTGAGAGATTTACCACAACGAAACCTCAGAGGGAGCCTCGCATGCATGTCCGACTTCAACAAGAATCTTTCTTTACTCTGCTGTCCGTTTTAAACCGGGGTGGCTTTTATCTGATTGTCAATGCTAGGTACTTCTTGGCTAATACCTTTGAAAGAGAACGCAGGTAATCTTATTAAATCCTGGTGGTGATGGGTTTCAGGCCAATGTGGACAAAACCTTATGGACATAATGTGGCGCGAGGGGGCAGGATGGCCAAAAGTGACCGGCAGTGACCGCTGCTCTCCAGATTCTGAAACCATCAAAAAAAGCTGCCATCGCTGTGACAGTGGAGATGACAAACCCAGTCAGTTGTAGTAAAGAAGATTGAACAGAACGAAACAAAGGGGGATGGGAGGCACATACAGTATTTTACTTGCATCTCATGATCCTTTCAGGTTTTGTCATATTCTGACAGGTTTGGGGTTTGGTATGTTTTGTCACAGTTCTCGAGGAAAGTAAAAGGATATGGCAGCCATTTATTCGCATTCAGTGAGGCTTCATCCCGGGGTATAGTTACAGTTTACAGCCGTGGTGTCATATAATGCGCTAAGTTCTAATCTGGTCTGACACACCCAGTGCAGTATTGGAGGCTGTGCATTGTAAGACACCTTCATTTGATTCTGCTGTGGACATAGACATGATCCAAAGATGCCCAGTGTCCTCTTGTAGCCTGTAGAAAGGCTTGACAGGACATGAAAAACCTGTAAGACCTTGATCAGAATATGAGACACGAGAAAGACCCCATTAAAGGGGGCCAGAAGGGAACTAACAAACTAGACACTCTAACCAGTTGCCCACCAAGCCAATGTGCTATGTTCTGCAAAAGAAATTACAGTACAAGTAAGTGGGTTTGCCATTAGTGGGTCACATAGAGTAGCTTTGTACAGTCATCTTTCACTTATTCACCAAATTCACATATTCACATAATATTTAACCAATCCTCTATAGTGAACAAAACAAACTCACTTGTTTGCATTTTTTTCTTCTTTTTCTACAACTTCCTTATATAGCACAAATTAAGATATACCCTTGTCTGAGTAGGAATTGGTCTCCAAAAAGTATGTTGAAATTATATTTTTCAAGGAAGAGGCATGTTTTTTTCTTGAGGAGGATCCTGCGCTGCGACTTCAGGTGCATTGCTTCAAAAAGCTAAACATATGTAAGCCATTTATTTTGATGATTAATACTGTAATATGAGATTGTAATGATAGTCAACAGTTTGGGATCATAGTTTGTGGTATGTTGACAGTTTAATCTATAATTATAGGAAAATAGAAACTTTTTTTTGGGAGTGGGTGTCAGTAATGGGTTTTTTTTTCTTCTCTGAGTTTTGTCCTGATCTCCCGTGAATAACGCATCATTACTGTACCGTAGGCCATATTTTGTTTGAAATTGAGTTATTGCTTTACGCAAGACTTCCAAGTTGTATTCCTGTTGTAAAGGGATTCCATAGATAGAGGGAAGCAATAATTTCGACATTACTTGAAGGCAGCAGGATTACCAGTGGCACTGCCCAGCCCCCACCCGCCTCCCCTTTCCTCTCAGGGTCTTACTGAGAGAGTTGTTAGAGAGCTGGTTGTGTTTTCTTTGTGTGGCCAGGCCTTGCTATCACATTACTGCACACATGCTGATGCAGCAGCTCCACCTCCACCCCAGCCCAACTCCATCCTAGCCTTTTTTTTTTTTTTTTTGCACACAGAACAAATAATGGAGGGCATTACTGTGTCAATTTGAGTCATGCAAAATCACAAGTTATCATGACAGACAGAAGGCATAACTTTTGTTATCCCCAGTTACAAATGTAAGATTAAACGGGAATTATCAAAGAACCACAACCAACCTCTGACTGCTTGCCCCCCCCCCTGATTAATTTTCATAGAATTACTCATTGTCACCTGATGAATCACACACAGTGGCTGAGTCCGCCTTTGCCTGGAGGAACTATGACTTTTATACTAATAATGAAAAAAAAGAGAAAATGAGATGACTTGGATTTTTATAGAGGATATATTTGATAATCATATGAGAAAATGTCAGGCTGTCACTATCGAATCTCTGAAGAATCGATTATCCGATCGATTTTTCACAGTCCTACTATACTGTAATAGCCAAATAGGTGGTTTAATAAGTTGCCTCATGTTAGTTCTAGTTTTAAAATCTGCAAAAACTACTTACTCCATTAAATAATTCAAATGAAAGGTGAACAAAAGTACAGTATAAACTTAGTGCAGTGTAAAATTGGCTGTAACAAAAGAGAGTCATAAGAAAATAAAAAAGGGATGCACCCATAAAGTCAGCTGTGTGTATGCTTTGCGGGGTTGCATGATTTGGGATGAAAATGCCCAGAATGTCCTAGTTCAAACTATTCCATTAGGTAATTTTTCCCCTGGCAGTTGTGACTTACTTTTGCAGGCTATGCAAAACTTTACACGAGCAATGATCATTTTTCCTGAGACAAGTGAATATGTTTGCATGTCAGACGTGGGATGGAACTTGAACAGTGAATAACATTTTACATCACAAACACACGGAAACATTTATTGTCTTTTCCCTTCAATTAACAGTGCGTAGATGTCAAACTTAAACCAAGTGAACCATTTTGAATTATGTTATGCATAAAACAGGAGACAAAATATTTAGATGGAAAGGGACCTTTAACAATGATTGTCTTATCTGTCTCTTGTCTAACAGATAATTCTTCTGAAAACCTTTCCCCTACTGTTACGAAGGGTTTTGTGTTTGCCACGATCTGACTCCGGTAGTGATTAGTTAAAGTCTAATTGAGCTCAATAGAAAAAATAATAATTCTAAACCAGAACAAACTGGAGGTCGAACAGTGGTTTGTCTGATCTCTAGTCAAAACAAATTTTCACATGTAAATATGAGAGGCACCACCGAGGATGTGGATGGACAGGAGGGGACACATGAAAGTGAAAATCCTCAGCTCTGTCATGGTACTGTAGCCAGAGTAAAGTCTTGAGTAAAACATGGCGGCATAAGAAAATGAAAAGGGATCAGTGAAGGGTGTTTATTTTTGCTCCCTGCAGACAAGGCCTCCGTTGATGGTTTGGGATATGCTGCCCATTTGGAGACACACAGTGGTTCAGACCTGGCTTTCTTTCCGTAAAACCAACCCCCCCTCTAAACGCTTGACGGGGCCTTGTAAAAGTCAATAGCCGCACGATGTGTTATTAAATAATCCACACTTTATTGGGATTGCCATGGGAGGGGAGCACGGGGGGAGTGAAGGTTAAGTGGGTATACAGCACAATGCACCTCTTTCAAGATAAAACTTAAGGCTGCCACTGTACTTACTGCCTGAGAGAGGAGTTACTACATCTTAAACTTAAAGGAACAGAAAAGTAGAGTGTTGAGGTTCATGTGTGTGTGTGTTAATGTGCTCTATGTGAAGAAACATTGATGTGATCTGATGTGTGCATTTCAACTGCTGCTGCAACAATGGGTTTTAACATTGTGGCCAGGACTGCAGTCTGTCTGTTAATGGTACCAGAAGCCTATACAACAGAGGGATTACAAATATCACATATAGTTCAGGTGCTTTCGCACCTTATGAATCAGTTAATGGTTATGTACATTTGCGCATTTCCATCCTTGTTGTTTTTTTTTTTCTCAGATATTTCCCAACTGCAATGCACGCACTCTGCTCAAAAATACATGATTTGTTATTGACCTCTTTATGCTGGGAAAAACAATTTTATGAGATTTCTCCTAATTGCAACATTTGAGGATGCACATCTAGAAAAGGTAGAAATTAACATATTGCATGACGTGTATGATCCCTGGTCTCCATTTTGCTGCTGTGATCCATGTTCATGTCTACTCTCCAAAGAAATGTGTCCCCTCAACATGGCCAAGGCATCGTCAGTAATTGCTGTTTTTCACTGACAACTTACAACTCAGAGTCATGTCATGTCACCGCTTTTGCGTAAGTTAGTGAATTTGCATCGCTGCAGTGGAAATGGAATCACGTCATATACCCCTGTAAAGTGGGTGGGTTTTTTTTTAAATCAGTGTACAAATACCATACACAGTTACGTATTGATAAAACCTAATGCTCAGCTTTCAAATCATCCCAGTCATGAACACGTTAAACGCAAATTGGAGCCAAAGACCTACTGTCCGGTGGGAAACAATCATAACTCATACACAAATGCGACATCTTCCTGTAAACATACTATTTTACTTTAGTGGCAATATCTGACATTTTTCCAGGAGTCTTGCCATTTTGCAACATGGGAGTATGTCAGAATGTCATTTCAGACACAGGAAACCTCTCAGTCAAGGTGTTTTGACTAAAGGTCATTGAATAAATGTCTCCCAGCAAGTTCAAACATTGTGGAAGGCATTTCCCACATCAGAGCTGAATGTCGCTCTGCCCACGTAGCACTCAGCCAAAAGGACAAAGAGCTTGGGGAAAAATTGATAGATTAGAAAAGGCTCCTGTCACTCATTTATTTATTATTGGTTTTCCTATCAGAGAACCTCAGTGTTGCTATTTTACTGGCAACAACATAAACATAAAGGTTGTCATGCTTAAGGTGTTTCATAGCGGGGATAAGTATTGCCTCAGTTTTTCATGGCTGTGTCAGCTGCCCTTTAGGATTTAAAGATGCCATGGAAAGGCATTCATACGCCCAAGATCCCGAGAATGCAAGATATGGGGTAAGGCCAGGAGCTTTGGCAGACGGACAGAAGCTCAGTGTTTGGCCGGCATTGTCCAGACGTCTGTGGGGCCGTGCAGGGTCACAGCGATGGAAAATGCCGCAGGAAATACTGTCAACCTCACGCATTTGCCTCATCTCTAACAAGATGAACCTGTAAAATTAGCAGCCGGAAGGGGCCAGTTGCTTCAGTGGCAGAGGCATCGCTTCGACGAGGATATTTCTCAGGGATTGAATTAAAGCAGATGGCTCTCTGAAACCTCAAACCGGTGTGATTAGATTTCCACCGTGGAACAACTGATTGAAGAATGATTGCATTAGTTGACACTGTTTCATGGGTGGGGTGGGGAACAAGCTAAAAAAAAAAAAAAAAAAAAAAAAAAAAAAAAAGAAGAGATGGTTTCGAGCAATATGCCAGCGTTATAATCCTGGGAACCCTGTTGCTTGCATGTGTCTGTCTTTGCCAAGCCAGTGTGCATTGCCATCAAAAGTGTTATCTGTTATCACAGTTGGGTGGATGTAACCATGCTAGTCTGGGATGATAATGATGTTAATCTGATTCATTTAACAAAATGTTTGTTTGGGGGATTTTGCAGTGATGTACTTACTGTAGGAACTACTATATCTGAAACAGCTATGATTTTGGTAAGCCAAGGATGATTTTTTTTTCAAGCACTCACTCATCTGAAATGAGAATCTAAATTCAGCCATAACACTGCTAAGAACTAAAAGACAGTGGGGGGAAAAAGGCACAATTTTAAACATTTTTCTCGCATTTGCATGAGAGCAAAAGAAGGCGATTCGTCAGTCTCTTTGCTGCAAGGATACTGATGAATCAGAGGAAGAATAAGGCTGATGTTTATTATAATTCTCCAGCTCAGGGGCCAAAGGAGAGGGGTTATTCAGAAACTGTGCCAACCTAAAACTGGTGGAATCCTGCATTTAGCCGACAGTTTCTTTGTAATTTAATAACACCATCAAACCCTTTCACCCCACAAAAAGACAGTAAATCACCACACTGTTATCCCATCCAGAGAAAATTAAGAGCAGTAAGGCAATCTGTGAAGACATCTAAATGAAGCGCACATCCAATACTGATTTATAGCTGGGTTACACGGTGAAATGAGGCACAAGAAACAGAGCTGTGAACCAGTGGTTTATCTATCCCACACACACAAATTCGACAAAATTAAGATACTTCCCATCTTACAAATGAGCTACCTGGACTTGAAAGGAGGCTCCTTCTTTAGTTTCTAATCAAACACCACTATTTCATCAAATAAATGAAGCATCTTTGTGAAGTGCCACTGAGAAGTAACTCATTTTCTACCATCTCAAAAAGGCTCTGATTAAAACCTTGCTTGTCACTTTCGATCTGGCTTGAATGAATACACAAGTTGGATCCAATTATGGTCTTTGAACTGTAATTTCCTTCTTCCGTTGGGGAAAGGCAGGAGCCACCCATCATACGGGACATGCTTTAATACACTCATTTCAATAGATATGAAGAGCCAGTCTGTTGTACAGGCAATGAAACATTGGGGCCATTCATTCTGGATTAAGCCAGAAAGCTTTCCCCCATGAAATTGAAATAATAATGTAAAATTGTGGAAGAAAGACATATGATGTTATAAAATAAAGCTTGACTATAACAACACTAGTTCTTCGTACGTGGATTTGATTACCCTTCTGTTCACTGATAAAGTTATCTATTGTATTCATATAAAAAATGAGGGCTCAGTACTGATTAAAGTAGAAGTTAAATGGTTCTGAATCTGAACAATTTGGTGTCCCAAATCTACAATAAACACATTATATGCATCATTTACAGACCTGCCTTCTTGCTGGCCTTTTTTTTTTTTATGTCATGCAACTACCCAAGGGTACCAGGGATGGTAAATAGGAAATGTAGGCTGATGACCAGAGTACTGGAAATGATGTGTATTGCCGTGTTTAAAAAGGAGTGGTGCACATGACTTTCCTGGCAGCTCAGTGGTGTGCAAAAATCTGCCCTACATAGATTACACATACTCAATGTTTTTGTTGCTTATTTTGAACATGTATAAAATTGAAAAAAGATATTACAAGGACATATGAAAAAGGCAAACAAACAATTTACAGTACAATCAAATCAAAACAATCAGCAACG